>NC_030684.2:33000170-34332142 GCF_000004195.4 Xenopus tropicalis | reverse complement strand
CGACCATCGGTCACACGAAACATCGTCAGATCCGCCACACACCGTCAGGGCTGAAACAGCAGATAAGGAGGTAGAAACAATAGGATTTCATACGATAGTATCGGTGCGTGTATGTCCAGCTTAAGCTGGTAAAGGCGATTTAAACTATGAGGTTAGACTCTCAAGGTTGGGGTTGTTTTCCCTGGAAAAAAAGGTGCTTTTATTTGAAGTAGCGTAGGGGGTTTTTCACGGTGAGGGCAGTGAGGTTGGGGAATGCCCTTCCTATTGATGTTGTGATTCTGTTTTTGCCTTTAAGAGGGGCCTGGATGAGTTCTTGAACAAGCATAGTATCCAAGGTTATTGTGATAATATACACTACAGTTAGTATTGATGTTGGTATATATAGTTTATGTATGTATTGAGTGTAGAGATAGGTTGGTATGGGTCTATGTGTGTGCACTGGGGTTCGCTTGGAATGGTTGAACTGGATGGTCTTTTTTCAACCCAACATAACTGTGTAACTAACCCAGAGGGTTAAATATTCTGTATTTTGAGTTCAGGTCTCTCGAAAATTGTGCCGGTAGACTGCTTGATTGTTAAAAGCAGTGACATTGGGAATTTCAGACTATACAATGCTTTATTGTTTGGTATTGATATTTCAGAGTTTCAAGTTCAAGTTCTTTCTAACAACAGATTGACAGTCTCTGTTGAATAATGACACGATAATTCAATATTAACATAAACCTTTTTACCATACTGTTTAAACTTTTTTACCATACTATTACTTGGGTTGGCTGTGAGTATTTTATGTTCTCTGTACTGTGGGGTGTAGGTTCAGTCTTAATAGGGTTTCTCTCAGGACTGCAGCTAATTGCGTTTTAGGTTTGCTGTGAAAAACTAGGTAATAGACAGCTGGGCTGAAGATAGTTTCTGGTAGTTTCTGGGACATTTCTTTTAGGTAATGTAGGTTCCAGATCCTGTCAAGTGAGTAGACCAGACTTGGTGTGACTCTTGTTTAAGTTGTTGAGCAAGTTTTTGTGTGCCCATAAACATATCAGCCAACTGAACTGTGTCTTTATTGATCTGAATTATAATTTATTTATAATTTGAGAAATAGTATTTTGATCATTGCACAATATATTCATTACACCCTCTTCAGTTAGTGGACACAGCACTTTGAGGCCTTCCAACCTTTATCTTCACTTAATGTGAATTTGAAAGACCTTTAGTAGTACTGCCAAGAGTCAAAATGTCAGTAATTCTGCATCAATAATGGGTGCAGTGAAGCATTCCTAACATATTTAAAAAGTATACTAAAGACAGAAAAACCTTTCCTCCTTTGTAATAATACAATAAAACAGAGCTTAAGATGGTTTCATATTGAAATTGAAGTCACATAAAAATAGACTGTATTTACACACTTACAGAATGCATCAGAATAATAGAAAGAAATATCTGCCTCTGATTTTATTTCGGTTCAGATCTCCTCGAAAATGAGAGAACTGTGTCATGAGGTCTCTGGATTAATGCTACACATGGCAAATTTCTTTACTTATAGAGACTTGCCTAATTTTGGGTACAGTGTAATATATTGGTAAACTAGAAGATAATAGAATTAAAGTTGCATGTGTGTGACTTCATCCAACACATAAAGGCTTAAATATTTAATATGCAAAAGACTAAATTCATTAAACAAAATCTATGTCACAGGGCTTATTTGGATGTGAATGAGATGAAGAACCGTCTTAACTTGACTGGATCAACCCAGCTCAACATATTCTTTGCAAACTCGTCAGAAGAGCTAGCTGGTGTGGCTACCTGGCCCTGGGACAAGGAGGTTCTAACACATCTAGGTAAGGCTATAACCCAGTATTTATATACCCTTGCTTGTAAAGCTCTGTAGAATTGTATTACTGGTATAGGATCCATAATCTGGAAACCGATTATCCAGAAAGCTCTGAATTACAGGCAGGCCATCTCCGATAGACTCTATTTAGATTAAATATTTCACATTTTTTAAAATGATTTCCTTTTTCTCTGTAATAATAAAGCAGCACCTTGTACGTAATCCCAACTAAGATAATATTAATCCTTATTGGAGCAATCCTATTTAATATTTATTTATTATTATTTATAATATTTATATATTTAATAATTGTTTTTTAGATTACTTTAATAATGGTGATCCAAATAATGGAAAGACCCCTTATCCAGAAAAACGATGCTCCTGAGTAGTGATTAGCGAATCTGTCCCATTTTGCTTTGCCAAAAAAATTGCGAAACGCCAATGCCTATGGGCATTGTTCACTGTTTTCATCATTTCACTGTTTCACTTTTTCTTTTGAAATGGTGAATCATTTTAGTGGTGAACACTCTTAATGAAACTTTCCAACTAAATCATCATTATATTGAACTGATAACTAACAAAATAAAAGCTTAGGACTCCAATCAGGCCACTGGGCAAAATTTTTACCAAAACGAATGTATATTTTTATACCAGCAATCCCAGTGTTGTCCTCAAGTGTCCCAAGTGTCCTAAAGCAAGCTTCCCTGCTTCAATGGGATTGCTTTTGGACCATAAACTGGTCTGAGATTCTGAATAGGCTTGTTGTGGTCAGTCATTTATGGATTCCTAGTACCCCCCAAGCTTGTTTACTGGGTAAGTGATTATTTGAAATATACACATTTTTTCCAACGAGAACTAAAAGTACCCACAACCCTGAAC
This sequence comes from Xenopus tropicalis, assembly GCF_000004195.4. Taxonomy (NCBI): domain Eukaryota; kingdom Metazoa; phylum Chordata; class Amphibia; order Anura; family Pipidae; genus Xenopus; species Xenopus tropicalis. The sequence continues at coordinate 34,329,438 of NC_030684.2, read as the reverse complement.
TTTCTCAGGTCAACAGAACTAAACTTTCTGTATCACTTAGTAAACCTAATCTATAATATTAGCAGGAGTCCTATAATCAGAAGTGGCTAGTTTGAACATATACAATTACCTTCCTAACTTCAGTAAAGTGTGTTTTATCTTCCTTCATTCTTCAAGTTATGTGCCTTTTCTTGTTCTTTACTGGTAATGTATAATAAAGTTAAGGGGCAACACTGGAATGTGGGATCTTTTATGGAATCTTCTCCAAGCTATGCTTGGAACATTTCTAAATTTGCCCATAATCCTCCAAATTCATTTGTTTCTGTAACTTGTGTTCACATTTTGTTGTTTGTCACTGTGGGTGAAAGTTGCATAATTTCTGGCAAAACTGTGGCAGAAACTGCATAAGCATTTCAGGATAAACTGTACAATTGGGCCGGACTTACCAGGGACTCAGGGCACAGGCAGGGGTTTAGGAACCACATAAACTACAAGAAATTACAGCTAGAGAGCTAAACGATCAAGTAACCAGACGTAATATTAGACAGGCTTATACAGGCTCTTGATAACTAGATTACTGTTAGCTGGCCTTTATGAATTAGGAAAAAGAAATAATGAAGTAAGAGGGAAATTCAAATGCCTGTTTGGATTATTGGTAATGCTCCAGGGCCCCAACTGGGAAAAAAACCTGCAATTTGCAGCACCACATCTCCCAGGGTTTGAATCCAGACAGGTCCTGACATAGGGCGAGATTCATTCGATGCAAGTCGGTGGAAACATACAATGGAAGCCGTGGGAGTAACACTTTCCTGAGGCAGCTGTTAACTCTTGGGCTCTATTGAATCCATGTTTCCTGTACTTTGCACATTATTTTAAAAAATGGAAGCTACCAGCTTTTGTTGCAAGCATAAATGAGCATGTTCCAATCTGTACCTTTAATTTCATGAACTTCATAAGAGTTTCCTTAGAACACAACTGAAAATAATGGTCAACTTCTTGCCCAGGTTTTGTTGCTTGATGTTTGAAGGTTAGGCAAACAATTCAAGGAACTTTCAAAAAGTGTAATTCCTCTGAAAAACTAAACCTTTATTTGCAGGAGGCATTGTCATGAACCCATCCTTTTATGGTGTACCTGGGCACACACACACAATGATCCATGAGATTGGTCACAGTCTGGGACTCTACCATGTCTTCCGTGGCATCTCAGAGATCCAGTCCTGTAGTGACCCTTGCATGGAGACAGATCCTTCCTTTGAAACAGGGGATCTCTGTCGTGATACCAACCCAGCTCCCAAGCACAAGATGTGTGGAGATCCTGGTCCTGCTTCAGGAAATGACACTTGTGGATTCCAGAAATTTGTTAACACTCCCTTCAACAATTACATGAGCTATGCAGGTAAACTGTTCTGTGTTTCTTACAATATTCTATTAAACTGTATTCCGAAATTGTCTTAATTGTCAGATTGTGGAACAGGATAATCCAGATATTCAGAATATTCTTAAAAAGCCTGTATTACCAGTAAAGATGGTTTTGCTTTTTGTAACTTATTACTAGTTTTTTCCTCCATATTCAAAAATGTCGGTAGCTCTTTAACAGAATATACACTTTGTTGTGAAGTGTAATGTTGACTACACATATAGGGAATATTTATTTTAGTATGTAAGTCATCTTCACCAGTGATGTTGCCCATAGCAACCAATCAACAATTACATTTTAATGGTGAAGGTAAAAAAACAAAAGCAAAAATCTACGGGTAAGATCACTGATAATGTTGGCTTACACACCATAATAAATATGCCCATTAGTCCAGTTGATCACATGAATGGGTCACTGTTCAACAGACCAATTGGTAAGTCTACATAAGTACAGCCAGTGTATTTTTGATCCTGTCAGTGACCCAGTACATATGCTGAAATGTTTATTTTGGCATTAAATCAAGTAATTTGTGGCAGGGCGACCAGACCGCTTGAAAGTTCAGTGACACGTATAATAAATACATGTTACATTTGCATTTTAATTTAACTGTAATCAGTTCTGCCCTGCTGGCTGGATTTTCAAGTGATCTGGTGAACCTAATTCGTGAGGAAAATAATTTAGATTATTATTATATAATTATATCTAATATAAAATCTGCTTGTGTAGGCTATTAATATTAAATGGGCTTCACACAATTAATATGCTGTGTCTGTTTTATGTAATTAGCTGCATGTTCTATTGTAAACCAACTTCATCATTGGATCTAAAATTATCGATTTACATTCTTGCCGGTGGGATGGCACGTCAAGGAGATTAGTCGCCCAAGGTAACGGAGATTTATCGCGGGCGACTAATCTCTACATGTGCCACTGCCCTTAGAGTTTGTATATCCATATTAGACCTAACTTAGTTAATGAAATGGGGAGATTTTCCTTACATACTCCATATTGTTTTAGAAAACTTGAGTGGGTGTTTGATTAATTACACTTCACCAAGAGGCCTTTCATGGTGGGATTCATCCACATTTAGAAGGCTAAAAAACCCAGAAGTAAGAAAGTCCACATTTTATGAACAGTGGAGAAGCAGGCCATCAATTTACAATATCATTTAGCAAAATCTAAACACACAGTATTATTTTCTCAATAATCAACCCAATTTGAAATAACTGAAAAGGAAACGCGTGTATGTGGTTTTTTCCTACAAAACATTGAGAAACAGACTTTAGTAAGAGTCTTTACGGAATGGATACGCATATGAGTCGAAGTTATTAGTTATATGATGGCTACATTCTAGCCCATCAAACAGCTAACTTGAAACTCTGTTTTTTTTCTGAGGGGGTGGTTTTGTGTTTTATTCCTTCTTTATGGTAGCTATTAAAGGCTTTTAAGTGCTGCCTGCTTTCTTTGGCATATACTTATGGCTTTTTATAGGACACTCAGATAAAGCCCATCAATTATTGAGGAAATCCTGGAATGCAGCTGTAAAGCTAATGACAAAGATGTTCAGCTTCAATGACATGACTCCTGGCAATCTGGATTGGTAGTTGTAGGCTCACTGCACTTGTACTTGTTCTACCTTGTTTATTAAGTACGCTGAGGTTGTTTTGCTTAGTAGATCGGTAAATTAGTTCTAATCATATTAATATTTAATGATACATTTTTTAACAGATGCCTATTACTGTACACTAACAGGAAGTAGAGATTCCCATGATATTGTGATGTTCTCATAAATATGCCAGGGCTATTCATGCTGTGAAATAACACAGACCCAGTTCAGCATCAAACCAAAATAAGGTTTGCTCAGCTTAGAGATATCTTGTCTGATTGAACCATTGTGTATAGTCACAAACCTTGATATGACCTCCAAGATTGATGTTCTGATCTTATAAACTGAGTGGGTGAGGCAGGTTTTTCACTTTTTTTTTTGTTAAATAAGTGATGACTGAACATTGTTCACACACCATTAACTATCAAAAAACCTGCAGGCTTCCTATGCATTCAGGTGCACAAGGTTTACTGTGTTATTACAATCCTGCAGAGCTCTCATGGTTTCCTTTCAGATGATGACTGTACGGATTCCTTCACACCCAATCAAGTTGCCAGAATGCACTGCTATTTGGACTTGGTGTATCAAAGTTGGCAACCAACCTTAAAGCCCTTGCCAGTGGCCATCGCTCCCCAGATTGTAGAGCGCACCCCAGCTTCTGTCACTTTGGAATGGTTTCCGCCGATCGATGGACTTTTCTATGAAAGGTGAACATGGATAAACCATTTTGTGTAATGGCTTTTTTTAGAATAGTCTTTTGCTAGGTCTACATGTTTTATACAAAAAGGCAGTAATTGTGCAAAATACTTCTTTAATCATTATATCACTATATGTCTGCCATTGCTATTCTCTACACTGCTGGTCCTCACTAGAAAAAACCTCTTTTCCAGCCAAGACTCAATTTGCCACAATACCTCACTCACTTTACTGATTTGTCTGTTAATCTGAGAATATGCACTCATGGAAACTCATATTTTGGTTAAAAGCTAACTACTGCTTTATTGATTTAATAGTACATGCAGTTAGAACCAGCAGTGCAGAGAATAGGATCATCAGACTGCTTTCAATAGCTATTACATCTACAAACAACTTTTAGATAATTGAAAATTCATAATTAAAGTATAAATGAAAATATAACTAAAGTATATTGTAGATTTTATTAGTGTATTAGATGTTGATTTTATTATACAAACTTCTGATATTACATATTAATAAATCAATTAGGAAGAAGTATTGCTAACAAATATACACCTGTCAAAATAATAATAATAAAAATTATGCTGTTTGTGCCTTAGTTTATAATATAATTTCCTGTGTAAGCTGATTCTTTATTACCGTTGTTTTATTTTTATACAGCATATATCTAATAAAAATTGTTATGTATTATTGGTATAAGAAGAGTCCATTTGGAAGAAATCCAGGAGTGTCTATGTTATTGTATTTTGCTTCACGCGATGTTTAAAAAAAAAAAAAAGCATAGGTATTAGAGTGGTTTCCTCAGACAGGAATTTTCTCTTGCTTGCCATGTAATGTTATCTGTGGTTGCATGGATCTGTGATAGCCGTAAAAGATAAAAAAATATATTTTGTGGTAAGTACTTTAAATGTTTATCTAGGGACATGTTGGATTTACTAAGCTGGTGTATTTATCACTTTTTTTGGTTTCTTAGAGAAGTGGGAACAGCCTGTCACCTGTGTGCAGACCAAAGGGTGTTAGTGCAGTATGCTGCTAATGCATCTTCTCCAGTACCCTGCAACCCATCTGGCCATTGGAGCCCAAGGGAAGCCGAAGGTAAGAAAAAACATTGAAAGGCAGAAGATTGGTGTGACCTAGCAATTAAGCTATATATATATATATATATATATATATATATATATATATATATATATTGACAATAGTCAATTTCATTCCAGTTAACCCCCAGGGTCATCTATGGCCTTAATAGCTTCATATTTTACAACAACCAGTATAATAATGATAATAATGTTTATAATGCACATGTTTTGGTGAGACATGTGACACAAATTGCATCACAAAACACCAATTATAACTCATGACATCACTAATTTCAATTTATAAGGATATCATTTGCAGGATATTCATGACTCTTGTGTATTTATATAAATGTATATACAACACTGTACAGATACCTATGCTAAACTAACTATAGATCTTAAGACCACTGTAGTCTGTCCAATTCCAGCTACTACATTATGGATACATCTACACAGATTTAGACATTTTAAAATAGGTAGATGTGTCATTGTATAATACAAATTCAAATAATAATAATATGCTTACCCTTATCCTTTTGTCTTTATCCTTTCATCATGTATTTAAGAGCTGCATTGTATTCAAGCTCAGTAACAAAGATCAAAAAGAAAAAAGAAATCAATATATATATATATATATATATATATATATATATATATATATATATATATAGATAGATATAGATATATACACACACACATATATATATATATATATATATATATATATTAGAGAGAGAGAGATTAAGATTCTTATTATGAAATACAGGAGAAGATGGGCTTATTCTGTTATATTAAATTATTCGCCATGTGATGAAGGGAAGCTGTGAATGTCTGAGAGACGCTTTTTCCATATTTATACAGCTGATATTTTGCTTGTCTGAAATATGTGCCGCAGCAGAATGAATAAGGGTAGTGTATATCGGTGAAGACAAGCGCCTTGCTTAATTACAAGATTTATGCCCCCTCACTGCTAAATAGTGAAGTCAACAAATATAAAGACGAAAAGTCTTTAGAGCAAAACTCAAACAGAGTGGAGGATGCTTCCCAGTAAGAACGACTGCTTTAAAATACTGTCTTTGATGTTGCATTTAGCTTTAGATGTTTTAAAAAGGCAAACCACTAAAGGGAAACATTAACCATGATGCTGGAACAAACTCAACACACCAATACTGTAATAAAGGCTCAAATGACAATTTAAATTGTAAGAGTGCTGTAAAGTTAATGATGTAGGCAACTTGGGGCGAGTTACAAAATAAACTGGCACATCACAGATATAACAGTTCATTTTAAGTTGCTTTCCATTTGGAGCAGTTAAATATTGCAGCAGTGATAGCATCTGTTAAAAAGACAGTATTTTGCTATATTACAGCAAGGGAAATACTTTTGTTGGCCAATGGAACTATTTGTCTGTGCCAATGTACAAAGCTGTTCAAAATAAAATGTATATTGCTGTGAAGTGAAGTCGCTTTTTTGGGACACAGAGGAAATGATATTCTTTGTACAATTCTCTTACCATTTTTTTTTGTTTCCCGTCATGACTATGTAAGTAAATCATACTATTACATCAGCTGCAAGCACCAACAATAAACAGCTGTTGGGGTCTGCATAAGTAGGTAATGAGTGAGTGTCCTGGGAATAATTGCTTTGGGCACTAAGATAGGATTGTACCACGGCAGCTGACTGTGGCCAAGCCTACGGTCAGTAAGTGTTTTTTTTGCCTTCTGTGAAAAAGTTTGTGGTAAGGTTAAACTCAACCCTAGCTGAAGTCATCAACATATATTGATAGTTTTTCCATCTAACTGTCTGACATTGCTATAAGTTTATCTGCACAGCATAATTATTTACCGTATGCATTTGTGCATTATTTCCTGTTAATTCTGCAGTGTGCTACTGTTATTGATAAAGTGAATTTAGTAGGGGAGATGTTAAAGAGATCTTGCCAGACAATTGCCCTAAAATGTTCTGAATATTTGCAATATATCGGAATCTAAACAATATACTCTATAATAGAGGAAAAAACTATATGAAAGCTATTGTTCTACTGTCCTAATATTGCTTATATTTGGCACTGACATAGAAGCAGAGTTTTTCTGAAAAATGCAACTATCATATAGAAAACCTTTGCTTTTCAGGTCATCCTGATGTTGAACAACCATGTGAAACAAGTGTACGCACCTGGAGCCCAAATTCTGGAGGAAATCATCACAATGTGCCACCAACTTGTCCTGAACCACATGGATGTCACTTGCAGCTGGAATTTAGTCATGCAGTGGTACCTCAGTCACTTACAATATGGGTGACATTTGTGAACACAGAGTGGGACACAAGTGGTGCTGTGGTGGATGTGAAACTTCTCATGGTTAATGGGAAAGAGTTATCCTTGGGACCCCAGAATATTTTCTGCGATGTCCCACTGACCATCAAGCTAGACAATAAAGATATCAATGAAGAAGTGTTTGGCATTCAGATTTACACCAAAGACAACCTGATGGAGATTGATGCAGCCATGATCACTTCAGTGCCAAACAGCCCTTTGTGTGCAGGCTGCATGCCCGTCCATTATAAAGTACTTCGAGACCCACCAGTGGAAGGTGAAGTCCCTTCTTTGATCTCCAATCTTCATAGAAGATACACAGACACGTAAGTAAATACGTAATCAGAATACAATACCACTGTTTTACACCAAGCAATTTGTGTTGTTGGCAGCAGTCTTTGAAGATTTGCACTGAAATATTGCAAGCCACGAGTCTCTCCTTGAAAAGGTGAAGGCATCAAAGAGGTTTATAGAGAGCACAATTTTCATGTTGGGGTCCCTACAGGCTACATACTAAAGTACATTTAACTGCATACTGGACACCAATCTGTTCATTAGAAAGAAATAAAATATTGGATTTGTTTTAAAGTGGGTGAAACCCGAAAGTGTCTGGTGGGTGTGGCTTATGATTGTGGGAGAGACTTATTTTTAGCATGCTATGCATAACACCCCCAACTCTTTTTTACCTCAAATGAAGCACTGGACGGAGCTATAATAGTATTTTATAAAGTATATTATTCATCAAATTAATTATATGAGTAAACTATTTCTCTTAAATAAACATTTGCTTTGGTCAAGGGAAATGCCCCTTTAGGTACACATAATGACAAAATATAGAAGTAGAAACAGTAATTCAGGGATCCCCAACCTTTTCTGACCCGTGAGCCACACTTAGATGTGAAAAGTGTTGGGAAGCAAAACAAGCATGAAAAAAGTTCTTTGGGGATGCCACATAAGGACTATGATTGGCTATTTGGTAGCCCCATGTGGACTGCTTGCCTGCGGAAGGCTCTGCTTGGAGTACAACTGTGTCTCTGGCTTCCAAAACTTGTATCCAAGCCAGAAATGTAAAAATGGGCACCCACTTTGAGGCCACTGGGAACAACATCAAAGGGGGTGGTGAGCAACATGTTGCACCCAAGCCACTGGTTAGGGATCACTGAGTAATTCAGTGATTTTATTTATCTGTGGATCTGTGATGAAGCCTTAGCCACCAAACCTAGGCAAAGTGCATATAAAAACTTTTTTCTTTAGCTTGTATTGGACCAGGTTTGACAAGGCATTGATTTTAAGAACGGTTTCTGTCATAAAAGGATTCAGTGAGGTTTATATTACAGGTGGATTCCTATTAAATCCAATGTATTTGGTGAAAATTAGCAGTTTTACTTATTTTTCATGGTGCAGTTTTACTCATCACTAGTCATAAGTGGCTTCAGGCATTTCTATGTAAGTGAAGAATCTACCTGGTTTAGCATTAGCCAAAAGGTGATCAAACAGAAGCCAAAAGGTTCCCTCTCTCCACCCAGCCTCCATTGATCAGTGAGGTTTTTTTTTGTCGTATGTGTGTTTGTGAATCCTTATCATTTCAATATATTCTGCACAGATATCAAGTTATTGTTTAATAGTGGAAATTTCCACTAGCCTGCTCAAGCTCTAACATCAGACACAAGAACACCACTCACTTAAAAACTTTAATCCCTGACTTATTTCTGGGATACTAGTGCTTGATTTATGGAATAACCTTCTGGCTGATATAGCGCTGCTGCTGCTTTCCACATGATGCCTATGGACACCACCATTTTGTATGTGGTGCCGGAGGAGAGAGGAGCACCATTGGGTGCTCCATAAAGACATTGGGCGCTCATTCCACACATTTTGTGCATACAGCTACTAAAGAACATCCCCCTTTTAAACAAAACAGGGACTGTTTGTTTATATACTGCAATATATTCAAGCTGGTCAACTATGTGAATATTATTATTAGTCTTGCCAGTTCCACCACCAGCTTCATCCAATTCATTAAGAATCTCCTATTCCCTTTTGATTAGTCGTTATTTCTTGTTTTAATACACTGCTTTTGCCTATCATATAAACTATATGTCTGTTTTTTGTAGGTCTGTCAGGGTCATTAAGTACTGTAGTTTAGTAGATCCCTCTTCAGTTAATGGTGGGTAGTGTGTTTATGTTATTCCTAGATGTTCTAAGTTTTGCCAGGTATATTTGAAATTCTGTTGTGGCAACTTTCTCTCACTATTAGACATTACAAAGCATAGCTTTACATTGTAAGTTCTTTATTGTATATACTTCCTGGGAGTCCCAGTCACATTTATTAGTGAGGTCTGTGGGAATGTTAGCAGAAGAGTAATGTCATTCACAAATTGTGTTTTGAATTCCTCATACCTTACTTTATATTATACACTTTGGTGTCTGGTGGAAGATTTTTTTAAATGTGCCAGAGAATGATATTTAAGCTGAAGGGGCTTGTTTTAGGTTTATTGAAAATGGGCAAATATGGGTTGAAACAGCATACAGAACATACAGTTTCAAACATATCACCCAAACAGACAGACACAACACAATGGGCTACACACGTTATGGCCACCGATTATACTGTCCATTGGGCTGTCAGCTACTCTTCACTTTCTCCCCTCCCAATGAACCATGCATTGGCCAACATGCTATATCTGCAGATGAAATATCTGTCTGATCAACAAACTGACCAGTATCCATAGCACACAGATAAACCTTTGTTTAACTTTAGCTTAAGAAACAGGTAGGATATATTAACAGACTTTAAAACAACAAATAAATATGACCAGTCTAAACTGTCAGATAATTTCTGTGCAGTCTATTGATAGTAGTAATGAAGACTTTTGTATTGTGTGTGCTTGTTTGATCAGATTTCTAGCTCTTCTCATACATGAAATATTTAATGGGCATGCGCTTTACAGTTTAGTTACATTTAAAGCAATCTGTTTTATAGGCCATAAAATCTGCCATTTTCCTGCACAGTTGATGCATTTTAAAAGCTAGGCACAGAAAATCAAAACTAGGGACTGTTTTTGAAAGTCAGAGTAAAAAAATATTGTCTCCAGATGCGCATCTTTATTTTGTCGTTGGCTGTGTTTGAACCTGCAAGCCCTTACCTTTCTTAGACTTGTATTTGTCAAAGAGAAAAAAAGATGTCATCAGTTCCCAATGCTTTTTGTACTACGTCATGGGTATCAGGTTGGAGTTTCTTGTACAGGTATGGGGTCTCTTATCTGGAAACCTGATATTCGGAAAGCCAATCTCCCATAGACTCCATTTTAATCAAATAATTCAGATTTTGAAAATTGATTCCCTTTTTCTCTGTAAAAATAAAAGAGTGCTTTGTATTTGATCCCAACTAAGGTATAATTAATGCTTACTGGATGCAAAGTATATATATATATACAGGAACAAACGGAGCACACCCTACAAAAGATCAAAAGCCCTGGGTGCTGGCAAAAGTAATAATAAAAAAGCAGAGAGCCGCACACACAGGGACTTTGCAAAAAGATAAAGTATTTATTGAAAAAGATCCGATATTTCGAGCATTACTGGTGCTCTTCGTCAGGGTTTGTCCCTATATCATTTTATATATATATACAGTATATATATATATATATATATATATCATAATATATATTATTGTTAAAACATTAGGTAATCTCTGTGGCAGTGTTACATTTCTACTATATCTAAAGAATTAGATGTTTGTATAATTCCCCACTTACAATTATTGTCTTTACTAGAAACTGAGAGCCATTTGGTTGCATGAAGGTACCTGAAAAAAATGCATACAATTCACTACAGAATAAATGTACTTCTTTCAGGAAGAGGTTAGAAGGTTTTGCAGCAATTGTTTCCGATTCTTAGCAGAATGAAGTTTTGCCGAATGTTTTTTTTTTTTTTTGTTAAAGCACCCTGGCAAGTATTAAAATATAACATTTGTATTTTAATTGAATTCAGTACCTTGGAGAGCAGGAAATGATCTTGTTGCTCCCACAACTTGTGTAAGCCGCAAACTGCCTTTGTCACCTTCTTAGCCACTATGTTCAAGAAAGGGGATAACTAACTGGAACAAACAGTGCTTGCCACAAAAGCCATAATTTGCAATGTGTCCCCGTGTGATACCTCATAAACATGATGTATATTGTATTAAAATACATTTTGCTTTATAAATGAATTAATTTGTAAACGTATATATATTGTCTGGTTGTTGAATTTTAAGAATGCTGCATCTATAAAGGTTTATCATTTACTTGCTATGATCCCTGGAAGATTCAAATCCAGCATTATGAGTGGTGCTGGATTGTAACCACAGCTCCTGTTTTCATTGCTGTTGCTGCTCACTCAGCAGATCCCATTACTCCAAGTCTCCTGCTTTACACTAATGAAGTTGGGCACATATCCAACAGTTGGTGGTGACATCATGTGGTATTTTCATTGCTCAGCAGCCCGCTGCTGCCAAGCTGCATAACAGAATCATGGTTCTGGCAAGAGAGTACTTTGTCCTCCATCCATCATGCTGCCCCTGATCCAATGAAGGTGATGCAGTTTTGTTTTATCTTACCTAGTTAAGTGGATTATATTGAGCAGCATAGTAAATCATTCAAACAACAATTCCCGGAGTCCACATAGACACATTACTTAACACAAATAGAGCACAATATTGGATACCATGTAGTATCCATTAAAAAATATTGGTTGCAGTAATCCTCCTATTAATTTCTGTCTTTTTGCTTCGCTGTAGGGTCAATATTAAAGCAGTCCAACTTGTGGATTTGCAGTATCTTTTCGGATGGTACGTTAAGGTTAACACATACATTTAAAGGAGAAGGGAAAGCTAAATCATTGGGGGATGTCAAATGTTTGGCACCCCCCCAGTGATTGTAATTGGCTACCTGATACCCCTGGCCGGTGCTCCTGTTAGGGTATATGCGAGCAAGTTTTCCTCTTCCTCCTGTCTTAGTTCTTCAGAATTCCAGGGCTGACACATGCACAGTTGATCAAAAAAAAATCATCTTTTTGTTAAAGTCGGCTTTTTCTCCTAACCGGAGCACCGGCCCAGGGGTTTCGGGTAAGCGATTAAAGTCACTGGGGGTGCCTAACATTATGGCACCCTCCAGAGATGTAGCCTTTCCTTCTCCTTTAAGGGGATAAGTAATACAAGGCCCTAAGCTTGCCCAGTAGCAGTAACCCATAGCAAGCAATTAGATGCTGTTGCTACCTGCTAATTGGTTGCTATGGGTTACTGCTCTTGGGCAAACTTAGTGCTTTTTATTACATATGGTGTTAGTTTGTTAATGTCCAATATGCATCGTATCTTTACTTTGGCAAAGGCTGAGCTATTTTGTATATATTCTTGTCTATTACATTGGGAGATACAGCCCAGTGAATGCTTGAATGGGAGATAAAGCCATAGAAAGCATGGGGCGCCTATATTCTAAACAGGAAATAAAGCCCTACAGACCCATATTCTTGCCTTGGTGGAATGGGATCTGTAGAGTGATTCTTGTTTTATCAGGCATGGGCTTTAGCAGTATTCCAAGAGACTGGTTGGTAGTAAGCTAAGCATGTATTAAGTTTTAGTGGTATAGTTAGGGATGCACAAAATCCACTTTTGTGCACATAGTGCACAGAAAGAAAATTGCAATTTCCTTTATCATGGGACCTAAAGTCACATTATTTTTCAGGTTTGAATTTAGTTTGGCCCGACACTTGGATTCGGCTGAATCCTGCCAAAAAGAGACTGATTAGTGATAAGCAAATCTGTCTCATTTTGCTTTGCCAAAAAAGGTATGCTCCAACTTTGTTGCATTCCTAGGTATAATGTATTGGCCCACGAGGCATGATTTGTTTATTGCTTAATTCAGTCAAATGTAGATAAAAATTCAGAAAGATTTTTTTTTCTCTGAATCAGACGTACTGGCTGATACAGTAGATAGCTTTAAGAAGTGGAAGGATGGCCTTTTAGCAAGTGAGGAAATACAGGGCTACTAAAACAGCTCGTAGTACAAAGTTGATCCAGGGACTGGTCCAATTGCCATCTTGGAGTCAGGAAAGAATTTCACCCCTCTGTGGCAAATTGGAGAGGCTACTGGTGGGTTTTTTGCCTTCCTCTGGATCAACTAGCATTAGGCAGCTTTCAATTGTATTTAATATTCACTTACTATTTAGTCTATTTAATTTGTTTGCCAGGCTTTCCATGTGCAAGTTGTAGGACAACTAGTTTTTTACCTCTGTATCCTTAACCTTGATCTGGCTATAAGGTGTGCAATTTTACTATTAAATTAAAACCTGGGGCACCCCTAGGCTGCTCAAAACCCCTGCCCCCATGCACTTTTACCCTGCACGCTCGCACCCTCCCGCCCCCAAAGCTTGTACCCCATTCCTTACCTAGTCGTAAGTCCCTGCTGCTCTACTACTGTTTGGCTCGGCTGCACTGGGGACTGAGCGGGCAGGAGATTCAAATAGCTATCAAAATCTTCAGTCCAGTCCCCAGTGCAGATGCGGCTAGCAGGTGGCAAGCTGCCCCACATCTTTGCTGTCCTAGGTGTAGTATGCCTCTATTAGCACCAGATACATGAACTTATAGACCTCTTTACAAAATGGAACCACATGCTACCAAGAGAGACACATAGAGGGTTATTTACTAATTTTCAAGATTAAAAAAAAAATGCAATTGTTGAAAATAAAAGTGCTCAACTTTTTTTTCCTTAACCACATTTTTTTCCCTTGAGCTCTACCTTTAATTAACAAAAAATTAAGGAAATGACAGGATGCTTTTTCATGGAAAAAAAATGTACACACAAGCGAGAATCACATTATTCCATTTATTTTCAATTGCGCCAAAACTGAAAAAAACTGTTTTATTAAACTAGGGAAATAAATAATGTTGTTAGAGACAATCCTATTGACTTCTATAGAAGCACACCAGATTTTACTTGTCAAGTTTTTCTGGTTGCTATTTGTGTTTTCTTTTATAAATCCTGACTATTTAAGTACTCCGGCATATTGGTCGCTTTCGAGAAAATACGCCATCTGGATTTTTCGATAAATATCCCGCCTAGATAGGTACAAGTTCTAAATTGGTTAGCATGCAATTTAAAACCCCTTCCATCTATCCAATAGTGAATAAACAAGTCACAACTATTTTATAAGTTCCACCTCATATAATTCAGTGAAAGTAACAGAAGAAAATATGTCTAAAGCAGTTTATCTACCAGGAACACACTACTTAACTAGTATAAGCCGATCCAAATATAAGCCGAGGTACCTAATTTTACCTAAGAAAACTGGAAAAATGTATTGACTCGAGTATAAGCCTAGGGTGGGAAATGCAGCAGCTACTGCTAAGTTTCAATAATTAAAATAAATACCAATAAAATTACATTAATTCAGGCATCAGTGGGGTATGTGTTTTTAAATATTTATTTCAAAGAAAAACAGTAAACTAGCTCTGTAAGTGGAGAAGAGGGTCAACAAAAACAACAGGCACTGGAGGGTCTGGTTGCAGGTGGCCTAATTTGCACACAAAGGACAGAGGGTGCTAGTCTAGAGGGACGCATGGCACCCAACTCGAGTATAAGCCGAGGGTGACTTTTTCAGCACATTTTGGGTGCTGAAAAACTAGGCTTATACTCGAGTATATACAGTTGTCACTGCGGTAACTGACCCACAAATGAGAATCTGTCTGGCGTAACCTAGCCAAATCTTGGGTTTTAAAGTCACCCAGAATAGCTACTGTGGAAATAAGCAATGTTGTATTTAACCTACTTTAGAAAACAAGTACTGAATACTCAGAGTATGATTTTGTAGGCTAATTTCCTTATTGGCTTAACAGTTGTTATTTGATTTTTATATCAGAATGTTATCATTTACAGATTGGGAAAACACTGTTTTATTCAGGAAGAAAGCACAAACATTTGACAAAGTTAATGAATATTGCATAAAGGCAATGTCATATAGGGTGCTTCATTGCTTGGCAGGAAATCTCCTCTCCCGTGGGCAATGTAGTGCATGACAATATCTGTCCCTTCACTTTCCTTTCAATTGACACACATAAAACATATTACATGCAGCTATTGAAAGGAAAGTGAAGAATCAGGTATTGCTTCATCCCCAGGTGCTTCATCCCCAGTGGTAGAGTTTTCTCATCGGGCAATAAAGCACTCTTGTGTGTCAGGGCCATAAAACATATCAATAGAGCTGTGTACTGTGTTTTGCTTGTGTGGTCTCAAGAATAATTTATTTTTATAGAATGGCTGTAAAGAGATTTATGATAAATTCAATTTGTTCATATATTCTGAAATATTTCAAGCACTTGTCCAGATTATACATGTATAATTTGGCATGATATGATAGAGGATGGCTATGTTACTAAATATACAGATACATTTTCATATTAATATTTGTGTGTATGTGTTTTTTTATCTGGATTTCTTTGTTTTTTCTTTATATATATTAACCTGCAAGTTTACCAGAAGGGTCCAGGTGTTTATCCTTCAAGCCTCCTCGAGGGGCTATTCCAAGTTTTTTGTTATCCAATGGAAATGGCATGGACAGCAGACTCCTGGAAATCACCCTATATGCTATTGCCCTTAAACATTTTACGGGGGCAACCTCTAAGTACTGATACAAACTGTATAAGATTAAGGTCTGTAAAAATTTACTAAATTTCAACCGGCTAGTGAATCATAATTTTATCAGATTCTATCATGGAGGCTCAAGCACCCAATCAGGCACCCAATTCTGCCCTGCATCAGTAGTAAGTCATATTTATACCATCTACCCATCGCTGTACGCTTGGGACAGGAAATGCCCACTTGAGCAATTTTGTGTTGAACCATTGCCAATGTGACTGATTACATTCTCTGCACTTCTGGCTCTATCTTCTGAAACAATGTTTAACACCAGCTCAGTAATATACCTTATAACGAGACTTGACTCCTAATATTTTATTTCAATCAGATCCAGAGAAAAAAAGGGTAAACAAATACAGACATTTTTAATTAATCAATATTGGAAATGTTTTTTAGAATTACATTTTATTTCATTATTCCAAACAATCAGTTCTTGGTTTATACCACTATCTATTGTAAGTGGGTACAATTAATAAAAGTGTCAAATATCATGCTGCCCACAACCTATGGAAAAAATGGGTGATAATAGACAGACATACATACATAACCCCCCGCTTTGCGTGGGACTGTCCCACTTTTAATAGCACATCCCGCTGTCCTGGATAGTTCCATGAATGTCCCGCATTTCTTTAATAGATTACGGAAATGCGGGATATTCATGAAACTATCCGCGATAGCGGGATGCGCTGGCTGAAGCCGGGCGCTCTGGCTCCTTAAGCAGCTCTGTTCCTTATGCAGCTCCTTGTCCAGCGGCGGCAGGCCCTTTTATAAGGTTGCGCCCTGTGCTTATTGACATCACACGTACGAACGGAGCACAACCTTATAAAAGGGCCTGTCGCTGCCGGACAAGGAGCCGCATAAGGAACAGAGCCGCTGAAGAAGGAGCATGTATGGAGGCATTGTGTATGGGGCAATTGTGGGTACTGTCTATGGGGCACTGTGTATGGGGGTACTGTCTATGGGGGCAATTGGAGGTACTGTGTATGGGGGGCACTTTCTATGGGGGCAATGTGTATGGGGGGGGAATAATTGGGGCCACTTTCTATGGGGGCATTGTGTATGGGGGGTACTTTCTATGGGAGCACTGTGTATGGGGCAATTGGGGCACTGTCTATGGGGTCAATTGGAGGCACTGTCTATGGGGTCAATTGGGGCACTTTCTATGGGGGGGTACTGTCTATGGGGGGACTTTCTATGGGGGGCACTGTCTATAGGGCAATTGGGGACACTGTCTATGGGGGCTACTTTCTATGGGGCATTTGGGGGCACTGTCTATGGAGTCAATTGGAGGCACTGTCTATGGGGGTCAATTGGGGGCACTTTCTATGGGGGGGTACTGTCTATGGGGGCACTTTCTATGGGGGGCACTGTCTATAGGGCAATTGTGGACACTGTCTATGGGGGCTACTTTCTATGGGGCATTTGGGGGCACTGTCTATGGAGTCAATTGGAGGCACTGTCTATGGGGTCAATTGGGGCACTTTCTATGGGGGGGTACTGTCTATGGCGGCACTTTCTATGGGGGGCACTGTCTATAGGGCAATTGGGGACACTGTCTATGGGGGCTACTTTCTATGGGGCATTTGGGGGCACTGTCTATGGAGTCAATTGGAGGCACTGTCTATGGGGTCAATTGGGGGCACTTTCTATGGGGGGGCACTTTCTATGGGGGTGTACTGTCTATGGGGGTGTACTGTCTATGGGGGCACTTTCTATGGGGGTACTGTCTATGGGAGCAAATGGGGGCAAAATGGAGGGGGTGCATTGCTTTCTTCCTGATTTGCAAGCGCCCGAGGAGACCAGCCTTTAGAGATCTTTTTAGAGATTTTTTTTATCACTGCATTGCAAGCTTAATAAGGATAAGGTCATTTTGAACCACCAGTATTATCAATGGCTCTGATAGGCTAGTGGTTTAGGCACATGGCAGCAGTGTAAAATGTTGGAGCTTTCTAACCAAAGCTTTCTCTTTCTTCTAACTTTGACTTCTGCTTTACATATTTCTTTAAATTCATTTTTATTCTCCCTTCTTCTGCTCAACTACGATCCCTTTTGTTTTCTTCTTGCGCTCCACATATTCTTATTAGTAGAGCAACAGATGTGCAGTACAGATTTCACATATTGCTCAGAACTGTTCCTTCAAAAAGATATGTTGGTAAAATAAAGAAGAAGACAAGAGAAAGTAATGGGGTGCAAGAAGAAAACATAATAATATAATAATCGATTTTAATACTGATTAGAGATAGTAGAATTTTGAGTTTTTGAACCACCAACCTTTACACTGTTGCCATATGCCTACATGATAAAGGATCTTTACTGTAACTGTAAGTTAGACCTGATACACACAGGGTTCTTTCATTTTTACATGAAATGTGCTCCACGCATTTTTATAAAACAAAACCTAGTCAGATCAGTCGGCTGGTCAGCACTAGGCAAGCACTGTATTGCTATCCACAATAAACCTGTGATAATATGACAATGGATCATATGACTAGGTTGGTCATATCCATATTTTAGCAAGTGCAATCTGGCCTGTAGACTGAATGGCTTTCTATATGGTCAGCCATAATGTATGATTTTGCCAAACATTTGGTGGACTGTTCTGCTTGTTCAGCCTTATGAGACAATCAAACCACACCAAACACAGAGATACAGAGATGGGCATTTCCAGGTCAGCCAATGTAAACATTCCAGTTTATCTATTGTCTACTCACCTTCCTATGGGAGACATTGCTACTACAGATTCTGTTTAGACAGCCTTTAATCTTATTGTGTGTGGTCTGACATTGCCAGAAATTACCTGATTGGCTGATTGATTTTTTGTATGGCCAGATATTTAATCCTGATGTATGCGGAGCTAGTACAAGGATAAACAGAGATGTATCAGTATAGTACTGATAGGTAATGTTGAAGTAGTAGTCTAAACTGACTGAAACAAGTGTAATATTTTTTATTAGTAGTAGTATATTAGTAGTAGTAGATCCAGATTTAACTCAGTAGTTTTTGAATGTGTATTTACGTCAGGCAGAAGTATCAAGTATAATGGTTATATATGCTATTGTAGTTATGTGTTCTAGTTTGCTACTGCAGTATTCTAATCATTGTTATACATGTATGCCTCGTTGGGTGTTCATTCAGATTTGGTGCAACTTAAATGGAGAAATAAATACCCAAGTATAGAAGCCTTTATTGTTATATTTTAAACTCATTCCACTTCTAAAGAGTTCAAATCTCTCATTTGTTGCCAAGAGCATAAAATGAAATCAAATCCCTCCATAGATCCATAACAACCAATTCTGCCTAGACCCCACAGGCATACATCCTTATTTGTACCGAGTAAGTTGTGCCAGCAAGGAGTTTTTGTCAGGCAGAACTTAGGGCTTTTCCTTGACATGTACAGACAATCTACATATTTATTTATGATATTAAAATGGCATTCCTAATAAGGTTAAATGAACAAAGAAAATGTGCATGGCTATAAATTAGAGTCCTGTGAACTTCCACTCTTTTATAGCTGGAAAATAGATTGTGGAGTCTCTTGTTGTCTTTACAACATTATACATCACTGTGCTGTACTTTTAACATTATTAATGCATTGGTATTAGTCTTAAATAATACAATTCTAATTGCTCAGTATTAACTGCTTATATGTAGATAAAAACGTGCTCTATAAATATATTGCTATGCTGCCCACTTGTCTAGATGTTTGTCATATCCATTGACTTTTATCAGATTGTCTTGTTTCTGTAGCTTAGTTTATTTGCATCCCACAATCTTTCCTTCCAGTTTTCATTTTCTTTTCATGTCCTTTGTGTGCCACTCCATGCCAGATTTTTAATGAGGAAGACCTTAGGATCCCCTTGGGGCCTCCTTCAATCCCTTGGCCCCCACATGGACCTCACTGGTGCAGGAGCGGAGAGGAAGGCGTGTTGGTGTCGGCACCTGCTGTCTATTTTCTATACAAGCATCTTTCTGGCAGCTGCAGTAAAAGATTAACATTAGAATTCAGTGTTTCCATTGATGTCTTTTCAGCAACTACTTTCTGTTCAACCCCCTCCTAAATCCTCAAAAAAAGAAAACTCATGATCTGCTGTATATTCCTGTTGCTACATAACATATTTTTTATTAAAAAAAAAAAAAAATTCTTTTGATAAACAGAAGCAATGGAGGAATGGGAGAGAAGGTTGGATGGTGTCCTAAACTGACCTCAGCAGGACTTGTAATAAGAGCTTCTTGAGGGAAGGTAGATTAAGTACTCCCAGTGGATACCCATAGTGTGTGTGTGTTTTTTCACCAGCAGCTTTGCTTGATCGCTAGGTCTGCGAGGCCCAGTGGCACTGAAAGCTGTCGCTCTGATTACTTTTGGGAATAAGAAGCAAATGTGTAATGTTGTAACCTAATACTTTTATCAATCAACTGAGCCCTTGAAATACAAAGAGCCATGAAAAGCCTTTTAAAATGACCGAGAGCTTGTATTATGGATTAATGTTGCTGTACATAAATGAAAACACTTTTTTTTACCCGCACGCTGATTCCATTTTTTTTTTCCTACTTATTTATACTCCGGCACATATAGTATCAGGATTACGGACTGCTTGGTAACATCATTACTGACTTCTGGGCATGCCACAACTTGTCTCTCTGGTTTTAGCTTCCAATGCTAGTACTACGTGTGCTGTTTATATCATGTAGAACAGGCTGCATTGTGCATTGGATGACACAGACAGTGGAAGAAGCACGCATACAGCATGAAAATAAGAAAAATAAAAAAGTGTGCTTAAACATTTCTTTTTTTTTTTTAAATAAGTTGCTTGAAATATCAAGCTGAAATTACAGCTATGAGTATGATATCCTATGGCTTATTTACATGCCCTGGACACAAATGCAAAAGCACAGCACGTGTAGATGTAGCACCCAGCCTCATCCCTTTATATGGATACAGGGCTGCCGAACAAGGGGCAGTGCCATATTCGTTCAACTGGGACAGGTTTTTGCACCAGATTTTGAGCATTAACATAAGGCTGAGGTGAAAAGGGGTAAAAAAAAAAAACCCCATATCAGTTTGCACTAACTTTTTGCACTTTGCACAATATGTTGTAAATGAGCCCTCTATATATTTGTGTTTAATAATTAAAACAAATTAATAATTAATGCAATAAAAGATGGATGCTACTGCACTTGTAACCCACAGTAATAAATCAGGATGTTGCATTTAAGGGTCACCTGTTTGGTTGTTATGGATTACTATGACAAATCTTGTTCCTTTTATTACATGTCACTTGCCTCAGATAAAGCACAATCAGACATGGCAAAGCACTTCAGCGGTGTGGGCAAGCCACTTTGACAATTCTATCTCAATTTTTGACTAGATCAGTTAGTGACTAGACCATAAACCTTTTAATATGTTAGTTTGTTGTGGGTTCTAATTTGTATGGCCCCAGTTTGAAAACAAAAGAACTAATTGCCACCTAGGGTCATCAACCATCTAGTGGGTTGAATGAATAAGCAGAAAAATAATTAAAAAGATACTACTACTACAACCCATTTCTTTTTTTTTTTAAGTTGGGAGACTTTATGAAATATGATGATAACATTTGCATTTGCAAATCATATAAACCCTATATTTAATTGCAAATAGTACAAAGACAACATAGCAGATGTTGAAAATTTTCTGAATTCTCATATTGAATTTAATGGCAGCAAAATGTTTAAAAAAAATATCGGACGTGTTTAGCACTGTGTTGTATCACCTCTTTTTTTAGGGCTGTGGCACACGGGGAGATTAGTCGCTCGCGGCAAATCTTCCTTGGTGTGGGCGACTAATCTCTGCGAAATTGCATCCCACTGGCGAAAATGTAAATCGCCGGTGGTATGGAATACACAGCGAGGCAACTTTGCCAATTGCGGCACCGCGTATGCCATCCCACCAGCGATTTACATTCTCGCTGGTGGGATGGAATTTCAGAGAGATTTGTCGTGCGGCAACTAATCTTCCCGTGTGCCACAGCCCTTAATGGCACTGCGTAAACATTTTCTGCAGTTGCTGGCAAAGTCTTGCTAAAATAAGTAAGGCCTTCCCTGAAAAAGGCTCCAAAAACTGGTAATAGTGCTTCCCAGATATGCAAGCCACCAGGTCCCCCATATGCTCTTTTAAACTATGAACTATAACAAGCCAGATAGACCTTCTCCTCTTTAGTGGTGTCCATGATTTCCAAAAAGTACTTCAAATTTTAATTGGTCAGATCACAAGACAACTCACTTCAGTCCAACTTCACCGAAGGCTGGAATTATGGGTAGGCAGAAGAGGCACCTGTCTTGGGCACAACGCCGGGGGGTGCCAGGAAGGTACCTCTCCTGCCTACCCCTATCCCATGCTCCCAATCCCCCTTCTGCTTGTCTTTGAGCACAGTCTTTCTCCCCTACCCCGCTAGGTCACTGGTATGCAGGGGCAAGGTGGCCAGCCGAACTGTGTAGGGTGCCTGGTTGGCTTGGCCCACCCCTGACTTCACTAATTTGCCTCAATCCATCTTAAGTTAGCTTGTGCCTTGATAAAGTAGTGGTTTTTCTAGATCACGTTTATACATGGTTTCTTCTTTGCACGGTAAGGTTTTAACTTGCATTTTTGAATCAACAAATTGTGTTTAGAGACAGTGGCTTTTAGAAGTATTCCTGAGCCCATGCAGTGATTTTTACAACAGAATTGTGGGTCTTTTTAATGCAGTGCCATCTGAAGGACCCAAAGGCCACCCAATATTGTTTTTTAGCCTTGTATATACCGAAGATTATGAAATCCCCAAATTCTGTGCAATTTTACATCGAAGAGTGTTCTGAAATTGTTGCAATATTTGCTCATACAATGTTTCACAGGGTGGTGACCCCCTATCCACCTTTACTTCTTAGAGACCCAGTCTCACTAAGTGGCTCCTTATAGCATTACACAACTTTTCTAGTCTTTTATTGGTCCTATGCCAACTTTTTTAAAATGCGTTGCCAACATTCAGTTCGCAATGAGCATACATTTTTCAGAAAACAATAACATTTATCACAAAATCTGATCTGTCTTTGTACTATTTGCAAATAAATATAGGGTTTAAATGATTTGCAAATCATACATTCTTTTTTTTTTTTTTTACATTTACACAGTATCCAATGGAGTTGTACTAATTTTAACTACACATATCTAATCTCACAATCAATTTGAAAGCTAATTATTGGCTGAAACTATTTAAATGTAAATGTTAAATTATTTAAATAAGAGGACGTTGAATGTTTGTTAAAAAACACAGTTTCCCTAGCACTGATGCATTGTTGCACTGCTTGCACACAGATGTTTTCTCATCAGTGCTTTTTGCCAGCAGTGATTCAGTTTGCCTGACTTGGGTGGTGATTGCTGTTGGGCCTTGTTGATAAATGAGCCCTTATGTATAATGTTTACTTGCAATCATATGCGTGCATTGAAAAGCCATTATTTTTCTTCTAAACTTACTTCAGAACAGGGGAAATATATGTACTATGGTTTTTAGACTGTGGGAAACAATTACTAGCCTACTATAGCTGTACACCCCCCCCAATAACTTTAAACTCCCTCCCAAACACCATCCCAGCTTATGTTAGTAACAAGAACAACATTTTCCTAAGACTTTCCTGGGTTGTTGGAGTATGCTATATTTTGCCTGCACCCCTGGATGTTTTGTTACCCATGCTGGAGATTATTGCTGTAGATCCTGCTGTAGATATAAAATGTTTACTTGCATGCAATGAAGAGTCATTATTTTCCTTCTGAACTCCCTTCACTACAGGAATTCATTTTTTACATTGTTCCTTGGTTTTTAGGCCATTGTGAGAATTATTAGAGAATTATGGCTGGCCATGCCCCAGTAACTTTAGACTGCCCGTCATACAACAGCTTATGCAAGATTCAAAGGACAAAAATGCCCTAAGACTGCAATTAAGTGAAATACATCACAATGTGCCCTGGACCACCAGTTAATACTCAATAACTATCTGTCAGCTACTAGGGCTCCTAAATTGACATAGTGACATATTCCTTATCCAACCAATATAGTATGGTTGTAGCCCACTGTAAAAGTATTCCTTTGTTCCCTTTATTTTGAAACAACCAACTTAGGAGTACAGGTACAGTATAGGACCCATTATTCAGAATGCTCGGGACCAAGGGTATTCCAGATAAGGGGTCTTTCCGTAATTTGGATCTCCATACCTGAAGTCTACTAAAAAATCAATGAAACATTAATTAAACCCATTGCATCCAATAAGGATTATTTATATCTTAGTTGGGATCAATTACAAGGTACTGTTTTATAATTACAGAGAAAAAGGAAATCAGTTTAAAATTCTGTATTATTTGATTAAAATGGGGTCTATGGGAATGGGAGACAGGCTTTCCGTAATTCGGAGCTTTCTGGATAATGGGTTTCCAGATAAGGGATCCCATACCTGTACTATGCTATCGCTACTGTCTCTTTGTAATAAGAGCCTGTGAATAGAACCTTGTACATATATTTCACAAGGTCTAGGTAAAGCATGGGTAACAGTCAAGAACCCAACATATTAATGATAAATATACAGTAGTACTTAGCTAACTCACATATGAAATGAACCACAATAATCAAAAGTCTATATTAGCTGGAGGCAGTCAATAAAGGCAAAATAAAGCCAAAATTGGATGTTGGACTTCTGATTGGTGTTTTATCTCACACATCATGCTGCTACTTGTTATACTTGTTTTAGCACATGGCACAACTGAATGCAGAGGAAGAACCCAAGAGCAGGGAAAGTGGGTTGGAGATTGGGCTGATTGGGTGTGTGGACATTCTAAGTAGTCCCAGTTTTGTAATATTCAAAATTGGGGAGGTACAATTTTAGTATGAAAATGCCAGTAAGGCCTGGAAGTTACACAAATAATATATTTCAAAATAGACT
Organism: Xenopus tropicalis; assembly: GCF_000004195.4. NCBI lineage: Eukaryota > Metazoa > Chordata > Amphibia > Anura > Pipidae > Xenopus > Xenopus tropicalis. The sequence continues at coordinate 34,304,739 of NC_030684.2, read as the reverse complement.
ATGACAGGTTTTTGATGAAAATATCTTTCTCTTGCTTACAAACATTGTCATATAACAACATCCCTATCATAAGTGTAATTACGGTAATTTTAAAAGCATAAACGTATAAAAATATTTACCAGTTAAAGATTATATAATAGTCGTTACAAATAGTAGAGGTAGCTATGCTCTCAGCAGTGTTTCTATTTTACCTAAACCTTTTCTCAGGATTGTGGGATTTACTGGTATCGTTAGTGTGTTATTTATGCAAGTACATTTTTTTAAAAACAGGATGTTTTTATACTACCTACTTCATCAGATTAGAGCTTCCTGAAAGTTTGTATTGTGAATTACAATCTCAAGATTACCACTGTTCATAAATAAATAACAATTGAAATGTTTTTTCTCATTTCTGGTTTTTATGGACCTGTACCCTACCTAGTAGGGATAGGACAGCCATGGAGAATGAATCTATTGCGTATCTGAGATGCCAGAAATCCTTTCAGGTTCCCCACAATGCTGCCTCTTGTGATAGGGGCCAGCTGTTTTCGGATGATTTTTTCCACATGTAGTGGGAACTGGAGATTTCTCTGGTCTTTAAGCAGCAGGTGCATTATTGAACACATTACAGGGCAAAATCCCGAACTGTGGTCTGTAAAGATTACATTTGGTATTCCGCTATGGCTTGCAACATAGTAAATTAATAATAAATATTTTACCAGACGAAGGGGCCTCGAGCTCTAAAAGCTTGCAATGTATTTTTATTGTTAGCCAATATAGGTATCACTTCTATAATACTTTTGTATTTATTTGTTTTTTATTTATTATTTTTGCCACTAGCCAACCAAGTTTTTGTAATTTACAGCCTAATACAAAGACAGTACATTTGAGCAAATAAGAAGTTCAGCTGCAAAGGATATGGTGAATACTGTAGTTCAGCAGATACATTACGCAGTCCCTGGTTATGATTTTACTTACTGTCCTAAGCTTCCAGCAGTGTTAATAGGGAAAGGGGTAAGACCTGTCATCCTATGTAAATGTAATGAATTTAAATTGAAGTTCAGCCTATTGTTTATCTACTTCAAACCTGGTTTCTGCTGGAAGCTTTGTTTGACATTATCATGTAATTAACTGTGAGTTACTAGTTTATTACCATGTCTACTAACATTTTTATAATCAGCTGGATAGGCATTAAAAACAATGACACACGTAGCATGTCTAGGTGTTTTGTTGCCAAGGTATTAAAACACAAAATTGCTCCCCATTGACTTCTCCAGAAATCGGCTGGAATCGTTGTGCTGATTGGTTAGACAATTTTTTTCTCTGAAACGTAGTAACTTGAAAAAAACTACAGCTGATTGCAATTATCAGTAACTGGGACATAGCCAGAAATAGCAGGGCTTCAATGCAAAACCCCATGAAATTAGCTCTTAATTTGATCCAAGTGTCCATAATGCTTAACCACTTGACTCTGTTCATTTTTCTCAATGCCAAAAAGATTTCTGACAGGGTCGGTGGAAATTCCTAAACATAAATGGCCTTATTGTCACACCTATCAGACAGTGTTTCAAGAATGGAATTTATCGCTAAGAAATTTAAACAAACTGTTGGCACGTACCAGGGGTGTCCTTTCTTCCCCTCTTATTTTTTAATCTCATTATGGAATCCCTAGCCGCCAAGATTAGAGCCATGGCCTAAATCAAACCTGGCAATGATAAAGAACACGAAATTGGCTTATTGCCAACTATGTGATGCTGTATATTTCAGACCCAGAAGATGTGCTGCCAGTTTTACAAAAAAAGTTTTAGGCAACTTTTGCAAAGCCTTACTTTATAAATTAAACTTTTCTAAAACCCAGTTGATTTTCCTAAAGTTCAAGTGGACCAATGATATATTAATTATATAATGAGACCCAGGAGGTGTCTTGACCTCTGGCAGTCTTGTTAATTCTAAATAAGATTAAAGGAAAGCTTTACCCCCAGAATGAATCTTTATCCAACAGATTATATATATATATATATATATATATATATATATATATATATATATATATATATATATATATAAATCAGTAAATATTGCCCTTTTACATCCTTTCCCTTGATCCACCATTTAGTGATGGGCTGTGTGCTCCCTCAGAGATCACCTGACAGGAAATAATGCAGCTCTAACTGTAACAGGAAGTAGTGTAGAAGCAAAAGGCAGAACTCTGTCCGTTAATTGGCTGATGGGTCCTAGCATGTATGTGTGCCTTGGCTTGTTTGTGTGCACTGTGAATCCTATGATCCCAGGGGGCGGCCCTTATATATAAAGTATATTGTTATGAAAATGGTTTATTTAGATGAAGTTTTACATATGAGCTTGTTTATGCAATATATTATTATAGAGACCTACATTGTTTGGGGGTATAGTTTTCCTTTAAAACAGGTCTCCAGAAATGGGCAATATTTTATCTATCCTGGCCAGGTAGTCAAAATGATGATATTTCCCCATATTCTGTATGAACTTAAAGCCTCCCTAACCCTATAACAAGATAATACATTAAACACCACCAGATAGCAATAAAAAGGTTTATATGGGGAAATAAAAGACTCCGACTTCATGTAAAACTGCTGCGAAAAGCTGGGATTCCCAAATACATTTTATTGCTATGCTGCAAATGCCTTTGAGCTTCTTCATGGTTTATAAATACCCAAACTTTTAACCACCATATTGTGACCCTAAATAGCACAAAGTTAGCTTAAAAACAATTCAGACAAATACTGGCAAATAATGACGCTTTTTTTTAAGAAAATTTGTGTCTCATGACTATCACCAATACGGCCATCATAGTTTCCAGTACAACTGACCTTATGCAGTAGACAAAATCTGTTATAGCATCTATATGACAGCAATCTATGTCCATAGGACTTAATTTACATACAATGTTACAAATGGATTATGGTTTACAAAAGGAGGAATTCAGTATCAATACCTTTCCATACAGTATTGTGTATTTCATTGTTTATTTACTGTTCACTTGTCTAAAACAAACAATTAGATAACACTATAGAGAATTAGCAAACAACTAACCCTCAAGGCAAAAACTCTTTATGCTCTCGGTAGAATTAAGGTGGCCATACACGCACCGATATTATCGTACGAAACCTCGTTTCGTACGATAATCGGTGCGTGTATGGCATGTCGGCGAGTCGACCGATATCGCAGGAAGCTGCCGATATCGGACGACTCGCCGATCGGACAAGTTTGAAAATTTTGATCGGGCGCCATAGAAGGCGCCTGACCAAAATTCTCCCTTCAGAGCTGAATCGGCAGAAGGAGGTAGAAATCCTATTGTTTCTACCTCCTTACCTGCCGATTCAGCCCTGAATGGTGTGTGGCGGATCTTACGATGTTTCGTGCGACCGATGGTCGTACGAAACATCGTCGGATCGCCACGTGTATGGCCACCTTTAGAAATAAAATACTCCACTCAAGAATGGAAATTATCTTTTTAATCTATAAAAATATCATAAGGGGATGATTTAATAACATTCCAATTTGATATTTTACAGTGATTTGAGTTTCTGCAGCAAAAATTGTGAATGAGAAACTCAAATTTTTCTATAAACTTGACATGGTATAAATTTGAATTAAACTCGATCATTGCTGTATTTATAAAATGTCACGATAATGCTTGAATTGTTTGTATGTAAATGTTGAGTTTACATTCGAAAATCACGAATTTTTCAAATTGAAAGCATTGTTAAAACTCGAAAAAGGTGGGTTTAAACTGACATTCGTTTCCATGAATCCTCTTTATTTTTCCCAAACAGGAATTGCTCCAGCAGCCATTTTAGGAGCATTGGCACTCTTGGAAAACAATAATGTGTTTAAGTTTCACTTAAAACTGGTGAAACTGAAAACAATGAGGGGATTAAGTTCCCCTTGAAAAGTGTGAAATAGAAAACAATGAGGGGATTAAGTTCCCCTTGAAGCTGGGTGAAACTGAAAACAATGAGGGGATTAAGTTCCCCTTGAAAAATGTGAAATAGAAAACAATGAGGGGATTAAGTTCCCCTTGAAGCTGGGTGAAACTGAAAACAATGAGGGGATTAACTTGTCCTTGAAAATTTGTCAAGGGCAGGCTGTCACTGACTATTCTATTCCCCTACTATTCTAAGCCTCCATAGGACTCAATGGTACTCGACAGATCAAACCTGTCGAGTTTTCTTTTTAAAAATAAAAAGTAAATTAAACATTATTAAATCACAAATTATGGGAGTTATTTTCTGGGGAACAATAATGAAAAAATCAAGTTCTGCGAAAACCCATTCATAAATAAGTTGTCTTTTCAAGTTTTTAAGAGATACAATTTTGCATTTTTTCTGTGATAAGCACACATCTGAGTAAAAAAATACTCAAAAATTTGTAATTTTGATAAATCTGCCTCTAAATTAAAAGAACCACAGGTAAATTTTATAAACCGCCATCTGAGCCCAAGCACATTATATAAAATGTATCCTAAAACAAGCTAAGGGAAGCTATTGTGGACCTTGTCATTCATGAAGGCTTTTATATGCAGGGTTGGACTGGGCCGCCAAGAAAAAACCCAGTGGGCCCCCAAGAAAAAACCCAGTGGGCCCCCAAGAAAAAACCCGATGGGCCCCCAAGAAAAAACCCGATGGGCCCCCAGTCTCCATCCCTGCCTTTGCTTCCCTGGCCACCGGTGTCCCTCCCCTGATGTGTTTCACTGACGCGCTCAGGGAAGGACATCGGGTGGGGGCAACTGTGGGTGGTTAAGAGGTGTGCGGCGGGGGCCCCTAGGGGGGTGGGGGGACACACCCGCCGGGGGCACCTTGGGGGCGTGGGGCCCCTGGGACGGCAGCCCCCAGTCTGACCCTGAATAAGTAATAAGCATTTACAATTAAAAGGTACATGATAAAGGACATTGTTAAATGACATGCACTGTTAACTGGATATAAATATTGTTCACTTAGATATTCCCTTAAAAAGGAGTGCCTGTAAATGAAACTCTTATCAAATATTAAAGCAGTTTGTAATGGTACAGTCCAGTAATTTATGGGAAAATATATATTTCAGTTTTTACATGTTTTTGCTTGCATAGGAATGTATAACCAGATGGTTTTCTTTCACTCTCAAAGCAGCAGGTCTGTCATGCTTTATGGCATGCAGATATATTTAAAAAACATTCAGAAAACCATGGTCTTCAATCCTGTAAGGAAACTATGTAATTAGCAAAAAGAACTCTGCATCATTTTTAAAAAGATATGTATTTTTATAAAAACTATAGACATTTAGCAGAGCTGGCCGGCACAATGCAAATGCATTGGAAAAAATATGTAAAATTGGGAAAAGCTTGACTAATTCACCAGAACTACAGTGCTCGGAGTTAAAAAGTGCCTTATACTTGTGTCAATCATCATTATGACCAGTGATTTTTTCTTTCTTGCAGGAATTTAAAGCTAAACAGTATCTACAAATATCAGGTGGTGACCATGTCTGGCAATAAAGAGAGTGAGCCGTCCCCAGAATTGGTTTATCAACATGGAAGTGGCTACTGTGGTGATGGAATCATCCAAGAGTAAGAGAGGTTAAAAAGAATGGTGCATTTTCTGAAAGGATGCATTTAACTTGTTGCCTTACGTTTAGAGCTTTCTGGTGGGCAACTGGTCCTGAAATAGAAGAATAAAGAACACAGTTGAATGCAAAATTTTGGGCACCCCTTGCCAAATGATATATTTAAGTCATTTTTGTGCATTTGGACACCCTTACACTTGTCCAGTAATAAGCACTGTTTCTATAAGGTCTTTAAGCTTAAAGGAGAACTAATGGTTAACTAAAGAAGTAGGGTAGAAATGCTGTGTAAAAAACGGCGAGAAAATTCGCCACACATCACCAGGCTTCGCCGTGTAAAAATGGCGTAAAAACGGCATAAAATCGTTTGTTTTACACAGTTTCTCTTCCACCGGAACTTATGGAAAATAACGGCGTAATATCTGGCGTAATATCCGGCGTTCAGATGGCAATCTTTTCCATTAATTTTACACAGCTTTTTACTCCATTTTTTCGGCAAATTACTTTTACACAGTATAATAATTACGCCCCTAAGTTTTGGGTTTCTGTACCAGCCCAAGGCAACCACAGCCCTTTAGCAGGGAAGATCTGTGCCCCCAAAGATGCCCCAGTAGCTCCCCATCTTCTTTTCTGCTGATTCCCTGCACATGCTCTGTGCTGCTGTCACTTACTGAGCTTAGGGACCCAATCACAATATACTGGATCAACTAGAATATATATAGGCAACCTAACTAAGGGGTGCCCACATTTTTTGCAATGCTATTCCATTTAACAATTGCCCATATCCTGACAATCTGAGAAAAGGTTTACAGAGGTTTACAGAAAAAACACAGAGGCATTAGAATATAAAGTAGAACAGAGGGGTATTTACCTTAAAGTACATTGGATGGACATCTATATCACCCCCATTTTTATAAACTACATCACAGTGTCATTTTTCAGGGATAAGGTGAAAGTCACACACAAACTAAGAGCACTTTTTCTTGTTGGTCATGGGCCAGTGAAAGTAGTTTGTCAGACAAAACCTTTTTAAAAGCCCTTGCCATTAAATTGCTGCGGTTCTAATTAGGCAAAGATGGAACGCAGGTTACTAAAAAACATACATGTGCTGCAATAGTTCCTAAATCATAGTTGTCTCCCTCTCCAGATCTCTAAACAACGAGCTTGTATCTCAACATTGGGATTCTGGAATTCAAGGCAGCCTTCTGATGACATGACACAGAACCCACTAAATCACATTCTTTACAAAGGGCAGGCGAGATTGACGAGATAGACACCATTTTCAGTGAAAAATGCCGACCTTGTTATCATATAATATCAAACTTTTTTTTCAATTCCCTACATTTGCCAAGGGTTTGATGCACTTTTGTTTGTAAACCCCTATATTACAGCACTCAAATGGTGCACATTTTCAATTGTGATGGCATCTACTATACATGGCAGGGAGAGGTTACATAAAACAATGGCACCATTTTTGCTACAAACACTGCACTGTAACTATGGAAGGGAGAGTTAGCCCCAGTTTCACCGTTATCAGAAGCTAAAGGTATCCTTCTCTTGTAGGGACCTTGGAGAGGAATGTGATGACATGAACAAGCTGAATGGTGATGGCTGCTCATTCTTTTGCCGACAGGAGGTATCTTTTAACTGCCTTGGTAAGTTCATACATCTCAGAGTCATTTGCTACTGATTACTATTAATAACTAAAATATCCCTGTCATCACGTCTTCACCTAAATATATGTGAGCAATTTATGGTGCTTAGAGAATAACTAGCAAAACTACATATTAAGGTCACATTTTATCCTAGGGTTATATTTGCTATTTTAAAGGCATATATACTGGATACAGACGTATCATTAAAGCACTGTATACAGGCATATTACTTGAGTGTTTTGATTGCTAATAAAACAGAATTGTAAAAGTGAAATGTATGTATACATATGTACATATGTATACATCTTGAAGCAATTCTGTGCCACAATATCAGTCAGCTTATTTCAATGATATGCCATTCCTGAGCAAGAAAAAGAATGCTGAATGTTTTCATTTTGTTGCAGCTAAGGGCATATTTAAAAGGCTGTGTTATATATTTTAGGCAAAAAAAACAGTTTGTTTCACAAGTAATTAAAATTCCCCACAGCAGTTTTGAAAAATCAACTTGACATTTCTCTTTGCATTGGTGTAAATTCACATCTCTTCTCCAGGTGCAGTCAATATTCTCCAATTTACCAAGAGCACAAGAATTACATTTCACCAGATTCAGGCTGGAGAATTCCCATTATAAAGACAGAGCAGATACTTTTTAATCGCATTATTTACCCCTCCTCCTCTTAATTTTCCCATGTACGTCATTTCTTTATGGTGAAGACACTTACAGTAAGTGGATTTTTCCCACTACAAATGTATGGGGAAAATACACTGGCGAGTTTTCACCGAAAATTTAAGCCAAGAGAAACATTTGCCAAAATACAGTTGAAAAGAGATAATGTGGGATCCCAAAAAGTAACAAAAAGAAATTAAAAGTTAATTTATTAGGACAAAAGGTATTGTCCTAATGAGTTTTGTGCCTATTGGGGCACTTACTCGAGTATAATACCACCACAACTCACAGAAAGATGACCAAAGTGGCTCCAAAGTATGGAGTAATAAAGTTGGACAGGTAAGGGAAATTCTGCCGAGCTGCGAGCCACAAGGATTTCTCATACAATGAGGAGCAAAGTTCTTTCTCTCCTCTCGCCAAAAGAAACCCGTATGGGAGCAGCAAATTGAAACCTTTCTCTCACAACTATTCTATAACTTGCATAAATCCATTATATGGATATTTTCTATTAGTGGCAAGGTCATGGTCTGCCACAGTCTTCTCTAAATGGCAAAAACTAGTGCATAAGTTTGTTCATAGCCTGTATGCCTGAGAAAAAACACTAATATGTAGGATAATTTAAGTCTAAGTTCTCTGTAACGTATACATTTCTTTTATGTGGATTGAAGGACTGACCTTGTTGGCTGTAAGGGTAGCCGTAAGCATTTCCTAAACAACTCTCAATTTCTCAATAACATTTAATTATTAACTGTAAGACAAGCAGAAAGTCGGTTGTTAGTTATTGTGTGTGGGAAGAAACGTACCATTCTGGTTTAAAATCTAATATCATAATGCAGATCGTAGGTCTAGCTAGCTGGCTGTTTTTCAGTCTGGCTGCTTCGTTTCACCAGTACTGCTCACGCACATTCAGGCTTAAGGCTAAAAGAACTATGAGTTTACAAATCTTAGAGCCTAGTATTTATTATTCCTTATATATCGCTGACACATTCTGCAGTGTTTTACAAAGATTATACATCAGTTTTGGCCCTGGTTCACTATGTTCAGTTTTAACAGGAGCCAAAGAACAAACTGTTTTTGGAGTGTAGGAGGAAACCAGAGTGTCTATAGGCAACCCATGTGGACTTGGGGAGAACATACAAACTCCTTGCACATAGTGCCCTGGGGGGCATTGAACCAAGGACCCCAGCAATTCAAGGCAGCAGTGCCCCTCTATGCTGACCACATAGTTCATAAAGCTGTTATTTAGCTAACTTTCCTAGGAAAACCAGCAGTGGTTAAAGACCAGATATCACTGCGGATTGCTTCCGTTATATTACTATAAAAGGTCTGTGAATAGGCCCTTGTTTTTGCCTAAAAAAGATTAACTCATCTTGCTTTTTGCTGATGATCTGAAACAAGTATTAGATTGTGGTAACATATATTTTAAACAAATGTAAGTAGAAAGTCAATTACAAAGGTGCCCAGAAGAGAACTCTGGATAGACTTTTTGGGGTCTATAACTACTTTAATATGAATATAACATTATACCATGTATTTTTTGGTTACTTTTTGTTTAATGCTAACAGACATTACCTCACATTTATGACTAAGACTTCCATTTATTTATCTGAAGCTACAAGCCAGTGTGCTAAATCAGTAGGGGTTCTGTATTGTTAGATGTGCTAAATTATTCTCATACAATAAGATCAAACAAACTATATTGGAATGTTGGAATGAGTTTTAGTTCTCAGTTTACCTCTGGCATAGAATAAAATACTCTCATGTCACTCACCAATCTGACTTTCATTACTGTGTTTGGCTGGTATATATGTCTTATAATGTTGATAAAATGTTATGCCACCTAAGAACAGACTGAGCTGAGTCCTAGACCACCCCCATCTCCTCACTATTACTAATAACTCCTTTCAAGTTAGACATGTTTAAGACTGCAGCACTTGATAAAGAAAAGCATAGCAGCTTCATTTCAACCTAATTTAAGTGAATAATGCAGTGGAAAAGGAGATCTGCCTGCTCTGTCTGGAAGGCTGTTATCTCTACATTCTCCATTGACATCATCTAATAAGAATGAGTGGCCAATAAATATTTAGATAAAGCATAAGATCTGTGAAAAAGGACATAATAGAAGATCTGTGTTACTTAATGCAGTCAGGGCCACTAGTTTATTATAGGATACTAGCCATACAATGAATTGAATGTTCTCCTCCCTCACAGCATCTCTGGCTCTATTATTGACAGGTACACTTTGTCTCAAGCTTTGGCTAGGTTTTTTAGATGGTTTGCAGGCACTCATAGCTATAACTTAATTAGGGTTTCTTTTGTTTTCCCTTGGCCCCCTGTAATCTGATAAAGCTTTAGCAGCCTATTTCCGGGGACCTGCATGTTTACTCAGTCAGGCTGCCCTGGCCTTCACAGAACAAAATCTTAAAAAGAAGAAAAGCCAGGCAGGGTTGATCATCTTCGTTATTTTTCTTCTTTTAGCAAGCATAATGGAATCATGTTCAATAGTAAGGGTAAACGCTGAATATTTAGAAATCGAGGGAATGCTGGCAACAAAACGAACATGTTTATTGCAGCTGAAATTATTTAATTGCTAAATTGACTTTTCTATAAGATGTATGCACAAGTTTAGTAGTACATTGAATTTCTGGAATCATTTTCTCATCATTTTAGAATTTTCTGCAACAGTCATTCTTTTCTTTATTTAATTTTCTCAACTTGAACCATAGTAAAGGAATAAGTACAAAAGGGGGAAAACTGGCCTCCGTCACAGCAAAAAGCAAAAGGTTTGCCAGGTTTCTGGATTAGACAATTTTGATACGTTTTTTAAAATGCCTAGCAAAAGTTGTCTTTACTTTATGTGTTTTTCCTTACAACTATTTGTAGTGGCTATTCATTGAAATGTCAGAATTCTGTCTGATTTTTATGCATTTATTTGTATAGTCCCACAAATATACGCAGAACTTTAAAAGGCGTAAATCTATGTTTAAGTGCTAGCACACAGTTGGGATGAGGTCCCTGGCTTAAAAAGCTTACAATCTATTTGGAAGAGGAGACTGAAAACAAAATGCAAGCTAAAGGGAGAAAAGTGTGCCCCACCTTGCTCATTCAAGCAGTACTTCCATATGAGGTCTGGCAGGATAATAAATCTAGTGCATGGTGCAAAACACAGCACCAGAGAAAACAAGATAGCCCTATCATTACCATCTGCCATAGGTGGTAAGTACAGGGCCTATTGCAGCTTGTGCCCCTTGGTCCTCCATAACTTGTCCAGCTCAGATTAGGGACAGGACACAGTCAAGGCAATGATTTAATGATTGGTGGAACATAGGGCTGGGCACAAAGTGAAAAAAACACAGATTGCACCCACTTTTTGCATTTTGAACCTTGCCTGGACATAGTAAATAACCCTTTAAATCCAAGCTAGGAATTACTTTGAAAGACAGGTAAGATGGTCAAGCAGCCCATTATTTTCCAAACAGGAGCTCCAGCCCCGGAAAAAAACATTGACCTTGGATTTCCTTGGCCCTTGCTCTAAGTGACACTACTAGACTAGAAAGCTGGTGAGAAACCAGTTTTAATATAAACAGGAATAAATAAATACCGAAATGTCTAGAACATGTAGGTGCCTTATTGTGCCTGGTCAGCATGCTGTGATAAATTGCTTGGAATTGTGTGCATGGTTGCTAGTAAACTTTAGATGTACACTCAACCTAGACCTGGCGAAGGTTTATCTATCCTATTATCTATCTATCTATCTATCTATCTATCTATCTATCTATCTATCTATCTATCTCTCTCTCTCTCTCTCTCTCTCTCTATCTATCATCTATCTATCTCTCTATCTATCCTCTATCATCTATCTATCCTCTATCATCTATCTATCTGTCTATCTATCTGCCTATCTATCTATCTATCTATCTATCTATCATCTATCTATCTATGTATCTATGTATCTATCTATCGCTCTATCTAGCTATCATCTATCTATCTGTCTGTCTGTCTATCTATCTATCATCTATCTATCTATCTATCTATCATCTATCTATCTCTCTATCTATCCTCTATCATCTATCTATCCTCTATCATCTATCTATCTATCATCTATCTATCTATCTATCTATCTTTATGCCTATCTATCTATCTATCTATCTATCTATCTATCTATCTATCTATCATCATCTAATTGTGGCATAGGTATAAGTTATCAATGGGCAGTGCTGAGTGAAATTATTAATAATATATGTTCCTTTCTTTTAAAAACCTAAGAATTTGAATTGTTTCTCAGTTAATACATACATACCCTATGAACTGTAAAATGGTCATGGCTCAGATTTCTTACACAATACTGTTCATCTATAAAAACATAGACCGCTTTATGCTTTGATATTGTTACTAGCACCGCTTAGAACTATGAATACAAAATGGGTGGTTTAGGTGACCCTAGGCCAGCTTTGATATTCTACATTATCACACTAGTCAGTAGTCTAAGATAACCAGTCTAAAACTGCAACCAGATGTGACTAATTAGAATATTAGTCTTATCTATTAAAAGAAAGCCCAAGGCTTCTATTGCTTATGCAATGGTCATTAAAAAATAGCTTATATAATGATCAAGACACCTTTGGTATTTTAGGGATGTTGAATGTTTATGCAGCTACAAAAAATAGAATACAAACACATTAGTAAAGAAGAAAGGAAGTTATGGTTGAGTACAAGGTTGAGCTCACCAGAAGGAAATAAAGAGCCAGGGGGCTTTGCAAGAATGCTAAATATGTAGTAACAGAGATAACACAAATTAAGGTGAACTCTGGGAAACAGGGCCCTCTGTGGTACAGAGGGAAGGTAATTATGAAAAGCAAATATCGTCCAAGTCTGGAGTTGGACTTAGTTTTGTTGAAAGATAAAAGGCAAATGTACTAATCTATATCAAAGCCTTGGAAGCAATGATGAGCAATTTGGTCTTCTAAGCAGTGCCAGAGAAGACAGGTTTGGAGGGGTTAAGAATGCTCCATGAATTCAAAGCTCTGAGACAATGCTTGCACATATTTGTCCCTTTTTCTCGGACGGATAGTGATGTGGCATGAAACCTGTTGTTGTTGGAACTCTCCCTATATAAACAGAGAAGCTTAAAAATAAGGTTTTTGTCTGGCCCTTTGTACTGTTATATGTTTTCTAAAATACATATATTCATCTGTGTATAAAAGAAAAATAATCTGCTGGTCAGTTCTGTATTTAGAGCAGAATAACAGGAAGCTAAACTAATGTTTGCTCTCAGTAATGTGGCCACTTTTTAAGGACTTTAAAGTCCTGGCACATAGATGTCTATGCAGTGTTCTGTTTTGTGGAAGGATGCCCATGTCAGATAGGTTCATATCCTGACTGTCTGGTTCCTGTAGCCAGAGACCTGAATGAAGTATCATTAGGTGACTTGGCCATTGGCCCCTTTGTACCTGAATAGGATTGCTGTTGACCTGTGCATTTCAACGGTGAGACATAATTTGAAACTGACCTTTTCTAGTTTGTCAAGGAAAGAATATTTATGCTCTCATCAAATTGTAAAGCTATTTTGCTGGCTGAAATTTGAGGGTTTTTTTCAGTTACAGACTGGTTGAAATAATGTATCCTGTTTTCTCTTCTGGTGGACTATGTATTAGCAAAATTATTGTTTTGACATAGGATAAGCTGTACTTGAGCTCTGTGTACTGGGAACGAGGCACACCAACCTGTTCGGAAATCAGGAACCTAGTAAACTGGGAGTAAAGCCATGCTGGACAGTTTCTGTGTCTTTTTGTACTTATCCTCCCTAACACACTGCTAACCTTGGCAGGCATATTTATAGGGGTCCTGGGCAAAATTAAGAACAAATTAGCCTCTGTTGAGATTACAATGTAACCTAGACTGCAGCAATTCAAAGACCCTTTCTTTTGTTGTGGAAATTAATCAATCAGATTGAACAGGTTCCAAGTTTTCATTTGTCAGGGACACATGATCTTATCAAGATCATATGAGATTTATCAGAGCTTGAAGAGGAACATTTGGATAGTAAACAAGGTCCTTTCTTGTTTCCCTTTCCTTCATAAGTCAAAACAGTGCCCTCTGGTGTAGACGAAGTCAGGGAACACTCTGCTCATTACATTGACATTGAATAATATATTTTTAAAAATAAAGAGCAGTATGTACCAACATTTAAAGACATGCCATTTATTAACTGGGAATTAGGAATGCGCTGATTTAAGGTTCTCTGAGTAGGGAGAAAATAGAAATGTTAAAGAGAATGGATTGCCTCTTATGGAAGTATATTGTATCTCCTTATGCTATGGAACTCTTAAGTTATTGTAGTTCAAAGCAGTATTGATAGCATTGTCAGTGTTAAGTAAGTAAAAAAAAAGTAAAAGGTTTTCTATAAGATTTAATAAATCAGAACCAAGAGAAATGATATAGCTCTTATTGAAAAGTTTAAACTTCATTTTTATCAGTAATTAGGACATATGTTTTTATGTATGGTTTAAATGATTGGTTAGCCAAGGAAATAAGAGTTCGTACCTGGAAGTAAAAACATGTCTATCCCATTGCAGATGAGCCCAGCAGATGCTATTTTCATGATGGTGATGGAGTCTGTGAGGAGTTTGAAAGAATGACAAGCATTAAGGACTGTGGTGTTTATACACCAAAAGGATTTCTGGATCAATGGGCATCAAACGTCTCAGTCTCACACCAGAGTGAACAGCTCTGCCCAGGGTGGGTTGTGATTGGTCAACCAGCAGCAACACAGGTATGGTACTAGGCATTCATCCAACCCACTAATCTAGATGACTATATTCACCATTAAAGAGAGTTGGACTTATAAGTAGACTAGCATTGCTTGCTTTTTAAAGTAAATATATTATTTCCCTACACTGGCAAAAAATTGCCTGTTTAATTCAGAAAGACTACTATAGTGCATATAAATGAGTTGACATGTAGCTACTGAAGCTGAAAAGAAGAAAAGGAACAGATTACATATTAGACAACAGATAAGCTCTGTAGAATATTATGGGTTCAATTCCTACACACAAACATAAACAGTGGTCAAATGTAATTTATAGCTCTCTACTGGACTACAGGCAGTACCTCTCTGGGAGTGCCCATAAGTCACTATATCTACACCAACCATCACACAAGTATGTCTCACAAACTGTGCTTTGTGTTTGTATATGTGCCTGCTGCCAATGAGATCATTTCTATCCAACTGCCCTATGCTTTCAGATACCACAAAAAAAGCCTGAACAATAGTTCCAAATCCATTATCCTGTCGCCTGTTGAAAAAAAGCCAAGGTGGCCACCAATTTAGATATGACTTGGGGTGGCCCATTAATCAACATTCTCACTTTCTTGATTTTATTTTTCATTTTGCCACACAAATAAAAAAGGGTAAAAAAAAAACTTGGAAACCTCTAAAACCACGAAGCAAAGAACGTTTAACCAGTTGAAAAAGGACAGCTGCCCTTGACTTTCATATGATTTTGACATCTTTTAGATGGTGTATTTTTACTTTAGGAGTTTTGATGGTGAAAAAAATCTGAGATTTGGAGATTTCTCAAAACAGTTAATGTAGTCTCTATAAAAAGTGAAAAATAATGTGTTAGTACAAAAAAAGGTTTGATATATTTGATGCGTCATTCATAATAACATGATTTAGATTTTCAAATATAAAAAATTCCTAATGGGGCTGTTGACAATGTATTTAACATTATGATGATGTATTATTGACATCATAGATGAGATGAGGTTAAGGATGAGGTCATAAAAAGTTTCTCACGTTTTTTATTTTTTACCTTGGGTATTTTGCTTTCATTTTTGAACTGTGCAAAGTTCCCATAGACTTTGGCGGTAAAGTCAACTCATATTGAGACTTCTTTAGTATAAAATATTATCCGGGGGTAATTTGATGTATATCAGGATTATTAAGCAATACATATGTGCCAGTTACTTCTCGGTAGAATTGAATCTTCCTTTACAGTCATTGGCTTCTGCTGTTGTGCCCCAATCAGCACCCCATCATCTTGGCTAATCACAGTCAGTTCACGGACCTGCACAGCATTTCTAGCTGTCTTTGTATAAATGGCTACACATGTTTGGATCCTCACAGGAATAGATATTTTCCTTGCTTAAGATTTAAAAAAGAAAGAATGTATGTTCAAAGAATGGAGAAAAATAGGTTTGAGAAAAGACTGGCAATTTGCCAAGCTTATGCCCAAGATGTTAGAAGAGCAAAAGCTGTGAGTGGCTGTTTAGCCACATAATAAAAGACAGTCTTGCGCACAGTTTTATGAAGTACTTTTGAAATGTAATATTATTCAAAGAATTCCTTTTTAGTTCATATACCAACAATTGTCATCCATTAAGTTGTTGAGGGAAAAACAATGGTCTTATGTGGGAAAGGCTTTTTATGATGCAATTGTTTCCATGTTTTTGTATGATGCAATAGTGCATCATTGTAGCTCATCTGCTTTGTACTTGTACAATAATGTTAAAACCAAAGCTCAAAACTTTATATGTTTGGATAAACTGTAACAAAAGAACTTTTAATGTGAGACTTCTCCAAACAAGTTTACACAGTGTCATGAATCGGCGACGCTCCCTACCTGCTCCTGTGCGGCGGCGTCCTTCCTCCCGGCGCGGCGAATCCAAGATGGCGGCGCCCAGGGCTCCACGTGGGCGCAAGGACGCCGGCGCGATGATGTCACGCGCTATGGCGCCAAATTCAAACTTAAAAGAACGCCAGAGACCCAGGTTCAATGCCCGAGTATAGCTCAATTTACCTATTGTGTTCCTGGGTTTCTAATATTCCTATCTGCTTTACTGTTGCTGTCTATTTGCCTGTTCCTGACCTTGAACCTTGCTGCCTGCCTTAAGTGACCTTTGCCTGAACCGGACCTCGCTATTGGATTATCCTGCATCTGTACTTCGCTCGGACTCGCTGGAAGCGGCCTTCCTCCTTGATCCTGACTTCACCCCTCCCGTGGGTGCCGGAGGCCCCCGCTGACATTATACTCGGGCCATGGATCCCGAGGAAGCGGTACCGGACGTCGGAAGAGCCCTTCGCGGGCTGGCGTCCCGTATGGAGGCGTATGAATCCCAGCAAGTCAGAATTGGGCAAGTACTTGATTCCATTTTGTCCCGTTTGCCCGTTACTCCCGCTGTCGCGGAAATTCCTCCTGCTGTGGTGGTTCCTCTGCCAGCGATGCCGCCAGCTCGTGAGCCACGAATACCTCCTCCTCCGCGCTACAGTGGCAATCCGCAGGCCTGCAGGGGATTCGTGACTCAA
Source organism: Xenopus tropicalis (assembly GCF_000004195.4). Lineage (NCBI taxonomy): Eukaryota > Metazoa > Chordata > Amphibia > Anura > Pipidae > Xenopus > Xenopus tropicalis. Next base: position 34,287,554 of record NC_030684.2, on the reverse strand, counting down.
TGCCAGATTCAGTTTGAGTTCCAACCTTCCCAATTCTCCTGTGAGCGAGCGAAGGTGGGCTACGTTATGTCTCGTCTGGAGGGCAAACCACTGGAATGGGCAACTTCTCTCTGGGAGAGTCAGTCACCCCTGACATTTGATGTGAAGGAATTTCTACTGATGTTCAGAACCATCTTTGATGCCCCTGGTCGGGTCGCTACTGCCTCTTCACGCCTGCTGCAAATCCGCCAGGGCAGTCTCGGTGCCAGTGAGTATGCCATAGACTTTAGAACCCTCATGGCGGAAACTTCCTGGAATGAGGAGGCTTATAAGGCAGTCTTCTATCAAGGCCTATCGTCCCGTCTGAAGGATGACCTGGTATCCAGAGATCTACCTGACTCCCTTGAAGATTTGATTGCTCTCGCTATTAAGGTAGACACTCGCCTTAAGGAGCATCAGGCTGATAAAGAGCGGAGTAAAAAGTCTCATCCAGTCCTGGCTCCGCGCTTCCAGAACCCTATGATACCACCGTCTTCCCCGCAGTTTACCTCTTCCCCTTCGGAGGAACCCATGCAACTTGGGAAGGCTCGACTATCTGCACAAGAGAAGCTTCGGAGACGCCTTTCCGGCCTATGTCTATACTGCGGTGGACAATCCCACTTAGCGGTTTCCTGCCCTGTCAAGCTGGGGAATACTCCTGCTTCAAGTAAGACTATTGTTTCTTTTGCTGGTAGTATTGTTCCTAAGTCAGCGGAACAATCTCACCAATTTCATGTTCCTGTGCAGATCCGGTTGCCCTCCCAGGCAATTCCAGTCTCAGCCTTCCTTGATTCCGGAGCTGCAGGAAACTTTATGGACTTGGCATTCGCAAAAAAGGTTGGCATTTCCCTCTTTCCAGTGACTCCTCCTATTCGGGTCTTCGCCATCGATGACAGACCTCTCTCCACGGACACCATCACTTTAACCACCGGTGAACTATCTGTCCAGATTGGAGCACTACATCTGGAAAAGATGTCATTCCTGATCATCCCATGTCCTTCGTCTCCTGTTGTGCTGGGGTTGCCATGGCTACGACTCCATAACCCCTCCATTGACTGGTCATCGGGTCAAATCTCCCGTTGGAGTCAGTACTGCCAAAGACATTGTTTAATTCCTCAGCCACTCCAGCGGGTTACAGTCTCCTCTACGAGTTTTTCAGCTCTCCCCTCCGTCTACAGGGACTTCTCTGATGTTTTTTGTAAAAAGTCAGCAGAGTTTCTTCCCCCGCATCGGCGGTATGACTGCCCTATTGATCTCCTTCCTGGAACCATGCCTCCCCGTGGGCGGACCTATCCTTTATCCCCTGCAGAGACGGCTGCCATGAAGGAGTATATCTCTGAGAATCTCCAGCGTGGATTTATCCGTCCTTCTACCTCCCCAGCAGGAGCTGGCTTCTTTTTTGTTGAAAAGAAGGACGGTGGACTCCGTCCCTGTATTGACTACTGGGGTCTCAATAAAATAACTGTTAAGAACAGATATCCATTACCCCTTATTTCTGAACTTTTTGACCAACTTAAAGGGGCCAAGATTTTCTCTAAGTTGGATCTCCGCGGGGCCTATAATCTCATCAGGATCCGAGAGGGCGATGAGTGGAAGACGGCTTTCAATACCCGTGATGGGCATTACGAGTACCTCGTGATGCCCTTCGGCCTCTGCAACGCTCCAGCCGTCTTCCAAGAGTTCGTTAACGATATTTTTCGGGACCTCCTGGGGAAGTCTGTTGTCGTGTACCTGGATGACATCCTCATCTTCTCTCAAGATTTGGAGACCCATCGCTCCCAAGTCAAAGAAGCCCTTTCTCGCCTTAGAGAAAATTTCCTTTTCGCCAAGTTGGAGAAATGCACTTTCGAAGTACCAAAGATCTCCTTCCTGGGCTACATTATCTCGTCTAGGGGCTTCGAAATGGATCCTGCCAAAGTATCTGCTATCCAGAAGTGGCCACTTCCCCAGAGTACTAAAGCAATCCAGAGGTTTATAGGATTTGCGAACTATTATCGCCAATTCATTAAAGGCTTTTCTTCCCGCATTGCTCCTATCCTTTCCCTCATCCGCAAAGGAGGGAGACCCAATTGTTGGCCTCCTGTGGCCCTTGAAGCCTTCCAGTCCCTGAAGGATGCCTTCATTTCGGCCTCTGTTCTTCGACACCCTGAGCCTCATTTACCCTTCTTTATTGAAGTCGACGCCTCTGATGTAGGAGCAGGTGCTATCCTTTCCCAGAGACATTCTGCTGATGGTAAGCTCCATCCATGTGCATACTTCTCCAAGAAGTTTTCCTCCGCCGAGCAGAATTACGACATTGGGAATCGTGAACTCCTGGCTGTCAAACTCGCCCTCGAGGAATGGCGACACCTCTTAGAGGGAGCATCTCATCCAGTCACGATCTATACTGATCATAAGAACCTAGAATTTCTTCAGTCTCTCAAAAGACAGAATCCCCGTCAGGCGAGGTGGTCGCTGTTCTTCTCCCGTTTCAATTTTGTCCTGACGTATCGTCCTGGGACTAAAAATCGGAAGGCAGACGCTCTGTCTCGAAGTTTCTCCCCCGAAGATCGTCTACCTATAGAGCAAGAGCCTATCATTCCTCCTTTCAGGATTATTGCCTCTGTATTGCCCCAATTTGCTGAACGAATTTTGCTAAGCCAGTCTGCCGCTCCTTCCGATACTCCTATAGGAATGGCATTTGTACCTCCCGAGTTACGCCTTCCTATTCTCCAGCAGACTCATAGCTCCAAACAAGCTGGCCATCCGGGTTCTGAAAAAACTCTTGAGCTTCTTCGACGCCTAGTTTGGTGGCCGACCATCCGCAAGGATGTCCGAGACTTTGTCGCAGCTTGTACAGTATGTGCCACCACTAAAGCCAGCCACTCTCGACCCTGCGGTCTTCTGCATCCATTGCCAATACCCTCTCGCCCATGGACGCATTTGGGTATGGACTTCATTGTGGAGCTGCCGCCCTCCTGTGGTAACACTGTCATTTGGGTAGTGATAGACCGCTTCAGCAAGATGGCACACTTCATACCCTTGAGGAAACTCCCCTCGGCTGTGGAACTGGCTCATCTCTTCATACAGCATATCTTTCGTTTACATGGTTTCCCTGTGGAAATTGTCTCCGATAGAGGGTCCCAGTTTGTTTCCAGATTTTGGCGCTCCTTGTGCAAGTCTCTGGGAGTATCTCTTCAGTTCTCCTCGGCCTATCATCCTCAGACCAATGGGGCAGCAGAGCGTGTAAACCAAGCTCTTGAACAGTTTCTGCGAAACCATGTTTCCCTTTGCCAAGACGACTGGTCGGATTTACTCCCGTGGGCAGAGTTCGCTCACAACAATGCCAGTCACTCCTCCACTGGAAGATCTCCTTTCTTGTCGGTGTATGGTCAACATCCTTTGGCCTTCCCTCAAGATTTGCTTCTCTCCAAAGTTCCCGCTGCAGATGACCTGGCGGCTCACATGTCGGTTATCTGGGCTGCCACCAAGTCTAATTTGGAAAAGAGTTCCTTGGTACACAAGACCTTCGCTGATCGTCGGAGAAAGCCTTCCCCTCCATACAAGGTTGGTGAAAAAGTCTGGCTTTCTTCCAGGAATATCCGCTTGAAGGTACCATCTCCGAAACTGGGTCCCAAGTTCCTGGGTCCCTTCTCCATCTCTGAGGTGATCAATCCCGTAGCAGTCCGGCTACAACTTCCCCCAGAGATGCGGATTCCTAACGTGTTCCACGTCTCCCTGTTGAAACCAGTGGTGCTCAATCACTTCTCCTCTGCTCAGTCCCCTCCTTCTGCCGTCCTCGTGGATGGTCAGCAAGAGTACGAAGTTGAGAAGATTCTAGATTCTAGGCTCTCCAGGGGATCACTCCAATACCTCGTCCAATGGAAGGGATTCGGCCCTGAGGAATGCTCCTGGGAGAAAGACTCTGATGTACATGCTCCTCGTCTTGTGAAGGCATTCCATGATCAATTTCCTCAGAAGCCTCGGCCTAGTGGTCCAGTGGCCCCCCGTGGGGGGGGGGGGTACTGTCATGAATCGGCGACGCTCCCTACCTGCTCCTGTGCGGCGGCGTCCTTCCTCCCGGCGCGGCGAATCCAAGATGGCGGCACCCAGGGCTCCACGTGGGCGCAAGGACGCCGGCGCGATGACGTCACGCGCTATGGCGCCAAATTCAAACTTAAAAGAACGCCAGAGACCCAGGTTCAATGCCCGAGTATAGCTCAATTTACCTATTGTGTTCCTGGGTTTCTAATATTCCTATCTGCTTTACTGTTGCTGTCTATTTGCCTGTTCCTGACCTTGAACCTTGCTGCCTGCCTTAAGTGACCTTTGCCTGAACCGGACCTCGCTATTGGATTATCCTGCATCTGTACTTCGCTCGGACTCGCTGGAAGCGGCCTTCCTCCTTGATCCTGACTTCACCCCTCCCGTGGGTGCCGGAGGCCCCCGCTGACACACAGTAGTTAAAAAAAAGTACAAAATCATTTATTAGGACAAAAAAAAAATGTTTGATATTTTTGGAGCATCATTCATAATAAAATGGTTTAGAGTGAAAAAACTACAGTCCATCAAATATAGCAATTCCTAATGTGGCCGTTGAGCCATACAACTGCAATGTATGTACCATCACGATGATGTATTATTTACATCATAGATGCGGTTAAGGATGAGGTAATAAAAAGTTTCTCGCATTTTTTTTCCTTGGGTGTTTGGCATTCATTCTTGCATTGTGCAAAATTCCCATAGACTGTGGTGGTAAAGCAACTCACTCAATTTTTGAAACATATTAAGAATTCTTTAGTTAGTGTAGAGATAGAAAAAGATTTCCATCCAAACCCTTTAATGACTCTTAGGTGGTGTGATCATTAAAAAATATCTAATAACCATTGATAAATAGAGATGTAGCGAACTGTTCACGAACTGTTCAGCGAACTAATTCACGTGAACATCGGGTGTTCACGAGTTCGCAAGTTCACGAACTTTTCGCGTATGTTCGCAATTTGGGTTCGCGTGGCGTTTTTCCGCTGTGTTTTTTCACGGCCTAAAAACGCCGCACAAGCCACACATGGCGTTTTTCAGCAAATCCCGTTTCCATGGTGCTAATAGTGCGAAATAGCAAAAAACGCCACGTATTTCCGCTAGGTCTGCCAGCTGCCTTTGTATTTTTCAGAGAAATTTTTGCCCTTGATCCCCCTCCTGCATGCCACTATCCAGGTCGTGGCACCCTTTAAACAACTTTAAAATCAGTTTTCTGGCCAGAAATGGCTTTTCTAGGTTTTAAAGTTCGCCTTCCCATTGAAGTCTATGGGGTTCGCAAAGTTCCCGAATTTTCACACTTTTTTGCATTTTTTTGAGGTTCGCTACATCCCTATTGATAAATTGGCCCCTTAAATATCAAGCTATTTATCCACGTAAACGTTTTATGCTTTCTTATACTTCTAATACTTTCTTTACTCATATAACCGAAGGAATCGCAGATAAACTGCAGTGTTAGTAACTTCTCTTAAAAAAGAAGGAAAGGCTAATAAAGAGTTAATCTCAAGCTGCAGGCATACCTTCAATTGTCTCAATAGTGCCCTTAAGTCTCCCCATATTTCTCCCGTTCAGATGATCAGAAGCCAAACAGCTGAGCTGTGTAAAGAAAGTTCCCATAATGCCTCGCTCCTGCACCAACACCCAGACCGGTGTACATGCTCAGTTAGTTAGACTATGAGCTTCCTGCTGATTGGCTCAGATCCACATTCCTAAGGGTAGGGTGAGTCCTTAGCATTATTGAGGGAGGGGGGAGCAGGAGAGGGCAGAAAGCTGCATGTCTCTGGCAGTGGAAAACAGACACAACAAATCTTTTGACAGAGATTTCAGAGAGTGCTTATGGCTGTATTTACATAGACCTTTCTGATAAAGCTTACTTAGTTTTTACCTTTCCCTCTCCTTTAAGAAAAACGGAATGCCAATCTATTATTAAATTAAAGTTGAGCTCCCTCCTCGTGTTCCCTGACCCGGGTGCAATTAAAGCCCCAAGCCCTGCACTAGGGGAGGGAGCACACAGAAATCCTCAATCAGCAAACACAGCTGATGCCCCGAACCAGTAGCTTGCGGGGAAAAATCACCACTTTCGTTTGCAGGCGGCTCCACACCAGACGTACATTTTAAAGACCTTTGTTCCATTTAGAACATTACAAAAACGCCTGACGCATTTCGTCCACAATGGACCTAATCATTTCTTATATACTGAGCCATTAGGCTGTACTTACTGTATGTATGTATTGTTTAACATATGTTGTAACCGAGGGGTATCTATCAAAGGGCGGAAATAGAGCTCACCAGTTTGCCAGAAGGAAAGTCTCTATTTGTGTAGGATTTTTTAGGGCTCTGGCACACGGGGAGATTAGTCGCCCGCAACAAATCTCCCTGTTCGCGGGCGACTAATCTCTCCGAGTTGCCATCAGTTGCCATCCCACCGGCAAACATGTAAGTCGCCGGTGGGATGGCACACGCGGCGGCACGATTTCGGCATATCGCCGAAAATGCCTCGTGAGGCAACTTCGCTGATTTGCCGAAATCGCCTGCGCAGCGTGTACCATCCCACCGGCGACTTACATGTTCGCCGGTGGGACGGTAGGTCGGGGAGATTATTCGACTGTGACAAGGGAGATTTGTCGCCGGCGACTAATCTCCCCGTGTGCCAGAGCCCTAATTCTAGAAGCATTTTTATCAAGGGTGAAAATGAGATTATATGGATATTACTCCTTGAACAGACTCTATAGTAGTTCTTGAACTTAGGTTAGTCATTTAAAACAGATTTAATTTCATAGGAAGCCAATTTTCTATTCAAGTGAAGTGACTCTGGCAAAGACTGGTGTTTTGCCACTGCTGTCGCTGAGATCACCGCAGAGCTTACGAGTGCCATTGTTTGTCAAATAATCATGTTTCTATAAATTAGACGTATATTCACAAATTTCTGAATGCGTTTGAATCTTATTGCATGCAACTAGTCTTGCACAGGCAAATTCATTCATACACGCAGTAGGTGTGAATTGGAAATGTCGTGGTAAACATATCATTTAGCTTTGAATATATAGACTCCATTCTCTCTTTTTATTTGATAGATCCATTTTTTTATTTGTAAATGGCCAAAACCCTTTCAAAAACATCTGCTTTGAATTGATCTTATCTCAGTAACATGCCTGGCATGCAAGAGTACTGGTTAACACATTCTTAAAATTATAACCGATGGCTTTCTCTGTTGTGTTTTTCTCTTTATTTTGCTCTTGCAAATCACAAAAAAAAAAATCTATGTATTTTAGACAGTCAGTCGGTCTTGGACATAAATACACTTAACTGGTTTAAATTGCCAAAGCAAAAGCCAGAAACAATCCCACAACAACGCACTGCATGATGTGGAGTTTAAAAAAAAAAAAAAAAGAAGCAAAGTATGTAAATAGAACAATCCAAGATTTTAATGAAGTTACAAAGCCACAAAATACACAAATGTGTAGAATAGTATTTTCAGGAATGCTGCTTACTATTCCAAGCCACACGTTTATTCTTCTCATCCTAAATAAACTCCCTTATGCCAGAACTATCAAATAACAAGCATTTCAAATGAGGACTGCTTCATCGCTTGCACACTGCATGTGGTACCTTCCCAGCAGTAAAAGCAGTTGGCTGAGTTTCTAGCAGACATAACAATTCATGAAAGGTTTCAATAGAAGGAACATCTAATCTGAAGAAGTATTCATCTAGCATAAAAATGTAAAGTTCTTTTCAGAACATACTGTAGAATGCAGGAATGCATCTGGGGAATTGTGGGTTATTTTGACTGCCAGGACGGAGCCTTTAGAATACATACTTATGTTTTAAAAAAGACAAGATATGGTAAAATCATTGAAAACTACTATTTTAATCTTTCTTTAACTTTTATCGCATCGTTGATCATGTTTTAACAAGGGTTAAAAAAGGAAATATATGAAAGCAAAAATGGCAAATAAATCCTGACTTTCTTTTTAAAGATTTCCTGTACAACTCTATTATCTCAAATAGGGCCTATTTAGGTATAATTGGTCAGTAAAGTACAGCTTTATTGCGAGATGGTGGAGGTATAAAAGGTTACTTACCCTTTAGAACACAATCTAAAGGTGCCCATACACGTTAAGCGAGCGGATCTTCACCCGTTATCCCCACCTATGGGTGGGCGATATTGGGGAGCGTGTAGGTTAATTCAATTAATCGAATTATATTGGCGGCAATAGGGCAGTCGGTTCGGGGACCGCATCAACCAGCCGATGCGGTCCCCAATCCAACTAGATTTTCTAACCTGCCCGATCGATATCTGGCCAGATATCGGTCGGCAGGCCCGTCGGTAGTGCCCATACACGGGCTGATTAACTGCCAAATCGGTCTAAGGGACCAATTCCGGTCAGCGACAAGTAGCACCTAGTGATGAATGAATTCTTTCGGCAGACATGGATTCACAGTGAATTTCTGCATTTCGCCATTGGCGAATTCTTTCATGAAATTTCCAAGGGAATTCGCCGGGGAAAAATTTGTTGCGCGTCAAAAAAAGTCATGTCAAAAAAAGTTGCGCCCATGTCAAAATAGGCATGTTTGTGGCATAAAAAAAGACATGCGCAATAAAAAGTTTGCGTGACAAACACATTTTGCAAATTTTCCTGACTTTACACAATTTTTCAGCAGAGCGAAACGGGACAGATTCATTCATCATTAGTAGCACCTTCTAGTACCTTTTTAGAAGAATCAAATCTTTGTACTGCAGTGTATATACTCTACATTTTTGCTAAATTACTACACCAGATGGATAGTATTTTTAGACAATATATAAATATTTTTTGCTGATTTTTTTCCCTTTCATTTTCCATTCTTGTCACATCTTACATCAGTAATTACAAGAAAATTGCAAGTATAACCTAAAATAAGCATACAATAATTAGTATGGTGGTTTTCAATGAAGGAAAGTTGTCTGCAAACTACAGCTACTAATTTTCAAACGTTTGAAGCCAATACAATAAGATTAAGAGGCTTTATTGTGGTACTGCTAAAGTCAAAGTGTTCTGCAATTTCCAAAATGAAACAGAAGTAGATGTTGTTTTTATGTAAAACCATTAACATTCGTAATATGTATTTATACACATTTGGAATGTATGTGTCATTTTAACTGGTTGCTTGTGATAAGGGTTGTCCTTAATGCTTTTACATTTCCTATTAACCTGAAACGAACTGAGGACAGTAGCCATTTAATATGTTTTTTCCAAAATAAAACTAATGTTGTTCTGTTTTTAGCTGATATCCCAATCTATGTTAAATTATATTATATGGTCACTGTTAACCAGGTAGTACAGTATTTTACATCTGTCATTTATTTGGGGTTGTTAGTAGTGATGAGCGAATCTGTCCTGTTTCACTTTGCCAAAAATTTGCGGATATTTCAAAAGATTTGCGAAACGGTGAAAATGATGCGCGTCAAAAAAAAAATTCTTTTGATGCTCGACTATTCTTTGGACGTTTGCCGAATTTTTCCGTGGCAAATTTTTTCATCTGTTTCGCAAAAATATCTGCCAATGGCGAAATGCAAAAATCCACTGCAAATCAATGCCTGGTGAAACATTTCACCAATCACTAGTTGTTCGAGATCACTGGATCCAGAATAGCATCATTTCCGCTTAGATCTTTAACAACTGGAGCCATGAAATTGTCAAGCAGCAAATTTATAAACATAATTCCATTAATCTCCCTAGGGGAACTGTTCACCAGGCAATATCTGTGTCAGTCAATTAAGGTGTGTACAAACTTGTACCCTTTTCTACTTGCACCAGAAGCAGAGGAGGCTGTCTCTGATGTTGCTTTACAATCTTTGAAAAGTTGTACCAATATGGGTTCAGCCTTATCATTATTTTCCTCCACAGTTTCTTCCTTTATACTGGGTTTCATAAATGAATCCCCACCTTTTGTACAGTCTTTACGCTGTTTCTCAGAAACAAGATATATCCCATTTAGGGTTGTCACCTTTCCTGGCAACAAAATCTTGTCAGGGGGCGGACTAGTGACATTGGTGGGCGGAGGCTACAATGTGTTGAAAAAGTTCACACTTAAAAAAACAAAAAAGGATAGAAAAATAAAATGGGTTAAGATTAAATTTATATAATTATGTCAGATATCAAGTGCCATAGAAGGTATCTGCACAACAGAGCTTACACTGTAACGCTGATGCAACACAGGGCAGATACTTAGGGGCTGATTTACTAAGACACGATTTCGAATCCGAATTGGAAAAATTCCGATTGGAAACGAACATTTTGCGACTTTTTCGTATTTTTTGCGATTTTTTCGGCGTCTTTACGATTTTTGCGTAAAAACGCGAGTTTTTCTGCGTCTTTACGATTTTTGCGTAAAAACGCGAGTTTTTCGTAGCCATTACGAAAGTTGCGCAAAGTCGCGATTTTTTCGTAGCGTTAACACTTGCGCGCAAAGTCGCGCCTTTTTCGTAGCGTTAAAACTTAAAAGGCGCGACGTTTCGCGCAAGTTTTAACGCTACGAAAAAATTCGCGACTTTGTGCAACTTTCGTAATGGCTACGAAAAACTCGCGTTTTTACGCAAAAATCGTAAAGACGCCGAAAAACTCGCGTTTTTACGCAAAAATCGTAAAGACGCTGAAAAAATCGCAAAAAATACGAAAAAGTCGTAAAGACGCCGAAAAAATCGCAAAATTTTTTCATTACGAAAAAAACGCAATCGGACACATTCGGCCCGTTCGTGGGTTAGTAAATGTGCCCCTTAGCCTGTAGATCAGGGATCCCCAACCTTTTTTACCCGTGAGCAACATTCAAATGGAAGAAGAGTTGGGGAGCAACACAAGCATGAAAAAGGTACCTGGAGCTGCCAAACAAGGGCTGTGATTGGCTATTTGGTAACCCCTATGTGCTCAACAAAATAGACAAATCCAGGAGCGCATAAATCAAAAAACAAAAGAAAGAGAAACAAAAAATAGTGTAATAACGTTTAAATAGTGAGGTAATATAAACACCGTTTAGAATTCCCTGTGTTCAATATATTAATATTAACACCACAGTGCAGTACCACTAACTGGCTCTGTTTGGCTTTACTTTGGGTTTTATGCAACCAAAACTTGCCTCCAAGCCAAGTATTCAAAACATTAGCCCCTGCTTTGAAGCCACTGGGAGCAACATCCAAGGGGTTGGGGAGCAACATGTTGCTCACGAGCTACTGGTTTGGGATCACAGCTGGGGATCAGCAGCCAGAGAATCTGCCCCTACGCTTTCAAAGGCTGATTATTGTGCCTGCACACTGAGCCATTGCGTCAGCCAGGGTGCAGGCACACTAAGTTGAACTGGGAGTGAAACTGATAAATGAGCAGTTTTGGGGTGAATCTGCTTTATGTGCCTGCACCCGTGCTGAATCAGTGGCTCCGAGTATAGGCACATCAATAAGATTTTTGAATAGTAGGGGCAGATTCTCAGCTTGCCGCGTAAGAGTATTATATAGCTGCCATTTCAGAGAATTTTTGCCACTGAATCAATGGATGAAGACAGCTTAGGACACAATTTCGTACTGTAGGTACTAGTATTATGTGTACATAGAAAAAAAAAATCACATAATAAGCAAGATTCAGTTCAAGCAGAAAACTCATCAACTGTGTCCGTTTCGGATTACCACATAATTCAATTAAGTTTTTCAAGTTTTGTATCTGGTCCAATATTTCATAATCTAAACAGAGCTGTGCCTCAGTGTGTAAATAGAACATTCCAAGATTTAAATGAGGTTACAAAGTGGCAAAATCCAAAAAAAGCTCTACCCTTACATGTGGTTAACATTCTAAATAAGCATGAAATATATTTAAAAAGAATGGTAAATTATCACTTTCACTGTTGCTTTGGGGTGTGTGTGTGTAGGGGATATAGATATCTCCTACAAGACAACTGACAGTTAACTTCAGACTTCGGTGCCTAAAACAAAAAACTCTTATATAGCCTTCTTTATCTTAAACGGTGAGAGAAAAGAAAATCAGTGTAGCCATTTGTGTAAAACAGTCGAGTGTTTTGAGATTAAACAGAAGTGTCCTGAGATAACCTGTAATAATAGGAATGCTTGCATGGAGAGAATTTTCAATGCAAATGTTAGAACTAAGATTGGTCTTATTAGGAAGACTGGAATCATTGCATATATAAAGTATGGAAAGTTTCCGTGAATTCTAAAAAATTAAACAGTTATTTAAATCAATAGCACATAAACTTTATTCTATTCTATTTATTCTGTAACTTTGTGGATGTGGGGCAAAACGGCCACCATCCACTTTAATTGAAAACACTACTGGGGTTATGTAATATCAGGAGCAAAGTTTGCTACACTTCTTATCACCTATAGCAGTGTTCCCCAACCAGTGGCTCGCGAGGAACATGTTGCTCCCCAACCTTTTGGATGTTGCTCCCTGTGGCCTCAGAGCAAGTGCTCATTTTTGAATTTCTGGTAAGGAGGCAAGTTTTGGTTGCATAAAAACCAAGCATAATGCCAAACAGAGCCTTCTGTAGGCTGCCAGTCCACATAGGGGCTATTAAGAAGCCAATTATAATTCTTATTGGTGCCCCCAGGAACCTTTTTCATGCTTGTGTTGCTCCCCAACACTTTTTCCATTTGAATGTGGCTCATGTGTATAAAAGGTTGGGCATCCCTGACCTATAGCAACCAATCAACAGATAGAATTTACTGGTCACATATTTAAAAGCAAGCATCTTATTGGTTGCTAAGAATTACTGCTCCTAGGCAAACAGATGGGGGTACAAATAATAAACTCAAAGACAATGTTGTTTTCTTTCTGTGGAGAGGATAGGCAACTGCAAGTTGGTCATTGTGTTCTTGGGCTGTTGTAGCAACAAAGTTTTAAATGATGTGAGACTGAAAAGAAAAATATGTTTGTCATGTGCCAAATAGCAACCACAGAGCCATAATGGCAAAGAATATTATAATATTGAGCTCTGTACAGTGACAAACAGTAAGGAGACACTGGAACACATTGTGATACAATCTTACAAACATCCTTCAATAATCTTCACTTAGAACAAACATTACAATCCAAGTTCCAGCAATATAAAAGGTTAATAGTAGCAAGGGAGCATGTTAAAGTGATGAAGTGTGCCAGAGGAGGTTTTGTGCTCGCTAAGTTTTGAACAAAAGAAAAAAATAATTCCTAGGAAAATAAAAATGGTGTTGCGAAATTGGAAAGGTAAAAATAGTATAATGACAAAGCTGGAATCTGTCATTATGTATGATATCCGGCTCAGAAATATACTGTATATGAGGCATCTCACAAAATTCTCTTTATATACAATGTACTGAAAAGTTTGTGAATTTGAAACATTTGAATTTTAAATATTGCTGCACAAATATGACTTAATACATGATCTGATTGTCAGTTAAACAAACGAGTCACAAACATAATGCTTGCTCATTTATTTATTGAGGAAAATTATCCAAATTACATATCTGTGTGTGGCCAAATTATGTAAACCTTTGCCTTCAGAAGCTGGTGTGCCCCCCTTGGCCAGCAATAACTGCAACTGATTGTTTCTGGACCAATAGCTTTTGATGAGTCCTGCACATAGGCTTGATGAATTTTAGCTTATTCCTTCTTATGGAACAGCTTCAACTCAAGTTGGTGGGCTTCCATGCATGATATTAATGAGCTGGAGAGAGTGCAGAGACTGCAACTAAACTGGAAAAGGGGATGGGAGATTTAAACTATGAGGTGAGACTGTCGAGGTTGGGGTTGTTTTCTCTGGAAAAGAGGTGCTTGCGAGGGGACATGATTACTCAGTACAAGTACATTAGAGGGGATTATAGGCAGATGGGGGATGTTCTTTTTTCCCATAAAAACAATCAGCGCACCAGAGGTAACCCCTTTAGATTAGGGGAGCAGAGCTTCCATTTGAAGCAGCGTAGGTGGTTTTCACGGTGAGGGCAGTGAGGTTGGGGAATGCCCTTCCTAGTGATGTGGTAATGGCAGAATCTGTTAATGCCTATAAGAGGGGCCTGGATGAGTTCTTGAACAAGCAGAATATCCAAGGCTATTGTGATACTAATATCTACAGTTAGGGGCACATTTACTAATCCACGAACGTCCAAAAAGCGTCCGAATGCATTTTTTTCCGTAAAGATCGCAACTTTTTTAGTAGCGTTACGACTTGCGCAAATTGTCGCGACTTTTTCGGAGCCGTCGCGACGAGTACGAAAGTTTTGGATTCATTCAAGCTTCAGTATCGTGACTTTCCTTGGGCCAGGTTGGAGCTGCAGAGTGCCATTGAGCCCTATGGGAGACTTTCCTTGGGCCGGGTTGGAGCTGCAGAGTGCCACTGAGCCCTATGGGAGACTTTCCTTGGGCCAGGTTGGAGCTGCAGAGTGCCATTGAGCCCTATGGGAGACTTTCCTTGGGCCGGGTTGGAGCTGCAGAGTGCCATTGAGCCCTATGGGAGACTTTCCTTGGGCCGGGTTGGAGCTGCAGATGCCATTGAGCCCTATGGGAGACTTTCCTTGGGCCGGGTTGGAGCTGCAGAGTGCCATTGAGCCCTATGGGAGACTTTCCTTGGGCCAGGTTGGAGCTGCAGAGTGCCATTGAGCCCTATGGGAGACTTTACTTGGGCCGGGTTGGAGCTGCAGAGTGCCATTGAGCCCTATGGGAGACTTTCCTTGGGCCAGGTTGGAGCTGCAGAGTGCCATTGAGCCCTATGGGAGACTTTCCTTGGGCCAGGTTGGAGCTGCAGAGTGCCATTGAGCCCTATGGGAGACTTTACTTGGGCCGGGTTGGAGCTGCAGAGTGCCATTGAGCCCTATGGGAGACTTTCCTTGGGCCGGGTTGGAGCTGCAGAGTGCCATTGAGCCCTATGGGAGACTTTCCTTGGGTCAGGTTGGAGCTGCAGAGTGCCATTGAGCCCTATGGGAGGCTTTCCTTGGGCCGGGTTGGAGCTGCAGAGTGCCATTGAGCCCTATGGGAGACTTTCCTTGGGCCGGGTTGGAGCTGCAGAGTGCCATTGAGCCCTATGGGAGGCTTTCCTTGGGCCGGGTTGGAGCTGCAGAGTGCCATTGAGCCCTATGGGAGACTTTCCTTGGGCCAGGTTGGAGCTGCAGAGTGCCATTGAGCCCTATGGGAGACTTTCCTTGGGCTGGGTTGGAGCTGCAGAGTGGCATTGAGCCCTATGGGAGACTTCCAAAATCATGCAAAGTCTGAAAGTTTTGCCCGCCGTTTACGAAAAAAGTCGTGACAATATACGAGCAAATCGTAATAGCTACGAAAAAGTCGCGACAATTCGCGAAGTCGTAACGGCGACGAAAAAAATCGCAAAAATACGAAGAAGTCGCAAAATGTTCGTTTCCAATACGAATTTTTCCCATTCGCTACACTCGGTATAGAGAAGAAAATGGTGGCAAATAGGGGCACATTTATTAAAACTCGTTTTTTTCTGGCCTTAAAAGTCATATAAACTCTACAGAATTTAGAATAGTGGAGGGCACTCCGGCTAAGATACACTTGCCCTTTAAAAAGACCAAAAAAATTACGTATGTATATAGATGAAAATCTAGGTGCTAGGGTTTCACAAATCCCCCCATAAGAGGATTATATATACCAACAAAACTCTCACATAAACCCTGCACACCAGAAGAAAAATCTTTCAGGGAGGTACTATAGTTAAAAAAACATTTTTATTGATCAGGTCATTACATAGCACATAGGTATATAATACATATAAATAATCACTCACTATGATAAACCTTCAGAGGAAGGAACAAAAAACTCGAGTTCTGGCAAAAACCCATTCATGAATCTCGAAATTATCTAGAAGTAAGAAAAAATCCGACTTTATCTCAAAATTGCTTAGCAAATATGCCCCCTAATGTACACAAATCACAAATAAATTGGAAAAACAGGAAGAATTGGAACTGAGAAAAGATTCAGGGGAAACCCTTTGCAGTGTAAAAATGATAGATATACTGGAAAGCAGTTGTATAAAGCATTGTATAGATATTAAATACCAGAAAACAAATGAAAAAGACAATAAAATAATAAATAAAAGAATAAATAAAAGAGTCTGAAAATGATTTTAAAATGCTTAATTGTGTTTTATTTAACTGTGTTAAAACATTTTTTATTCTGTGAGATAATGCCAAGCTACTTTTGTTTCAATGTAACAGGTTTGTCTGACAAAGGTGCTTGACCTGAACGATGCGCTGTCCCAATATGCTTGGTATCCCTGCACAGTTACAACCCATTTTGTCAATTTCTGGTTAAAGGTATGTTCCCATAAATGTGTTGCATGAATCCTAAAATGTCAGCTTGATTAGAAGAATCATATATTCAGTGTCGGACTGGCCCACCAGGATACCAGGAAAACTCCCTGTGGGCCCAGGTGTAAGTGGGCCCTCCTGCTCCTGACCATTTGGCCTACTTCATGGTCATTCCCTATTACTGAATAGGCAGAAAGGGGAGAAATAGATGGAAGAATAGATGCTAGCATGTAAATAACAGACTAGGAGAATAAAGAGGTTGGGTGAAGGAAGGAGGAAAGTTAGTTTGGAAAGTGGGCCTGGGATTTAAGGATTTCTGGTGGGCCCCTGGGGTCCCAGTCCAACACTGCATATATTTGTTACATAATGACTCCATGTAAATCTGAAATCTAAAATGATATTAAGAGATACATTTCAGATCATTCATTTATACCATATATCGAATACATTCTAATTACACATCTGCCAGTAGCAGTGATGAGCAAATCTGTCCCGTTCCGCTTTGCTGAAAAAAAACTGCTGAAAAATTCACAAACGGCAAAAAATTAGCAATTAGTCAATAATGGGCACCAATATTTTCTTCCGACCATTTTGTGACCATTTTTTTCTTATGCGCGCAACTCTTTTTCTCACTCCAAATACATTAAAGCCAACACGCATTTTTTCTCTGTGAATTTTTTTTGTTGCAAAATTTGCTCATCATTAGCCGGTAGTGTTTTTTATGGTTTCAGATACCATATACTTTTGCCATACAATACCTAAATATGAAAACTGTGTTGTCAATCCTTTTTTTATCACGTGACTAACTGTTCTCATGTATATTATTTCCATTATATTTCTATGAAGATTCTCATTCATCCAGGTCATGATATACAGTATCTAGTAGAATTAAGTCTAAAACAACTGGACTTTTCTGAGTTTTTTTAAACTGAAGAAGCCACTCGGATGAGTGGTGAAACGTTTTCAAGAAAAACTCAGAAAAGTCCAGTTGTTTTAGACTTACTGTAATTCTACTAGATATTTCCATTATATTATTTCTATAGTATCATCTTTTTTTTTACTGATAGAACCCTTTACTAAAGCTTTGCCGTAGAATGGAGTAAATTACTTGAAAACTGTTTTGGCAATCTCAGTTTTTCTTTTCAGGCCTACTTTAGTCGACCTGTGGTAGTTGCTGCTGTTATTGTCCACTTGGTGACAGATGGGACCTATATTAATGACCAGAAGCCAGAGACCATAAGTGTGCAGTTAATCGACACTAAGGAACAACTACATGATTTAGGTATATATGCATAAAATAATACCTGTTCTGTAATGAATGTTATAATATGTTAGAGCAATTTGATTCGTCCAGTAGAACGGCAGGGCAACTCACAGTCCTTATTAGCACTTAGCTAGCTATATGTGTTAAACTTTATCACCTATTATTCTGAGGCCCGTTACCCAGACAAGTCTATAGGGTTGACTCACTAAAGGTTGACAAGCGTTATCACATGATTTTTTGCGTTAAAATTGACGTGAAAAAAACACACGATTTGCTAAAGTATTATTGCATGCGTTAAGTCGCATATCGCGTGCGTTAAATAGTGTGCAACCACATGCGTTAATTCTCGCACAGAAATAATACTAACGCATGATTCACAAACACTTAGGCGCGCTAAATATCGCATTAGTCTATGCGAAAATTAACACCTACTTGGGGCAGGCAGTAATTATAGAAAAGTACAGTTCATGAGCTTTTGGCAACACAATATGGACTTTGCAGTGGGATTTATTCAAGTCTGTGTTGGCCCTAGAGTGATGCAGCCGCCAGTTTGCAGGGAAATGGTCATTTTCAGAACAGTATTTTTTCGAAAGTAATATGGCATGTATGGCTAATATAGCGTGCAGTTTTTCGCATGATGCAACAGTTTGTGCACACTGGGTTAATTAGCATGCGTTGCGTCAAATACCGCACGGAAATAGTCTTTGCGACTTAAATAACGCAAACAGCATTGCGTCTAAATTAACGCAAGTGTCCTTTTAGTGAATCGTGCACTAAGACGCGAAAAATAAGACGCGATAAAATTTTTAACGCATGCTATAAATAGCGCTCGTTTTAACGCACCTTAGTGAATCAACCCTTATGTCTACTCACCAGTAGTATGTTCAAAAACACATTAGAAAGCCAATACATGTATTATTGCAGCAAATCGGGTGATCCAAACTTTATTCCAAAGTGCTAAAGTATTGGCTTTCTAATTTTTTTCTTGAGGCCTATGTCTATGCCATTTCTATTAGAATCCTTGTTAAACAAACAGTTGTTCCTTTTTGATTGATTAGCTTTTTTTATGTAATAATAATTACCTAAAACTTGATGTTAAACATATTATCCATGGTTAAAATGTGCTGGGACCTTTATCACAGCAACAATGCGGTTGTATTCTTAAAAGAGAAGGAAAGTCATTTTGGCATTTTACTGGAAAAAGATTTGCCACATTAGTGCCAGATAGAACACTATATTTATTCTGCAGAAAGCTTTACCATACTTGAGTAACAACCCTAGAAGCTCCCTCCTTTTGTTTAAGGCAGCAGCTGCCTTTTAAATAGCTTCCTGCTACAGCTCTAGCTGTTGGTAGCTCAGATCACACATTCCTAAGGGGGGGAGGGAGTTCTTAGCATTCTTGTGGGAGGGGGAGCAGGAGATGGGAGAGGGGAGAGAGCAGACTCTGGCCCCAGTAATGAAGGATTTTCCTGAGAGAGGAAGTCGATTTCCCTAAGAACATGCTTACAAAAAAGGAGACCAGAAATCCTGTGTTTCTTTTGATAGAGGACTCAATGCAGCGTTTCTGTGAATGCTTATGGCTGTATTTACATGGACCTTTCTTATAAAGCTTACTTAACATTAACATTTCTCTCCAGACTTGGCACCTACATTAAAATGCAAAATAATCTCGCCTAATTTATGTTCTTTGCTCCTGTAATTGGAACCTCAGCATTAAACAGCTTCCCCTAGGACCCAGCAACTAGACCCTGTCTAAATATTTCTTGTTACAGTGTAATGTAATGAAGCCAAAAGATTGCCAGATTGTTGTTAATTTACATGCTGTGCTGGTAAGGAGCATTCTCCCTGGGGAATTTTCTTACATCTGTAATTAAGTTGTTTGACAGCTTTAGATTATAGGTAGGAATAGCATTCACTCTGACAGTACTCTCCTATTGGGCTTCTTGTTTTTCATTTTTAAATACTCTCCTATTGGGCTTCTTGTTCTTCATATTTAAATGCTTTTTTAGAAACCTTTGGGCAGGATACTTCATATTAAGAAAATAACTATTACCTAGAAAACTCTAGCATTCTGGGTAATAAATCTCATACTTGTACTGTTGCTTTTTGCTGTTCCTGATTATTTAGAATTAGCCATTCTGGCTTTCTTCTAAATATATTAACTTTCTGATGCTGTTAGTATTAGGTTTGTGGTGTGCACTTATTAAACTGCTTTTCCATGTAACTATTCCTGTACAGGAACGTAATATATGCTTTATCTAAATAGTTATAATAGTTATATCTAAATCAGTGATCCACAACATGTTGCTCCCCAACCCCTTGGATGTTGTTCCCAGTGGCCTCAAAGTAGGTGCTTATTTTTGAATTCCTGACTTGGAGGCATATTTTGGTTGTATAAAAGCCAATGTAAAGCCAAACAGAGCCTCCTGTAGGCTGCCAGTCCACATAGGGGCTATTAGGTAGCCAATTTGAACTCATATTGCTACCTCCTTGAACTTTTTTCATGCTTGTGTTGCTCCCCAACACATTTTCCATTTAAATGTGGCTCAAGAGTATAAAAGGTTGGGGATCCCTGATCTAAATAGTGCTTTCAGTTGCAGCACTTTACACTGTCTTTCCCAAAAGATACTTAGGGGCTGATTTACTAATCCACGAATCCGAATTCCGAATGGGAAAAAATTGGATTGGAAACGAACATTTTGCGACTTTTTCATATTTTTTGCGATGTTTTCGTCGCCGTCACGACTTTTTCGTAGCCGATACGACTTGCGCAAATTGACGCAACTTTTTCGTAGCCGTTACAACTTGTGCAAATTGTCGTGCCTTTTTCGTATTGAGCGCTAGTAAACGGCGGGCAAACCTTTCCAATTTTTTCGCGACAGCTACGAAAAAGTCGCGACAATTCGCACAAGTCGTAACGGCTACGGAAAAGTCGCGACAATTTACGAAAAAGTCGCGACGGCGGCGAAAAAATCGCAAAATACAGATCATTACGAAAAAAACACATTCGGACGTTCGTGGATTAGTAAATCAGCCCCTTAGAGTATCTCCAATCATTGCCCAAAGGTGCTGGGTGTGAAGGAATTCTAGTTACCCAACAACATGTATTCAATTTAATGAAAATATCAAAAAGTTGACTATGCATTTCACTATACAACAGGTTAATTTGAGTCTCTATCAGTGTATCACATTCTTGCTAAATTGACTGAAGTCATAGAGACACGTTGCTCTTTTGAGAATGCTTAATCATAGTAGATTGTTGGAGGCGAGTCGCCTTTAATCAAACGTTTGGTTCTCCTTTTTGCTTTTAGGTCTTTCACTCATAAATTTGAATTAAACTAAATCAGATTTGTGTTGGCAAGAAAGTGCCTAATTATCTTATTAGTATACTCTGAAAGTCTAGTCCCCGGCCTCAATTATTTGCAGATATTAGCATCAGAATTTTGGTAGTTGCCAGTACTTGATATGATGTAATCTGTGACAAGCCTCCAAAAGACACTATTAGAAAAAAATCTCACATGGATTTATTCTTATATATATATATATATATATATATATATAAAACATTACAAATAATAACATGACAATAATAACAGAACATGTTGATGAAGGATTATTATTAGTTTGTATTTTATTTTTTGCATTGATTTCATTTTATAAGTAGTACTTTCATAGCCCCAAAAGCCTGCAGAATGGTTTCTGCACCTGTAATTAGTATACATGAAAAGGTACAGGTATGGGACCCGTTATCCAGAATGCTCGGGACCTGGGGTATTCCAGATAAGGGGTCATTCCGTAATTCGTATCTCCTAACTTAAGTCTACTTAAAAAAATATTTAAACAGTAATTAAATCCAATAGGATTGTTTTGGCTCCAATAAGGATGAATTATATCTTAGTTGGGATCAAGTACAGGTACAGTTTTATTAATACAGAGAAAAGGGAATCATTTAACCATTAAATAAACCCAACAGGACTGTTCTGCCCCAATAAGGGGTAATTATATCTTAGTTGGGATCAAGTACAGGTACTGTTTTATTATTACAGAGAAAAGGGAATCATTTAACCATTAAATAAACCCAATAGGACTGTTCTGCCCCAATAAGGGGTAATTATATCTTAGTTGGGATCAAGTACAGGTACTGTTTTATTATTACAGAGAAAAAGGAAACTATTTTTTTAAATGTGAATTATTTCATTAAAATGGAGTCTATGGGAGATGGCCTTTCCGTAATTCATAACTTTCTGTATAATGGGTTTTCGGATAAGGAAAAAACTTTCAATAAATATTTTTTTAAATTGTACGGGACCTCATAATTGAAGATTGTTCAGAGCACTAGCACTAAGCTTTCATGAGTATGTCCTACTTATGTCCTTTACAGCCAAGCTCAGACTCTTGTGGCCCAGCCTCACCTTTTGCTTTTTCGATGCACGATGATTACCACGACCCCATGTACCCAGACATCACACACATATTAATTGTAAACAAAACCGGAATAAATGTGACCCAAATACATTTTTAGACCACAGTCTTCATAAAGTGATTCTGCGGTTAAATCTGAAGGTGATCTTGTAACACATTTCTAGCAAGTGTTGGCATTGCATGAAATAGAATAGGGGACATTTGAAAACAGCAATATCAGCGTTGGAGCTTCGTAGGACTTAACTCCCACAAATAATGACATGAAATTAATTTTCACTCACTTTAATTTCATCTTGCTTCTTGGTTGCCAGCCACATTTCATAACTTTGGTAATTGACCTGGCATCTGCCAGGAAGTGCTGGCCAGTAATGTTGGAAAGGAAGACAAACTTCTGATGTCTCTCTTTTTATTTTTTCCATGGCAGGTGTCCATATTCTTAGCTGCAGAAACAATCCTCTGGTAATTTCTGTGATGCATGACCTCAGTCGCCCTTTCTACCACAGCCAAACTGTCCTCGTTAGTTTTACGTCTAATTTTGTGGCCATCTCTGGGGTGGCACTACGCTCCTTCCATGATTTTGACCCTGTCACCATCAGCAGCTGTCAAAGGGGAGAGATATACAGTGCAGTTGAGCAAAGGTAAGACTTTCTACTAACCTCATTGGTTGCTTTCTAGTTTCAAAACTTTCAAACACAGAACCATCAATTGTAAGCATTATTGTTGTAATCATCTTGGTTATTAATAAAATGAATAGGCTTCAATATTGCTTTGAGACTTTGCTTTCCAGTAGACTAGTTTATTGGAGACACTTGAACAAATGCAATTTTTTTTTTGTAAATTTGTACACCCAGAGGTCACTGCTCTTACAAGGTTGCCTATTGCATCAGGACTTTTTATAGACGTCAAGCTATGTGTGTTTACACTTACAGCAAACAGTGATTAATATGTTTCATTATCATTCCCAGCAATGTAAACGAGTTATGATTATAATCTTGACATGATATTTTGATCTTTATCATATCTTTATCTTCTGGATGTTTTTTAGACTTGTGGGGGGATGTGTTTTTGACCAAATAAGCTGTGAGAAAATAAATTGTGCCATGCATTTCGATACATAGGAATTCAGGTTTGTTTTTCCTTCCCCCCCCCTTTTAAAGATAAGACTTGTCCTTAGAAAATCAATTTCCTCAATGAAAATTCATTCAAGTGCTTGGCTGCTCTTCAAAGAATAAACTGAAATCTTAACCAGTTTACTGCTGGAGACTGACACTGACACTGCACTGAGATACTGCACATTTATACTCATTCAATCTACAAAGGCCTCTGTCTCAGCCAGGGTCAGTTTTAGGAATTTTGTGGCCAGCTGAAAGGAAATTTTGCTCCCCATGTGAAAGAGAATTGCTATTCTGGGCCTTAGCCCACATTTGTCACTAAATATAATGGAGACCTGAAATGGGGCCCCTGATCATCAAGCACACTGGAATTGCTTTGTCCCTGTTTTTCTCCTCGAAGAAACACTGTGTTCATTCCTTAACAATTTAACCCTAAGCAGAGACAAACAGGTAGAATTGGATTGCATAGAATTTCACATTGTGATGAAAGAGCAGCTAGACAGTTTAGGTCAAGTGCAAAAACGAGAGAAACAATTCTGTCGGTAGAGTCAGTTACACAAAGAGAAAACCTCAGCTTTTATCAAAAATTAAGAATAAAGGCTTTAGTAGATAATTCATTTATCAGGACAAAACTTTACAAATGTGGTAGATGCATCAAATATGTTTTGTGTGTGTTATTAGAAGTTTCATTATGTCTATAATAACTTGCAAAAGTTAATATATCATTTCTCCCTTGTGCAGTACTGCATTTTAAACACTTCAGCACCTATTAATAAAGTAAAAAAAATAAATGAGTTATTACAATTGATGCTTTTTCAGTTCAACCTGCTTATAAAAATACGATTGCAGTGAAAATATTTAAGATATTAATTTGATACAACTTCTGCAGCAAATGTACAATGAATCTTTTTCACAGATAACCCTAGAATGCTGATACGATTTTTATTGCTATATTGCTAATTTATTTACTTACCTCGAATAGACAGGAACTTTATAACTTAATAAACAAGTAGATAGACAGCAGATTGGCATTTTTGGACTGTGCTGTACATCAGGCTGAAACTGTGGCAACCAATGCCAAGGCTAAAGAGAAGAAGTACAAGCATCACAAAGGAGCTCTGAAAACTTGTGGATACCCTGATTGGGCATTTATCAAAACAAAATGAAGGGCAAGCAAAAACACCAGACCAACAAACAGAAGGTATGCGGATGGAACATCAGAAAAACTTTGTTGAGAATTTTCAACAAACATTGCATTGTCATGTTTTTCAACCCAAACAACAGAAGAGACAGAAGTTGGTGCACCCAATAGACCCAACACCAAAGCACATGAAAAGTAATGCTGTCTAGTGTAGTAAAGAGTCCTCTGATCGATACACTGCAGAGACAAAACAACTGCTCAGGACAAGTCTATCTAATCTTAAGGAAAAAGGACACTTCTGTGAAGGAAGCCATTTATACCAAACTGGAAAAACCATCCCTGAACACTGCTTGTCAGCAATTTACAGTGACACGATTACTCCAGCAGTTTCACAACTATTCACACTTCCAGTCCATGTAACTTGAAAAATTAACACCTGCCCAATGAGAATCATGGTACCATTGTGACTGGATCACTCTTTTACACGTCTGTGAGTTTCAGCCAATACCTAATTGAATACGTTCAATAAAACCATTGAATGTCTGTGACTGTACTATCCTAAAGGATTTATATTCCACGGTATTACCTACCACACATTTGAACTGAAGAAGCCACTCGGATGAGTCCAGTAGCTTTAGACTTAATTCTACTAGATACTACAGTGTCTACAGTATCTAGTAGAATTAAGTCTAAAGCTACTGGACTCATCGGAGTGGCTTCTTCAGTTCAAATCATGACCTGGATGAATGAAAATCTTTATGCTCCAACCCTACCATGCACACACACTTGCAGGGCTGCTTCTGCAATGTGACAGGTGGCAAGGAGCAGCAACTACCAGGGCAGTAAAAAAAAAGACACCTCTGGTAACTTTAAGAGCCAAATTTCCATTTTTCAAAATAAAAATTTGGCTCTGCTAGTGCAGAGAGCACAATAGCTCTCTCTGCATTAGCAATGAGCCCCCCCCCCTCCCTTGACCCACAAGCTGAGTTTCTGTGGCTACTGTTACTCTTTCTATCTGGTCAGTGGATAACGTGTGTCCCTGTGCTACCAGACATGACTGGTGGGCAGGAGACTGCCACTGAGACCTTCTCTTTCAGCTGGCAGGTTTTTACTGCCTTATTCCTACAGCTGCCAAAGGCTTAGTCTTTTTCTTCTTTTCTTTGGATAAGTTGACTGTTTATTTGGCTACTCTCTTCAAAAGCTGTTTTTTCCCTACAATGTTATTTTTGTTGGAATTAATTCCTTCATATACAAGTAAATAGAGACAGGAATGGTTGGTGTTTGGATTGAGCACATGATTGTGTGTGTATTAAATATGCACTTCTACATCTTGCCTTGTGGGTTAAATGCTTTTCATTTCAAAAATCTGTTTCAGTTTTTGCCTTTATTATTTGCTCTTTTTACACCTTTGTAATATTATTTGGCAAGATGAAAATTGTTCTGGATCAGTGAGTAAAAATATTGGTACCTTTTGTTCTTTTTTCTTAACCCATGTTTAGGTGTAATAAAGACATAGTGGTCAAATTCAAGCACTAATTGCAGCAATGTACCTCCTAAACTTAATTTTTTTGAACATGTGCAAATCTAAAGTCTATTTTTCTCTCTGAAGCCATTGCAAACGTCAATCACCCTGTTCAAAATAATCTCTACTAAATATTGGTCTTCAGTGCCTGGATCCTTAGCAGTTGTATACCTTGATAACTGCCTCTGTGTGCACATTTGATGGGCCAAGCCAAGTGCATTGGAAGTGTACACGTTTCCATAAATTAGTTGGGACATGTAGAACTTAGACATTCCATGCCCTGTTGTCTTCTTTTTCTGGTACTACAGAGACAGAAGAAGAGCACCCAAGGTAGTTAATGTGTTCAAAGCTACAAAGTTTACAGCAGATGAAGTAACCCATAACAAAGTAACTTAGGTTGCGAGAGCTTGAAGTTGTGGAATTCCCTCCCCGAAACAGTTGTACTGGCTGATACATTATATAGCTTTAAGAAGGGGCTGGATGGATTCTTAGCAAGTTAGGGAATACAGGGTTATGGGGGATAGCTCTCAGTACAAGTGAGGGAATACAGGGTTATGGGAGATAGCTCTCAGTACAAGTGAGGGAATACAGGGGTATGGGAGATAGCTCTCAGTACAAGTGAGGGAATACAGGGGTAGGGGAGATAGCTCTCAGTACAATTGAGGGAATACAGGGGTAGGGGAGATAGCTCTCAGTACAAGTGAGGGAATACAGGGGTAGGGGAGATAGCTCTCAGTACAAGTGAGGGAATACAGGGGTGGGGAGATAGCTCTCAGTACAAGTGAGGGAATACAGGGGTATGGGAGATAGCTCTCAGTACAAGTGAGGGAATACAGGGGTATGGGAGATAGCTCTCAGTACAAGTGAGGGAATACAGGGGTAGGGGAGATAGCTCTCAGTACAAGTGAGGGAATACAGGGGTGGGGAGATAGCTCTCAGTACAAGTGAGGGAATACAGGGGTATGGGAGATAGCTCTCAGTACAAGTGAGGGAATACAGGGGTATGGGAGATAGATCTTAGTACAAGTGAGGGAATACAGGGGTAGGAGAGATAGCTCTCCGTACAAGTGAGGGAATACAGGGGTATGGAAGATAGCTCTCAGTACAAGTGAGGGAATACAGGGGTAGGGGAGATAGCTCTCAGTACAAGTGAGGGAATACAGGGTTATGGGAGATAGCTCTCAGTACAAGTGAGGGAATACAGGGGTAGGGGAGATAGCTCTCAGTACAAGTGAGGGAATACAGGGGTAGGGGAGATAGCTCTCAGTACAAGTGAGGGAATACAGGGTTATGGGAGATAGCTCTTAGTACAAGTTGATCCAGGGACTGGTCCGATTGCCATCTTGGAGTCAGGAAGGATTTTTTTTCCCTCTGCGGCAAATTAGAGAGGCTTCAAATGGGGTTTTTTTGCCTTCCTCTGTATCAACTAGTAGTTAGGCAGGTTATATATAGGCATTATGGTTGAACGTGATGGACGTATGTCTTTTTTCAACCCAACTTACTATGTAGGTTAAAAAAAGATACGTTGATCGAGTTCAACAATCAAGTATAACCTTTTCAAAACAATCAACAAAAGCAATAGCCAACTATAACAACCCTAACTTTCTTCAATGAGATGCTCAACCCTGGATTTGTGGGCAAGCCATAAAGGCTCAGGCCTAGGGTGACAGTCTTTTTAGGGCAGCATGACACCCGGACTGCATAGTTAGTAGCTCAGTGTGTAAAGCCTGGAAGGGTGGAACAAATAGGTGGCCAGTCTAGGGGAGTATTGAACAAACATCCACTCTTGTGGTTGCTGTAAGTTGTAGTCCAACAACATCTGAAGGGATTTCAGTTGCTTGTGTCTGATCTATCAGTTCATCACTCTAGAGGTCTGTAAAAGTCGGGCTTTTTATCCCATATACAAGCTCCTTGCATAAACTTTAAAAAAAAAATTAGTGTTTTATACACCTTAATCAACAGTATATTTTTATATAAAATTATACAAGCACTGTGTTGATTTTACAGTTTTGCAAAAAAATTTAGAAATAAAGTGGGGAAAAAATACTGTTTGTTTTTTCTGGCTCCAGTGAACCATGTTTTATAGCTAATAATCTCAGTAAGCTGCCAAAAAGGGCTTGTGTGTTAGAAAGAGAAGTTCTATTATTTGAGACATCCATGTGTATGCATCCATTACCCCTTATATTTGAGTGTCGATTACTTAGAAGCAGACGTTTCATGCAAAGTTCCCATTCCTTGAAGTTAGGAACAGATGTAAGCATTAAGCAAATTCATTACATTCTGTGCAAGAACAAGCTGAGACACCAAGAAGCATGGTAACTTCAAGCACCTTCCCACTTGTTTAATTTCTTTGCTCCTTTCAATAAAATCTGGGGTCCCTGAGCCAGAATCAACAATTCTTTTTGTATAGACTGTTCTTGTGTCCATAATGTGTATCTGGTTCCAGTTAAATAATCTTTTCAGTTTACTGTTAGTTTGCTATTTAAAGTAGACACAGTTATTATATTTGGAATTTTTTGCTTTTTCGTGCATTAAGTAAGTTACATAGTTACATAGTTACATAGTTACATAGGGTTGAAAAAAGACCATTGTCCATCAAGTTCAACCCATCCGAGTAAACCCAGCACACAACCTATACTAACCAATCTATACACTCACATACATAGACTATATATATACAACCAGTAATACTAACTGTAGATATTAGTATCACAATAGCCTTGGATATTCTGCTTGTTCAAAAACTCATCCAGGCCCCTCTTAAAGGCATTAACAGAGTCTGCCATTACCACATCTCTAGGAAGGGCATTCCACAGCCTCACTGCCCTCACCGTGAAAAACCACCTACGCTGCTTCAAATGGAAGCTCTGTTCCTCTAATCTATAGGGGTGACCTCTGGTGCGCTGATTGTTTTTATGGGAAAAAAGAACATCCCCCAACTGCCTATAATCCCCTCTAATGTACTTGTACAGAGTAATCATGTCCCCTCGCAAGCGCCTCTTTTCCAGAGAAAACAACCCCAACCTCGACAGTCTAACCTCATAGCTTAAATCTTCCATCCCCTTTACCAGTTTAGTTGCAGTCTCTGCACTCTCTCCAGCTCATTAATATCCTTCTTAAGGACTGGAGCCCAAAACTGCACTGCATACTCAAGGTGAGGCCTTACCAGGGACCTATAAAGCGGCAAAAATATGTTCTCATCCCTTGAGTCAATGCCCTTTTTTATACAAGACAGCACTTTATTTGCTGTAGTAGCCACAGAATGACACTGCCTGGAATTAGACAACTTGTGATCTACAAAAACCCCTAGATCCTTCTCCATTAAGGATGCCCCCAACACACTACCATTCAGTAGATAGTTTGCGTTTATATTATTCCTACCAAAGTGCATAACTTTGCACTTGTCAACATTGAACCTCATTTTCCAGTTTGCTGCCCAGTTTTCCAATTTTGTCAAATCGCTCTGCAAAGCGGCAGCATCCTGCATGGAACTTATAGTTTTGCACAATTTAGTGTCATCAGCAAAAATAGAAACAGTACTCTCTATGCCCACCTCCAGGTCATTAATAAACAAGTTAAAAAGCAAAGGACCAAGGACTGACCCCTGCGGTACTCCACTAACCACACTGGCCCAATTAGAAAATATTCCATTTACCACCACTCTTTGTACTCTATCCTTCAGCCAGTTTTCTATCCAATTTGTATATGTTATTTTTCATAATGACACCAAATACATTTCCTATTAACTTTCCATTATACTAATGAATTTTAAAGTTATTTGTCAATGTAATAGATATTAAAAACAGTTTCTTTTAGTTCCTTACTTTTTCCTGAACTGTTGGTTGAGACTATAGGGGCCAACATTTTATTTCATAATGCAAAATATCATATTCAGGTTTACTATGCATACATGCATAAATACAGCACTATACCAGCATTAATGCAAGTTAAAGTGGGAACCATGGAGCTACCCCCCAGTTGCACTCGGTAGTGGTGGCTTCAGGGCTCCCACAACTACCGTATATACTCAAGTATAAGCCGAGGTACCTAAGTTTACCTAAGAAAACTGGAAAAACTTATTGACTCGAGTATAAGCCTAGGGTGGGAAATGCAGCAGCTACTGCTAAGTTTCATCAAAATAAATACCAATAAAATTACATTAATTGAGGCATCAGTGGGGTATATGTTTTTCAATATTTATTTCAAAGAAAAACAGTAAACTAGCTCTGTAAGCGGAGAAGAGGGTCAACAAAAACAATATGAGTACTACCCCATGTTCATTGCACATTGGCAAACTGACAGCAGACCCAGTCCCGGAGGAGATGTAAGGGGAAATAAGTATTGCTAGTGGGAGCCTAGGCCAGGGCACTGGAGGGTCTGGCTGTGGGTGGCCTAATTTTCACACAAAGGAGGGTGCTAGTCTAGAGGGACCCATGGCACCCGACTCGAGTATAAGCCGAGGGTGACTTTTTTCAGCACATTTTGGGTGCTGAAAAACTAGGCTTATACTCGAGTATATACAGTATATAGAAATGCAAGGACTGCATGTTAACACGAGTACCTTTTAATAAATAGGAATATTGGTGCAACTTGCTGTGGCCATAACTGCACTTGCAGTCGCAAATGACCCCTTAAATAATTATATTATAATTCAATTTAGGTTTACAATCACTTTAATCAGGGGTTGGATACAATAACATATTCAGTGCCAGCATGGGAAGCCAAGGACTATTAAAAAAACCTGGAATTTAGTCACTAACAGAACTATCAAATATCTCCATCCTTGCCCATTTTTTTCACCCTTATATACTTAAGATGGTCATATATGCTTAATCATTTTGTACAATTTTTGAACCATGTGAGGGCTCCAAATTGCCCTGATAGTTTTCGTACAATTGCAATTGGTACTTTAGTCGATTGGACAGGTTAAACATTTTTCAGTCTGATAACAATAAAATCTGCATGGGGGTCCTACATTGCATTTCCAGGATATCAGTTTCTTATGATTGGTGTCTGCCAACTATTATTTTTAGCAAATTTTAGTCTAAATGTAATTAAGATCAATGTATTTAAATGTACGATTGATATCCAAACATTCGTTGGAAGAAGTCTAAAATCTGAACATATATGGCTTCCTTTACCCTTCTATCAATAGTGCATCACAGAAACTGCAATGTAGTCATTTTATTTATATAACCATATTATTATTTATTTAAATAAATATATAAAAATCTATTTTAATAACTATATTGCAGTTTCTGAGGGAACTCACTCACTGCATGTTAGAAGCACGTTAGATGTCAATTCAACCTTGCACACTGCACAGTACTAGTCTTATTGTTTCTTCTTCATAGACAATATTAGTCTTATTTGTTTTAACAAACCATCACTAAACGCAGTAATGAGAAGCAGTATCTTGTCCTATCCAATGGACATTAATTCTCTCAAACACAGACTTTGATTGTTCCCCTAACTTCTAATTTATCCTAAGTCCTTGGTTTGTAAAAATATTTTGCAGATCATTGCTTGTGGACAATGGCGCCTGCAGTATTTTGCTATTCTGTGAGCTTGCCTTACCAATGTAGCCTCAGCCCTATCTAATGTTTTTCTTCGTCTTTTTGAGGCAACCGCAAAATCTTCTCCCTCTGCGAATTCCTTTTCGTGGCGAATCTTCGCAGAAGTTTCACAACCAATAGCCAAATACAAAATTTCACGGCAAAACTTTACTTAGCGAAAAAATTCATCATCACTACTCTCTGTAAAGTGCTACATAAATGTGTCAGTGTTATAAATAAGAGATAATATAATGGAAACAACCAACTTATTTTTTAGTTGTGGGCCAAGGACCTGTTATAATCACTTATTATAATGTACAAAAACATTTTTGGAGTTCTTGGATTGGATTGGGGACATAACAAAGCCTTGCTTGACTTTATCTGGCCCCTGGATCTCCAGCTGGAAGGCACTTTGCATTCCCTCAGCTGTCCAATTTATTATCAACTACAAAGAATTTACTCAAATTGCTGTCTGAATCGAAATTTTGTTGGAATTATCTTTGATTGATCTCCTGAGGTTTGATATTGGATGATGTAAGAGATGTAGGATTAGCGAGTGAAGAGCTTCTGAGAAGCTGCATGGACTCCAACCAATGTACAACTGTAGCGTATAACCTGCAACCTATTTCTGCTCACAGTCTGATCATCTTCCTGGATGCTTGACTGGTACCTGGGATAACTAGCTGCAGTCTAAAGTGAAAAAATAGTCTTATAAAATATTCTTATAAGAATTCCCATGTGTGTGACGATCAATGAGCATCCAGTTGCCCTTTAAATGTTTAACATTACCTGTCAAAAATCTGTATGGTAGCTGGAAACACTCAAAAAGCAGCTGCAGGTGAATTCATAGTTAAAAGCCATTGGCTGATTTTATTGGTTTCGTTTGCGTCCTGTCTGTTAGCACATGACTTGGGAACAAGGTGCTGACATTTTGTTTATTTGGTGGAATCAAAAACACTAATTTAAATGCAATCTAGTTGCTGCTTTGGCAAGAACAATTTTTAGATTCAGTTAAGAGATTTTGTTATTTCTATTCCTGGTGGATGTGCTCTGTGCAGCAAGCTTTTGCGCTTAATCAGCATTCTCCTTCATACAGCTGACATTCCAGATGTAC
This sequence comes from Xenopus tropicalis, assembly GCF_000004195.4. Taxonomy (NCBI): domain Eukaryota; kingdom Metazoa; phylum Chordata; class Amphibia; order Anura; family Pipidae; genus Xenopus; species Xenopus tropicalis. The sequence continues at coordinate 34,255,118 of NC_030684.2, read as the reverse complement.
AAAGTTCCAGCACAGCAGAAAAATACAAAAGCAATAACAAAAAAATGTACTGTCCAAAAATGACAACTATTACTGTGATGTTACCCTTGGGACAGTCTTTGGGTCGTTGGGTTAAAAGTAAATCATACAGGATTTCAGATATTGACGGGAAGAAGCCTGTATTGCACCAGAACATGGACGCACATTGTGGACTAATGGCATTTATTTGATATGGAGTTCCACATACCAAGATCAACAACCTAATGCTTAAAAGAGTGGCATTGATGTTAATAGCTGCACCTTTAAGCAGTGATATGCATATAAACGTTATGCAATATCTAGTGCTCTATTCATGTTTCTTACTATAACCACAATTTGTACTTCATGTTACTTACTATAACTACAGTTTGTTCCTTTAGCTCAGAGATTTCAAGTTTCAGAGTATCGGGTGTTAGAATTCTGTTGCTCCTTCCATAAGGTTGTCTCTCTCTGTTCTAGAAAGTGCTGCTTGATGATGTTGTTGGCAGGCAAACCATTGCTGCATGTATATAAGATGTTCTTGGGAGGAAATGTATTTACCATTTGATGCACAGAATTATTCTCTGTTTTCTCTGCAGCTGTGTTCATTACTCATGTGAAGCCACTGATTGCCAGGAGCTAGAAATCGAGAATTCTGATGTGAAATGCACAAGTGGTCACTACAATGGGGCCCAATGTGAGGTAACGTGCCACACGGGCTACATACTTCAGATACACAGGGATGACGATCTCTTGAAAACCCAGGTTGGTTAATAGAAACAATGTATTTCATAGCAGTCTGTTGACATTACTTACCTTCTTGCTGTTGTAGATTGTTATATCTACAGTTCCACGGTCTCATATTGCCAAAACTGTAGATTTTATGTTTTGCACTTTGTCTATGTACGTATGTATGCATGTATTAGAGCTTTATCTATATAGCACTACTAGGATACACAACCCTGTAAAATTTTATGGTGTTGGAATGAAAAAGTACACAAAGGTCTGGGCATTGGCCCTAAAGTGCCAAGATTGGACCAGATAATATTTTTGTGCTCTAAAATATAGGATTTGAGTTACGATGACACTTGTGGATCAAAGCCCCCCTCCACACTGTTGATTTGTTTGTTATGTAGGGTTGACTTCTAATTTTTTGTACTTGGATGAATCATCCAAGACCCAGCTCTGTTATCAATCACCATCCCTACAACCCCAATCATAATGACCCTAGGCTAGCTCTTCTAAGTTGACGTTGGACGATAACAACCTTAAAACTTAATTAGAAAGTGTCCAGAAGAATGTACATTTTGCACATTATTAAAACTCTACTCGACCATAATTTTGTTTTAAACATGAGATAGTAACTATCTATTTTTCTTAATCTGTTTTAGTTATTAATAAAGGTAGCTAACCTCGGGTCATTGCTACAGGCATTGTAGGGTTAGTGACTGATAATAAAGCAGGGTCCTAAATGATCCAAGTATGAAAAAATTGAAGTGTCCCCTCATAATAAAGATATCAACAGTGTGGTGCTACGTGAAGGTGTGTTGAGATGAGTTGGCTTTTCACTCCTTGAGACTAAGCAGATAGGTTTTATTCTAGAATTTCTTGATTTCTGTTTGATTCTTTAAGCTTCTCAATGGCATGTTTGTTGTGATTTAATTCAACCTGGTTGCCTTTGTCATTTTTTCCCTTCACATTTATCAATAATTGTCTTTTTTAATGAATTGGGTCTTCTCAAAATATTTCAAAAATAAGGCAGCTTTAATCTAGTCATTTGTGGTTCAATTTTAAGTTTAGTTTAATGCACCATTCCTTTAGTTCTATTAGCATTTACAGTATTCTTTAAAGTCTTTACAACACAGTAATTAGAGTATGAGTACTTTTCCTGAACAGCTTTCACATTCATATAGTGTAATAGAACATACCATATCATGGATCATTTTCAAGTACCCAAATCCAGTAGAAGAGCCTGTCATTAGTTTTACTGGAAACAATAACATGCTCAAAAGCAAAAGCATTTCTGTTCAAAATCCAATAGCCACCGCTGATGACAGGAGGTTTCTCTTAATGCTTATGTAGGACTTATAGACCAGGTTCATACTGATGGAGAATATGCCTCCTGTTCTAGTACATAATTAATATAATACCAGCTGTGTCTGCCAGATTTTATAGCTTGTCTTTTAATGAAGGAGTTAAAAACTTTAAAAGTAATTTACTAACCACACTACAGTAGGAGAGTGGTGTAAAGAATTCTGAATGCAATCTCCATTGTGGAGTCGCCCACAGTACATTGTATTTTTCCCCCATAATTTCATTGGTATTGTGGTCTCCAGGGGGTGGTGATTCTTACACAATTACAGTTGATGTGTTAAAACTGACGCAGTTGCACCTGCACTGTTGCAGTTGTGTTGAAAAGTTGACATAATTTCCTGCGTTCTGCATGAGAGTGCCACATTCTTTTGCTTACCTGGAAGGAGCTGCAGGGTTCCCCAGTGCCAATAGGCACAACTTTGCAGAATTTGGAAGAGGAGGAGGAAAGGTCCATATGGCACTAATTGCAACTCTTTGAAAGTGCAAGGAGCTTATGATAATGCAAGTACCTTTAGTGAATAGTATTTTTTTGTGGCCTAAACGGCAATAATTGGGTCAAATTGTCTGCCCCACAACTCCACTTGCAGTTGTAAATGACCCCATTTGTATTGATCTTTTATGACTTTCAACACATTTTTTCCTAAAACCCTATTAATAAAGATCTTACCACAATTAGCAGTTCTCTCCTCAAGCAACACAGGTTAAACGTTCCACGTTCCACGTTCCAAAATCCTTACTGGGCTCAATGTATATATATATATATATATATATATATGTGACTACAAAGTTTTATAGACAACAACAAGACATCCTCTGCACTCACCCATTATCAATATATGTAGGACATTTAGACATTTTGTGCATTAAGCATTCAAGAAATGCACCCCCCCCCCCATCCTTTAAGTAAAACAGGGATTATTTATCCATACTGTATATTGCATTATACTTCAGTTTGGCCAACTACATCAAAGTCATCCCCGGTCACTTTTATCTGATTCATTAGGAATTCTACTGCTTCAATTATATTTAGTTTTACCTCCAGCTTGCTTGCTTTCAAGGTTAAAACCCCTATATGGTTGCCCTTTTATTGGCTCCACTGAGACCTGACTGTAGCTGGGAAGGGTGGCAGTTACAACATGGAGCTGGCCACTGCTCCTGTATAAACTATAGCAAAAAAGGGGACGTTGTGCTCACCAATAAATTGTAAACCATTAGGTGGGGGTGCAATGAAGCCATGACCACAAAATTCATATAGACAGCAACAAGACTATATATTACAACATCACCCAACCTCTAAATACTGTTGTATAAGTGTAAAAAATAATAGAATGTCTGAATACATAAAGAAAGCCTTGGTAATCTTGTCAGGTTTTTGATTTGTTCTTCTCCCACCAGGTCTTCCTAGGCCCTATTATGATCCATCTGTTGGCCTGGGGGCCAAATGATTTCATTAGTGCAATATGGCCCTTCTACTGCATAGCCAAAATGGGCAATAATCCCATAGTTTAGCGACTTTACCAAATCAGCAGATTGTTGCATGAATGGCCAGCTTTGGTCAAGACAGGGAACTTTTTATCTGCGACCCACACTATTATACACAAGTGTTTTGTGTGTGTGTGAAATTAGATGCTGCCAGAATTCTCTACATTATCATTATGGTCTGCATACCAATGCAAATAATTTTCCACCTCTGCCTACTGTGATGTCAATATCATGTTTGCTAGACAAATGAAACATGTAAATAGCAGATAAGCTGTATTAAATACATTCCTTTCTGTGTGGGGGCCAGGAGAATATCATGTAAATAGTTTAATACAAGGCAAAGACAAGTCTGAAAATGCTTCATTTCTGTATTCATTCTAAATACCCCAGCTCTGTCTCTCTAAACAGCTTCCCTGCGAGATTAGGTGACTCATGTTTACGCAGAGTATTCATGGAATGCTGTTTGGATTGGTGGAATTCTTCTCTTTCTGCCATAATTGCCTTTAAATACAAAGTGACTTTTGACTGCTATTGTTTGGAATTGTGGTGGGTGACACAGCTTGTAATCAGTGGCAACTGTCCCTTTCACCCTTTGCTTGGAATGTCTGTGTTTTTACAATGGTTAGTGTGGAAATGCTCTTCATGGCATGGAATGCACCCGGGGACACATGGGGCAGCACTGTTGCTAAAGATGATGTGTGGGTGTTTATCTGGAATGAGCTGTTGATATGCAGGATGGTGAAACAATGCATGGAGGTATGAGGAGTTGTAGATTACAGTCAAGGCGGTAGGAGTATTTAGAATAGAAATCGGAATCCTTGATTGTATTCTATCCAATTCATGCTTATCACAGAAGATACCTACGGACCGACAACCATCGATCTCATTCAGTGAACTGCAAAAATGCTGTTAAGACAAAAGATTATTAAAGATTCTTGCGTGATTTGGATGTAAGCCAGAAGATAAATCTTCAACTAATGTTATTAAAACCAATAGAACTCAGAAGGCTTTTAAAAGTATTGTGCTTGTTTCAAGCTCATTTAACTTATTTGCCTTTTATGTTGGAAGGTCAAATGTTAAGCATAGACAGGAATGCTTAGAAGTAAAAAAAAAAAAAACAGCAAAGTGCCTTCAGTGAGATGTCCCAGCCAATAAAACACTACCTGTTTAATTCAATGTGTTGCAGAATTGCACGTGCTATTTAGTTAGGGTTGTATAACAAATAATGTACCACTTACTGTAAATTGTGAGTATATTATAAGTCACTTCAGAGTCCCATAAATCTGTACATGGGTATAGTCACGGAACCCCTCAGTGACTTCTAATATCCTAAAGCGTTTGATACAGTACCTCACAGAAAGTTAAGGATAAAATTGAGTAATATTGGCCTGGAACATAATATTTGTAATTGGATAGAGAACTGGCTGAAGGATAGAGTACAAAGAGTGGTGGTAAATGGAACATTTTCTAATTGGAGCAGTGTTGTTAGTGGAGTTCCGCAGGGGTCAGTCCTTGGTCCTTTGCTTTTTAACTTGTTTATTAATGACCTGGAGGGGGGCATAGACAGTACTGTTTCTGTTTTTGGTGACGATACTAAATTGTGCAAAACTATAAGTTCCATGCAGGATACTGCCGCTTTACAGAGCTACTTTGGAAAACTGGGCAGAAAACTGGAAAATGAGGTTCAATGTTGACAAGTGCAAAGTTATGCACTTAAAAAACAATATAAATGCAAGTTATACACTAAATGGTAGTGTGTTGGGGGTATCCTTAATGGAGAAGGATCTGGGTTTTTTTGTAGCTAACAAGTTGTATAATTCCAGGCAGTGTCATTCTGTGGCTACTAAAGCAAATAAAGGGCATTGACTCAAGGGATGAGAACATAATTTTGCTCCTTTATAGGTCCCTGGTAAGGCCTCACCTTGAGTATGCAGTGCAGTTTTGGGCTCCAGTCCTTAAGAAGGATATTAATGAGCTGGAGAGAGTGCAGAGACTGCAACTAAACTGGTAAAGGGGATGGAAGATTTAAGCTATGAGGTTAGACTGTCAGGGTTGGGTTTGTTTCCTCTGGAAAAAAAGCGCTTGCGAGGGGACATGATTACTCTGTACAAGTACATTAGAGGGTATTATAGACAGATAGGGGATGTTTTTTCACATAAAACAACCAGTGCACCAGAAGCCACTCTTTTAGATTAGAGGAATGGAGCTTTCATTGGAAGCAGCGTAGGTGGTTCTTCATGGTGTGGGCTGTGAGGTTGGGGAATGCCCTTCCTAGTGATGTTGTAATGGCAGATGCTGTTGATGCCTATAAGAGGGGCCTGGATGAGTTCTTGAACAAGCATAGTATCCAAGGCTATTATGATACAAAAATCTACAATTATTATTGATGTTGGTATATAGGGTTTATGTATGTGAGTGTATAGATAGGTCAGTATAGGTTTGTGGGTGCTGGGTTGAATCAAAAAGGTTGAACTTGATGGACTCTGGTCTTTTTTCAACCCTATGTAACTATGTAAATAGGGAGCACATACAGTAATTCTATGTTGCATTCTGATACATTTTCCAGCAACATGCTAAACATTTCACTTCAGTTGACTGATTTGAAGCAGACTTGCTTGATTTTGGCCAAGTGGAGAAAGGCTTTGAAAACGAAGCCATTTTACTAAAATGAACTTTGGTAAAAAGTTGTGAAATACATTTATAAATGTAAAAAAATCTGACCTGCAGGAGAAAAACTAAATTTATATGGGACAAATAATTCAACCATTGACCTTTACAAATATATGTGTAGATGTTTGGGAGCAATTCACTGAGAACATTATTTGAAACATCAGGTTTTTACATTCTCATTTTTCTTCATTTGCAAAATAATGTCATATTCTGCTGTGCTTTACCGAGATTATACATCATTCACATCCGCTCCTCCTCCATTATAGTTTAAAATCCCTATGGCATTCACACACACTATACACAATTTTATCAGGCATCTATTAACCTTCCTTGATGTTTCTGGAGTGCAAAAGGAAACCAGAGTTTACAAATATGGGTTTATGCAGCTTAGTTACCATCAAGTACAAGATTATTAGTTATTATTACCAGTGATGAGCGAACATGGGTTGGATGGCTTTTCAGCAAGTATGAAAATACAAGGTTATTGAAACTGAGTCCTCTTTCCCCCTCTGAGGCAAATTGAAGGGCTTCAAATACGGTTTTTATACTTTTTCTGGATTATCTAGCACAGGGGTCCCCAACCTTCCTTACTCGTGAGCCACAGTCAAATGTAAAAAAGACTTGGGGAGCAACACAAGCACCATAAAAATTCATGGAGGAGCCAAATAAGGGCTAAGGTTGGCTATTAGGCAGCCTCTATGCACACTATCAGCTTACAGGAGGTTTATTTGGTAGTAAATCTTGTTTTTATTCAACCAAAACTTGCCACCAAGTCAGGAATTTAAAAAACAACTCCCTGTTTTGGGGGCACCGAGAGCAACATTGAAGGGGTTGGGGAGCAACATGTTGCCCCTGCACTGGTTGGGGATCACTGATCTAGCAGATGGGTAGGCTTCATATTGACGAAAAAAGGTTGAATTTAGTGCTCTGAACTTCTACCCCCTGTCTATTGTAAATGACCCCTATTATGTATATATAAAGGTCAGTGCTGCTGTACCTTAAAATCTGCGCTGTGCTGTACCTTAAATTCTGTGCATTATAGAGCTCTGACATCTAAAAGCTATCCAGCCCTGCTGCTTATGAAAATATTAAAAGTCTAAAATGCTGTAGTCTATTCCGAAATGCAGCTTTTTTTTTTCAAAATGTTATGTGTTCTTTAAAACTACTAATACTGCTACTTTATATCAATATTGCCATAACTTACAGCAGAACAGATTTCACCTTTTCTGGCAGCATATTCTAAACAAACTTCTACTGTGGAGCCAGTTGGACAGGTCACAAAATGAGATATTTGGAACGAAAGGTCTGAATAACTTGGATAGTATCAGAGTATGAGCATTTTTTGCCCTTATGTTAGCGTAATGCGGTATCTACATATACTTATGCCATGTGACACATCTTGCAGCTAAGCCTTGCTCTTCATTTTCTTAAAATAATCATATATCAAAGTAAGACAGGTTAAAACTTCTGTAAAAGCCATTTAGGTGTTTTGGCAAGAGCAAACTCCAAGCGCTTTGATGTGTGTTGGAAGCTGTTCTCATGATATTTAAAAAAAAACAACCTTGAAACGAAGTCAGTCAAGGAAACTTAGTACCACATTGCCAGCATTATAGAAAAAAAATCACCCTAGGACATTTAGCATCCATTAGCCCATACTCACTGCCTCTGCTATGCTGTGATTACAAATCTACTAAAGGACACCGAGAGATTTGGCCTTCATGTTCTGTATATTTGCTTGAATATCAGAACGTTGTGTGTGTTCCTTCAACTGTCCTGCATTTCCAGCTTCAAGACGCACATTTTAAAACAGCTGTATTTATAGGGACATAGAGAAATTTCATCTCCTTCAGCAAAAAATATTAAATTAACCATGCAAACATAAAATCCATCTATTTTTTTTTTTTTGTAAAACTCTTTTTGCATTTTTATTGGTAACCAATGTGTGCTTAGGAACAATTTGCACCACTTGGATTTTATAAAATTGTTTATGTTAATCCACTTTGATTTTTTTCCTCTTAGTTTGAGTCCCACATCATTCTAACATGCAGAGATGGTAAGTGGACCAAGCAAGTAACATGTGAGCCGGTGGACTGTGGCTTTCCTGATAAGACTCACATACATCCAGCAACATTCTCATGTCCTCAAGGGACTACCTATGGAAAACAATGTACTTTCCAATGCCGTCCACCTGCACAGCTCCGAGGTAAAATACCATAAGATCATAATTCTTACCAAGTACGTGCTGCACAGTACAAAAGCTTGTCAAGAGAATGAGAAGAATTTTGTATACGCAAGGTCTTTTCTTAATTTAGACCCCAGTAAAGTACCTGCGATTTCTCTGGCTCAGCACTGGTAATAATATTAGTGTGAAACAATCACAACAGACAGAGGAAGAAGTAGATATCAGGACAGTGATATGGGAAGGAAATGAAGACAGGAGGCAAAGTGGGGAGTTACTTTTTGAAGTAGGGAAACATATCATGCATAGGAAGGCATATAGAAGGAGCATACATACTGTATTTATAGATTGTCTAAAAAGGTAGAAGTAGTAAAATGGCCAGAGCATCAGAAAGCTATTTATGGAGATTGGGAGGATCTAAAGAGACCTAAATGAGGCACTCTGCCCTTGCTTGTGTAACATGGCTTTAATAATAGTAATAATAATAATAATAGAATACTGTGAGCAGTGCCTGCATTAGCAAGCTGCACAACCAAATATCAATACAGTATACTTTCCCATCTTTTACTGTTCACAGACTTACCAAAAATTTGCATTATGCCATTTTTTATGGTTATAATTGTGTTTTTTCAGCAAAACTCTTTGGCTGCATGTTCCTTCATTTTCTGATCTGTTTCTTGAATCTGAACTTTATTGGCTAAAAGATAGTCTGCACGGAGAGAAAGTGGAACAAACAAGTGCAGCCCTAATAAAATAATTAGTCTGTGTAGCATTTTATTCAAGATAATAATGATTTTGTGTAGGGATCTCAGCTTCTATATGCACATTTGTTTTTGATATTCATCATTGTTCTTCTGCATGTATTTTAGGTACCAATAATATGTTAACTTGCTTAGAAGATGGGCTGTGGTCTTTTCCTGAATCCATCTGTGAGCTTATGTGCTTGGCACCACCATCATTGCCAAATGCTATCTTGCAGACTGCCAGATGTCTTGATGATGGCCATAAGGTTGGATCCTTTTGTAAATATAGGTGCAAGCAGGGATTCCATGTCAATGACCCACTAAAGAAGACCAAGAAGTAAGTGGATTGGGCTTTCTTGTATTTTCATATAATGGAATCACTTTGCTATGCTATGATTGCTATTCTTTCAAACACTCTTACAACCTGAAGCTTATGCTTTTCAATGATTTGTTTTCTGGGGAAGGAAGGCATTCAAAACACAATGTATGGAGGATGGAAGCTGGCAACTGGGTAAATGTGTACCAATTACATGTGAACCCCCTCATCCAAAGTTTCGTGGGCTTTACCAGTGCACAAATGGCTTTCAGTTCAACAGCGAGTGCAAGCTAATGTGTGAGGAGAGCAATAGCCAGTCGGTAAGTATTTGCTTCTATAGCGGACACATTGCTGGCTTGGGTTTGATTTTTGTATAAATGGCCAGAAAACCATGCAGTTCCGTAATCATAAGGTTAATACATTTTTTCTTCGGCAGAGTTGTTAATCATAGTAGAAAAAGATATAGTAGTTATGAATGTCAACCTATTGTCATGGTATTACTTTGTAAATCAATGTATTAAATTCAATCTAAATCAGTAACTACTGTATTTACTTTTGCAATTATACCTGCCTATTCTTTATTAGTGGAACATCTACACATTTAAATTACTTTATTTTTTAGGATAAGGTCAACAATGTAATTCAGTGCAGGAAGGATGGCACTTGGAGTGGCAGCTTTCATCTGTGCCAGAACATTCAGGGTCAGTGCCCACCTCCATACCATATGAATAACTCCATGAAGATCCACTGCTCCGAAGGATATAATATAGGTACTAGCCAACTTAATTGTGAACTTTTTCGAAAATTACTTTTGCAAATGTTAAATCAGTTTTATATGTATGTATTCATAAATGTACATTATAATCGTATGGGATCTGCTATCTGAAAACTTGATATCCAGAATGTTAAAAAGTCAGCAGTGCACAGGTTATTGTTTCAATTGTCCATTTTAGCCTGATGCACTGTTCTTCACCAAGGATAATGGCCCACTGGGTGTTTTCTAGCAACTTTTTACTTTTCTGTCTCGATTGCGATGTACTGCGTTTTTAAGTGAAATGCACCTGTCACTTGACAGGACCTGTTGCACAAGTTCACTTAAACTGAGAACAATTTCTAGCATTTTTCTTCCCCTCCCAAGTAGAAAGTAATGCCTAGAGTAATAATACATTAGAAATCACCCAGTGTACCTTTGCCATAATAAGTCAAGGCAAGATAATCAATGTTAACTAACCCAGGATAAATCCATATAGCTAAACAATATTATGGGGCACATTTACTTAATCACGAACGGGCCGATTACGTTTTTTTCGTAATGATCGGTATTTGGCGATTTTTCGGAAAATTGTCGCGACTTTTTCGTAGCCATTCCGAATGTTGCGCAAAATGTTGCGATTTTTTCGTAGCGTTACTACTTGCGCGAAAAGTCGCGACTTTTTCGCAGCTTTCGTGCCGAGTACGAAAGATTCGGATTCATTCAAGCTTCAGTATGGTGACTTTTCTTGGGCCAGGTTGGAGCTGCAGAGTGCCATTGAGTCCTATGGGAGGCTTTCCTTGGGCCGGGTTGGAGCTGCAGAGTGCCATTGAGCCCTATGGGAGACTTTCCTTGGGCCGGGTTGGAGCTGCAGAGTGCCATTGAGCCCTATGGGAGACTTTCCTTGGGCCGGGTTGGAGCTGCAGAGTGCCATTGAGCCCTATGGGAGACTTTCCTTGGGCCGGGTTGGAGCTGCAGAGTGCCATTGAGCCCTATGGGAGACTTTCCTTGGGCCAGGTTGGAGCTGCAGAGTGCCATTGAGCCCTATGGGAGACATTCCTTGGGCCAGGTTGGAGCTGCAGAGTGCCATTGAGCCCTATGGGAGACTTTCCTTGGGCCAGGTTGGAGCTGCAGGGTGCCATTGAGTCCTATGGGATGCTTCCAAAATCATTCTAAGTCTGAAAGTTTCGCCCGCCGCTTACGAGCGCTCAATACGAAAAAGTCGCGATAAGATACGAGCGAATCGTAATGGCTACAAAAAACTTGCGTTTTTTCGCGCAAAACGTATTGGTAACGAAAAAATTTCGTCAATTTCCGAAAAGTCGTAAAGGCGACGAAAAAATCGCAAAAAATACGAAAAAGTCGCAAAATGTTCGTTTTCCAATCGGAATTTTTCCAATTCGGAAACGGGCCGATTACGTTTTTTTCGTAATGATCGGTATTTGGCGATTTTTCGGAAAATTGTCGCGACTTTTTCGTAGCCATTCCGAATGTTGCGCAAAATGTTGCGATTTTTTCGTAGCGTTACTACTTGCGCGAAAAGTCGAGACTTTTTCGCAGCTTTCGTGCCGAGTACGAAAGATTCGGATTCATTCAAGCTTCAGTATGGTGACTTTTCTTGGGCTAGGTTGGAGCTGCAGAGTGCCATTGAGTCCTATGGGAGGCTTTCCTTGGGCCGGGTTGGAGCTGCAGAGTGCCATTGAGCCCTATGGGAGACTTTCCTTGGGCCGGGTTGGAGCTGCAGAGTGCCATTGAGCCCTATGGGAGACTTTCCTTGGGCCGGGTTGGAGCTGCAGAGTGCCATTGAGCCCTATGGGAGACTTTCCTTGGGCCAGGTTGGAGCTGCAGAGTGCCATTGAGCCCTATGGGAGACATTCCTTGGGCCAGGTTGGAGCTGCAGAATGCCATTGAGCCCTATGGGAGACTTTCCTTGGGCCAGGTTGGAGCTGCAGGGTGCCATTGAGTCCTATGGGATGCTTCCAAAATCATTCTAAGTCTGAAAGTTTCGCCCGCCGCTTACAAGCGCTCAATACGAAAAAGTCGCGATAAGATACGAGCGAATCGTAATGGCTACAAAAAACTTGCGTTTTTTCGCGCAAAACGTATTGGTAACGAAAAAATTTCGGCAATTTCCGAAAAGTCGTAAAGGCGACGAAAAAAATCGCAAAAAATACGAAAAAGTCGCAAAATGTTCGTTTTCCAATCGGAATTTTTCCAATTCGGATTCGGATTCGTGGGTTAGTAAATGTGCCCCTTTGTGTTTCATGTTTAGTAGGTTAAGCATCAGGCACTAACCTGATTCATAAAACCTTATTTATAAATCATTTCAGATAATATATTCCATAATTGCCCCCCCCCCTTAAATTTCTCTTGTGCATAATAAAATCTAAAAATCAAAATATATATATATATATATCCAAAAAAAGACCAGCAACACCGAGTTATATCCCTAAAAGATCAATCATGTATTAAAAACGCATGAACAGCCAACGTTACGCTTCGGTCCCCATCGGGACCTTTCTTAAATTTCTCTTGTGCATAATAAAATCTAAAAATCAGAATATATATATATATATATATATTGAGGTTATAAGAAAGACAATTATGTATACACTAAAATTATTATTCTGCTGCTGCAAATGTATGTCATCAGAAATCCAATTCTGTGCACCCTCTAGAGACCAGTAGCTCAAACGTAAATGAGCTCAGTGTGCTGTAATTACGCCAGTGGTGACTCATAGATCACAACAATAGATGCTGGCTCATTCTTGTAACCATTTCAGGGTCAGTAAATGCAATATAACCAATTCCGTCCTATCCTCTTAAAGAGCCGTACATGATAAACAGAGTTCTAAATGTATGCATCTGCACTCCCAGATCCATTTGAAGCTCGTGGAAGCTCAATAGTGTCACAGTGGCACCATGATTTACTAGCAGTACGTATTGCATAATAACAGAATGGTGCAGCTGTTGTGGGAGAATAGAAATGTTTGCTATTTTTATTGTTTTATGTTTTTTTTGTGCATATCTCTGGAAAAGGAGCTGAATGTATGCCCATCTGTTTGAATCACAATGTGGAGGACAACAAAATGGAAGCGGTCATACTGCCAGCTAACATGACTGAAAAAAATCTCCCACACTGGATGAGCCCACTAAGAGTGAAGGTCAGTCCCCAAATACTGAAACAGGAGGAGGCAAAGTTTCAGGGAGAATGTAACAACATAGCCAGCAGGTGCCCATTCATTGCACATGTTTATGCTTATCTCCTGTGTGTATGCTTTCATCTGCAAGAAAACCATAGTATCATTATTAAATAATTAGGAAAACACACACACAGACATACACACACACACACAAATATATATATTTGTAGAGCGAGAGATAGACACAAATTGGTGGTACTTTACATTGCAAGCACAAATTACTTGTGATGCTTCCCACCTCTTTCTCAGGAAACTAAACCGTAAACAAAACTTAACAAAACCGTAATCCTTTGGTTTATAAAGGCTTGTTTACTAAGCCACACCCACCAATATAAAAAACATAATAATGCAATATAGTCAGTAAATATGTTAATATGTATTTATCCACATGAAGAAAATATACAGAAAATAAATAAACAGGGTTTAAGATTTACAGTCTCTAATAACAACTACCCCATTTTAGAACTAGCATATAAGTCATATTCCTTATTATTTAATATATTGATTCCTATACCATATACATGACAGTACAAAAAATGTATTTTTTTACAGATGTCTGTGTGTATTTGTTTTTTTAGCCATGCATAATTTAGTGCCCCAATACTACACTCCCATCCCAGTAGTATACGATATAGAACGGTACAAAATAGATCACACACAGAAACAATCTGTGTGCCTGGGAACACACTCTATTCCATATGCACACAACAATACACAGTATACTTTATGGAGAAAAATAGTCACCAACTTCAGGCATCAAACAAGTCTCATATTGTTACATAGTTAAGTTAGGTTTAAAAAAGACCAAAGTCCATCTAGTTCAACCCTTCCAAGCAAACCCAGCACATACAACCTATACCAACACATACATAAACTATATATACAAACATTAATACTATCTGTAGATATTAGTATCACAATAGCCTTGGATATTCTGCTTGTTCAAGAACCCATCCAGGCCCCTCTTATAGGCATTAACAGAATCTGCCATCACAACATCACTAGGAAGGGCAGAGATCTATAAACAGGCAAACATTATGTTTTCATGCCTTGAGTTAATACCCTTTTTTATGCAAGACATGCTTTATGCTTTAGTAGCATTTTATGCTTCTGTAGTAACAGAATGATACTGCCTGGAATTAGACAATTTGTTATCCCCAGATCCTTCTCAGTTAAGGATCCCCCAACACACTTCCGTTTAGTGTAAAACTTGCATTTATATTATTTCTACCAAAGTGCAAAATTTTGCACTTTTCAACAATGAACCTTATTTTCCATTTTGCTTCCCGGTTTTCCAGTTTTGGCAAATTGCTCTGCAAAGTGGCAGTTTTGCACAATTTAGAATCATCAGCAAAAATAGAAACAGTACTGTCTATGCCCACCTCCAGGTAATTAATAAACAAGTTAAAAAGCAAAGGACCAAGAACTGACCCCTGCGGAACTCCACTAACCACACTGGTCCAATTACAAAATGTTCCATTTACCACCACTCTTTGTAATCTATCCTTCAGCCACTTTTCTATCAAAGTACAAATATTATGTTCCAGGCCAATATTCCTCAATTTTATCATTAACTTGCCGCACGGTACTGTATCAAATGCTTTAGCAAAGTCCTAGTAGATGACATCCACTGCCATTCCAGCATCGAGGTTCCTACTCACCTCCTCATAAAAGGCACTTAAATTAATCTGGCAAGATCTGTTGCATAAAACCATGCTGACACAAAGTTATAGTATTGTGATTTGTAATGTATTCAAGCATTCTATCCCTTATTACCCCTTCCAAAAGTTTTCCTACCATTGATGTCAGACTAACAGGCCTATGTTTTCAGGCTGAGAATGGGATCCTTTTTTGAATAACTGCACCATATTAGCAATTTGCTAGTCTCTCGGCACCATGCAATGAATCCTGAAAAATGAAGTGAGGTTAAAAAATTAAACTTTGGCAATCACAGAGCTAAATTTGTTTAGTACCCTGGGATGAATTCCATCCAGTCCTGGACCTTTGTTTACCTTTACATGTTAAAGTATCTTTTGAATTTCCTCCTGAGTGACCCATGCACCAGTAGTTATTACTAGAAATGGGCCTATTAAAAAGAGAACTTTCATTAGCTGGCTCCTCAGTTGTGTAGACAAATAAAAAATAAGAGTTCAGAATTAATAAAGGTGATAATAAAGGTCCCACCCCTTCTTGCTTAATTTTTTATCAATTACATATTTAAAAAATAATTTTACTTTCCTTTTACTCCTAGCTGCAAAACTCCTTTCCATCTCTATTTTAGCTTGCCTGATAGCTTTTTTGCTGCTTTATTTGCTTCCTTGAACCTGATGAAAGTTTCAGCTTTCCCAGCTAACTTGAATGCTTTAAAAGCACATTTTTTTTACCAACGTCGACACCAACACTTTTTAGAATGCATGTTTACATTCACATACTGTGACCTTAGTGTAATCATCATTAGAGTCCATGCTCCAGCAAGTCCTGTTCCCACCAGCCCATTAGTGTATTTGTTAAATATAGCACAAAACACAAGACCTTGTGAACTTCTCCAGTAATCTCCCACTTATGGCATACTCAGTGGAGCATTGCATAACTCGGTAATAGCATCAGTTCCCTTCATAGGCATCAGTAGCTCCCTGCCTCTTTTCCAGGGATGAGCTCCTGGTCAAAATTGTCCTTGATTTCCTTAAACCAGTTCGATCAATGTGGAAAAAGCATTAATAATTCCAAAAGTCCTTAGTTTAAAAAACAAACCTCTCTGCAGAACTGTATTAAAAGCATTGCCAAAATCTACATAGACCACATTTATTGTAACCGACTGTCAAAGTTCATACCTACTTCATCATGAAAAGCTGTTACATTTGCCTGACATGATCTATCCTTCATAAAGCTATGCTGATTGCCACTTGTAATTCCATTCTCCAGAACATAATCCCATCCACATCGTAATCTCTTTTTAATATTGGAATTATATCAGCTTTCCTCCACTCCATAGGCACCATACCTGATGGAAGTTAGTCTGAAAAAATCATTATAAATGAAGTTTCAGAGTCCAAAAATATCTTCATTTTTTTAATGGAGCCACAATCTTAACCCAAATCTTTTTTTACTATGGGGCCATTTACTAACTGCCTTTTTTTACGATTCGGATTTTAAGCACTAAAAGAAAAAAAGTTGTGACTTTTCCCAGATTTACTATGCGCCACAATGGCTAAAATATATCTAAAACTTGCCAAGATCATGTAGAAGTCAATGGCAGATATCCCTTCCATTCCCTGGAGGATCCTTATTTTGCTTCAAATCTTTTTTGTGCGAATTTTCGCAGCTCTTCTGTGACTTTTCCTTTTTCAGTTTAGACTTTTTAGTAAAGATATTGATGGAAATGATTTTATTCTTATTTTTTTAAATAAAAAAAAAAGAGAAATGCTAAAGTTTTAGTAAATTTACCTCCACAAATACACTTATTGGGATCAATTTGGGATGCAATATGATCCTTCATTTCTATGTTTGCCTTTCTGATTACTGCTTGTTGCAGTATTTATACATCTAAAAGCCACCCAAGACGGCTCCTCCGAGGCCATCCCCCTCAGCCCCCTGCGCTTACCTTTATCAGAGGGGTCCAGGGTCTGCCAAATTTCTATTTTAAAAAAAGGAAATTTGGCTTTTAAAGTTACCAGGAGAGGCTTTTTGCCGCCCCTGGCAACTTTGGGTTCGCTGACACCTGAGACTAGATTTTCAACTCACCTGATGGTAGCAGCACCTCTGTCTACTGTTTTTCTATTTTCCCTATCCCTCTGAAACAAGATATAGTCCTCAGTATTTGCTGCCCGGTTGTGTGGTTCATTTCAGTAACGGCATGCTTCTGATCTAGAGCCATTAACTCCAGCTCTTCCTTCTAACCATTAGAAAACATAGATTTATTACATATACCAGTTATTATATTTCCTATATGTGACTCTTGATCCTGCCTGCCATATGCAGTATAATA
The DNA here is from genome assembly GCF_000004195.4 of Xenopus tropicalis. Classification (NCBI taxonomy): domain Eukaryota; kingdom Metazoa; phylum Chordata; class Amphibia; order Anura; family Pipidae; genus Xenopus; species Xenopus tropicalis. Next base: position 34,237,698 of record NC_030684.2, on the reverse strand, counting down.
TCCATCCATCGCTACACCCCCATTCTGTGCATGGAGGAGCATTCCCACCTCGGAGTTTTATTTTAAAGAAAGCATTCTTACTTGTACAAAACAGAAATAACTGTTATGCCAGTTTCAATGAATTCTTTTCATTTTTTTTTCTTTTTGGTTTTACTGGACCTTAAAATGTCTTGTTATGTTTGAGAAGTTTACTTAAGTTTCAAAGATTTTTTTGTTCCTTATAAATACTCTATTGTGTGTAATAGCTTGTTGATAAGATGTGTTTTCATAGCCTGAGTACCTCATGTCAAAACTGACGAATGAGGTTTACAGATAATTAAACGTGATAAACTAAATTTTTCACCCAGGTGTTTAGATTCACAGATCAGGTTTTTCATTCCTTGTTACTATAACTTCAGCGTCTGTGTTCATGTAGTTACTGTTAATAGCCCTGTACAAAAATGGGCAACACTTCCTACAACTGATAAAATTAGTTGGTTAAGTAGTTGCAACAAATGAACTTCTAAAAGGATTTATTGTGATGTTAAAAGCAAGTCAGACTGTTCATTATTTAATCCTTTAACCCTTTCACTGCCAGCCGATTTTGCACTTCTGGTACTTTTATTGCCAAACCGTAGGATAAACAACAAATAAACATATGTTCTGTCTAGGAAGCCATATCTTTTTGGAAAGTACACATTTCCCCAATTTCCAAAATGTGTACACATTTCTTTCTGCTCCAAAGTACCAAACCACAAAGCTTTTCTAGAACTGGCAGTTTTGACATTTCCAAAATTCACCTCATAATTTCCACTTTGCAGCACTGTATCTCATACAGGCCTTAGGTAACCATGTTCAGAGGTCTGAACAGATTGATGTCCACTGTACATAGGTTTATCAAAGTCCATGGCACTTAGAGACTTCAAAATATACTCTGTGCATAATAATTTCTTACATTTACCTTATGTAAAGGAAAGTACACAATCAAACAAATCCAAAATGGGTAAATAATTACGTCTATCCCAAGACATTTCTGAAAATTGTCTTAAAATGGTGCAATTTTCTGCATTTATCTCACACTATTTCTTACATACAAATGCAAATCACCCCAAATAGGAATGCCAGAGGTCTAATGTACAGTTTGATACCCAATATGCATTGATGCATCAAAGTCTGTGTTATGTACGGACCCCAAATGAATGAATTTTGTCGTCAGCTAACTCAGCTTTAGCAAAGAGCCCCCTGCATTACAGAGACCCCCAGAAAAACATACATTTTGGTATACATCCTGATGAATTCAAAATAGGTTAAGAATTTGTTTTTACACTAAAGCACCAAACTGCAAAGCTATGCTAAAAACAAATTAGGAACAATAATGCAGGGTTAAAAATGCAATAAAACCACAATAATTGTGAAAGTAACACGAAAATCATATGACAGCACGATTAGTGATCAAAATACCTGATCCAATAGTGAACTGTCAAAACAAACAGGGAAAAACAAAAGGGTAAAATGAATGAGTAAAAAAAAGTGTTTGTGATTATTTGTGTAAACAGGTGTCTACACATCTAAAACTTGTGTGACAATGTATATTAGCAAATAAACTTTGCTAAAATGTATTCTATATATGTGTTAAAATGTATGTAAGTGGGTGTAAGTGTGCAAATAAAGGCCACTTTCACGAGCAAGAGGGATACAGGCATTACTGGAGGGGTCCTGGAGGTCCGTGTCTGCAGAGTGATGCACAGCAGGAAGTGAGTGGGGAGCAGGGGGGTCAGGAAGAAGCAGCAGACGTGATTGATGGCATTGCATCACAGGACCAACAATACAGACCCCTGGGTAATGAGCCAAGGGGGCTGTCATCGCTCCTGACCTCTGCAGAGGCAGCAGAAGAAAATCTCTGCAGAAAGGAACCTCTATTTGCACAAGAACGTACACGGTATGTGCTTGGCGGATAGAACCTTTCCTGCTAGCATGTATGGCTTACGTGCTTGGCAGTTAAAGAGTTAAAGCAAATCATCTTGTCTTCTTACCTAATATCATACTGTCTGATTAGCCATTTTAAGGTATAAGCTACAACTTGATTTTTTTTTATTCTTTACTTTTTTTCTGTAGAGATAGTGGGCAGGTGCTATGTCGCCTTGCAATTATGACAAATTAGATCATGCATGACCTGAAGATTGCCCTGCAATATTGCTAAATGACCCAGACTGGCAAGTGTAATGTCACAGCAGCCATAGCTACATTGTTCATTTGGGTTAAAAAAAAAGCTATTAGTTCATCAAGCTCAATCCCGCTATATGTTATTTGTGTGTGTGTGTATATATATATATATATATATATATATAATGTTCTTTTTTCAGTAATTCCTGTTTTTTGCCCTAAAAATTTGATTTTTTTGTGTAAAAAAATGCTTTTTTGTACAATTTATTACGCATCAAAACCACTAAAAAACATAAATGTAAAACTATGTCATCTAAAAGATGTTGAAGTCATGTAGAAGTCAATGGGAGTTGTCCTAGGCAAGTTGTAACAATCTTTATGTTCTACATAAGGGGGGGGCTTTATTTATAATAATACAAAAGTCATGTGACAGAAATTGCATCACTAAGCAGTTATCAGTTATAACTGATGACATCACTAAGGATATAAGGATATAATTTACAGGAATATATATATTTATATATATATATACACATACACATTCAGCAAGAGACTCTAGTGGGACTTAAAAAACAATACATTAAGGATATTATGACATATATAAGGTTGGTTGTACTGTGACGCAACCCCAAAGAAAATTTACTGGCCGAGGTGCCTTCTGGATAATTAAGTATCCATATAAGCAAGAGAGGGGAACTCGCTGGACTTACTGAAAAACCATTGACTGAAGTCACCATTTTTGTTTTTACCAAGAGAACCTTTCTCAAGACCAAACATCATGTAGCTTCCCCAGCCCCCAGTTATTAACAGGACATATGTGCTATGACTGAAACACATGATTAATAAATGACTGAATTAGAAACATAAATGAAATGAGTTTAGCAAATAGTAGAAAGGAGTTTGAGGGGCTTTAAATTCTCTTGCATTTCAGATCGCCATAAGCTGGTATTACATTGCATGCCTGATACAGTGAGAATACTGGAGGATTCCGATACAGAAACCAGATACCAGTATACAGTCCTTATGTATACAGATCCTTAGTCAGCAGAGTGCCTACTGCATGGCTTACCCCTCCTTCTTATGCTCAGCTTGTATATCAACAATTAGATAACATATCAAGTGCCACAGAAAACGTCCTTTAGCTCAAGAGCAGTACCATGCCCTTGTGCTTGTCCTGCCCTGCAGGCATCTCAGATCCATTCACAGCCACTGATCCATTTACCTAACAAGTTGCTATGCTGAGCTTACCATGTTCATATAATCATTAGAGCCCATGACACACCAGTTGTTAATGTAAGAGAAGCAGTTCTTTGGTAGCTCTCTGACCAACTATTTTCTGTAATGCAGTGGCACAGGGAGTGGTTGGATGCTCAGGGAGACACAGCAGCTAACAAGTGGTTGTGGAACCTGGCGCTTTACTCTAAATCTAATGAGGGAATCAGATCGGTTTTCATAGATGATTTCATTCTATAAGATTAATGAGCTTCTCTTTCAGACTTAGGGCAGTTTTAGTAGCTGCGGGAAAGTAAATGAAGTGCAACTTTCTAAGCTACAGAGGGAATTTGAATGTATAATAAGCAATATGGAGACACCTACTTCTCTGGCCTTATTTGTTCCTTCCGTCTTTCTTTCCCAAGAAGTCAGAAGGTGCCTGAATGCCAGAAATCAATTCTGCTAGACTTTAAAATAAAATGCTGCCTTCCTAGTACATGCAGAAAACTGTTATCCAGAAAGCTCCAGATTATGGAAAGCCCTTCTCCCATAGACTCCATTTTTATCAAATAATTCAGAATTTTAAAACTGATTTCCTTTTTCTCTGTAGAAATAAAACAGTACCTTGTAATTGATCCCAACTAAGATATAATTACTCCTTATTGGGGGCAGAACAGTCCTATTGGGTTTATTTAATGGTTAAACGATTCCCTTTTCTCTGTAATAATAAAACAGTACCTTGTAATTGATCCCAACTAAGATATAATTACTCCTTTTTGGGGGCAGAACAATCCTATTGGATTTAATTTTTTATTTATTTTTTTTAGTAGACTTATGGAGATCCAAATGACGAAAAGACCCCTTATCCGGAATACCTTTGGTCCCGAGCATTCTGGATAATGGATCCTATACCTGTACTTAAAGAGTAGGAACGTCTAGAAGTGTGGGCATAAACCCATAGCCACAGGCTTCAGACGTACATACACCAATCATATGTATATCTATGGATAAGCTAAACAATGTATTTTTTCTAACTTTTCACCCAATATTAAGTTCTTTTAGACCTAAAGGAATTGTCTGTAAGTTAAGTAATGTAATAAGTTACTTCAACCAATCAGAAATGTGCTTTCAAACAGCAGACTAGTAAATGCTGCCTGCTAAATAGTTACTTTGGGTTACTAAAACTGTAGTAAACAGCACAACTGTTATTACTTTACACCAAGTGTTTTTGCCTATTCCATGCACCACATTTTTGCCATCTCATACCATAGTTCACCACCATCCAAATACTTATTTAGTTGATTTGTTTTCAAATTATTAACCAGCAAAATGATTTTTTAACATTTCTTTGCATTTTGATTTTCTTTAGTCTGTCTTTTTAAAGATTTTTCCCTCATTTTCTTCCCTCTGCTGTTTCACAGTAGTTTCTTAGTAAGCCAGGTTGGCAACTGTCTGTACTGTTACTATTTGCTACATTAGCTGTCAGCAGTGCCAGAGGAATGTGGGCAACCAATGTATGATTTATAACAGCTGTGCCTAGTAAAGCTTAGCGAGTATGCTCACTAGGGGCTTGAGCTGCTGTTGGTATGGGGTTCTTCCCCCAAAAACACATTTTTGCATAATGAAAATATATGTTCTTCTAAATGAATACTGCTTTTAGCTGCAATTACATTTACAAATCACTTTAAAACGAGTGAACGTTTGCACTGAATACAATTAGTGCAACCCTTGTATCTAGACTGTGTGCAAATGTGTCCTAGATTTTCCCATAACCTGGAGACCTAGGGGCCCATTTACAGAGAAAAGTTCAAACTTTTTTTTTTATTTTTCATTTTTTTTCTAGATTTATGTATGTGTTTTTTTGGCAGAATACAATTGTTTCACTTTTTTAGAAAAATTCTAAATAAAATTCAGGAAACTAATATAAAAATGAATCTATAAAACTTTGTGACTGACAAAAAGTACGCCAGGTTTAAACTGCCGAGAATCATTGAGTCATATGGAGACTTGGAATAGCAGAGGAATAGAATAGTCGGTGACAGCCTGCCCTTGACATATTTTCAAGGGGAAGTAAATGCCATCATTGTTTTCTTTTTCACACATTTTTAAGGGGAAATTAATTCCCTCGTTGTTTTCTGTTTTACCCAGTTTCAAGTGAAATTTAAACACATAATTTGTTTTCCATAAATGAGCACCAATGCTCCTAAAATGGCTGCTGGAGCACTTCCTGTTTGCGAAAAATAAAGATGATTCATGGAAACGAACGGCCATTTAAATTCCATGAATTTCTCACGTTTGTTTTACTTTTGTGGTTTGAAAAAATCATGCTTTTTGGACAATAAACTCAATGCCAAGTTGAGTTTATACAAGTCTCAAGGCCAGAAAAATTCTGCCCCTTCGTGTGAGGTGATTATATTTTTCTACAATAAGATAAAATCATCTTGACCCATATAGTTAGGCTTTTTTTTCTATAAATGAAATCTAGTTCAAAGACAATTCAGTTTGCTTGATCCTTTGTATAATATAACACCTGTAGGAAAGAAATGAAATTTGATCCATGAAAACATTCTGCTGTCTGGCCTGCATGTGGCTTAAAATCATCTGTTACAGTGTTGTCAAGGGCTGACCTTTGGCCCATCGTTGTGTTGTCTAGCCCACCGGGGGTTCAAGAGGGTCTGTCAGGGTCTGAGCATAGAAGTAAGGAGGGCATAAGTGCAGTGATTGACTTTGGGTTCCTAAAAAAGTTATTTAACAGTTGTCCTGTTAAATAGTGCATCAGGAAGTTTACTATATGGTCACCTTTTGGTCACATATTTATAGATAGTTATGTATCCTCCCTCTTCTCCAGTGTAAACAATCCCAACTTAGCCAGCCTTTCTTCATAACTGAGACTTCCCATACCCTTAGTTGCTCTTCATTGGACTTTGTTTATTTTATTAATATAATTTTTAAGCACTGGAAACCAAAACTGCACTGTATATTATTGATGGAACCCAACTTTTTCTTTGTAAAATGGTAGAATGACCCTCTCCTCCCATGAATCTATGCCCCTTTTAGTATTGATCAAAACTTTGTTGGCACTTTCTGCTGCTGACTGGCCTTGCTTGCTACGGCTTATTATCTACAAGTGGTTCTTGGTCGCTCTCCATCAAGGACATAAGGACCAATAAGAGTATAAGTTGCTTTCATATTTTTACAGTCCCAAATGCATAATGTTACATTTATCAACATTGAATCTCAGCTGCTACTTAGCTGCCCAGTCTGCCAGTTTTCCCAGATCTCCCTGCAAGGATGTCACATCCTGAATGGAAATAATTGGCCTGCATAGTTATGCATAACCTTTCATCTGTCAGATATATGGCTTACACTGATCTTCTCCAAATCCTTAATAAACAAACTGAATAAAAGTGGATATTTTTATGGCTGCAATGTTCTTTGAGAAAATTCTAGCAATCAAGCCTTCCTACAACTCCATTAGATTTCCTCTTTGATATGACACATGTCTTTGGGTCCAGCTGATCCAGAAGGCCAGTCCTGGCCAGTCTCTTTACACAATTCCCTCCACAGTAAAACATATTTATATGTTTGCGTTATTTTACTCCTACATCCCAAAAAACATAAAGGTGTGTTACTTGACTTCTAATTCAAGTGACCACAGTAAGTAGATTGTAAGCTCTTCTGGGGTAACAACTAATCAATGATGATCATTCTTTGTGAAGCACTGCTTAATAGCTTGCCACTATATAAAGACAAAAATTAAAGTTTTCAGTATCCTAAATACCCCATGCCCTGTGAATATTTTTATTTTATTGTATTCTGGGGAGTTTTTGAATTCCCTTAATGTTTTAGCCTTCATCCTTTTTATGGAAGTCTTTTCTATGAATCCACCACTCTTTCGGCATTGCACATTCTTATGCTTCCCCTGAGCCTGCCACCTTCCAGAATTAGAGCATGACCTCTTTTTCCAACATTTCGTTTTCTCTGAAATGTACATTTCCCATGGACTCTGTTGAATCCCTCAACATACTTCTAAGACCCATAATGCAAGTTTTCCTTAAAATGCTACTGTAAATGGTTTGGTTTGTTCTGAGCCATGTTTGCAGCCTGATATTGTTCCACTCACGCCATCTACTGAAATCATGTAGAGAGGAACAAGTTGGTCCTTTCTTTATTGTAACAATGACAGCCAGCAGCTTCAGTCCTACAAAAATAGTGGAAATAGGTATGGTGTCTGCAAGCTTAATATTTCCTGTACCTGAAAAAGCAAGAACAGTTACAAGAGTGGTATAAAATAGGGGCCTGTGGCTTAAACACCATGTTAATATATGAATTTTTAATGGAAATAAAATGGTTAAATTAAAAAAAAAAGAAGTGCCTTTTTCAGATAAATGGTAACCCTTTGAGCACAACCATGTTGTGCAACAGTTTGGCATGCAAAGGTTAAAGACACATAATTATGATCCCAGACAGCTTCAGCTTGGAGGGGGTGGGTACAGAATTAATACCATATGGCTATGGCTACTTTCATTGGTAGGTGAGGTCATGAAGGGCATTCCGATTCTGGGTGGTTGTTGGTCAGTGTTGTCACTGTAGTATACAAATTTAAAGCTGTGCATCAAAGCATACATTTGGCACAGTTCATCCTATGTTGTCACTATGGTATGGGATCCCTTATCCGGAAACCCTTTATACAGAAAGCTCCGAGTTATGGAAGGTCTGTCTCCCATAGACTCCATTTTAATTAAATAATTCAGAATTTTAAAACTGATTTCCTTTTTCTCTGTAGTAATAAAACAGTACCTTGTAATTGATCCCAACTAAGATATAAATAATCCTTACTGGAAGCAAAACAATCCTATTGGGTTTAATTAATGTTTTATTGATTTGTTAGTAGACTTAAGGTATGGAGATCCAAATTACGGAAAGACCCCTTATCCGGAATACCCTTGGGCCCGTGCATTCTGGATAAGGGGTCCCATACCTGTACTAAGATATTTGCCATATTTTACAAAGTAGAGCATATTAAATCGATTGTCCATTTGTTTTTGTGAAACCATTCTTATAATCTAAATAATGCCCTTGGATTAATAAAAAAAAAAAAAAAAACACCTTTCGGTCACTTTGACTGAGAACATAGGCACTGGTGTGAGGAAGGTGGGGCAGACCTGAGTAATTGTGGAAAAAAAAGCCTCAGAAACATTAACAACCAACAGCATATAATATAAAAAGCCCCTTTAACACACGTCAGGTAATTCTGAAATGGAAGCCTGCTTAACAGGAACTGTAAAAACAAACCAGAATTCTCCCACAGATGTATTAAATTAGACCTCTAGAAAACCAAGGAAGATGCCTTGTGCGTCACTTGAGCACTTTGTAGTGCTTCAGCTTCCTAGACCTGAATTCCACTCGCACAGCGTGCAAGTTTAGCCTTTTAAATAAAAGAAGAAATAACCTAAGGATGACACTGGTGGATGCTAGCAGAAGGTTAGAAGGAAGCTCACATCAGAATGTAATGTAATTACAATACCAGACTAGCTCTACAGTGCACAGTATTATGAATATGCTCTCTGTCTGTGATGTATCAGTATTTTTTTTTTTTAAACTTCTCTCCCCCCTCCCTTTTGCCATATACAGTATTTGTCTACAGTAACACTTGTTTTTTTTCTTCTTTAAAGAAAATTATCTGCACGGCTGGGCTCCAGTGGTATCCTCTCCCAGGAGAACTTTACTGCATCAAAAGCTGTGAGGTAAATGTTTGTCTTTTTCACCTGTCACAATCGATAAATCAGTGTTTACTAGATCATCGGTTGTAGGTCGGGAGCTGCATTACATTGCAATACATGGATGTTTTAATCAGTGAAAGTCTGATTTTTACCATTGTTATAAATTGGATTAATACAAAGGTGTTTTACTTCTGATTTTTATTAATAAAGGGCCCAACATTTCCTGCACCCTATAGGAGCCCCAGCATGGCGCTTTTATTCCTAGAACAGGAAGCTGGAAAGGAGGGGTAGAGAGGGCATAGCTCCTTTGAGCACCATAACTCTATAGCATGCAAGGAGGCCCAGCATTCTTGGAAATGATTATCAATTCATGGGATATTCTGTGAGGAATGAAATTGGTGTATGTTTTTGTTCTGCTTGTAAAAGCAGCGCAGACGTTTCTGGGACCATTAGTATCAAACTTAAATTCATGGCTTATAAGCAAAAAATTAAATGTGTATATATATATATATAAATATATGTTTGTGTTTGGGAAGTGCTAAAAAACTCTTTTAGATTTAGCTGTTGAGCTGATATATATATATATCGAACCAAGGGTGGCACACCGCTTCAATCCTTGTCCCGGGTGCACGGTAAAAGAGTTTAAATATTGAAAAAAAGACCAGCAACACCGGATCTATTGCAAACAATTATATATTGAAAAATACATGAACAGCCGTTCATGTATTTTTCAATATATAATTAATTGTTTGCAATTGGTGTTGCTTGTCTTTTTTTCAATATATATATATATATATATATATATATATATATATAACAAGAACAAACGGAGCACACCCTATTGAAATTCAAATGCCCAGGGTGCTAGCTAAAAAATATAAAGCAAGAAAATGAGCTGCACTCACCAGGACTTGGCAAAAATATAATAAGTTTATTTAAGAAAAGAGATCCAAATATATATATATATATATATATATACAGGTATCGGACCCCTTATCCGGAAAACCCATTATCCAGAAAGCTCCGAATTACGGAAAGGTCATCTCCCATAGACTCCATTTTAATCAAATAATTTACATTTATAAAAATTATTTTATTTTTCTTTGTAATAATAAAACAGTCCCTTGTACTTGATCCCAACTAAAATATAATGAATCCTTATTGGGTTTAATTACTGCTTAAATAATTTTTTCAGTAGACCTAAGGTAGGAGATCCGAATTACAGAAATATCCCTTATCTGGGAAAACCTCAGGTCCAGAGCATTCTGGATAACAGGTCCCATACCTGTATAACAAATTGTAGTAACACACTCCCAATATAGGCAAAATTGGCCCTGGTGCATCTAAGAGAAATTAATATCCACATGAAATAAATGGAGCACTCATGGGACTTATGTAAGGGGTTCTCCTAGCGGGACCGAAATGTTGACAAACTAATAAAAATGTTTTACTTACTTTGTATGTTCCATCAGTGCCTAATTTTTTTCATCTATATATTGGGAACGCGTTATTACCATATATACACACACATACATGTATACTGTATCTATTATCCAGAATGCCTGGAGCTTGGAGTTTTCTGGATAAGGGGTCCTTCCATAATTTGAAAAACCATGCCTTAAGTCAGCTAACAAAATTGTTTCCCACACCTGTGTATATTTGTTTTTAAATAATAATGTATGCATTCCATTTTTTTTAGAACAGCACACACACTTATGTCTATGTTGTTACGTATGCTTAAGGGAACAGGCTTGTTTGTCTGTACCTGATTCCTGTGCTAATTGATACAAGTCCCTGAAAAACTTACTAGCAAGGTAAAAAAAATGCCTCATTGTAAAGATAAAGACCCGATAGTTCTCTTTCAGGAAAAGTTTTTCATTTCCCATAATAGTTCTGTATACCATTTTTTTTACATTTGTGATATCCTGAAATATGTGCGATATTCCATCATGCTCTACAGTTTAAATTTGTATTTTCTTTTCCTTAACATAATTGGAAAGAAAGACAGACCTTAATTAGATAAATGTATCAGCATGGCAAAAGGAGCTGTGATTTATAAACTTCAATAAACTTTATCAAATGCAGTGACCTTTGAATTAGGTACCAACCAAAACTCGTTTTCCTGGCTCTGCCGTTTAGCCAGAGTTCATACACAAAAAAGAGCAACTATAAGTGAGATTTCAGTGGCAAAATGAAGTACAGCACTCCTTAAGCCTTACTGCCATTAACAGCTCTACTAGACTACCCCTGGGTGTTCCTAGTACTAGTTAAACCCAACTGTAATTGGTTTGACTTGGAAATGTGACTAGTATATTTGTATATGTGTTCATATAAACCCTCTAGTCACTACACAAAAGTCACTACACAAATGCTAAATACAAAAAAACCACTTGCAAGTCATATGGCTTCATAGCTTATTTGGAATGAATGTTTATTGTAGTTGTTTCTGAATCCTGTGATTGAAAGAAATGCTGGTCTTTAGTAGAGTATTTATGGAGTAAGAATGAAATGGTTAGGAAGTGGAGGCTGCAGTGTTTAGAATTGTCTGTACGGAGCCCTTATAATGTACAGAGAATGGCTGGAATTTGAACTGTGGAATACTCTGAATGTGTCAGATGGTTAGAATGCATGAGACAGAACAGTCCCTGTAGTTTTCTGTGGCTTGGCACAAGAATGATGTCAACATTTAAACTGGGCTATGCACACATTCATACATGCAATAACAAGGCAATGCAGGAAACACGTTATCACAATGTAAAGGTTATATCATGAGGAAATGCACCCTTCTGTCTGTAGCAGGAAGGGAGAAGCTTTACCATATTTATTACAGGTCGAATAGCATTACATAATATTCCACCGAGCACAATGTTTCATGCTGGATCCATGTTTTTCTACACTTTTTTTCTGTAGTGAGTTGTAGTAAGAAAATGTTAAACATAGAGGTTATTGGCTAGTGTACACACCATGGGGCTTATTTACTAGCGGGCAGATCTTTAAGCGCAAACCGTTTCCACTTTTCCCCTCACACTGGAACCCAACTTTCAAAAAAAAATAGGAATCATTTGCCTAAACTGACATATTTCTGAGCTTTCGAAATAATAGAACCCACAAGTCAACTCCATGTTGCTGTCAATAATCAAGAATAGACTCACTTAATATATCAAAAATATTAATCTTAATAGTGTAAGAGATGGTTAGGACTCTAATTGTGATTTAGTTCCCTTTAGCCTTGTGCCTGCATTTTCTTTTAACACCCAATTATAAATTATAATTTTATATATTTAAATTGTATTTGATCTCTTTTTGAAAACATCATGCTGTCCCTAGTCCAGCTGCCGCTCCAAAGAACTCTGCTATGGTCATAAAGAATTACATTATTTTTGTAGCATTCCACTGATTGCCCCTGCATACCTTCTATTCCCACAAATCTGACTTTCTTGTCTAAACATCGGTACCACATTTGTTTATTTTCAGGCAGATCTGATTCTGTCCAAATGAAAAGCCCTTTGCCTATCATTGGAGGCTCTCATGTAACTTATTTGTGATCTGAGGTTTAGCCTGTCTCCTTGGCTGATCAGAAACAGTATTGTGTCACAAACTTTTCTGGAACAGAGCCTTCAATCAGACAGCAAGTCACACAATGTATTGAGTTGCAGGCAAAACTGGGAGAAGTGATCCAGAGCTGTTATCATTTTTATGTCTGCTATTTTTCTATAAAGATGAAGTAGGCAGACACATCACGGATCTCCAAGCTTTTTTTCCTGTGAGCCACGTTCAAATTTAAAAAGAGTAGGAGAGCAACACAAGCATAAAAAATGTTCCTGGGGTTACACATAGGGTATCTTATTGGTGATTTGGCAGCCCCTATGTGGACTGGCAGCCTACAGTATGTATGTATATGTATATCTTTATTTATAAAGCGCTACTTATGTACGCAGCGATGTACAGTAGAATACATTAATACAAACAGGGGATTATTAAGATAATAATAGATAAATACAAAGCACAACAATAAATACAGATAGATACAAGATAAATACAGTTGCAATAAGTTAAGAGTCAAAGACACAAGAGGATGGAGGTCCCTGCCCCGTAGAGCTTACAATCTATATAGTAGGCTCTGTTTGGCAGTAATCCTGGTTTTTAGCAACCAAAACTTTCCCAAAAGCCAGGAATTCAAAACTAAGCACCTGCTTTGAGGCCAATAGGAGCAATGTCCAAGGGGTTGGGGAGCAACATGTTGCTTACGAGCCACTGGTTGGGGATCACTGGCTTAAGGTATGCTCTTGGCACACACTTGGTACACCCTGTTTTTTGGTTTAGGTCAAATTACATTAGGTGTTTGGTTTTGGTTTAGGTCAGATTACATCAGGGAGTAACCTTTTTTTTTCTACATTGAGTGGCATTAAAATGGGTATTAAAAATATCTGCGTTTGAAGGGTCTAGAGCTCTGCCCCATCCAGTTCACAGGACAACAAGAGTCATGTATCAGGAACATTAAGCTAAGAGTTTCCAGTTATTTTTACATTACTGCTACCCATCTGTTTTTTGAAGGAATGTTGGCACTTGTAGCCAATAGCTTTTTGGAGGCCCCAGGGTGGACAGTTCTGTCTACTTATATATTTATTGGGGATTACATTATGCCTTAAAATTTAAGAGTTATGTCACAACTTCATTGTTAAACAGCATTAACTGTAGTCATACGTGTATAATTGCTACACATGTATCTTATTTAAATAAGCTTACTTCAGTTTGCCAGAAGGACAGAGCATCCTACAATAAAAAATAATTTCCTAGTAAAAATTAAAAAAAAAAAAAAAACATAGTAGATGAGGGTCACAAAATACACATTTCCATCAAGTTCAACCTTTTTTTGTGCCTAGAAAACATGAACCTATGTAGGTAACAGTAAAAATAGTAGTGCTTGTCGCTCATTGGACACCTGTAATGTAAAACAGTATTCTTATTTCAGTATTATCAGAACTACTGTAATATTCACAATCACCAGAATTACATTTTTGCGCATGTTTCGAGAATCCATAAACATTGTCTCCCTTAACCCCTTAAGTTCCAGCAGAATTACACATTTCAGTTACATGAGATGCCAGACGTTTTTTTTTTTTTTTTTTTTAGCATTTCAGAAGCATTTCCCAAGGGGTGGGGGGGGTGGTTAGTTTAGAAAGTTACATAATCTTGAATATGATCTCTCAACAAACCATTTAACTTCTCTGCTACAGCTGTCACATTTTCAGGCCTATAAGAATGTTGGGTAACTGTAAATATTGTTTTTTGTTAATTATATTATAGACCCTTTTTAAATCTTGTAACTGCATCAGCTTTTCTCCAGTTCATTGGTGGAGATGTCAAGAAAATCAAGTACCATGTCCAGCATCAACCAGTGAAAAATTATTTGAGCTACATATTGTCTACTTGTCTTATCTTTTTACCCTGACTTCTCCATTGTATGATCAAACAAAATAATCATTACAGACATATGCTTTTTATAACCTAAATATTTCCATTTTTGTAATGGACCTGCACTTTCTACCTACATACCCCAATGTCACAAAAGTGGCACTCTCAGCCGCATGTGTGTCTGGGAAGTGGTAACCTTACACACACTCAATCACCTTGCACACAGTTTAACGTCAGACGCCCAAAACATACCAACACCCAGAAAATCTATTACCACCATTAGTGATGGGCGAAAAGTTTCGCCAGGCATGGATTCGGGGCGAATTTCCGCGTTTCGCCATTGGCGGATTGTTTCACGAAACGGATGAAAAATTTCGCAGCGGAAAAATTCGCTGCACGTCAAAAAATTGGCGCTATTGTTTCGTCGCCCGCGACTATTCTTTTTTGACACCGGCGACGAAACAATAGCGCGCGACAAAATAATAGCCGCGGGCGACGAAAAAAGAGCCGTGCGACGAAACAATAGCCGCGCGCGACGAAACAATAGCCGTGCGACAAAATAATAGCTGCGGGCGACGAAATAATAGCCGCGCGACGAAATAATAGCCGCGCGACGAAACAAGAGCCGCGGGCGACGAAACAAGAGCCGCGCGACGAAACAAGAGCCGCGCGACTAAACAAGAGCCGCGGGCGACGAGACAAGAGCCGTGGGCGACGAAATAATAGCCGCGCGACAAAACAATAGCCGCGGGAGACGAAACAATAACCGCGCGACAAAATAATTGCCGCGGGCGACAATTTTTTTTGTCGCACGACATTTTCGCCATTACGCGAATTTTTCGCCGTTTCGCGGATCTTTTCAAAGATTCGCAAATTTTTCGGCGAAGCGAAACGGAACAGATTCGCTCATCACTAACCACCATCTATCATTAACAGGAGATATAAACCTTTTATGATTATTCCCCTGCTGACTGTAACAGGTAATACAGGTAATACCTCACCATACATCCATTCATCATTAGGGTTAGCTTCTACTAATGCAACAAATACTCCAGCAGTCAAAGTAATTTATTAAAACAACCATTTAAAAAAGCGTGAACTAAAAAAATGCAGAAAAAAATGCAAAAACACAATGTAGTTACTGGATCATTTGCGGGGAGATTTCTGCATTACCATATACATAAGGGGGAAGGGCCATTAAAAGTGTCATTGATGACCCCCTGTAGGTGGTTTTTGGTTTCTAGTGTTAACCCCTATAATACCAATGGTATAATACCAATGCTGCTTTGGCATGACCCCCAATATTAGCAGAAATATGAGTAGTAATATTGTTTTTGCTTTCTCCTTTTGCAGCCATTTATGGGAGATAATTATTGCGATGGAATGAATAACCGAGCCTTCTGCAACTATGATGGAGGGGATTGCTGCGTTTCCACAGTTAAGACCAAAATGGTAAGACAGCCCTTGCCAGGATTATCGTTTGCTACACTAAGGGGCACATTTACTAAGACACGAATCTGAACCGAACTGGAAAAATTCCGATTTGAAAACGAACATTTTGCGACTTTTTTGTATTTTTTGCGATTTTTTCGGCGCCTTTACGACTTTTCGGAAATTGTCGCGACTTTTTCATTACCAATACGATTTGCGCAAAAAAATGCGAGTTTTTCGTAGCCATTCCGAAAGTTGCGCAAAATCTGCCAATTTTTTCGTAGCGTGAAAAGTTGCGCCTTTTTCGTAGTGTTAAAACTTAAAAGGCGCAACGTTTCGCGCAAGTTTTAACGCTACGAAAAAATCTCAACTTTTTGCGCAAGTTTTAACGCTACGAAAAAATCGCCAGAATTTGCACAACTTTCGGAATGGCTACGAAAAACTCGCGTTTTTTCGCGCAAATCGTATTGGTAACGAAAAAGTCGCGACAATTTTTCGAAAAAAATCGCAAAATACCGATCATTACGTAAAGAACGCAATCGGACGCATTCGGCCCGTTCGTGGGTTAGTAAATGTGCCCCTAAGTAGTGAAGTGTTTTTGTTAGCTGCCAAGTAGGTACAAACATGAAAACATAATAGAATGAGAAGACACTTCACACACACTTTTATTATACTTATATTATTTTGCAATATAGAGTACCCTGGACATTAAACCTAGATAGTCACATTTGTTTGTCTGCCATGTACTATATTGGATATATAGAGACACAATTATCCTAACAAGATATATGAGGATGTTAATTATGTCATACAAAGACCTCCTTGAAACCCCGAGACACAATAAACATGACTTGAATTATCAAATGAAGATTCCCCTACCTACCCCTTGCATTAACGCATTTCTCATCTCTACAAAAAGCTATTTAATGTGACAATAAGTTAAGATTAAAGGCAATGTCAGACATAGAGATTTGCCTGCTTCTACATTGTCCCCCAAATAGGCCAGATGACCGGATGATCTAACGTGTTATACATACAGTGATCCCCATTTCCATGAATTAAAAGGTGATAGCTGAAACTAAAGCAATATTATGTTATAATTATATAGTATAATACACAAAAGCCATGAAATATACAAAAGATGTCTATATATGACTATATACTGTATATGACTATACATGACAGTGCTATATATGATATGAACAGGTGTTATATCACTTTGGACACATAACTAAAATGAGTGTATTATAAAACATTATTCATCCCTGTTGTAAAATATAAGGATATTATAAGGCACCATAGATTTGGATGACCAATATAACAACTACTTTTGTCATGTATCTGCAAAGTGACTTCCAGTGGTGAAACACCCAACTCCCATGACCCTCATGCCGGTCTCTTGTGTGCGTACATGTGTCTGCTTGCTGCGCAGCTACAGCAAGTGTGCACAGTTTTAGTACCTATAGAGCAAGCAGACCCCAAGATACAGACCCTCCGTGACGGCGGGGTCTGCTTCCTCTATAGTTACGCCACTGGTGACTTTAATATCCAAAATATTTAGTTAATTCTGTTCAAAATGGCATTTGGTTTATACTTATACAAATGCATCATTGCTTATCTCTGCTAAATGAATGGTATTTATGAGTCTATCCAGTAAAGATTGATAGGAAATAACTTACAAGTTATTGTCTACAAATCTAAGGTACTTTCATTTTTTAAGATACAAAGAATGCATGGAATATTTTTAGTAAGCATTCTATCCTGATTTGCAAGTTATTGGCTCTTAAATATTATCATCCAACTGATGAAGTTAATACACCAAAGTAACACAAATAATGTGAGTTATCTAGCTGTGTTATGTCAAATGATTAAGCAGAAGAGCTTTATTTTATGCATTAAAAGGGTTATAAAATTGAGTGTTGGTAGTTAAACATTCTGTTTCTGTCTCTTCCTCGTAAAATGCTGACATACAGTAGCTGCTTGTACCTATTGTTATTCTAGGATACAACTGTGCACCAATAATAGGCTGCTATATCAATTTGGAATTAAGGTTTTAAATAAAATGTGATATGATAATGATTGTTTTACCACTACGCATTCCACTGTATTACTTATTTGATAGGCACAACCCTACCATTATATAAGTTGGGCACATCTCCCCCACCTGAACTGCATAATTTGTACGCATATATCCCCTCTGTTGGCTATCACCATCATATTTTCCTAAAACAAATAGCAGCTTTCACCCTACTGCCATTTTCCCTCTGACATCATCAGTGACATATACATCCGCAAACCGCACATGCGTGCTGTAAAGTTCATGCAATCAAGAATGCAGGCTTTCACAGGCAGAACTTGGATTAAGCACTGTAATGTTTATGTTGAGTTTAGGAGAGTGGGTTAGGAGAAAAAATAGCAGCAGACAACTGGAGCTGAGTTTCTATGGGAACCAGCAATGCCATCTCTTCATGGGCTGCTATACTGGAGGGTGTGTTTGGTAACCTGAGTTGAGCAAAAAGAGCCAAGGTCAGTTTCTAAGGGAGGGGGTAAGTGGGTTAGAGGAGGAGAAGGTATCTCAAGTGATTAAGAAGATGCAGCAGCCAGTCTATAGGGGCTTATTGTGAATATAGTAATACTTTGGTAAAAAAGAACCAAGTATGCACTTGTATAATTAAAACATGACTGTCCAGCTTGTCGGTGCAATATCTTGAATAAGAACCATGTGTGGGACATACGGTCTATTCCTAAGCACAGACAGGGTTAAAGGTGTTCCTATTTCACTCTTCACTGTTGTATTTGTACAATGTGTCTTTGGGTATATAGACAATATTAAGAGTACTGTCACCAGCACAACCAACCTCCCAATGTGTTGCCACAGGATTGGGGACATATAAAGTTTAGTTGGTTATCCCAAACCAATAAAAGTGCAACATGTAACAATAACTGCATTATAAAGTTAGAGAAAGTACTTTTCTTGAAGGTGTTCTGCTCTACTTTATTTCAGTTTAAAGCATAACCAGGTATTTAGAGAGAGATATGTAATCATTGCTTCTTTCCTACTTTTTTTAATCCCTTGTTATCCAAGAACCCTTAGAAAATACATTGGTGCATTGTGCTAACTAAATGACAACTGTTTGGCTGTTGGCCAAAATGTATTTTGGATATTTAAAGGCTTGTGTATGGAGGGCTTGGTTTCCAGGTTCTAAATCGTGTATCTTAATGAAATGTATCAACTATTTCATGAAGAATACTATGATACGAACCATATAAAAAATTGTGTAAACACAATTACAGCAACTAGTCATTTATGTGGTGAAAGGTTTAGTAAGGTGAACACCGTTCAAGCATCCAAGACTTGCTATGATTGTCTTATCCCTTCCTAATCCTGCATCTTTCGGCACTTGGCCCACAATAGCTTAAGGGCCTCAGAGATTCTTACAGACTCGGTATTATAACAACACAATCTGTGAATCTTTTTTTTTATTGTAGATTTATGGATCTTTCTCACAAGAGAAAAAAAAAAGTTTGTAACTGTCAATAAAATGAGTGCCAGTTGGCAAAGTTTTAAAGCACCTGCATCTGAGAGTATCCTCCCAGCCTCCATGCAGCTTAGAGTTGCTTATTTTGCTGGGAAAGGACAGGATGAATTGTGGAGGTTAGTTGGACTTGAGATCAGTGTTTACTACCAGAAGTGAATTTGCCTTGTTTAAGAACTCTCTGTTGGGGCTCATCTTTTTGAGTTTTTGTGTTTGCAAAGAGATTCCTTACATACAGAAAAAATGAGAACCAATTTCATTTCTTCAGTTCCAGAAATCCATCTTTTTCAAGACCACACAATGATCCCTGAGATATTCTCTGGCTGTAGGAGAAAAAGAAAAGCAACCTCTTATTTTTAGATTTTCTGACCTTAATACAGGGATCACTCTGATTGGCTAGCCCGGCTGTTTGCAGGCTGAATTGCCAAATATCATTCCAAAGTAGATACACCAGGTATATAATCCAGGCCAATGCATTGTGCTAACACAGTCAGCATAGGGCAGGCAGAGTATGGCACACACAGGTTGCATAGGGCAGGCAGAGTACGGCACACACAGGCAGCATAGGGCAGCCAGAGTATGGCACACACAGGCAGCATAGGGCAGGCAGAGTATGGCACACACAGGCAGCATATGGCAGACAGAGTATGGCACACACAGGCAGTATAGGGCAGGCAGAGTATGGCACACATAGGCAGTATAGGGCAGGCAGTGTATGGCACACACAGGCAGTGTAGGGCAGGCAGTGTATGTCTCACATTTTCTATGTAAGTAACTGATCATGACCACTGACTCCAAGATGAACAGTTTGTCTGCAGTACACACAGGGGCACAATGCTGGCACTGTTCCTATAGTCTGTGTCTGAGGTGAACAATGTGGGAGCTTACAGTCTGAGTCTAAAATTTTACACGTATGAACAATTCAGGACTTTACAGGTGTGAATAGATATGAACAATGCAGGGCACTACATGTGTGAATAATACAGGGGTTTACAGCCTGAATTTGAGGTGTGAATAATGCAGGGGCAATTAATTACAATGTAAAGCATACACAAAGGAAAGCAGTCACAGCAGCCAGATTGCTGGGGGTGCACACAAAACTGCCATAACATAAATTTGTCCAATTGACTAAATGACTACTTAGGTTTAATCCTGCATAAAAATCTACACCTTTATGAATACACTGATCAGCTTTTTGTAATGGATTATTTCCATTATTACTGTACATAGTATTAATTAATCTGTATGTTCACTGTATACACCCATTTATTGTACAGCACTGTGGAATATGTTGGTGCTTAATGAACACATGATAGTAATAATGTAAGGACAACAAAGTAACACCAGGAGCTTCCTCCTTACATAGCTACAAAGCTAATTTGGGTAAAAAAAAGACCTACCTATACACACACACATATAAAAACTATATATATTTAAACTTATATTAAACAGATCCTATCCCCCCTTTTATGACATAACCCCCTATATGTCTTGGATATTATAAAAAGAAGTCAGCCAAGCCCCTCCTAAAGGCATTAATAGAATCTGCCATCACAACATCAATTGGCAGGACATTTCATATCCTTACTGCTCTCACCTTCGCTGCTTCAAAATGTACATTCATTTCCTCAAGTGTAAAGGTTGGCCTTTTTCCTTTATTTTTGCAAAACTAATTTATTACATTGTTTTCCGAATTGTTCAGCTCAAATTAGAATGTATAAAAATATATTTTGCTTTACGTCTTCAAAATGTTCAATCTGTTCAAAAGTGCAGAAATAAAACAAGATCTTTAGTTTCATTCAGGTTTTCAGCTTACACCACGTTGGCAACAATTCAGTATTTTGCTAAATCCAACATTTATAGATTATTTGCGTCGCTAGTATTAGTTTGTATTTCTCATGCATAATATAAATATGGATAATACAAACAAACAAACAGAGTATTTGGTATTCTGAGAGGAATCCCTACCAAGAGGGCTTTTAAGGTGATCCATTTAGTGTTTACAGAAAAACAAACGAGTCTGTTTCATTGCTAATGTGTGCTTTTATGTTTAGTTATTTATCATGTAGGACATGTACTCTTACCCCACAACGAATCATGGTGGCAGAACTAAAAGGCAATTACAAATATAGTTGTATACATGAGATGTTATTTCTGTATTTTTTTTTTTTTATTACTTTTTGTGTTATGTTTCATAAAACATATTGCCATTTCCTGGAAAAAGAGATATTGATAGTAGCTGTACATCAACTGGAAATATTTTGGCAAATTACCATTTGCGATTTGATTAATAGACAAGATAAGTAATACCTCCTAAAAAAGCTTGCTGAAAAGGAAGCTTGACATGTGGAAGCAGCACGCCGTTTGTGCAGAACATGGTGTCCTCTACAGATAATGTTCAGACAGGTTAAATGAGTGTCGGGTAGAAATTAGGTCAATAACTGTGCACTTGGGACATACAGCAGCTGTTCCCTAGGGCTCTTTTTTATGACAGTCTAATGATGCAATATGTTGAAATACACTTCCGTTAGCCAAGTTCTTAGGGCTGTTCTAGAGAGATTTTCTTTCTCAGTAAGCTCCACCAATTTTCTTCAAGCTGCACACATTTATGGGTGGTGAAGCTATTTTCCATGTACAATAAGGTTACTTATTAACCTATCATTACAATATTACTTGCTAAAATGCTAAAGAGATACCTAGGTCAATCATAGAGTGATTTGGGTGCTTTGATCAACCAACCAAGTTTTCAACCAGAAAAAAAAAAAGACTAAATTCGGAGAAGTGTGGGTATGTCACCAAGTCATTTATAGGCGTTCTCCAATAGTCACTTTCCTGACAGATTATACCCTGCCTCCTTGACATGACAACAGCATATTGACACAATTTTAGCCAAGATAGAAACAAGAAGAAGAATAACTTAATGAATCTTTGGAACTTAAGGGTTTACTGGTCGCCATTAGTGACGTGTGAAACTTCCCCCTCTTCACGTTTGGTAAAAAACTTGTGAAACTACAGAAAAATTTGTGAAATCATAAAATGTCATCAAAGGCATTGAAGTCGGTGGGAGTTTTTTCTCACAGCAAAGGAATTGGAGTCAATGGGTGTTTTTTCTCGAGTCAAATGCAATGAAGTCAATGGGTTTTTGGCATCTTCTTGTCACTTTAATAGTGCCATTGCCTTATCTCACCATGAAACTACATACATTTGGGCAGCTATTTAGGTTGCTAGTTTGGTTTGCTTGCTATTTAGGTTTTATCCTGGAGTCTAATTATTTATAACATTTATAACTACGTGCACCAGGTGTTTGATATTTCATCCAATGAACTATGAATTGTAGCTCTGTAATGGCAGGAGTGCTAAAAAGGTGCTCTAGGTATTTGTATAGCAGAAAGGTGACTTAATAATTATGCAGCTATCTTTATTAATAGTAGAAACTATTTTATAATGTAAAATGCTACTGTGATTTCCCTCTCATGTTGTTCTCTCTCTATAGGTAACACCCTTTCCTGCAAACTGTGACCTACAAGGGGAGTGTGCATGTCTTGATCCAAAAGCCCAGGAAAACATCCATAAAGATGCTCACCACCCAAGCCTTGGATAGCACTGAACAATGTAATTATGACCATCAACCAAAGGCAGACTGGAAGATACATCACATTCCTTCTGGTATTATTTTTACATAGCTGCTGATCTGGGTAGCATTTCTGCACCAGGGACCATTAAACATGAACAGCCTGCCTTTCCATATCGGTGGAAGACTCAGACTGGGAATGATGTACTACAAAAATAAAATGCCATAAGGAACAAATGACTATGCCAATATCAAACAGTTTGTGTTGTGCTGTGGTATGGCCAGATGAAGGCAAGATACAAGCCATAATTACAGTATACAGCCAACTAGACTGGGTGTTTCATGTCCTCCTCTCCCTCTCACAAGGACCTAAGCTGAGGTTCCCTTCAGAAGACTGAACCATCTATACTATGATGGGGAAACTGGAATGTTTGATTCTTCTGAGAGCTGGTCTTTATCCTAAATTGTGATGTTTAGATCTACAGTCAGTGCCAGCTTAATTGTCAGTTGTAGAACCAAGCTATTTTCCTGTTCGGTTAAATGCCTATTGAAAAGAGAGCTACCTGCCTCGTGGCAGATGTGTATGGGTACTTTGCTAAAACACACACTCATAAAAATAAGTAAAACCCAATTCTAGTTGTTTGATCATAACTGTTGCTGCTATTCCTGCTGCTATGTCCCATACAGCCATTTCCTTACTGTCAGGACAGGGTGAAATAAACTCAAAACAACCAGTCTGCCTTAAAGCTTATATTAAGCCTGTGATTACACCCTCAGGCTCATCATTAGCACCGAGTAATAGGAACCTCACACAAGTACCCATCTTTTGATGTTTGCACCTCCTGGCATAGAGCTTAAAGATCAAGACCAATTGATATAACTCTTTATAGATTCAGAGACTCGCATTTCTATATTACCTGGAGTCTCTTGAATACAACAAGTTCTTAATATGATGTTTAAGTAATCTGCTGCTGAAGCAGTTATAATATTTAACATGTTTTTGTCAGTATTATATTTCAGTGTCTGGTTATATACACCAAAATGTTTAGAAGGGATATTAAGCATTCCAGCTTATGTCCATGGTGACATACGTTCACCGCTGAACCCCTTTTTGGTCCCACCACAATGTCCAGGTATATATTTTGCCTTTGCCAGTGTCACATCAATTGCTTGACCAAGTCATCTCTTGATAATGCCTCAGCAAGGTGTAAAGCTCTTGCAGGTGTGCCTAATGGCAATCATTGTGGCCTTTAATTTTCCAGTTATGTGGTTACAAATTAGAAAACACAATTAAGAAGAGGGTTAAGCTAAAATGTTAACTTATCCCATCTACATAAGCCACCAGCTGGCTAGCAGATGCTGTAGTAACTGGATAGTAGATTAGAATGATGTACTGATATAGATATCATATTTTTAGAATGAGGGGTTATAATTATATATGGGATGAATTTTAATAAAGGCAAACAACAAGAACAAAAACTTAGTTGAGCAGTTAAAGAGATTAATTGCTAAACAGAGCTTCGTAGCTAATTAATGGTGGGCCAGTCTTGCACAGCAACATTAACTGTGTTTATTTTTTATATCTTCGACTGCTATATAGATGTCCAGAAAGACACTTCATTTCCAGTACTCAGTTAACCCTACTGTCCATGGAACAGAGCTCTTCTGGTAAAGGGGTTGGGATTGTGCAGGCACAAAAGAGAGAATGAAGAAGGCAGCTCTTTAGTCCACAGTCCCTGGAGAATTAGGGCATTCCCTGAGGGTGTTTTTTTCAGGGCAGGTTTCAACTACCTCCCTTATGGTTTCAATTTCACTGGCTTGTAAACTGTCAATTCTTTTTAGGTTTTTTCCTGTGTTACATAAAATTAGTCTAAAAAAAATGTCTTGCTGCAAATGAGGTGACAATGGGGGAATTTTACAGAAAACTGCATGTTCAAATGAAAAAATACAGAAAAAAAAATCCATATGCTTATGTTTAAAGGGACACGATGTTCTTAGCAACAACATACAGAAATATGCCATTGCTCTAGCCCTGCCCATGCAGAGCCAGCTCAGGCACATTTGTCCATTCTTTGGAACTTATCACCTACAGATGATTGAATGCTTATTTTAATTTAAGGTCTTACGTGTTTGTTTGTGTTTTCTACATTATAAAAAAAATATATGACTTCATGTTTATGATTCATATTCAGCTGAACTCTTTTTACAACACTCACAGCCATATAGCCACAAAACTGCTGATTGCTGAGATAGGACCCTTTGCCTCACGAAATGATAATGGTGTTACATTGCTCATGTCTCCTTTTGGAGTTGTAAAAACCAAATAAAGGAGAGATTCTATAACAAGGGAAAGCAATGGACTGGCTGAGCATACAAAACTTTTTTTTTTTTGTTTAACCTTAGCTATACTAATACAGATGTCTTCGCCCAGTATCATCTTGTTGCTTTCTCAGAGGACTAGGAAGTATTATCTGTTAACCGCAAAGTAGCAGAAACACATAGCAGTTAGCGTAAGATTATAAAGTCACAGTTTATGCCCTAATTTGGTCTGAAAGTGCATTATCCCACTTTACACCAGCAGTTAATTGAAATAGCTTTTATTGCATTACGTGACCTTTGTAATTGTCTGCAAAAAATAAGGAAAAAGAGGAAAAAAAAAAAAAAAAGCCCTTGCATCTGTGTATGTAGTCTAACACACCACGCATTGCTTCTCCTTGTTTATAAAACGCAAATTCTCCATATAGAAACTGTGATCTCAACAGAATTGTATTATTTTCATATTACAGAAATGGCTCTTCCTTATTTATGTATTATAATGGAACTTTTATTATTGATACTATGGAATCTGTTACGGTTTTTTGTTTTTTTTTTGATCAAAAACAAAATGAATACGCAGAGTTGTCTTAAGAACCTGTTACCATACCTACTGTAATTCTGACGCAAGCCCTTCCACCTCCCTCTTTTTGTCCTTTACCACACCTCATGCGTGTACTTGTGCTGCTCACTTATTGTTGTCGTTTAGAGATTTTTTTTAGAAAAAAAATCTAATTTAAAGCCTTCAAGCAATATATAAAGATGTAAATAGTAGAGCTTATTTATTAAGAAATGTCATATGTTTAATTTATATCTACACAATGTTCATTTAAGTTATTTTATTTTTTCCTCAATACAGTTTTTAACCATTACTTTGTTTTGATTTTATTGTATTTTTCTGCTACTCAAACAAGTCGAATTTCACTGAAAATGTTTAAAAATATAGGAAATCTTTGTTTTTGCCATGTGTCAATTACTACATTTTAGAATATTATATTGTAAAAGCAAATATATTACATTATATGCTTATTTGTATTTCCTTGTGATTTTATACTGCTACATATGGGGTTTTTAGTATTTTTTGACAAGGAGGCAAGTCGGTGTGAAAAATAAAGGTGGCCAGGGGGTCCGAATTACTTTTATCTAGTGAGGTGAGATATTAGTACATTCCAAGCTGACAGATTTACAGCTACAAGAGAATCTACGCGCCTGCTTGCGTTTAGATTCCTTTCTGTTTTTACATCTACTGGGGTCAGATTTGGAATCCGCATTTAATAAACTGATATGGGATACATTGCAATGCTCACTAATTTCAAAGTTTAAAGAACATATGTAAATGGGGTTATCGTCAAGATTCAAATTTCAGCCAAATCACAAATTGAAATAAAGTTCTATAAAGCTGCTGTAAAGAGCTGTAGAACATTTCTCTGAGGGGCAGATTTATGATTTCTCAAACCTTTGGTTTCAAGCAATCATAGAGGAAAGTTCCTCAACTCATGTTGGGTTTCGGGGAAAAAACCTCATTAGTTGAGGGATTTTTCCCCAAGCTGGTTCAGCAGCTTTTAGATGCCAGCTTGGGATAAAAAACATCAACAAAACCCTTGTGAGTTCCTTAAAAGTCGCTAACCATAAGAGTCTGGTTACTATTGCTGGGTATTTACATTTAGGTTGCTTTACACTATTAATTATGTACTCATTTATACTGAAGAGGATGTCATCATCAGTGAGTATAAACCACATTTCCCATCAGTCCCAGTGAAACAACCCCATATACACATTATTATAGGCCAATAAAAGTCCATTGTTGCATTAGTGATCCATCAGTTTGGTGTATAAAAGTGATGTAGTCCAAATCAGGGGTCCCCAACCTTTCTTACTCGTGAACCACAGTCAAATGTAAAAAGACTTGGAGAGCAACACAAGCACCATAAAAGTTCATGGAGGAGCCAAATAAGGGCTAAGATTGGCTATTAGGCAGCCTCTATGCACACTATCAGCTTACAGGAGGCTTAATTTGGTAGGAAATCTTGTTTTTATTCAATCAAAACTTGCCCTCAAGTCAGGAATTCAAAAATAACTACCTGGTTTGGGACACTGAGAGCAACATCCAAGGGGTTGGTGAGCTTGTTGCCCCAAGCCACTGGCTGGGGATGACTGGTCCAAATAGTTCTTTTATGTCCACATGTTACATATACCTACAACACAGGAAACTGCTCACGAGAAGCCTATTCAAGGGGCCCCAAATGTTGTTAAACATAGGGTATAACAACAGAAATTACCTTCTATAGGCTCCTGTAACCTTAATCTACAGTAACTTCTGAATAACATAAACATATGAGGGCATAAAAACTATTTCTGCTTTGGTGACAAATTTTATTGGCGAAAACAAGGGACCTCAATGGTTGCTGGAGTTGGGTCATCATACACCAATATTTCTGTACACCTTTTGGAAAAAAATATGTTCATTAACTCCTATGCCAAATACATATTAAGATACTCCCAATATGTCGATGACATCTTGATAATTTGGCAAGGGCAATCAAGTTCTACCCCTCCAAGTGAATACATCGATACTTATTGTAGATATTAGTATCACAATAGCCTTGGATATTCTGCTTGTTCAAGAACTCATCCAGGCCCCTCTTAAAGGCATTAACATAATCTGCCATTACCACATCACTAGGAAGGGCATTCCCCAACCTCACTGCCCTCATGAAAAACCACCTTTTTCACTTTAAATGAAAGCGGTGGCTTCTGGTGCGCTTATCGTTTTCATGGGAAAAATGAACACCCCTATTCGTCTATATATATATATACAGTAATTCCCTCTAATAAATGCTTTCCCCCCCCCCTGCCAACCTCAACCATGTCTAACCCCATAGCTTAAATCCCCTTTACCAGTTTAGTTGCAGTCTCTGCACTCTCTCCAGCTCATTAATATCCCTCTTAAGGACTGGAGCCCAAAACTGCACTGCATACTCAAGGTGAGGCCTTACCAGGGGCCTATAAAGAGGTAAAATTAATGCCCTTTTATTTTATACAAGACAGCACTTTATTTGCTTTAGTACCCGCTGAATGACACTGTCTGAAATTAGACAACTTGTTATCTATCCTCAGATACTTGTCAATTAGAGATACCTCCAACACACTACATTTAGTCCTTCAACCAGTTGTTAATCCAAGTACAAATATTATGTTCTTGGCTAATATTCATCAATGATATCATTAACTTTCTGCGCAGTACTGTTTCAAACGCTTTAGCAAAGTCCAAGTAGATGGCATCCACTGCCATTCCAGCATCGAGGTTCCTACTCACCTCCAAAAAAGGCAATTAAAGTAGTCTGGAACAATCTTTGAAGGAGATGGTCAAGAAAGACAACACAATGTATCCCCACTGTCAAATCCACCATGGAATATTCCACAGACACCAGTCATTACCTGGATGTTAACATCTCCATACAACATATTGACATATGACATATATGACATATTGTGACAGACGTATCATAATCTCACAGATAAAAATAACTTATTAATTAAAAATAGCTTTTACCGTCTCAGAGTGATACCCAAGGCATACCCAAGGGCCAAAGATTTGAGGATAAGGGTTACAATCAAACTGAATTGGAAGACCTTCTCACATCTAAGAAACAGAAAAAGGTGGAAAATAAAATGATGATGATGTGGCAAAGTGTATGTAGGGGAAACTATCTGCTGGTTAAGGGGAGAATAAAAGAACATAAAAATGCAATTAGGAATCTGTACAGTGGCAACAGTAAATTAAACTCCTGTGTCTAAAGACTTTGTAAAGTATTAACACTTGAGTGGTGGAGCCAACCCTGAGAGGAGGTAATAGGCAACAAAAACTAATACAGAGAAAAGCACTCTGGATTAAGCATTTGGATTACAGCCCAATGGCATAAAAAACATGGAGTATTCATTTTTATAATACTACTGATCCATTTCTCCCTCCTTTTTATAGATAAGAAAATTAAAACATACAAAGCTCCTGCCATAAGGTAATGTTTATGTTACTCAGCAATTACTGTAGATTAAGGAGCCTAGAGAAGGTAATTTATTCTGTTATATGTGATGTTTAATAACATTGGGGGTCCTTTGAATAGGCTTCCTGTGAGCAGTTTCCTTGTTGCATGTATAAGTAACATATGGACAATTATGTATAAAGAACTATTTGGACTATTGTACATCACTATTATACACCAAACCAATGAACCACTAATGCAACAATGGAATTTTTATTGTCCTATAAGAATGTGTATAATAGGTTGTTTCTCTGGGGTTGATGGCTAATGTAGTTTATGATGACAAGAAGAGGATGTTGGTGACCCTGGGACCCTGGCTGGTGATGTAAAGGGATGGTGGGTACTTGAGCATTTAAACCCCAAAACCACGTGAGTACACTTACACTTGACAAAGGGATTATCCCAGAAACATGTTGTGTACAATGGCACAATAAATACACACGCAAGGACTGATATCCTGCTGCTACGTTTTGTTCCTACTGCTTTATCACTTTGTGTTATCCCCTTTCACGGTAGGGGTGAAGGAACTACTATTTTGGCTTTCAAAATTGACTGCAGGTGAGATTGAAATGATTTACTTTTATGCACTGTAAATAATTTGGGAATTTTTCCATTTGATTAGAAGAAAGGAGGTTCCGTTTAAATATTTGGAAAGGTTTTTTTTTTTTACAGTGATAATGCTGAAGTAGTGGAATTCCCTTCCTGAGCCTGAGTACTAGCAGATACATAAGATAGCTTCAAAAAGGGGCTGGATGGCTTTTTAGCAAGTGAGGGAATACAGGGGTATGGGAGATAGCTCTCAGTACAAGTGAGGGAATACAGGGGTAGGGGAGATAGCTCTCAGTACAAGTGAGGGAATACAGGGGTAGGGGGGATAGCTCTTAGTACAAGTGAGGGAATACAGGGGTAGGGGGGATAGCTCTCAGTACAAGTGAGGGAATACAGGGGTAGGGGAGATAGCTCTCAGTACAAGTGAGGGAATACAGGGGTATGGGAGATAGCTCTCAGTACAAGTGAGGGAATACAGGGGTAGGGGGGATAGCTCTCAGTACAAGTGAGGGAATACAGGGGTAGGGGAGATAGCTCTCAGTACAAGTGAGGGAATACAGGGGTATGGGAGATAGCTCTCAGTACAAGTGAGGGAATACAGGGGTAGGGGAGATAGCTCTCAGTACAAGTGAGGGAATACAGGGGTATGGGAGATAGCTCTCAGTACAAGTGAGGGAATACAGGGGTATGGGAGATAGCTCTCAGTACAAGTGAGGGAATACAGGGGTAGGGGAGATAGCTCTCAGTACAAGTGAGGGAATACAGGGTTATGGGAGATAGCTCTCAGTACAAGTGAGGGAATACAGGGGTAGGGGAGATAGCTCTCAGTACAAGTGAGGGAATACAGGGGTAGGGGGATAGCTCTCAGTACAAGTGAGGGAATACAGGGGTAGGGGAGATAGCTCTCAGTACAAGTGAGGGAATTCAGGGTTATGGGAGATAGCTCTTAGTACAAGTTGATTGAGGGAATTCCAATTGGCTTCTTAGAGTCAGGAAGGAATTTTTCCCCTTCTGAGGCATAAGATGGGTTTTTTTTTGCCTTCCTCAGGATAAGTTAGCAGTTAGGCAGGTTATATATAAAAGCATTAAGTTTGAACGTTTGTCTTTTGTTAACCTAACTTACTACGTTACTATGTTACAGTGCTATTGTATTCCACAGTACTATCACAGAGCTTGTACAGCACTCATAGTGGTCCCTGTGCCCCTTATCAGGTTCACACAAACTATGGCAAATTATTTTATTAGCCAATGAACACACCTGTATGATTTTAAAGCATAGAAAGAAACCATGGTACCTAAAAGAAAGCCACAAATTGTTGGCTTTTTGCAAATATTTCAGTAAAGCAAAATCGGCCAGTTTTGATCATCTCTAGCCATACGCCTTATGTTGTAACAGTCCCTGGATCAGAACAGTATTCTAAATAGAAAATATATCAAGGGAAAACTGTAACAAAGGACTTATTATAAAAAGGGTGGTGTTTTAATGAAGATAATATTTCATTTCATATTTAAACTCTTATCATTTGTTGCACATGTATCAAGAGCACTAACCAGTTAGAACGTGTGTATTGCTGTATATAAACGTGAATTTATTACAAACAAAAGGTACAAAAAAAGAATATTCCCAGGATGCATCTGTATTATGCAAAATTGTTTGGCTGCATACTTTGAGGATAGCTTAATGTAGGTCCAAAGGCATTCCACACATTTATAAATACACAAGAGCCGTGACTATTATCTAAATTCTATCTTTTTAAATGGTGATTTGTGATGTCATCAGTTAGAATTAGTGCTCTCTGCTAGTGATGAGCGAATCTGTTCTGTTTGGCTTTGCCGAAAATTGTCCGAAACTACATGAGAATTCATGAAATGGCAGAAAATATGCAAAACGCGCTTGTCACGGGACTTTTTTGTCGCCTGCGTCATTTTTATCGCGCACCTATTTTTGATGTGCAACCAATTTAACGTGACCTTGACTTTTTTTGACGTGTGCCGAATTGCTAATGCCAAAATGCGGAAATTCGCTGTGAATCCATGTTTGGCTAAAAAATTTGCTCATTCCTACTCTCTAATTTGCGTTAGATAACTCAATAAAACTTGTTTATTATAAAAACTATACACTCTACTGTAAAATATGGGGATAGTAGAAGTTATCTCAGTGTTCCATGACCTGTATAAAAGCACTTGGGCTTTGGCCTTTATATGGCATAGAACACTTTGGTAACTTTTAATATCTTTATATTTAACAATAGGCGGTACATTATTCCTCATAGGTCCCCATCTTTATCAAGCATCCTTTGTTATTTTTATATATTTAACAGTAGAGGTTATGCTATTCCCTATATTAATATGAGTAGCATTTTATGCATGGGCACTTTAGATATCATCATTTCATATTTAACAATTTCTTTATACCGATTCAGGGGGTATAACAGCTCAGCACTGTCACTGAGCACCATACTGACTACTGCTAAATACATTCTTGAAAATTAATATACCTGACTCTTGCACACATCCTGCATGTAGAGAAACAGGATTTCCATCAAAGTGGTTATTTTGAAAAAGTGAGTTCTAATATTTCTTCCAGGTAAAAGGTGCCAACCCTCCCAAAGCATGTATTAGACCTAACTGTCAATCAAAATCTGACTCCAAACTCCTGCATGAAGAGGAAATGTAGAGAGACAGAAAGGTTTAGAGAGAGAGAAAGAGGGTGTAAATAAATTGCTTATCTCATAAACGGCATGGAATTTTTAATTTATTTATTTCAATGAGATTTTCATGATAGTTCCCCTTTAAGAACCAAGACATCATTATCATGTCAATGATTATTATCATGTCAATTTGTTGACAGTTTCTGTCAGGAAATGTTTCTTTTTTATAAAGTGTCTGGTGTGTAACTATGCTAAAATGTCAGGATTTCCCCAGAGTTTGTGTTAGTTCAATCTCTTAAAAAGATGTTTTTCAAGAATGTCAGAACCCTGTCTCAATTTCGAGCAAAGACCATCCCTGCTTGCATAGCCTGACTTCAGCAATATGTTAAAAGGTCAACATTATACTTACTCCTCCTTAAGCAAATACACAGAAAAAAAGACAAATTATTCAAGATTGTCTTGACCAATGACCTTACAATGTATTGAAATTAAAATTAAGCTTTTGCAATTTAACATCTAGCCCTGTATCCATGTATATCCATCCTGATAGTTAAGATATAATACAATTGGACCTTTAATGGGTTGTTCACCTTTACATTAACTTTTAGTATGATGTTGAGAATGATAATCTTAGACAATTTACAACTGTTTTTCATTTTTTACTTGTGGATTTTGAATTATTTTGCTTTAAAAATGCTTTTTACCGAGCAACCAGCTATCTAGGATACTAGTGAATGCCATAACTTTTTAAAAGATTCATACTCAGCTATATCGGTCAAACCAAACCTGTGTTCTGCTAAACCAAAATGTGAATTCAAAACTAAAGGCAACATAAGACTATGAAGATTTTAATTCATCCAGGTCATGGTATATCTATGTAATCGTTTCAAAGTAACTCCACAACATTCACACCTCTGTAACTCTTCAGAAAGGTGACATCTGAAACTCACAAAGTGCCATTGTGATTGGATTAGTGGAAGAGTATATATGCTGAGGACTTCCCATACCAGTCAGTTGAACTGAAGAAGCTGCTCGGATGAGTAGTGAAACATCTTCAATGATTACTTAACAAGTCCAGTTGCTTTAGATATATTTATACTAGGTAAAGGCAACATATTTTCTCCACTAGTTATGTAGTTTGGATTTGGCTCAACACTTGGCAGAATCTTTTGTGGGGGGTTGTAGTCAACAAAAACAGAGGATTCAGTTGATGTAATCATGTATTTTCCTTTCAACAAATCAGTTATGCTTCATAGATCCCAATATAGTTTACAGAATGCATCTGAAATTCTGAATTGAAAAGATTGCTGGCAGCTCTGACATAAGAGGATCTGAAGTGATGCATTTTGCAAGACACATTTTTATTCCAGGTACAGATCGAGGGACACTTTTCATAGTAGCAGGTGGAGCTGGTAGGCGGCTTGGGGTTGGGATGAGAAGATCACTAAGAGACACAAATGTATGCCCATTACTTGTATGCACCTCCACCATGGGCGCGTAATCAAATTGAAAAGAACTGGGTACAAGAAAATGCTGTAGAGCAGACCTTAACTGCTTCAAAGGTTTTATTAGCCAAAAAACATATTTTGAATTTATGGGGTTTTTTGTCAAGCAAGTAACACTTGACAAACAGCCCCATAGGCTCCTACTCGTTTCAGATCTATGGTCTGGCTGTGCTCTGCACCTAGCACTAGATTGGAAATTTGGAGGTGGGACCCCTACATGCTGACAAAAGCAAAAAAGTTGTTATACAAGAATTTGCACTGTGACTGTAAGTATCCAGTGTAACAATGAGTTCCATTGGGTTTGCCGGTGTCACTCAGTGTGTATTTTGTTGCATATATGTGATCTTGAAGCAGCAGTTCTATGCAGCATTTACCTCTTAGAGATGCAGGTGGGGTTTCCTCTTGGAATCTGAATTGCAGACTCTGAGGGGGGAACTAGCAGCACTGAGGGCAGCTGCAAATGTGGGGGGAGGACAGAAGGCTAACAGAGCAACCATTGGCAGGGGCCAGTGTAGTGGGGGGTGGAGAAGGGACAGTGGAGGCTAATGATGGAGACAAGTTTGTAACAGTCAAGAGGGAAAGTAAGGGACAGAAGGGTAGGGAAGCTGGTCCACAGCTTGTCCAAAGCAACAGATTTGCCATTTTGGGTGAAGATGTTGGGGAGAACAGCTCTGAACTGGCATGTGTGGAACAGGCTGACTCTCAGAGCACCCTGGGTGGCAGCATCTCTAATACAAGTGGGGGAGTGCTAGGAAGGAAAGGCAGTTTATAATTATAGGGGATTCAGTTATTAGAAAGTTGGATAGGGCAATCTGGTGCAAGGACCCTACACGCCCAACTGTCTGTTGCTTACCTGGTGCTAGGGTTTGGCATGTGGTGGAACAAGTAGACAGATTATTGGGGCTGAGGAAGACCCAGTGGTATTGGTATGCCTAGGTACCAATGACAATGATGAAGTTAGAGGAACTCATCATCAGTCCTCAAGAGTGTTGTAAAAAAACTAGGTGAAAAGTTGAAGGCGAGGAGTTCCAAGGTAATGTTCTCAAAGATATTACCTGTGCCAAGAGCAATGTAAAGAAGGCGGTGGGAGCTCAGGGAGCTTAATGCGTGGCTGAGAGATTGCTGTAGGGAGGAGGGCTTTGGGTTTCTGGAGAACTGGGCTGATTTTTCAATTGGCTACAGGCTCTTTGCCAGAGATGGGCTGCACCTCAGTGATGATTGTGCAGCTGCTTTGGGGGAGAGAATGGCTTGAGGGCTGGAGGATAAACTTGGCATGGAGGGGAAGGGTGCAGCGAGTAATTCTGTGGAAGACAGGTTAGATGAGGTAGTGGGCATA
Organism: Xenopus tropicalis; assembly: GCF_000004195.4. NCBI lineage: Eukaryota > Metazoa > Chordata > Amphibia > Anura > Pipidae > Xenopus > Xenopus tropicalis. The sequence goes on along the minus strand of NC_030684.2, from coordinate 34,202,271 downwards.
GTAAGGGAAAATGGAGGAGGAGACTTGCTTGGGGGGTACTGATAATGACAGGGAGGAACACAAGTTGTATGTGCAAAATTCTCATGCTGCTGCCAGTATTAAGTGTTTGTTTACAAATTCAAGGAGTCTGATAGCTGTAGGTACTGGCGCTTGAGGAAATATGATTGATGACATGAGTTGCTGAAACATGGCTGAATGAGTCACATGACTGGGCAGAACATATAGGAGACTATACTTTGTTTCGGAGGGACAGGGGCAATAGAAAAGGAGGAGGGTGTGTCTGTTTGTTAAGCAGGATTTAAAAGCCAATATAAAGGAGGAAGTGATAATGGAAAATGACTGAATCCTTATGGGTTGAACTTTTCACAAATAGTAAAGAGACCAGCAAATTAATTGTAGGGGTATGCTATAGACCCCCTAATGTAAGTGAAGAGGAAGAGGCTAAGCTCCTGTTGCAAAAGGATTTGGGCAAGAAATAATAACGGGGGATTTTAATTACCATCAAACTGACTGGAGCAATAGTACTGCCAAGACAGTAATTGGGGACAAGTTTAGAAACTTGTTGCATGACAACTTTATGTGACAGGTTGCTTAGAAACCATGCTGTAATAGATCTAGTGATGTCTAACGACCCAGAACATATAGCAAATGTGCAACTGGTTGAACCCCTGGGTAATAGTGACCATAACCTTATTTACCTTAATGTGCAAAAAACAGATATATGCTGGGGCTACAAAGACCCTGAATTTCCTAAAATCAAATTTTAACTTCTTAACGGCTGTCCTTCAAAGCATAGATTGGGGCATTATGTTGACATTCAAAATAATATTAAATCATTAAAATTCTCAATTTATTCCCTTAAGAAGTAAATGTAGAAGTGTTAAAAGTCACCTTTTTTGTCATAATCCAGAAGTAAAGAAGATAATAGGGAAAAAATGAAAGCATTCCAGAAGGCAAAGATAGAAAATGAGGAGCACATAGCAACAGAAGCTAAGACTAACCCCAAAAAAGATTTTTTTAAGCATATTAATAGTAAAATGATGCGGGTTGAGAGTGTGGCTCCAATGAATTATGGTAACAATATAGTTATACCTGATACAGAAAAGGCAAATGTGCTAAATCAGTTCTTTTTTTAGTGTATACAATAGAGGAGACTGAGGAATTAAGCACAAAACATGTTTAGGCTGAAGGGAATTTTCAGATGTTGATGAGACTTTTATTTATTTGCTTTGATGTGAGTGCATTTTTAACCTTACAAATAAACACATTTTTTATATTATCACTTGGAGCACTCATCTCGTGCTGCTACTAAGTTTCACTTGCAACTTGCCTTCTTTCAAGGTTAAAAATGTCTAAATGGTTGACCTTTAATTGGCCACTATTGGGATCCTAATGCTACCTTTCTCTATGTTGTCTTAGATGCCTTTCCAACCCAAGAGTTACACACCATACTACTGTACCTGTACTGTAATATCTTTGCCTGATTTCAGCTGAGACGACTCTAAAGCAACTGTACCTGCTGAGTAATCTTGAAAATATTTTGCTACTCTCATCTGAGCAGCTTCTTCAGTTCAATGAAGTAGGCAATTCCCTGACATTTTAAATGCAGGAAGGACAACACAATCTTTTAGCAATATACAGGTATGGGACCTGGTATCCAGAATGCTTGGGACCTGGGGGTTTCCGGATAAGGGATCTTTCCATAATTCGGGTCTCCATATCTTAACTCTACTAAAAATCATATAATCATTAAATAAACCCAATAGGATCGTTTTACCTCCGATAAGGATTCATTATAACTTAGTTGGGATCAAGTACAAGGTTCTGTTTTATTATTACAGATAAAAAGCAAATTATTTTTAAAAATTAGAATTATTTGCTTATAATGGAGTCTATGGGAGATGGCCTTTCCGTAATTCAGAACTTTCTGGATAACGGGTTGCTGAATAAGGGATCCCATACCTGTACAATGTCATTTTAACAATTCACAGCATAATTTTTACAAAAATCCACACTTCTAGCTGAGAAATGAACACTCAGTGAGATTCATAGTACAACTGTTACTTGATCAAACCTTAAATTCTCTGTAAGCTTTATCCATATATTTAATGGAACCACTGTGATTCGATTTTGGTGATTGTTTTGCCCTAAAGGGTTTAAAAATCCAGGAAATCCCCTGCCATTGGCCCCAAGAAGGCTCTTGAATGAGTGGCAAAATGTTGCTTAAGACATATCACTGGTAGATACAAAGTAACATTTTGCTTGGCCTAGTACAGGTGATAATTTTATTAAAAATGCTAAAGTGGAAACATGTGGCTTTGATTACATTAATCTGATGGCGATGTCAATTAACACTGCTTGCTACAAGCTCTTCTAGATTACTGGTCATCATGGATTCACTTACTATAGTCATAATTATAGCCTTGCAATTATCTCCATGAAATACAGTATATGTGGAATGTGGTAACCCAATTAACTGTGTAACCTTGAAAAGATCTTTTAAAGACTCTGTTTATCTACTGTCACAAAGTGGATGTCTTCAGCAAGTCAGTGCAAACATTATCACTTCATATGCATTAGTTATCATTTACACTTTAATGATACATTTGCCAGAAAACTGACTGCACATTTTCTGTCACCTTCAAAGAGATAGTGACACCGAAAATTAAACCTTTTTTACATCTATCATTACATTGTCTTTGCATGCTATTGATAATTTTGCCATAAAAGTTATTTGTCCAATGCTTTGACATTTCCTATCTGATTCCCCATGTTCCTCTATGAGGAGGCTGCCATATTTGTGCAGCAGGAGTCCATTAGCATTAGAAGCTATAAGGGACAGTCAGGTTGGTAGAACAGTCAGGTATGGAACTTCAATAACACTTACAAAAGTAACTATCAGCGAAAAATGATCAACATGACCTATAGGTAACTTTTAGGGGGCCATTTATTAAACAATTTTGAGATAAATTTGTATTTTTTCTAAATTATAGAACATTTCGGAATGTATGCAAAAATATTGGTAAAATTCCAAAAATTTTGTGGTTTACGGTAAATCTCCACGAAAAAATTGTAGTTTGTGCAAAGAATACAAACATTTCGGAATTCATTAACGCTTTGGTTACACTCTCATCTGGACTATGATCTGTCGAGCGCCATTGAGTCATATGGAAAGCTTCCAAAGCCAGCAATGGAAGGCTTCAAAGCCAGAACTGTTTTTGTGGCGTTTATGAACTTTTTGGCCCGAAAATTTAGTGACTTTCGGAATGCAATTGCAATATTTTTGTATTAACGATAAAAGCATTGTCGAGGCATTTTAGAACTACAGAAATTATTGTGGTTACTTCAAATTTATACCATATCGAGTTTCAAGGCCAGAAAAAAAAACGCATTTTAGTAAATGGGCCCCTAAGGGGTAGATATATCAAAATGTGAGTTTAGAGCTTAATACATAAAAACTCACCCACATTCTATTCATTCCTATGGGTTTTATAGAGGTGTTTTTATTAATGACTAAAAGTTAAAGCTCACTATCTGATAAATACGCTTCTAAAAAAAATCCCATAGGAATGAACAGAACATGGGTGAGATTTTATGTATTAAGCTCTAAACTCACATTTTGATAAATCTTCCCCTAAATGTACATTTGTATTTTTTCGTGTCAGTATCACTGATAATTAGGGCACAATATACCCTTTGATGTACTCTAACACCTACCAAAAACTACTCTGCAATTTATTCTTTAGCAATAGCTTTTTGATGTAAATGTCAGGGGACCGCCATCCTATGCAACATCACTATTTAGTTGTCAGCTTGTCTTTAATATGTTTCTAAAGTTGTGTTCGCATTCATTTTGTCTATATGTTTTGGACAATCTTACGACAACCAGGAAATGTATGAAGTACTCTGGCATTGTTGAGCTACTTTATATAATTACACACATAATCTGAAATGCTACAGCATTGAAAATTATACAGGTTAGCCACATCAAAATGTAAAGAAATACCACTGTCACATTAAGCAATGTTTATGTTGTCAAAAAGATTTTTAAACGCATGAAAGTAATTAGCTTATTGTGGCAAAACATTGTTTACATCTGAAAAGGTTGCCAGTTTCTGTGCTTGGGATCTTTAATTATTCCTACTACTGTGGCTGTTTCTAAAATATAATACAGTTTTATGTCTTTATTTAGACAGGGATTTGTATGCAAAGTACTTTGCAGAACAATCATAAGCCTTAAAAATAAGTATTTATCTATTTACGCATGTACATGTGCTATCAGGAGATACCTATGACTAATTTAATAGCATTCAGAATGATGAGAAAGTTTAGTTGAGGCACAGCCAATAGAACCTTATCTTGTAATGAACTGCTAATGTGACAGAAAATAACACAGCGATCTGTGAAAAAACTTCAGCCTCTTGCATATGAGATCTACTCTCTTTACCTCTGGGCTTGGTATGCAGAAGGGTGGCTAGCTATATTATATATTTCATTTATTTATAAAGCGCCAACATATTCTGCAGCGCTGTACAATAAGTGGGTTTCACACATTGGACATACAGAGTAACATATAAAGCAATCAATAACTGATACAAGGGGTGAAGAGGGCCCTGCCCAAAAGAGCTTAAATCTACAAAGATCTTATAATCTACAAAATTGCCTTTTTCTATACTGGCAACTCATTTTATCCCTAGGAAAAATTGGTTTCTTTCCAAGAGTTATTAGTTAGGCACCTAAAAAAAGAACTGCCTATATACACCCTGCCTGTAGTGTTGCTCAGCAAAATAAAATTGACCTGTGTTGTGGTCTAGTTTTGTTTTGGACATTTGTTCTGATTTCATATGTATACTAGATTATATTTAAGAAAAAAAAAACATGGAAGTATTTATCAGCACCCTGCTTCTGTGACTGACTGGTCAAGGAAGAGATATATGAATTGTTCATAGTTCCCCTGATATCTACCCTATATTTATGGCCTGGTATTGCTTTTGTATCTAAGGTTACAGTTGCCCATATTTCACCAAATTGTGGACATGTGTGGGGATTTTGCTTGCAACATATTTAGGTAAAAGGCTGTCACAAACTAATCCTAATCCAGGAGAGACAACAAAAATAATCCCAGAACATACTTTCAAATGCCTTGGGCAGTAATATTAAATTACTGCCACAAATCTACGAAAATCTGGGTTGTACTGTGCTTCCTGCTGAAAGAGGTTCTACCATTACCATAACATGTGCTTCCCATCTATAACGGAATGTGTCTCACACAATGTACAACACAGCTGATTTTGGGGTCATAAATTGACATGCACCACTGGCCGGTAGGCTCTCTTGAGGCCAATCAAAACTCATGTATAGCTTCAAAGGTATAAACAGCTCACACCAATAGCATTAACAATCTCTGAATATATATGAGGTTATTTTGGTAAAAAAAAATCCTTCGGTAATTACTTCATACCCCAAAATCGGTTATCTGGGGTTACCAGAGGTTGTAAAATGCAATTTAAGTCACACAGCTATTATATTAATACTTATGTGCTATGATGATACAGTGAAAGCAGTCTGCAGAACAGAATATAGGTGCGTTGAACCAAAAGAACCCTATAAACATTCTGATCAATTCATAATTACATCAAATATTTCTCCAAAAAGTTTTAATTCAAGGTTTTTGGGTTTAATGTCCAGAGAAGCAGGAACACATCCCAATACCAGGCTACAATGTAGTGTCATAAATACACAAGCATAGCTTCTAAAGACTGCATATGAAGTTTGACAAGTTAACCATAAGGCATAAAATGTTGTTTTGAAATAACAGCTTTTCAGAAATTCTCTAGTATTGGTTATGTGGTTAGAAAACTGTAGTGGCTCATGTCCTGTTAAAGGAGAAGGAAAGGTTAAAAAAAAGTAAGCATTAGCAGAAAGGTCTATGTAAATACAACCATAAGCACTCACAGAAACGCTGCTCTGAGTTCTCTATCAAAAGAAACACAGGATTTCTTGTCTCCTTTTTTGGGAACATGTTCTTCGGTATCAGACTTCCTCTCTTTTAGGGCTCATTCAGGTTTGGGGCTTGAGTCTGCTCAGTTCGCTCCTCTCTCCCTCCCTTCTCCTGCTCCCCCCTCCCATAAGAATGCAAAAGAACTCACTTCCCTGGAGATGGTCTCTCGAGGGTGAGAGATATGAGCAAAATGGAATATATGACAGACAACATTCATGACCAATGCAAACAATGGCAGAAGTCTAAATGGGACTACTATATAACCAGCACAAGGACATAGAATAAGATATACCCTATACAGGATTAACCCTTTATCTGACCCATAACCATGATCTGCCTTTTTTCCCCCCAAGGGACCCAAATTTCCCTCTCCATGTTTCTCTCCCCCCCCCCCCCCTTTTTTCTCTTTTACCTTCTATTATGACTGGCAATTGCAACTGTTAATTCTAAATATTACTGTCAACCCAAGATCATTTGATCAATGATAAATGTCGATAAACAGGCCTGTCCTGTACCTTGAGATATGGTCAATTTTGTTGAACCACCTGACTGTACTGTAACATTGCTACAACTGACCTTCTGAATGCCTGTTATATTTACTGTGTACAAAATACAAATAAAAATCTAAGTTCCAAAAGAAAAAAAAAAAGAACTCACTCCCCCCACCCTTAGGAAAATGTGATCTGAGCTTCCAATGGCTATAACTGCAGCAGGAAGCTACCATGTCCAAGCTAAAATGGCAGCTGCTATCAAGGGAGCTTCTAGGGCACTTTACTCAGGTATAGTAAAGCTTTCTGCTGAATAATTATAGCGTTCTAGGTGGCACTAACGTGGCAAATCTATTGGCAGTAGATTCTTTAAATAGTGCTGATATGAAGACACATGAAGCACCAACAAGTGATATTTCATGCATATTCATTAAACCCCCTGTTTAATGCATGAGAACAACCAGCAGGAACATAGAAATGAAGGATTTTTAAAAAGTAAATATAAATTTACAGATAAGCAACACTAGATATTGCATTTTTTTATTTTTCATTTAGATATCATTACATCCAGCCCATGTCACATGGATGAAATAAGATCAGCTTCCCCATTCATTCATTCATTGTACTATGAGAAAAGTAAGTGCAATTCTTTTTGCATAAATGGAATTTTTCATGGTTAGCACTTACTTGCCCATAGTACCACGTAATACACAACTCCAGTAGGCTTCATATTTGCCCGATCTAAAAGCATCACCCAGAAAAATCAATAGCCCAGAACACTCAATTGTTTATACGGGAGGCAGATGTTTAATTCACAGAGCTTGTCAGTGCCTGGGTATAGTTCTACACACACAGGACTGAGTTTGTTAGGAAAAAAAAAAGTTTCCTTTATCGTTTTCACATTAATTCGAAAAACTAAATTCAAAAGAAACTCCACCTCTGGAGGGGAATTTGTAGCAGTGCCTCAGCGCACTAGCTGGTAAAGCACACTTCTCTAGTTACAGTTCTTGAGTCCGGTGTTTTTCTTAAGCTCAGGGCCTTTCCAGAGCCTCCGGTAGTGGGAACTGTAACAAAATATAAAAAAAAAATGGGGGGAAAAATGCACTCGTAAAAACGTATAAGGAGTCTCAACAGCGCCTTTGTTTCTGTATTATAAAAGTCACATTGTTGCTTGACATTATCTTGGCTGTTAATGACTTGACCCTGGCATGACCTTTAATGCTACAAACAGCCTCCATTCAGAGTAGGCTAGAAACCGCAGGCAGGCTCATCGGCCTTTGGAGTCTCCATACATATTACGAGACATTGGCACCATCTTTTCCTCACATGTCACCTTGTTATCCTTCAGAATGTTGTACCAAATAAATCCTGAGGTCCGGAGGTCTTCACTACGACAGATTAGATAAGGCATGGTGTCTATACGACCCTGGATGTGGGCGCTCCGTAGAAGGCCTGAGCAATGACCACTGACTTTTTCAAGTCTTCTTAATACCAGGTGTGCTTTACTGCAAAGACAAAAAAAAAGTATGTAAACAAATGCCTCTAATGAAACACACAAAGGGGCTGATTTACTAAGACTTACGAATTCCGACCGAATTGGAAAAATTCCGATTGAAAAACGAACATTTTGCGACTTTTTCGTATTTTTTTGCGATTTTTTCGGCGCCTTTACGACTTTTCGGAAATTATCGCGACTTTTTCGTTACCAATACGATTTGCGCGCAAAAAACGCGAGTTTTTCGTAGCCATTCCGAAAGTTGCGATTTTTTCGTAGCGTTAAAACTTAAAAGGCGCGACATTTTGCGCAAGTTTTAACACTACGAAAAAATCGCAACTTTTTGCACAAGTTTTAACGCTACGAAAAAATCGCATTGGTAACGTTTTTCCGCAAAAATCGTATTGGTAACGAAAAAGTCGCGATAATTTTCCGAAAAAAATCGCAAAATACCAATCATTACGAAAAAAACGCAATCGGACGCATTCGGCCCGTTCGTGAGTAAGTAAATGGGCCCCAAAGTGATGTATCCGTGTATCTTCCATGCATAATTCCAAACTTGAAAGAAATTGTTTAGGCCCCCTTTTTATTAACACTACATTGTTATTGTTCCTTTTATTCTTTCACACAAACCCTTTTTTAGCATTTGTTTATTATTATTATTATTAACATTTATTTATAAAGCGCCAACATATTCCACAGCGCTGTACAATAAGTTTTCCTTTGTAAACACAAATGACAAGTTAGCCGTATTAATTACAAAGTCAACATTATCATGAATAAGATATACAGGTATAGGACCCATTATCCAGAATGCTTGGGACCAAGGGTATTCCGGATAAGGGCTCTTTCCGTAATTTGGATCTCCATACCTTAAGTCTACTAAAAAAATCAATAAAACATTAATTAAACCCCATAGGATTGTTTTGCATCCAATAAGGATTATTTATATCTTAGTTGGGATCAAATACAAGGAACTGTTTTATTATTACAGAGAAAAAGGAAATCAGTTTTAAAATTCTATATTATTTGATTAAAATGGAGTCTATGGGACACGGGTTTTCTGTAATTCGGAGCTCTCTGGATAATGGGTTTCCGGATAAGGGATCCCATACCTGTAAACAGTTATAAATAGAAATAGTGCTCTATCCACTAGATGTAAATGGCATGGAGGGAACTTTTTTTCTACACTTTTTGGCAACTGTGTGCGAGGGAGCGAAAGTTCAGATGGGAACATACAAAACAATGCCTTTGAATAGTACCAGTTTGAATTTGACCATATGCTATAGGAAACGTAGATAACGGCAGACCGCCTGCTGAAGAAGATGTAAGACACAGTTTTATAAGAACATGTTTTCAATGAATTCTATGGATACTTGTGATTAATGAAATTCACCTAACAAAAGTCGTGTCTGGCTTTTACCTTGTATAAATCAAGTTCTTTGATAGCTAGCCATAATAAAGTGATGGGGGTTTTTTTGCTACTGGAAAGCTTTTTTTCTATAGTATGATGGTGCTGAATACAAGCATCATTAAAAAGATGTAGAGAGGTCAAGTACAAAAGATGGAGAACACTGATTCATGTATATCCTTATATTTCTCATAGGCAGATTGTTCTTTAACTTGTATCCCACCACTAGGAGGTTAAGTTGAGCTTAGCACATTGTGTACAGCAGTCTAACACTATAACATTAATACCACTGATTCTCTGGAGGTTGAAATTTAGGTATTATGAGTGTCACAGATACACTACATTCAAAGAAAAAAAAATAGGTGTGACCTGAATATTAAGGACTGACCTATGAAATCATGTTGAGGATTACATGACCATTCATGGATGAAGTGGTTATGGCAAAACAGAACAATGAGAGTGTTCAGGAAGGCGAGAGACACACCACTTTGTAACTGTTTCCAACACACTATGGTGTGATAGGAAAAGGAGAGCCACATGGAAAGCAAAGAAAAGCCCATTCAAGCCCAAACATCTGGAAACACTTTCTCTTCTCTGAGAATAATAAATGTAAACGGCCAGAAGACAAGGTTTTCCCATACCCTAGTATTTAGCCACAGAGACGGTCTTGAAGACTCACTGACAGGAATCTGCAATCAGTTCTCCACAGTTAACATAAACATGGCGAGAACCACTTGTGTTTTGTTTGCTGGTAGACACACCAGTGGCAGAAGTTTAGGGAAAGAACCCATAGATCATAAGGAAACAGTATATTTGGAATGACTGAAAGGGACACACAAGAACATAAACCAATACACAAAAGTAAACAGAATGACTTTTTTTGCTGTCCCTTTTATAACATCAGGAAGTATTTCAGCAAATATGTGAATGAAAATACTTACAACTAATCACATTCCAGTGTTTAAACATGTTCATTTAAGACTGCGATTTTCAGTCACATTCAGTCCCCTATGATGTTCTTTCTAGATGCTAATTGCTTTGTACAAATCCTGTTTTCCTTTCTGTCGCCTGAGTTAAATGCAAAGCTGTATTTATTGATTAACCCAGCAATGTACTCCGGGTTACTGAAAAGGAGACTATTTCGCCTGTGACTATTATCCTGCCTGCCAAATTTTGCAACACGAAATAAGGTTTTTATAGCAAGTCAAAGCAGAGCAGTACTATACATAAGCAGATGCATTACTTACAACAACCTATTTTACTATTAACCTAGAATAGAAATTAATGATGTATGAGGTATTTCAGAGAAAGCTAAGCATACAGAGGTAATTGTAGCTACATGAAGTACAGGGGTTCTCTAAGGACATAACCCAAAAGCTGTTTAACCACATCCCCCACCATCCGTTACACCCACCATCCATGTAAATAGTAATGCAACAGGCCCACCTTTGAACTAAGAACCTCCATACTGAATGACATCACTGCCTCAGGGTGCAGCTGCTGCTCTAAGTAGCGTTACCTTGTGTGACATCATTACATCAGGGCTCTGAGTGCTGTGCATTTGCTATTAACTAGCTCGGGCATCTGCACAGAATAATAATACTAGTCTAGAATAAAATCACTCTTGTGGATCTTTTAGGTCTGTAGGTTGACATGGATCTGCCTATGCATTCTAAAAAAACAGGCACAACCTTTCCACTGTTCATTACATGACTGAAATTGAATGTAGCACAAGGCACATACAGGTATCGGACCCCTTACCCAGAAACCCATTATCCAGAAAGTTCCGAATTATGGAAATGTAATCTCCCATAGACGTCATTTTAATCAAATAATTTACATTTTTAAAAATGGTTTCCCTTTTCTCTGTAATAATAAAACAGTACCTGTACTTGATCCCAACTAAGGTATAATTACCCCTTATTGGGGGCAGAACAGTCCTATTGGGTTTATTTAATGGTTAAATGATTCCCTTTTCTCTGTAATAATAAAACAGTACCTGTACTTGATCCCAACTAAGATATAATTACCCCTTATTGGGGGCAGAACAGCCCTATTGGGTTTATTTAATGGTTAAATGATTCCCTTTTCTCTGTAATAATAAAACAGTACCTGTACTTGATCCCAACTAAGATATAATTACCCCTTATTGGGGGCAGAACAGCCCTATTGGGTTTATTTAATGGTTAAATGATTCCCTTTTCTCTGTCATAATAAAACAGTACCTGTACTTGATCCCAACTAAGATATAATTACCCCTTATTGGATGCAAAACAATCCTATTGGGTTTAATTACTGTTTAAATAATTTTTTTAGCAGGCTTAAGGTAGGAGATATGAATTATGGAAAGACCCCTTATCCGGAAAACCCCAGGTCCCGAACATTCTGGATAACAGGCCCCATACCTGTACTAATTATCTGTTTGTATCAAGACCAGAAAGCCTCTTACTTATTAAAATGGTATTTTTATAGGGACAACTGTCCTCTGACTTGTCACATTGCAGACAAGATAAACTCACTAGTGATCAGCACATTTATTTTACCAGGCATGGATTTGCGGCACAATTTCACATTTCTCCATTGGTTAATTTTTTTTACAAAACCACAAAAAAAAAATTGCCAAGAAAATGTGCAAAAAACACCCATTCACATCAATGCATTTAGAGTGAGAAAAAAAAACTTCAGGAAAAAATCCACTGACTTTAATGAATTTTGAGTGAAAAAAAACAGCCATTGACTATATGCTACCACATATAAATAGGATATCATTATTAATATTAACATTTATTTATAAAGCGCCAACATATTCCGCAGCGCTGTACAATAAGTGGGTTACATACATTGGACATACAGAGTAACATATAAAGCAATCAATAACCGATACAAGAGGTGAAGAGAGTCCTGCCCAAAAGAGCTTACAATCTACAAGGAGAAAGGGTTCAGACACAAGGTGTGGGAATGGGCATGACCAGAGTTGTAAACAAAATACATGCATAAAATATACTGTATATAAAGCCTTACATTCTTTAATACACTCGTGGGCTTTAAACACTTGTGGGCTTATTTATCAAGTTTTCAAGTTTGTTTTTCTAAATCGAATAAACTGCCATATTGAATGCTCACTTTAATAAGGAAAACACATTCAAATAAAAAACCTGAATACCTCGAATTTCTCAAATTTACAAATTTAAAAAACTCTGAATAATTTGAGTTTAGAAATATAGCTTGACTTGACTCCCGTTGGCTGCTATAGCAACTTTTAGTCTTTTAGATGGCAGATTTTTACAATTGAGTTTTCAAGTTTCTTGCACTTAATAAATTTCAGACATTGGAGTTTTTGAACCCTAACTTGGCTTCGAGATTTTTTAGAGCAAAAAAAACAAAAAAACAAGTCAAGTCAGTCTGTGTATTTGAAGCATGAAGAAATCCACTTAGTCCAGAAGTCCAATTAGAACGAGAACTTGCACAAAACCTTCATGAGTTCACAGATTGTGTAGGGTTAATTACAGGTGCCATGACAATATCCTCCCTCTCTGCCATTTTACTAGCACCGGCCCATCCAAATTATCCATGACACCTGCAAATAAACTATTATTACTATTAGTATTATTATCTCCTTCTCCCTGCAGCTCCACAATATTTTGCTCTCCTTACACGCACCATTATAAACCCTGGTCCTATTCTCTGGTTTCTTTCTAGCCTTTTCCTGATGAAGCCTGATTTATCTGATGTTTTTATGTAGGGGTGGGCTGGATAATTACTTTATAATTTGAAAATAAAGTTTTAGTGTATATTGTTGGGACTGTGTATATTTGTGGATATTTGAATATGACTTTCATAAAACTTAGCATACAATATATTTGTGAAATCTCTGGACAAATGTCTGAAGTAGGGATGCACCGGATATGGTTCGGGATTCGGGTCGAATCCAGCCATTTTTTGAAGGATTCGGTTTCGGCCGAATCCACTCTCCCAGCCAAGCCGATTCCAAATTCTAATTAGCATAAAATAGCATATGCTAATTGCAATTCAGAAGGGTTAATGGTAGGGGGAAAATTTTTTGCTGTGCGTGCCAACTTTTAACCCTTCCCAATCCTAATTAGAATATGCAAATTTGCCCCAAAATTAGCATATGCTAATTAGGAATCGGTTCAGAATTCGGCAGAATCCAGGTGGGTTCGGGGGTTGGGTCGAACCCAAAAAAGTGGGTTCGGTGCATCCCCAGTCTGAAGTACTACAAGTTTTCCTGATTTATTCATTACAGTTACTCTCTACTAAATACATTAAACTTCATTAGTTACTTCCTAAGTTAGAGCCTCAATACAGTTATTATTTACATTACATTATCCCCATTTATAATCAAAGCTGTTTCAGTTAAAGTGCTTTTTTCCCCCCTGCCTTGAGGCATAGTAGACTTCATCCATGTTTCGCTGTTTAAAAAAAAAATAGACTAAATTACATTAAGGTAAGATGGTCCATCACTACTATTTTCCATGTGCTGATTAACTTTTTTTTACTAAAAGAAGCACCATTAAGACAGTTTGGCTTTCCTTGTATTTAAAACCATAAGACACATTTCTTTTCCTGCCATAACTCTCCTTACTATTGGTTGATGGACAGCAGGATATTAAAGTTTAGAATCAGAGGAAAGCCTTAGTGCTTTGTCCACTGGAAGGGGCTTTGCCCTGAGGAGAACTTCTGGGCTCCTCCTCTAGTCAGTCACTTCCAATTAAAGTTTCCTCTCAAGCACTGAGAGCCCTGGACATATTGGATTGCTCCTTTCTAGCTGTTCTTGTGGGGGACATGCAGAAACCAGCAAAATGGCCAACCAAAAATGTCACTGAGGCAAATCTGCAAGTCTTCTTAGTACAATGAAGACAACTTCCAGGCTTGAGAAACAGGATTTTAAAAAACAAACATCTTCCCAAAGGGGCATACAGAAAGCCTAGGATCATCTTGATCAAAGGTTAAAGGTAAAGTTGAATGGGGCAACAATATGATCATAAGGAATGATAGGTGTGGGCTGTGATTTTCATAAGCAAATTAAATAATGGACAAAAAGAGGATAATGATGTCATCAGTGCACCCAGTCATACCTCACAGATGGCTGGGGAGTCTTAAGGTCCCCATACACTATAAGATCCGCTCGCTTGGCGATGTCTCCAAGCGAGCGGATCTTCACCCGATATCCCCACCTACAGGTGGGCGATATCAGGTAGCAAGTGGCTTTAAAAAAAATAATCCGATCGTTTGGCCCTGGGGCCAAACGATTGGATTACATTTGAGGCCATGGGGAGGCCAACGAGCCGATGCGGTTCCCGATCCGACTGGATTTTCTAACCTGGCCGATCGAGATCTGGCCAATTTCAGGCCAGATATTGGTCCGCCAGGCAGCTCGTTTCTGCCCATACACGAGCCGATTAGCTGCCGAATCGGTCCAAGGGACCGATATCGGCAGCTTCTATCGGCCCGTGTATGGGGGCCTTTACAGTAACATACAGCATATAATAATAAAACAAACTATTAAAAAAATTGGGAGGACAGCAAATTAGTCTTCCTAGTGATATACAGTGGAGGAAATAATTATTTGACCCCTCACTGATTTTGTAAGTTTGTCCAATGACAAAGAAATGAAAAGTCTCAGAACAGTATCATTTCAATGGTAGGTTTATTTTAACAGTGGCAGATAGCACATCAAAAGGAAAATGGAAAAAAATAACTTTAAATAAAAGATAGCAACTGATTTGCATTTCATTGAGTGAAATAAGTTTTTGAACCCCTACCAACCATTAAGAGTTCTGGCTCCCACAGAGTGGTTAGACACTTCTACTCAATTAGTCAACCTCATTAAGGACACCTGTCTTAACTAGTCACCTGTATAAAAGACACCTGTCCACAGAATCAATCAATCAAGCAGACTCCAAACTCTCCAACATGGGAAAGACCAAAGAGCTGTCCAAGGATGTCAGAGACAAAATTGTAGACCTGCACAAGGCTGGAATGGGCTACAAAACCATTAGCAAGAAGCTGGGAGAGAAGGTGACAACTGTTGGTGCGATTGTTCGAAAATGGAAGGAGCACAAAATGACCATCAATCGACCTCGCTCTGGGGCTCCACGCAAGATCTCACCTCGTGGGGTGTCAATGATTCTGAGAAAGGTGAAAAAGCATCCTAGAACTACACGGGAGGAGTTAGTTAATGACCTCAAATTAGCAGGGACCACAGTCACCAAGAAAACCATTGGAAACACATTACACCGCAATGGATTAAAATCCTGCAGGGCTCGCAAGGTCCCCCTGCTCAAGAAGGCACATGTGCAGGCCCGTCTGAAGTTTGCCAATGAACACCTGAATGATTCTGTGAGTGACTGGGAGAAGGTGCTGTGGTCTGATGAGACCAAAATAGAGCTCTTTGGCATTAACTCAACTCGCTGTGTTTGGAGGAAGAAAAATGCTGCCTATGACCCCCAAAACACCGTCCCCACCGTCAAGCATGGGGGTGGAAACATTTTGCTTTGGGGGTGTTTTTCTGCTAAGGGCACAGGACAACTTATTCGCATTAACGGGAAAATGGACTGAGCCATGTATCGTGAAATCCTGAACGACAACCTCCTTCCCTCTGCCAGGAAACTGAAAATGGGTCGTGGATGGGTGTTCCAGCACGACAATGACCCAAAACATACAGCAAAGGCAACAAAGGAGTGGCTCAAGAAGAAGCACATTAAGGTCATGGAGTGGCCTAGTCAGTCTCCGGACCTTAATCCAATAGAAAACCTATGGAGGGAGCTCAAGCTCAGAGTTGCACAGAGACAGCCTCGAAACCTTAGGGATTTAGAGATGATCTGCAAAGAGGAGTGGGACCAACATTCCTCCTAAAATGTGCGCAAACTTGGTCATCAATTACAAGAAACGTTTGACCTCTGTGCTTGCAAACAAGGGTTTTTCCACTAAGTATTAAGTCGTTTTGTGTTAGAGGGTTCAAAAACTTATTTCACTCAATGAAATGCAAATCAGTTGCTATCTTTTATTTAAAGTTATTTTTTCGATTTTCCTTTTGATGTGCTATCTGCCACTGTTAAAATAAACCTACCATTGAAATGATACTGTTCTGAGACTTTTCATTTCTTTGTCATTGGACAAACTTACACATCAGTGAGGGGTCAAATAATTATTTCCTCCACTGTACCTGTTGCACCTACAAATTAAAAGAATTTGCACTGACACAGAAAGGCTATTTGGCTCAAATTCAGATTTTCTTGTGACAGTCAAGATTTTGATTAATTATTTTCATCCCATTAAAGGCTCCCAGGCAAAAAGTTGTTTTTGTCAGCTCAAAGAAAATGGCTTACTACTGTTTCTGTTTGACACACACAACTTTTTGCCAAGTAACACATTGTTGTCTATGAAGGTGCAGAAAAATAGGTTTACAAGATAGATATTTAAAGTTAAATAACAGTTCAGAAAAGGAAAAACCATGACGGAATGTCAGAGGTTAATGAACTATTGAGGAGACTACAACCAAGGTCACCTTTGAAGGAAGACCAGTCAAAGGAAAGAGATTTATGGCCGGCAAACTGTTGAAACCAATTGTAGCATTAGAGTGAAGTCTGAGAAGGGTTACAGCTTTCTTAACTCGTGTTTTATGGGGAGAGAGCAGTTAAAAACATTATAAACATTCATGTATGTAGCTGCCTTTTTATTCTACATTTGCAATCTAGTATTCTATATAAACTGTTTTTAACAAGCTTGGAAGAGAAGTATTATTTCCTTAAACAGTATTTTCTTATTGAATTGTGCTTAATACATGGGAATACAAGGCAAATTCTGTGATTTTAGTGGTTGTTTGTGTTACTTGGGCATTATTGCCGTTGGTGGCCGCACCACCATAGACATCACACTACTGCCACAGCAGGGCAGAAGACTATCAATCTAACAACATACTGTAAATGTGGGAGGGAGAATGAGACAAAAGCAGATATCTCTGGTATGTGGAAAGGGAAACCTGTGTGACCACACATCCTTCTGTTTATATTGTAGTGATGTTTTGATTAAACTGCCCTATGAGGAGCAGATGGTGCATGTGGTAGGTCAACTGGCATCATAAAAAATGTCAGGAACCACTCCTCTTTATAACAACTGCTCTCCTTGATATCCCACTCAATATGGTCATTCATGTGTAAGGCCAAGTTTGACATGATCTACTCCCTTGACCTGCAATATGAAGCATGGTAAAATATTTGTTTGGGGATCCTTCCCACAAGCTATTGTCTATATGACAACTTTTAATAACACCTCTGTTCGTGGAAGTGGCTCTTTTATTGAGGAGCTTAAGGCCCCCGTAAACTTCTGGCCCCATTCCACCTGCATCTGGGTTAAAAGAAACCAATTTCAAGAGGAGAAACTTTGGAAAGCACTATTGTAAATGTTTAGATTTGCTTATCTTTGTGAGATAACTAGACTGTTCAGCTCCAGGGCTGAATAAACACACAACAGCTTTTAAACAATAAGTGATATGCAGTGGTAACCCTAGAATTTGTATCTTGTGTTCGCAATCCAAAGAAATGAATTCAAATCTATTCAAGGCATTTTTCTTTTTTAAATGATTTTTGCAATAGCCCTAAAAGCATCTGTATAATATTACTGACTTCATTAGAGAGTATTGGAATATAAGAAACAAAATGAAGGACCAAGGAACAATATGAACTAATCAATAATAATGACATGCTGTACATTTACTCCCTCCTTTTTGTGTCATTTCAACCACCCAGTTGTACTTGGTTTGTCCACCGAGACTAGACAAAATTATCCTTATTTTTACTTGTATCCAATCTCCTGAATTTTCAGCAAATCACACAAAGCTTTAGAATGTCCTTAGTGTTCCATTCAGCTTTGTAGGCTTTGATTGACTGCTAGTATAGGGGGGTATTGTCCTTCAGACAGAAAATTGTTTTTCATATTGTTTTTCCACAGTTGAGACCCATGTCATATTCTCTTCCAAAATTCATGATATTGTTGTAAATGTTGTGTAGAATGCAGACATAAAGTTAAAAACTATATTATAAAAGACAATTCAAAATACAGATAAAAGTATATGTAAAAATATATTTAGAAAAAATTGCCTGTGCAAATGCCATTGTATACAGTATGAATAAGCCTGGTGCATGGCCTAAATGGAGTCCTTATAGGACATCCAGCCATTGAACCCTACGGGACCCAGACTGGCAACCTTGGGCAACATCTACAGCCGCCTACCTTACAGCCCAGCGTTAATGGGATGCAATAACGCAGCTACCAAGAGGGCCCTGCTGTGACGAGTCATGAACTCCCAAGATGATGCCACGTCATCAGCAGAAACCCGCCAACCACCCAATTAGTGGGAGATGCGGCTGCAAAGAGGCTGGAACAGTTTGCATGCAGCCTTCTAACTTGGCGATCCCCAAGAGGTACATCTCCCGCAATGTCTGTGTCCCTAGCTCAGTTGGAGAGTGAAGGAGACTGGAGCTTATCCCGAACAAGTCTCTACCCTCAGTGAACCAGTGCTGGCTAATGTACCATAACAAGCAATCACTCTGCCCTGATAGGCAAAATCGATTAAGTGAAAACAGACTCTGCTATACTCAAACATGATGTTCAGAAAATCATGAGAAGATAAAAGAAGAATAAGTAAATTGGAAGATACCACAAACCTACTCCCGGGGTGCATTACTATTGCTGAGAAACAACTAGCACTGCTGGGACCAAAGGCCGACGACATGGATAAACACATGGATAAGACACAAAAATATTTGCATCTAAGGCTTCCCAGAGAGGGGTGAGGGTGCTTCACCAGTGAAATTCCCGGAAAAATGCCTGATTGGTACATTTGGTCATAGTGCCTTTTTCCCCCAGTTTTACAATAGAGAGAGCAAATAACATTCCAGGTAGACCATCTCCCCCAATAATTGCATGCCTTCACAACTACAGAAATAGGGTTGCTGGTAGGAGACAAGGAAAATTGGATAGATATCCTATGAAAACCCCCAAATTTTCATTTATCCAATTCCTCCTCAGAGGTACGGAAACATAGAGATAAATTTACGAAGGCAAAGAGGCAATTAAGACAGAGGAAAATCCATTATGCCATGGTCTTTCCTGTCTGTCTTAGGGTCTCCGACAGTGGAAGAACACAGTTTTTTAACTCCTTGGAAGAGCCATTCTCCTGGCTTATAACAGGGCCACACAATTCGCCGGACTGCGAATGGATGTTATAGTGGAACTCCCGGTAGCAGGGAACAAAACCCACTCTAAGTTCATTAAAGGGGTGGGTGGGGTGTGAAGGAGTTGGCTTTTGTGCTACATGTTTACAAAGGTGTCTGTTATATTGTTTTTCTCACAAATTTAGTACTGAGGTGCTATAAAGCTCCCACTTTGCTGGCAAACATCTACATTAATTCAATGTAAGTCATGACAATGGTTAAAGTATTGTCATGGAATGTACGAGGGATGGGAAACACAGTTAAGAGACTTAAGGTTTATAATTTTATTAGGAATTAAAAAAAAAAAAATAATAATAACAACAAGGGACCCACCTGATAGGCAGCAAAATTTTATCTTTGAAAAAACCTTGGATAGGCTCTACATATCATTCAGTGTATTCTAATTACTCCAGAGGGGTCTCAACTCTTGTTTGTAAGTCATGCCCTTTTATTCTGTACAAAGTTGTTACAGATGGGCAAGGTAAATATGTTATTATCCATGGGTCACTTCATGGGAACAAACTTACATTCATAAATGTGTACCTCCCCCCTCCATTTCAGGACAAGACCCTTACACAATTATGGAGAAAGCCCTCTCTCTCTGCCCTGCACCTCTTCTATTAATGGGTGATTTCAATGCCACCCTACATGCAGATCTGAATAAATTTCGTGCCCCAAAATTGTTTTAACCACGCCTTTAAAAGATGATGTGACCTCTGGAGGGTTTGTAACCCACATGAGAAACATTATACCTGCTACTCAGCAGGATATAATAGTCTATCTAGAATAGACCTAGCAGTGGGCAATGAGGAACTTAATAAAAACACACAGAGTATGAGGAAACTTACAAGACGTATCTCAAATCTAACAATACAGGTCTCTCAAACATACACGGATAGGCTTTAGAGTTTGAGCCCATACTTCACATCATGATCTGAATGAAAGTAACATAGATGCATTCCCAGCAATCAGTCAAGATGACAACCCTTTGAATACTACTCAGGATGCACTGAAAGCATACATCCATGGGGAATCTATAAACAATATAAAAGCTCTTACAACTAGTTCAACAGCTGCGATCTTTTTAACGACCCAACGGGTGATGGATGCTGAGGCCAGATATATTGTATCTCTCAGCCTACAGAACAGAGCCAAAAAGAATGGGGACAGCGTCAGGCAAACCTAGATGTGGCCAAGTAGATCTACCTAACCAGAAAGCATATTTTATATCAAAAGGCAATGGTCTTTGTGTACTCTCTTAATAAAATTGATAGTAGTTTACCATTTTTATCACCATTCTCAAAGATATTTATGTTTGAGAATGGTAATAAAAATGGTAAACTACTACCAATTTTATTAAGAGAGTACACAATGACCATTTCCATTCCTACTGGGGAAGTTACTTCCTCCCCGGAGAGAATAAATCAGACATTTGCAGGTTTCTATTCAGAATTTTACAGCACTAAATTGGGCATATTCTCAGCAAGCATACACTGATATCTAGAGGACATCCAACTGCTCACACTATCAGAGCAGAACTATCAGAGGTTATACAAGGGAATCCCCTCTCCAACAGAGAGACATTGATAGTTATCATCCCAAAAATGGGTAAAGACCAACTTCGGTGTTCGGTGGTCCTCCTACAGGTCAGTCTCACTTATTAACACTAACGTGAAAATATTAGTGTAAGGGATTGGTGACTAGGCTGGCAGAACATTTGCAGGATTTAATATCCCCTGATAAGATGGGCTTTAGGCCTGAAAGATCAACAGACACTAACATCAGATGGCTTTTTATGAATATATCCATCAATCATGATAACCCAGGAAACAGAATAGTGGTTTTACTTGACAACGAAAAAGCCTTTGACTTGGTAGAGTTGGGATATCTGTGGATCACAGTGGACAGGATAGGTATCCCTCCTGCCTTTATTACATGGGTTAAGGCACTTTATACAAAGAAAGTCACACTGCTGGTGATGGCAACAGCTAAAGTGTGGAAAAGTTTTACCCAAAAGTACAAAACCAGACATAATAGTGGAGTGCAAACTGATAACCTTTCCAGAATTAAAACTATCTTTTCCCCTCTCTAACAAAATGCTCTTTAGGTATCTTCAGTTGTGACATGCAATAGTAGCCAAAATTTCCCAAGCCGCCAATAATTACAACCCCTAGGAGTCTGGAGACTATGGAACTTTAAAAAAAATATTTCCCAATTCTATGCCAGCCTTATAAGCGCGACCGCCACTCCCCTGAACAAGCTTTACAATGGAGTCCAGATAGAAATAGACTCACCTTGAAATCCTAGGACCCCTTGACTTTACCGCAAATTACCAACTAGGCCTCTGACGCCCTCCCTTTCATGTCTATTACACATCTATACCAGCAGAGTTCTACTACTGTCAAACCTCTTTTATGTATACTTATAATGTTAGGAAGTGTGTAGTAGCAGCTCAATTTATAGGGACATCAAGACAAGACACTGTGTTTCAGTTTGTTATTGTTTTAATTAACTATAAAATTAAGCAATTTGTGCAAATGTAACTTACACGGTTTTATGTACATCTTGAAATGCTTAATAAAAGAAACTGAGGCCTGATTATTTCAAAAAGACAAATCACCTTAGGCAAATAAATAAAATGAATCATCACCCTGACAATGTAAAACAGATAATGCACTAGAAATACCACATACACTTTGCAAGGTAATAAATCTAAGTATGTATTCCTGAACCATCAGTGGCCTTTAGCAAGCACATGTATGTAAACATGTATGAATACAGGATACAGTGCCACTGGTTTAAAGGGGCAATACATAATGGTTTGCAGAATGAGTTTAATGAATAAGGATTGTGTGTGCCCCTTTTCAGTTCTAACAAACAAAAAAGCTTACAGAACATATTGCTACTTAAAGCCAAGAATTTAAATAAACTTAGAGGCGGATAGAAAAATAGTTTTTCACCTTCTACAGCTAAATTCTAAAACAAATAAATCTACATCCTACCACCAGTGAATTATATATATATTACTATGCTCCAGAATTAAAAATCAGGACTAATAAATAATAAACAAATATGGCACCACCATAATCAACTATTCATGTAATACAACCTACCACCAGTGGATTTAAGTAATCACTCCACACCAAAAACCAAGAAAATGTCACTAATACACCTAAGCAATTGCAGCAGGTACTGGGTAATTAAACTGCTTATAGCTTATTTACAGCCAAATCCAACTGATACCAAGTGCCTTTTGAGTTTGTGTTTCCAATACAATCTCAATTTCAAAAAACCCTCCTTTGTGCTTGAATGTCCAGGAAGTATCTTTGTTCTATCTACTTTTTACTTAAAATGGGCTTTTGCAATTCCTACAGCACTTCTGGGGTGTTTATATGTAGTACATGGGATCCCTTATCTGGGAACCCGTTATCCAGAAAGTTACGAATTACGGAAAGGCCATCTCCCATAGACTCCATTATAAGCAAATAATTCCAATTTTTAAAAATGATTTCCTTTTTCTCTGTAATTATAAAACAGTACCTTGTACTTGATCCCAACTAAGATATAATTACCCCTTATTGGGGGCAGAACAGCCCTATTGGGTTTATTTAATGGTTAAATGATTCCCTTTTTCTCTGTAATTATAAAACAGTACCTGTACTTGATCCCAACTAAGATATAATTACCCCTTATTGGGGGCAGAACAGCCCTATTGGGTTTATTTAATGGTTAAATGATTCCCTTTTTCTCTGTAATTATAAAACAGTACCTGTACTTGATCCCAACTAAGCAGACTTAAGTTATGGAGATACTAATTACAGAAAGATCCCTTATCTGGAAAACCCCAGGTCCTGAGCATTCTGGATAACAGGTCCCATACCTGTATACTCTTGGGCCCAGTTGTATTTGTTTGGAAGCAGCTGTCATATTTTGTAAGTACATTATAAAGAGTTTGAGAGTTTTCATAGTATGATAGTTTCTGAGTTACAGGTCAAAAACCTGTGTTGTACCATAATACATAACAAACAATGAGCACAAAAGAAAGAGGAAAGAAGTTGCTCAGAAGAAAGGCATAAGGGCTCTGGCACACAGCGAGATTAGTCGCCCGTGACAAAACTCCCAGTTCGCGGGCGATTAATCTCCCCCATCAGTTGCCATCCCACCGGCGAAAATGTAAATGGCACACGCGGCGGCGCGATTACGGCAAATCGCCGAAAATGCCTCGCGAGGCAATTTTGTCGATTTGCCGAAATCGCCTGCGCAGCGTGTGCCATCTCACCAGCGACTTACATTTTCGCCGGTGGGATGGCAATTCGGGGAGATTAGTCGCCCGCGAACAGGGAGATTTGTCATAGGCGACTAATCTCGCTGTGTGCCAGAGCCCTAAATGACCAATTTCAAAGACTATACATCTCTCTATTTATGCAAAAAGAACACACTGGTCAGGTAGGTATTTACTTACCGAGGTCCAAGTTCATCCTCACTGCGCCAAACAAAGTCTCCAAACTTCTCGTAAAGGGAGTTGTAATGGTGTTGAACACGAAGAAGCATCGATGCAGACACTTCCATTAATGTGTTGTATGCAATTTGCTGCTCTTTCCCACTTGTGTAGCCATTGTACAGGGTATAGATCCTATCAGCTATTTCTGAGAAAACAAGATTTGTTTACCAAGTGCATGACTGTCAAATGAGGTGCCCCTACATTATTCACCCACATTCTGTTACTCCTGATTTATTTATAAGATGGGCAGATGTTGAGAAAGGGCATAAAATTGTTGCCAAAAATACTGGCACTTTTTGACATTTTTTTTAAATAATTTGCAAAAAGTACGACAAAATAAGTTTAAAGTTGAAGCTGAAAAAATATTGGCCAAGTATTGGCAAATAATAGCCAAGATTGATCATTCAGTATGGGACTGGACTTCCAAACCTTTCCAGTTTTCACATCTCTCCTCAAATGTTCAATGGAATATAGATCTAGGCTCATTGTTGGCTACTTTATAACTGTCCAGCATTTTGTCTTTCTGGATGCTTTTTGAAGTGCTTTGGGGCATTGTTCTACCTACAATTTGTGATAAAAACCCATCTTTCTTTTTTTTTTTGTAACTTAAAATTTGTATTAACATTTAGGCAAGTTTATAGCAAAACAAAAGAGAATATCATACATTATGCATAAAAGTACAAATACAAATTTTTTGGGTCAAGCGGTGAGAATAATGCACTGTTATAGCTATAGTCCTCATACAGCATGGTTAAAAAGCTTACTGCATTGATAGTGTAAGGTTTTTACAAGTTGAAGGCATCAAAAGACTTAAATAGACACAATGGACCAAGTTAAGCAAAAGAAAGAAAAAAGAACTTCAGGGGGGATTAGTCTCAGTCAGTAATTGTTACATCCAAGCCAATGCATCTTGATTACAGACAATTCTTCTTTATAAATATCTGTAGTTGTAAAAAGGTCCCAGTATATAGTTGAGAAGCTGCTGTTTAGCAGTGGTATTAGAATATAATGGTTTGGCAACTACAGTAGTTAGAGTATTCAACTTCTCCTTAAAAACACTTTACCCAATAGAGTTTCTACAGATTCTTATCAGTTTTTCAGATAAGACATTTGCTCGATTAGGTTACATGGAAAAAATGAGCAAACTACACAAATTAAAAAACTGAGCAGAGGAGATATGGTATTTAGAAGTTCCTCAAAAGTTAGCAACTTGCGTCAGATGGTTAATAAAACATAGATAGTGAAAAGGTTCTTTTGGCCCCAGAGTGTTTTAAAGGTGTCCTGCATACTAGGAGGAGTTGGTACTGGCTTTAATAGTGGGTGTAAACCCATTAGTTTATGGCTACATTTACTTAGATGTCAAATAGGTAACACAAATATTATAGACCTTCAAAGGGTTGTCCACCTATCAGTTAGCTTTTAGTATGATGTAGAGTAATATTGTGAGACAATTTACAGTTGGTCTTCATTTTTTATAATTTGTAGTTTTTTTAGTTGTTTTACTTTTTTGTAAAGTTTTTCAGTTTGGAGTTTCAGCAGCTATTGCTAAGAACCAAATTACCTTAGCAAGCAGGAAATGGTTTGAATGAGAGACTGGTATATGAACAGGAGAAGACCTAAGTTGAAAAATAAAGTATAAAAAGTAACAATAACAATAGTTAACAATAGCAATAGTTTTTTGGCTGCTGGGGTCAGTGACCGCCATTTGGAAGCTGGAAAGAGTCAGTTACTGAATTTAAAGTAATCTTTCGTAGTTTGCAATACTTCTAAGCAAGTTTGGGAGTCACGTAAAAGAGTACCACTTAAATGCCAATGGGTGGTGATCGATCATTCAATATGAAGCACTACTGTAAAATGATTTGACCAAGGAATTGTAATACTTTCTGAGGATACTAGGTATGCAAGCAAAGTTCTGGAGATCAGAGAAGAATAAGGTTGGGTATAAGCTGGTCTCATGCTGAATACATATGTAATTTATCATTAGGGTGATGAATATTCCAATCATCCATAAGATCCAGCCTATGGAGTAACTGACAACATTTTCTACATGTGTACAAGGTGCAAAAAAGATATGGTGTCTTGTGGGCCTACATCTTCTGGGACACCTCTCACTATCAGATTGTGGCACCAGAACCTATATTCTAGGTCTTTTTCGCTCAGTCCTCAGGAGGTGATTTTCCTCCACCTACATAGTGTGCCTCCATAGCAGTGTTTTCCAGGTGACCTGTTCTCTCTCTTCGGCTAATCACTTAAATCTTTTTATCTTTATGCTGCTCGAATAGTTTCAGATATGGTGGAGGTAAGCTTTTTGTGTAGTGCAGTTGGTTGTAGAGAGGGTACTTGGGCAGTCACTGGTTCTGAATTCTGTGGTTGTGTAGAGGTTTGTTCAGTACTGTGGTCTAAGTGTCCAGGAAAACTGGGTGAGAAGTCAAGCAGCATCTCCAGATCTGAGTCGTCTCCTTCATCTTGGAACGGCCTGCATGCAGCTGAGTCTTTATCTAAATATAGAGACATTGTCCCCACTGGTTCTTTCAGCTAGTTCTTTCTTAATGTTATAGTTTCACATGTCACCCACTATTATCTGGTAGGTAAAAAAAGCAGGGTGATCGGATGTTTGTTCCCTATCACGGAGCTTCTCAGTGATGTGTCTTACTCGTATGCATGTGCCCTCCTGAATTCCACCTCTCTGACACTAGATTTGTTACATAGAAACTGTATGCATCCCAGTGAAGTTAATCACTAGTCAATAAGTAGCTTTTATTGTGATTACACTGTGACATAATCTTGTAAAATATCTCCAGGCTTCTCAGCCTAAATAATTTTTGCCTGCAGCAATAAAATATAAACAGAGTAGGTTTTTTTTTCAGTTTAACATGCTAGTTGGGAATTTCTTGAGATGTCCATCTGCCAAAAATTAGGTGTACTGCTTCCTGGCATTGAATGTGGAGATGAACATACCTTCAGCTTTACTATCATCTACCAGCGGACAGGCAGTGCGCAGAGTGACAGAGCTTTGGGCTGAATGCCTCCCATGTGTATCCACAGCAAACAAAGTGAACCTATGGAGAGAAGTAATATTATGTCAAAAAGAGTGAAGAAAGCAACGTACAACTAGTGATAGGATTCAATGTTCCATTACAACCACAATATTAACTAAGTACAAACTGAGGATCGATTATTTTTTATCTGCTTTTTAATTAATATTGGGAATTCTTTAGCTGAGTAATAGGGTATTGCTAACAGATTTAGCTGAACCCATAACTTTATTCTGAGTAATAAAATAAGGCATGAAATGTGTTTAGGCAAAAACAGTAGTTATAGAGACACATTTCCTTTTTCACTGGAAAAATTGTTTGCTGCTTGAATTTGTTTCAAATTCAATATGGTTACACCGGGTCTGAGGTAGAGTACAATAATAAAGTAATTGCATAAGGGTGATATTAAATAAATTACCCACGTTTATGTATATGACAGTTGGCTGTTTGTAATGGACTGTTTCTCTGATTGCAATGTATGGTTTAAATTGCAAATGGAGCTTTATAAACACACTATTTTATATCAACTTTGATACTGTTTTTAGGTCTCAAATATTTAGAGAAATTGGCCTCCAAATATTTAGCATTAATTCATGAAGATGAGAGTTATATGCTAAGCTGCAGAAAGCATGAACCAGGACAAACATGCAAAAAGACTGCAAAATTCAAGCCCAGGACTGCTGACCCTAACAAGGATCTGAATAGCAGACTTCCTTGACCCTCCAAAGCACTCAAAACAGAAAATATATCAAATAATCTTGAAAAGGTACTGTGCTGATGTTGTTAATGGAACAGTAAGCCCAAAAAATGTGACGCAATTCAAATATAATGTACTGCTTCCTGCACTGATGAAACTGGGGTGCTTGCCTACTATAGGTATGGGACCTGTTATTCAGAATGCTCGGGACCTGGGGTTTTCCGGATAAGGGATCTTTTCGTAATTAGGATCTCCATAAGTCTGCTAAAAATAATTTAAATATTAAATAAACCCAATAGGCTTGTTTTGCCTCCAATAAGGATTAATTATATCTTAGTTGGGGTCAAGTACAAGGTTCTGTTTTATTATTACAGAGAAAAAGGAAATCATTTTTAAAATTTAGAATTATTTGCTTATAATGGAGTCTATGGGAGATGACCTTTCCGTAATTAGGAACTTTCTGGATAAGGGGTTTACGGATAAGGGAACCCATACCTGTACTATACTATTACTATAGATCTGGAAAAAAGGAGAAAAGGCACAGGTTACACAGCAGGTAACAGATAAGCTCTCTAGTATAAAATGAACGGTATTTTCTAGAGCTTATCTGTTATTTGCAATGTAACAGGTGACTTTTCTCCTTTTTCCAGGTTGAATGGCTGCCACATGGTTACATAGCAGCTTAATTGTAGCAGTCTTTCTGAAGCAGACACACCTATTGTACCAGTGCAGGTCAGCAGTATATTATATTTTAATTACTTTGATACACTTTAATGGTACTGTTCCTTTTAATGTTGTGTTTCAATAAATTCTGAAAGAAAAATCTACGATCTGTATACATAATCAATTTGTTTATCTTATAGAAGGCTTTAAGTTGTTTACGTCTCAGTTAACTGTCATATTAGATTTTTTTTCTTGCTTGTATTCAATTCCTAGGGGTTTCTTCAAAGAGCCTTACGTGATATAATTGCAGATAAATGAGGACAGAAAGAAGGGCTTTTTCATTTCTGTGAACTTTGATGAGACTATGGGGACCTGACATTCCTTACATGTAAGATTCTTCTCAGAGATGAAGGAAAACAGATGTGTATCATAACTTGCATTCAGAAACAACAGACCCCCTATAGAGATAAGCCATCCTCATGGCAAGCACATAAACCATTTCTGAACCACATGAACATTCACATAAAATGTAGAGGCCCTTTCCATATACAGAAGTGAACCCAATACAGAACCCTGTGGCACACCATCTATTTCTATTAGAGAACGTAGCGGTGACAACTGCCCTGTCTGCAGTCTTTATAACGTGCAATGTATAGGTTTAGTTTTTGCTTTTTATAGTTTACATTTCTTACTTCTCCCACTCTTCATTAATCAGCTTAAGGTCTACAATAAGGTAAATAAAGGTATAGCAGGGGTCCCCAATGTTTTTTTTACCCCCGAGCAACATTTAAATATATAAAAAGTTGGGGAGCAGCGCAATCATGAAAAAAAATTTCTGGGGTGGCCAATAAGGACTGTGATTGGTTATTCAGTAGCTCAATGTGGACTGGCAGACTACAGGAGGCTCTCTTTGGCAGGACACATGGTCTTTATATCTTCAAAACTTGCCTCCAAGCTAGAAATAAAAAAAATGGGAACCTTCATTGAGGCCACTGGGAGCAACATCAAAGGGGTTGGGGAGCAACATGTTGCTCACCAGCCATTGGTTGGGGATCACTGAGGTATAGAATACCTGTATAGTATTACAGGTATAGTAATGTAATAGTAAAATACCTATTCATTTCAAATGCTTAAATAGAAAACTTGCAGAGTTTGTGTAATTCGATCACAAATGGTCAGCATTAACGGCATACTAGGTTTTAGTTTGCCACATTTAGGCTGATAACGGCAGTTTGGCTAATTTGAAATAACCAGCCTAAAATCACTGTTGTGAAATGTATAGGAAAAGCTGCAAATTAGCTTTTTGCAACACCCCTTAATATGTTATTATGTCAGTTGCCATTTGTGTATGCTAAAACCACAAGGAATTGATTATATAAAACCTAACTATGAGTATAATAGATTGGACTAAAAAGAGAAGGAAACGTAAAAACTAAGGTTTATCAGAAAGGTCTATGTAAATACAGCCATAAGCACTTACAGCACTTACTATCAAAAGAAACACAGGATTTCTTGTTTCATTTTTTGTAAACATGTTCTTTGGTATCAGACTTCAGAAAAATCCTTCATTCCAGGGGCATGAGTCTGCACAGCTCTTTCCCCTCCCCTGCTCCCCCCTCCCATAAGAATTCATAAAACTCACTCCCCCCTCCCTTAGGAATGTGTGATCTGAGCTACCAAGGGCTATGAAGCTATGAAGACCAAGCTAAAATGGAAGCTGCTATCGTAAACGGAGGGAGCTTCTAGTGCTGTTTACTCAGGTATGGTAATGCTTTCTGCAGAATAAATATAGCGTTTAGGTGGCACTAATGTGGCAAATCAATTGGCAGGAAAATGCCAAAATGACCTTTCTTCTCCTTTAATGCCTGTCATTTACATTGCAAAAGTACAATGGCCTTCTTTGGCACAACCAATAATAGGGCTTATTTACGAATGCAAGCACAAGTGCAAAATTGCATATTCTTAAACACTATTCATAAAGGCACTTGCAGCTATATTTCCTTGGAATATTTGCCCAGTGCAAATGCACTGCCATGTTTGATGCTACATGCACTGGAATACCGGAAGTGATACAATTTGAGGATGTGATGAATACAGTATTACAGTGAAATTCTTGGAAAAAATGCAGCATTATGGGGAAAAAAAACATGATATTCTGAGGAAGTTTTGGACCTACTGCATTAATTAATGGCTATTTTTTTTTTTACAAATATCTGAAAGTCTGCATAGAATTCAATTTTTACCAGCACTGCATAGATGTCAAAAGAGGATTTCCATGTTTTTAATTTAAACATCCCAGACTGGCACAACTACTGAAGAGGTGTTGCTAGGGTTGTTTTTTTCAACATGGGCGACTTATAAATTCCTGAATTTATATCTGACTCTTTGAATTTACTCTTTATCGCTGTCTGTAAGTCACAACTTGCCCTTAACTGGTTGTTAGCATTATTAAAGGGGCACATACTTCCCTTCACTATGATTTCGATGAACAGGGCTTGTGCTAAGCATACTAATGTTTTAATCTCAAAAAAAGATAGTATTTCATCAGATAAACCTGTCAAACAGGGAAACTGAAGCTACTCCGAGTCTGATCCTTGGATATTTCATTTATTTGATATTTGTTGCAAATATTTTGTCTTTCCAATAAGCAGAAATCCATTATGCAGGATATTACCTGTTCACTGCTTATCTAATTATCTACCTTGCAAAGACCAAAGGGAGTAGCTTTGATTTCCCTGTTTGTCCTGTTTAGTTATAAAAATAATAATAAAAACTATAGATTCTTCAAGATTAAAACAGTAGGCAAGCAGTAGGTTGCATACAAGCCCTATTCATTGAACTCCTGTTGAACAATACTGCCATTTTAAGGCAGTGTATATGTTCTGGTCCCCTGGTCTCTAGCTAGAAAAATACCATCATCACATTTATTAAAGCAGGATTAGATGTTGATCTTGATTAGATGTTAGCCTCTCCTGATCCTTGTTGTAGACAATAGATTACAAATAAGTAGTCCACCCTTGCCTCAGCCTGTGCTTCTGGCTTCAGATCTTTGTATGAATGAACCTATTACTGTGAATAACTATGGTATATGTCTCCATTCTCCTTACTGAAAATGACTGCATCTGGCAGTCTCTTAGCCCTTGGAGTGGTTTTGTTCTCTTTACGTTAATTACAGAGCACACACACACACACTACTAGCACTACTACTCTTCTGTTTGGCATGTAAAAACAGATTTATTATTGTTCTTATGAGGTGCTTTGGGACATGGAAGCAATGCCAGGAATTCCAGACCTACCATACAATATTTCAGGAAGTAAGAACAAATCGGAATCAGGAGAACATACAAGATATAATCTCACTGGGCTTTTGTGACTGTTCTGCGCTCCAAGGTTAAAGAAACTCTGCCAAGCCTGAGCCTCTGCATGGAACTCTGGAAACCAACATAAACTGGCACATTTAGAGCATGTTAGTTATTTAAACAAAGTATCTTACACTGCATGCAGAGTTCAATAAGGTTTTAACCACTTAATTACAAGAAGGGTCCCTAACACCCAAAACAAAATCGCTGACATTAAACCACTATTAGAGTTTCATAGAGACCATTAGAGCTACCAATATCAAGTCATCAAGAAAGTTCTAATAACAGTAATATAATTTCCTATAGGGTTTTGGTTAAAAAAACAATTAATTTTTGATTGATTCCCTTGTCTGTAAGGCAGTACTTTATTACTTGCTGTTAGCTAAAGCTAGCATTTATACATTTTGATAGCAAAAAATCCTATTAGTTTTTACATTACCTTAAAGAAGAAGGAAAGGCTAATACAGAGTTAATCTCAAGCTGCAGGCATACCTTCAGTTCTCTCAATAGTGACCCTAAGTCTGCCCATATTTCTCGCGTTCAGATGATCAAAAGCCTCATAGGAAAAAAAAACGCTGAGCTCTGTAAAGAAAGTTCCCATAATGCCTCACTCCTGCACCAAGACCAAGACCGGTGTACATGCTCAGTTAGTTATACTATGAGGAAGCTTCCTGCTGATTGGCTCAGATCCACATTCCTAAGGGGGGGAGTGAGTTCTTAGCATTCTTGAAGGAGGGGGGAGCAGAAGAGGGGAGAGAGAAGAGAGCGGCATGTTTCTGGCAGAGGAAAACAGACACAAGAAATCTTTCGACAGAGAATTCAGTGCAGTTTTTCTGTGAGTGCTTATGGCTGTATTTACATAGACCTTATAAAGCTTACTTAGTTTTTACCTTTCTCCTTTAAAGGGGTTGTTCACCTTTGAGTTAACGTTAAGTATAATGTAGAGAGTAATATTCAGAGACAATTTGCAGTTGGTCTTTATTTTAGATTATTTGAAGTTTTTTTATTATTTAATTTTCAGTTAAGGAGCTCTCCAGTTTGGAATTTCAGTTGTTTGGTTGCTAGGGTCCAAGTTACCTCAGCAACCAGGGAGTAGTTTGGATGAGAGATTTGTATATGAATAGGAGAGGGACTAAATAGAAATGAAAGTTACAAAAAGTAACAATAACAATAAAAGTATAGCCTCACAGAGTAATATATTTTTGGCTGCCGGTGTACTCACTGCCTACAATATATTATTTCATTATTCAATATAACCATTAATTTAGATGTCAGATCACTTCTCAGGGTAGGGACCTATAGGGTTAACAATACAGATAAGCTTTAGACCCTACATTTTTCACTTTTCCTGGGCAGAGACCACTCCCTACTGAGCCTGGGGTCACCAAGGCCCCAGTAAAGCCTTCTTACACCAGAGGGACTATTACTTTTGGAGAAGTTGGGGAGCAGGGACCCCGTGAACGAGGATTAGTAAATGTAGGATATATATTTGTAATAGCACTTTCTAGGAAAGCTTTAGATAGAAAGAGCAGCTTTCTGGCTCCACAGTAGTGACAAAGGTATCAGGTATAGTCTTCTCCCTGATCCATGTCCACTGTAGGGGATCTGGACCACTAGAGGTAGAAACCTAATGGCTTGGTTACTACCCAGACTACTCTCCATAGTGGTGCCTCTGCATATTGCTTGCTCTGTATTGAACCCGCCAATCCATTGCTACATCTGCATTTGTAAGTATTTACTGCATAACCCTGTGGACCATATGTCTTGGACAATATAACCAGTTCAGTTTGAGTTTGCTGCAAGAACCTTTGGGTGTCCTTTATTTAATTATCTTGCACACATCCTAAGTAAGTTGTAGTTACACTAATGCCCCCTTGAAACTTTCCATGGAGCAAAAACCCTTCCTGTGTCCAGTGTAACCCAAGCTCTATAGCCTATCTAGCTGGTCTAATCTGCAGTACAGCCAAAAAGGGGCATGGAGCAAATGAGAAATGGCTAAAAGAACTCAATGAGAAATGGCTAAAAGAACACATACCACATTACAGTATGAATGATCAACAATTTAAATGTCAGGAACTGCCTGGATTCAAACCTTGGACTCTGCTGAACTTTGTTTGCACTATTCTCGAGTCACTGGGAGCTTTTAGGGTTAGTGGTCTGTCTTCCAAATGTACATCCATTATCCCTCTCTGCTACTCTCATCCCTCCACCTACTTTGTTTACTACATGTGCCAGTGACCAAGCTTAAGATTAAGGGCCTTTATAAGCCTGCACCTTGCAACTCATAGATAGCTGCTTGATCATCAGAGCTACTGAGCCTGATCTAGGCTGTAATTCTGCAATTCCTGGTTCTGTCTTGGTTCCTCATTCACCAGTCCCCACCCAATTCGCGTTGCTGTAGATTCCATGGTTTCTTGACACTGCTAGCTTGCTGCCCATCCGGACCTCAGCCTGCTACTCGGACTTCACGTGTCTCCTTCCAGCCTTAACCTTTCAGCCCAATACCAGAGTCTGCTTTTGCCTATCACTTACCTTAACCACAGGCCTGTATTTGTATTATTGTTCTTGATTTGCACTTCTTTCTATTTTTGTTATTTCTCTTATCTGTACAGTAAATCTATTTTTACCAAATAATAGTTTCCAGTCATTATCTATCCATTGATGGATGTGTCCTGGGTTACTCAGTGCACAAGCTCCTAGTCAATCTCTAGTGTCCAGACCTGACAATAAAGTTAAAAAAAATGAACACTTGGCTTACTAACAGGCTGGTGGCTGGTTGAATCAACTTGCTTTCATTTCAACTAAAAAGGGATAAGTATTCTTTACTAACTTTATCAAAACCATTGTGTTTTTTTTAACTGTTGGGTTTTATTTATTTTTTTCATAAGTAATTGTTGTTTTTGGAGCTAATTTACAAAGTTTGTGGGATCCATAGGCTTACAGCAGGTTACATTCCCTTGTAATTACCCTCAGCTTGAGGAGGGTGGGGTTTGATTAGTTCACCTTTACAGACTGCATAAATAGAACCACAGGCACTCCAGTGGAGCTTGCTCTGGTGGTAGGTGCTCTGTAAGTGATTGCTCTTGAAGTGGGGGCTCTGTAAGTGGAGTTATAAACTCAGGGAGTTAAACACTAAGGGAGTTAAAAACAAGGTAAAACAAGGTATTTACTACAAGTCCTTACACCTTTTTTTGTTTAACTGTTCTTGTAACTGGGAGTATGAGTTGTAGCAACATTGAAGGTCTGACACAGTGCACAGCCTGCCACATGTA
This sequence comes from Xenopus tropicalis, assembly GCF_000004195.4. Classification (NCBI taxonomy): domain Eukaryota; kingdom Metazoa; phylum Chordata; class Amphibia; order Anura; family Pipidae; genus Xenopus; species Xenopus tropicalis. The sequence goes on along the minus strand of NC_030684.2, from coordinate 34,167,114 downwards.
TGCAGTTGTGGAACAACAGTTCCAAAGTGCATACCTCTGTTGTGGATGTGAGCGAATTGCCACTTTAGAGGCTCGCGTCCTAGAGGAACACGTTGCAACACTGCGTTCAATCAACAATCTTGAGAGGGGTCTCTTGTTAACTGAACAAGAACTAGTGGGGTCAGATAGTAGGGGGGGAGGGGAGCAGCAAAAGGATGATAGGGCAGTAAGCTGGGTGACAGTTAGAAAATCTAGTGTGGGGAAAAGGAAAAGGGAGGCTGCTCCAGGGTTTGCGCATCCCAACAGATTTGCCAGATTGTGTGAAGAAGATGGGAGTGTGAACTCTGGATTGGCGGTTCTAGGTGAGGCTGATCTCTCTAACAGCCGGGAGACCAGTTTCACTAGTAGTGGTGGGGAGGAGAGCAGAGCTAGGCCTAAACAGATGGTGGTTATAGGGGATTCGATCATTAGGAAAGTGGACAGGGTAATCTGTCAAGCGGATCGCTTTAACCGGACAGTTTGCTGTCTTCCTGGTGCCAGGGTTCGGCATGTGGTTGATCGGGTTGACACATTATTGGGAGGGGCTGGGCATGACCCGGCTGTCTTGGTACATATCGGTACTAACGACAAAATGAACGGTAGGTGGGGGACTTTAAAGAGTGAGTTCAGGGATCTAGGCTCTAAGATTAGGCAAAGGTCCTCCAATGTCATTTTTTCAGAAATTTTGCCGGTGCCACGTGCAAGTTTAGGGAGACAGCGGGAGCTTAGGGAGCTAAATGCGTGGCTAAAGTCTTGGTGTAGGAAGGAAGGGTTTGGGTTCCTAGAGCACTGGGCTGACTTTTCCTTGGGGTACAATCTATACAGCCCTGACAGATTGCACCTCAATGGAAGGGGGTCTGCTGTGCTAGGGGAGAGAATGGTTAAGAGGTTGGAGGAGTGTTTAAACTAGACAAGGGGGGGGTGGGTGAGCTAGAATTCCATGGGAAAATTAGTGTAGACGGGGTAGGGGGACTAGCAAAGGGTTGTGGGGGAGGAGTGAGGGGGGCATATAGTTTATCAGATAAGGAGCTTCCGTTACAAGGAAAGCAGTCTCATAATTGCCTTAGCTCTAATTCTCCCTTAGCTAATGTAAACATCAGAGGGAGAAGTAATCATCTCCGCTGCATGCTGGCTAATGCGCGTAGCTTGTCGGGTAAATTAGGGGAGCTGCAAGCTATTGCATGTATTGAAAATTATGATTTAATAGGTATCACTGAGACCTGGTGGGATGATAAATGCGACTGGGCTGCGAATTTAAATGGTTATACACTTTTTAGGAGGGACAGAGAGATTAAAAAGGGTGGAGGGGTTTGTCTTTACGTAAAGTCAGACTTAAAGCCATGTAATAAAGACATTACCAATGAAAACGTCGAATCTCTTTGGGTAGAAATTTCAGTAGGGCTGAAGGTCACAAAGAAAATGATCATTGGTGTATGCTATAAACCACCCCGTATAGATGAGGGGGATGAGGCCCAGCTATTGTTGCAAATGGAGGAGGCTTCAAAACTGGGTCAAGTTGTTGTTATGGGGGACTTTAATTATCCGGACATTGACTGGAGTAATGGGGTGGCTAAGTCAGAAAAAGCTAGTAGGTTTGTAAATATGCTAAATGACAACTTTTTATTTCAGGCAGTTCAAGAACCCACTAGGAATGACGCTATTTTGGACCTGGTGATTTCTAATAATAATGAACTCATCTCTAACATTTCTGTGGGTAAGCATTTGGGGAACAGTGATCACAACATGGTCTCCTTTGAGATAATGCTGCAGAGACAGCGCTATAAGGGAGTAACTAATACGCTCAATTTTAGACGTGCAGACTTTGCCAGTATAAGGGCATCTCTGCAATGTGTCAGCTGGGAAAGGCTTTTCATGGGGTTAGACACAGAAGGAAAATGGAACATCTTTAAAACATTGCTTTGTAGGTATACACAACAGTATATTCCCCTTGTAAGCAAGGAGAGGCATCGCAAAGCAAAACCTTTATGGCTGAATAAAAGTGTTATTGTCGAGGTTGGTAAGAAAAAACGTGCTTTTAGGGCATTCAAGTTAGCTGGGACAGCAGAAACTTTCATCAGGTACAAGGAAGCAAATAAAGCATGCAAAAAAGCTATCAAGCAAGCTAAAATAGAGATGGAAAGGGATATTGCTGCTAGGAGTAAAAAGAATCCTAAATTATTTTTTAATTATGTGAATAGTAAAAAAATGAAGCAAGAAGGGGTGGGAACTTTATTATCACTGGGGGGTAAGTTGGTTGATGAGAACGGGGAAAAAGCTGAAATTTTGAACTCTTATTTTTCATCTGTCTATACATCTGAGGAGCCAGATAATGAAGGCTTCCCTTGTAATATGCCCAGTTCTAGTAATTTAGCTACTGGCGCATGGGTCACTCGGGAGGAAATTCAAAAGAGACTTGAACATGTAAAGGTAAACAAAGGTCCAGGGCCGGATGGGATTCATCCCAGGGTATTAAATGAGCTGAGCGCTGTGATTGCCAAACCTCTTCACTTAATTTTTCAGGATTCATTGAGGTCTGGCATGGTGCCAAGAGACTGGCGGATTGCTAATGTGGTGCCGTTATTTAAAAAGGGATCCCATTCTCAGCCTGAAAACTATAGGCCTGTTAGTCTGACATCAGTAGTAGGAAAACTTTTGGAAGGGGTAATAAGGGATAGGGTACTTGAATAGATTGCAGTTCACAATACTATTAGTTTGTGCCAGCATGGTTTTATGCGTAACAGATCTTGCCAGACTAATTTAGTCGCCTTTTATGAGGAGGTGAGCAGGAACCTTGATGCTGGAATGGCAGTTGATGTCATCTACTTGGACTTTGCTAAAGCGTTTGATACAGTACCTCACAGAAGGTTAATGATCAAATTAAGGAATATTGGCCTAGAACATAATATTTGTAATTGGATAGAGAACTGGCTGAAGGATAGATTACAAAGAGTGGTTGTAAATGGAACATTTTCTAATTGGACCAGTGTGGTTAGTGAAGTACCGCAGGGGTCAGTCCTTGGGCCTTTGCTTTTTAACTTGTTTATTAATGACCTGGAGGAGGGCATAGACAGTACTGTTTCTATTTTTGCTGATGACACTAAATTGTGCAAAACTATAAGTTCCATGCAGGATGCTGCCACTTTGCAGAGCGATTTGACAAAATTAGATAACTGGGCAGCAAACTGGAAAATGAGGTTCAATGTTGATAAGTGCAAAGTTATGCACTTTGGTAGAAATAATATAAACGCAAACTATCTACTGAATGGTAGTGTGTTGGGGGTTTCCTTAATGGAGAAGGATCTAGGGGTTTTTGTTGATAACAAGTTGTCTAATGCCAGGCAGTGTCATTCTGTGGCTACTAAAGCAAATAAAGTGCTGTCTTGTATAAAAAAGGGCATTGACTCAAGAGATGAGAACATAATTTTGCCTCTTTATAGGTCCCTGGTAAGGCCTCACCTTGAGTATGCAGTGCAGTTTTGGGCTCCAGTCCTTAAGAAGGATATTAATGAGCTGGAGAAAGTGCAGAGACGTGCAACTAAACTGGTAAAGGGGATGGAAGATTTAAACTATGAGGTGAGACTGTCGAGGTTGGGGTTGTTTTCTCTGGAAAAGAGGCCCTTGCGAGGGGACATGATTACTCTGTACAAGTACATTAGAGGGGATTATAGGCAGTTGGGGGATGTTCTTTTTTCCCATAAAAACAATCAACGCACCAGAGGCCCCCCCTTTAGATTAAAGGAACGGAGCTTCCATTTGAAGCAGCGTAGGGGGTTTTTCACGGTGAGGGCAGTGAGGCTGTGGAATGCCCTTCCTAGTGATGTGGTAATGGCAGATTCTGTTAATGCCTATAAGAGGGGCCTGGATGAGTTCTTGAACAATCAGAATATCCAAGGCTATTGTGATACTAATATCTACAGTTAGTACTAGTGGTTGTATTTATAGTTTATGTATGTGAGTGTATAGATTGGTAGGTGTGGGTTAGGTGTGCTGGGTTTACTTGGATGGGTTGAACTTGATGGACACTGGTCTTTTTTCAACCCTATGTAACTATGTAACTTCAAGGTTGTATTTTTTGTGAAAAGGTTCTTTATTCTCTCAATGACTGCCTATGAATAGCAAAATGTTGTGTTTTCATTTCCGTAGAACATTATTGTTCCCAGCTTCCTCCAGTACTAAGAATTTTAAATCGTTAAACTTGCTGGGTATATGTATTTTTGAAACCTCACGTACTGTGTTACTATCTTCCCCTTAGAATGAAGCAGTCGAATGGTTAAGCATCTGAGAAAATACAGGTATGGGACCTGTCATACATAATGCGGGTGGCCTGGAGTTCCAAGATAACGGATCTTTCTGTAGTTTGGATCTCCATACATTAAATCTGGTAAACAAGTATTTGAATAAACCCAATAGGATTGCTTTGCCTCCAGTAATCATTTTTTAAAATGTGAATTATTTGATTAAAATGGATTCTATTGGAGATGGCCTTCCTGTAATTCGAAGCTTTCTGGATAACGGGTTGCTTGAAAATGGATCCCATACCTGTACTAATACAGACACAAGCAAAATCACAGCCACTACCTTAAGTACAAGTGCAGAATGACAGAACAGTCTTCCAGCAGAGATGGCAAAGTAGAAATCTGTACTTAGCTTTAGATCATATATATATATATATATATATATATATATATATATATATATAGAAAAGGTCTGCTCATATGGTAGGTAGGAAACCTGTAGAATAAGGGGGACAACTGGTTCCAATCTGCCATCACATTTTACATATCTATGGAGGATTCCTGTCACTAGTGGGCTAAGATCAAGTGGAATTTCTTCAGGTCTTTTTAGCAGTGATGCAAACCTTTCCCGTACATAGGGTTACCACCCCTGTATATCCTCTACGCTCATTCTCACTATCTAAATGTTTTTGCCAACACAAATATTTCCTCCTGGCAGTGCTTGCAGAGAGGCGCCTCCTAAAGTTAATGCTGGTGCTCAGGTTTCATCCGGAGCACACTGCTTGGTGGTGGAATCACAGGCTGAGCCAAAGGCTGGCCCCAGGGGGGCTCCATGTGTGTATGTGCCAGGTCAGGTCAGGACAGGGGAAGAAAGCAGGGACAGAGAGAGGCGGGGTGGGGGAGTAAGGGGACAGAATGAGGGGCAGCATTAGGGGGCAAAGAAATGAATGATGAGGGAAAAGCATAGCAGAAATAAAGAGAGACTAGAAAGGAAACAGACACGGTGAAAACAGAAAGAGCATATATGTAGACTGCAAAAAGGTGCAGTAGATTCATGAAAATAAAAATAAGTAAAAATATTAGGATACTGTAAATTAGTGTTATAAAAAACGGGAGGGGGAAGATCAAACACAATGTCATTGTAAACTTCCAGAACTAAATGCTCACTACTAAGAATCAAACTTTGACCCCCCAACCCGACTGGTTAGAATTTCAGGTCATATCTTGGTCACTCAAGCCACAATTATTTTTTTTATTGCTGTATTGATCTGACTCTCATAGATGCCTAATAACATGAGATAAGAAGGCTGATTTATGTAAGTGAAAAGTTACACAGTTTTCGTGGAAACTATACTGATTTCTGTTTAATTTTCTAACTGGTAGCAGGCTGATCAAAAGTAACTGTTGACTGGATGCTACGACAATTGCACATGTGTAATTCAGCTCTTATGCTTGTCAATGGCACACAGATGTGGGTACACTGCACTAGACAGTTGCACAAAGAAAAAAAAACACATTTGTTACTTCCATATAGTTGTACTCGGTGCCTCTCAGTCCCTCTTGACTTCTGCACCGAATCGGGTGCTACTGCGCCTATTCATGCATGGGAACCCTGGAGCTACTGCCACCACCTGGCCAGGCTTAAGCCCCAGGATTACCCCTGCTCCCTGCCTCAAGAGACTCAGCACACTTCACCGAAATAATATGGTGCACAAGTCACTTGCATGACAATCACTGGAAATGACACCAGGTAGTCACAACTGCTCCTGATTTACGACGAAGAGCACACACAGTTGCATCCATTTTGACAAATCCAACACAACTGCAGTAAGTGCAGCACAATTGCATCAAGAGATGCTCATTTGCATCTACAGTGATGCCGGAATTCTGGGAAACATGTTGCATTGTGGGAAAAAAACTTATGGTGATTGCATTAGAACATAGCCTTAGCACACTGCAGCAAGGTGCGTGCATGCACCCTTACATTTTTGTGACCACTATTAAGAAAAAGGGTCAATTTCTCAAAGCCTCAATTGGGTTTCTAATTAGAATTGGATGCTTTTCCAGCCGGATCAGTTTTGCAGAATTTTCATGTCAGATTTTTTTCATACTCTATTTTAATGAAAACTTCCGACAACACTGAAAAAAAAGAGATCTGACTCATTTATCAAACCTTTTCTACATTTCCTCCTTTGTTATGAGCAGATGAAAACCATTCTATCCTAAGGTCCAAAACATACAAGGTTGCTCCAATTCAATCATTCAAGGTGAAAAGTCATGAACATTTGTCACATTGCAGGGAAACTTATCACAGTGCAATTCTACTAGAAAAAGTTACTAAGCAAATATTTTATACACTTTAATGATAAATAAGAGAAATTCTGTATTACCATTAAAATTCCTTTTTTTTTGACATACAGGAATGGGACCTGTTATCCAGAATACTTGGGACCTGGGGTTTTCCAGAGATCCGTCTTTTGAATGTGGTTGGGCTCTTTCTTCCTTAAGTCTACTAAAAAATCATCAAAAAAAACCCCAATAGGATTGTTTTACCTCCAATAATGATTAATTATATCTTAATTCTTGGATCAAGTACAAGGTACTGTTTTATTATTACAGAGAAAAATGGAAATCATTTAAAAAAAATTAATTATTTGATTATAATGGAGTTTACGGGAGATGGCCTTCCCGTAGTTCGGAACGGAATAATGGGTTTCCGGACAACTGATCCCATACCTGTATCTACCTCCAAATGCTGATATTCAGTATTACTTTTTCATTATAGTGGGGCATCAATTATAGCTGCGGTAATACTAAATATTGGTTTTATCTTTTAACAGGTGTGAATTGGATAAGCCTTCCGCTCACTCAGAATTGTGTGCTGTGCACAGTATGTGCTGTTTTATGGACTCATCAGGTACACACATCTTATTAGTGCTGGGTACACATTTGTGTCTCCACAGCCATTCATGGGCATAGTAGGTAGAAGGGCTTGATGCTTTATGGCTTACAAATGATTATCCGTTACGACTTGCGCAAATTGTCGCAACTTTTCCGTATTGAGCGCTAGTAAACGGTAGGCAAACCTTTCTGTTTTTTTCACGACAGCTACGAAAAAGTCGTGACAATTCGCGCAAGTCGTAACGGCTACGAAAAAGTTGCGTCAATTTACGAAAAAGTCACGGCGGCGACGAAAAAAAACGCAAAATACCGTTCATTATGAAAAAAACGCATTTGGACGCTTTCTATCCGTTCGTGGATTAGTAAATCGGCCCCTAGGTCTAGACTGGCTGTACCTGGGACCACCATGGGTCATAAAAAATAAGACATGGATTTTTTGTAAAAAAGTGCAAAAGAACATCCAAGCATTCATTTCTAAAGCAGATTTGCTGCTCTTTGCACAAAGCACTGGATCACAAATCCATGCAAAGAGGAGAGACAGGGCTGCAATGCGGGCTGTGCCTCCCGCTGCTCCGTACCCTGTACCTTGTGTACCCACCCCCATAGGGCAGCACTCCCTTTAAGGTGCAGTCCACAGGTCTCTGTGCTTCAAAATGGAAAGCAGAGGCCTGCTGCTATCTGCACAATGCCCCACAAAAAAAATAAGAAATGACTAACTGCAGCCTTTTTTTTTTTGCACTTTACCCACTGCGCAAGTAAGACCTAAGCTCTCTCATACACAGGTCATCTACAACCAGACTTAGATGGCTTTAATTAAGTGGGCTTATAAACAACCAACCATTTTATGTTTTTATGTTTTGACAAGGTTTAGAAATTCAAGAAAATCAGTACAATAAGACTTGTCAATGAGAAAGACTTTGTTTTCATCCAAATCTAAACAGAGATTTGTTTCTTCGCAGTAGCAAACACAATAAAAAATGGACAAAGATTTAAAAAAATGGAAACAAGAACAAACAAATAAACAGAAATCCATGCTCTCGAACTGCCTACACTGACTTTCTTGACTGGTGGCATGACTTGGGCTTCCACAACCTAGGCATTGTAAGGGTCTTTGTAAAAGATTGAACTGACCTTATGTCTTCATGACATCCAGATATATGGTGATACTTTGGATACATTTACTTTTACCTGTACCCAGGCAATTTGACATATTGTTAAGCAAGTGCTCCTCCATGTTTGGACACACAGGCCTTAAATGCTTTTAAATGTGCATTTATTTGGAAGACTAACATTGTGACAAAGACTAGAGCCTTAGTTTCCAAAATAGGTGGGGTATCAAATATTTCTCTGCGGGCTATATGTGCCATTAGCCTAACTGTTTAATTTAAAAAGGACTTTTATTATAGAGCTATTTGTGAGTGGATGACACACAAAATAGCTGTATAAAATAGTGTAAAAATAGTGTATAAAATAGTGTATAAAATAGTAAAGTAAAGTTTATTTTGCTTGACAAAGACAATGGAATATAATTTGAAATTATTTCTTAAACATAAGAAATGTTAGGTTGAAAAAGGACACACATCCATCAAGTTTAACCTTTTGTGTATGTATATAGCCTGCCTTACTGCTAACAGACCAGAGGAAGGTGAAAAACCTCTTCTGAAGTCTCTCTAAAAAAATTTCTTCCTGACTCCAAGATGGCAATCAGACCAGTCCTTGGATCAACTTGTACTAACATCTATCTCCCATAACACTGTATTCCATCACTTGCTAAAAAGCCATCCAACCCCTTCTTGAAGCTATCTAATGTATCCCTCCTGCTCCAGAACAGGTAAGTTGCATTTATTTGCACAATTACACACACATGCAGCACACAATTTACTGCTAACTTTAGGAAAGCTTTACCATTTGATAGTTTGGGGTAGCAAGGAATATTCAGCCATTTTGGATTTGTCCAAAAATATATGTTTTGTAGGGGTCACTCTACTATTGTGCAGCTTCTACCCCATATAAAACTTGATGTGTGTTTATAAATTAGGTAAATGTTAACCATGAAATTGGTGTGCACTAGGTATATGTTGGGGTCTCTAAGTGCCATGTACTTTGATAAACCTATGTACAGTGGGTATCTAATTGTTTACCTGTAGACCTCTGGAGTTCATATTTAGGGTGTTTTATATGGTTACCTATTGACCAGTAGAAAATAAGATGCTGCAAAGTGGAAGTTCTGAGGTGATTTTTGGAAGCGTCATCAAAATTCACCAGCTTTAGGAAACCTTTGCGGCTTGGTACTTTGGAGTAGAAAGACATGGGTACCCATTTTGAATTTAGGGGCATGCGTACTTTACAAAAATATATGGCTTCCTGTATCTTTATCCCACATAAAAGTATGTAAATATGTTGATTTTGCAGGAGTTGAAATGACAGCACATAAGGGTTATGTTCACCTTAGGGCCCCTAAAAGCCTCATACTTAGGTAAACCTGGGCTTTCTAATTTAGGATGTTTTATCTTGGTACCTAATGCTATGTGAGAGATAAGATGCTGCAAACTGGAAGCTTTAAGGTGATTATTGGAAGTCATAAAAATCGCCAACTTTAGGAAAGCTTTGCGTGCTTGGTAGAAAGACATGGGTAACCATTTTGGATTTGGGGTATGCGGCATTTTCAAACCTATACAAGTGAAAAATCTCTATAAAACTATAAATATTTGGTAATGGCACGTTCAGGAGTGATTTTCGCGCATAAAATAATTTATGTTGCTGGTATATGTATTTATATTATCTGCTTCCGCTCTTACCTCGGGTGCAAGGTAAATGATTTAAATATCCAAAAAAAAGACCAGCAACACATAGTTATATTCCAAAAAAAGATCAATCATGAATTAAAAATGACTGCTCATGCGTTTTTAATACATGATTGATCTTTTTTTGGAATAAAACTTGGTGTTGCTGGTCTTTATATATATATATATACATATTTTTTTCAAGTTTAGATTTTAATGTTTATGCTCCATGTTATCTTAGGCTGATGCCACACGGGCGTATTCTCGGCACGCCGAAAAACCCTTGCTGAGAATACGCCCTGCTACGCTAGATTTACCCTACCTTGCGCCTGCACCCGAATTAATGAAATATGCTGGGGTGCAGGCACATGGAGCCGTTATCCGCCAAAAAACGTGAGGCTTTGTATCTTCGGCGGATATCGGCTACATGTGCCTGCACTCGAGCGTATTTCATTCATTCGGGAGCGTATGGCGATATTTTTGGCAAGCATTTTTTTGCTTGCCAAAAATATATGCTATACGCTATGGGGCTGATTTACTAAGACACGATTTTGAATCCGAATTGGAAAAATTCCGATTGGAAACGAACATTTTGCGACTTTTTCGTATTTTTTGCGATTTTTTCGGCGTCTTTACGATTTTTGCGTAAAAACGCGAGTTTTTCGGCGTCTTTACGATTTTTGCGTAAAAACGCGAGTTTTTCGGCGTCTTTACGAAAGTTTTTTCGTAGCGAAGAATTTTTTCGTAGCGTTAACACTTGCGCGCAAAGTCGCGCCTTTTTCGTAGCGTTAAAACTTAAAAGGCGCGACGTTTTGCACAAGTTTTAACGCTACAAAAAAATCGCGACTTTGCACAACTTTCGTAAAGACGCCGAAAAACTCGCGTTTTTACGCAAAAATCGTAAAGACGCCGAAAAAAATCGCAAAATTACCGATCATTACGAAAAAAACGCAATCGGACGCATTCGGCCCGTTCGTGGGTTAGTAAATGTGCCCCTATGTGTGGCATCACCCTTAAGCTTGCACCATGTTATGTTAAAGGAACAGTAACACCAAAAAATGAAAGAGCTTTAAAGTAATAAAAATATAATGCATTGTTGCCCTGCACTGGTAAAACTGGTGTATTTGCTACAGTAACACTACTATCATTTATATAATAAGCTGCTGTGTAGCCATGGGGGCAGCCATTCAAGCTGGAAAAAAGGAGAAACGGCACAGGTTACATAGCAGATAACAGACAAGTTCTGTAGAATACAATAGTGTTTTATCCATTATCTGCTATGTGCCTGTGCCTTTTCTCCTTTGAATGGCTGCCTCCATGGCTACATAGCAGCTTATTTATATAAATTATAGTAGACTTTCTGAAGTAAACACACAACCTTTACCAGTTCAGGGCAGCAGCACATTATATTTTAGTTACTTTTATACACATTCATTTTTTGGTGTTACTGTTCCTTTAAGTTTAACTGAAACATCACATGTTAAAAGGGGGGTACATTTACCTTTGGGTTCATAGTAAACAGAGACAAGTTAGTTGCCCTTTTTTGTCAGATAGTTCCAGATTTGGCAGCTAAAACCCACAATGCTCAATTTGAGGAATAATAAAATTGGAGAGCAACAAAAATAGACAATGAGGGGAGAAAGGGAAACTAAAGGCAACCACAGACAAGAGAGTTTGCTTCTATGCAGAAACAAATAGCATTGGATACCTTACCTAACAAGCAAGAGTTAAGCTAACAAGGAGCAATTGGTAAGTGTTAAAACAAAAAATGCTTTTAGGCCAATGTTCTACAACACGTGGGGGGAACATAGCTATCAGAAACATTTGTATGCAAATCTTGAGTGGTAGGAACATTGTGGAGGTGGTATCTGCCTTCTGATAAATCCCTGGGTATTTCTACGTAAACCAGAGATTATTAATACATTTTTTTTTCTTTATGAAACATTCAAGAAGATAAAGCAACTTCTGTGCCCATTATTACTAACATAACACATAAGAGAGAATGCAGGTGTTAGACACTTTCCTAACTCAGCACTGTGTTTTTGGCAGCACCACATTTGCACACAATATTGACATCTGAGATAGTTATAATAAACCTAAAATAATGAGTTGTTAGTTTGCATTTTATTAGTACACAGTGTGGTAACATGTTCCACAAATTAAGACAAGAGTCCAACAGTTATTAAGTATAAGGAGAATAAGTATAAAGGTATCTCATACTTTATGAAGAACTGTCTGTAGTGACAGGGATTATAAAGGAAACTTAAGGGAAAGGCAATTAATTGCATTGCAAAAGAACAAAAAACAGGGCAATGTGAGCAGAAATGAATATACTTTTTTTATAATTGTTTTTGCATCTATATGGTAACCAATGGAAAAAATAAGAGAAAAAAACATTTTAGTCTGCATCACCATGATTTTTCCTTTTAACTTCTGTTCTACACAGGAAGAGTAATACCCTAGTTGCAGGTAGAAAGCACCTTCATCTTGATCATCTTGATAGCATTAGGGGACTACAATACATTAAAGGAATACTGTCATGGGAAATAATGTACATGGGGCTAGCCTTATTCTTTATTTCCCAGGGTACCACAGCCATGTTCTCTGATAAACTACAGTCACACTTTACTGCTGAGCTGCAAGTTGGAGTGATATCTCCCCTTCTCAGCAGCCGATCAGCAGAACAATGGGAAGGCAGCAAGATAGCAGCTCCCAGTAGGTATCAGAATAGCACTCAATAGTAAGAAATCCAAGTCCGGCTTGGGACTCCTCCAGTTACATGGGAGTAGGAGAAACAATAGGGTATCTGCAGTTCTAATGTGTAGTGCTGGCTCCTTCTGAAAGCTCAGACTCAGGCACAATGCACTGAGATGGCGCCTACACACCAATATTACAACTAAAAAATACATTTGTTGGTTCAAGAATAAAATTATAAATGGTAGTGTGAATTATTTGCTATATAAACAGTGTAATTTAGAAATAAAAAGTACACCATAAAAACCATGACAGTATCCCTTTAAGAAAGCTGAAGAGCCATTCCCACAGACATGTTTACCTGAGTTTGCTGTATGGTTTTGCCCATTCTATTGCAGGAAAATCAATTGATGTGATTCTTCTCTATGTGTCTGTACCCAGAGAAGTGCGCTTGAATAGTAAATGCAGCTTATACATCCTATTTTCAGTACAGAACTATAGACAAGACTAAATGATAGTAAGCCTGTATTCCTATTATTTTCTACTACAAATGTTCAACCATAGCCATAAAGCTAAGCTCCTTTACTATACTCCTTTCTAAATACCATTAGTCCCTGGACCCATGTTTACTTTAAAATGTTCCAATCAACTATAAAAGTAGCCATTTTAAACCTCCACCTTCTTTCGGGTTCAATTAACTTTTGTGCCTTCATTCAATAGCAAGGGTCCTACTCCCTTTATAAAATGCTTACCCATTTACATATTTATAAATACATTTTCTGACAAAAAGTCATAACTTCCAAATCAGATAAACACAGTGGGGGTCAATTATAAAGCTCACATAGCATATATTTTTGCAAATGGTTGTTTTGCGCATGTTTTTTGCTATGCTTTTTGCTACACTTTATATAGAATCAACCCATTGTTCCCAACTAGTAGTGATATGCAGGTTGACAAATAGTTCAGGTGATCCCAGTTGTGGCCAATAAAAGGGCAATCATTTGGTAGTTAAAACCTTTAAAAGTAAGTTGCAGGTAAAACTATATATTGATAATGAGTGCACAGTACCTCTTGTATCCTGCTAAAAGAGCTATGGTTGATTTAACTCCCTTACATTCTATAAAGCTATGGGAGCTATTATAAGGAAATCAGTAATTCAGAATCTCATAACTAACTATACCATTCCCCACAATGTATTCATTAAACAACTATGTGAATTATTTGATTAAAATGGAGTGTATCCGTAATTCAGAACTTTCTGGATAATGGGTCTGATACCTGTAAAAGCAATTTAATAACACCCAGGATGCAGGTGCAAATACATGTAGTGAGCATGTCATTTGCCCTCTGCACCTTAGATGCCCACGTAATACAGATGCAAAACTACTGCAAACATATAAATACCTGCAAAACCTTAAAGAGGTGGTTCACCTTTAAATTACCTATTAGTATATTATATAATGTCTTATTCCAAGTAACTTTTCATTATTTATTTTCTATAGTAGTTGTTATAGTTTTTTTTTTTAATTATTTGTCTTTCTCTTCTACATCTTTCTAGTTTTCAGATGGGGGTCACTGACCCTGGCAGTTATATTGTGAATGTTACTTTTTATTACTTATGTTTTGATTCAGTTCCTCTCCTATTCATATTCCAGTATCTTGTTCAAACAACTGACTGGTTGCTAAGGTAAACAAGACTCTAGCAACCAGATAGCTGCTAAAATCGCAAACTGGAGAGCTGCTGAACAAAAAGATAAACTGAAAAACCATAAAAATAAAAAAATGAAGACCATTCGAAAACTGTCTCAAAATATCACTGTTAATATCATACTCAAAGTTGATTTAAAAGTGAATCACCCCTTTAGTTGTAGGACAGGTATGGGACCTGTTAACCAGAAAGCTTAGGACTTACATTTTTTCTGGATAAGGGGTCTTTTCAATCACCATACCTCAAGACTACTTAATACACAATAGGACTGATTTGCCTCAGGCAAGAATTAATTATATCTTAGGTGGGATCATTTATAAGGTACTGTTTTATTATTACAGAGAAAAAGAAAATCATGGAATTATTTCATTAAAATGGATTCTATGGGAAATAGACTTTCCATAATTTGGAGCTTTCTGTGTAATGGGTTTCCGGATAACGGATCCCATGCCCATATAACAAATTCTACAACAACGAACAACCATAGTTAGCTTTACAAATAATACTACTAAACTACTTGAGTTTATATAAAGTCATCGGTAATGTTATTGTCTCCAAATGGAACAACGTGGCAAAAAGAATAACAAGATCCTGTCCTTGGTGTGCTTGTTTTAAAGTTTGTTTATTAGTGACCTTGACATTGAAAGAAGTGTCTCAGTGTTTGTTGATGGCATACAATTACACAAAGTAATAAATGCAGACCAGATTCTTTTTTCCTGTACAAAAGCACAGGCAAAATGACGTAAATGACATGTTTTAACACTGATAGTGTGCACTGTTTGCAAATGAACAAAATTTCAAGATATGAACTCAATTTTAAGATATTTGTAATTAGCTGTCCTAAGCTACTATCTGTGCAGAGAATCAGTAAAGGAAAAGCTGAGAAATACTTCAAGAAGCATGCAGAGAGACAAGGTCTTACCTACAAATTGTATACTTTAAAACAGACATAAACCTCCATCTTTTCATACTTTGCCCCCTTCCAAGGGTGCACACAGATGCAGGTCTTTGAGCTTTAGGAATGGAGAGCAATTATCTGCACCTCCCAGATGAATACAGAGCTACCTGCCTTTGGCAGCTCTCTGTAAGGTGCACCGGGAGACCAGCACATGTTCCTAGCTCTAGGCACATCGGTCCCCGGGCTCCTTCGTCGAGGCACGCGCCTGCATGCATCCTTCTCTGGCGTGCACTGTCCCTAGACACAGTACCACTGGCGCTGCTCGGCATCACTTCTGGTGCAAAATTCAAATTTAAATAGAGTTTATTTGCTTGTTTTAGTGCCCAAGCTGGATTACAGTATTCTGACTTTGCTAAAGCCTTCGATGTTCTGTTTCTGACTATTTGCATTTCCCTGACTTGGGAATCTCTGATGCCTGCAACTGACCATTTGCCTGACTTTGCCCTTGGCTTCACCTGATCCCGCGTTTTTGGCATAACCTTGGCCGTGTGTAGGATCCCTGTCAAATTCACTGCAGAAAGTCCGGAGCCCAAAAAGGGCATCTGTGAATAACAGGGTTGGCAGGCCTCTCCTGCTACACCTAAGAGGTTACTCCTGGGCTCCTCTACATTACTGTCTGTAACACTCTCTATACATGATGGGTAGGCTAGGTGGCAGCATATATGTGTCCCCTTATCATACCCTTAATTGGCATGCCAACAAAATGCCCAAATTAGGGTTATTCAACAGGATTAAACTAACTGCCCTAAGGGGTGTGATATTGCACCTTCTAGCACCTGTACCAGGGGATTTGGTAAATAACCGCTCATAATCTGCCTTAATATTTAACATTCATGTCCAGGGAACACAGAGGTGTGGTATGAAATGGTGGGGTTGTAAAGCTGAATTACTATAGAAATGGTAGTTGAGCAATACAGTAAATATTTCAATCCTATGGAGAGACCTTTACTATTGCACTTATTTAACATAGGACTTATTTACTTATTTAACATTGTGTTTAGTATTATTGTGGTAAGGCTATTAAAGTACCTGCCCTAACATTGCCATTTGCTGTCGTGGAGATTTGTGGAATGGACATATTTACAAGGGAATTACTTCATACTTTAAATATTCAGCGAAATTGAGAGCTGATGGGTAGTGTATTTCCATAAAGTCAATGGGAAACACATTTCAAATGTATATAAATAAATGCACATTTCTGTAAATGCTAAGACATAACAGCTGCATAGCAAATGAAAAGCAAACAAGAATGTGTATTCTGCTCGCACATCAAGGTGCATACCAGTGGTGGTTACTTCACATAGTATCAGTTTGTGTAATTGAGGATCATCAATGGTGATTTTGTTTCAAAAATCTAAAAGTGATAATGAAACAAATCCCATATCATTTATCTCTAACTACAGTCATTCCCTGAATTTACATTCTCTCTATTTACAATTTCCCAGATTTCATTTTTTTTTTTGCACTCCCTTAATGGGAGTTTGCCATGTTTTACGCCATTTACTTTAAAAAAAAAAAAAATCCCCCATGAATGTTATTTTTCATTTTCTTGCATTTTAGGTAATACTTTCACAGTTTTCCAGGCAAACTTTGACTTTATGTACCCCCATATTACGTTTTCCCAGATTTTACAGTTTTTTCCTTGTGCCCTGGAAAATGTAAAATCAGAATTTGATTGTATTCTCCTATAATATCATCAATTAAATAGGGATTTTTTTAAATAGATTGTGGTGGGTCCCCTGGGCCAGCAAGTTTAATTTACATTCACTCGGTGGAGGAGGTTGGGTGGGTGGTGGTGGTCCCTGCAGGGGGGTGGGAGGCCATGACAGGGGCCCCTTGTGGGGTACAGGAGTCCTTGGGGTGGTAGCCCTGGTAGGCCTTGTACCCCCCCCAGTCTGACCCTGTCAACAGCAGTAGGCCTTAAGTTGTGTACAAAGGGTCACTTGGTGGATTTTGTTAGGTGTGTCAATGACACGCACATGCTCAGTGTGCTCTGGGTAGCCGTTAAAAAGCTAAAAAGAAATGTTTTTGAGGAATTTTTAATTACTAAGGGGCCCATTTATCAATGTAAGATTGGTTACGATTAGAAATAATGTGTATTATTTCTAACTTTTTTCGTGCTTTGTGACAATTTGTGCAACAAAATCGCATTTGTCGTGACGAGTAGGAAAGTTTCGGAATTCATTCAAGCTTCAGTATCGTAACTTTCTTTTGGCCAGGTTGGAGCTACAGAGTGCCATTGAGCCCTATGGGAGACTTTCTTTTGGCCAGGTTGGAGCTGCAGAGTGCCATTAAGCCCTATGGGAGACTTTCCTTGGGCCAGGTTGGAGCTACAGAGTGCCATTGAGCCCTATGGGAGACTTTCTTTTGGCCAGGTTGGAGCTGCAGAGTGCCACTGAGCCCTATGGGAGACTTTCCTTGGGCCAGGTTGGAGCTGCAGAGTGCCATTGAGCCCTATGGGAGACTTTCCTTGGGCCAGGTTGGAGCTGCAGAGTGCCATTGAGCCCTATGGGAGGCTTTCCTTGGGCCAGGTTGGAGCTGCAGAGTGCCATTGAGCCCTATGGGAGACTTTCCTTGGGCCGGGTTGGAGCTGCAGAGTGCCATTGAGCCCCATGGGAGACTTTCCTTGGGCCAGGTTGGAGCTGCAGAGTGCCATTGAGCCCTATGGGAGGCTTTCCTTGGGCCAGGTTGGAGCTGCAGAGTGCCATTGAGCCCTATGGGAGACTTTCCTTGGGCTGGGTTGGAGCTGCAGAGTGCCATTGAGCCCTATGGGAGACTTTCCTTGGGCCGGGTTGGAGCTGCAGAGTGCCATTGAGCCCAATGGGAGACTTTCCTTGGGCCGGGTTGGAGCTGCAGAGTGCCATTGAGCCCTATGGGAGACTTTCCTTGGGCCAGGTTGGAGCTGCAGAGTGCCATTGAGCCCTATGGGAGACTTTCCTTGGGCCGGGTTGGAGCAGCAGAGTGCCATTGAGCCCTATGGGAGACTTTCCTTGGGCCAGGTTGGAGCTGCAGAGTGCCATTGAGCCCTATGGGAGACTTTCCTTGGGCCGGGTTGGAGCTACAGAGTGCCAGTGAGCCCTATGAAAAGCTTCCAAAACTGAAGTCAGGGTTTTGCGCCGTTTACGATCGTTGGGATATAAAAGTTTTGTGACTTTCGGATCGCCAATATGTTTACAATCGTTTCGATACAAATTTAAACGAAAATAATTTTCATTACATTTTTGATCATTAGAAATGATCGTATTTCGGGGTTCGGATTCGTACATTGATGAATGGGCCCCTTTGAGTGCCCTGCTTGTCTTTAACTCTTGATTACCTGGAGTCTACAAGTGACCCCTGTAGGGAGAAAAAAAATTTAAGTATTGAATTTAACTTTTCCCAACTTTTTGATTTTTTTTTGAGATTTGAATTGAAATAATCTTAAAAATTCCTTGTAAAAATTCTTAATTGAAAAGCAGGCAAGCATGTATATATTAATCTTGGGAGGGGGTGTATTTTCAAAATTTATTATACATGAAGATATTTATTTTTTTCCCTTTTTTTTTCAAAACAGTTGTTTGAGTTTGAAAAAACTCACATCACCTCCTATACATCATATAAAAACACAAACAAATGGTATTATAGAACTATGGATCTAATGATGCTAAATGTATGTACAGTATCCCTGTATATCTTTATTTATATTGTAATAGTTGTATATTTGCAACTCTGGGGTCATTGACAACCAAAACCAGTTGTGCAATTGCCATTCATTAAAGGTACTCATGTATAAACATGTTCTTGCACTTCTGCATATTTAGCACCAGTGTGTCCATCTTGGTTATATAAAATTTCTTGCATTAGCAAATGAACAAATAAGGCACATATTTGCTCAAACAATTGTTAGAACTGATGGGGCACTATGCCTGGAGCAGAAAACGGAGCACCCTGCAGACAACAAATTGCACAGAAATATCTTTGTTCAGGTAGGTTTTAACTGGCAGCTAATAAAACAGCCAAGTCCGGCTTGGGACTCCTCCAGTTACATGGGAATAGGAGAAACAATAGGTTACCTAAAAGTAGTTCTAATGTGTAGCGCTGGCTCCTTCTGAAAGCTCAGACTCAGGCACAATGCACTACACACCAATATTACTACTAAAAAAATACATTTGTTGGTTCAAGAGTAACACTTTAATTGGTATGGGTTGAACTTGATGGAAACTGGTCTTTTTTCAACCCTATGTAACTATGTATGTAACTATGTAACTATGGTAGAGAGAATTATTTGCTATGTAAACAATGTAAATAAAAACACCATAAAAATCAAAGAATCTCTTTAAGATCACAGTTTAAGGGGGCCATTGAATATGTCAAAGAAAGTTATTGCAAAAAAGGTGACTTTTACGAGATTTATTATGCAACAAAACTTTAATAATTTCGAATCTGAAAATACTCCATCTAAAACCTGCTGAGATCATGTAGAAGTCAATGGCAGATGTCCCTTCCCTTCCCTGAAAGATCTTTCTTTGATTCAAATCTTTAGAGGTTTTAGGGTTTTTGACTCTGGCTTTTGTGCGACAATACAAACAATTTGTGCTTATCAAGGTCAGGTCGAAAAAGTTGCAGTTTTTGCTACTTTTTCCCGCAAATGCTTTCTCAGCTCTGATTTTTTGATAAATGTGAAAATAAATGTATTTAAAGTTTAACTAGGGATGCACCGAATGCACTATTTTGGATTCGGTCGAAACCCCTGAATCCTTCGTAAAAGATTCGGCTGAATACTGAAACGAATCTGAAGTAGCATTTGCTAATTAAGTTCTGGAAGGGTTACATTTTCAACTTCTGCATTTACGTGACAAAAAGTCACGTGATTTTTCATATTTGGTTCGGCCAGGAGCATGGATTTGGCC
Organism: Xenopus tropicalis; assembly: GCF_000004195.4. NCBI lineage: Eukaryota > Metazoa > Chordata > Amphibia > Anura > Pipidae > Xenopus > Xenopus tropicalis. The sequence continues at coordinate 34,146,928 of NC_030684.2, read as the reverse complement.
GAATCCTGCCGAAAAGGCCTGAATCTTGCCCGAATCCCAAACCGAATGCTGGATTTGGTGCATCCCAAGTTTAACACAAAATAAAAATTTGTAAATTTAGTAAATCTGCCTCTACAAGTTGGTTTACTATTACTTTTTGGGTCCTACTACTGAGTGCCTGTCTGCAGTGTTTTTTTTATGTTAATTTTTATTTGGTCACAGAATGCAAAAAACTTTTCAGGAACCATCCTCTCATCCAGGGGAAGGTAAGTTACTAATTTTTGTCCCCAAAACACCTTCCAAAAACTATGTGCTAATCTATTTAATCAATCAGCATTTACATGGAACTATTTAAAGGTGCTTAGTGTCAATCTGCCATCTGTTTACCCAAAATAACAGGCTTGCTTATATAGATTAAACCATTCCATATTGTTTAGGAACTACCCAGCACCACATAGTAGCAAAGAACAAAACATATACTAAAAAGTTTTTTAAATTGCCCAGCCTCAATTTGCCATTTGTTCGCTTCAAAATCACACACTTTCCTAACTAACCAATGAGATTCTGCCATCTCCATTAATGGAGAATTCCTCAGCAGAATAGTGTGGCAAAGGATAAATCATGTTCTTGGGGCTTTTAAAGATGTTGAGCTTAAATCTTCCAGCCATTAACTCCACAACTATAAGTCTTTAAGTCTTCCCAGCTGACCAATGAGATTGTACCATTCCATAATTTTAAAAAAAATACTCAGCAGTGTATTGTGGGAAAGGAAAAAGCATACCTCAGGTCATTCAGGCACATTGAGCTTAGATTTGTGGTCTGTTTGTTGGCAAAACTGGTTCCCTGTGCAACACTGGGGAAAGGTCTGACTACTTATCTGACCACTGCCATTGTGATATCCTGTAGTACTAGTACTAATCAGCAGCGCAACTGTTCTGCAATGCAGAGTATTTTTTCTTTAAATATTCTACTATTTTAAAGATTATTTTAACATCAAATATGTCAGGCACTGATGTGTAGTTCAGGAAGCACCTCATATTTGTTTGTTTGTTTGTTACATTGCTAAATTGGGCCTTATATTGACAGCAACATAAATTTACTTTGAACAACAATTGAGCTCCTTAAAGGGAATTTATATCCCTAAACATTGTAGGCCTCTATAAAATATTTCACATTAAAGAAGCATTAAAGCTTAAAGGAAAAACTAAACCCCCAGAATGAATTCTTAACTGACAGATAGTTTATATTATGTTAAGTGACCTATTAAAGAATCTCCCCAAAACTGGAATCTATATATCAGTAAATATTGCCCTTTTAAATCCTTTCCCTTGATCCACCATTTAGTGATTGGCTGGGTGCTCCCTCAGAGATCACATGACCAGAAATAATGCAGCTCTAACTGTAACAGGAAGAAGTGTGGAAGCAAAAGACAGAACTCTGTCCATTAATTGGCTGATGGGGCCTAGCATGTACGTGTGCCTTGGCTTGTTTGTGTGCACTGTGAATCCTATGATCCCAGGGGGCGGCCCTTAATTTTTAAAATGGCTATTTTCTATTTAGGATTACCCAATGGCACATACTACTAAAAAGTATATTTTTATGAAAATGGTTTATTTAGATGAAGCAGGGCTTTACATATGAGCTTGTTTATGCAATATATTATAGAGACCTACGGGGGGTATAGTTTTTGTTTAACTAAAGAAGTAAGGCAGAAATGTTGTACATTATTGTGGGTTTCTGTACCAGCCCAAGGAATCCACAGCCCTTTAGCAGGGAAGATCCGTGCCCTCAAAGATGCCCCAGTAGCCCCTCATCTTCTTTTCTGCTGATTCCCTGCACATGCTCTGTGCTGCTGTCACTTACTGAGTTTAGGGAACAACTAACAATATACTCTATATAGAGAATATAAATGTTGCAATATAAGGCTGATTGGTATATAAAACCAGTGTACAATTAGCATCAGGATTTAATACTCACCCCATGGCATCAGTTTATATGACAGGCAAACCTCCTTTTCTGCTTGATAATTTGTGACAACCCCTAAGCTTAGCTTCTCAACAGCTGCACAGAGCGCACTGAGCATGTGAGTGTCAATGACACTCCTATGTTTACTGATATGCATATGTCAATTTGCTAAAATACTATAATTCTTTAATATTATTATATTAGGTATTTAATCTGATGGTATATCTTTCTTTTTATGGTTAAAGGCAAGGACTACCATTAAGGTTATAGGCAAGAGCTAGCATTTAGTATCACTCATAAAAGATTTTACTAATAATGTCAATGTGGCTCAGAATCTTGGTACTAATCATCCTTATCATTAATCCTTGAAAGTAGGCTGAACCCACACACAGTGGGGGTCATTTCTAAACTCTGGGTAAATTAGCACCTGGGCAGTAACTCATGGCAACCAATCAGATGATTGCTTTTGGTTTTCAACCTGCAGCTGGCTAGAAAAAGCTAACCACTTATTGGTTGCTATGAGTTACTGCCCAGGTCCAATTTTGCCCAGTGTTTATAAATTAGCCCCAGTATGTCTTGAAGTTGCTATAGTATTTGGGCATTTAGTCTATAGTTACATAGGGTTGAAAAATGACCAGAGTGCATCAAGTTCAACCCATCCAAGTAAACCCAGCACACACAACCCACACCTACCAATCTATACGCTCACATACATAAACTATAAATACAACCACTAGTACTAACTGTAGATATTAGTATCACAATAGCCTTGGATACTATGCTTGTTCAAGAACTCATCCAGGCCCCTCTTAAAGGCATAGGGCTTTTAGAAAGATGAATCCTATTGTTTAATGATATGAATTAAAACATATTAACTGGACCCATGTAGCTGGGATTTGTAGGTGGGATCACCATAAACACTGACACTCTGCAGATCAAAGATTTTGCTCTGCTCTGCAGATCTGACTGGGCAAGTTGTCTTTGATATGATATACAGAAAAAATCATGATTTGATATATTGTTTTCTTGGTATTATTGGTGATAAGTATTCAACAATTCCCTTACTTGTAGAGACTGTCTGCTTCCATGCACTTAAAGATGACAGAGTAGAGGCTGTTTTCTGACGTCTCCCCATGACTCCTCCCAGCTGCAACACATGAGGTTCCCAAACCAGATAACAAGTCATCGGCAAGGCTCAGGGATTCTCCTGGTAAAGTACAATGGCAAGACAGGACAACCATCAGGACAAGTGATGATATACATGCATAATGAAAAGGAAAGGAAGGGACAGACAAAAATGTTGTGTTAGCTTTGAGGAGTCCTGAGTTTTAGAATACTCTACTAAGATAAGAGAAAATCTTTATTTGCTTGTACCATCTGCTGGAAACCTAAGAAGCTTTAGCAGTATGGGGAAAACCACTGAACAACGTTCTCAGGATTAATGTTGCGGAGAGACCCAGTACTGAATAACTTTAAACTGCGTGTGGGCATGTAGGGTAGATATAGATATATTTATATTTATCAATTTCATCAACGGACAGCACCACTGTACATCAAGTTCTATGTCAACGTGCCTGTGCTATGGGGTAATCCCTATCTTTAATTAAAAAGGCCAGACAGGCAACATTACTGTTTCAATATCCTCTACCTTCATCAACCCTTACTTACTAGCAAATACATCAGCTATTTGAGCACTTAACGCATGACATGACCATATGTATATTTATATAGCGCTTATTATGTATAGAGCTGTACAGCAAAATAATAGATTATTAGAACAAAGAGGGGTCCATACAATAATGAATACAAAGTACAGGAACATTAAGTGCTAAAGAGCTTACAATCTAAGTGGGGGGTAACTTATAGACACAAATAGTAGGATATTAAGTTTACAGTGGTTGTCACTGCCATAACTAGGTCAAATGCTATGTGTGTGCCACAAGAGCTAGTCTTTGAGTTTATTTTTAAAGAGACTGAGGGAAGATTCTCTCTGGAAGAATTCAGTCAAATCATTCCAAATGTAAGGGGCAGCAAGTTGAGGGGTACGATTAAGTGGTGGCTCTGACTGGAACAGAGGAGTTGTTCAATACAGACTATATTGGGGATAGATGGGATTAAGGGAGGCCAGTTAGAAGCAGGTTAAAATAGTCTAGGCAGGATAGGATGAGTATTCGCATTTTCTTGCCACTCCAAAAAAAGGTTATTTCTAGTTAAATTCAGATCCATGGTATAATACGGAGCAAGTCACACATATATAATTCCCTATCACTGTAATGAAACAGCTATAATAGAAATATAATATTACCATCATACAGAATAGTACAAACATCATTAAAATATCAACGTCCACAAAGTAAGACTACATACAAATAAATATAAATGATATTCCTATTCTTGTTGCAGCATTTTCAACATATGTATTCAAGAGTTTTCCCTTTAAATGTTTTACTCTATCCCCACTGCAACAAGGTATTTCTACATGTTCCAAAAGACAAAAGTGGAAATTGTTAGGATTGTATGCACAATCCATTTAGTGTCTAGGAGTCAGTAGAGACACATATTTACATTTAATTAAAGACCTATTCTGGGAAATCACGTATCTTTTGTATGGTCTCTCCTATATTGAGGAGACAACACAGGGCTAAATATTAGTTTCTAACGGTTTCAGAGCTGTTATTTACTAATAATCTGAATTATTTACTAATCAGTGTGACATTTACGTTCATTATAAAGTATATTGTGAGTCAGTCCCTAAGCTAAGTAACTTGGAGAGGAACAGAGCATGAACTATGAATCAGCAGAAAAGAAGCTGGGAAGCTACTGGGGCATTTTTGAAGGCACAGATCTTCCCTGCTAAAGGGCTGTGGTTGCCTTGGTACAACATTTCTGCTTTACTTCTTTAGTTCTCTTTTAAAGTGCAGGAAACGTGTTTTTTTCTATAGTCTTACTAAGATTGTACTTTAATGCTTATACCATCTGTATGATGTAGATATTCTATTTCTATAATAAGCTCCTTTATTGCAGTGATGAAGATCACTGAAGACCATGGAAGGAAAGATTTCCCACCGCCCGATCAAGCACACAGTGTGACAGGGCACTTAGTCAGTAAAGGGGGAGTTAATACCTCTGACACAATTAATGTTTGCCAGTCTGACCTTTTAATCTGAAAGATGAAATAAATATTATTATGCTGAAGATAAGAAAAAAAGATAAGTGCTGTGCACTGGATATATACTGTATATACATAAACAAGTTGAATATATATATACAAATTGTGTATGTGTATATATATATATATATATATATATATATATATATATATATACATACACAATTTGTATATATACACAATTTGTATATAATATATATATATATATACACAAATTGTATGTGTATATATATATATATATATATATATATATACAGGTATGGGATCCCTTATCCGGAAACCCATTATCCAGAAAGCTCCAAATTACGGAAAGCCCGTCTCCCAAAGACTCCACTTTAATCAAATAATTCAGAATTTTAAAACCAATTCCCTTTTTCTCTGTAATAATAAAACAGAACCTTGTAACTGATCCCAACTAAGATATTATAAATCCTTATTGGATGTAACAAATCTTACTGGGTTTGATTAATGTTTTATTGATTTTTTAGCAGACTTAAGGTATGGAGTTGCAAATTACGGAAAAACCCCTTATCCGGAATACCTCGGGTCCCAAGCATTCTGGATAACGGGTCCTATACCTGTATATATATATATATATATACAGTGTATATATATATATATATATATATATATATTTATTTACTGTATGTATATATATATACACGTATGGGACCCATTATCCAGAATGCTTGGGACCTGGGGTTTTCTGGATAAGGGGTCTTTCTGTAATTCGGATCTCCTACCCTAAGTCTGCTAATAAAATTATTTAAACAGTAATTAAACCCAATAGGATTGTTTTGGCTCCAATAAGGATTGATTATTTCTTAGTTGGAATCAAGTACAAGGTACTGCTTTATTATTACAGAGAAAAAGGAAACCATTTTTAAAAACATGAATTATTTGCTTATAATGGAGTCTATGGTAGATGGCCTTTCCGTAATTCGGAACTTTCTGGATAATGAGTTTCCGGATAAGGGGTCCAATACCTGTATATATATATACACACACACACACAAACTCCAATCTGTGTCAGGCTAAAGCAAGGGAACTTAGTGTACCTTTTAAGGAAAGGAACTAAAAACAGTTTTAATGTATCAGACAGCTCTTCATATACCTCTTCACATTGCTTTACAGCTTTGTGCCAGACTCGCCATGACACATAATACATTAAATAAAAACACAGAAAACCACATGGCAAGAATGTGTATCTTGGAAGAACAGCAATGTGGCAAGCTGACTGGGCCAGTAACAGATCACGGTGACCTGATGGATTATATAAAATTACAAAGATTTATTATTTCAGCCTGAGCACAGCCGAAAGCTTCCTAGAAGCCTGCAGATGTTAGTCTGATAGACTATGATATATGTAGCGTACATGCTGCAAGGTTGCATAACAATTCATCAACATTCATGTTCTGCACTAGTAGGTACTGTTAAGGCATTAAAACCACTTGAACCAAGCAGTGTTAGCCGCCAACATCTAACCAACAGCAGAAGTCTCATTCCACTATCTGGTTTACAAGAATTTTTCTCAGGGTTGGTTTGAAGAGATGGAACGAAATCCAATTACAAAGCATATTTCATAGACGTACACGCAACAAAATGAAAAAAACGTGCTCGGCTTATGACAGAGGGCAGACATTTGCAGAAAATATATTTTTTCATTAGAAGATAGGGTAAATCAGGATCTGAGCATTATAAGGGAAAATAATGGTGGCATCTTACTGTATTTGGCAAGAAGGAAAAGAAGTTATAAATACAAAATATAAAAACTGGTACTGGTATTAAATGGATGCTTACCAAAGGGTAAAAAATCAAAACGCCTCTTGCTCCAAATGTCAAACGGCAGATGTTGGATTTTTTTTCACCTAATATGGGCCTATCCCATAATACTTGACTACTGGACAAATGTAAGTAAATACTTAAATGAACAAAACCAGGGATTTTATCTCCAGAGGTGTACTTACTAGGATCAATTGATGACCTTGTGCCTTTGAATAAAACTAGAATGCTACTAAGATCACTGTGTTTCTATGCAAAATGAAATGAATGAGCCCCCATCCGCCCACTATCCAACAACGGTGCAACTTGTTAACACCAGGCTCCTACTTATTAACCTAATGTATCTCGCCAGGGGGTGCCCCAATAAATACAACAATGCATGGGAACCCTGGCTAGAGGCTCAACCTGAGGCAAGCCCCATGATATAGTCTCAATATTCACAAACTACTGGGCCCCCTAACAACTGTAATACATCGATCAGGAATGTCCATGCTATACTTGATTGACGCTTACCTACTTATTGTACCTACGCGAATATTACGAAGTTTCCCACTGTCATGTACTATTTTTTCTGTGGTCAAAGCACTATATATTTCAATGTATTGTATCTATGTAGTTAAGAAAATAAAATAAAATCTTTAAAAAAAAATGTTTACTAATGCTAGAAGCTTAGCTGTCACTGAATGCAAAATATGATTGCAAAAACATGGAAAGTAGCACCATAAAATTATTGCCGTATATACTCGAGTATAAGCCTAGTTTTTCAGCACCCAAAATGTGCTGAAAAATTCACTCTCGGCTTATACTCGAGTCGAGTGCCATGGGTCCCTCCAGACTAGCACCCTGTGTCCTTTGTGTGCAAATTAGGCCACCCGCAAGACGCTCCATTGCCCTGGCCCACTCCCAATTCATCTCCATCTAGCATCCTCATCTGCCCTATTCTGCACTAGACATTGCACTTTATATTCTATATAATCTATATATAGGTTTGAATGTTTTTAAGTCTGTGTTTTAGCTGGGTTGCTTATTGAGCTAAGGGGTAGTACTCTTAAGGTATCTTTGTTGATACCATATTGTTTTTGTTGACCCTCTTCTCCACTTACAGAGCTAATTTACTGTTTTTCTTTGAAATAAATATTTAGAAACATATACCCCCCTGATGCCTCATTTAATGTAATTGTATTGGTATTTATTTGATTATTGAAACTTAGCAGTAGCTGCTGCATTTCCCACCCTAGGCTTATACTCGAGTAAATAAGTTTTTCCAGTTTTCTTAGGTAAAATTAGGCACCTCGGCTTATACTCGGATCAGCTTATACTCGAGTATATATGGTACTTTAACATGTAGAGTGGGACATGAGGTTTTGCTGCTAAAAACACAAGAAATGATAGGCTTTTGAAAACGGAAACCATTACTGTGTTAAATTATGTATTTCCTTAAAAAATAAATGTAAAGGCATTAAGGACAACCATAAGTGGCTTAACTCAGGCATAAAGAGATAATATGAAAGAATAGGAGATTCTGATGGGACAAATGGATCTCTTTTAAAATCTAAAATATGTATGCAAATAAACACAAGGAATTCTGGGAAAGAATTCTAAAGAGCGCCAAGAAAATCCCATTTACATGGGTTTATCTTATAGGCTAAAGCTCACCCACTGGGTTTTTTAAAGCAGAAGGCAGAAAATGGTCTGTAGTTGGGAATCTGATCAGCTATTATCCTGGCTTTAGCCTATAGGATAAACCCATGTAAATGGGATTTTCTTGTAGCTCTTTGGAACTAGTTCCCAGAATTCCTTGTGTTTAAGATCTAAAATATGCATGAACTGTTTTAAAGCAGCAATCAAAAAAGGCAAAAATACTAAATGAGGTATACATTACTTCAGGTGCAAAGTCTAATCCCCAAAAAATGTTTCAGTATGTAGGTTGCCTTTACTATAATGAAAAAAGCTTTAGCTTTAAGAGGAAAGTTGACTCAGGGACTATTCTAATCTTGGAGTTAGGAAGGAACTCTTCCCCCCCCCATGACAAATTGGGAAGGCTTCAAATGTTTTTTTACTCCCAACATGTACACCCAGGCTAGTATCGGTGCTTAATATTCCTTGAAACAGCACTCCACTCAAAGTATTTGGTAAAAGAAAGGCAACTGGCACACACAAAGCCAAACAGAGAGTAGGAGTATTGAGGACATACTCCATCAAGTGACAGTAAAGTTGAGTTACAGTTCTTAGAACATGAGAGCTTTTTGAAAAGAAAAAATTAAAAATGCCTTGCTATATGCAACTATGTGATAACATCCAAGTCAAATAGGAACAGCACCATAACGTGGGAAAAAAAACTCTACGAAATATGTTCATATATTCAACATTTAATACTTTCCCACTCAAAACAATTTCAGCTGTAAACTGTAAGGAGCTACCTCTGCCATAACTCTTTAAGCACCTTTATCTATGTTTCATCTCTCTCAGCGACTTACTGCTGTGCACCCTTATACAAGCTGTCACTGTAATGAGGTGTCCTTTCCCTACCTCACTATCTGTTTATTTTACTTTTCTACAATTTTTTTTTAACTAGTTACCGCTCACAGAATTATCGTTTGTCCAATATCCTCGCTTATGTCTTTGTTGTGTTTCTTAGACTTTCTCTCTTTGACACATAGCTCAAATCACACGCAATTCTCTATGAGATCTTTACTTTCATTTTTTTTACTACAGTTTTTTAGTTTACATGTTTTTATTAATTGTACTGTATATCTCTGTATCCGTTTGCTTTCTCTCTTTCCCACCCTTTATTGTAATGCCTGTTTTCAATTTATTTTTGCTGGAATACCTACATTAAAGTTAGGTAAAAAAGTAAAACACACAGCTATTCTACTGTACAACGCTGCGTAAAAATATTATTATTATTAACATTTATTTATAAAGGCCAACATATTCTGCAGCGCTGTACAATAAGTGGGTTTCATACATTGGACATACAGAGTAACATATAAAGCAATCAATAACCGATAGAAGAGATGAAGAGAGCCCTGCCCAAAAGAGCTATACATACAGTTTAAAACACTTTTCCGTGGGGCTCAGTTAATTATTAAAAATGCTGACAGAACAGGGCTACCTGTTTAAAAAACAAACAAAAAATTCTATTGATGATGCTACATGTATTCTGGTAAACCTAAAATGTCAATGTGTATAATTGCTATACAACTGTGACTACCCCAGAGGAAGCTCACATCTCGCCAATAGGTGCGGGCAATGTCTGGATGGAAAAGCAGTGATCATCATGTTCGAAGCGTTACTAGTGGCCTCCATGACATCAGCGGCCTGTGAACGCTCTGATTAAAGCAATATTGACAGCGGGGTTTGGGTGGTTTCCCAGCTCTCTTCTGGTGGGATTCTCTTTCCCGGAGCGGCTATCAAGTGCCGTCTCTCAGCAACTGAGACAGAGAGCAAAATAAACTGGCAGGAACACCGATCCACCCTTTTTTATATGGCTTTTAACCATCAGCTGTCAGGTCTTTTGGAACCTGGAGAGTCGGTTAACATCTTACATTTTACAGGTCAGTTTGAATCGGAATTTGGAGAATGTTTATGGAAAATCAATGAGACATTCAAGAAAATGATCATATTTATTCAATTGTAATCGCACCATGTGTTTTAGGCATTGTAGTTCTAATACATGGGTAACAACTATCTGGTCTGAAACTCATCTCTACCTACAGTTCTGCAATTCATAGCTTTACCCCTGGAATATCTGAAGAAGCCTAAAGTCTTTTTGTTTCTCTAACACAAAATACCACTTTTGCGACTTATAATATGCATAAACAAAACATTATTTATTATTATATATAATAGTATATAATATAAAGTATTCTTATACTGCACAAGATAAACAAACAAAACACAGAGTCCTTAGTAGACAGCAATTTCAAAGAAATCCAAAGTAGCTATTCCTATCTTGCATTTTGTCCTGCTTTATGCATAGAATATGATATTCATTTATCCTTTATTCCAGATAATAAAAGAGAAATTGGCCACAGTGACTTTAATACTTAAACATCACTGTTTGGAGGAACTACAGGAACTATACACTTTATAAATAGGGTTTTAATTAGACAAAGGAGAATGTGTTTTGTTTGATAGGAAAAACAAACTCATAACTGTTACATAATGCTCTTTCAATATATATTTGACATATTTAAGTTTGGATAAGTTGTAAAAGTTTCTTTGTATGGTTTGCACTGACCAGTATTAATGTAATGACAATGACCAAGATTAATGCTTTTAAGGGTGAAGACAGACGGGAGAATTAGTCTCCATGATTTTTAAAATCTAGTTGTGGCAACTAATAACCCCCACTAGAGTAACCATGACTTGTACCAGCACAGACACCTTTCCACAAGACGACTTGCATTTTTGAGAATGGAAGTAGCATAGTGGTGATTAGTCTCCACAAGTGGGTAACGAAAAAAATTGTGGTGACTAATCTCCCCGTCTGTATCTGCCTAGAATAACATTTCAGTTGAACTTTAATTTGGATGAGTTGATCAGTCCCACAAAATGTAATTTTACACAAAAACAGGTTTGGGAAGCTACAAAACAACCATAACATATATAAGCAGGGTTAATACATTTAGTCCCGTCCCCTAGTGTTTCCAATCCTTATCCAAATGTAACTGCAAACCATTTTTTGTGAATTGTCTATGTGTACAACTGTTTTGTCTTTTGTACCCCTTTATTCTGTAAAGAGCTGTGTGAATTGATGGCGCTATATAAATAATAATGATTAATAGAATACTATAAAACACAAGCTAAAAGTTATCAAGGGAGACAGATAGCATGGTTGGGACAGACATATAGTGGCTTAAGACGATGGAAGCTAAAAAAAATGCAGGGCAGACTCCATGTAAATACAGTTTACCTGAAATGATTTATATCTGTGCATGCAAGAAAAAAAATAATAATATAGGTTTTTTTTCTTTATTTTCCTAATGATAACTAAATGCAATACAGGAAGTGTAACTGGACTATATCTAAGCTATATCTAAGCTCCATGCAGGATATAGGGTCCTACAAAGTAGTTGCCCTTGTGTGACATACATGTGATGGGAGATTTATTCTTTGATGTGCTTGTGATTAGAAGACAAATATTACGAGTGACAGAGGCTCTAATCACACAGGATAGTTCCTGGCATTTATCCCTGAGCCCCCAAACCCAGAAAAAAAACAATAGCCTAGAGATTTCCTAGAAAGAGAATCAGAGTATGAATATAATCACTCAGGTCTTATTAGTGCTGAGAATTTGTCATGTTGAATCAGTGTCTTGGGAGCAGTGAAGTAGAGACATGGAAATATACTGCAACACACGATTATTCAGCCTTGGGAGCGGCACACAGAAACAAAATGGCATAAAATATTAACTTTAACAGCAATAATCCCAAATATCATAAGAATAAGCAATAAGAGAGAAAGTCAATAAAAACAAAGACAATTTCTAAACCATAATACATACAGTCCATACACTACAACTGCTCACACAATGCAGCCAGTCTAGGTAAACAATGCACATACTAAATGTCACACATGGTAATTTGTCTGTATTTCATCTTTACAACATTTCTCGGGAAAAATATTGATGACAAAATGCTCAGGCCCTTTGCACACTCCTTCCCTTTACAACCAGTTGGAACTGCCTATGAGTAGGGCATATAGGAGATATTATCATTTAAAATTGTAAGCAGAAGATCTTTAGCCATCACAAGTGATCTATATTGCTTTTCTGAAAAAAATGAGGCACATAATATCAGCAGTCCAACATGGTATAAGAGTAAACATACAGACTACTCTAAAACCATAGGTACAGGTATAGGACCCATTATCCAGAATGCTCGGGACCAAGGCTATTCCGGATAAGGGGTCTTTCCGTAATTTGGATCTTCATACCTTAAGTCTACTAAAAAAGAAATCAATAAAACATTAATGAAACCCAATAGGATTGTTTTGCATCCAATAAGGATTAATTATATCTTAGTTGGGATCAATTACAAGGTACTATTTTATTACTAAAGAGAAAAGGGAAAGGTTTTAAAATTCTGAATTATTTGATTAAAATGGAGTCTATAGGAGACGGGCTTTCTGTAATACTGAGCTTTCTGGATAACAGGTTTCCCAATAAGGGATCCCACACCTGTACTAAAAAGTACAAATACAGTATATTTATCATTCACATAGTTCCCTTCATTCATACACATTCATACACTATGGACAATTTAGTTTGTTGGCAGTCAACATTCCTGTGAACTCAAGAACCCAGAAGCTGCAGGGCAACTGAGCCACAGTACTGTCCTATATTAGAATCAACCTAGTTAAAATTACACACTAAGGGGGTTATTGATTAAAATTTCGATTTTCATGGTTTTATATTTTTTTGAAACCAATAAACTAATTTCCACGAATCAGAATTAAAAAAGCACAAATGAAAAAAGACATGGAAAAAACATAAAAACGGCAACTTTTCCAATTTATGGCATGAAAACCGCAACATTTTTATTTACCGCACAAAAGCCAGGGTCAAAAAACCCCCGAAAATCTCTAAAACCACAAAGCGAAACCAGATCTTCAGTTTGTAAAAGGGACATCTGCCAATGACTTCTACATGATCTTATTTTAGATAGCGTATTTTTGCATTTTGATTTGTCGCGGTTTTGTCACATAATAAATTACAACAAAATTACACTTTTTTTAAGACACAATCAGGTTTCCGGTGTGAAAACCCAAACAAAAAAATCAAGCAAAAGCATATACCCCCCCTAATATTAACACCACAACTTACACAATATATTTTGGTCTAAAGGTATAATACAAATAACCTTTATTTGCAAAGGTAAGTGCAAATGACAAGAGAATATCTACAGAGAATGGAGGAGAGGAATTACACTTTCAGCATTGGAAATATTATGGAATTTGCTACCAGGGAAGGTGGTAATGAGTTATCACTTGGCAGGTTTTAAAATCAGGTTGGATGTTTTTAAGCAGAAAAAGAAAATATATATATATAATATATTTAATTAATTGATATGAATTATAGTTCTGTAATCTAAATAAAGCTGTCCAGCTTATTACATGTTACATAGTTCAGTCATTTACAGTTTCAAGTTCATCAAGTCCAAATGAACCCCAGTGCACATATATACACACACAATATTATACACTCTTGGCAATGGCAATTACTTGGTGGATAGACTCTACATTCAAATTTATTTTATTATACAGGTGTGGGATGCGTTATCCAGAAAGATCCGAATTACGGAAAGCCTGTCTCCCATAGACTCCATTTTAATCAAATAATTCAGATCTTTTCAAATAGATTTCCTTTTTCTCTGTAATAATAAAACAGTACCTTGTACTTAATCCCAACTAAGATCCTTATTGGAGACAAAACAATCCTATTGAGTTTAATTAATGTTTTATTGATTTTTTTAGCAGACTTAAGATATGGTAATCCAAATTACAAAAAGACCCCTTATCCGAAATACCCTTGGTCCCGAGCATTCTGGATAATGAGTCCTATACCTGTACCTAGAACTGCCGGCACAGCAAGAGATATAACCCACAAGCCTGTACCCGGTCAGAAGCAAAATAAAACCAATTGATGATAAAATGAGATGTATTTAAAACACGGCTAGTAACAATGCAGAAACACCCAGTAAGTTATAAAGCTGCATAATATATATTTTCTGACATTATAATTGGTCAAATACCTCCTATAATGTGTACGCTCAATACATTTTATACAGCACTGATTGTGCCAATAGATGTGTGCTGCGTATGTGTAGAATTTTTTTATTGTTTGCAGAAAACTCCACACATTTCTTTACATCCAGAACTATGTGCGTATGGATTGTCAGATATGTTTCCCCAGCATTGAGGGTCCCCTTCCCCCCTCAGCGAGGAGAGCTCTCTCTGTCTCTGGTTTCACTTGGTGTCCTCAGGTGACCTCCTGAAGTTTATAGTAAAACCTCGAGTGCTGTGTTTGCTTTTCAGAGAGGGGCTGTAAAGATTCCCCTCAGACTGATCCTGGCCTAAGAAGCAGTGAGGGAAAGCGGCTCTGTAATTCTGTGTCTGGCACAACCCCCTCCTTTCCCTCTCTCTTACAGGGGAGGTGCTGCTGTTTTAGGTAATTTAAAAGCAAGAGGGGAAAAGGGAGGCGGAGGGGGGGGGGCAGTGATTGTGAGCGGAATCCCCGCCTCTGAATATGGCTTGGCTGTACAGATTTCTAAAGAATGATCCTGCTATGGGGTGCAGAATGGGTAACAAATGCAGCCCCTATACATACTAGTGTGGCCCACCTCTTTCTGCTCATCCGTTCTTGCGAATGAACCATGTTTGATACCACTGCTCTTACCAATTACACACATTCTGCATTCTATCCTAGCTCCTGTGCATCCTATCCCACTCCCCTTCTCCTGTGCCTCCTTTCTCTCTATTGCTGACACCTCAGCTGCTCTGGAAACACATGAACTGTTGAATAGAGGTCAGCTGGCTCAAAAAAAAAATGTAATACAGCTCTGTGCCGCATGTGTGATACAGTAGCCCCCTCTCCCGGACAAAAGTTTAAAACACCCTAAATCTACATTGTGAAAAACCCTTTCATCCAGAAGCATCTGAACGTGTGGACCTAAGAATTCTGTGTACCATGTGCCTACCTACAAAAGAATAAAAAAATACCCAAACAATATCTATAAGTATTGTATATTTTAGAATCACAATAGCATTGGATATTATGTTTGTTCAAGAACTCATCCAGGCCCCTCTTAAAGGCATTAACAGAATCTGCCATTACCACATCTCTAGGAAGGGCATTCCCCAACCTCACTGCCCTCACCGTGAAAATCCACCTACGTAGCCTCTGTTCTGTTCATCTAATTTAAACAGGTTGCCTCTGGTGAGTTAATGTCTTATACAGCATGTTTGAGAGCCAGATTACATTGAAAGTATGTCATACAATCAAGTCTATGTAGCCCTTGGTCTGACCATAAAAATGCTTTTGAGGGCCACATGTGAGCTGTGGGCCTCCAGTAGGACAGTACTGTGGTAGAGAATGATGTGACGACTGTAGTTTAGCAACATATAACAGATGGCAGTGTGCATAGTTGTACTGTATTTATATTACTATCTATACAGTACATACACAAGCAAAGTTGAAAAAAAAGTTGAAAAACTGGAGTACAAGCAGTACAAATAAAAATAATAAGAACAAATAACTAACTTTTCCAGTTTTCCTGATCCGGAAACCCATTATTCAGAAAGTTCAGAATTACGGAAAGTCCATCTCCCATAGACTCCCATTTTAATCAAATAATTCACATTTTGAAAAATTGTTCCCTTTTCTCTGTAATAATAAAACAGTGCCTTCTACTTGATCCCAACTAAGATAAAATAATCCTTATTGGGGGCAGAACAGCCCTATTGGGTTTATTTAATGGTTAAATGATTCCCTTTTCTCTGTAATAATAAAACAGTACCTGTACTTGATCCCAACTAAGATATAATTACACCTTATTGGGGGCAGAACAGCCCTATTGGGTTTATTTAATGGTTAAATGATTCCCTTTTCTCTGTAATAATAGAACAGTGCCTTCTACTTGATCCCAACTAAGATATAATTAATCCTTATTGGGGGCATAACAAAAAAAAGTATTTAAACAGTAATTAAACCCAATAGGATTCTATTGGGTTTAATTACTGTTTAAATACTTTTTTTTAGTAGACTAAAGGTAGGAGATTCAAATTACGGATTAAAATTACGGAAAGATCCCTTATCTGGAAAACCCTAGGTCCCGAGCATTCTGGATAACAAGTCCCATACCTGTACTAAGTATTTTACTTTCATAATGGACTAGGACTAGGGGCTGCATTTGTTACACACACCTTAAGATTCACAGTCAGTGGTTTTCGTTTGAATGGCCAAGCGGCCCCTGCTATAATGAGAGACTCCATCCAGCTAATAATAATAATTATATTTAGAAGTAGTGCAAACCTCTAAGACATAACTCGCTGAATAAAAGTGGTACAAAATTGTTCTTATCTATACAGTGAGTCAAAGTTTGTGTGTGTGAAGCTTACATAAATAAAGGGTGCATTTACACATACATATGCACATACTTAACAAAGAGACATTCATTATGGCAAAATAAAATATTTGTAATATTCAATAAATAAATAATATCTTCCTAAATTCTGAAAACGGGCAACCAGTAGATACTTAGTTGCTTTTAATATATTTGAGCTCAGTGGGCCGCTAGATTCTTACTTGCTATCACTATATTTGAGATCACAAATTCAGATTTATTGCATACACATAACACACATATACAAACTTTGTTAGTGCAAAGTGCTTGTTTTCACAATCCAAAGCCTTTAACTTGAAGTAAAACAGTCAGCATTCCGTAATGGCTGACAAGTGTTTGAGGCGCCACTTTTATGAGAACTAAAAGGATAGATCACGATATTTTCAAATTATAATTACCCTTTGTAAGCCACGCGGTTTTTATTTTTATCAGCGGCTACATATAAATGAGAACATTAGAGAAAAAGCTATAGTGGCTGTTGGTGGCTCGTTAAGGCAAACTGCTCTCCATGGTACTGAATAAGATAAAAAAAAATACTATTTTTATGCTATCTTTAGTTTTTAGGCAAAGGAAGGGTTAAAATTGTATAAATGCACTTTCCAATCATTTTATCAAAAGGTTTTTTTTTTCCAAAAGAAAATTAGAAATAACCACCTCCTCTCAAGGCATCCAAAACAACGTTATTGCATTATAAATATGCCAAAATAAAGAATTGGGACATATGTTCTTGGATAAGGGGGGCTGCCTATGATATCTGAGACCCTATATCTTTATCCCAGTATCCTGGTCCTCGTCCCAGTATACAAATTTCAAACTATGTTTACTAGTGTTCTTCATTTCTTCCCATCCCATTGCTTTTGGGTGTTGGGTACTAAACATTATTTTTCACTCCATATGTATTATTTATTATTTTTAAATACATATAGGCAGAAAAATATTACAGAAAAAAAAAGCTGGTGATGAAAGTTTAGGGAGTGCTGCATCCTGTTCTGCTGCAACATGTACCATATATGCTATGGAATGCTGATATATTCAGTCATATAAAAATATTTTTGCGATTATGCCATCAAGATGAGCAATTACATCTTTTTTTTTCAACTAGAACATTCTCTGAGTGAAGGGTAAAATGCAGTGACGTAGGGGGACCGAATAATTATATGTAATATGTATGGATCTATTTTCATGTTTATTATATAGTTATATTTGTGTATTTGGCACTGTATAAGGGCAACTAAAACATCAGCTCAGATGACCACTCATTTTTCCAGTGTATGTGAGTGTGCATAAAGGTGTAGGATAGCTATACCACTTATCTCTGACAGAAGTCCTATCCATCATAAACAATTACCTTACACTTAACTAAGTGGGACTAGAAGCCAGTACCTGGTAGAGATGTAGCGAACTGTTCGCCGGCGAACTAATTCGCGCGAACATCGGGTGTTCGCAAGTCCGCAAATTCGCGAACTTTTCGTGATGTTCGCAATTTGGGTTCGCCGGCACCAAAAAAATGGCAAAACTTACGATAACGGTACGAATGCTCCGAAAAAGTCGCAAAACTTACGATAACGGTACGAATGCTCCGAAAAAGTCGCAAAACTTACGATAACGTTACGAAAGCTCCGAAAAAGTCGCAAAACTTACGATAACGTTACGAAAGCTCCGAAAAAGTCGCAAAACTTACGATAACGTTACGAAAGCTCCGAAAAAATCGCAAAACTTACGATAACGGTACGAAAGCTCCGAAAAAGTCGCAAAACTTACGATAACGTTACGAAAGATCCGAAAAAGTCGCAAAACTTACGATAACGGTATGAAAGCTCCGAAAAAGTCGCAAAACTTACGATAACTTTACGAAAGTGCCGGAAAATACGAAAAAGTCGCAAAATTACCGATCATTTCGAAAAACGGCGTGTGTCAATTTTTCAGAGGTTTTTGCCCTTGATCCCCCTCCTGCATGCCACTGTCCAGGTCGTGGCACCCTTTAAACAACTTTAAAATCACTTTTCTGGGCAGAAATGGCTTTTCTAGGTTTTAAAGTTCGCCTTCCCATTGAAGTCTATGGGGTTCGCAAAGTTCGCGAATATTCGCAATTTTCGGCGGAAGTTCGCGAACAGGTTCGCGAACTTTTTTTTTGAGGTTCGCTACATCCCTAGTACCTGGAAGTGGGCAGAGTAAAGGCAGCTGTAATTGATGTTGTATAGGGCTGCTCTCTGTGGCAAACAGCACAAGAATTCCCAGCCTTCCAGATAAAGGCTACTAGTATTGGCTACTTAATTTATTTAAACTCACTATCCTTCCACTCAAACAAGGCAAAGTAATAAAAGTTTGCACCAGGTCTAGTAACTCAGCAGTTTCAAACTGTTATCCAGCAAATTCTATTTGCTGACTGGTTGTGTCTAGACCTATAGCAAATGTTGCACCTTATACAATGGGGTGCAATGTTTATAGCAAGCATGCTATTCTAGAAGCAAACTAGGAACCATTCTGCCAGAAGTTAAATATAATATGATGACTAACCTGTGTTTTCAGCTATTACTAGACTACAACACTATTTATCCGCCAAATAGGTAGCATGCAAGAATCTGCACTTTAGAAAAGATAAAATGGCACTTGTTAGTCATCAGTGCCCTTTACTCAGGTTAGAATTATCTTTGCACATAAACATATAATTATAACCAGGTCTGGAAATTTCCCCTAATCCAGTTAGTGACTGGTACAGAGGCGGAGAAGGGGGGGGGGGGGCTTTTACAAATGTTGTTTTTACTCTATACTTAAGACATAAGCTTGAAGCAGCTTTTGATTCACTCCTGACTGACATTACATTAACCTATGCTATGCCAGAGCTAAGTATAGCTCCAATTTTTATTGCAGTGTTTAGTGTGATTACACTCTATTACCCAGTGATTAATAAAATAAGTAATATTTTATTAATAAAATAAAAAATCAATGTGGGACGGCATACAGTTTTTGCACAGCCGCCACCCTAAAATGTTCTAAGGAGAACTGTGCACCGTGTAAAATCTGAGAAAACAATGTAAAATGTCTCACAGCACATATTACATTGAATATTCCCATGCACAACACAAATGACAATAAAATGAATGAAATTAATAGTTGCATTAATATTAACTATCCATTTCCCATTAAACATAATAGCCTGATGGATACTTTACCCTTTTTAGGTTCTTAGGATGTAATTTCTGTTCAGTAAACTATTTAAAAAAAAAGCTAACCTGAGAGGTTCATAGTTACAGAGTTAGATAACTACAATAAACAAGATTCTTCTCAAAATAAGATCCCCCCCAACACACTACCATTTATTGTGTAACTCACTTTTATATTATTCCTACCAAAGTGCATAACTTTGCACTTTTCAACACTGAACCTCATTTTCCAGTTTGCTGCCCAGTTCTCCAATTTTGTCAAATCGCTCTGCAAAGCGGCAGCATCCTGCATGGAACTTATAGTTTTACACAATTTAGTATCATCAGCAAAAATAGAAACAGTACTCTCTATGCCCTCCTCCAGGTCATTAATAAACAAGTTAAAAAGCAAAGGACCAAGGACTGACCCCTGCGGTACTCCACTAACAACACTGGTCCAATTAGAAAATGTTCCATTTACCACCACTCTTTGTAATCTATCCTTGAGCCAGTTCTCTATCCAATTACAAATATTATGTTCCAGGCCAATAGCCCTCAATTTTATCCTTAACTTTCTGTGCGGTATTGTATCAAATGCAAGTAGATGTCATTCACTGTCAACCCAGAGTTGAGGTTCCTGCTCAACTCCTCATAAAAAGCAATTAAAATTGGCAAAATCGGTTACGCATAAAAACATGCCGGCACAAACTTTTAGTATTGTGATTTGCAATGTATTCAAGTACCCTATCCCTTCTTACCCCAATCCAAAAGCTTTCCTACTACTACTGTCAGACTAACAGGCCTATAGTTTTCAGCCTGAGAACAGAATCCCTTTTTAAATAACGGCACCACATTAGCAATTCATCAGTCTCTCAGCATCATGTCTGGGTTCTGAAAAATTAAGTGAAGAGGTTTGGCAATCACAGAGCTAAGCTTGTTTAGTACTCATCAGAAGTTATATTACTAGAACTGGGTCTATTAAAAGGAAGTTGTACCAGGTAACTTGTCTTACCAACCTCGACACTGACACTAACACTTTTTTTTTTTTGTATTTCAACGAGTCTTTATTGAGTATACACACAGTATTGGTTACAGCAGTATTTGTTTCATAGGATTTAAGTACACACTTGTGACATGTTACTCTGAATATAGTCAATGGTTGAGAGGGGGAGAGGAAACCAGGGAGAAGGAGATAGGGGAATAAAGATCAACTGTACTGGAGACAATACTCAGAAGAGTCCAAAGGAGAGAGAAGAGAAAAGAGGAGAGAGGGAGGCAGAACCTGGACTACACAGCATTATTAAGGTAAGTATCATTATGGTAATATTATAATAACTCGGTATGGCATGACAATGTTTACTATACTGGTCATAAGCTACAGTATTATGGGAATTTAGATAGGAAAGCCAAGGTTGCCAACACAAAGCAAACTCCTGTTGTTTCTCATGGATGGAGGAGGTAATTTCTTCCATTATGACACTAACACTTTTATCCAACCATAAAGGTTTTGCTTTGCAATGTCTTTTCTTGCTTACAAAGGCAATATACTGACATGTATACTTGTTAAGCAACATTTTAAAGCTATTCTATTTCCCTTCTGTCTTTAGCCCTGTCAAAAGCCTTTCCCAGTTGATACAGTGCAGAGATGCCTTTATACTGGCAAAGTCTGCACATCTAAATTTGTTTTAGTTACTCCCTTATAGAGCTGTCTCTGCAGCATTATCTCAAAGGACACCATGTTGTGATCACTGTTCCCTAAATGCTCACCCACACATGAGAGTGATGCTAGAGGTGAGTTCAGTATTATTAGTTATTACCAGGTCCAAAAGAGAGTCATTCCTAGTAGGTTCTTGAACTGTCTGAAATAAAAAGTTGTCATTTAGCAGTTACAAACCTGCTAGCTTTAGCTGACTTGGCCACCCAATTACTGTGGCCAAGTTGTGGTCGCATCAATAAAAAGTTGCGGTTGGGTCAAAATAGGTGCCACATTGGACACAGTTGTGTCAGAATGGGTGAGGTTGCATGAAACAGGACAGATTCGCTCATCATTATAAAGTAGTAAATGCACTGACATATTAATAAAGTACAGTTATAGGATCTGTTATCCAGAATATTTCGGACCTGGAGTTTTCTTTATATCTTGATTGGGATCAAGCACAGAGTACTAATTTATTATTAGAGAGAAAAATGAAATAATTAATACAATATGTAAATTGATTAAATTGAAATCTGTGGTGGCCTTCCTGTAATTCGTAAGTTTCTGGATATCAATTTTCCAGATAACAGATCCCATACCTGTATAGCAAACTAATCAGAGATACATAGGTGCTTTATTGCTGTAAATGTAGTACAGGTATAGGACCCGTTATCAAGAATGCTCTGGACCAAGGGTATTCCGAATAAGGCGTCTTTTTTGTAATTTGGATCTCCAGTCTCCTAAAAAATCAATATACATTAATTAAACCCAATAGGATTGTTTTGCATTCAATAAGGATTATTTATATCTTAGTTGGGATCAATTACAAGGTACTGTTTTATTACTAGGGATGTAGCGAACATCGCCAAAAATGTTCGCGAACCCATTCGCGGACTTTCGCCAAAACTCGCGAATATTCGCGAACTTTGCGAACCCCATAGACTTCAATGGGAAGGCGAACTTTAAAACCTAGAAAAGCCATTTCTGGCCAGAAAACTGATTTTAAAGTTGTTTAAAGGGTGCCACGACCTGGACAGTGGCATGCAGGAGGGGGATCAAGGGCAAAAATTTCTCTGAAAAATACTTTGTAAAAAAAACGCAAAAAAAACGCCAAAAAATAACGCCAACAAAAAAAATGCAAGCTATTCCAATGTATACGCAAAGGCGAAAAACCGTAGCGAAAAAACGCGGCGGAAAAAACCGAGGCAAAAAAACGTGGCGCAAAAAAAAAAACGCGGCGAACCCAAAATGGCGCGAATTAGTTCACCGGCGAACAGTTCGCTACATCTCTATTTATTACTATAGAGAAAAAGGAAATCAATTTTCTTTAGCAGCTTTCTGGATAACGGGTTTCCAGATAAGGGATCCTATACCTGTACTATTGTTTACTACAGCTGTATTAAGCCTTCCAGCAACTTGACAGTAAAGAACCAAGGTATAAAAATAAATCTAAGTTTTGACTATCAGCAGGATGACTTAAAAAGACTTGCTCTGACATCAAACAACTCACAGAACATCATATTACAGCACTTATTACAGTGGTAAAAGGTGCGATGGATAATGGTTTATTTATACTACATACAAAGGTGGTAAATAATAACTACAGGCATTTGTGAGGTACAGAAAAGGGTTAAGTGCTTTCTTAACTAAGGTCTTTAAGGTTTATACACTGTACATGGATAGAAAATTGACTGATATATTTTTCTAGCTGGAGGATTGCCACAGGTTTCCCTACTTGCCCCACTTTTATTTAATATGTTCATTTATGAGGCCGCTGGAAGCAATTCATTTGTTTTTACAGATGACACAAAACTATGCACAACAATTTAATTCATTCAGCATCTGTCATCCTTGCAGTAGGACCTTGACAAACTGGCAATCTGGGCAGCTAAGCTGCAGATGACCTTCAGTATTGATAAATGTATTGGGGATTTGAAAATATGCAGGCTATTTTTACCTTTAATGGGATTAAGATAGGTGAAATCCTTGATAATGAAGGATATATGATTACTTGGGGATAAGAAACTTAGCTGTAGCAAGCAATGAAATTCCGCAGCTGTAAAGGGTATAGATACAATAAAGCAGAAAGGAAGTCATGCCTTTTACAAAGCACTAATAATGAGCGATCTACGTAAAGACACTATTAAAGTTGAGAAAGCCCAGAGAAGACAAACTAAGACGATAAAGAATATGGAAGTAATTAAAAAAGATTGGCCAGTTAAGAATTGTTTACACTGGAGAAGATGCACTTAAAATGGCATGGGATCACTGTATAAAGATACATAAGGGTACTATAAATAAGCTCAATGCTAACACTAGTAGTTCTTTCCAGAGAGCATCTTATTTAGATAAAAAAGGAGGTTCAGTCTTATAATGTAATAGAATTCTCTCCTTGATGTGGTTGAACTAGAAGATTGTTTCAAGAAAGGGTTGGATACCTTAATATTAAACAATATTATATATATATATATATACTGATATTTTTATTATGATCATTAACACAGAATCAGGCAGTGCCAATATATTCCACAGCACTACACAGTAGATAAAGAGAAGATATCTGTACATATTCTTTTAATTGGGTAAAAGGCTAACCTTAATGGACACTGGCCTTTTTTGTCTTAAAATGTCATGTATCTACATCCTTGAGAAAGATTCCAACGTTGCCAGATTCTGTGATATGTGAGAAAATAGAAAGTACTATATTTACAAAACTGAGTGCTAATACTTGGTTCAAATATATGTGTAGGTGGGTATGTCTGATATCCATGATCACTTCCTTAAACACACAAGCCGTGATCAATATTCGCCATACAAGCAAGTACACAGATCCTCTTTCGAGGTTTTGTGAAGCCAGAATAGATTACTATGATACAATGATACATTGCTTTTGGTTTACCAATCCATAAAGGCTAAGAATTCTGTCTGCACTGGACAAAACCACAAGCTGTTTCCCAGGTGGCATTGCTTCCAGTTTTTTCCCCCCTGATATGCAATGCAGTTGATTTTCAGTTTACTAGATTGCTATACAAAGTCAGGAAGGGCACATGTAGGTCTAAATTCCTATATAGTCATTGTTGGGATAGTAAATTTTCTGGCATAATAACAAAATAAGGGCCCGATTCACTAAAGTCCGAAATAAGGAGTGCTATATATAGCATGCGTTAAAAATCTTATCACTTCTTATTTTTCGCTCAATTCACTAAAAGGACACTTGTCATAATTAAGAAGCGATGTTCTTGGCGTTATTTATCTTACAATGACATATTTTAATGAAAAAAACTATGTGATAAGCGTTATAGGGGCCGATTCACTAAAGGTCAATAATGATTATCGCATAGTTTTTTTTCATTAAAAAGCATGCGATAATTAAGTACCGATTCATCAAAGTCATTTCGCATGTGTTAATCCGCATATCGCAGGCACAAAAAAACCGCATTGCGTTAATTAGCGAATAGAAATAGTACTAACGCATGATTCACAAACACATATGAAGCATTAAACGTGCAAAATACTGTGTTAATCTGTGTGAATATTAACCCTACTTGGGGCAGGCGGTACTTAAAGAAAATTGCGGTTCGTGAGCTATTGGCAACACAACATGGAGTTTGCAGTCGTATTTTTTCAAGTATATGTTGGCCCTAGAGTGATGCATCCTCCAGTTTTCAGGGAAATGGTGGTTTTCAGAAAGTAATGGTTACGTGCGTAATATATTGCGCTCTGCAAGTGTCCTTTTAGTGAATCGAGTGAAAAATAAGAAGTGATAAGATTTTTAACGCATGCTATAAATAGCACTCCTTATTTCGGACTTTAGTGAATCGGGCCCTAAGTGTCTGTTCTGGGCATACTTAAATAGAAATATCTTACACAATGTGGCAGAATGCATAAAAATCATAAATGTATATTAATAGATATAATTTCGATCAAATGTATAGGATATAATGAAGACAAGGTAAGCTTGCCCCAAAATGTGACATCATGGAAACCTTACTCACTACTGAGTACGTCCAAAATTAACTGGGTGACTGAGTAATCAAAGAGTAATGAAAAAACGGCACACAAGTAACAAATCTAATCTAATGCTAACTGACAAATAAGCCAGAAGACTGTCCCACTGCAGATGGTACTAAACACAGTGGCCAATTATTCTTCAGTCGGCCACTTTCTGATCTTTTTTTAATAAACTTTATTTATATGTTTCATTGATATAGTGACAATTATTCCATACATAGCATGTTAGGATAATCATAATGCAGAAAGATCATAAAACAAAATACAACAATGTGCGCTTTAGGTATCTATGTATTACCTCATTAGGTGAATGCATATTGTTAAGGGTGGGTGTATTTAGGATCCGACCTCTTGGCATTGGATGGTTATATATATTGCCTTATGATGGCCTAAATGAGGAGGCCCTACCCATAGACTTAGGTGTTTAGTTTCCAGGTGTCCCATATACTTTCTGATATTTTTTATGTACGTGGAACATAGCCCATATTGATCCTGGGACACTATATTGAGCAATCAGCAGGTCAACAAAAAGCAGCATCATAGATACAGAACAACAATCTGTAAGGACTTTGAACCTATTCCTATACAAGGAGACATGTTAAATATTTACTCCGTCATGATAGTAGCCCTTTAAAAGCTCAGACGCAATTAGAGCTATAAAGTAAACATTATGACTTTTTGTCATTGAGATTTTATACTATTTAAGGACAGCTATATGATAATAGTAATATCAATTGCACACTCACTCATGAGCACAGGGGTAGTAGCTTCATAGCAAAACTGAACACAGAGTGTTGGACCTCTACTGGTCCTGAAACAAAAGGTAGCATTATTTTTAGCTGTTATACCTCTGAATTTACACAGCAGCCCTGTGATTTAACATAACCAATGACCCAGATTCTGCAAAGGGTTTTTTTCTGTTCTCATTAGGAGTTGGCCTAGAGGTTAAATCAGGTGCCCAGACTTTTTCCTCCGGCGATCGACTTTTGACTCAACACAACGCAATGCAGCGTACATACGCATACCCAATAAACGCGCTTCTGAATCCCCGCTGCACTTCCGCATTTCCTGGCTTCGACGCGGTCCACCAGAAATCCACAGGGGATTGACTGGTGGACCACAAACAACGTTTTGGCCACCCCTAGGTTAAATGATCAGCCTGTACTGTGGGATCTTATGCTAGAGACCCTGGCTCAATTACCTGTGGCAACTCCTTGTGACCATGGATAGGTCCTAGCATACTAAGTGCACCTATATTGGTTGCAAGAGAGAATAGCACCATATTAAAAAAGAGAAACTGCAGCTGTAAAAATTTTGTATTGTCTTTCCAAGTTCTACAGTGTTTCTCCGAATTACCAGTATAGCTGTGTTACAGATAACAGTAAGGACAAAACAAAAATTCCTACACATTTCGGAGTTAGCGTTTTTACACTACTTACAATTCTATGAAAACATTCTATTGGATTGTAATGTTAAGATGTTGCCACCGTTGGACAAATCAGTTCACTAACTGCATATACATTCTCCAAAAGTAAGGGTTTCCAATACTAAACATTTGGCTATTTCTGTGTGATAAGGGAATGTGTCCTTTGTCCCTTTTTAAGGTTTCCTCTGTAATTGTTTCTTGACAATTTGGCCACTGTTTCTTTAACATCTATTGAAATAGTTGCGCTGATTTATCTGATATAACTGAAAAGAGTAATGCTAAATAGGCATAAAGCGTGTGTTATAGTGCAGTTTTGGTTTGTTATGATAATTATCATGAATGGATGACAAAACAAGTCTTCATTTCTGAGACTTTTCTACTCTCACTACTTATGTTTCTATACCATCTTATTGTGATTCTGTGCCAGTGATTATCACTCTGTTCACTGCTCAATATGCTTGATATTCTCTTTCCACAATAATTTTCTTTTTTCCTGTGCCTGAGATCCTTCAGTCCTGTAACATCACATTTTTTTGATGTGGATCATTATGCTTTCCATGACATATACCTTGCATTTTTCTTAATCTTAATTTATCTGTTAATTGTACCTCATAATCAGCTATTATAGGAAAATGAATGCTGACAACAAAACTTAGTTGGGGCACTAACAAAATGTGTGGGTTCATGGCTGTGTATATGTCACGTGAAGACCGAAATAGAGAACATCAAGCACATCGAAAGCAGTGACTAAAGCAATAATCCTGTTGACATCTAAGTTGCCCTGTCATTTTTACAAATAAATGCTGAATAAAGTTGAATTTAGGTACTATAAGTTCCAAGATGATTTTTCCAGTCTAATAAGCAAATTACAATCTTTTCAAGGACCAATTACCAAACAGCATGACTGAGCTATTATCATTTCAGAGTAATATCTTAAAATCTTAACAGAGTACAAATGTAACTATGGTTGGAAACTAGCTTAGGGATTGATAGCAGCAGCTTTAAAGAAGAAGAACACAATCACATAAATGAGAAACAATGGAACGATAATTTGCTTGAATACATTTCTAAAGACTATGAAGTAGATGTTGCTAAACACATGGCACATATTTATGAACAATGCCAATGCTACAAGCGCTAGTGCTAAAGTTCTAAGAAGCACAAGATTTGCACTTCCTGGGGCCAATACATGAAACATTTGTGCCGGTAGTGTTGGCCTAAGTAGCGCTCTGGACTTTGTCTTAGACTAAAAATATGAAACAAAGCAACTTTCAGGGGGACAAGGAAGCCCTGTACTTAATACAGGTATAGGACCCATTATCCAGAATGCTCGGGACCAAGGGTATTCCGGATAAGGGGTCTTGCCGTAATTTGGATCTCAATACCTTAAATCTACTAAAAAATCAATAAAATATTAATTAAACCCAATAGGATTGTTTTGCATCCAATAAGGATTAATTATATCTTAGTTGGAATCAATTACAAGGTTCTGTTTTATTTCTACATAGAAAAAGGAAATCCGTTTTAAAATTCTGAATTATTTGATTAAAATGGAGTCTATGGGAGATGGGCATTCCGTAATTCGGAGCTTTCTGGATAACGGGTTTCCGGATAAGGGGTCCGATACCTGTACCTGCTAAAAGTACTTGTCTCCCAGTGCCTTTGTGCCCCATCCTTTCCCAGAATGTATGTTTTGCAATAGTGTAAATTACAGGAGAACATTTGTAAGCAAATAATTTGAAATTTCAGAAATGATTTTCTCTTTCTCTGTAATAATAAAACAGTACCTTGTACTTGATGCTAATTAACGGCATAAATCCATATTGGTGGCAAAATAATACTACTGGGTTTATTTAATATTTAAATGCTTTTAGTAGACATTTGGGGTTACGTAATAAAAGGTACTAAGTTTGCCCATAAGCAGTAACCTATAGCAACCAAGCAGCAGACCTGTTTAAAAACAAACATTTTATTGGTGTTATAGATTAATGCTGGGCAAGTTTACTGTTTTTTGTTACATATTACATATGGGGGTTTGAGGTTGAGGGAAAAAACTTGGAAAAAAACCCCATAAAAACTAGAACAAAACACATGCAAATTTTATCCTATATCATATATTTTTCCGAAACCACTACCTAACAAAAAATCATGTTTTCACACACAAGATTCACAGATCCATTAATTTTCAATGAGTCTGAAAAACTCATATACAATAAATAAAGCTGTTACAGACAATTCCATTTACTTTCAATAGAAACTTGCAGAATTTTTCCTTGCAACTTTTTTTTTTTAAATAAATTCAGACCATTTAAGGTTTTCGAAAATAATTGTGTTCACTTTTACATTTTTATTTTTTGCTGCTTTTTCCAGATCCCAAGCATTCTGGATAATATACCCCATTCCTGTTTTGTTTTCAGATCAGCATTGAAAATGGTCAATAGTTCTGAAGCATATGTCTAGGGAATTTTACTGTGCTGAATAACATGTCTGTTAAGAGTGGCACCTATATTTCTTGCAATATTGTGTAATATACAGTCATGTAAACAAGTACAAATCATGTAAAGTTTTTTTTCTTTTTAACATACACACATAAATGAAAACGTTATCTAACATTTGGTATTGCCCCTTTTAACAGAAAAAACTTCAAGTAGACAACTGCCTACCAGTTTCTGACATTGACTGGGAGACATTTTTCCCACCTCTCCATGCAGAATTTTTTCAGCTGCGTGATGTTTGAGTGATCTCTTGCATGTATGTACAGCCCTTTTCCACCCCACCCCCCATGCATCCCAAGGAGTTTTTGATCTGGGGTTTGGTTTGGCCATTCCCAAACCCTGCTTTTTTCTGTTTCGGCCCAAACCCTAACATTTCCATCACCATGCTAACAATGTGGTTAAATAATGTTATCTTTGCCTCATCTGTCCAAAGCACATTGTTCCAGAAGTCCTCTCCTTTGCCTCGGTGTTTATAGCCAAACTTTAGTCTTGCCCTGATGTTCTTTCTGTAAATCAAAGGTTTCCTCCTGGCATACCTCCCATGTAGATTTCATTTGTGCAGTCTCTTTTTAATGCACTTTGAAACCAACACTAATAAAATTCTTGGCCTTCTTAAAGACGTCTACAACATCTTGTGTTCTACTCTTGGACTGCAGCGATGATCACAGCAGAATGATTGATGTCTAATTGTTTGCTTTTTTTTTTTTTTTAGTTCCTTTCCAGACCCATGGGCATTTATTACCTTTTTTCTAAGGGCCTCAGAAAGAGTTTAATCTAAGAATAATGATACTCAGGTAAGCTTATTGATAGACAAAAGTAAATATTACAGACATGAGACGGGAGTTTTATAGGGTTTACAATTAACACGGAATTGAATGGTGTTTGACAACAGCCATAGATAATGATGCAAATATTACAGTTTATAGAAATGACAATGAACTGAGCTCAAACAGCATGATCATAGTAAAGTGCCCAAGTTAAGAGATGTATCCAGTGTTCCCATATTTTGGTGATTGCTTTTCTTAGTAAGCAGAGTTTTTTCATTTTCCACAGATCAGATTTATACTACTGTTCATATTTTGGACATTCGGGGAATTTCTATAAAAAAGTAATACATTTTCTAGCTCCAAAGAGTGCTCTGTTCAAATATATTTTATCCAAGCTGAATAGTTTTAGTGAGATAGTAATACCAAGTATACAAAGTTTAGGGTCTATTGGTAGGGAGAGGCTGAGTTGAGAAGAGAGAACTGTATGCATCCAGCTTTAAATATGACCACAGAGTATGCAGCATTGTACTATGTTCTTGATTTCAGTAACAGTTGATTATAGCTTCTACAGAGCAATATAGTAGAATCAATTTAGTATAGTAAGCTTTATGGATAATGAAGAGCTAGTTTTTTTTAAAGATATATAGTACATGGACACCCTAGATGGGACCCCTAGAGCCAAGTCTGCCTCCCACAAGTTCAACCCTTCCAAGTAAACCCAGCACACACAACCTATACTTACCAATCGTTCCTATCACATAGGTAAACTATATATATACAACCATTAATACTAACTGTAGATATTAGTATCACAATAGCCTTGGATATTCTGATTGTTCAAGAACTCATCCAGGCCCCTCTTAAAGGCATTAACAGCATCTGCCATCACAACACCACTAGGAAGGGCATTCCCCAACCTCACTGCCCTCACCGTGAAAAACCACCTACGCTGCTTCCAATGGAAACTGATCGCTTTTATGGGAAAAAAGAAAAACCCCTCATCTTCCTATAATCCCCTCTAATGTATTTGTACAGAGTAATCATGACATTTACTCCTTATATTTTTAGATAAGTTTGTACATCAGACCTTCAGAATTCTCAGCTGTGAAAGCAATGGAGAGTGTAGAGGTGTCTATAATAATTTTGTGCATTTACATTTAAAGCAGTAGCTGATGCTACTATATACTAAACTATGAGTGCTTGGAAGTCCAGTTATGGATTGTTAATGCGACAGGATGATTACCTTCTGTTGTATTGAGACCCAGCTTGGCCTACATTTGGTTTCATGGCTTAGGAAAAATAAATTATCATTTACACGGGGTTTTTGGAAGTAAAGCTTAGAAATGTATATGCAAGGCTAGGAGAGGAGAGTGCTTGTACCTTTCCCTCTTCTTTAGGTTCTCCTTTAAAAAGTATACATGTGATGAAGTTCCTTTTTTTTTGCTTGTATAGGACCCGTTATCCAGAATGCTAGGGACCCGGGGCTTTCCGGATAAGGGATCTTTGCGTAATTTGGATCTCCATACCTTAAGTCCACTAAAAAATAATTTAAACATCATTTAAACCCAATAGGGCTGTTCTGCCCCCAATAAGGGGTAATTATATCTTAGTTGGGATCAAGTACAAGGTACTGTTTTATTATTACAGGGAAAAGGGAATC
Organism: Xenopus tropicalis; assembly: GCF_000004195.4. NCBI lineage: Eukaryota > Metazoa > Chordata > Amphibia > Anura > Pipidae > Xenopus > Xenopus tropicalis. The sequence goes on along the minus strand of NC_030684.2, from coordinate 34,114,708 downwards.
ATTTAACCATGAAATAAACCCAATAGGGCTGTTCTGCCCCCAATAAGGGGTAATTATATCTTAGTTGGGATCAAGTACAAGGTACTGTTTTATTATTACAGGGAAAAGGGAATCATTTAACCATTAAATAAACCCAATAGGACTGTTCTGCCCCCAATAAGGGGTAATTATATCTTAGTTGGGATCAAGTACAGGTACTGTTTTATTATTACAGGGAAAAGGGAATCATTTAACCATTAAATAAACCCAATAGGGCTGTTCTGCCCCCAATAAGGGGTAATTATATCTTAGTTGGGATCAAGTACAAGGTACTGTTTTATTATTACAGAGAAAAGGGAATCATTTAACCATTAAATAAACCCAATAGGGCTGTTCTGCCCCAATAAGGGGTAATTATATCTTAGTTGGGATCAAGTACAGGTACTGTTTTATTATTACAGAGAAAAGGGAATCATTTAACCATTAAATAAACCCAATAGGGCTGTTCTGCCCCCAATAAGGGGTAATTATATCTTAGTTGGGATCAAGTACAAGGTACTGTTTTATAATTACAGAGAAAAAGGAAATCATTTTTAAAAATTGGAATTATTTGCTTATAATGGAGTCTATGGAGGATGGTCTTTCCGTAATGCGGAACTCTCTGGATGATGGGTTTCCGGAAAATAGATCCCATACCTGTACTGTCAATATGTGAATTCTCTGTTTACAGTGTGCAATGGTGAAGTTTGCTGAAAGTTCATGAATCTTCTGATGTGCTTTAAGTAAAGTTTTTATCTCACGGCATATCCTTTGGTGCAGTTTTAGCTTTAAATGAGGACATTTTAAAGTAAAAAATAATTAAAAAAAAAAGTCCAGTTATCTAAGGACTATTCCCAACTGTATTCCTGAAACTGAAATAATTAGAAATTATTGCTGACACCGAGTACAAAACCAGAGAGGTGAGGTTTGCCTGCTAACGTGCATTAGCATAATTAATGCTGTTAAGATGAAAATACTCTCCGGAGTGTTTATTTTTTCCAGAATTGTAAATGGTCTAGCCTAGATGATTCTTTAATTTCAACGAAAAGACTGTTAAATACACCTGTGGAACACAACATTATAGACAATTCTGCGTTATGCCAAAATATATACTCCTACCTGAAAGCACAAAAATATAAGGTAATGGCACTGCAATTGGTGGGCCCATCAGATGCCTGCTAGAGATAGGGGGAAACATGTAAACATGGATGCAGCTGAATACTGAATGTATAGTTTCTGCTCATTATGGGTGAGCTTAATAAATCTTTATTGATTTTCCTCTCATATCATAAAGCTTCCAATTTTATTTATAGATTACCAACAAAACTACTGTCACATAGTAGGAAAAGGTAATCAAAGGTCCATTTATTTTGTTCAAAATACATACTGTATACTAAGGGAAGTGCTTAATCACTATTGCGCCTTAGGCAAGGCAATTGATTCACTGTGCCCCACAGGAGACAGGTAGAGGCAAGGCATGACAGCTTTCCCGAACTCTCGGAAGAGTTTATGAGATTTCTGGAGAGTTCAAGAAAGCTGTCTTGTCCTGTCTTTGCCTTTCTTTGGTAGGGCACAAATATTCTCTGGAGCCTCCAGAGGTAAAGAAGGGCCAGAACTAGGGGTAACTAGGCAGAAGAAGTTTGTGCCCTGCGCCCCCCAAGTGTTGCGCCCTAGGCACGTGCCTCTTCTGCCTACCCATTTCAGGCCCTGCGTAAACTGCACAGCTCAATTAATTATTGTAAAAATGCATTACAAATAATTACAAATCAATCACATCCGTTTATTTGCATCCTCCTTAGAAAGTGGAAAGCATTAAAAGTATTTAGGGTGCATATTACTTTAAATCTTGTAAGTAGCCATAATGGTGCAATTTTTTTCATTTTCAAATAAACTGCTTTACAATACATATTAGGGTTCATTTACATCCAGAAGTGCAGTGACCAAAGTGCAATTTCTAGTGTCATAAACACGTTTTTTTTTTCCCACAATGCAGAATTTCCCAGAATTCATTGCAGAGGTAATTCTCTTGATTCAATTGCTCTGCGCCAACTACAAATGTGTCCAATTTAGCAAAATGGATACAACTGCAATGGGCCCAACGTAAACAGAATATTTTCAAAGTCATCCTGGCATAATTTCCAAATTTTGTTATGTGAGTGATGTGTCTGCCCTATTCTTTTGGCGCAAGTGTACTGCAGGAAGTAGTGGTAGCTTTAGGGTTTCCCTGAGTTAATAGGCGCAGCAGTGCTCGATTTGGAATAGAAGGCAGGAAGGACTGAGCAGTGCCAAGCGTAATTATGCAGAAGTGCAAGGAGCACATTTTGACACAAGTGGTTTTACTCACAACTGACTGCAGGGAAAGTACAGGGACTACAACTGCACCTGCGGAGATAAGTGAGCCCTCTTGTTTCTCAATATTTTTCTAAACGATACACACCTACAATTTAATTTCAAAGCCTGATGTAACATTTCATGTATGCATGCTCATGGTTTGTGTGTGAAGAATGGTGGCCCCTAGAGTCAAAGCTATGGACTTTAGCACTTAAGGCACTTGCAGATCCACAAAGCCTTACCTGTTTTGTGCTGCACAGCATTTAAATAGTCTACACATACTCCTACACTTCTACCTAATAAAGATTTAACCTGCATTTTTTGAGGAGCATTCATGTGCCTACCAAATCTGAAAGCCCGGAAATGAGCACTCAGTTGACGCAACGCTATGGTAAGCTCTAATTTGATTTTTGTGGATATACATTATTTTGATTTATTATATTATCCGTATACTATTTTATCTGTATAAGTTAAAATATTGTATAGGGTTACGAGAAAGAAGCAGAAACTTCCAGCAGTACAATGCACTGAAGCTGGTTTAATGTGACTGGTTAACAAAAGTTTTTTTTTTTTGTTGCAGCAACTCTTCAAACTAGATTAATTAATGATTTCTAAAACAGAACAAGTGGTATTCCTTAATAATGTTTCCCTTACAAAGTTTCAACCAAGCCAGTCAAGTAAAACTGAATCTATCTATTATCTAACCAAATGTAAATCCCTCAGTCACTTGAACATTACCCCTATTAGGGGCTATCAGGACTCAAAAATATTTCTCCATGATGTTTAAGGTTATACACCCCAAGATCCACTTTAATACGGTGACATTTTTAACTAGACAAAAGTAATAGTAAGTAAAAAAGAGGTATATAATAAATTATATAAAAATTATTAGGTTACAAAGCTGATCTCCAGATGGGTCCCATAAGAAAAAACCTCTGTTATCTCTGGTTCTGAGCACCTAACTGCATGTGTCCTGTATTTTTCTGTGGTTGAACCTCAACCTATTTCCCTGACCTTGCTGCCTGTACAGACTGCAATCTGTTTTTTGGTTTTACATGTTCACTGTTCTATTGATCTTAACATAAGTCATTGATCACCAAAGTCGATTTTAGGCTTTCCTTCTTTATCTAATCCACCTTGTAGGATTAGACATCTACACTAGACCTATGTAAATAAGTATGATGGTCTCCACAAGTCCTAGCATGTCAACCCAAAGCTAAAAATGTGTATTATAGGTGAAAAACATTCTAAAGAAAACATTCTGAAGAAAATGAGTACTGGTAACAAGTTCTTAGGTGGCTAGGTGGATAGTAATATATGGTATGTATAGCTTTATTTATAAAGCACTACAAGGATAGGCAATGCTGAACAATCTTACAATATACAAAATTACAGACAGGGAGGATACATAATATAATAAATACAATAAATAAGTAAGTATAGATACACAGAGATTAAGTATCATGTTGTATCAGACACAGTTGGAAGGAGGTCCCTGCCCCATAGAGCTTACAATCTTATAAGTATCAATACCAATACCAATAAATATCAATAACACTAGTTATTATAAGTTATGAGTATATTATTATATAAGAGCTAAGAAATTGAATAAGAAATTCTTAGATTAGAAAACTATTGTAATATTACTTGAAGTGATGAAGTGAAAGATGTTCCTTGTAGCATCAGTGAAACAAACAAAAAAAACCACCATCTGACTGCAACGTATGCAACACTTACCTGTGTATAGTTCTGTGTCTGTATATTCATCCACTTTTTTATGATGCAGGACGTAATCAGAAACTTTGGTTCCTATTGGTGCCTGAACATCTAGCCATTCCAGAGCTACTACAGTGCTAGAGGGTTCCATGTTTGGTGAAAGGCGTAACCTGTAGTGAAGTGACACAGATCAGTAAATGTGAGATGCAGAAAGGAGGTAGGATTTTTTTTTTTTTACAAAGATGCAGTTACTCACACAGGTGAAGGAAGAGGACTACAGTTTGGGAGTCCATTATCATCAAAGGCACTTAAATCACAACGACACCAGTCTTCAATGACTTCTCCTCTTCCTGAACACCAATATAAACTCATGAATGCACTTCGAAGGACCTGAGCAATAGCAAAATGAAAACATTAACAAGTTAGTAAGTAAGTTTGCAACACTAAGGATTTGGGTTAGATATCAGGTTAGCTGAGCTAGGGCTGCAGGCCAGTTGAGGCACAATGTCCATTTCTTCTACAAAAATGACAGTCATCACTCAGAGGGAAAAACTTAGTCTATTAATATATTTCTATTCAACCCACAGGCTGAGTTGTTGAATTCTTACAGGAACTTTTGTGCCACCATCTTTATATATCCTATATAACAGTAGGTCAGGAAAACTGCATGTTAGCCATTGTTCAGCAACACTAAATAACAGGCAGAGGTTTTTCAAGAGATGACATTATTTATGGCTCATTTTTTTCTGAATATCAGCTTATTTTAAACTTCTCTGTTACATTACAGGAGATACATTCGCATCTTTAGCTAAGGAAAATAGTGCAGATCTTCTTACACATGAGAATCGCTGTATCAAGTGGAGCAATATCAATAAAATGCATGTGATATTAGTTTCACTGGAATAAGCATTTTGAAAGATGTCAATTTGCAATGACTTTGCAGCGTTCAAAAAGGACAACTATAAAAGGACAATTTACAAACTCTTAAGTGAGTTATGAAAATGTAGAAGAATATGTTTATTAAAGGGGAACAATCAGATTTCTACTCATTACACCCTACATTGTAATACAGAAAGGTTCCCTTGGTTCGGCGGCATGGCTATTTGTTGTATAAAGTAAAAGCATACATTCAAGTCAGATGTAAATACGGATTCCTTGTTAACAACATTTTCATGGTCTGGCACTTTTTGTCAATGTATGCATTGCTGGCTGCAGACTGAGTTTGTAAATGTTTATCCACATGTAATGGTCCAATGTTTATCATGTAATGGTCAGTCAGATATTAGTTAACTTGGGGGGGGACACATGGTCAAATAACTCTGAAAGAACAGATTGTTCTGCTGATGATAGTTACAGAGTTACTGTTCAATGTCTCCAAATGAACAAGTGCACATACTGTACCTATAAAGACCTATCTATACACTTACATATATAACATATACCTATACTAAACTAACGGTAGCTCTTAAGATCACAATAGCCAATAGCCTTGGATGCAGTCAAAAGTGTCAGACTGGGCCGGAGGGGCACCGGCAGAAAATCTGGTTGGCCCCACTGACCCAGGCCTGCTGCTGTGCCTGCCCTGTGGCATCAAAGAGCAAGAAGTTACAGGAAGCAGAAAGCACACGCACTTGTGGGGGAAAGGGGCGGGGGGCATACATTGTGGGGGAGGCCATGTAAATCATCAGTGGGGCCCTCCAAGTTGCAGTTGCAGTCACTCATTAATAAATTCTGCCATCACAACATCACCCACAACCTCACCATGATGAACCACCTAAGCTTCTTCAAATGAAAGCTCAGTTCCTCAAGTCTAAAGGGGAGGCATCCAGTTCATTTTCTATATTTGCTCTTTCCTTATATTTGTATCCTCATGTACTTGTAAAGAATAATCATGTCCCCTCGCAATCGCCTTTTTCCAAAGAAAAAACCCCAAGCGTGACAGTCTTTTCTTATAGTTTAATTCTTCCATTCCTTTTACCAGTCTAGTTGCATGTCTCTGAACTTTCTCCAGCAAATTAATATCCTTTATAAGGACTGGGCCCCAAAACTGAACTGCATACCTTACCTGGGATCTACAAAGAAGCAAACTTATCCCTATTGTCATCCGTTTTTTTCCTTTTTGTCTGCCTTCTTTGCTTTATTAGTCACAGAATAACACTGCCTAGAATTTAACATCTTGTTATCCACAAAAATTCCCAAATCCTTCTCAACTAAGGATGCCAGCACAATACTGTTAGTGTTTAACTCGCATTTATGTTAAGTGCATAAACTTCAACAGTGAACCTCATTTGCCAGTTAGCGGCCCAGTTCTCTAGTTTAGTCAAATCACAGAACCAAGCTCTTTTACTACCCCTGGGTAAATATCATCCATTACTGGACCCTTGTATACATTCAAATGCTCTTGTCTGTTTTGAATTTCCTCCTGAGTCACCATCCATTAATAGTTATATTTTTAGAACTGGGTCTATTAAAAATGAAGCCTTTGCTAGCTGGTTTTCAGCTATGTAGACAGACAAAAAATAACAGTTTATAATCTCCACTTTTTTCCTTGCTCTCATAAACCAATTGAGCTTCCTCTGTTACTAAGGGTGCATAAATGTTTTGATTTGCAACATCCTTCCTTGCATACAAGGGGAACATACTGAAATGTATATTTGTTGAGTAGTATTTTAAAGTATTTCCATTTCCCTCTTGTGTTTAACCCTGTGAAAAGTCTTTCCCAGTTAATATATTGTAGAGTTATCCGAACGCTGCCAAATTTGCATTGCTAAAGGAGATCATGTTATAATCACTGTTCCCTAAATGTTCACACACACAAATGCTAGATATTCAGTATTATTAGTTGTTACCAGGTCCAAAAGACAATCTTTACTAGTAGAGTCCTGAACTACCTGAAATAAAAAGTTTTCATTTAGCCTATTTACAATCCGGCTAGAGTTTCTGACTCGGCTACACTTGTCTGGATAACTGAAGTCACCCATAATAACAACTTGATCTATTTGTGAAGTCCCATCCATTTGTAGAAGTAGCTGGGCTTTATTCTCCTCACTTCTACTGAGCGGTTTGAAGCATACACCAATAATAATTTTATTTTTAACACTACAGAGATTGTTCACCTTAGGGGGGGGGGGCATTTACTGAAGGTTGTATTTTTTTCACACTTCATATATGTAAGTTTTTTTTTATTATTTTGGCAAAAATACGATTTTGTTGTGACAAAACAAAAAAATAAAGATGTCACAGTCATGTAGAAGACATTTGTGCTTTTTTTAAAAGTAAGTTTAGTCTTGATTATTCTTCATTTTTATGAAAAATGTAAGCTCCCCTTGCTTAGATCAGTATATTTTATCTCATTACAATCAAAATAATATACAATAGCCATATTTTAACCTCAGCCCCTTTCCTTTTTTTATTACATAATTATTGCTTTTTTATCATACTAATGTACAATTATACAATTAACAAATAGAAAGAGAACAGAAATATAAAAAACAAAAGAGTGATACAAATTTTGAACAGCAGATATGCATAAAGTGCCTGAGTCTTTTGTTATTTATTGAATTATAGCCAAAACTAATTGTGGAAAATAATGATATCTTAGGATCACATTTGAACTCAAATAAGTTTAAAAAACACACCAAAGTTACACCAGAAACAATAAAAACAAAACCTATGCTGAGAGAAGGCACTAATCTAGTCCACACATAACAGCTTGTGTAGCCCAAGGTTCCCAAATTTTCAAGAATTTGTACTGGGTGCCAGACAGTATGGAAGTCAATTTCTAATTTTTCATGAAAGTGGTAATACATGCTTTGAAATGAGAAATCAAAAGAAATGGTGTAAGCCAGGATTTCGCAATTGTTTGGCGGCTGTGAAAATGAAAGTAATACGTTTTATGTAACTGGGATTAATATTGGGAATCTATCAATTTAGCAACACTATCAGGCCCGGATTTGTGGAGAGGCCACAAAGGCCCGGGCCTAGGGCGGCAGAAACCTGGGGGCGGCATGCCGCCCCGCCGCACTAAAATCTTTTAAAATTTTTGTTCACATATGGAGCAATGGGGACTTCTCCCCACTGCTCCGTATGCAACTTTGGCCGACCGCGCATGCGTGCACGCAACCCTACCCCCCGCGCTCTTCGCACATTGCGCATGCGCACACAACCCTCCTGTTCGCGCATGCGCACTCGGGGGGAGGGGGGCGTGCGACTGGGGGTGGCCTAGGGGCGGCCGGTTTAGAAATCCGGCCCTGAACACTATACAAGGATTTCATGGACAAGAGTAATAGAATCAATTATTCCAAGAACTCTTGACCAAAAGCATTGTACCAAAGGACATCTCCACCATTTTGAATCATTGTCCCTTCTCCACCACAACAAAACATAAGGAAGAATGGAGTGAGAACATTCTATGTATTTATTTAGGCACAAGATACCACCTAGTTAGGACTTTGTAAGAAGTTTCTACTTGTACAAAATTAATAGAAGTTACAGTTCCCTTTACAAATACTGTTTCAAGCTTTGGGAACAAGTGTTTGGTTGAGGATAAAGGATCTTTCTGTAATTTGGATCTCCATAACTTAAGTCTGCTAAAAATCATTTAAATATTGAATAAACCCAATAGGCATGTTTGCCTCCAATAAGGATTAATTATATCTTAGTTGGGATCAAGTACTGTTTTATTATTACAGGGAAAAAGGAAATCATTTTGGATACTTTCTGGATAATGGGTTTCCGGATAAGGGATCCCATACCTGTACTAACATTAAGGCACAATACAATAGGGAAATTAATCCTCTTGTATAAGGAGTGGAGACACACATTTTTAAAAACTAGTACAAATAGATGAATTTGATTGCTTATGAAGTATCTGAAAGTAATGTACTTGAAAAAAGCAGAATTTCTCTATAACAGTTGAATGACATTTTGTTCAATCATGGTCCAGTTAACTTTCCTTTAACCTTATAAAGGTCTTTAACATAATTTATACCATTAACGACCAATGAATAAAATGTATTTCTAAGCCTGGAAGAAATTCAGGATTTCTCCTAGAGCAGTTGGTTATAGGTGAAAGTATATGTTACACACACACTTGCTCTGGGGGAGTCAAGGATAATGCAGCCGGGTTAGTTGAACCCAACCAAAGTTGAACCCACAATAGCAATTTTTTGTCTTTTTTTATTTTTTTTAACCAAGTTTAAGGTGAATCTGACCCCCTTTTGTCCTACATTGTAATCACCTTCTGCTTCCATATACTATAATAAAATTTGAAACACTACTAGCAATTTTTCGTAATGTCTTATTTCCAGTTCCATGAAGGCAAAGTAAGAAAAAAAGCCGGAGGCTGAATTTATATAAAAAGAGAAAACTTGAAAAAATCTATAAACCCGCTGTTTTTGCTACTTTAATATCTTAAATATATATATAATTATATAATTATACTCTGATTCAACTCCAGGTATTTGGTGCAAAAGTTCATAAAACTGTCAAATGCTCATTTACAAATATAGCCATGGCGTTAAGTAAACTTTTCTGATGTAAATGTTCATGTTTTTTCCACCAAAATGCTGACACTTCTATCATAACATTGTCTTTGCATGGCATTTGCCAAACATGTTTACATTACCTTTCTATATGTTTCTTTCCTATGTTTCTCTATGAGGGGGCTGCCATATTGGTGCTGCAATAGTCCAATAGCATTAGGAGCTATAACTGACCTATAGGTCAACATGACCTATAGGTAACTTTTAATGTACATTCATATTTTGAAAAATAGTTTTTAGTGTCAGTATCACTTTAAGAATAGAGAAAAAGAATAGAGAAATTAATATAAATACAAACAAGCATTAGTCTTATCATGGTGTCAAAGCTAATAGCAGAAGAAAATTCATAAAGCCCTGTGATTCCTTTTTAATTCTATAGTGCCAGCCTGCACACTGTTAGTCACTGCCTTGATGCCTCCCTACAGTGACTCACTGCCTTATTAAAGGTCTAGCATTAGACTGCTTAGTAGCAGTGAGTCACTACTTAACCATTCTAGCATTAGCCCGCACATGTAAATCACTGAATTAATAACCTTTGCAGACCTAGAATAATCATTGCCCTTGTAAAGTTTTACACTTATACAACATTTTTACTTTTTGTTCTCTTTTCTGGCCACAGTTTGCTATATATTTGCGCTCCCTTTGCTACCCACAGTTTACTATGTATTCCGTCTCTCTATTGTGATGCTACTATAAAGGGTAGGGTGTATAAAGTAAATAGTAAGTTTATGCAATTTCCTCTATTTTTAAATATTACATTCAATGGCCAGAATACAGCCATATAAATCTGTATGCCTTTCTGCCAATGATTCACTTTGTTGCCTGTGGAAAGGCATTTAGGGACATTAGTTGTCCGCGGTAGCCCAGATTCAACCACGAGCGACTAATTGGCCATCAGCTTTATGGTAGGCCCTTCAGCTAGCAATGTGTTCATTTAACAATAGATGGAATGATCCAAATTGGACACCTAGGGGCACATTTACTAATCCACGAACGTCCGAAAAGCGTCTGAATGCGTTTTTTTTTCGTAATGATCGGTATTTTGCTATTTATTCGTAAATTGTCGCGGCTTTTTCGTAGTCGTTATGACTTTTTCGTAAATTGTTGCGACTTGTGCAAATTGTCGCGACTTTTATGTAGCCATCGCGCCGAGTACAAAAGTTTCGGATTCATTCAAGCTTCAGTATCGTGACTTTCCTTGGGCCAGGTTGGAGCTGCAGAGTGCCATTGAGTCCTATGGGAGACTTTCCTTGGGCCGGGTTGGAGCTGCAGAGTGCCATTGAGTCCTATGGGAGACTTTCCTTGGGCCGGGTTGGAGCTGCAGAGTGCCATTGAGTCCTATGGGAGACTTTCCTTGGGCCGGGTTGGAGCTGCAGAGTGCCATTGAGCCCTATGGGAGATTTTCCTTGGGCCGGGTTGGAGCTGCAGAGTGCCATTGAGTCCTATGGGAGACTTTCCTTGGGCCAGGTTGGAGCTGCACAGTGCCATTGAGCCCTATGGGAGACTTTCCTTGGGCCGGGTTGGAGCTGCAGAGTGCCATTGAGCCCTATGGGAGACTTTCCTTGGGCCGGGTTGGAGCTGCAGAGTGCCATTGAGCCCTATGGGAGACTTTCCTTGGGCCGGGTTGGAGCTGCAGAGTGCCATTGAGCCCTATGGGAGACTTTCCTTGGGCCAGGTTGGAGCTGCAGAGTGCCATTGAGCCCTATGGGAGACTTTCCTTGGGCCGGGTTGGAGCTGCAGAGTGCCATTGAGCCCTATGGGAGACTTTCCTTGGGCCAGGTTGGAGCTGCAGAGTGCCATTGAGCCCTATGGGAGACTTTCCTTGGGCCGGGTTGGAGCTGCAGAGTGCCATTGAGCCCTATAGGAGACTTTCCTTGGGCCGGGTTGGAGCTGCAGAGTGCCATTGAGCCCTATGGGAGACTTTCCTTGGGCCGGGTTGGAGTTGCAGAGTGCCATTGAGCCCTATGGGAGACTTTCCTTGGGCCAGGTTGGAGCTACAGAGTGCCATTGAGCCCTATGGGAGACTTTCCTTGGGCCGGGTTGGAGCTGCAGAGTGCCATTGAGCCCTATGGGAGACTTTCCTTGGGCCGGGTTGGAGCTGCAGAGTGCCATTGAGCCCTATGGGAGACTTTCCTTGGGCCAGGTTGGAGCTGCAGAGTGCGCTCAATATGAAAAAGTCGCGACAATATACGAGCAAATCGTAACGACGACGAAAAAATCGCAAGACTGGATAATTATAAGGAATGGAATGTAGATAAAGTGGATTTAAGTAGTTAATAGACCCATTCTAAGCAACTTTTCCAGTTTTATTTTGTATGGTTGCTAAATGAATCCTATTTTTTTTTTTTTCCCACGCAACTTGATTTCTGGTTGTCAATGTCACTGACCCTAGTGATAAATATCAAAACCCAAAAAACGACATTGATGTTTATATTTCATTGTCAATTAGCACTTGGCAAATTGCTTTTTGAATCCTATTATTTTGAGTAACAGATGTTATTCCTAAATGGGAAAAGCAGTTTGTAATCCTTTTTGAAAAGTGAAAAAAAATGCACATGATGCAAAGGATTCCTTGCACTGCTTACAGAAATTATGATAGGTGGGAGATAATAATTAAGATGTTGCATACATGCTGAGACCTTGGTTCTGTCTGAAAAGATGTTGTCACAGAACTCTAACACGCATAACGCCAACGTCTTTTCTGCAAATTAAATTCTGCTGCCTGCTATTAAATGCTAGTTTCTGCCTCTAATTGAATTGTGCACATAGCTGGATGTGCTCTGCCTTGTTTCAGCGGCTTTCAAACAACGTTAGCAGGGAACATACCCCTCACTTGTACTTATTAGTTAAAAATACAGGGGTTAGAGGAGGAGAAGCAAGCCCTGAGAGGAAAGTCCAATTAATTTGCTAACAATTGTTTTATGGAAGACACAAATGCTTATGTCAAATTGGGAAAAGTGCGGCGCATTACATTTCCAAATGTTCCATTACTAACAAGCCTCAGAAGATGTATGGTGACATATGTCTATGGTGTTCTCTGCTTACAAAACACACTGGAGGGCTGTATCAGGCCCGTGATTGTATGCATCTATACAATGCATGTACTGGGATGATTATCTGACCATGTTTTGGAGGCTGAAATTAATGAAAATAATGGTATCACACAAAGTAAATTAAGGAGTCCTTGGGTGAGAGGCCTACAAAATACACTGGAAGGCTGCACAGGCCCATTTGTCTCTTGTAGAACTGAGCAATAAGTCCTTCTATTTATGTTTATCCTTTATAGGTATATCAAGCACCTTCACCATTAAAAATCACTCTAAAGTCTGTACAGGTATGGGATCCCTTATTGGGAAACCCGTTACACAGGAAGTTCCGAATTACAGAAAGGCCATCTCCCATTGACTCCATTATAAGAAAATAATTCTAATTTTAAAAAATGATTCCCTTTTCTCTGTAATTATAAAACAGTACCGTGTACTTGATCCCAACTAAGATATAATTATCCCTTATTGGGGCAGAACAGCCCTATTGGGTTTATTTAATGGTTAAATGATTTCCCTTTTCTCTGTAATAATAAAACAGTACCTGTACTTGATCCCAACTAAGATATAATTAATCCTTATTGGGGCAGAACAGCCCTATTGGGTTTATTTAATGGTTAAATGATTTCCCTTTTCTCTGTAATAATAAAACAGTACCTGTACTTGATCCCAACTAAGATATAATTATCCCTTATTGGGGCAGAACAGCCCTATTGGGTTTATTTAATGGTTAAATGATTTCCCTTTTCTCTGTAATAATAAAACAGTACCTGTACTTGATCCCAACTAAGATATAATTAATCCTTAATGGGGGCAGAACAGCCCTATTGGGTTTATTTCATGGTTAAATGATTCCCTTTTCTCTGTAATAATAAAACAGTACTTGTACTTGATCCCAACTAAGATATAATTACCCCTTATTGGGGGCAGAACAGCCCTATTGGGTTTATTTAATGGTTAAATGATTCCCTTTTCTCTGTAATAATAAAACAGTACCTGTACTTGATCCCAACTAAGATATAATTACCCCTTATTGGGGGCAGAACAGCCCTATTGGGTTTATTTAATGGTTAAATGATTCCCTTTTCTCTGTAATTATAAAACAGTACCTGTACTTAATCCCAACTAAGATATAATTAATCCTTATTGGAGGCAAAACAAGCCTATTGGATTTATACAATATTTGAATGATTTTTAGCAGACATAAGTTATGGAGATCCAAGTTATGGAAAGATCCCTTATCCGGAAAACCCCAGGTTCCGAGCATTCTGGATAACAGGTCCCATACCTGTATATGCATAAAGGTAAGAAACATAAAACTTGCAAAATATCCTTCATTCTGCCCCAGATGCAATCATATTTATGAACAAATGAACAGGATGAACAACAGTATAGCTGTGTAGAGACAATATTAATATGAGAACCCCCGCCATAGTTCAACAATCGTTTAAGTCAGGCTACCTGCTCATTGGCACAGTGGTTAGAGTCCGTGGTCAGATTTTAGCCAAGGCACCACTGTAAGAAATTTTTTAAAATTAGTATTTTTTGCTTATAATGGAGTCTATGGGAGATGGCCTTTCCGTAATTCGGAACTTTCTGTTTCCGGATAAGGGATCCCATGCCTGTACAGACTTTAGAGTATTTTTTATGGTGTTGGGATTGATGTGAATGATTTATATATGAGCCTAGAATCAAATTAGGTTCATACCAACCAGAATAAGGTGGGGATGGCAGTATAAATTTATACAATTATCTGGATTTCACCTAAAAGACTAGACATCATTCAACCATTTTTCAGATATACGTGCAGCAATTTGGGCAATGCAAATCCATTTAATTAAAAACAAACAACAACAACAACAAAAAACACTAATTTATGTGTAATAATACAAGAGTAGTTTTTAATGGACCTTGACATCTGTATTTTCACCATGAAACCTTAATTAGAGAATCTGTATAATGTAGTTTTCTCCCTATAGATTGTAAGCTCTTTTGGGCAGGGCCCCCTTCAGCTCTTGTATAGGTTATTTGGTTGCTTTGTATAAATCCACTTATTGTACAGCGATGTGGAATATGTTGGTGCTTTATAAATACCTGTTAAAAATAAAAGTTAAACGGTGTCAGCGACTATATCAACGTTCCCTTCTGACTTAGCAAGGAAAAGCTCAGCTGTACAGACAAGCTATGCCCCCTTGTGTCTCGTTGCTGTATGAGTAAGTCCTCCCACAGGAATTATTTATATGTTCTGCACAGGTTGTAAGCACTTTACTGCAAATAAAACCCTAAAAATAAGAGAGCTAACCTCACACTAGGATTCATATTAATAGAACATCACACAAAAACCAGAAAGATAACCTTTCATTTATGGGCAATGAGCAACAGACCACAAGAAGGCTAGAATGACTATTTTGTCAAATGAGAGAGGCAGATAACTTGCTGATAAATGTTTAATGCACGCTGCCACCTTGTGTAAATACAACTGCTAAATGACATTGCTGTGATTTTGTGACAGATAAAATGTGCATGTGAGAATGATCCCTGTGAAATAAAAGAAAAATGCCACCACATGGCTCTCAAGACATTTATAATATCTTAGCAGAAGATGTAAACAGGCTGTGAAAAGCCCCTTATAGGAGCCCCATTGCTTTCCCTGCCAAGTGTCAGTGTCCTGAGAACAGAAAGGAGGAGGGGTGCTCACATCCCTCCTCTTGTGGCCTGGCAGGCCTGGTTTCTTACAGCCATTTCTTGTCCAAATAAAATGAAGGTGGGTTTCTCTTATTGTTAGGGCTTCCTTCTCATGGGGTCGGCAGCAAGATGAGGGATTGGGTGTGTGCTCAAAAGGCACCACTGTTCCGTTCACCAGGGGATTCTCCCGTCTGAAGTTGTCAGCTTGCTGATTGCATTAACAGTAGCTCATTACAGCCAGCAAACTTTCTCCTCATCTGGATTTTTCCACTTGGCTCTGAAAACAACTGGTTGGCCACATGCACAAAATAGAGACATTATATGGGTATAAATCAACTCCTGCTTCTTCCATCTGTTGAAAATGAGGAAAAGTAAGCAGTTACGTGGTGATGGAGAGGAAGATGCACTGACAAACTGTTTAGACTGGCGGATGAGGGAGGACTGGCAATGCACTGGGATAGTACTTCCAGTCACAGAAGAGAATCTTTTTCACTTCATGGCTTGAAATAATGGGCCCCATAGCTGCTTGCAAAGCACAATGAGCTGGAGAGCAGGTGTCATCCTACACAGCTGCAAGAAACAGTCCAGCTATGGTGTTGTGCAAAACAATATGCTGTGTAGTTTAACCCCTACGCTGCACAACACAAACAACATTATCTTCGGCTTAAGTAAAATAGGGCAGCACATAATGGAATGCAAGCAGTGTGATTCCAAATTTCTATATACATTTTTAGTGTCTTTACAGATCTATCTTATTTAACCTATTTCTAGGCCAACAAATATTTCCCTAAACAAGATAATTTTATCCATGAATACAAATGTCACCAACCCTATAAGAAGAAAGCAATACCAAATACTGTATTAGAGCCTCGGTTTCTCAGTTGTTGATCTACATTTCCCATAATCCTCACATTACTACCAGCTATCTCTTATTTCCAGGGAAATTACTTGTTTTAGACTATTTGTATTCCTGTTCTATGGCCATAATATAGGTGATCAGTACCTACTCTCAATCAAATGCCTCATTCTTAATACTGCAAATTAATTCACTGAACACTTTCTAACATCCATTTAAAGTACACAACAGAATATAAATTCAGTCTTTTTCACAACTAAAAGAAAGTTAATTGTAAACACTGTTTCTTATTATTTCTTAGGAAAACTAGCTACATGATTGTGTACAGAGAATTGTTGTTATTGGTACATTCTCTGTTTGGAGTAAGGTTTTTAGTAAGGTCCCACGGGTTCTGTATTGGGCCCACTTTTATTTTACTTAAGGAAGTGCATTGTAAATAATGTATCAGTGTTTACAGATGACACAAAACTATGTAGCCCAGGTTCCAGGATGTGGCAGCAGGACCTTGACAAACTGGCAATCTGGGCGGCTAAGTGGCAGATTATATTTAGTGTTGATAAATGTAAGGTCATGCACCTGGGATGTAAAAATATGCAGCCACTTATACCCTTAGTGGGACTGCACTAGGCAAATCCATTATGGAGAAGGACTTTGGAGTCTTTGTAGATAATAAACTTGGCAAGCAATGCCATAAAACAAGCTGTATTAAAATTAGCATAGAATCATGGGAAGAGGAAAGCATCCTTCCTATTTACAGAGGGCTGGTAAGGCCCTATCTAGAATATGCCATGCATTTTTAGTTTTCAGTGATCAAATGTGATATTATTGTGATAATATTACTATCCATGAGCAAACAACTTCGCTAAGATCAACAGACCTTTAGTTTAAAAAGCAGTTGTTTGTGTTGTGTGGCAGGGTATCAAATGCTTTGGCAATATCCAAATAGATTATATCTACTGCACCCCCACTGTCCAGCTTCTTACTTACCTCATCATAAAAAGCAATTAAATTGGTCTGACATGACCTGTCCTTCATAAAGCCATGCTGATTACTGCTCATAATGGCATTCTCCAATACATAATTTTGTATGTAATCCCTTAAAAAGCCTTCAAATATCTTGCCCACCATGTCAAAATTACTGGCCTATAATTGCCAGGCTGAGAATGTAATCCCTTTTTAAATATAGGAATAACGTCAGCTTTCCTCCAATTCATCGGTACCATACCAGATAAAAGCATTGCCTACATTGCAGCTATTGTGTGGGTCTTGGCACTATCGCATACACTGAAGAAAAGAACTGGTTTAGCACATTTGCCTTTTCTGTATCCGTTGTAACCATATTGTTACCATAATTCAATGGGGCCACACTCTTAACCTGCATCTTTACACTATTAATATACTTAAAAAACTTTTTGGGTTTAGTTTTAGCCTCCTCATTTTCTATTTCTGCCTTCCGGATTGCTGTTTTACAACACTTGCTATAGAGTTTATATTCATTAAATGCCACTTCTGTCCCTGCTGACTTGTATTTCTTAATTGCTTTCCTTTTTTTCACTATTAACTTCTTTACCTCCCAATTAAGCCACATAGGGCGATTCTTAACGCTTCTACATGCCTAGTTTAAAATCTCTTCCAAACCTCTAGCCATCTTCTCCCCAAAATCAGCTGCACCATCATCATTGTGGTGCTGCCCATCCCTGGCAAAGAGCCTGTAACTGATTGAAAAATTAACCCAGTTCTCTGGAAACCCAAAGCCCTCCTCCCTAAACCAATCTCTCAGCCATGCATTAATCTCCCTGAGCTCCCACTGACTTCTTAACATTGTTAATGGTGTTGGTAATGTGAGAAAATTAGCTTGCAAATCATCCCCTCAACTTTTTGCCTAGTTTTTTTTTTTTAATCGTTCTTGTGGACCTCCCCCTTCTCTAACTTTGTCATTGGTACCTATGGCTACCAATACCGCCAGGTCTACCCCAGCCCCTAGAAATAATCTGTCTACTCATTCCACCACATGCCGAACCCTAGCATCAGGCAAACAACATACAGTTCGGCATGTTGACTCCTTGCAACAAATTGCCCTATCCACCTTTCTAAAAATTGAAGTACAATTGTATTGTATTGTTTGTGGGGTAAAGCTACAAAAAAGTAAGTTCACCAAAAAAGCCACATATTTTTGGGAAGTACACATTCCCCTGAATCTGAATCCAAAATGGGTACACATGTCTTTCTACTCCAATGTCACAGCCCAGAAAGCGGAAAATCACCTTAAAGCTTCCACTTTGCTGCATATTATCTCTTACAGAGCATCGGGCATCAAGATAAAACACATATTTTTTAAAAGGACACATTTCCCTGAATCCAAAATGCGTACACAATATTTTCTACTCCAATGTACCAAGCTGCTGAATCCAAAATGGGTAAATATTTCTTTCTAATCCAAACTACTAAAAGATAAAGACGTCTGTCTACACCAAAGTACCAAACTGTTCAGCTATTTTAAACTATTTTAAAGCAGTTATTATTACACTCCTGAAAATCACCTAAAACGTTGCAATTAGAAACAAACAAGCTGTTACTCACAAAGGCAAATCACCCAAAATATGAATTTCAGAAATCTGCTGAACAGTTTGATGCCCAATATGCATAGAAATACCAAAGTATGCAGTATCTACAGATCCCTAATGAGAATAGTACATATAGATTCACACATGAGTGCACATTATGTGCTGTAAGACACCCATACTTGTACAAAACCCGAAAACCCGAAAACCAGATATTTTTGTAAAGTACACATGATGAATCCAAACTACTAAAAAGGCAAAGCTTTCCTAATGTTAGCGGTTTTGATGGAATTTCTGAAAATCACCTAAAAATGTTGCAATTTGCTGCAAATATCTCTGACAATTTCTTACATACAAAAATAAATTACCCTAGATATAAACGCCAGAGGTCTATTGAACAGTCAGATGCCCATTATGAATATATGTGGTTATGTACGAACTCCAGACGGAAATAGTGCATTTACAATTTTTGTGCCTGCCAGCTCAGCTTTTGCAAACAGAGCACCTTCACTGCGTATTATATGCTGTAAGACCCCCCTACTACAAAGACCCCCAATAAAACATATATTTTTGGAAAAAACACATTTTAAAGAATTGAAAAACTTTTTATGACATTTATCTCAGACAATTTTTTACATACAAAGGCAAATCACCCTAAATATGAATGACAGATGTCTACTGAACAGTTTGATGCCCAATATGCATAGATATACCAACGTATGCACCATCTCAGCTTTTCCAAACAGAGCTTCCCGACTGTGAATTATGTGCCATAAGAGCTCCTTACTGTACGAAGACCCTCATAAAACCACATATTTTTAGAAAGTACACAATCTGACAAATTCATCACGGGTAAAGAAGCCTTTCTAAACCAATGTACCTAACTTCAAAGTTATGCTAAAAAAAAAACACATGAACAAAAATGCATGGATAAAGATGCAAAAACTGTGCCAATCAATGCAATAACAAAATAACTGATCCAACCATGCATTTAGTGCTAAAAATATCAGATCCATTATTCATACTGCAAAATAAAATAAATAGTTTTTAGAGGAACAACAAAAGGGTAAATAATCAAATGAATAAGTAAAAAAAAAACTGTTAGTATTTTTGTGTACACTTTTAAAAGTTGTGTTACAGCATGTAAATGTGTATAAATGTTTATAAGTGTGTGCAAAATAAAAAAGCAAACAAAGAAATCTTTACCTAAGGGTGTATGTAAGTGTGTGTACAGGTGTATGTAAGTGTATATAAGTGTGTGTACATGTATGTGTAAAAATACGCCACTTACTGTGTTTGAAGCTGGAGGAAAGATCTTACAGCTGAAGGAGTCCTAGGGGTCCATGTCTGCAGAGTACTAAGCAGCAGGAATTAATTGGGCGTTGCTAAGGGGAGAAGGAGGGAGGCAAAGCAGCAGACATGATCTGATTGTGTGTGCTACTTGGAGGTTGGGCCTGCAATAATCATGTCGCAGGACTGACATGACAGCCCCTAGCCTCATTGCCTTGGGGGCTGTCATGGCTTCAAACTCTCGGCAGAGGCGGCAGAAGCTGCCAGTGCAGAGAGAAACCTCTATCTACACAAGAACGTAGCTACTACGTGCTAGGCAGTTAGAGCCTTTACCTGCAAGCACACAGTACCCAAGTTCTTGACAGGTAAAGGGTTAAGAAGGGGCTGGGTGGCTTTTTAGCAAGTGAGGAAATACAGAGTTATTGAAAATAGTTCTTAGTACAAGTTAATCCAGGGACTGGTCCAAATGCTTATATTGTAGCCAGGAAGGAATTTTTTCCCCCTGAGTCAAATTGGAGAGGCTTCAAAGGGTTTTTTTTTTTGCCTTCCTTAGGATGAACTAGCAGTTAAGCAAGTTTCTTATAGACATAAAAGGTTGAACTTGATCGACATGTGTCCTTTTTCAACCTAATTTACTATGCTACTATGATTTTAATGATTATTTATCCTTTAATTGTCTTCATACCACACATGTGTAAGTTTGAACATGCATGGATGACACAGCATGGCAAAAGAATAGAAACCTTGTATTTGAATGCTACCCCGAGATTGGTTAAAGGATATTGTGGAGGGGACAGATAACACCAGACACAATGGCTACATTTAGTGCCCTCATCCAATGCTTATGTTTTGTAAAAGTTTGTTGTGCCTCAAACCCATGCACCCTTAGTACTATGCCATGTTAACAGGTGACTGAAACGTTATGCTGCAGGCAGTTTGGCGCTCTCTGCAAATTATCATTATAATTATAAGCCAGAATTAGGATCAAACAGACAAGTTAATTCATATCTGAAGATTCTATGACAAATTCATGTAAGCCTGATGAAAAAAAATGGACAAAGGCATGGGAAAGGATGGAGAGAGAGGATATGGAGGAGTGTTTGATCAGGGCTGAATATTTACTATAGCTTATCATCTGGCTCAAGGTTCATGCAAGGACATGTGAACAGTTTTGGAAGCATAAGGTTTTAGCTGCAAGCTCTAAAACATTCCAGATTCCCACATGCATTTATTTATTTATTAATGGAAAATAAAGATAATTTAGCAATAAAGTGCAAGTTGGATTCCTATTTGCATTGGGTATCTTAACACATTGAGCCCCTTGTTGGTTGCCCAGAGTAATTACATTACACATTCTTAGACATAAAAATCAATTTTTCTTAAAAACAGTTTTTAGCTAAATATAGACTAAAAGGTTATTTTATCTGCATTATATCTACAAAATTTTAAACCCTGGGCTGGTTCTAACATTTTGGCACCCCCTTCCCACTGTCCACCAGAACTTGAAAATGTCAGACCTGAAAATACAATATTACACTCATGAAAACTTAGGACTGACTTTGTATTTAAGTTTACCTTAATACTTAAAACCAAGTTACCAAAGAAGTGACACTGAAGTCATGCTATAAGGCTTTTGACATATAATCAAGTGTTGCATACAATATTAGGTTGAACATATGAAGTGTGATTTGATAGATGTTGTGCAAGACTGTAATATAATGCAAGTATAAGCCTATAATATAATTTGGTTTTACCAGTGGAAATACTTTTATCCAATGTGATACAATAAAGAAAAACGTATATTTATAACTGTATTGAATAGGGGGAAGTAAAATACAAAGTCCCGACAATATACTGAAGTGTTAGGGTGATGGCCCATGGGGAGATTAGTCACCCATGGTTAAATCTCCCTGAAATGCCTTTCCACCTGCAATAAAGTCAACCTCTGGTGGGAAGGCATAAACGTTGCTTCGTTTTCCAAAGTTGCAAAAACTTTTCTTCAGTAGGAGGTCTAATCTATCTGTAGGTGACTAATCTCCCTGTGGGCCATCACCCTAAAGTAGGTATACCAACTACTTACCGCTCTTGTAGCATTGTCATGGATGAGGCTGTAAAGCGGAGTGACCCAGTTGATTTCCAAAAGAACTGGGGTTGGGCTAACTTGTTCTTTGCCTGCACGCCGACACAGGTGACAGCTGGATGGACACCTCCCCTTTTCCTCACAGTGGATCTCTACTCCCATTATCAGGTGGTCATCGGACAGCATTTGTGCAGTGAGTAGCCCAGACAGGTATGTGATGAAAGGCATGGACTTGAGTTCTTTTTTGCTGCCCAGCTCTGTAGTTTCTATGGAAACATTTGTAGATATATTTATATTAGCAAGCATTACAATCAAAATTAAAGCTTTTCACCAGTAAGAAATTCTACTTTTGTTTGTTCTAGTAAATCACAAATGAAAGATCCTGTTTTGGTGTGCTAGAGTTTCATCTGCATGTACTGAGGAAGATGATATGAGGGATCCCTACAGCACCCAATGACACTTCTTTCTCCTGACTTAAAGAAGAAGGAAAGGTAAAAACTAAGTAAGCTTTATCAGAAAGGTCTATGTAAATACAGCCATAAGCACTTACAGTTAGTCCTCTATCAAAAGAAACACAGGATTTCTTGTCTTTTTTTCAGTAAACATGATGTTCCAGTGTCTGACTTTCTCTCTCAGAAACAGCCCTAATTCCCCTGGCCAGAGTCTGCGCAGTTCTCTCCTCTCTCCCATCTCCTGCTCCCCCTCCCACTAGAATGCTAAGAAATCCCTCCCCCCTCCCTTAGGAATGTGTGATCTCAGCTATAATGGCTAGACTGCAGGCAGGAAGCTACTTAAAATGGCAGCTGCTATCTTAAGCAAAGAGAGAAAGCTTCTAAAGCTGTTTACTCAGGTATGGTAGTGGTTTCTGTAGAATAAATATAGTGTTCTAGGTGGCACTAATGTAGTGAATCTATTGGCAGTAAGATGCCAAAATGACTTTGCTTCTCCTTTAAGCCTTCTTTTCTTGCTACTCTATAGAGTAGCAAGAAAAGGGATTCTCTTCTTTCAATTCACCAAACACTGCATTAAAGCAAAGGTAATTGTAAGAATCCAAATTCTGGATTGTGCTCTCTGCACCAACTCCCCTAGATCCACAAGGACTCAAAAGAGGAAAGCTTGGGGAAGATAAGGGGAAAGAATGGGGGGGGGGGGTGCTGCCTCAGTTGACAGCAACCCTCACAACATCCATGTGCTCCAGGTTCGTTTGTCTTGAGTTAGTACATCATCCACCAAGCACTATGGTACATTATGTAGAAACAGTATGTACCTTCTGCACTTGGCCAATGTCCTCAGCATTACTATTTCAATTTCAACTTTATTTTTCTAGGGATAATTTACTAAGATTGCACAAATTTGCCATGCAATGTAACTTACAGCAACCAAACAACCCTATCATTTGGGGGATTAGCAGATGAATAGCACTATAAACTGAATATTCTAGAAGGATGCAAATATGAATAAAAATTGTCTTACCACTTAATTATTGCAACAGTGTACATTATTTATTTTGCCACAAACCACAGTTTACAACAACATTTCTAGGGGTTTGCACTTCCCTTTTTCAGGTTACAGAATGAGCCCCCCCACCCTAGGGAAACAGACTTTACATGTCATGTTTATCCTTCCATTTAACAATTAGTCTGTGTCTGCAGGAAGTGCTCACATCTACACAATAAATTAGAAGAGCTGACTCTCAAAATATGAGAGATACTTAGGTATTCCCCTATATTAAAGGAATACTGTCATGGGAAAACATATTTTTTCATTTAATAGCGCTTCTCCAACAGAATCCTGCATCCTTTTTTCAGAATTACAAACAGATTATTTTATATTTAATTTTGAAATTTTACATGGGGCTAGCCATATCCTACATTTCCCAGGGTTCCACAATCATGTGACCTGTGCTCTGATAAACTTCAGTCACACTTCAGTCACACTTTACTGCTGAACTAAGTCAGAGTGATATCACGCCCCCCTCCCCAGCAGCCAATCAGCAGAACAATGGGAAGGCAGCAAGATAGCAGCTCCCAGTAGGTATCAGAATAGCACTCAATAGTAAGAAATCCAAGTCCGGCTTGGGACTCCTCCAGTTACATGGGAGTAGGAGAAACAATAGGTTAAATGAAAGCAGTTCTAATGTGTAGCACTGGCTCCTTCTGAAAGCTCAGACTCAGGCACAATGCACTGAGATGGCGCCTACACACCAATATTACAGATAAAAAAAATACGTTTGTTGATTAAAGAACAAAAGTTTAAATGGTAGAGTGAACTATTTGCTATGTTAACAGTGTCAGAATTTAAAAGTACCCCATAAAAATTATGACAGAAAAATGTAAAAACCCTTTAATTATACATAGAGCAT
Source organism: Xenopus tropicalis (assembly GCF_000004195.4). Taxonomy (NCBI): domain Eukaryota; kingdom Metazoa; phylum Chordata; class Amphibia; order Anura; family Pipidae; genus Xenopus; species Xenopus tropicalis. The sequence continues at coordinate 34,090,222 of NC_030684.2, read as the reverse complement.
ATTTTAAACAATGCACAAAAAGAACAATGCTTGTCTGAAGATTGGTATGTTTTCGGATATTTGCCTTTTTTTTTCTCCTTCAGAAAAAAACATTTACAATAAAAATAAAACAGCAAAACCAATTTATAGTTAAAATCCCTTTCCCCTGTATATAGGATAGTTGGCCTCTTCACACTTCAAATTTGCTTTTCTCCTATGTCCCTGCCAAGGACATGGTGTTGTATGACTACAACACAAAATGTTGGAGGGAATATATACAGAATTTGCTTTGGCTGCACTTTACCTATGGTCTGCCATTTGTTTTACTTTGCCTGTCCGTGGGATCTGTGAGTGCCTGCTACACATCCATTGTATAATCTTCCTCCTTGAGCTGTAGGCCTGGGGTATGTGTCCCCGGACCACACAAGGTTATTAATGAGCTAATCTACCTCTTTGTGGTTTCACAATAAACATGTTTTTCTGTTTGTAGCACATATTATTCACTACCTCTGCAATCAGGTTTTACAGAATTGGCTGGTAAAATTGATGCCTGGTGTTAATGTTATTAATAGGGAAGAAAGACAAAAACATAGGAATGCAGGTACTTTTCTTCCAGGAAAGGTGGGAACCCTACTCTGGAAGCTACCATACTAATTGCTTTGCTGATATAAAAGTTTAAAAACTGTTTGTAGAACCCATGGCATGATATTCAAACTGCTCCCAGAAACCATAAGACATTGAATTATCATAATGTGCTTGTTATCAAATGTATTACCAGTTATCAACAGTTATAAAGAGAATGTGCTATGGCTTAACTTCTCCTATAATGTTCAATGTCATTTGTGGGGAAGGTTAATTATCACAGTAGGGGTAACGACACAGAGAGCTACTAGTAGCAGATACTTCTCATGGCTACTAAAAAAGACAATGCTGATAATTTCCTGATAATTGTCTCTACGTGTGTTTTAGCAGAGGCAATTCTCAGTATTGTCTATGGCAACGTATTTTCTGGAGTTTAGTAGCCTTGAAAAGTAGCTGCTACTAGCAGCCCAGTGTGTCTTCACCCTAAGCCTTACATTTTGATATATGTATGACTACCTCTGGAAGCTGCCATACTAATTGGCAGCTGTTACAAAATAAAAGATTGTTTATAGAATTCCTGGTATGGTGTTTCAGCTGCCTAGTAATAAGGTAAAGGGTACACAGCAATACATTTTAAACTCAGAATCTCATAACACATGGAATCATCATCTGTAAGTAAAGCCAATCAAAAATAATTTATTTAATGCATCACCAGTCATAGACAGGTATGACAATTTGAAGTAAATATCAATTACAAAATATCCTCCAATACAACGTAGCCTTTTAGATCAAAATGTTTCCCAGACCATATTACTTTAAGAACATCTCACTCTGGTCTTCCGCTGCCACCTTGTGGAACATCAAGTGTAGGATAATGTTTTTATTTTAAATCAAGTACTAGATTGACAGATGCCCCAAACACAATATTATAAACATTCCTCAAACAAATGATGGTAATATGCAAACAAATATTTGTAGGCAAACAACACAGAATATTGAACAAACAAATTTCCATTCCGTCAACTCACATTGAAATGTTTCTGCTGCCTTTTTACTTTATGCTATTATTCCTAAAATCCCATGCCGTTGCACGCAGCAGGGGATATGCAAGCGACTGCAGCTGAATGTTTAAAATGAACATAATTCTGCTTGTACTTTAGCTAAAGCCATTTGGCCTGTGAGTCTTTAGGTGCAAGTTAAATTAACAAAGGGTACTGAAGCCCTGGAGATACACCCTGGTCTGGAGGTGGCCAGGCCATAGCGCCAGGGATCCATCTGCACCCTGCAGCAAAGGGTTTCTCTTCTCAACAGGTGAAATTGTGCTAGATTTGAAATAGAAGGCAGGAAGGACTGAGCAGCTGCAAGCACAACTTAACGGAAGTGCAAGGAGAGAATATAGACACAAGTACCATTAGTGAATGGTGTTTTACAAGAAACTGGCTGAGAGAATATTGAGGGACCATGTATTTTGACCAGTTCAGCAGCTTATCTGGCCCCTGACGGGCCTCCCCAATCCATATCTGGATGAAAATCAGACAAGAATCGTTTGGGCAGGTTTGATTTTCCCATCGGCTGATTGATGTGGTCCCTGGTCCGATGGCTCCAATATGGCTCTCTAGGGCCAAACGATCAAATTACCCGATCATCAGATGAGCGAATGTGCATGGTCGCCTTTAATCAAGGTCTGTTATGTACAATTTTCAGTACATTTAGGTTGAGAGCACAATCATATTTTGTGCTATGGATATTGGTAAAAAATTAAAAGAGAGAGTGAATGAATGCTCCAAAGGGGAAAAATGATATAATATAAATACGTATAGTTATATGAAAGGGGGAAATACCCACAGGGCACCCCAGTCTATGGGTGTATGATACCTGGCTCAAAAAGAAAAAAAAAAGATATTGGTCACTTCTTTGGGCAGGTTAAAAAAAACTGCTGATGTATTATATCAGTGAAGAGAATCCTGCAGTCCCTATTAAAACAAAGCAAAGCTGACTGCATGCAGGTATGCAGAACTTTATTTATCGTTTACCATTATTATTCTAACTAACCACATTGGTTATCTTTATTGTATGATCCACTTTTACCTATTTATTTCTTTGCATGAATCAGTGAAACATTGTCAAAGCATACGCTGAACACTGACTGCCCCTTTTAAGCCATCGTGCCGAACCAAACATATGACCGATTCTGATAATTTGCACTCATTTCACTCCAAAAATCCCTATCTATAAAAAATGTTTCCCATTTAGTCTGCGTAGCTTATTCATTGCAATGACACTTGCTAAGCCAGCAGGGGAACGGTGGAAGTGATAGCAGGTCTTGCTCTGGATGGTTGATTATTGTCACTAAGTCTGGGACAGAAGCCAGAATGTGCTTTATTGGAAAGGTAAAATATAACATATTTTAGATTTATTTCCATTAAAGTCTATCAAAACATTCCTTAAGCATTTCAGATGAGCCTGGAGGGCAGTTTTTGCACTTGTTTCTCACCTCAATGTTAGGGGAAATTAATTTTGCAAAATGCATGCCAGGATTTACCTGCGATGTACTTCTAAATTCAAAACTCAGGCTGTCCTAGGGCAGAGAGCCTTTCAAGCCTCTCCAGTGCAATTTAATGCTGTACATACATTGAGGCCTGTATCACTAGAGCACTTTGCTGAGAATAAATCTATATTTGAATTTTTAACAGTGACATCTGGTGTTCTGTCACTTAAAGTCACATCATGGAATGATTTATCACATGAAGCCGAAAAGCAGAATGCCACTTATGAATATAGTGAGCCCCACAAGGGCAATCTGAATGGCTACTTGCACATTTAAACTGCTGAGCTCCTAGTACCTGGAACAAAGAATATAATGAAATAAGACTGATGCACAGACCCCCACAGATATATCTGATTGGTTGCACTGGCAAAGCCAATGGAAATCCTTCAATGGACCAGACAGTTTCTACACCGAGAGGCTCACAGATGTTCTGAATGACTGGCTAAAACCCAGAACAGATTGACTGCCTCAGGAAACATTTTCTACTAATTCTACGGATTGCGTGTAGACCTGGATATTTTGTATAAATAAATACCGTAAATTATATTTCAGACATTCGCAGAAGGGAAATTAACAGACAGTAAATGTGGAGGAAATAAAAAAAAAAATCTACCCAACATATGCATATGTGTATATTCATAGTATATATACATATATATATATACAAGGTTCTCCCCTGGAGGGTAGATAGTTGCACACATTTATAGACCTCCAGAAATAAGTCACAGTCCACTAACTGGCATGTAGCCAGGTTATTTCCAGGCTTTTCCAAGCTTTCTAAACAGGTTGTAGAAAATAAATCATAAAAGTACTAAGGCTCTGTTGGTGAGTTGGACCTATCCATGCAACCTGCTACTCACACTTTGTAGCATTTGTAGCATAGGTGTTAGATGGCGTATTTTTGCTTTTAGATTTGTGGCGATTTTGTTGCATAATAATAATGTTGCAATGACTCCATAAGAACAGCTAAAGCAAGGCTCCACTTGAGGTACCACCAGTTAGCAACATTAAGGGGCACATTTACTAATGCACGAACGTCCGAAAAGCGTCCGAATGCGTTTTTTCGTTATGATCGGTTTTTTTTGCGGTTTTTTTCATCACCGTCGTGACTTTTTCGTTGCCATCACGATTTTTGTCGCGACTTTTTCGGCACCGTTGCGAAATAATCGCACAGTCGCGTCGAGTAGAGTGCCGAGTGCAGAGTGCCATTGAGTCCTATGGGAGACTTTCCTTGGGCCGGGTTGGAGCTGCAGAGTGCCATTGAGCCCTATGGGAGACTTTCCTTGGGCCGGGTTGGAGCTGCAGAGTGCCATTGAGTCCTATGGGAGACTTTCCTTGGGCCGGGTTGGAGCTGCAGAGTGCCATTGAGCCCTGTGGGAGACTTTCCTTGGGCCGGGTAGGAGCTGCAGAGTGCCATTGAGCCCTATGGGAGACTTTCCTTGGGCCGGGTTGGAGCTGCAGAGTGCCATTGAGTCCTATGGGAGACTTTCCTTGGGCCGGGTTGGAGCTGCAGAGTGCCATTGAGCCCTATGGGAGACTTTCCTTGGGCCGGGTTGGAGCTGCAAAGTGCCATTGAGTCCTATGGGAGGCTTCCAAAATCATGCAAAGTCGCAAAGGTTTGCCCGCCGTTTACGAGCGCTCAAAACGAAAAAGTTGCGACAATTCGTGAAAAAGTCGAAACGGCAACGAAAAAGTTGCGACGGCGACGAAAACATCGCAAAAAATATGAATGTTCGTTTCCAATACGATTTTTTTCCCATTCAGCATTCGGATTCGTGGATTAGTAAATGTGCCCCTAAGAGTAAAAGCGCACTCCTTTTACTTGCAAGTGTTCTGCATTTGCCACAGCTGTATTTATGAGGTTCGTTCCTATCGCGCATGTACTTTTAGCTTCTCATGTACCCATGTACATCTTATGTACTTCTCTTTCCAAGAGACAATCTCTGATTTTCCCCCCTGAAAACTGGCTGCAATTTCCTGTCAAAGGGACATTCTCAACAAAATAAATGGATATTGCCTCAGTGTAGGGCTACGGAGTAGAGATAGTGACAGGCCAGAATCAACCCTGATCCCTACTCAATCCACTAGAGGTTATCAACCTGAAGGAGTTCCTACTAGTTGGACTACCTCCCAAAGGGTACTGGTTGAAAGGTGTGTATCCCGGCCCAGACTCTACCAAGAGGTGGGATACAACGGTGCATACTCTCTCTTCTACAAAAGAGCATTTCCTCATTGTACCATTTCAATCTGCCTGTCTGTGAGTATGATAACCCTGCATAACATCTGTGTCTTGGACCAATAAATCTGTATTATAGTTCACCAGCAAGGACCATTCTGGCATCCATTTATATCATCTGCACTACACAGTATCAGCCAGTTGTAATTCAACTACACCCTCAGCTCCTATTCCATTTCTCCCATATAGCGGAGGCCCATGCCTAAGAATTAAGGGTCGCATGTAACACATGCTCTACAACACACTACTAGCCTGGGTTTGGCCAATCTATGTCAAAATAGTATATATATTACATTATTAATGTATATATTACATTATTATTATATAGTACATATATTTTATATCTCTTTATTGAAATACAATAAAGAATTGAGAGTCCACGAGTCTAATATCTAATGTCTCTCTGGGGGCTTTCTTGCTTTACAGTGGATGCTTTCTAAACCAACTCTGTGCCTGTCCTTGTCCAATTTCTTTTACTGAAACCTTAGGATGGAAAACAAAAAACATGAGCCCTTTTAAAAGATGTTACATAACCCCTGAACATACTTAATTGTGACATAGTAACATGCTAAGGTAGATTAAAAACATAAACAAATTCTCCATCCTCTGCATCAATTTACTTTTTTAGAGAGGCAGACTTGTCAAGGCTTTCAAATAGTCTGCATGTACAGGTATGGAACCTGTTATCCAGAATGCTTGGGACCTGGGGTTTTCCGGATAAAGGATCTTTCCGTAATTTGGATCTCCATAACTTTAGTCTGCTAAAAATCATGTCAATATTGAATAAACCCAATAGGGCTGTTCTACCCCCAATAAGGATTAATTATATCTTAGTTGGGATCAAGTACAGGTACTGTTTTATTATTACAGAGAAAAGGGAATCATTTAACCATTAAATAAACCCAATAGGGCTGTTCTGCCCCCAATAAGGGGTAATTATATCTTAGTTGGGATCAAGTACAGGTACTGTTTTATTATTACAGAGAAAAGGGAATCATTTAACCATTAAATAAACCCAATAGGGCTGTTCTGCCCCAATAAGGATTAATTATATCTTAGTTGGGATCAAGTACAAGGTACTGTTTTATTATTACAGAGAAAAGGGAATCATTTAACCATTAAATAAACCCAATAGGGCTGTTCTGCCCCAATAAGGATTAATTATATCTTAGTTGGGATCAAGTACAGGTACTGTTTTATTATTACAGAGAAAAGGGAATCATTTAACCATTAAATAAACCCAATAGGACTATTCTGCCCCCAATAAGGGGTAATTATATCTTAGTTGGGATCAAGTACAGGTACTGTTTTATTATTACAGAGAAAAGGGAATCATTTAACCATTAAATAAACCCAATAGGGCTGTTCTGCCCCCAATAAGGGGTAATTATATCTTAGTTGGGATCTAGTACAGGTACTGTTTTATTATTACAGGGAAAAAGGAAATCATTTTTAAAAATTAGAATTATTTGCTTATAATGGAGTCTATGGGAGATGGCCTTTCCGTAATTCGGAACTTTCTGCATAATGGGTTTCCGGATAAGGGATCCTATACCTGTACTATTCTTTTCTTTATCCTAAGTGAAAAGACATGAAAAGAATTACTTTCACAAAGTTTATCTTACATTGTACATATCATGCAAGTATCTTATGTTTATCTTGCATTGATATATTTTAGCAAAGGGAAAGTTGTGCAGTATTAACACTACCACTCCTCGATTACTTGGGGGTCACACTATATTCTTTATTTTAAGTGCTGAGAAGTGGGGGGAAAATTTGATAAATAAGGCAAAACAGTACTTTTTTTTTTTACTTGAAAAAACTGTAAAAAAACATAAAGAAAAGTTATTATATTTAATACATCTAATTATGACTGTAACAAAGGCTCATGATTTATAACCAGAGCCACACACGATTTCTTTAGAAACAAAATTTTCGCTGTTATCCTGCCTTTAATACCATAACGGTTTTAAATACATTCTACTCTAATTTCTGCCTAATTAAGAACTATCCTGCTCTTTCTCAAGCCCCTCAGAGCTACACACATTAAACAGATTATTTTTTATTAAAAAATAAATATGACAAATGTCACAAATATTCCGCCCTTTTTATTTCAGGTACACAGCTAATTCCATATAATTCAAAATTCTTTATACGTTCTGGTTTGGTTAATAAAGAGGCAATTACAAGCATTATGCTGCTTGCCCACATGTGTGTAACAAAATACTGGCAAATACCCTTGTTCTACCTGTGGGGTAGGAGTACATAGGTAGAATGTACTGTAAAATGCATGAATATTATCTATAGGCCTATGATATTTCAGGCAAATACACATAGAAGCAGACATATCAAAATTCGAATTTGTATAATTATTGTGGCTTTTTTTCACCACGACTCAAAAAGCACAACAACCATTAACAACTGCAACAACCAAAAAAACGCTGATGCAAAAATGTGTTTAAAAAAATCAAAAACCTCAAATTTGTTGTTTTCATAAGAATTGTCATGCAAATAAAAAAAAGAATAATGAAAAATGAAAAAAAAAAGAAACAAAAAAACCATGAAAACTCTAAAACTACAAATTAAATAAGACTGTTACAATTTGCCTAGGAATTTACTTCTACATGACCTCCACAACTTTTAGATGACGTATTTATACATTTGCATTTTTTGTGGAGTAAAAAATGGTGAAAAATTCCCCTTTTTGTACTGAAAAATTGAGTTTTAGAGAAAAAAATCAATTGCGGGAAAAAAAAAGCGAGCATTGGTAAATGGGCACCTTAACGTTGTTAGTTGGTTGCTCACTAACTTCTGAAAATAGACATTGATGAGATCATTGAGGTGCCACACGTTTAAAACATGTGACTCACAATTACCCACAATTGATTTCAGCTGTGTATTTGTAGTTTTCTTATTATTGTACCAAAAGGCCCATGTGTATTGGGTTGAGGTCCTTGAGACAGTGGGTAAATTACCGATTCCAAACTAAGCCTTCAACATGGATGGGATTCATATTTACCCTTTCTTACGTGTTGGGGTGTCAATTATGTTGTTCCACAGACTGGAGCCACTCTATAATACCAGATCAAATAGGTACTGTACCTCCATTCTGCCACAGAAATTGGTCATAATTTTTTGGCTGACACTGGGCCACCGTGGATTGCTAATTTCATAATAAATTGTTTAAATTATATCTACTTAGACATTCATTTTTACTAATCAGTTCTCCCTTGACCATTTCAATACATATCATCAGTACATTTATTTTGGGTAGTTATTTTTCTATATTTCCTTTCTATTTGTAGATTGTAAGCTCTTTTGGCAGGGCTCTCTTCACCTCTTGTATCGGTTATTGATTGCTTTATATGTTACTCTGTATGTCCAATGTATGAAACCCACTTATTGTACAGCACTGTAAGTGTTATTAATAATAATAATAATACATCAAAACTGATTCAGCAGGTAGCATTTACTAGCCATCTGTTAAAAAGAAAACATTGTATTGGTTGCAGTAGTTTACTGCTAGTGATGAGTGAATCTGTCCCGTTTTGCTTTACAAACTGCTGAAAAATTTATGAAACGCATTGAAGTAAATTTTTACAATTTTATGCTTGACTTTTTTTTTGACTTTACTCCAAATTAATTAAAGTCAATGGGGTTGATTCACTAAAGGTCGTTAACGCTTATCGCATGCTTTTTTGCGTTAAAAAACATGCGATAATTAAGTCCCGATTCAGCATCATTTTGCATGCGTTAAGACGCATATCACATGCACAAAGAAACGCATGTTATTTACCTCGCATTGCGTTAATTCTCACATAGAAATAATACTAACCCATGATTCACAAACACATATGAAGCGTTAAACGCGCTAAATATCGCATTAGTCTGTGCGAATATTAACACCCTCTTGGGGTAGGCGGTACTTAAAGAAAATTTCGGTTTGTGAGCTTTTGGCAACACAACATGGACTTTGCAGTGGGATTTTTTCAAGTATGTGTTGGCCCTAGAGTCATTCATCCTCCAGTTTTCAGGGAAATGGTAATTTTCAGAAAAGTAGTTTTCCGAAAGTAATGGTTTTGTAATGGTTTGTGCTAATATAGCAAGCTGATAAATATATTGCACGCAGCGGGAAATAACGCACACGGTGGGAATTAACGCAAGAAAAACACTCATCGCGAGTTAAATAACGCAAAGAACATTGTGTCTTAATTAGGACGCCTGTTCTTTTAGTGAATCGAGCGTTAAGTCGCAAAAAATAAGAATCGATAAAATGTTTAACGCATGCTATAAATAGCGCTCATTTTATCGCCCTTTAGTGAATCAACCCCAATGACCGTTTTCTGTATCAGCGACATTTTTGTCTTGGACCTAGGTGCTTAATGGTTTCAGGGTTCCAACAGTGGGATGCATAAATGGGCACAGCATAGTTGTAGCTAGACAATTGTAATTATATTTTGAACAAAAAATTGTGAACAACATGTTCTGTTGTTTAGAGCTTTAAAGTAATATAAAGTAACAGTTTGGATTCAGTTTGGCTGAATCTGAAAAAATAAATATTGTTTACTCGAACAAAAGTTCAAAGAAATTTTTATAATTAAGGCCATCGCTTTAAACGATCTGTATTGGAATATGTCAAATCTGGACTTTGCTGACTATGAGATTGTGCATAAACCACTAACTGGGATAGTGCAAAAAGTGCTGAAATTCTACCAAATCCCAAACCAAATTCTGTATTTGGAGCATGCCTGAGTTAATATGAAATAATACAAACAAGTTTGCCGAGGGATAATCACACATGAAAAGTATAAGCTAAGGAGTGCAAACAAGTCCCCAGTATCACAGGGGAACCGCAACACACTTTCAAAAAAATAAGATCAAAAATAGCTGCTATTAATCCTTTATATAAACTATACAAACCCCATGCTTCTTAGGCTTAGGCGTTTTGTGCCCATATGGCACTTAATCATAGGCATTAATAAGTCTCAAAAACACAACAGTCTTTAAAAAGACAAAAAAAAAAAGAGATGTAGAGCAGCATAGTAAGTTGTATAAGGTGAGAAAGTGGAAGTCAACTGTAAAAGTAACACAAATAGAATTAGCAGAAGACAAATAATAATTCATAAGGAAACAATGAGAAAAAAAAATGATTGGGGGCACCCAAGGCATATAGCCAGTCCTTACTTAACGTTGGTTACTGTGAAAAGTGTACTTATTTCTGCTTGTCTCACCAATATTTATATTCTGTTTTACTCATGTTTTAACACTGATGTGTATAGTAATTTTAGGATGAGCTATCTCTTTGACTTTCCATTATATCTTATTATAAAACCTTCCAGTGCTATTAAGTTATTATACTATTTTTTATTTTAATTGCCCTCGATGGGAACCAGTACCAATAATAAAATTTAGTTAACTATACACCAAATCTTACATGGGTTTTCCTATCAGAATTGTAAATGAAATACAGTACTTCATTTATTCATGTGTCATCTTTGGGGAACTGAACAATGCATGTTGATGACCTTGTTTGATATTATAATAATGAAATATGTGTTATGGATAATGTAAGCCGAGTCATAAAATGCATATAATGCATATATATCCATACTGCAATGGTGCCAGAAAATGAGTTAATGGGAATTTCATGGTAATCAGTCATTTGTATTGACAATAAAAATGTATGTTTGTAGAACAGTGGGGAATACAGATCACTATCCCAGCTAGTGTTGTATGCACAATCTCATAGTCAGCAAAGTCCAGATTTGACATATTCCAATACAGATCGTTTAAAGAGATGGCCTTAATTATAAAAATTTCTTTGAACTTTTGTTCGAGTAAGCAATATTTATTTTTAAGGAAATACATGGGGTGCATTGGGAATCACATTTACCAAAAGGTCAAGAAGTTGACAAACCTGCATTTCTTTTCCCCAAGCAGAAATGATCCTAATTCCTTTTTAGAGCTCTCCTCCCATGACAATGGATGTTGGCTACATCACTTACCATAGGGGGAATGCCATTAGTGTTTAACTATTCAGTCAACCAGAGCGAAGCGAGGTGATGGCTTTGACCAAGCAACTAAGTGCAACATACATCAGTCTTACCGAGTAAAGGGGAAGGGGGAAATTATGGGATTGAAAAATATATAATAGTGCTATGTTAGCCGGTGCTTTTCTTCTGGACGGCCAAATAGAACTCTGAAGAGTCATTAGTGAACTGAGTACATTTGAATTTGCCTGGCAACCAAGACAGATAGCTAGGAGGTGCATTATACTCCATGCTGCAAGAATGTAATAGTAAGTGCTGCATGGAAACCAGTTCTTTTATAGCTAATTTCTAATAGTACAGGGTACTACAAAAGGATAACTTAAGGTTAAAACTAAGTAAGCTTTATTAGACAGGTCTATGTAAATACAGCCATAAACACTCAGTAATGCTGCTGTGAGTCCTCTGTTAAAAGAAACATTGCATTCCCTTGCTTCTATTCTGTACACATGGGCTCTTGTATCAGACATCCTTCTCTTCAGGGCACAGATATAAGCCTGCACAGCTTGCTCCTCTCTACCTCTCCCCCTGACTTCTCCCTAGTCCCCTCCCTGCTGTAATCTGAGAAGAGAGCTTCCAGGCAGCAAGAGATGCAGGCAGCAGGAGACACGCAGACAGGGAAGTCTGCTTATTTAAAGGACAATTTGTCAGGCAAATAAGTCTCTAATTTTGGAGTCTAGGTGGTGTTTCTCTTTGGTTAAAATCCCATCAGCCCGGGGTACTTTTCCCTCATATCAGTGGATTCTCCAGGGATCCCTTTTGTGCCGGACTATTTGCTTTGCTATATAGTAAAATTTCTTGTTATAATACTGTGCATGTGCACATTTTCAGTGGTGCTATACTGTGCTTCTAGTGATACTAAATAACAGCAAAAGGCCATCAGAAAAGATACTGACATTACATTGTGGCTGTGCTGTAAAAATATTGTTTGGTTTGCCTTTAAATAAACTGATGTAAGTTTACTCAGAGCGGTCCTCTTAGCACTTTTGCAATTTACATACATTTTCTATATTTAGTGGTTTATGGGATATTAACCGTTTTAGACAGGAGGCTCCAAGACAACAGTTTATTAGAAGGTCAGTGTGTCAGTAACCCTAAGATTCTATAGATTTTCTGTATTCAGTTAATGCAAGGCTTACGGTTGTGCCAAAAGCCTGGTATTACCAGTCTAAAAACAAACATATTTCAGAAACAGCTAAAAAATGTAAGTGAATTGCTTAGAAAGTTTACCATCTATACATTTTTTTTTGGATTCTGACCCCTTTTAATAAATAATATCCCAACCAATATCTAATGGAGTTTGGAGAGATGCGACTTGCTAATAAGTTCCATAGGTTGTACACAGTATCCTTAATTAGTTCATTTTGTTGAACCATGATTTGGCCCAACACGTGGGTGGCCAAATGAAGTAAATATCTGTTTATTTGGTGACACTGCATAACCAGCATAAGGAAGCTGCACAATTCTTTATTAAGAAAGGTTGTGATTTATTGTGGGTTTTTACTGGCCAGCTGAAATAAAACTGTAGGTCAAACAAATAATGTTCATATGCATGCATATCCCTATTTATGCATTTATGGGGAGTAACTGGGGTAAAGAAGTCACATTTCTGTAACATAAGGAGAGTCTGGAAAAGTCACATAATAATTTCAAGGTTCTAATATACTTAGCTATGTAAACCAGCTAAATTTGAATCATGCTCTAAATTTCAGAGGGGTAATTTCCATTACAGGATTGGTGTGCTGTTTTTCTTGTGCTTCTCTCTTAACCCAACCAGCCACCTGTCTTTCACAAGAGAAAGTGGGGCAAGGAGCGAGTGTCAGTTCAGGTACTTTATAGAATACAATTGTTCTAGCACTGATGAAACCAGAAAATTACATTTTGGTTAACTACACTCGCATTAATTTCCGGGAAACAATGTAAAGTTTAAATAATGCAACAAAAACATTTTGAAAGCTCACTTCAGCACCCCGGAGAGTCAGCACAAAGATACACTTTTGTTTCAATGCAGAACAGTACCAGTGGCTCAGATTCTTATTGGAATGCTGCCCTGAACAACTACTGTTTAAGGAAGAGTAAATGTCATTCTCAAGTACATATAATTAATAACACACAAGAAAGCCTTACCTTTCCATTGTGTATTTAACGTTTCCCTTTGAACGATTTGTCATCTATGAACACAATAGCTCTATAGCCGCTATTCAAAATGTTACATAGCTTGTATCTGTAATTACAGAGCCAATGGACAGAAAAAGTAGAACATTTTGCAGAAAGAGGTCAGAGTCATGCAGCACAGAATTTTGGATGCAAGGGCAGATTAAATGATAACCAGTGTAATCAAGGTTTTAATTGGTATATATTAAATGGAGCTTGACTTTAACCTTCCAATGGTTATTCATTTTCACCAGTATACCCAAAGGACCTAAAAACATAGAGCTATAACATGTTTAGCTCACTCAATGAAAGGAAGTAAGTATTGCAGTCTTTGGGATTTATGAAAATAAGGTAAAGGTGTACAAACAGGTAATGTAAAGGTTCCAGCTGTGAGCAGTAATGTTTTACAATGCACCAATTAAGCAACTTTTATTATGTAGTTTGTACTATACTGCCTTCTCAATTGTGACTACTAATGTTAAATTATTTTGCTTGATTTAGACTGCTTGAGAGTTGCATGGCGTCTACATAGAGCCAGATCCTTTTATACTTGTGATCCATGCACACACATCTATCATGTTCATCACTTTCCTCAAAATACCTAACTAGTTTTAGATGAAGCAGAAGTTAAAAAAAATGAAATTTTCACAATATTCCCTTCTACTATATTCCTAGTTCTTCAACTGCACATACTTGCCCAACCATGTAGCTTAGTGTAAGGCATTTTAAGCTCAAATAATCAAAAATGTCCCTGAGTGGGAGCTCCTCACAAAGCATTTCTCTGTGATTCTAGTTTCAGTTTCAGTAAAAACTTGGAGCATAGATTTTGATAAAGGTCTATGTTACGACTGAAATATTGGTCAAGCCACAGTAAATTGATTTGAGTGCTCTGCTCCCTTTGATGAGACAGATGATAGTTATTATTATTATTTATAAAGTGCCACCACAATCCTAAGTGCTGTAACATCTAAAGCAACCAATAACCGATACTAGAAGTAAAGAGGGCCCTGCCCAAAAGAGCTTACAGTCTACAAGAAAGGGTTGAGACACAAGGGGGCAGATTTACCAAAACACAAATTCGAATCCCGAATGGGAAAAATTCGGATTGGAAACGGAAATATCGCGACTTTTTCGTCGCCGTCGCAACGTTTCATATTTTTCGCGACTTTTTTTGCGGGAAAACCCTTCCGACTTTGCATGATTTTGGAAGCCTCCCATAGGAATAAATGCCACTCTGCAGCTTCAACCCGGCCCAAGGAAAGTCTCCCATAGGGCTCAATGGCACTCTGCAGCTCCAACCCGGCCCAAGGAAAGTCTCCCATAGGGCTCAATGGCACTCTGCAGCTCCAACCCGGCCCAAGGAAAGTCTCCCATAGGACTCAATGGCACTCTGCAGCTCCAACCCGACCCAAGGAAAGTCTCCCATAGGGCTCAATGGCACTCTGCAGCTCCAACCCGGCCCAAGGAAAGTCTCCCATAGGACTCAATGGCACTCTGCAGCTCCAACCCGACCCAAGGAAAGTCTCCCATAGGGCTCAATGGCACTCTGCAGCTCCAACCTGGCCCAAGGAAAGTCTCCCATAGGGCTCAATGGCACTCTGCAGCTCCAACCCGGCCCAAGGAAAGTCTCCCATAGGGCTCAATGGCACTCTGCAGCTCCAACCCGGCCCAAGGAAAGTCTCCCATAGGGCTCAATGGCACTCTGCAGCTCCAACCTGGCCCAAGGAAAGTCTCCCATAGGGCTCAATGGCACTCTGCAACTCCAACCTGGCCCAAGGAAAGTCTCCCATAGGGCTCAATGGCACTCTGCAGCTCCAACCTGGCCCAAGGAAAGTCTCCCATAGGGCTCAATGGCACTCTGCAGCTCCAACCTGGCCCAAGGAAAGTCTCCCATAGGGCTCAATGGCACTCTGCAGCTCCAACCCGGCCCAAGGAAAGTCTCCCATAGGGCTCAATGGCACTCTGCAGCTCCAACCTGGCCCAAGGAAAGTCTCCCATAGGGCTCAATGGCACTCTGCAGCTCCAACCTGGCCCAAGGAAAGTCTCCCATAGGGCTCAATGGCACTCTGCAGCTCCAACCCGGCCCAAGGAAAGTCTCCCATAGGGCTCAATGGCACTCTGCAGCTCCAACCCGGCCCAAGGAAAGTCTCCCATAGGGCTCAATGGCACTCTGCAGCTCCAACCTGGCCCAAGGAAAGTCACAAAGCTTGAATGAATCCGAAACTTTCGTACTCGGCGCAACAATGCGATTTTTTCGCGACGGCGACGAAAAAGTTGTGAAAAATACATGCAAGATACGAAAAAGTCGCGACGGTGACAGCAAAGTTGCAAAAATACCGATCATTACGAAAAAAACACAGACGCATTTGGAGCGTTCGTGGATTAGTAAATGTGCCCCAAGGTGTGGGAATGGGCACACTGAGGTTATGTTAAACTAAATGAGGGTAAGCTTCTCTAAATAAATGTGTTTTTAGAGATCTTTGGAAGGCAGAGATATTAGGGATATATATATAAAGGTATTGGACCCCTTATCCGGAAACCCGTTATCCAGAAAGCTCCGAATTACGGAATGCCCGTCTCCCATAGACTCCATTTTAATCAAATAATTCAGAATTTTAAAACTGATTTCCTTTTTTTATGTAGAAATAAAACAGTACCTTGTAACTGATCCCAACTACGATATAACGAATCCTTATTGGATGCAAAACAATCCTATTGGGTTTAATTAATGTTTTATTGATTTTTTAGTAGACTTAAGGTATGGAGATCCAAATTATGGAAAGACCCCCTTATCCGGAATACCCTTGGTCCCAAGCATTCTGGATAATGGGTCCTATACCTGTATATATAAGGGATGCACTGAATCCAGGATTCGGTTTGGTATTCAGCCTTTTTCGCCAGGATTTCGGCCCAATCCATGTGCCCGGCTGAACTGAACCCGAATTCTTAAAATGTAACTTTTCCTCACATATAGTTGAAAAATTCTCAGCGTGCACAGTTTGTGGCTCTTGTTGACTATTCCTTAACTATTTCCGGATCCCCAATCTTATGTCATTTGGGGGCCTGGAATGGCATTTGCCACTTTTTCTGAAGAAAAATAAAGAACTTCAAAACCAATCCTGCAGTGGCTCTAGCCCCAGCCATTAGAAAGTTGCAATAAACTCCCTGAAAAATATATAAAAAAATTCAAGCTATTAGTTTCTACAAAAATCTTTTATTGAGTTCCAGCTAGACCGTGTTCATCGGCGTTTAGTGGAGTTTCCGGTTTCCCAAACTCCCTGCTGCTCAGCCAAAGTTGCTGTTTACCTCAGCTGAACAAATAAACATTTTTCTTTACATATTTTTTTTTATTCATATAGAATAAATTCTCAACATTCTGACTAACATGGATACACTCCAGCTTTGCTATTCATTCATATTGTTATGAAATTGCTTATTACTTTTCGTAACCTATGCACTGTCCGTATAGAGCGAGCAGATACACATTGCAGGGCGCATGTCATTTCTCTACCTCGAAAACACTACAACACCCAGCATGCAGTTTGGCTGAGCGGAAGTGGCGTCAGCGGGTGAACTTTGACCTGTGATATCGGATTGCCTGCCGCAGGTAAGAAGCGAACGTTGTGCCTTGCAAACGTAAAGTGCTGGGGAGGGGGGAAGTGCCCCCATACGGCTGTGTTGCTGGGAGGGCTGGGGCGCAGCATTGCCGTATTGGGACTCAATTGGAGTTTTACCCCCCGGGGTTTGGGAATGTGTCACGGGTTCCTGTTAAATCATATTCAAGTATAATGTATATTTTATATTAAGCTGTAAAGGAAAGATCTTTAATAAATTCTACATATTAATAAAAGCAATCAAATAATGTTTCCGCATTTGCTTTGGAATATAATGCATGTAGAGAACATTTGCAACTTTACTGCATTATTTTACCAGCTGTGATCATACACTGGCAGTTTATTATACTCAATGTATGGGCTGTGGGGTTTTCCAGATGAGGCTGCTAAAAACTATTTAAACATTAAATAAACCCAATTGTATTGATTTGCTACAAATATGGAATCATGCAGCGAATGCTCCCCCAGGTACAATGCATTGTTTTTACATTACAGAGAAAAAGGATTTACTTAAAAAAAAAAAAAAACAATTACAGGTATGGGACCCATTATCCAGAATGCTCGGCCACCTGGGTTTTTTCGGATAAGGGATATTTCCGTAATTCGGATCTACTGCCTAAAGTCTTCTAAAAAAAATCATTTAAACATTAAATAAACCCAATAGGGCTGTTCTGCCCCCAATAAGGGGTAATTATTTCTTAGTTGGGATCAAGTACAAGGTACTGTTTTATTATTACAGAGAAAAGGGAATCATTTAACCATTAAATAAACCCAATAGGACTGTTCTACCCCCAATAAGGGGTAATTATATCTTAGTTGGGATCAAGTACAAGGTACTGTTTTATTATTACAGAGAAAAGGGAATCATTTAAACATGAAATAAACCCAATAGGGCTGTTCTGCCCCCAATAAGGGGTAATTATATCTTAGTTGGGATCAAGTACAAGTACTGTTTTATTATTACAGAGAAAAGGGAATCATTTAACCATTAAATAAACCCAATAGGGCTGTTCTGCCCCCAATAAGGGGTAATTATATCTTAGTTAGGATCAAGTACAGATACTGTTTTATTATTACAGAGAAAAGGGAATCATTTAAACATTAAATAAACCCAATAGGGCTGTTCTGCCCCCAATAAGGGGTAATTATATCTTAGTTGGGATCAAGTACTGGTACTGTTTTATAATTACAGAGAAAAGGGAATCATTTAACCATTAAATAAACCCAATAGGACTGTTCTGCCCCAATAAGGGGTAATTATATCTTAGTTGGGATCAAGTACAGGTACTGTTTTATTATTACAGAGAAAAAGGAAATCATTTTTTAAATGTGACTTATTTGAAATGGAGTCTAAGGGAGACGGCCTTTCCGTAATTCAAAACTTTCTGGATAATGGGTTTCCGGATAAGTGGTCCGATACCTGTACAATTATTTGCTTAAAATTGACTCTGTTGGAGATGGGCTTCCCTTAATTTAGAGCTTACAGGATTCCGCATATGGTATCCCATACCTGGATCTTGTAACTGTATTGCATTACAACATAGCCGAAAGGAATTTGTTCTGATGTTACCATACTTTGGATTCTATGGATATTAAGCTAATGTCCAATGTCGCCCCCGATAGATCTCTGCAACCATGAGCAACTAATTGCTCTGAAATGCCTTCCCACTGTCAGCAATAGGAGTCGCTGGTGGAAAAACCTATGTATCGCTTTGACTTTCCAAAGACACTCAAAGTTGCCTGCAGGAGGAAACTTTGTGCGACTTCGGAAAGCTGAAGTGATGCGTAGGCCTTTCTACCAGTGACTCCTATTGTTGCCGGTGAAAAGGCATTTCGGAGTGGTTAGTCGCCTGCGGTAGCAGATATCTGTCTTGTGCGACTAGCTCGCTCCGTGGGACATCAGCCTTAAGCCGGCCATACACACACACACCGATAATTTTGTACAAAACCTAGTTTCGTACGATATTCGGTGCGCGTATAGTGGCTTGACGAGGCGACCGATATCGCAAAAGGCTGTGAATATCGGTTCAGGGCTGAATCGGCAGAAGGAGGTAGAATTTCTATTGTTTCTACCCCCATATCTGACGATTCAGCCCTGAACGTCAGTGGAGGGTGGGAACGATCGAAATTGTGTGTGGCCACTTTTAGAAATGTACAGATTTCAGATGCTACTTTGCTAAAAAAAATATCTAAACTCAGTACCACTGCAACATAAAAAGGAGCTGCTCAGCAGGTATCAATCTCTTATCTGGAAACCCAATATCCAGAAAGCTTCAAATTATGGGAAGGCCACTATACACAGATTCCACAAATTTTAAGCAAATTATTTATTTATTTATTTATTTATTCCTTTTCCTCAGTAACAATGAAACAGTACCTTGTACTTGATCCTCACTAAGTTACATAAATCCATTCTGGTGGCAAAAAATTCTGTTGGGTTTAATGTTTAAATAATTTTTAATTACTGAAAAAACTCTTATCCAGAAAACACCAGGTCGCAGGCATTCAGAATAGTAAGTCTCATATGTGTATTACTGTTCTTTAACCAGAGGCCACTCAGCTGAATAACTTAGTAATTATGCTACATAACCAGAGGCCACTACAGAATAACTAAACTCAGTACTACTGTTCCAGAATCAGAGGAACAGTAGGTAGTAGGTAACTAACACATTAAAGAAAGCCCTGCCCAAAACAGCTTGCAGTCTAAAAACAGGGCTTTTGCTATATTATAAAAGGCCACTCAGAAGAAAAAAAGACGTGGCAAAATAAGAATCTTTATGCGGCACTGCATGCAGGTCACTATGTAGCTCAGTAAATATACTGAGCTACACGAGAATAATAAATGTATATCTTACTGCATAGGTTTGCTATAAATAAGAAAACCAGATGTGTATCAAATGTCACTGTGATTGTAGAAATGAATGGCATATAATTATTATTAGTAGTAACACTCATAAGACAACAGCATATTTTTCAGACTCTTACATAGCAGACAGATAGCATAGTGTGTGATCAGTCAAACTAATGCTGGGCACAGTTCTGTGATATTGTTCGGATATGGGGCATTTAATGGTAAAGTGATGATATTTAATTAAGAATTTGATTTTCATTCAAATTCAACATCAGTAACACTATGGTTTTGTTAAAGACCAACCTCTGCATTATTATTCTATTCATTCACAACTTAGTTTGTTTTTTTTCACATCTATCCCACTAGGTTAAATGGTTCCCGACCCAACCCTAGTGTTCATAAGTTGTTTGAATATTATAAGGAACATAAATTGGAAGTTCCACTGGGGCAGAGGCCGATGTGAATCATACTCTCTGTAAAGCACTGCAATATGTTGGCAATAAAGAAAATAATATGTAAAAGACACTGTTTATGCTCCACTTGTAGCCAGAGAAACCAAAAATATTTATTTTTGTTTTATCAATATGTTTGAAATACATAACTAGATGCCGTTGATTGTCTTTTAAATTGTTAAATATGAAAGTAATTTGTACAGGTACGGGACCGGTTATCCAAATGCTTGGGACCTGGGGTTTTTGCGGATAAGGGATCTGTCCGTAAGTCTGCCATACCTTAAGTCTGCTAAAACACAATTTAAACATTAAATAAACCCAATCAAATTGTTTTTCCACTAATAAGGATTGATTCTATCTTAGTTTGGATCAAGTACAATGTTCTACCTCCTTCTGCCGATTCAGCCCTGAATGTAGATTTTGCTCGGGCGCCATCAAAATCTTTTGACCTGGGCGATCGACCAATATCCGCCGCCTTCTGTGATATCAGTCGCCTCTTCAAGCAGCCATACACGCACCGAAACGAGGTTTCATACAATATTATTGGTGCGTGTATGGCTGACTTAACTTGCACTCTCCCAGCCTGATCCTCCTATCACGTCTCTGGAGAGGGGTGGGGCAGGCACAAGTATATAAAGGACATTGCAGTTGGGCAGGCTGGGGGCAGCATCAGGCTGTAAGCTCTATGGGGCAGGGACCTCCTTCCTACTGTGTCTCATACCACATGGCACTTATATATATATATATATATATATATATATATATATGTGTATTTATATATATGTATTTATTGTATTTATTTATTATAACACTTGTCCTCCCTGTGTGTAATTTTGTATTCTGTAAGACTGTACAGCACTGCGTACCCTTGTGGCGCTTTATAAATAAAGTTATACATACATACATACATACCACCCTATAGAAAAGTATTGTGATAGCCCAAACCCACCCTGCACACTTGTTTCAGACCAGCCTGCACAACTAATGCTATGTTTCTGGCTGGTGAAATCTCCTGCATAAAGAATGAACCTGAGCTGCCAGCCCTGCAGTGATCCTGGTTTTAATGCCTGTTTACCCTTACAAAACATTTGTTGTTAAAGGAATGTCAGTTGCAGCAGTGCTCAGGGAAACATTTTTTTATTTTTTTAGGAGGATGCTGTTCTTTCTTGGCAGCTGCAGCTGGCATCATGTGTTGTTTGGAAATGCAGGAACATAGAAACTATGGTGCTTGGCGTTCAGGTCCTTGTAAGCGAATGCTGTAAATTCAATGGCATGCAAACGGTTAATCTGTTCCGCCATGAAACCCAGGTTTTGGCTATCCAGAGATGTCAGACACTGTTAGTGGAGGTCAAGGACAAGTTTGGAAACAGTTGAGGGTTGTATACTAGAGGGTTTAAATGCTAGTTTTTGTTTACTGTTTCTCATACCTCTCTCTTATTCCTCTTACATATCTGTGTGAGCTAGTAAATACATTAATAAACACCTCCTTTTTATTTTTAGATCATGCGTGACATCTTACAAGTAGCTTCAATACATGAAGGGTGATTATTTCTCAAGTCCTTAAACTCTTCCATTAATAACATTAACAGGTATGGGATCAATCATTCAGCAAACTGTTGATTGCAACTAAATTAAATAAAATCTGCTCTAATGTGATCCTGGCACACACAAAACTATACTGACCTATCTATACACTCACATACATACACTGTATATACTGTACCAACATCAATACTAACTGTAGATATTAGTATCACAATAGCCTTGGATACTATGTTTGTTCAAGAACTCACCCAGGCCCCTCTTTAAGGCATTAACAGAATCTGCCATTACCACATCACTAGGAAGGGCATTCCCCAACCTCACTGCCCTCACCGTGAAAAACCACCTACGCTGCTTCAAATGGAAGCTCCGTTCCTCTAATCTAAAGGGGGGGCTCTGGTGCGTTGTCATTTTTAGGGAAAAAAGAACATCCCCCAACTGCCTATAATCCCCTCTAATGTACTTGTACAGAGTAATCATGTCCCCTCGCAAGCTCCTCTTTTCCAGAGAAAACAACCCCAACCTCGACAGTCTCACCTCATAGTTTAAATCTTCCATCCCCTTAACCAGTTTAGTTGCACGTCTCTGTACTCTCTCCAGCTCATTAATATCCTTCTTAAGGACTGGAGCCCAAAACTGCACTGCATACTCAAGGTGAGGCCTTACCAGGGAACTATAAAGGGGCACAATTATATTTTCATTTCAATGCCCTTTTTTATACAAGACAGCACTTTATTTGCTTTAGTAGCCACAGAATGACACTGCCTGGAATAAGACAACTTGTTATCTAAAATCTCAAGATCCTTCTTAATTAAGGATACCACCAACACACTACCATTTAATGTATAACTTGCATTTATATTATTCGTACCTAAGTGCATAACTTTGCACTTTTTTAACATTGAACCACATTTCCCATTTTGCTACTTGCAAAGTAGCGACAGCATCCTGCATGGATGGTCAGAGACAGCAGAAGCAGGTTAAGTGCAGCTTTAGTACGTTTATATACATACTTCAATTCCAAGATACTTGTACACCAAAATCCTCCTTACTTATTGCTAACAGCGCTATCAGCATACCATCACTATAAATTAGAAACTTGGTAGACTAAAACTTTAAACCAACCTGTTTGAAATATTTGCTGTTACTTGAATGCTGATATAAATCCCCCTTCTCTGTTCTCCTTTGAAAATATGATGGTTTTTATTCTGTAATGATAGCATCTATGATGTTCTTCCAAAGACTTTCTAGCTTGCGATTGTATTTTTTGTGTGATCAAGAATCCAGAACTAGACATATTATTTTAGGACATTTCTCCATTATGTGGTGCTGCATCAATATTACCCAAGTAGCAGCTGAAATCAATCAGTTTGAAATCCAATAATATTGTCTGTGATGATCTTAGGCGTAACACATTGTTGCAGTCTCTCCAACAAGACAGAGTCATTAATATGAACTGAATCAATATTTGCATTGCCGCTACCCTGACATACAAACTGCCAAAAGCAACCTAAATGTCAGTATAGACATCATAAAATACCAGCAGGTTTTACCTCCTACCATTATATGCCAAGGGAAAAAACACAAATAATGTTACTTTATTTTAACTTAAAGCAAAATTCATCCACACTTGTATTGCTACAGCAGTATATTTACACCTTTGTTTTTCTAACATAGAAAACGAAATACTGCTGTAGAGATTATTCCAGTTGAAACAAAAAAACAAAACAAAAAAAAAAACACCATTTGTGACTATTATGACTGCAATTTAACTTTTCTTATTTTTCTAAAGTGCAACTGATCATTTTACTACAAATATACAAAAAGAGGATTCACCTGGTCTCTTGATTTATTGGTAAAACATTAGATCTGGGAAAACCCATTTGAAAAGGCATAAGACCATCACGTACATGGAAGTTCGACCATTCTTCCTGCCTTCCTTCTATACTTTAGCAGAGTTATTCTGTAGATAACATGGTCACTTTCTATTTGATTGCTGCACTCCCCCACTTTTCTATTTTAATGATCAAAGCTAAATAGTTACAACCACCATATGGGGTTTACTTGGTATAGCGGCTTAGCAATATTATGATCATAATTAACTGACTTTACTAATAACATTGAACTATCCCCCCTTTTATATGTTTACTATACTATACCAAGTCTATGCTTTGATCACAGGACAGATATGAGAGGGTGGCCTCCCATAACTATATGGCTATGGTCATTATGAGACCAGGGAACTGGATCACAGGGCACAACAACCTCTGTAGTCTTCACAGTGTGAATGTTGGTAATCAAGACAACCTGTTTTTGACAGCAGCCACTTGCCATTATTATGCTTTGGAACGGCTGTGTAATGGCACACAATTTTGGTTTTAAGGGGTATTATTTCTCAAGGTAGAAGTTGACATTTATCACAGTTGCTCAGTAAAGCCCCATGACATGCCTTTCAAATTGCCAGGAAGACTCAATGGAATAGACAGCAACCAATGATGCTGCCAGTTTGCAATGGAAACTGGCAGTCAGTACTGTCAAGTATACAGAATGTATCTGACCTTACTGATAAACAGTTCTGTAATATGTTAACTTATTTGATGTTTACTATTAAGGGTTGTGGTAGCGACCTTATTGTGGCAAACAAAGAAACATCAGTGTATTCACAGTACAGGAACACTACTTATCAACAAAGTTATTCATAGTTATAAAGAATATAAAGAAAATTCTAGAAATACATCTCTATTTTATTCATTTTCCAATGTCCTTAGTAGAAATTTCAGTGCTAAAAAAAAAACAAGATGGCTGAGTTTAAAAGTAATTTCCTTATTTCCTAGAAATAAAGACACAAGAGATTGAAACAGATATACAAATGTCTATTTGTACCAACAGTGGATTTTTTCTTTCTGACTGCACCCCTGTTGTCAGTTCACCAACACGAGAGTTCTGCAAAGTCCAATAAGCCCTCTATTAATGCATCCTTACAGGCATCCTGCTCCACACCGAGCTTTGGGAGTTCCACCTAATTCCGTGCTCTATTTTCTATAGAATAATATGCTAAGATAAAAGGTCTTGGCTCAGTGATGCACAGCTACCTGATTGTTTCAATAACAAGTTTGCATTCCCTCAGCTACTGGGCTCAAAAGACATTAACATCCGGTTTCTGATCACTCAGTCGTGTTTGTCATTCCCAAAGCATGATGCCAGGCATACAATCTATTTGTTAGAGGAAGAGAATTATTTAGCTGCCAATAGACCTCTCTCTCGTTTTGACTTATACATTATGTAGGTAAATTACTCTTATCACACGGAACTGCTGGTTAGCACTAAAAGCATCCAAGTGTGAGATTAGCAAAGATTTGGCTGCCCTCTCAGGTTCTCCTTAATATGGCTTGCCTTGGTGTGTGTGGAGTGATAAATCGTAAACAAACAGCAACTGCCAAGTTATCATTCCTCTTGGGTAACTAAAGGAATGGTGTTTATTTCCGCTTTATAAATGTGTGTATATATTTTCTTTATTTTCTGGGAAGATAAATTCAGAGTTCTAAAGCAAGAGCAATTTTATTCAGTTGCTGTTACACTGTAAGCAACTCTTGAATAAAGAAGGAACCTTTCATTTTTCACTTCATAACTTGTATCTTCATTCATAAATAATTGTTTCCTGTGATTCTGGTAATCAGCGCCTACATGACTTTGGGATCATTTTCATCACTCGTTTTCTGCTACTGTATTGCTACATACCTTTGAACTCTCATTTCCTAGCACCTCTGTTACCCTACTGGACAGGACTCAACCTGTTTTCAACACAGGCCTTGGGTTCCCAATAAGAGGCATTGAGGAAGCTATTATTTGTCAGACTCGGAAAAACTTGGTCAACTATAATAAAAGGGAGCAGTGCACCCTATACCAGTATTAAAATGTGATTAAAAATGTAACAAATTCCATAATAAAATCGATAGTCATTACATTTACTAAATGTTTTGTGCACCTTTTAATTTGTAGTTCTTCTTGTGTTTAGCCATCATAAAATATTATTTATGGTAAAATGCCTTTTGTCTCTTTTTTTTTTTTACAGGAAACTATGGCTGCTGCCTCTGTTTTAAACGTGGATGCCCTGCGAGAGGTGCTTGAATGCCCCATATGTATGGAAGCATACACTGAAGAACTGCTGAGACCCAAGCTCTTGCAGTGCGGTCATACCACATGCACACAGTGTCTGGAAAAGCTGTTGGCCAGTAACATAAATGGAGTGCGTTGCCCCTTTTGTAGTCGGGTAACACGTGTCACCAGCTTAGCCAACTTGGCTGATAACTTGACTGTTCTAAAGATCATTAACACTAGTGAGTTGGGCCAGACTGTTATAGGATTGATGTGCAAATCCTGCAAGCGAAGATTACCACGGTTCTTCTGTAAGAACTGCATTGTTTCATTATGTGATGCCTGCAAAGAAGCAGATCACGTGCTACTAAACCATATTGTACTTTCACTACAAGATGCTGCCAATGAACGCAGAAAAACACTAGAAGAAAGGCTTGCTAAACTCAGACAGTGCATGCAGGATCTGCAGAAAAGGAAGTCCATATTGGAGGGTCTCACTTCTCAGGTTAAGTGCAAATACAAGTCAATTTTACAAGATTACAGCAAAGAGGAATGTCGAGTTCAGGAAGAGTTAGCTCGCTCACGAAAAATGTTCACGGCATCTTTGTCAGAAGTTGAAAAACTGAACAGCCAGATGCTTGATGAACAAGCTTATCTACTTAATATAACTGAAGTGCAGCTGGTTTCTAGGTGTGATTATATTTTGCTAAAAATAAAGCAGTCAGATACAGCTCTTTTGGAAGACTCTCTAGAAGAAGAAGCTGAGCCTGAACTTGCAGCTGACTTGACATCAGAGCTTACCTTGCAGGATCCTGAGTTCCTCAAAGTAGGGCATGCTGGACCAATACAGGTTGGCCAAGTTGTCAAGAAGCCATACATTGTAAATATGCAGGAACCTCTTCCTGAAGTTTCTACATTTACTACAATTTCATATAAAGAGATGGATATGCAGTCAGAGGAGATTAGCAGTGTCCAGTCTTGTCCATCTGCTCCACTTACCAAAATTCCTGAAGCATCATGCAACTTGCAGCAGTGTCAATTCCTAAGGAAGATGGGCTCTAAAGGAAACATGCCTGGCATGTTTAACCTTCCAGTGAGTCTTCATGTTACTGCACTAGGGGAAGTGTTGGTGGCTGACAGAGGCAACTGCAGAATCCAGGTCTTTAACCGAAAAGGTTTCTTGAGAGAGATTAGGCGAAGCCCATCTGGAATTGACACTTTTGTGCTGAGCTTTCTTGGGGCAGATTTGCCCAATCTCATTCCATTATCGGTAACAATGAACTGTCATGGCCTTATAGGAGTGACAGACAATTATGATAATTCAGTGAAAGTGTATACAATGGAGGGACATTGTATAGCATGCCACAGAAGTCAGCTCAGCAAGCCTTGGGGCATTGCAGCTATGCCCTCGGGTCAGTTTGTGGTAACTGATGTTGAAGGAGGGAAGCTCTGGTGCCTAACCGTAGATCGCAGCTTGGGAGTCGTCAAGTACAGTCGGCTCTGCAATGCTGTGCGTCCAAAGTTTGTCACTTGTGACCAGGAAGGGACTGTATATTTTACCCAAGGACTTGGCCTTAACCTAGAAAACCGTCAATTTGAGCATCATCTAGAGGGTGGCTTCTCTATTGGCTCTGTAGGGTCTGATGGACAGCTAGGGAGACAGATAAGCCACTTCTTTTCCGAAAATGAAGATTTTCGCTGCATTGCAGGGATGTGTGTTGGAGCTCGTGGAGATTTGATAGTGGCAGACAGTGGTCGTAAAGAAATACTTCATTTTCCTAAAAGTGGAGGCTACAGTATCTTAATTAGGGAGGGCCTGACTTGCCCAGTAGGAGTTTCTGTTACTCCTAAAGGACAGTTGTTGGTGCTGGATTGTTGGGATCACTGTATTAAAATATATAGTTATAATGTACGCAGGTACTCTACCCCTTAGGTGAAACCCTGTTTACAATTCCTAGATACCACTCAGGATTCTAGAACAGACAGTCCCTGTGGACGTCAGAAACCATAAAGTAGTAGTAAAACTGTTTAAGTGCTAGCTTGCACACCAGTACATTTATAGCACTTAAATAAGATACATATGTATGTAACTCACATCATTTCTGGCCTAACTGCCCTTATGTCATGTAACCTTCTTAAATGTGAATGTTCTTAAAAATGAAGTCTCAGTCAAGAATAATATAGAGTAGTTTTGTCAACTGTGAGTTAATGTATCTCAGGACTATCTGACTATCAGACAGTTAAAAAATAAATTAGAGAGGGTAATTTACTTATGCATGGTTAGTAATACATGGCAAAGTATATTAATAGTTAAAACACAACTAGACTAGACCCTTTAATTGTAAACTGACTGCTCAGTTATAATAAAACGAAGAAAACAAAGCATGATATGCTCAGCATTACAGGAGAGAAATCTCTTTCTGATTCTAACAAACACTCACTGGTTTCTTAATAGACACATCAATTGAAATGAAGCTTCCACCATCTGTTCTGCCCAGGAATTACAGAAGGGACATGATTTGCAGTCATGTCATGAGAAGTGAGATGGAAAAGCTTTAAGTCTCTGGTCCTGTCATTTATTTCTTACTACTTGTTCCTGTCTTATTACAGACACAGAGATAGAAAATAAAGCTGGTGCGATTAACCCTGCTCACCTATTTGTACACTGCCCTTAAGATTAAGGATAAAATATCTCGCCAACTTTATTCCAGCCATACTCAGAGTAAAATCAGTCAGTTAAAATGATCTGTGTATACAAAACTGTAATTACTTGATTTTATGGGTGGAGTATTAAATCAGTGTGTTATATTATTCATTTAGACCTTTTAGTAATTGAATATATCCCTAATTTTCCACATTATCTAAGATACATTTCTTTCTGATGTGCAGCTGCTAGTACTGAACATGTATTAAATAAAGCAATTACCAGATATAGCCTGAATGCATTGTTTGTTTTTTTTTAGGTTCAACCAAATGTTAATAATTCTCAATATACCTTAAAAAGTATATACACTGGATAAATATATAAATAAACCAAGATAAATCCTCTCAGAACTCATTCCACCTTTATTGCAAAATTGCAATCTACACAAAGAATTCGAAAACAAATCAGAAGAAGTTTAGCGAAAAATTAAAACATACAAAAACCTATTGGGTTGGCACATCTGGACTTGGCAATTTTTGCCCACTTCTTGCAAAAGTCTCCTGTGCCCAGCTCTCTTCAGGTCACCCCTTAGATTATCAATCAGATTCAGGTCTGGGCTCAGGCTGGGTCATTCCAGAAAATTGATCCTCTTTTGGTGAAGCCATTGCTTTGTTGACTTATGTATGCTTTGTGTTGTTGTCATGCTAAAAGGTGAAGCTCCTCTTCAGCTTCCTAGCAGATGCGCAAAGTTTTTGTGACAAAATAGACTGAAACTTAGAGCTGTTCATAATTCTATGATCTTCACTAAAGCACCAGTTCCAGCTGATGAAAAGCAGCCCCAAAGCAAGATTCTGCCTCCACCATCCATCACTTTGGGTATAGTGTTTTTGTGATGATGTATTATTTTTGCGCCAAATATGCCTTTTGAAATTATGGCTAGATAGTTCAACCACAATGCATTTTTTACATAGTCGTGGGAGACTGGATATACCTTTTTGCAAAGTTTTGGCGGCTTGGCTGTATTTGTTTTTAGTCGGTTTTTCAAGTGTCCCTCATCCAGCTGGGGCTAGAGCCCACTTAAGACTAATGTGTTTGATGATGTCAGAGTTTCCCTGCAATGGGAAAGTATAAAACCAACTATGGAATTTGGAAATCTCTGGCCCATGAAGCTGACACTATAGCGTGGACTCAATTGAGACAGAATTCCATGGGAACTGGGTCTGAAATGCACGTTTAATTAAAGATACCTAAACAACTTGTAATGTGCTAAGCCATATTCCTTTTGGAGCTGGGCAAGCTATTTGATAGGGATAGAAGGGTAGAACATACCGTCCCCAACATTCCCCCCACCCAGTATCCTCAACAAACAACTAAAGATACATTATCCTGAAAACAAATCTCTGTGAGAGAGAACCCACAACTGGATCTGATAAATCATCAATCTGGAGAAAAGTCAGAAAAATGTGAATGTTCCTGGTAACTCAGCTGAATATATAGTAGTTGACCATGAATTGAAGGGTGAAAAGGATTTTTCTAGGGTACCCAGGAACATAGTCACATAGCACCGGTGGGGGGGAATTGCCTGCTTAGGTCCCGGGTACTGTGACCCACCGTTACTGTGTATATAGTAATGGCCCCACAATTGTAACAGGCCGGAGAGACCATAGTTCCCCACTTAGAATATATGAGCGCTAAGCATGTCCTTCAGCCACTGATCAGCAAACAATTTGTGGTGGTGCTGCTTCTCACTTCTCTCTGGCAGACCCATGACTCTAATATTTGAGAGCTTTTACGGGCTTTCCATGTCTTCCATCCGTTCTGTTGCATGTTTCAGCAGCTTATGCAATTGAGTCATTTCACTGGGTAATGGAGCTGTGCTCCATGGCCCCCTACCTGCTTCTCAGTTCCCAGGTCCTCTCCCAGATGGCATGAACATCTTGCTTCAGCAGTAATAATTCCACCTGTGCTTCCTTAATCTTTGTAGTGAAGGTAGCTGTGAGGGATGTTTGGTAGGTTGTAAACAGCTTCAGCCTAGTGGTGGCTTTCGAGTGCACTCGGTAGGCATGCTTCCCCATTTTGCAGCTCTGGAGGTATTAGGTACTGGGGGTATCCAGTAAACTACCTGACAGTTTGGGTTCAGTACAAGGTCAACAGTGGGCTGTGGAGGATGAGATGTATCTGAGCTACCTGGACACGCTGCCTACCAGCTCGTCATGGGACTCCATCCCCATGCAGCATATCATCCTTGGTTATTTAGGGGTATGAACAGTAATGCAACAAGGTTTTTGGATGAGTTTTGCTTTTCCTTCTTTCACTAACATGTTTCTGATTTGTTTTCAACTTCTTTGTATAGAATTTGGCAATAAAGGCAGAATAAGTTCTGATTGGATTTAATTCAGTTTTTTTACAAAAACCTGCCATTTTACAGGGGTGTGTAGACATTTTATGTTTAATGTATATATTACTGGATTTTATTATATAATACAGAAAAGATTCAAATATTTCGTGAAATGTAAGGATATACTGTACAGGCATAAGACCTAAGGACACTTAAACTAATGTAAATTACAGTAGATATAATCTATTTGGATTTTGCAAAAGCATTGATACCGTTCCCCACAAATGACTGCTTTCTAAACTAAGGTCTGTTGGTCTTAGTGAAGTTATTGGCACATTAATAGGAAACTGGCTACAGGATCGGGTACAGAGGGTGGTTGTTAATAAAACATTCTGTACAAGGAGTAAGGCTCTCAGTGGGGTCCTTTAGGGTTCTGTATTGGGTCCACTTTAACGCGTTCATTAATGACTTAGGGAAGGGTATTGTAAGTAATGTATAATTGTTTGCAGATGACACAAAATATGCGTCTAATTAATTCCATGCAAGATGTGGCATCCTTGCAGCAGGATCTCAACAAACTGGCAATCATTTAATGTTGATAAATGAAAGGTCTTGCATCTGGGATGTAAAAATATGTAGCCACTTATACCCTTAATGGGACTGCACTAGGCAAATCCATAATGGAGAAGGACCTTGGATTCCTTGTAGATAATAAACTTGGCTGTAACAAGCAATGCCAGGCAGTAGCTGCAAGGGCAAAAAAACAAGATTTTTAACATAGATTCAGGGAAGGAGATATTCTTCCAGTGCTATTAAGACTCCATCTAGAATATGCAGTTTTGGTCTTCAGTGTTCAAAGGGATATTATTGAATTAGAGAGGGTCCAGAAAAAAGTAACTTGTAAAAGGTATGTAAAGTCTCATTTTACAGAAAGACTGGCCAAGGGTCTTATAATAATCTCTCTAATGCTTTGTTTACCAGTAGGTCCTTCCAGCAGACACGGGCCACCCATTCGGAAGAAAGCAGGTTCTTTCTAAAAATTCGGAAAGGGATTTTTACAGTGAGAGCTGTGCAGTTGTGCAATTCTCAGTCATGTCGAACAGGGTTATAGATACATTAGATAGCTTCAAGAAGGGTATTGATGGCTTTTTAGCAAGTGAGAAAATACAGGTTTAGGAAGATAGCTCCTAGTACAAGTTGATCCAGGGACTGGTCTGATTGCCATCTTGGAGTCAGGAAGGAAGTTTTTCCACTCTGAGGCAAATTAGAGAGGCTTTAGTTTTTTTTTTTGCCTTCTTCTGCATTAACTAGCAGTTAGGCAGGTTATTTAGAGACCTTAAAAGGTTGAACAAGATCTGTTTTTTCAACCTAACAAATCTACATAAATAAAGCTGACAGTCAGTAGCTTGTATAACATGCACACATGCCATCAAATGACTAAACAGATTAATGTAGACATACTTCAAGTCATAATAAAAAAAGAAACATACATGATTGTCCATTGCAAACTCCAAGGTTTAACTCCATTTAAATCAACTTTTAGTATTTTGAAGAATCTTCTATTCGTAACAGTTTTTAACTAGTATTCTTTTTTTTAAAAAAAATCTTAAATTATTTGCCTTTTTGTTTTGCCTCTGTATAGCTTGCAGTTTTATATACTATAAGCAGCCAAAAGCTTGCCCTGCGAGGGTACGGGTTTACTTACTTCTGATTATTTTTATTTTCGGGCCCCTTTTACTCTGGCACTTTCTGATACCTAGGGTAAATTGAACACTGGCAACCAGATAGCTGCTAAACCAATATCCTAGAAATTGTGATAAGACTTTGATGTGGGATCTTATACTAGACTCTTGTTTAAGTGAACGGCGCCGCCATCTTGTCCAGCATGTCTGTATGGGCTATTGCTGAAAAGCACAAGCCAGCCCCCCCTCCGATCCCCGCACCTGCCACAAACCCTCCGCCGCTCCCGCCTCCTGCCACAAACCCCCCCCGCTCCTGCCACAACGCCCCCCCAGCTCCCCGCTCCTGCCACAAACCCTCCGCCACTCCCCCCACCTGCCGGGTCTGCATGTCACAGAGCAGAGTTCTCCTGTCGGCTGCATCGCCATGGCAACCAGACGCTCCTGCTGTGCGTGCATGCTCCGCCTACAGTCCCAAGTCATCAAGTCTGGGCAGGAGCATTGCATTATGGGAATCTTCTCTACCCTGCTCAGCATTTTTTTTTTCCTCTTTGGCTTCTGATCTTCTGAACAGGTGAAGTATGGGGAGACTTAAGGGCACTATTGAGACAACTGAAGGTATGCCTGCAGCTTGAGATTAACTCTTTATTAGCCTTTCCTTCTCCTTTAATACACCTATAATGGCTACCATGATAGGTGCAAGTACTGTATTGTACTGTATGTTTTTTTTTACTTCAAAAACTCAAATTGGGTCAGCATTTCACTGTCTGCATCAACTGTTATATTTCTAAAAGCAACAACTACTTTGTTAAAGCATTACTATGATTCAGATCCACTGGTACCAGCCACCTCCACCAGACAGAACAATAGAGAATTTATGTATGCAAGGTGATAAAGAAAACACTGTAAATGCGTGTTAAAGGTAATAACACTGTAGGGATTCAACTTTCCCTTTCTAACCATTGGCAATTTGTTAATGGTACAAAAGCACAGTGCACATTGAGCCGCTACCAGATGTCTGCGTGTAGAATCCCTTAGGTTTAAAGAAAAGGTTCACCTTCAGCAAAGGAAAGCGAAGGAGAGTTTTAAATTGCAAAATCAGTCCAATTATAAATTCTCTGCTGGAAGAAGTTGGAATATTCACTAACATCAAAACATGGAGAGAGAGCTTTGGATAAACAGTATATCCAGGCTGCACTAAACACAGGTATAAACTTAATCCTCTATGATTAGCATTCAGGAACTAGAATTTATACTCTTCATGATTAGCAATAAGTATGTACTGGGTTTTTATCCTTCTGGATCAATTGGAGATTTGAGAGGAAGTTAATTTTTTAAAGGACATGTAGTCTCTATTTTACTGAGGGGTATCAAAATGTGAGGCACCCCCCCAGCGAAATACATCACTAAGGCAGATTCATCAAAGTACAAGTTTGAAATTGTAATATTCATGATAATATCGTATTGGCAATCTGAAAGTCACCGTATCCGACCGGTGGTAAACTACGGGAAAACCGTTCTGATTTAATCCTTCTGTGTATGTTTTTAGAAGCCTCCCATAGGACTCAATGGCACTCTGCAGCTCCAACCTGGCCCAAGGAAAGTCTCCCATAGGGCTCAATGGCACTCTGCAGCTCCAACCCGGCCCAAGGAAAGTCTCCCATAGGGCTCAATGGCACTCTGCAGCTCCAACCCGGCCCAAGGAAAGTCTCCCATAGGGCTCAATGGCACTCTGCAGCTCCAACCCGGCCCAAGGAAAGTCTCCCATAGGGCTCAATGGCACTCTGCAGCTCCAACCCGGCCCAAAGAAAGTCTCCCATAGGGCTCAATGGCACTCTGCAGCTCCAACCTGGCCCAAGGAAAGTCTCCCATAGGGCTCAATGGCACTCTGCAGCTCCAACCTGGCCCAAGGAAAGTCTCCCATAGGGCTCAATGGCACTCTGCAGCTCCAACCTGGCCCAAGGAAAGTCTCCCATAGGGCTCAATTGCACTCTGCAGCTCAAACCCGGCCCAAGGAAAGTCTCCCATAGGGCTCAATGGCACTCTGCAGCTCCAACCCGGCCCAAGGAAAGTCTCCCATAGGGCTCAATGGCACTCTGCAGCTCCAACCCGGCCCAAGGAAAGTCTCCCATAGGGCTCAATGGCACTCTGCAGCTCCAACCCGGCCCAAAGAAAGTCTCCCATAGGGCTCAATGGCACTCTGCAGCTCCAACCTGGCCCAAGGAAAGTCTCCCATAGGGCTCAATGGCACTCTGCAGCTCCAACCTGGCCCAAGGAAAGTCTCCCATAGGGCTCAATGGCACTCTGCAGCTCCAACCTGGCCCAAGGAAAGTCTCCCATAGGGCTCAATTGCACTCTGCAGCTCCAACCCGGCCCAAGGAAAGTCTCCCATAGGGCTCAATGGCACTCTGCAGCTCCAACCCGGCCCAAGGAAAGTCTCCCATAGGGCTCAATGGCACTCTGCAGCTCCAACCTGGCCCAAGGAAAGTCACGGTAACGAAGCTTGAATCAATCCGAAACTTTTATACTCGTTGCGACAAATACGATTTTGTCGCAGAAAATTTGAGCATAAAAAAAGCATAAAATATGCACAGTTCTATAAATTAGAAAAAATACGATATTTTTTGTATTCTGAATCAATCGTACTTTGATAAATGTGCCCCTACATTTGTCCTTTGCCCAGTGCTCTTCTTAAGAGAAAACTGCATCTGCCCTACATTCAGCTCTGGTATCTCCTTAATTTCACATCCCCAGTTGGCATTTACACATCCCAGTAGAGTAATTTGTGCTACATTTAAACTATTGAGTATGCGTGAACATGAATTTACACAGGGGATGCCTAGGACCCCAGGAGAAAAGTAAGTGAAGAGTTGAGACAAGTTTTCCTACAGGCCGATGCAGTTCTTTC
The DNA here is from genome assembly GCF_000004195.4 of Xenopus tropicalis. Taxonomy (NCBI): domain Eukaryota; kingdom Metazoa; phylum Chordata; class Amphibia; order Anura; family Pipidae; genus Xenopus; species Xenopus tropicalis. The sequence continues at coordinate 34,054,553 of NC_030684.2, read as the reverse complement.
CTACCAGGAGCACCGGCCTGGGGAAACATCTTAGCGATTTATTTCACTGGAGGGTGCCTAACATTTTAGCACCACCCATAAAATAGACTTTACATGTTCTTTAAAATCGGTTTGCCGAATTAAGACACTTTGAGACCCTACCAGTTGGGCACTTACTTAAGAATCAGATTCAATGCTGATACAATCACAAACGACATACCGTATATACTCGAGTATAAGCCGATCCAAATATAAGCCGAGGTACCTAATTTTACCTAAGAAAACTGGAAACTCAAGTAAAAGCCTAGGGTGGGAAATGCAGCCGCTACTGCTAAGTTTCATCAAAATAAATACCAATGAAATTACATTAAATGAGGCATCAGTGGGGTATATGTTTTTAAATATTTATTTCAAAATAAAAAAAAAAACTGTAAACTAGCTCTGTAAGTGGAGGGTCAAGAAAAACAATTGTTTTTTCAACAATGATACCTTAAGAGTACTCAGCAACCAAGCTGAAACACAAAGAGTTAAAATCCTTCAAAACTATATATAGTTTATATAGAATATAAAGTGAAAGAATGGGACAGGTGAGGATGGTAGATGAAGATAAATTTGGGAGCGGGCCAGGGCACTGGAGGGGTCTGATTTCGGGAGGCCTAATTTGCACACAAAGGACAGAGGATGCTAGTTTGGAGGGACCCATGGCACCCGACTCGAGTATAAGCCGAGGGTGACTTTTTGAGCACATTTTGGGTGCTGAAAAACTAGGCTTATACTCGAGTATATACAGTATTACAAATGATAGTTCCAATAAAATCTAGCCTTGTAATAAATGAGAAAAAAAAAAAAAAAGAAAAAGCAAGGAATCCAAACAACATTTAAAATGCAACCCAAGTGCAGTGTTGCTTACCTTGCTACCTTGTGTAAAGTATCCCTAAAGGTTCTTAGATATGCAGACAATTTGAAGAATTCGAGACACAATACATACAATAAATGAAATACAGAAAACCAAGACTAACAAGATAGTTTACGGGGGGAAAGCCAAATGAATGAAACTGATTGCTAAGGCACGTCCAGACTGTTTGCAGAGAGGAAGTCAAGTGAGCTTCCTGTGGAGTCCAAGATATACAGAGAATCTGCTCCCTGAGGGCAAGAAGTGAAGCATTCACATAGACTAAAAAATACTTGCGTGAGTTTTATATTCATTGGAACACTTTCAGAAACATTAAAAAGAGAACCTGTTGAAAAGATCTGACTTGCCTGATGCCATTGTACTTACTAACATACTGACTAAATAGTGAATCGTTAAGGTTGTAAAACATCCATGCAAATCCACAATACTATATATTGTCTTTATTGTGAAGTTATAAGGGAACAAGGTACATGGCTTATTGCACCAGAAAGGCACACAAACGTGGGTAGTGCCTCAAGACAAATTTGTCCAATAATTGAGCTACTTGTAGTGGTAATCAAAATGAAGCTGCTCTCAGCAAGCAGCTCCTTGTTAATGTGAAATAAAAGTGCAATAGACTCACTGTTGTACATGTTTTCAGGCTGCCTGGGTATAGAAACTTTTGTTACTTTCCAGTGGGTAGTGACATTTTAAGTAATGGTAATGGTAATGGTAATGCCATAGCATCAAAATCTCAAAAATGCAACTACAAAAACACTTTTATCAGAAGCACCTACTAGACTACCGGTTCTGTCAGTCAGGCTGGCACAGGGGCAGCACAGTCATCTAGCACTGCTTACATTTGAACTCCAAGCTGATTGCGCTGCCCGCAGCCTAGATTGACAAGATAGTATTCCTGGTAAAAACTAAGTAAACTATATCAGAAAGGTCTGGTCTCAAGTTATGTAAATACAGCCATAAGCACTCACAGAAAAGCTGCACTGAGTCCTCTATCAAAAGAAACAGGATTTCTTGTCTCATTTTTTGTAAACATGTTCTTAGAGTATCTGACTTCCTCTCTCAGAAAAAAATTTCATTCCTGGGGCCAGAGTCTGCCCAGTTCTCTTCTCTCTCCCCTCTCCTGCTCCCCCCTCCCATAAGAAGTCATAAAACTCACTCCCCCACCCATAGGAATGTCTACTCTGAGCTTTAACAGCTAGACTGCAAGCAGGAAGCTAAGAAGACCAAGTGAAAATGGCAACTGCAGTCTTAAACAGAGAAAGCTTCTAGGACTCTTTACTCAGGTATAGCTTTCTGTAGAATAAATATATTGTTCTAGGTGGCACTAATGTGGCAAATCTTTTGGCATAAAATGCCAAAATGACTTTTCTTCTCCTTTAAGAAGGAGGGATGTAAGTGTTAGGAATACATTTTGATTCTTTTGACACGATTGAGCCGCACCTACCACAGCTGCGTTTGGTTTGCCAAAATTGAGAAAAGTGCTGCCATCATTTCCTGTGTTCTCTTGTGTCTTTTCAGGTGTTTGGCATGCATATTATATCTGCGCCTATTGAAGCAGGGTGCTGAGGGAATCCTGGAGGTATCGCCTGGTCAGGTGGTGGTGGTAGCTCCAGGGTTCCTCTGGGTCAATAGGCAGTGCCCAGTTTAGAACAGAAGGCAGGAAAGACTGAGCGGCACTAAGCGGAATTTTAGGGAAGTGCAAAGAGCCTATTTTGACACAAGCAACTTTAATTTTAGGCACAACTCACTTACTGTGCTTGTGGACATAAATGAACCCTATATTTTTGTAAAGCATACATTCTGTCAACTCCAAAATAGGTGTTTTTTTTAATGAAAATGTACCTCAAAGATTGCAGCATTATACCCCACATCATTAGGTACCAAGGTAAAACATTGAATGTATAATGCTAAGGGTCTCCTAAACAGTTTTAGCCCATGTACATGTAGGATTTCCAGAGTATGTGCTATGTAGAGACCAAAATACATGTAAATTGCAAATTCTGCCAAATTCAAGATGATTAAATACAGTTTTGCACTCCAAATTACTAAATTGCAAAGCTATGCTAAACGTAGCAGTTTTTGTGAACTTTCTGAAAGTCATCTTCAAGTTTGCATTTTATAACAGCAGATGCCCCACATACTTATGTACAAAGGGAAAACATCCTAAATATGAACTGCAAGTGTCCGCTGAACGGTTGGATGACCAATATGCAGAGGATTACGAAATTATGTAATCCAGTCTCCGTAGGAGACTGGAATTTGAAAATTTGTACACAGAATTTTTACTGGCAAAAACAAGTGCTGTACGCAATAAAATCACAAAAATCAAATCAAACCAAAGTAAAATATTTTATTTTTGCCCAATTAGATTTGCAGTCAAAATAGTTCAGTAGTTTTGCTGACTTAAGGAAATTTTAGGGCATAAGCAAGCAATTATATGAAAATACACACCTTTTTTGTGCCCTAAATCATGCAATAATGCGAAATTCTGAGAAAACCCAGTGCATTGTGGGAAAGACATACACAATCCAACTCTCCAACACTTCATTTGGAATTGGAAGAATTATCTAATCGCTCGTAATGGTTTTACCAGGGGCTAGACCTCATTTGACCTTTCCACTAACAGAGCCACATCATAGCACTGCTTTTCCTTAATATACAGTACATTTAAAGTGAATGAAAGTACAGAAAATCATTTGTGCTGTTTTGACCAATTAAACAAGCATTTCACTAAGGGACAAACCCAGCACTTCATTACAGCAATGCAGCAGGTTATAGGCAAACACTTTTAAACTTTTAGCAAGGTGGTATCAAACACCATCCAGACACAAGTACAAAAATATCACAAACCTGTTCACCTTTGAGTTAACTTTTAGTATGATGTAGAGCAGTGATCCCCAACCAGTGGCTCGGGGGCAACATGTTGCTCACCAACCCCTTGGATGTTGCTCTCAGTGCCCCAAACCAGGTAGTTATTTTTGAATTCCTGACTTGGGGGCAAGTTTTGGTTGAATAAAAACAAGATTTCCTACCAAATAAAGCCCCCTGTAAGCTGATAGTGTGCATAGAGGCTACCTAATAGCCAATCTTAGCCCTTATTTGGCTCCTCCATGAACTTTTATGGTGCTTGTGTTGCTCTCCATGTCTTTTTATATTTGACTGTGGCTCACAAGTAAGAAAGGTTGGGGACCCATGATGTAGAGAGTAACCATTTGCAACTGGTCTTCATTTTTTTTTATTACTTGTGTGTTTTTTTTTTTTTTTTTTTTTCAAATATTTCATGGAGCTATTAACTCCCCACCCTTGCTGGACAAAATTCACATATTTGGAAAAGGCAGGTTGAGCAGAGATGTGCCTGCATATTCAGCGGTTGCCCTTATAACAGCATGGAAGAAGGTGTGAATGGGACAAAGCACAATCATCCTGTTGTAGCTGACAAGCCAATTGCCACTACAAACACCAGTAGATTAACTGTAAAAACCACCCAGTATTTTTACGTATCAAGGGATGATTCAATTCAGGTAAAACAAGTGAAAATGCCAGGGAGCTTATAATGGATGTGGCCCTGGCCAAAAACCTACGCAAACAGATGAAGGACATACAGTGGTGTGAAAAACTATTTGCCCCCTTCCTGATTTCTTATTCTTTTGCATGTTTGTCACACAAAATGTTTCTGCTCATCAAAAACCGTTAACTATTAGTCAAAGATAACATAATTGAACACAAAATGCAGTTTTTAAATGAAGGTTTACGTTATTAAGGGAGAAAAAAAACTCCAAATCTACATGGCCCTGTGTGAAAAAGTTATTGCCCCCCTTGTTAAAAAATAACTTAACTGTGGTTTATCAATTTCAATTTTCAATTTCAATATCAATTTCTGTAGTCACCCCCAGGCCTGATTACTGCCACACCTGTTTCAATCAAGAAATCACTTAAATAGGAGCTACCTGACACAGAGAAGTAGACCAAAAGCACCTCAAAAGCTACACATCATGCCAAGATCCAAAGAAATTCAGGAACAAATGAGAACAAAAGTAATTGAGATCTATCAGTCTGGTAAAGGTTATAAAGCCATTTCTAAAGTTTTGGGACTCCAGCGAACCACAGTGAGAGCCATTATCCACAAATGGCAAAAACATGGAACAGTGGTGAAACTTTCCAGGAGTGGCCGGCCGACCAAAATTACCCCAAGAGCGCAGAAACAACTCATCCGAGAGGCCGCAAAAGACCCCAGGACAACATCTAAAGAACTGCAGGCCTCACTTGCCTCAATTAAGGTCAGTGTTCACGACTCCACCATAAGAAAGAGACTGGGCAAAAACGGCCTGCATGGCAGATTTCCAAGGTGCAAACCACTTTTAAGCAAAAAGAACATTAAGGCTCGTCTCAATTTTGCTAAAAAACATCTCAATGATTGCCAAGATCAATATCTTGTGGACAGACGAGACAAAAGTTGAACTTTTTGGAAGGTGCGTGTCCCGTTACATCTGGCATAAAAGTAACACAGCATTTCAGAAAAAGAACATCATACCAACAGTAAAATATGGTGGTGGTAGTGTGATGGTCTGGGGTTGTTTTGCTGCTTCAGGACCTGGAAGGCTTGCTGTGATAGATGGAACCATGAATTCTACTGTCTAACAAAAAATCCTGAAGGAGAATGTCCGGCCATCTGTTCGTCAACTCAAGCTGAAGCGATCTTGGGTGCTGCAGCAGGACAATGACCCAAAACACACCAGCAAATCCACCTCTGAATGGCTGAAGAAAAACAAAATGAAGACTTTGGAGTGGCCTAGTCAAAGTCCTGACCTGAATCCTATTGAGATGTTGTGGCATGACCTTAAAAAGGCGGTTCATGCTAGAAAACCCTCAAATAAAGCTGAATTACAACAATTCTGCAAAGATGAGTGGGCCAAAATTCCTCCAGAGCGCTGTAAAAGACTCGTTGCAAGTTATCGCAAACGCTTGATTGCAGTTATTGCTGCTAAGGGTGGCCTAACCAGTTATTAGGTTCAGGGGGCAATTACTTTTTCACACAGGGCCATGTAGGTTTGGATTTTTTTTCTCCCTAAATAATAAAAACCCTCATTTAAAAACTGCATTTTGTGTTTACTTGTGTTATCTTTGACTAATAGTTAAATGTGTTTGATGATCAGAAACATTTTGTGTGACAAACATGCAAAAGAATAAGAAATCAGGAAGGTTTTTCACACCACTGTAGCTAATTGAATCAGGTGGAACAGGTGAATAGGTTTTGGATTTCAGCATTGCTATATTTACAAGCACCCTTATAGAGCAGGACAAGGGAATTTGGCAGAATTCAGGGATATTCTCCAAATTTCATTTTCTGAAAGTTTTTCCATTAAGTTAAGACCCAAAAAATGAAAGTGATTTATTTAGATGAATCTATCATTTATTATTTCCAGATGGACATTTTGTAATCACAGACAGACCCTGAACTTTGTACAGAGAAATATGGATCCTGTGAAAAAGCACTAAGCATATTACAGAAATAGAGCCAAGGGGCAGATATGACCACATATGAGAAATTTAGTCAACATCTAGACTTTTACCAATGATTTATTTATCTGTTATTTATATAGAGCTGATACAATTCCTGTATCGCTTTTACAGAAATCATTCACATCAGACCCTTCCCCAATGGTGTTTACAAACTAAAATATATGATTTTTAGGGGTACAAATACTCTTAGGGACTCTTACAAAACATAAAATGCATGCAGGGTGCTTATTTTGCAACAACCATGAGATTTCATATGCACAATTTTTATTTTAGGGTCTCTCCAAGCCACATACCTTGGCAAATCTATGTACATTGGTCCTCAAACTGCTTTCATTTTCAGAATGTTTGATCTTGGTACATAAGGATTTATAGGAGAAAATGGATGTAAAATGGATGCAATTTTACAAATTCCATAAAAACTGCTTTAGCTAAGCTTTTAAGATGCATAATTTGAAGTAGTAGAAAGACATACTGTATTTTCCTATTTTGGAATCCTGAGAATATGTACTTTCCATAAATATATGGCACAGCACAGTTTTTTTGTTTTATTTTGTTTTTACTATGCATGAAACAGGCAGTGTGTTTTTGTTGAAAAGTAAGCCACATCTTTGGGTAAAAGAGGTAAAACTAAACATATTGGGCATTAAACCGTTCAGTAGACCCCTTGTGGTCACATTTAGCATGTTTTGTGTTGGTCTTGTCTTAGTACCCAATGGCACATGGGAAATAAAATGCTTGAAATTTTTTAGGCAATTTTTAGAAATTTCAAAACCATATACTGTCTATAATAGCTTGGTTCTTTAAACTAGAAAGAAATATTTACCCATTTTGGATTTGGGAGAATGTGTACTTTCCAAAACATTTTCTGAAGAAAACATCCCTTTTTATGACTTTAGACCACATACAATGCAAAATGTTAGTTCATATGTACTGTGTTCATTTTGGGACCCCTACACGCCACATACTTAATTAAACCTGTGCAAAGTGGGAAGTTATATTTCCTGCTATTGAACAGTATTTGTTGGCATTTTTTCTTATTGATGAATTTGAGGATGTTTTTTTATTAGATTTTACTTGTTATGAATGTTTATGGTTAGTAGGCTGGCTATCCAATTGTGAGTTTAATAAATCATCAGTAAATCCTATGGGTATTTTAACCATATCATCAGATGATGTATGTACAATTTAAATCTCTGAATCAGTTTATTATTTAGCTTTTGTATTTGGAAACCACCTGATTGCAAATACTCTGAAGGATATTGGAAGAACATCCAACAAGTGGAGGTAGGCAGGTATTATACAGTACATATATATATTATATATTGTGTAGTAAATCCTTTGGACACCATTCAAGGCAAGGGAGAATATATAAAACTAAGATTTTATAGTACATATCAAAAGGGCTGACTGGATGCCACAAAACTTTATACAATAAGCTCTGTTTCTCTGAAATGGAGGGGATTAATCAATCCTGCTGTTCTATTAAATCCTGACCTCTGAGGACACAGGTGCATAATCCCCAGTAGTCTGCTATTTTTTAACTGACAATTTTCCTACAGCAGCCACCCTTGTTCTTGCAGAGCTGCACACTGTATGCCCTTGAATGCTCAAAGATAAATAATCTACAGCATATCCCATCTGGAACCATGACAGTATGCAACCGTGTAAGCACTTATTGTAATATTATGAGACCTTTCCAGACTTTTAGGGCACCAGCTGGAGAGAGAGAAAATATTTAGCACTGTTTTAGTTTCATATGGAGGAGGCTGAAGAGGTAAGCATAATCTATCAAAGAAAATTGTATCTAAAAATGTATATGAATCCTATAATAAACAAAAAAATACTTCCTTTATTAACCCTTGAGTTCACTACAGGGCAAGCTATGATCTCTATTGTACAGTTGGCTACTTTTAGTCAACATGGAATAACAGTTTCTCCGGCACAAACGTTGCAGAATCTGGCAAGGGAGTAAAAGTAGCAGCGCTGTGCTGTTCCAGATTAATTAGATTTATTATTATAAATATGATATTATTAAACTACTTAAAGAAGTTGTTTTTTTTGCAGGATAGACAAGCTAGATAAATAAACCAAGACGGCTAATGCTTTTTATAGATAAGGTTTGGACTATTCTTTTGACTTGGAACAACTTTAAAAGATAAATAACAGATCTAGAAAGCCAGAATAATGCTTTAATGCACAATCCTTAAAAGCCTTCATGGAAATGCTATAATTTACTTTGCTTTACAGGAAGTATAATTCCCTGTAAATGATTCTTTGATGCCTATTGAAGACCTGCTTTCAATTTGACATACCTGTTCGGCCCCTTCTAATTTTAATCTTTTTGAGGAATCAAAATTACAAATATTTCATGTCAGGCATTATTCTGAATAGAACAATTTCTGCAGTCAAATTGACTCTTTCAATGAATTTACTTTTTTGTTACATGGTTTGATAGCATAATAGCGAAATTTATAGAAATTGAGCTTTTAAAGTAATATAAAAATTACTATAGAAAGGAGAGTCCACCTATGTGCTTTGTGATATATCATGTTTTTATGCACAAACATAGGTATAATTGGAATGCAAGTGGACATTTCTCTTGACACAATTGTGCTGCACCTACTGCAGTTTAATGTGATTCAAGTCCGGGGGTGTTCGAATGACGGGTGCACCCTATGCGTTTGTGTGATGCACCTATTAATGCAGGGCACTGAGGGAGCCACGTCCTGATCAGGTGGTGGCTCCAGGATTCCCGTGTCACCAAGCACAACTATATGGAAATGCGACAAAAGTAATTTTTACGCAAGTGGTTTTAGGCAGAATTTACTTCAGAGAAAAGCGCAAGTTGCCCACTGCATCTGGGGACATATATGAGCCATACATTCTAACTTGCACAGACAATTTTTTGGAATAACACTACAATTTGCAAAGTAAATAATTGCACCTACATCTGCTTTTATTATGCACACTGCCATAGAACAATAATTGTAAAAAAAAATATGTAAAGAGCAAGTGTCCTGGAGGTTATTAAAGGAGAAGGGAAGGTAAAATCACGGGAAGGGGAGGGGGCAAAATGTGAGGCACCCCCCCAGTGATTGCAATCGCTTACCTTATACTACCAAAATTACTACCAATCAATTTAGCATACTTTGGCTCTGATTGGTTAACGTTTTTTTAGGATGTGATTGGTTGTTATTTCTTTAAATAGTTTTTGTGTTTTGTCAAAATTTAGCCTATGATTAAGTGCCCCTGCGTGGCAAGAAACGCGTAAGGCTTTTATGTATAATTGTGTAAAAGAATAAACTATGCAATGCTTTTATACAAACTTAGTATCTTCAACTTCATTTGGGTGGTGACCCAGATTTGTGCCAGCCACTTTTTTCCAAGATGTTTGCATTGACTCTGTAAGCTGAAGGTCTGGGGCTTGAGCACCTGGACTCACCAAAGCTTCCACCTGATGTCATCACAAAAACTGTTCATTTTATAATATTTAATCGCTTACCTTATACCCTGGGTTGGTGCTCCTATTAGGAGAAAACTGCACCAGCCTGGGGTAGCTGCAAGACAGCTATCTGCTATCTTCTCTTGTCTTTCTTTGGAAACGTGGCTTTTTTGCTAAAGTTCAGCTTTTCACTCTACTGTGCATGCACAAGCGGCACAAAGACAAAAGAAGGAAGGGCATCAGTCTCTTGCAGCTTCCCTGGGCTGGTGCGGTTTTCTCCTAACAGGAGCATTAGCCCGGGGTATATGGTAAACGATTACAATCACTTGGGGTGCCTAACATTTTGGCACCCCCCCCAAGCAGCCGATTATTACACTCGAGCACTGGAGAGAAACTCGCATTTATTTTTAAAACCAGCTCTATTGGCAAACTGCAGTGTGTAATTCTGAGAGTCTAAGTAGGATTGTCCACATATGTAGCCCATTGATTGCACTGAAAATGTGCCTATGTTTGATAAGACTTTATTCAGGAATGCAGAAAGTTTTTGTTTAAAAGAGATGACTAGTGATGAGAGAATCTGTCCCGTTTCACTTTGCCGAAAAATTTGCGAACCTTTCAAAAGATTTGCGACATGGCATAAAATTAGCCAAACAGTGAAAATGTTGTGTGTCAAAAAAATTGTCGCCCGCGGCTAATGTTTTGTCGCCCACGACAATTTTTTGTCGCCACGAAACAATCCGCCAATGGTGAATCCATGCCTGGTGAAACATTTTGCCCATCACTAGCGATGACCTGAAATATATCAATGATAATAAATGCATTTTGCAAATAAAATATATACAGGTATGGGACCCGTTATCCAAAATGCTCGGGACCTGGGGTTTTCCGGATAAGGGGTCTTTCCGTAATTTAGATCTCCTACCTTCTGCTAAAAAAAAATGATTTAAACAGTAATTAAACCCAATAGGCTTGTTGGCTCCAATAAGGATTCATTGTATCTTAGTTGGGATCAAGTACAAGGTACTGTTTTATTATTACAGAGAAAAAGGAAATCATTTTTAAAAATTGATTGATTAAAATGGATTAAAATGATTAAAATGGAGTCTATGGGAGATGGTCTTTCCATAATTTGGAACTTTCTGGATAATGGGTTTCTGGATTAGGGGTCCAATACCTGTAAATGGCACCTGCAACACTGAAATGCTAAATGATTATAGTATAAACTCTGGGATAAGAAGTTACTGCTTGTGAAAGCAATTTGCTTCTTAGGCACAATGTCTGATTTTAGGTGGTAAAAAAATCTTTGGATGCCTTAATAGAATAGATGATATACTCTATATCACTGAGCTCTGCAGCCAGGAAGAGAATGATACAGAATAAATTGCAAATCTTCAAAAAGGATTACCACTCAAGTCAATTTTACTTTAACTGAAGAAATCCTAAACTCACAATGTCATGTCCATCATAAACAGATGGCAGCTAAAGGGAACAGCATTATGTTTGAGACTGTAGCAGTTCTATTTGAGGATTTGTTGAGCGCAGCTGGTGGGAATAGAGAGGGCCACACCTCGGTGACATTAAAAGCTGACTGTGAGAACAAAATTGCTGACTGCATGTGCTGCAAGAACACAAGCAGAACTCAGACAATTCATTTTCGGCTTTCTGCAAAGTGGCTGGAAATAAATAAATGGCACTTTGAGATTCTTATCTACAGAGCATTTTGCATTATATTTTGAAGCCCCCGTGGCTAGATAAAAGGGGACAACTACTATATTGCAAAAGCATTTCCTGTTGTGACTAAAATACATGATAAAACACAACTTGATAAATCTAATTACAATCTTCAAGTAACTAATTTCCCTACTTCTTCTCTGCTCATGTAGAAACCCATTGAACCTAACAAAAATAGAAGTAATACCAATTAAATAGCAAGAATTAACACTCAGACATAACTTACTGTATGCACATTGCATATTTGCATTTATATATATAACTGGCATCTGTTAGCCGGTTTGCTTAACTGAGACATACTTCACACACAGACATCGAGCAGAAGAAACTATTTTAATCGTGCTGTTCTGTGGCACTTAATGTAGGCTTTTTGAGAAGAAGCTAATTCATGTATAAAAAGCAAATATGCGGATAATTGAGCTTCCAAGAAGTTTTGAAAAAAAAAGTTAAACCCTAATACTTCAGTTTTCTCAAATAGAAAATGCTGAGGCCAATTATTAATCGATATACTATTTTACAAGCAGTAATGATGTGTATATAAATGTTATGGCAATTTTATGCATTCCTAACTTCTGTCAGGTGATACTCACACCATAAGGGCAATCATTTGGAAGTTTTAACTTTCTGGGTAAAACTTTGTATGTAAAAAAAAATCATAGTGTAATTCTAGATTTCAGATTAAAATAAGAACAAGTCAAAAGGGTTGAGGAGACCGCCTTATACGTATGGAAATAGACCAAAGGGATTCTGGGAACAAATTCAATTAAGTGAATAACTGTTCATGCTGGGAATGAGTTTGATATAGTCAACTAGCTTAGATACTGTATATAGCGAGCATGGACAAACAATTTGTTTGATGGGAAGAGCATTTCCTTAGTAGGCTTTTACGGAAAACAGGGCTTTTTTCCAATTGTAATTCCAGTGTGAAATGTGCAATTTTAGGTGCAATTCACTATGCTTTTTGCCACCAATAATGTTTTTTTTCTCACAATTCCAGTGTAGTAGCAATCACTCTGATTTGCATTTGGTACAATTGCAATGGTGTCAATACTCAATGACTGTGTCCAATTTTGCATAACCAAAGGTTGTAAATAAATCTTCCTGTCTTGGGGCAGATTTTCTAAATGACATTGGGAAATCCAGAGGGATTTCCACCATCTCTATACATCCCTTAAGCTGGCCATACACGCACCGGTACTATCGTACGAAACTTCGTTTCGTAAGATATTCAGTGCGTGTATGGCATGTCGGCGAGTCGACCGATATCGCAGGAAGCTGCTGATATCGGACGACTCGCCGATCGGCCAGGTTAGAAAATTTTGATCAGGCGCCATAGAAGGCGCCTGACCAAAATCTGCTGTCAGGGCTGAATCGGCAGAAGGAGGTAGAAATCCTATTGTTTCTACCTCCTTATCTGCTGTTTCAGCCCTGACTGTGTGTGGCGGATCTGACAATGTTTTCTGCGAAACATCGTCAGATCGCCACGTGTATGGCCAGCTTTAGGCTCTAACATCCCTCAGAAAATACTTGAATATTACCATCCTGCCTGCTGATAAAGGAAGATGCATTTTGGTGGTTCTTAATATACAGTCATATGAAATGTTTGGGAACAACTCTTAATGCTTTGGAGTTTTGTTTATCATTGGCTAAGCTTTCAAAGAAGCAGCTTCCTTTTAATATATAACATGTACTTATCGAAACTTATGGAAACAGTAGTATTTCAGCAGTGTCATAAAGTTTATTTGATTAACAGAAAATATGCGTCATAACAAAATTAGACAGGTACATAAATTTGGGCACCCCAATAGAGATATGAAGCTCTTAGAAGGGACCCTACCAACAATTACAAGAATAAGGTCAAAGATCTCTTAAAACAGCTGCAAAAAGACAAACCTATTTGTCTCTGGTAGTATAGATCGCATAGCGATGCGCCACCCCCTCTGGACCCATTCTAAAGAGGTAAGTGTGGAGCAGGTGAGGGAGGGCACATCAGGGCTGCTGCAATGAGTGAACCACTTTTGAAGATATGGACTGCTTGGTAAGAGTGGAAAGAGGGTGGAAAGCTAGAAATAGAGAACCACACAGACCAGTACCTGCTCTTTGAATCCCACCATCCACTAGATCACAAACTGAAGGTTATCAGAACCCTACATCACAGAGAAGACAGGATCCCCACAGTGGCTAAGGTGAAAAAATTGGAACATCTAAGAGGAGCCTTTAAAGCTTGTGGGTATCCAGATTGGGCCTTTGTTTAAACCAGGAAAAGGTGAAGCAATGACACTAAAACTACTGGTGAAGGAGGAAAGCATGACAGGTGAAAGAACTTGATCCTCCCATATGTAGTTGGGGTGTCCAAAAATCTTTGAAGGATTTTTAATAAACACTGCATGCCTGTCTGCTTTAAACCCAGCAACACACTGAGGCAACAACTGGTTTGCCCAAAAGTACTAATACCAAAGCATAAGAAGAGCCACATCGTGTATGCAGTACAGTGCAATGAGGAGTGCTCCGACTTGTATGTGGGAGAAAACCAGCTCCTCTGGTCAGGACTCATCTGCGTACCTACATCTAAAGAGAAAAAGGACACGTTTGAACACTGCCAAGTTCACATTTTGGACAGGGAGCAGGAATGGTTCAAAAGTGGTGTGCTGATTAGAGCAAGATTCCAGGGTATTTAACTTCAGGAAGATCTTTATACACGTCATTCTATATTGAGAAAGCCAGTCCCATGACTAGCAAAAGATCTTCAGGAAAACATACAGCACGTTCAGTTGAATTAATGTATTACTATATACAGTGAGGAACATAAGTATTTGAACACCCTGCGATTTTGCAAGTTCTCCCACTTAGAAATCATGGAGAATCATTGTAGGTGCATCCCCACTGTGAGTGACAGCATTTAAAACAAAAATTCAGGAAATAACATTGTATGATTTTTAAAGAATGTATTTGTATTGCACTGCTGCACATAAGTATTGGAACACCTGCCAATCAGCAAGAATTCTGGCTCTCAAAGACCTGTTACTTTGCCTTTAAAAAGTCCACCTCTACTCCACTCATTAATCTAAATTAGTAGCACCTGTCTCAGCTCTTTAAAGACACCTGTCCACCCCACAGTCAGTCAGACTCCAACTACTACCATGAGCAAGACCAAAGAGCTGTCAAAAGATACCAGAGACAAAATTGTGGACTGTTAGAGCAATTGTTAGAAAATGGAAGAGGCTAAAGACAGTGTCAGTGTTCCTAGGACTGGGGCTCTATGCAAGATTTCACCTCGTGGGGTTTCTCTGATTATAAGAAAGGCGAGGAATCAGCCCAGAACTACAAGGGAGGAGCTGCTCAATGATATGAAGAGAGCTGGGACCACAGTTTCAAAGGTCACTGTCGGTAGAACACTACGCCGTCATTATTTCAAATCATGCATTGCACGGAAGGTTCCCCTGCTCAAGTCATCACATGTCCGGGCCCGTCTGAAGTTTGCCAATGACCATCTGGATGATCCAGAGGAGCCATGGGAGAAAGTCATGTGGTCAGATAAGACCAAAATAGAACTTTTTGGTCTAAACTTCACTCGCCGTGTTTGGAAGAAAAATAAGGATGAGTTGCATCCCAAGAACACCATCCCTACTGTGAAGCATAGGGATGGTAACATCATGCTTTGGAGGTGCTTTTCTGCGAAGGGGACAGGACGACTGCACTGTCTTAAGGAGAGGATGAATGGGACCATGTATTTGGAGATTTTGAGCAACAACCTCCTTCCCTCAGTCAGAGCATTGAAGATGGGTCGTGGCTGGGTCTTCCAACATGACAGTGACCCGAAGCGCACAGCCAGGATAACCAAGGAGTGGCTCCGTAAAAGGCATATTAAGGTTCTGGAGTGGCCTACCCAGTCTGCAGACCTAAATCCAATAGAAAATCTTTGGAAGGAGCTGAAACTCCGTGTTGCTCAGCGACAGCCCCAAAACCTGACAGATCTACAGGAGATCTGTGTGGAGGAGTGGGCCAAAATCCCAGTTGCAGTGTGTGCAAACCTGGTCAAGAACTACAGGAAACGTTTGGCCTCTGTAATTGCAAACAAAGGCTTCTGTACCAAATATTAACACTGATTTTCTCAGGTGTTCAAATACTTATGTGCAGCAGTGCAACACAAATACATTCTTTAAAAATCATACAATGTGATTTCTTGATTTTTTTTAAATGCTGTCTCTCCAGTGGGAATGCACCTACAATGTGAACTTCAGACCCCTCCATGATTTCTAAGTGCAACTTGCAAAATCGCAGGTGTTCAAATACTTATGTTCCTTACTGTAATGAGTTAATGGGGGTTTGACAATGGAGTAAAATCAATTTTCCATGTCACTACAAATTGGCAGTAATACAGAAAATGACTGTCCCTTAATGATGATATATAATATGATATAAATATATAATATAATGATATAACTATCTTAGCTTCATATTTTAATGTTTTGAATTGAAGACAGTTCTCACTAGAATTATTCCATTTGCATGTATTCTACAATCTGTAAACAGTGAGTCACTGTTATCTAAAGGATACTGCAACAGCCATGACCTACAGTCAACTTTAGGTAAGAACAAATGGTGTATTGTTTATATTATTTTGCTTTGTTTGAATCATTGTGCACAATGCATAAATTGTTTTTTTTTTCCAGAGCAAAAGATTCTGTAATGGGAACAAATTAGTCCACCTGTGAAATAAAGAATGAGCGTTTGCAGTTCACTGACTTATACTTTGATGTCATTTATTGTTCGTTTATTGTCTTCTATAAATTACGATGAGAGGAAGACATTGGAGTTATGGTGGGGAGCAGCAGAAGGGAGAGTCACTGAACCAGAACTCACTGCTTCGGCAGATTTTAATTGCAAACCATAACTCACCTCTTGTGATTTCTCATTACATTATAAATAACATTACAGATTAATTCCATAACCTTCTGCATAATGATGGGGTTTTTATTATTTAGATGTGGGTTTATATTACAGTGTTCAATAGCTGGTATCTCGTCATGATAATTGTAGGCTTCTAGTTTAATCTCTGACACTGGGACTATTATTTCTAAACATGGATTTTTCTTAACTGAATTAGGAACGATATTCCAGGTCAAACAGTGGCCCTTTGACTGCAGTGCAACTACATTTTTCATAACAGAGTTCCTTATATTGGAATATGCAACTCTGAGGTCACCAAACCCACCCAAATAGTTATTTTAATGGCACTGAAACCAACATTTTAATCTACCATTAATTGATATACTTCTGGGACTACAAGATAGCAAAATAGTGTTTATACAATGTACAACTAGAGACATATTTGCAAACTTTATTCCAATAAAGCTTATAGTCACACTACAGTAGCTACCACAGAAAAATCTAAATTGTAGTACCCTGCCAAAAATAAACAGAAATAAAAAACAGAACAGTACACAAATTTAATATAGATATTAATACACGTTTACAGACATCACATTCATACATTCTTATTTAGCATTCATAGCAAAACACTGCTTTCAGTAATGCAGGAGCACAGCTAAATACTAACAGGCCCCAGTGCAAAAGTGTAGGGAGGTGATAACCAGTTTATTAAATCTGTCATGTTTATACAACCATACACTGGAGATGCACAACAATCACTTCATGGCCCCCTAAATTCAGTATGTAAATAAATACTACAGTAAGACAGAGCCCTATTGGGAATCCTACACAGCTGGTCCCCCAGCATTGTAGTTTGTATTTAGCAAGTTTTAGTGAGCTTTAATGTTGTTGGCCTAGTTTATATACAGGTTTAGGACCCATTATCCAGAATGCTCGGGACCAAGGGTATTCCGTATAAGGGGTCTTTCCGCAATTTGGATCTTCATACCTTAAGCCTACTAAAAAATGAATAAAACATTAATTAAACCCAATAGAATTGTATTGCATTCAATAAGGATTAATTATATCTTAGTTGGGATCAATTACAAGGTACTGCTTTATTATTACAGAGAAAAAGGAAATCATTTTTAAAAATTAAAAGTATTTGCTTATAATGGAGTCTATAGGAGATGGACTATCTGTAATTCGGAACTTTCTAGATAATGGGTTTCCAGATAAGGGGTCCCATACCTGTATATATATTAGGGATGCACTGAATACAGGATTTGGTTCAGGAATCAGCCAAGATTCTGCCTTTTTAAGAGGATTTGGATTAGACCAATTCCACGCCACTGGCCGAACCAAATTTGAATGATTAAAATTAGTGATGAGCAAAATTATTACGGCAGGCATGGATTTGCGGCAAATTTTCGTGTTTCTCCATTGGCGTATTTGTTTTGCTACATAAAAATTTGCTCCGCAACTAAAAATGAATGCCCACATTACAAAACTATTGTTGCATGCATCAAAAAAATTATGCACGTCAAAAAAAAAAATTGTCAATTTTTTTTTTTACATTTTCGCCGCTTCACAGAATTTTGCCCATTCGAGAGTCGGTACTCTTTCAAATGACTTTTCAAATTTTTTGGCGAACGGAAACAGGACTAATTCGTTCATCACTAATTAAAATTGTGATTTTTTTTTTTTTTTTGTAAAAGAAAATAATTTGAAAATGTTTCTCTAAATAACATTTGGATTTGGTATTCGGCTGAATCTTTCACAAAGGATTCGGGGGTTCAGCTGGATCCTCAAATACTGGATTTCTATGGGTCTATTTTTAACAACTTTGATATTATCTTAATCTGTCAGTATCAGTTTATAGGGTGTTTAATGAAAAAAAACACGACCCCTTTTAGAGTATTCCTGCCTTCTACATTCTGAAAATATAAAACAGATCCAGTTTTCATAGAATTCATAGAGTTAATAATTCAAAAGGATGACAAGTAACTTTTAAAACTCTGCAACAGAGAAAAATATATATTTAGGTTCCCATTTAATATCACTATATTAGCCTAATTCTGCTCAAATGTATCTTAATTTGTTGGTTGAATAAAGCTGCTGATGGGGAAAAACATTTAGCGAAGCTGTTATGTTTATGTTATATTGCTTTATGAAGAAAATAATTTAGAACATAAATTATGTGAAACAAGTTAAACACAATTTGGAGATGCAACCTTGATTTGTCCTTACAAAGTCTCTACAACTTCCAGTTGGCACATACATTCCATCCTCATATAACATTACGCTGCCAAAATAAAACATTTCCAAGAGTCTTCCTATCATTATAATTAAAATGATGGGAGAAATAACAAAAGCAAACACATGAGTTTGTCCACACACAACCAAGTTTACATTTAATTATCTAAGGGGTATTGTATCCAAGGCATGTTGCTTAGTTGACACGATACACATGCCAGTTTATGTTGCTGGTAGAGATACCCACTTGTAAAATAGTAAAGATTCCACACTATATGAAGCTAGAATTTTTCCTGTTGAAATGTCTAATTTACAATACAATATTTTGGCACCCCCCCCCCCCCAGTGACATATGCTTTAGGTGTCCTTTAGTACTTCACCATTTTTCCAGAAGACATTGCTAATATATACTTATAAGTGAAAAGCTGTCTATTTTTCTCAATTGTTAGTCATATGCATTTATTAACTATTTCACTATACAATCCAGCTACTTCTATAAACTCCTTTACCCTTCCCCATAACATAGTTGTTGACATTAACCAGCTACTGTATAAACTAGTTTTAAAATCTTCATAGGCTTATCCTTTGCCAGAATACTTTCAGCTTCTAGTGGAGCAACTATAGGCATTACTGATTTGTTTAGCTAATTTATATCTAGCTGCAGAGTTGTACAAAAATATTTAAAAATGACTCAAAATGGTTATTTCTAAGGATTTTTGGCCTGCTACATTTTTGCTGAGAAGTTTTTACCTGTGGCGAAAAGTTTCATGAATCTGAGTAATAATAATGTAATAATAATGTGTTTTGTTTTGTACAGAAAAATCAGAAAAAATCACCAATGGCAGTATTAGAATTTTGCCATGCATTTTGTTGCACCAAAGACTTTTGTGCCAGACAAAATTGCTAGCAGCATTAATAGTATTTTCCTGCACTGGGAAAAAAGCTTCCTCAAAGCTTCCGCATGCTTCATAAGATGCTTCAGCATCTTATCTTCTACATATCATTAAGGTACCAAAATAAAACACCCTAAATGCCATTGAACTGTTTAATGCCCAGTATGCATAGGTTTGCCATGCATGCAGTGACCCCAAGATGAAGATAACCAATATGATTTCTGTCAATTCAGCTACTGGAAAATCAACACATTCTCTGCATTTTACATGGCGTAAAACTATAAAAAACTATGTTCGACCCAGAAAGTCATATTTTTGGAAATAAACTTTTCCCTGAATCCAAAATGGGCACACGTCTTTATACTCAAAATTACATTTTTAATTTAAAGCATCTTATCTCAACATATCATTAGCTACTAAGATAAAACATCCTAAATATGAACCACAGGGGTCCACTGAACAGTTTGATGCCCAATGTTTATAGGTTTACCTAAGTATTTGGCATTTAAGGACCCCAAGATGAAGATACCTCAGATGATCTATCATTTGTGTCAAAGTACCAAGCCACAAAGTTTCTCTAAAGTTGGCAATTCCTAAAGTCACTAAAGCAATTTCACCTCAAAACTTCCACTTATCTCCAGCATCTTGTCTCCTACAGATCATTAGGTAACTATATAAAACACCCTAAATATAAATTTCAGTGGACCACTGATCAGTTTGACAGCCAGTGTACATAGGTTTATCAAATTGCATTGCATGTAGAGACCCCAAAATATACCTTGTGCATACTAATTTCATGGCTTGCATTTGCACAGGTTAAAAAAAAACACACTACCAGTCTTATGTGTTGTAAAAGCTGCAAAAAAGTATTGTGACACCCGAAAACCATATATTTTTGAAAAGTACACATTCAGATAAATCCAAAATAGGTAATAGGATGTCTTTCTTCACCAAACTATCAAACAGCAAAGTTTTCCTAAACATAGCAGTTTTTATGACATTTCTGAAAATCGCTTAAAAATGTTGCAATTTGTTGCATTTCTCTTAATTTTTTTTTTACATAAAAAGGCACATCACCCTAAATATGAATGCCAGAGGTCTACTGAACAATTTGAAGCCCAATGTGCATAGATTTACCCAAGTATGTGGTATATACAAACCCCCAAATGCCTGCCAATTCAGCATCTGCAAACTGAGCCCCCAATGGTGTATCATTTGTCCTAAGACCACATAACTGTACAAAGACATACATTTTTGGAAAGTACACATTCTGATGAATCCAGAATAGGTAAATGCATCTTTCTACACCAAACAACAAAGCTTTCCTAAACCTAGTGGTTTTGATGCACCTAAAAATGTTGTAATTTGCCACATTTATCTCACAAACATACAAAGGCAAATCACCCCAAATATGAACGCTAGAGGTCTTCTGAACAATTTGATGCCCAATATGCATGATAGTATCCCCAAGAGAAAATACATTTTTATACCTGCCAGCTTAGCTTTTGCCAGCAGAGCCCCCTGACTTTGCATTATGTGCAGAATTTGATGCATGTGAGTTGTTTTTTTGTCATGGTTTTATTGAATTTTACTAAATTCAAATTTTTTAATAAATGAGCAAAAATTCTAATTTTGTAAATTTTATCAATTTAAATTTAAAAAAAAAAATTAAATCTTGCTAAATAATCCAATACCAATAAACCTCTCCATATTTCAGGGCTCTGCAGCAAATTTGGCTTTCCCACCAATACAATGCCTAGTTGCAGAATACTGGCCTAGGCTCCAATTTACAACAGGTACAGCATGCTAGAAATGTAACATTAAAGCACAGGAGAAAATGATCCCCTATACTTAATTCAAAATTTGCAGTATTTTTGTTTTTATGACAACTTTGTAAACAGAGGATGTGTTTTTGCAACACATACACACAAAAATTGTATAACTTGGGTAACACAATATTAATACAGATAAACTAATAATCTAAGAATATTGGGGAGCATTATACCAGGAGGTGATTAAGCATAGTATGTGGGATATGGATTTTTATGTTCGCTCAATTCATTTTGATTATTGCACTGGATTTATAATCTATATGGTAGATGCATCTCCCTGCTTTCCAGATGTCCATAGTCCACAAATATCATTGAACTAAATGATTTAGAGCTCTATTTCAAATTGTGCAATCTGGACTGATAAATGTATAAACAAAACCACTTAATGAACCACCAGGTCGCCCTGTAGCTACTTTTCCTAAGTCAGTAATGATGTGCAGTCATGTAGGCCAGTTTAAATAAAAAGCACTTGCCTTGTCTTGCCTCTGTGTTTTCAAGACCCAGCATTAGCACTAATGATCAGATATACCTCCAAAGAAGATAATATTAATGGCAACATTTTGACCCAAGCAATTAGTGGTCACTTAATTTTACCTTCTGCCAGCTCTGTTCTTTCACCTTTGGTTTAAACGACAGATACCAATTAGGTCTGTCAATATTCATTCTCTATCAGAGTTTTATTCCTAGAGAGTGATAACTAGCTGATGCACCGCAACGTAACCATAAATCATAGGCATAATAATTATGCATTAAGCTGTTAGCGGGTCTTGTGGCTTAACATTTAAGCCACTGTTAAACATGTTAATATGTAGAAATGCCAATATTACTAGCCTCTACACAAGTGTTTGATGATCTCTGTGTGGTTTGACACGTTTTTGTCTTTCTGTTAGTTGAATTAAAAGGTTTGCATGGATGAGTGTGTTATAAATACACAGCTGCCATAGGGCCTTTATTATAGACTAAGATTTATTAAAATGTGAGATCAGAACTCACCACTGAAACATTCAACCTTTCAATTCATTCCTATGGAATTCTAGGGGGCTGATTTACTAATCCACAAATCCGAATGGGAAAAATTTGGATTGGAAACAAACATTTTGGGACTTTTTTGTATTTTTTGCGTTTTTTTCGTCGCCGTTACGACTTTTTCGTAAATTGTCGCGACTTTTTCGTAGCCGTTACGACTTGCGCGAATTGTCACAACTTTTTTATAGCCGTTACAATTTGCTCGTATATTGTCGCAACTTTTTCGTATTGAGCGCTCGTAAACAGCGGGCAAAACTTTCAGACTTTGCATGATTTTGGAAGGCTCCCATAGGACTCAATGGCACTCTGCAGCTCCAACCCGGCCCAAGGAAAGTCTCCCATAGGGCTCAATGGCACTCTGCAGCTCCAAGCTGGCCCAAGGAAAGTCTCCCATAGGGCTCAATGGCACTCTGCAGCTCCAACCCGGCCCAAGGAAAGTCTCCCATAGGGCTCAATGGCACTCTGCAGCTCCAACCCGGCCCAAGGAAAGTCTCCCATAGGGCTCAATGGCACTCTGCAGCTCCAACCCGGCCCAAGGAAAGTCTCCCATAGGGCTCAATGGCACTCTGCAGCTCCAACCCAGCCCAAGTAAAGCCTCCCATAGGGCTCAATGGCACTCTGCAGCTCCAACCCGGCGCAAGGAAAGCCTCCCATAGGGCTCAATGGCACTCTGCAGCTCCAACCCGGCCCAAGGAAAGTCTCCTATAGGGCTCAATGGCACTCTGCAGCTCCAACCTGGCCCAAGGTAAGTCTCCCATAGGGCTCAATGGCACTCTGCAGCTCCAACCCGCCCCAAGGAAAGTCTCCCATAGGGCTCAATGGCACTCTGCAGCTCCAACCTGGCCCAAGGAAAGTCACGATACTGAAGCTTGAATGAATCCGAAACTTTCGTACTCGGCACGATGGCTACGAAAAAGTCGCCACAATTCGCGCAAGTCGTAACGCTACGAAAAAGTCGCAACAATTATGAAAAAGTCGCAAAATACCAATCATTACGAAAAAAACGCATTCGGACGCTTTTCGGACGTTCGTGGATTAGTAAATGTGCCCCTAGGTGTATTTATCAAACAGTGAACTCATTTATCACCTACTTATATGGGTAATACTCTTCAATAGAAAGTGGGTGACTTTTTCTGTCGTAAGCTCTTATCTCACATTGTAATAAATTTCCTCCTAAGTGTACCAGTGTAACTAGATAGAGAGATAGATAGATTAATTGATTTGAATATATATAGATCTACACACAACCAAAACACACAAATTAAGCTGTTCGTGACCAACAATACCTAAAGTACAGTCCAAAAGAGAGCTTTTAATACTTTTGGTCTCAAAAAGTAATAATTATATCTTCTGCCAGGATAGGTTTGCCCTGCTTCTCTCTCCCACACAAACAAAAAGGATATAGGGGCGTAAAGTAGTGGCCGCACGCCAAGCTTTTATAAACACAACCATATTGTGGAACTTGAGAGAGCAATGGTTTATGGCTGGTTTAATAATGTGTCTCATTATTTATGGGAAAGCGCAATAAAGCTGCTGGTGATTTAATACACTCTATTTAAATGACATAATTGTCATAGCCATAAAGACTGAACAGTTTTTAGACAGCTCAATTATGCCACATTTCTATAAATTACAAATCACAGGGATATTCCTAATAGATGTAGAGAGCGGCATCTGTCAGCATTCAACCAAAAAGAAGACAGCAATAATTTTACCAAAGATATTTGAGGTCATGTTTTCTAACTTGTGCTTAAAAATATGACAAGGTCAGGGCAAAGAATCAAATGCTTCTGGAAGAAAACACATTTTATTGATAAATGTAAATAGGCAGCTCATGTGATTATAAAATAATTCAATAAGCTACATATATTATGCCCCAACATGAGCGGGGGGTAACGGTCAGGTTGAATGTCGCAGGCTAGTTACGGAAGGTGGTAGGTACAAGCAAGGTAGAGCAGGGAAACAGTCCTCCATTTTGTAGGGCACCAACAACATGTGTTCCCCTCTCCCTAATTAGTAGTTATTAACTAATGTGGCACCTTGGGGCAGTCTTAGCGACTAAGCAAGAGGAGGGTTGGTACTAAGTAGTGAGTTGGGCAAGGTTAGATAGCTTAGTTAGCAGTCACACTTTGTATGGTGGGTCCCTTGACAGTCTGCTGGGCATAGTGGTGTTGTATTGGCCAGTACTGGAACATTGTGGCAACCCCTAAGGTGGGTACCCATAGTGATGTTGAATGTGGACAGTTATTTTCCAAGGAGCTTTTACTATGTCAAAACAAACAATATTTATGAATAAAAAAATGATTAATGTTATCATATGGCTGTTGTAATTAATAAAACTGTTGCCATATCATCAAATAAAAGATGATGTTTTATTCTTGGTAACAGGTAGAAGGAGCGAGCAATGGGCCATGCATAAAAATCATGTACATAATAATGTAATAATAGCCATCTGGTCACTTGCGCATGGTAGGTAGACTACAAGTTGAGATGCCCTGTCAATTAGCATAGTGTTAGTTGAAGAAGACCAAAGTTGTCTTCGATTGGTGGAGGAATTAAAGAGTATAAACTTGTCTAGTGGGGAGTGATACAAGAGCATTATCATTCACTGCAATAACGACCAGACTGTAGTCTAGTTTCAGATTTGTGGGAATAATTCCATATCAGAGAAGACTTTGGGAGACAGAGATGAATTTCCAATCACCACCAACACAGTTCGGCATAGTAAATTTTATTAAAACTAACCAGGACGCTCAAGATAGCAGATCTTATAGGGTCACGTGGGTGACTTAGATGCAGCGTGACTCTAACATATAGCAAGATATTGTGTAGTGATAGTTTACCATATAAGTATCAGCTACATCAGGGTTCTATCATCAGCAAGTACCTGAAGGCACAATATCTGTTGCTTTGTGTAAACTAATTATGCTGCCTTCATTGCCTAAAGAGATATGTTGACGAGCTATAATTACTAGATAAGGTAACAATTAATCAACAGAAACATCTTTTTCCAGATAATAAAAACCAGCTTTAATGTAAGGGTGACTAAATCTTCTTTAATTATACTCTTAGGTAATTAAAACACTGAAGGGGTTAGCTTAAAGGGTAAACATTTCCAAGTAAAAGTATCCATTAAAAAACTAAAAGCCTTTTTCAGCACAAATTGTATACATGATGCATTTTTGTATTCATTGGTTATCTTGGTCCCTACAGGTACAGTGCCATGCAATTTGTCGAAAAAAAGCATACCAAACAGCAGCTGTACCTTGGAATGCCCATAGGTAAGCCTGAAAGGAATGTATTAAATACAAGTTTTATTATATAATCACGCTTGATTTGGGATTTATTAAAGTAAGAGTATGCTGAATAATGTATATGATTTTGAAACAGGAAAGACAGTGTAGGGATTCAATGCTGTAACACACTCTGCACTGAGAAGTGCTAGACAGTATTTATTTGGCAGCAAAACACTTATCACATGGGAAATTATATTGTATATCAGGGTCACCAACCTTTCTTACTCGTGAGGTACAGTTAAATGTAAAAGATGTGGGGAGCAACACAAGCAAAAGTTCATGACGTGTCAAATAAGGGCTGTGATTGGCTATAAGGTAGCCTCTTTGAAAACTATAAGCCTACAGGAAGCTTTGGTTGTAGTAAATCTTGGTTTTATTCAACCAAAAGTTTTTATTCAACCAAGTCAGGAATTCAAAAATGATCAAACGCTTTGGGGACACTGAGAGCAACTTCGAAGAGGCTAGTGAGCAACATGTTGCCCCTGAGCCACTGGTTGGGGATCCCTGTCATATACATTTGGTCAGTGGCCTGAATAAATAGACCCAAGGAGAAATGAAACTAAGCTGCAGCCTTATCCATGCACAAAGAATAGCCATTAGAAGATTACATTTTCCATATACATTGACTGACTGGTGGATGGATTTGCAGCACAGCTGGCTCAAATACCGAAAAGTCACCAAACATGTACGGTTAGACCGCAGTAAGGCTGATGTCAGACGAGGCGTAGGGCAGATATTTTTGGCAAGCGGAAAAACGCTTGCCGAAAATTCGCCTGCACCCGAATGAATGAGATACACTCGGGTGCAGGCACATGTAGCCGATATACGCATAAAAACGCGAGAGTTTGAAAGTCTTGTGCCTTTCTTGTGTACATGTGCCTGCATCCGAGTGTATTCCATTCATTCAGGTGCAGGGACATGTAGGATATGTAGGGCGGTATTTTCAGCAAGCGCTTTTCCGCTTGCCGAAAATATCCACCGTACGCCTCGTTTGGCATTGGCTTAACATCAAAATTATTCAAATTGTATTTACTTTAACATGGAATTTGGGTAGTTTCCAAAACTGCATCTTAGAGTCAAAATTGTCTTACCAAATCTCAGCATATATGGGCACTTTAAGCTTTAGACATTCACATTCTGTGACCGGATGATCCGTTAAATGACGAAAGAATATATTTTATGACAGGAATGTTGTGCGTTCCTCAATGTTTCTACAAACAATATACTACAAATTCTTATCCTGTTAATTTAAGCCCTACTATATTTCAATTGTTGAAGATAAAGTGGGGAATTTTCCCCTAAAATGTTGTAAATCCTAGTAATATTTAAAATGACCTTAAATGTTTTAAAATCAGTACAATAACTTACCTTTCTGGTACTGAAGCCACAACTGCTGCTGCACCTTTTTGCTGGGAAATCGGATTGTGCATGTAAGCTCTGAACCATATAAAGCCTCTGAGATATAGTGGGAACCATAGAGATGCAAGACATTCAGTAGATCTTCACGGCTACTTTGAGGGCTTAGAATCTTCAGCACATTGGCAAATCCTGCAACAAAAGAAAAATCTGAAGGAGAGACAACACATATCACATAAAGTGACACTAAGGGGGCCATTTACTAATGGTCTTTTTTTCCAATTTGGATTTTTTAGTTCTAAAAGTCTAAAAAAATCAAATGCAACAATTCGATAGCTAAAACCTGCTCAGATCATGTAGAAGTCAATGATCAATGTCAGATTTCCCTTCCCAGGAGGATCCTTCTTTGCTGGTTTATTGTGTGACAGTCAAAAAAGTAGAGATTTCAGTGCAACAATTCAAAAAAATTGGCAGGTTTTTTTGCAACTTTTCCCCACACATACTTTTTCAGTTCAAATTTTTTAGTAAATGTTCGTGGAAATGAGTTTATTCAAATTTTTAAAAATAAAAACATGACAAAAGTTTGTTTTAGTAAATCTGCCCCTAAAATGTTTGTCTTCTAGCTTAAAAGGTATGTATGAATATTTGTTTATCCTGCAGCACTCATCCTTTAGCTTTCAGAGAATGAATAAAGATTAAGTCTAGGAAGACCATAGCAGCAACTTGGGTACTTTTTAAAGTACATGTTTAAGTACAACTGCATAGAGTTCAAGGCCAGAAATTCCACTAACAGTAGGTTTATCCTAGAAAACAGATTCAGGCAAATCCAGAATAGGTAAAACTGTCTGTCTAATCAAAACTATCAAGTCGCAATGCTTTCCTAGATTTATCGGTTTTTATGAAAATTTGTGAGATTTTTGAAAAATTGCTTTATGACTTCTATAACATCTATAGCATCTTATCTCCTACAGGTCATAAAGTAACCAAATAAAACACTATGAACGCCAGGAGGCCACTGAACAGTTTGATGCCTAATATGTATAGGTTTACCTAAGTATGTGGCATGTAGGGGCCCCAAGGTAAACATACCCCCATATGTTCTACCATTTCTGTGATTTTAGCTCCTGCAAAATAAACACATTTACATAATTTATTTTTGGAAAATACAAGTTTCCCCAAATTTAAAATGAGTACAACTTTCTACACCAAATTATCAAGCTCAAAAATCTTTCCTAAAGTTGTCAATTTTGATGACATTTACAATAATCACCTTAAAGCTTCCACTTTGCAGCATCTTATCTCCCACATAGTGTTAGGTACCAAGATAAAACACCCTGAATATGAATGCGAGGGGGGCACTGAACAGTTTGATGCCCAATGTGTATAGATTTACCTAAGTATGTGGCATGTAGGGGCCCCAATGTGAACATACCATATATGATCTACCATTTCTGTCGATTCAGCTCCTGCAAAATCAACACCTTTACATCATTTATGTGGGATAAAGCTACAAAAAAGCACGCTCACCCCAGAAAGATATATTTTTAGAAAGTACACATTCCCCCGAATCCAAAATGGGTACACATCTTCTTACTACAAAGAACCAAGCTGCAAAGCTTTCCTTAAATTTGGTGATTTTGATGACATTTCCAAAAATCAACTAAAAACTTCCAACACAGGTCTGAAATGTTGCTAATGCCTGGATCAGATCCCTTTTCCAGTAAAGGCTTTTAAGGAGATATTGCCTTGGTGGTGCTGTTTGTTTTAAGGAACTTTTAATGCACATTCATATTTTGAAGAGTAGTTTTTTTCTGTCAGTATCACTTTAACCAGTGGGTTATAGAGACAAGAGGGATTTGCTAAAGTGCGATAAGCGTTATTGCATGCTTTTTTGCTCGATTCTCGTCTTTAGCGTTAGACGTGCTAAATATCCCATTAGTCTGTACGAAAATTAACACCTACTTGGGGCAGGCGGTACTTAAAGAAAATTTTGGTTTGTGAGCTTTTGGCAACAGAACATGGACTTTGCAGTGGGATTTTTTTTTTATGTGTTAGCCCTAGAGTGATGCAGCCTCCAGTTTTAAGGGAAATGGTCATTTGCAGAAAAGTAGTTTTACGAACATTATGGTTACGTGTGTTAAATCGTGCGCTAATATAGGAAGCGGTGAAATATATCGCGCGCAGCGGGAATTAACGAACGCACGGAAAATAACGCAATTCACTATCCTACAGTGAATCGTGCACTAAGTCGCAAAAAATAAGCGATAAAATTTTTAACACATGCTATAAATAAATCCCGACCTTTAGTGGATCAACCCTAAAGTGTGTTTGAAACTGGACTGTTAACTGTTATTTAAGCTTTATGGTATATTTAATAAAGGGGGAAGTTTCATAGTTCTCTGTTAATTTGTAAGGGATTTCAATGGCTGAACTCTTACTTATACATATTGAAAATATTATCCTAAAAATCACTTAATTAAAAGAATTAAGAACTGTGAAATATCCATCTGGTCAACTGCAGAGAGCTCTGTTTTACTATAAATAAATTTGCCATAGTGGTCTCTAGATTTTTTTATGGCCTCGTCAAAGGAAAGTTTGTGACATTGCCTTAAAAAGCCTTGTCAAGCCAATGATGTAGTAGTACATTAGAGTTTTTCTTCTCCCTTGAGACTATTTGAATGTTAATGCAGATATTTCCTCTGATATGAAAGCAAACTGAAAAATAGGTTTCTTCTCTTCCACACAAACAAACATACATTTCCTAGATAAGCCTTATCTACGAAGACATTTATTTACAAGAACTGACCTGTAGACAGTGAGATGGAACTGAGTTTCACTTTGTAGAGGTTACTCCGCACTCGCCACTGCTGAACCATAGGATATCCCATTGCTTCGTTATATCTTACATCTCCTAGACAGAGTAGAACCATTCACAGGTGACAGAAATGAGAAGATGATAGAAGATGACATATAAGGAAATAGACTAATTAAACATTTCATGCTCTGGATAAGCCTTACAATGGTCACCCCTAGGGAAAATTGTATTGATGTTGTATGTTTGTTCATGAATTAGATCCAAAATGCTTTGATTTGGACAGTCACCGAAGATGCATCCAACTGGATTTGTTGGATTGCCCATCAGTGACATAAATGGCCAGAAAGTGGTGGATGCCACTTTTGTGAGATTGGGCCTACATTGATCCCACTTAAACATGCTCTGAATTTTGTTTATTTTTTTTTTTTTTTTTAAAGAAACCAGTTGAGATAAGAAAGGTTGTTAGGTTTTCATCTGTGTAACATTACCAATTGTACAATCATTTTTTGCTACTTTTCAAGCCTAAACTACTGAATTTTGAGTCATACTTTGCTGCATTTATCCAACACGCCTATTCAAAAGATTCTCTATAGGAATCAATCAAAGGAAGTCTGGTCTAAATACCCTAGTTACTGATGAACAAGTGCAAACAATTTCGACTGAAAGACCAAGAAGACACTACCGGAGCCTGATTTGCACTTAAAACCACCTACATTTAGATTTTTGTCACAAAGCTGATACTAAAAGCGAATGAAAGCTGAATTTTTTTTGTAGCATTTATTGTTTAGTGTGCAATTATATGCCACTTTTCCCTTGGCTTTTGAAGTCAAACCAAAGCAATTTGGAATACGCTCAGAAATCCAATGACACTGAATTCCCTTGGCACAGGCCAATGTAGGCTTTATGCCCTTGTTTGCAGCTAAAAATATTGTGCGTGCTACTCTTTTGGACTGACTCCTACTTTCACACATTGATAATTCACATTAAATACAGTGAGAAATATACTGCAATTCAGGTTGACTGTAAAATCGAAATAGTTTGGTTCATTTCCAATGTAGTTTTGTGTTACTGTCTTAAACACCATGGCATAGATTTATAACATCTTACAAATGATAAAAACAATGAACTAAAAATAATAGTCTTTATTCAGGCTACAAAGCTGTGGATTTTAAAGTCACAACAATATATGATGAGTATTTTTTTGTAGTGGGTAAGGTAAATTCCTCATAAAAATCCAAGCTGATCCTTTACGTTTCTTACCTGTAAGCTGCTGTAGGTCAGGCCTTGGTTCAGACAATACTCCTCTGCACTGTTCCTCCACAGGGAGAGGGATTACCAGCAACCCGTCTGCCAGCTGCGGAAAATCCTTAATGAAGTTATTCTCCCTGAGGCAAAAAAGAAACACAAGCAGCATGAAGAAGAAGGGAGTGCACTAAACAAGCAGACAATTGGTACGGCTAGCTGATGGAGAATGTAAAATTCAATTTACAGGCTGTAAATTGGGCTCTGTTAATAGCTGAACAAAGTAAAATAATTTCTGGAGTTGAGTGAACAGGGTCAGTGTATTTAAGTCTTAAAATGAGGAAAGAAACGCTAAATATGCAGTGTTTAGTGATGAGCTAAATTCTGCATTTCGTCATTGGCTAATTTTCTCTCAAAACTGCTGTGCAAATTCACTGATAAAAAGTTTTGGTCGCTTCAAAAAAGTCACGGTCACATCAAAAAGTAGTGTGTTACCTGTATTTTGCATTTTTTGTAATTTTTCATTGTTTTGCAAATTTTATAGCAGTTTCACAAATTTTTTTGGTGAAAAAAAGGACAGATTTACTCATGCAGCGTTAGTTTTTGCAATAGTTAAACTTAGCAGTTGGTGTGAAGAAAAGAGGAGAATGCATGAAATGGAATAAACTACTTTATATCTTTCCTCACTTCTACAACTTTTTCTCAGTCTGCCGTACCTGTCAGTGCAGGATGACTGGGGAATAAGATGTTCCTCTCTGACGGCAGGACAAACTGAAAATAAACTTTCTCCACTCTTTTCCTTCTGTAACCCTTCTTAATTTTTTTTTTCAGTTTGTCCTACCTTGGAGGCAGCAAAGTCTGCTCTCTTGTATTTATTTATTAGAGGTACTATATTTTCTTTATATGTGGTTATTTAGTGTGCTGCCTGGCAGAATTATTCAATGCCCTAGGTCTGAACCCCATCACATGGTATATATGTGCCCCTACCTGCTTTTAGCATGTAGTTAGGTCTGAGCCCCAATACAGTTACTAATGGCTGTGCTCCCTAGCTAAATTTCAAATCTTCTAGGTCTGAGCCCCATCATTAGTAGATTCTGTCTGTCAGTAGGTTGTGCTATAAGCCTGTTTGGTTTATCTGACATGGCTTGCTAATATGTACATTATTGGGAAATCTGAAGCAATCTCTCTCCCGGAGGCTGGTTGAGCCCACAGATGAAGGAATAAATTTAGGAGCACTGCCAGACTTGGTCTAGGTTGAGTCCCACTAATAGTTCACATGCAATCACACTAACCAGCAAAATGCTGATGGCACTGGTACTAACACGCACATTGGTGACATCACAAGTATACCTGGGAAACATATTGCGCAATTTTAGTGCCTTAATACAACACATCTCCATATTGAGCAGGGCCATCTTGACATTAGAGAGCAAAAGTTCTGTGTACCCTCTGACCATATAACTCAATACAGAACACATTTCTCAGACAACAACATGGAATATAATACTAGCAACCCTTTAGAACATCACAGAGAAATGTTTAGGAAAGTTTTTTTGCGGTATTTTCTGGTTGCCAAAATAGTAGGTACAGAATGGCAGCAACCAAACAAAAGGACAAATATGCCACAACATTTTTTCATGATGTATCCAGTACTTGAAAACTACTAACATTGGGATAAACTCCTTAAACTAGAGCCACCAGTTGTCTATCACATAATACTACCTTACCAGCAGAAGACGCCGGTTAACAGAAGATGCTGGTTAACATTGTTTGATATCTACTTGTAATGAGCCAATAAATTCACTTTGAGGCAATAGAACAAACTTCACAATATGTGGCAGTTTCTTGGACTACGTATTCATTAGACCCATGGCAGGTTGGGTACATCCACTGCTTGGTACCTGTTCCAAATGGATCAAAGGGGTAGAGCACTTCACCATTGTACGGAGCTGGTTATCTCAAAGACCCAGTGGAGAAACAGATTCCACACTTAAAAGAGATTTGCAGAACACAGTGGTTATTTTCAGACCTGCTGAAGCTTCAGTTACGGTGGCTAAAACAGCTGCATACTGGTCAGAAACTCTTGGAGCACCCTCCAACTTCACGCCAACAATTCACTTAAAATTTAGAAAGGATAAAATCGCCCTATCATTCTTAGGGGAAGCAGCTATCAACATCACTAAACTCGGATGCTTTGGTTGCTTTGGTTATGCCAATGGATGGGTGACACTGCATCGGAAAACAAACTTAACTCACTTAAGTTTAATTGTTTTTAACTATTTAGGCCAGAACTTAAACATATTATCTCTGAGGCCCAACAAGGCATTCAACCCAGAAAGAACTTCACAAAAGGAAAAAGAGAACTCCTAGAGCACAAAACCAAATGCAATCCAATAGAAGATCACAGTCCAAATCTGTATGTAAATCTATAACACTCAAAAGGCAGGACTCCTCAACATTTCACTCACCCTCCAAGCCGAACAGAAGCAGGAGGAAGATTACACAACTTTGTTTCCAATTGACTGATGGGCACTAAACATCATCAGCCATGGATATTGCATTGCCTTCATCAATAAACCCTCAGAGCACAGATTCCTACCATCCTCTATACCCAGTGACCCACCCAAATGGCAGGCCCTCCTCTCCATCATCCAAGACCTCACAGAAAAACATGTAACAATGGTAGTACCCCGGGACTTCCATTTTCACAGGTTTTATTCAAACCTCTTTCTAGTGCCAAAAAAATTGAGGTTTTCACACCATACTCAATCTACATCCATTAAACAAATTTAAGTATGAAAAGTTCAAGATGGTAAGACTTGAAGACCCACAATGTCCTCCTTTCTGCCATCTTCATACCTGGAATCCAGAGTAATACCAGGCTGGGCCCCAGAGAGTGGCAACTAAATCCCACCATCTTTAAACAGATAGCAAACAAATGTGGTCAACCCTGTATATATATGATGGCAACACATTTCAACACTCAGCTACCAATAATTTATAATAAAGAAAAAAATCCATGTAACAACTTGCGTATTAGTCTGTAATTCTGTCAGATGTTCTTTCTGATATAGATAATATACAGTAAAGTACCTGAGGCTGATATATACCTAGACATATAGTGGGAAACATGTGTATTGAAGTTCAAAATTCTCTCTTGGGGATATCATCACAAAGTAAGCAGTAAATCATTTCAGCAGGAATTGAACACAGCAGGAAGGTAGAAAAATTAAACATGTTCATTGAGTGCAATCTTACAGGGAGAAATGATTACAAGATATAATTTTTAGACACCATCTACCCTCTTGTCAAGCCTAGTAGGTTCTATTTATCTGTACAGACTCTGTCTAGCATCTTTTACATATTGGGCCTAAAGATGGATGTACCTGTTTGGTGTATTACAAGAACTAAATATCACAGAAGAAAGAAAAGAAACAAAGGCTAGTACTTGCTGATTTTTGTTGGGTAGATCTTTGTGGTAATAACCTTTATACCATTTTGAAAATAAGTGTACCTGAAAAGCTTTATATGGCACCCTTGTGTCTTTGAACTAAGTTCTGCTTGCTCACATATTCTTTCCAGGGGTACCAGATAGCAAAGTGCTGAATATGCTTGTTATATCACAAGATATTTGCTTGGAGTTTTATAGTGTGCTTGCTTTCTATATTCTGACATTGATTTGGTTTGGTTGAAGCCACTCATTTCATCCATGTTTGCATTACCAATGTAAAAAGATGTTTTAATGGGTTGAAGCTTATATGTTCCTTGGGTAGGCATATTTAAAAAAACCCATAGAAATAAATAGAAATGAGGTGACATTTTCTGTGCTGAGCTTTAACCTCACATTGTGATCAGTCTGCCCCCTTAGAGGCCCATTTATCAACATATCACCATTTTTGTGGGTCTAGAGGTTTTTGAAACTACGACTACAACTCATTTTCACGGATTTTAGTCATTTATTAAAAGATCCAAATTGAAAAAGCACAAATGATAAAAGACAGGAAAATAAATGCAAAAACCAGAATTTTTTTGTATTGACGCACAAAGGCAAGTGTCAAAAAACCCCAACAAACCTCTAAAACCACAAAGCAAAGAAAGATCTTGTAAAATCCATTTGTAAAAAGGACCTCTGCCATTGACTTCTACCTGATCTTGACAGGTTTTAGATGGTATATTTTTGCTTTTGGATTTGTTGTGGTTTTGTGTTTTTTTCCACAGCAAAATTGTATTTTGGCTCAAAAAATATGAATTGTGGAAAAAACATTCTCATTTTATTGATTTGTCGGTTCTCACGACTTTTGCGCATCTTTTTTTTTTTTTCACCGTGCTTTTTCAGTTCAGATCTTTTGATAAAAGAACAAATATAAGTCAGAAAAAAAGAGTTTTAGTAAATCCCCCTTAGGGTATGTAGTGTACGGTTAGGATTACTGCCTTTCAGAGCTGGGTTCTTGGATTTAGTTCCAGCCAAGAACTTCTATGACTGTGCAAGGTTCCTTTGGGTACTCCACTTTCCACATGCTATTTAAATAAAAGATAATAAGATATACTAAAATCTAAAAGTGAATTATAAAAAAGAAGAAAAAATACTAAAATCCAAGTATGAGAGTCCGGGAAATGCCAGATACCAAATATACCCCTTGCTTTTATCACAAAACCCTCTGAATAGGTGTTTTTTACACTTCCACGTGAACAGCAGTCCTATACATATATAAATAATTTCTGACCTTCAGGCCACTGGACTGACCTAAAGTTCAACAGAACAGATTCTGTGATTTAGGCAATGGCAGGAGCAATCTGCTTCACCAACTCAGTACTGATGCTCTGGCACCTCATTATTAGTGCACACTCTTCTGATAAAAGAATTTTATTGCTCAGTGTGGTAATGGAGGGGCTATTAAGTAGTATTAAGTATTATAGCTCCTATTTGCACACCCAGGAACCTTTTCCATGCTTGTGTTGCACCCCAATAACTTTTCCATTTAAATGTGGCTCATGGGTGTAAAAGGTTGGGGATCCCTGCCCTAGTGAAACAGAAGTCCTAGGTTATCTCCTAGTGAAAGGTTGTAGTTATTTACATAACTGTTTACTTTTTTTTAATTTTAACTTTTTTATTGAGAATAACAAGTTACATAACATATTCATGATAGTTGAAGTTATGTATGAATACATCAATAAAGTGTATAGTTGTTAATGTATAATTCTCTCCCAACTGAAACAAGCACTTGTAACCCCTATTCTGAAAAAACCCTCCCTTGATCCCTCCAATCCTACTAACCTCCGACCTATCTCTCTGCTCCCATTCATCTCCAAACTGCTTGAGCGCCTAGTTTACAACCGACTGACGCTATTCCTCTCTGACAATAACCTCCTGGATCCCCTACAATCTGGTTTTAGACAACAACACTCCACCGAAACTGCTCTAACTCGACTAACAAATGACCTCCTTTCGGCTAAAGCCAAAAAACACTACTTGCTACTACGGTAATACTTCTCGATCTCTCTGCTACTTTTGACACTGTGGATCACCCTCTTCTCCTCCAGACTCTCTGCTCTCTTGGCCTTCGTGACACTGCCTTATCCTGGTTTTCATCTTATCTCTCAGATCGATCCTTCAGTGTCTCTTACAATGGGGAATCATCTTCTCCCCTGTCTCTTTCTGTTGGGGTTCCTGAAGGCTCTGTCCTGGGCCCCTTACTATTTTCTCTCTATACCTCCTCACTTGGAAAATTAATCAATTCTTTTGGCTTTCAGTACCACCTCTATGCTGACGATACTCAGATCTATCTTTCCTCTCCTGATCTCAACCCAGAGCTTCTAACTCGCGTCTCTTCCTGCCTGTCCGCTATCTCCACTTGGATGTCCCAACGTTACCTTAAACTAAATCTCTCCAAGACTGAACTGGTTCTCTTTCCCTCATCCAATGCCCACATTGTTCCCGAGGTATCTATAATGGTTAACAATTCTACCATCACCCCATCTTCCCAGGCCCGGTGCCTTGGGGTTATCCTTGATTCTGCTCTGTCCTTCACTCCTCATATCCAATCACTTATCAAATCATGTCACTTTCACCTAAGAAATATCTCCAAAATATGATCATTTATCACCCAAGATGCTGCCAAAATTCTTATTCACTCTCTTATAATATCTCGCCTGGACTACTGTAACTCCCTATTAATTGGCCTTCCCCTCCAAAGACTGTCCCCTCTCCAGTCCATAATGAATACTGCTGCCAGGCTCATACACCTTTCCAACTGCTCCTCCTCTGCCGTGCCACTCTGCCAATCCCTGCACTGGCTTCCCCTACCATCCAGGATAAAATTCAAACTAATGACTCTCACATTTAAAGCAGTTCATAACTCTGCCCCACCCTACATCTCTGAACTCATCTCTAGGTACCATCCAACCCGCTTGTTACACTCCTCTACTGACCTGCTCCTCAAATCCTCTCTCATTCCCTCCTCACACGCTTGCATTCAAGACTTTGCAAGGGCTGCCCCCCTTCTCTGGAATTCGCTCCCACAAACTATCAGACTTTCTCCCAATCTCTCTGCCTTCAAGAGATCTCTAAAAACACATTTATTTAGAGAGGCTTACCCTAATCTAGTTTAGCAGCACCCTGTGCCACACCTCTCACAACTCTGTCATGCCCATTCCCACACCTTGTGTCTCAACCCTTTCTCCTTGTAGATTGTAAGCTCTTTTGGGCAGGGCCCTCTTCACCTCTTGTATCGGTTATTGATTGCTTTATATGTTACTCTGTACGTCCAATGTATGAAACCCACTTATTGTACAGCGCTGCGGAATATGTTGGCGCGTTATAAATAAATGTTAATAATAATAATAATTCTTTAGGGGAGGGGAAAAAATAGTACGAGGGGGGGTGGTGGGGAAGGTGTACAAGTCAGGGTCTTGTTCTCACAGAGTCCTGACTTGCTGGAAGGCAGAAAATAAAAATAAAAAAATGGATACAAAGGAAAGAATAGGTGTTATAATTGGTTAAACTGAAACAAAACTAAACCAGGTGGGGTGCCTCTTTTTACTCCTCTCGATTCCTCTCCGGGGATCCGAGAGGACCTATGGATTTTCATTTTTGTTTCAATCCCGACTCATCCCAATGTCCCGTGGGACTTTCAGTTGGGTTTTTCCCCTCCATTTCTCTTTCCCACCTCCTGTTTACTTTTATAGGTCTGTATTAGTATACCCCCATGTTCTTATTAGTGCAACCTTACAACTTTGTAAAAAGTAATCATATCCCCACGCAAGTTGTTTTTTCCCAGAAAAATGAACCCCAATCTCCACAGACTTTCCTCATAACTTAATTGTTAAGTTTCTTCAACCAGTTTAGTTGCTTGCATTTGCACTCTTTCCAGCTACATAACCATTCTTTTAGGCTATGGACACAGAAAAGGCTGATCTGCCTTTGGCAAAATCCATTCTGTTTGTCTGCTGACAGGCTGATGTTATGCTTGTCCGTGCATTCAGAACGGGCCAAGGGATCAACCTTTTCTCTGCCTGTGTTTCTGTGCAGACAGAGAAATTGCCTTGTTAGCCCATAGCCTTAAGGGCTATGGCCCAAAACTGCACTGCATACTCAAGGTGAGGCCTTACCAGAGACCTATAAAGAGGCAAAGTGTAGGTTTTCATCCTTCAGGTTTGGCCCTTTTTATGCAATACTGTAATTGTTCTCTGTTAACTTTCTCAATGGAGGTAAATGGAACATTTTCTATTTGTAACAGTGCTGTAAGTGGAGTACCGCAATGGTCTGTCCTTGATTTGTTGCTTTTTAATTTGATTAATGACCTTGTAAATGACATTGTAGTACTGTCTCTGTCTTTGATGGTGCTAATATCTTGATAAGAAACAACTTTGGTGTGCACTCCACTAAACAGACACTACAAGTTGTTCAAAGGATTTTTATGTCCCCCATTCTGCTCTAGGGATTCACAGACTTCACTGTATGACATTATCTTTTTAATATATTCTGGCCTTCAAGCACACTGTATGAGAATAAATCGGCCGAAGTGCAATAACTCAACACTGAGCCTCATTTGCCCAGTAATACGAACTGTAAAGAAACAAAATTAATTATTAAGACTATTCATTAAAGAAGCACATATAAAACTAGGATGAAAATAACAGTTTAAAAAATGGAGACTTTCAGAACTGGCCAGTTCTCGAATTTAGTCAAATCTGTATGCAAAGTGGTAACATCCTACCTGGAAATTATAGTTTTTACAAATGCAAGAAGTCTGACTGGGAAAATGGGAGAGCAGGAGGTGCTGGTGCTGAAGGGGAAATATGATTTGATTGGCGTTACTGAAACGTGGTTGAATGAGTCTCATGACTGGGCAGAACATATAGGAGACTATTCTTTGTTTCGGAGGGGCAGGGGCAATAGAAAAGGAGGAGGGGTGTGTCTGTTGGTTAAGCAGGAATTAAAAGCAAATATAAAGGGGGAAGTGATGATGGTAAATGAAAAGCCTGCTAGGTTGGGGCAAATGATAATAATGGGGGATTTTAATTACCCTGATATTAACTGGAGCAATAGTACTGCCAGGACAGTAAATGGGAACAAATTTATAAAGCATGAAAACTTTTTGTCACAGGTTGTTGAGGAGCCAACAAGAAACTGGATCTAGTGATCTCTAATGACCCAGAATGTATAGAAAATGTGCAAGTGGTTGAACCCCTGGGTAATAGTGACCATAGTGTTATTTAATATGATGTTTGGTGCAAAAAACAAATATACACTGGGACAAAGAAGACCCTGAATTTTAAAAGCATATTTTACCTCCTTAAGGGCAGTGCTTCAGATTGGGGTGTTATGTTTTCTGCTAAAAACACAGAGCAGAAATGGTTGTCATTTAAAATGATATTAAATCATTGCTGTTCTCAATTTATTCCCGTAAGAAGTAAATGTAGAAATGTTAAGAATCACCCTATCACAGCAGTTAAGAGGGAAAAGGAAATGGGAAAGAAGCAGCATTTAATGAATAGAAACACTATAAAAAGTGTTGTAATACAGTAATCAAGAAGGCAAAGATAGAAAATGAGGAGCACATTGCTGCAGAGGCTCAGACTAACCCCAAAAAAGTTTTTGTAATAGTAATATTAATAGTAAAAAGATGCGGGTTGACAGTGTGGCCCCAGTGAATTATGGTAATATGGTTACAAGAGATACAGAAAAGCCAAATGTGCTAAACCAGTTCTTTTCTTCAGTGTATACAGTAGAGGAGCCAGAGTGACCCACTCAATAGCTGCAATGCTGGCTCAGCTCAGTCTAGTCAGTGGTTGGATGGTGCATAAAGGTTTACTTAAATTAATGTGAACAAGGTACTAGGGCCAGATGGAATACACCCTTGGGTACTGAGAGAGGTCAGTTCAGTTTTACAATGGCCTCTATTTCTGATATTCTCAGACTCGCTTTCATCTGGTTGGCAATTATTGGCCAGTAAGTTTGACATCCATGTTGGGCAAGTTTTTTGAAGGCATATTAAGGGGTCACATACAGAATTATGTTCTGGAGAATGGTATTATGAGCAGTAATCAGCATGGCTTTATGAAGGACAGGTCATGTCGGACAAATTTGTCAGTGGGGTTCCTCAGGGTTCTGTATTGGGTCCAATTTTATTTAACTTGTTCATTAATGACTTAGGGGAGGGTATTATAAGTAGCTTGTCAGTATTTGTCAGTGTTTGCTGATGACACAAAACTCTGCAGCCCGATTAATCCTATCCATTCTTGCAGCAGAATCTTGACAAACTGGCAATCTGGGCAGCTAAGTGGCAGATGAGATATAATGTGGATAAATGTAAGGTGATGGACCCTGGGATGTAAAATATGCCACTTATTCCCTTAATGGGACTGCACTTGGTAAATCCATAATGGTAAAGGACCTTGTAGATAATAAACTTGGCTGTAGCAAGCAATGCCAGGCAGCAGCTGCAAGGGCAAACAAGGTTTTGAGTTGTATTAAAAGGTCCATAGATTAATGGGAGGAGGGGGTTATTCTTCCCCTTTACAGAGCGCTGGTAAGGCCCCATCTAGAATATGCCATTCCGTTTTGGTCTCCAGTGCTCAAAAGTGACATTATTGAGTTAGACAGGCAACTAAGCTGGTAAAGGTAATGGAAAGACTCAGTTATGAAGAAAGACTGGCCAAGTTGGGTTGTTTACACTGAAGAAGAGTTATGGGAGATAGCTTTTAGTTCAAGTTGATCCAGAGATTGGTGCGATTGCCATCTTGGAGTCAGGAAGGAATTTTTTCCCCTCTGTGGCAAATTAGAGAGGCTTCAGATGGGGTTTTGCCTTCCTCTGGATCAACTAGTAGTTAGGCAGGTTATATATAGGCATTATGGTTGAACCTGATGCGTGTGTGTTTTTTTTGACTAACTATTTTACAAAATATCATCAACTAGTACACTTATAAAGTGCTCAAAGCTAAACTCTTTTTTATTTTACTTTAAAGTAATAGCCTAATCTCATTCTCAGTCAAAATAGTGTTTGTGTTAAATGTTGATTTAAACAAAAATGCTTTAACTAAGCTTCAACGTTCACCAAGTAATCAATTATGTTCGAATGCCCATGAACCTTTCACTTGAGGCAATCTCCACAGTTCAATAAAACATGCAGGTCACTTACTGCTCAAAATCGACCCTGGGCCGAAGGGGAGAATTCCACTGGTAAAAAACAGCTTTGGTGTACGCTCCACAGACTCCCGGGCAGCGGTAAAATTTAAACATGGCATAGGCCTTTAAATACGTACCATCACACATAATGTATTAGGAGATATCTATGTGAATAAAGCTTTTTACATTTCACTGCTGTCTGGGAGTCCGTGGACTGCGCGCCAGAGCGGTTTCTTATCAATATATTAACATCATCAAAAACTGAGGCAGTACTGCAATGTCAATTTCAAGGTCATTAATAATTAAATTAAAAAGCAATGAATCAAGGACAGACCATTGTGTTACTCCCTTCACAGCACTGATAGATCAAAAAGAAAAAGTTCCATTTACTACCATTCTTCCTAGGCCAGTAATCTACATGGGAATCTCAAAGCGTCCTCTATGATTGTCAGTATTGCAGTATTACAGTCTGGAAAGTGGGGTCGGGGGTGCATTTCTGCTACAAATCTCACCCCTCCTCCAGTGGCTTTAGAACATGACCTCTTGTTCTAGTGCTGATCTATCCTTATCCAGTAATTAGTGCTAATTAACTGAATCAAAGCAACAAAGTTCCCTGAATACATACTAGTCGACAATTAGCTTGATCATTTGAGAGACAGGTTAAATCTTGCAATTAGGGATGTAGTGGATTTTGGCTAATTACCACTTTTGTACTGTTTGGATTCAGCCACATAGTTAGTATTCTGACAGCATAACGTTTCTGTCAGCCTGGGCCAAATCTATGCTCGCTGACAAAGAGATGTACCATGAACAGCAGCCTTTCCTAATTCCAAGTTTCAGTGACACTCAAGAGTTACTTTAAAGAGACAAGGAAAATAATTGCATAAATCCATAAGATTAAACCTTTAACAAGATCTCTGCAAATTAACCAGAAGAGGACAGAACACTTTTCCCAGCTGGCCGCTGCCACTTCAAACCTATTTGGGGTAGAAAGAAATCTCTTCTTTCTGACAGTGAACATCACATTTAATCATCATTTTGTCTCAACCATAGATTAGCTTTGGCGAACTATGCTACAGGGAATTTTGTTAACTCCTTTGTGCAGAATACACGGGGCATGAAATATTTTTACAAAGCTTGGGCCTCTTAACAACCATTTTAAAGACTGCAAAATTTAGCAACATAAAATAGGATTTAAATTGAATAAGTATTAAATATACAGGTATGGGATCCCTTATCCAGAAAGTTCCGAATTACGGAAAGACCATCTCACATAGACTCCATTACAAGCAAATATAATTAGTGATGAGCGAATTTTTTCACCAGACATGGATTTGCAGCGAATTTCCGCATTTAGACATTGGCGAATTGTTTTGTGAAACGTCCGTGAAAATTCGTTGCGGAAAAATTCGTCGTGCAGAATTTTTTTTGTCGCGCGTGAAATTGAGCGCCAGCGCTTCAAAAAAGGCAAAAAAAAAATAGCCGCAGCGACAAAAAATAGATGCGGGCAACAAAAAAATAGTGCGAAAAATGCATTTCGTGAATTTTTCTCCATTTCGCGAATTTTATGGGACAGATTCACTCATCACTAAATATAATTAATCCTTATTGGAGGCAAAACAATCCTATTGGGTTTATTCAATATTTCATTTATATTTAGCAGACTTAAGTTATGGAGTTCCAAATTACGGAAAATCCAGAAAACGCAAAAAGAAAAAATCGGTTGTGCTATCCAAAATAAAGTCTATAGTGAAGTTAACTTGGAGTGTGTATTCCTAAAAGCCATGGCTTCCGGCTATAGACATGTTAAGTGCAAAATACAATAAAGGAAGTCACTCATGAT
Source organism: Xenopus tropicalis (assembly GCF_000004195.4). Lineage (NCBI taxonomy): Eukaryota > Metazoa > Chordata > Amphibia > Anura > Pipidae > Xenopus > Xenopus tropicalis. Next base: position 34,010,910 of record NC_030684.2, on the reverse strand, counting down.
TCAGTAGGTGCAATAGGTAGGGGGATGCTACATTGAAAAAAGGAACGAGAGGTTCCCGAAACGTCTGTATCCTTCTCACTGATTACTCCAGTAAACCTGCATGGAGGCAGTTTTTTGCACCTACGGAATCGTGAGTGACTTCCTTTCTCGTATTTTGTACTTAACTTATGCAGAAAACCCCAGGTCCTGAGCATTCTGGATAACAGGTCCCATACCTGTAATTGGTATCAAACTTCAGAAGGTACACTGCAGAATGTGTTGTCACTTCATAAATACACGTTAATATTAAATTCCCCCTGTACTCTTGAATTTGATCAGTGACTTATCACTCAAGTTTTATACTGCAAACAAACTTACCTTCTGCACTATGCCAATTAATTCATGTACCTACAATTTCTATCACCTGTTTTGTTTGCCCTAAGGCTACAAATCTATGATCAAGTGAGCTTCCACAATAGATGACTACTAAATACCGTACCTGAAAATGTCCTTCAAATAGTCTGTGCTCATTTCTACTCTAAATGTGTTTGTTACTCATCTTTTATTCCCTAGTTCTTTCCTTTTTTATAACTATTATTCACATTCTTCTTTCACCTTTGCCCTCCGCTCACATTAAAGCATTGTGCTGCTGTCAGTGCGGCTCAGCGCTCCAGAGTTATAACTGCTCCTTCACTATGTTCAGGGTATTATTAAAACAAGCATATAGTTATAATAAAAACATGTCCATCAGAGTTGAAAGACTGCAACAAGAGAAGGGTAAGGATGAAGGCTGTTGAGTTGTAAGGGATTAATTACTAGGCAGTTATGTACGTTAGTATTTATACATGTTTTTATGAATGTTCTACAAATGTACTTTTAATATGCAAGCACTCAATAATGAAAAATATTCCTAATCTTTCTCCAGCTTTGGCTGGCCACAGATATTCCTATTGAAGGTAGGGAAGCACAGGGGTTATTACTGCTGCCTTGCAGCACTTTGTATGTTCTCCTCATGTCTGCATGGGTTTCTTCTGGGTACTAAGGTTTCCTCCAACACTCCAATAAAAACTGACCCTACTGTTTGTAAATGTGATAGGAGCCTGCCCCAGGGGAGCAGGGACTGATGTGAATGATGTATAACTTCTGTGTGCAGAAATGTCAGAGCTATATAAAAATAAGAAATACATATACATATTCTGCATTTACAGCAAAACCAGAAAAAAATGACACATATCCAGACAGGGCTAAAAAAACAAACAAACAGTATTTATTAGGGATTAGTCATAAGCGAATCTGTCCCATTACGCTTCAGCATAAAATTCACGAAACAGCTAAAAAATTTTTTGTCGCCCGTGCATTTTTTGCCGCGACCACGCCCTTTTTTTGACGCGACTGCGCCCATTTTGCCACGACCACGCCCTTTTTTTGACGCGACTGCGCCCATTTTGCCACGACCACACCCAATTTAATGCGCAACAAAAAAAATCCGTGCGGCGAAATTTTCACGGAAGTTTCATGAAACAATTCGCAAATGGCGAAATGCGGAAATTGCCTGCGAATCCATGCCTGGCAAAAAAATTAACTCATCACTATTAGGGATGCATTGATTTCATACTTTTGAAAGTATAGCTAAATACTGAATCTTCTACAAAGATTCGGTTGAGAATCAAATCAAATCTTAACCCTGATTCCTGATTCCCTTTTCTCTGTAATAATAAAACAGTACCTGTACTTGATCCCAACTAAGATATAATTACCCCTTATTGGGGGCAGAACAGCCCTATTGGGTTTATTTAATGGTTAAATGATTAACTTTTCTCTGTAATAATAAAACAGTACCTTGTACTTGATCCCAACTAAGATATAATTACCCCTTATTGGGGGCAGAACAGCCCTATTGGGTTTATTTAATGGTTAAATGATTCCTTTTTCTCTGTAATAATAAAACAGTACCTGCACTTGATCCCAACTAAGATATAATTACCCCTTATTGAGGGCAGAACAGTCCTATTGGGTTTAATTAATGTTTTATTGATTTTTTAGTAGACTTAAGGTATAAAGACCCCTTATCCGGAATACCCTTGGTCCCAAAAATTCTGGATAACAGGTCCTATACCTGTATATTAAAATATGAGAAAAAAAAATGTACATGATCCATAAATCAAGCGACATGGGGAGGCCCATTTATCAACATTCTGAGTGGTTTTAGAGTTTTTTTGAACCACGAAAAAACTCCTTTCCACTAAAACCACAAATTAAAATCCAGAACAAAAACAAACAAAACATGAAAACCTCAAATTCTTCTTTTTTTCTTATAATTTGTTTGCGATTGCAAACCCAAAACAAAACCAGAAATAAAATAAAGATGATTACAATTTGCCTAGGACTTCTACGTGACTTTGACAGCTTTTATTTAGCATAGTTTTGCCTTATGGGCTGCTAGAGGTTGGGGTTTGGTTGAGTTTAGCAGCGAGGATTGAGCTGAAAATAATTGCATCTGCTTTCAGCAGGCTCAGTTATTGGGAAATTCTGTGAAACCCTTTGAACTGTGGTGAAACTGCATGGAAATTTGCACCTAGTTTGTGTCCCTTTCATTCATTTATAGCCGGTGTGTTAATACTTTGGTAGAATTCTTTTTCGGCCAGTTGAATTACAATATCTAACACATGCTGCTATGCGACACAGAAACGTTCATTTATAATAAGCTGATGAGATCAAAACCTTTAATCAGAGACACACATTCAATTCCCTTTGGAGGGTAATGATTATTAAACTATATTCATGCAGTGTTGCCAGCAAAAAAAGCATGGCCTGGTCATGTTTGTGAATGTTACAATGTGACCCAAGTTACCCAAGGTGTTGGCCAAACAAAAGTCTAATTCGTTTTTAGGCAACATGATCTGAGGGAAAACATTTTAACCCTTTTACTGACAGCCGTTTTGGTCAAAGCGGAACTTGTATTGCCAGACAGTTTTTTTAAGATTTTGCACTGTTTCAATTTAGGGGCTTTCCTTGGGGGGACTTTTAGTTTAACCAGGAAAACAATATATATTTTTTTTCAGGACAACCTAAGCTTTCAAAATATGGTAGAATTTTTGTGTAATTCCAATTCTATAACAAGATATAGGCTTCTAAATGTCTAAAACATGAAAATAATTAATATTTTCCATAATATAAACACATACTGTATAGCATAAACAAAAATTATTTTATGCACAAAAATACAACTGATTTGGAAAGTACCATGTCTTCTTAACATGCCAATACCAAATATATATAGTTTTATGGAGATTTGTCACTTGTATAGGTCACAAACTCCCAGCAGTACACTACCAAATTTCCAAAGCACTGCTCCAGAAAGCTGCATACTTTAGATTTCAAGGCCAAAAATTCCACTAACAGAAGGTTTATCTCAGAAAATTATTAAATTATTATTATGTTTTTGGAAAGAACAGATTGTGGGGAATCCAGAGTGGGCACACATGTCTGTCTATTCCAAAACACTTAGTTGCAATGCTTTCCTAAAGTTACTAGTTTTTATTAAAATTTGTGAATTTTTTGAAAAATTGCAGCAAAGCTTCCAGTCTATTGTATCTTATCTCGTACAGGTCATAAAGTAACCAAATAAAACACCCTAAATTTGAACACCAGGGGTTCACTGAACAGTTTGATGCCCAATATGTATAGATTTAGCTAAGTATGTGGCATGTAGAGGCCCCAATGTGAACACACCCCCCTATGATCTATTTTTTGTCACTTCAGCTCCTGCAAAATCAACACATTTACATCATTTTATGTGGGATAAAGCTACAAAAAAAGTACGCTCACCCCAGAAAGCCATATATTTTTGGAAAGTACACATCCCCCCGAATCTAAAATGGGTACCCATGTCTTTCTACTCCAAAGTACCAAGCCACAAAGCTTTTCTAAAGTTAGCAATTTTGATGACATTTCCAAAAATCCCCTCAAAGCTTCCACTTTGCAGCACCTTATCTCCCACATAACATTAGGTACCAAGATAAAACACCCTAAATTTGAACGGCAGGGGTCCACTGAACAGTTTGATGCCCAATATTTATAGGTTTCTCTAAGTATGTGGCATGTAGGGGCCCCAATGTGAACATACCCCCATATGATCTTTCATTTTAGCTCCTGCAAAATCCACACATTTATGTCATTTTATGTGGGATAAACCTACAAAAAAGTATACTCACCCCAGAAAGCCATATATTTTTGGAAAGTACACATTCTTACAAATCCAACATGGGTAAAGAAGTCTTTCTACACCAAAGTACCAATCTGGAAAGCTTTTCTAAAGTTAGTGGTTTATATGACTTTTCTGAAAAACTAAAAATGTTGCAATTTGCCACATTTATCTGACAACCTTTCTTACATACAATGACACATCACGTTAAATATGAATGCCAGAGGTCTACTGAATAGTTTGATGCCCAATATGCAAAGATATGTGGTGTACAGAGGCACCCAAATGAAAATAGTGCATATGAATTTTCTCAGCTGTCAACTCAGTTTTTGGAAAAAAAAGCCCAAATGACCGTGTATTATATGCCTTAAGACCCCCTAACCAAATATTTTTGGAAAGTACACATTCTGACACATCCAACATGGGTAAAGAGTAATTTCTACACCAAAGTACCAATCTGCAGAGCTTTTCTAAAGTTAGTGGTTTCTATGACATTTTAAAAAATCGCCTAAAAATTTTGCAATTTGCCCCTTTTATCTTATGCAATTTCTTGCATACAAAGGCAAATCACCCCAAATAGCAACACCTAAGGTCTACTAAACAGTTTGATGCCCAATATGCATAGATATACCAAAGTTTGTGGTGTGTACTGACCCCAAAATGAAAATAGTGCATATGGATTTATCGCCTGCCAACTCAGATTTTGCATACAGAGCCCCCTGACAGTGTATTATGTGCCATAAGACCCCCAAACTATACAGAGACCCCCAGAAAACCATACATTTTTGGAAAGTACACATTCTGACAAATCCAACATGGGTAAAGAGTCCTTTCTACACCAAAGTACCGATCTGCAAAGCTTTCCTAAAGTTAGTGGTTTTTATGACATTTATCGCCAAATATTTTTGGAAAGTACATATTCTGATGAATTCAAAATAAGTAAAGTTATTTTCTACACCAGAGTACCACATGGCAATGCTATGCTCAAAACAGATCAGGAACACTTATACAGGGAAAAAAAGGAATAAAACCACAAAAATTGTGCAAATCAGTGAAACAACAAAATAAGTCACATGACAGTGTAATTAGTGGTCAGAATATCTGATCCAATAGTCACACTGTCAAAATAAAAGGTTTTTAGGGAAAAACTAAAGACAAAGGGGTAAAATAAATTAGTAAAAAAAAAAGTGTTTCTGTGTGTTTGTGTATACATGTGTGTACACATGTAAAAGTTGTGTGACAATGTGTAAATGTGTATATGGCTGTATATAAGTGTGCTAAAGTGTGCAAAATTAGAAAAAAAAAAACCAAAAAAACTGTTCTAAATTGTGTGCTATATGTATTTGTAAATGCAAGTAACTGTATGTAAGGTGTGTAGTAAGGCAAATAAAAGCTACTTACCTGTCCTGGAGGTAGAGGGACACACTGATCACATGGAGAGGTCCTGAGTCTGCTGGAGGGTCCGTGTGCAGAGCTCATCAAGCAGCAGGAAGTGAGTGGGCATTGCTAGAGGGGGGAGGATGTGGGGGGGGGGGAGGAGCAGGAGAAAGCAGCAGATGCAATCGCATCTGCTGCTTGGAGATCGGTCCTGCGATGATCGCATCGCAGGACCTACATGACAGCCCCCCTGGCTCATTGCCCAGGGGGCTGTCATCGCTCATGTGCCGCTTCTGCAGAGAGAAACCTCGATCGTATGACATACGTGGTTGGCAGGTAACGCATATTTCTGCAATCACGTATGCCATACGTCGTTGGCAGCAGAAGTGTTAAAAGAGAAGGAAAGATAAAAAGCTTTATCAGGTCTATGTAAACACAGCCATAAGCACTCACAGAGTCCTATCCCTAGAAACACAAGATTTCTTGTCTCCTTTTTTGTAAACATGTTCTTTGGTATAAGACTTCCTTTCTCAGATGTTGCATAATGTGTAGGGCGCAACATAGCTGAAGCGAAGGTAGTGTCTGTGGAAGTGATGTATGCGGACGTGACGTCACAGTATCAAGGAAGAGGATCGCGCACACTCGTGCAGTGACTTTTCTGGCGCCATACAAGGTATAAAACTGTGGATTATATTATATGCACTAGAGTTCCCTCGACAAAGGCATTTGAGCCAAAACGTTGGGGTCGACTGATATCCGCAGCCTTTTGCAATATCAGTCGCCTCGTCGGGCCGCCATAAACGCACAGAATATCATACAAAATGAGGTTCGTATGATATCATCAGTGCATGTATGACCAGCTTTAATTAAAACCCAATGGGGGTTCACAAAAAAATGATAATCACAAGCTTAAGAGATTTAAAAATGGCAAACAGGGCTGCTCCTGCAATGAGGCAATGTGAGAACCTTTCCTCAGGCCGCAGTGAGCAGCCAGTAGCCATCTCTGGTAACTTAAAAAGCTGAATTTTTGTTTTTTAGCAATGCAGCCCCCTCTGGACCCACTCCGATGCGAAAGCAGTAAGCGCGGAACAGGAGAGAGGGGGCAGCAGAATCGCCACTGGACATAAATTGAATTTTTTAATGTTCTGAACCTGATTTATTAGCTTTATTTGAGTAGCACACTTCCTACAGGGACAAACAGGAAATGGTTTCAGGTTTATTTTTTGAATATGACATATTTATGTCAGAACTACTCCTAGGAAACATGTATAGTGTGACAGACAGCTAGAGTCCGCGCTCGTGACCTTATCAGAAAAGCAGTTGTTTCATGATCATGTTAAAGAACTCACTTTTATTTTGTTTTCAATGGATTATCTCCTTTGTGATATTTAGAATTGCTTCTTCAGTTCTGTGTTTTCAGTCAGAATCATATCTTATAAATATTAATATTTGTTAAGAGATTCTGCAGAGAAAACTTTCTTGATACCCTTGGAAAATGTTATTGCTGCAATGAAGCGAGCACTCTCAGCAGTGGTATTTTGCCCTCTAGAGTGTCTCTATAGGTTTGATAAGGTTGCAGTGTGACCTGAAGAAGTCCCTGGCAGTGAGCCAGCAATCAAAATACAAATATTTTATGAGAATAATGTGGTTTGTTATATATAATGATATTCTATATAAAAAAAACAAGTGCACCATTAAAGTGTTAACCCGGATCAAGTTTACACTCACTTTAAATATATAATACACACTTTGAGCTGTATTAATGTTTGTTTGTTTATAAAAAAAAAAAACCATCATGGAAAAGTGCTGTCTAAGACAAAGGTCTCACAACTGAGACTGTGCTAAAAATATTTGCATTGAAGGATAAGTGAACCTTTAAAATAAGTTGATGTAAAATTGATGAGAGTGCTAGCCTGAGCACTTTTGCAATTTACATTCATAATTTATTTTTTTGAATTCCAAGATTGTAAGGGTTAAAATTAGGGTTGCCACCTCTGCCGGCTAAGAAAGCCAGGCAGCGGGCAGGGTGATGTCATGGGGGGGAGGCGGGCAGGAGCAGGGAGGAGGTGGGGCTGTGACATCATGGGGGTGGGGCTATGGCTGTTACTGAGTCCTGCCCGGTTTGTCTAATTAGGGAAACTGGGCAGGATGTTTTGACCTGGACAGCCAGGGCCGCCATCAGAAATCACGGGGCCCCTCACAATAAAGTTTTCTGGGCCCCCCCTCCTTCCACACCCCCAATGGCCCCTCCCCCAGTGACCCCTCCCATCAATACAAAGGACATAAAACTTTGGTAGCCTAAATCATTGCTAGCCAGCCCAGGGCCCCCTAAAACTTTGGTAGCCAGGGCCCCCCTAAACAGGCCCCCCCCAAAGCATCCTCCAGCTTCCCCCAGGCCCCCCCAAAGCATCCTCCAGCTTCCCCCAGGCCCCCCCAAAGCATCCTCCAGCTTCCCCCAGGGCCCCCCACAAAGCATTCTCCAGCTTCCCCCAGGGCCCCCAAGCATCTGCCAGTTCCCACCTTCCCTCCCCCCAACTGCCTGCTGCCGTGGTGTCCTCCACTATGTGCCACGGCTCCCTGCTACTTCTGCGCTTTTATAAGGTTGCGCCCCGTGCGTGTGACGTCAGTACACACGGGCACAACCTTATAAAAGCACAGAAGTAGCAGCACATAGCAGAGGACGCCGCCGGAGCCGGAGGAAGTGAGGGCCCGGACTTGATTAAAGGGGGCCCGAGCTAAGAAAACTTTAGCACGGCGGGCCCCCTTTAAAGCTAAAAACGTCCGGGCCTGGGACGATTGTCCCCCCTGTGCCCCCCTGATGGCGGCCCTGTGGACAGCCTTTCCGAAAACCAGGCTGTCCGGGTCAAAACCAAACAGGTGGCAACCCTAGTTAAAATACTGTTAATATGAATGCATAACTGCTGGTCACTTTCTGAGCATGAAGTTGTCAAGGACATTGCTGAGTTAGTTGTCAGGAGAAAGAAAAGGGACTGGTATGAAGTTCTTCTGGTTAGGAAAGACGTGAGAAAAATTGTCTGAGGTTTCTAATATTTTCCTAACCAGAACATAAGATCAGCCCTCTTTGTCAATCTCCTCGAGTCCTTCATATTTGCAAAGTGACCAGCAGATGGTGCTGTTGTAACAAAATGCATTTATATTAACAGTATATTAATCCTTAATTTCTTAGAATTAAAAAAATATATTCTAATAATTTATTTTAAAGATTTACTTATCCTTTAATGCTTCACAGCCAATTTTTTTTAGTCTCAGCAGTGAATCCCTTGCACTTTTCCATGATGTTTTTTTTTTTTTTTTTTTTTTAAAAACCATGAATACAGCTCAATGTGGCTGTTATATATGTAAAGTGAGTGTAAGCTTGATCAGGGACTTTTTTTTTTTAATTAAAGCAATGTACATTTTATCCTTCCATTATCATATAAAAAAAAGAATATCATTATACAGGTATCGGACCCCTTATCTGGAAAACCATTATCCAGAAAGTTCCGAATTACAGAAAGGCCATCTCCCATAGACTCCATTATAAGCAAATAATTCACGTTTTTAAAAATGGTTTCCTTTTTCTCTGTAATAATAAAACAGTACCTGTACTTGATCCCAACTAAGACATAATTACCCCTTATTGGGGGCAGAACAGCCCTATTGGGTTTATTTAATGGTTAAATGATTCCCTTTTCTCTGTAATAATAAAACAGTACCTGTACTTGATCCCAACTAAGATATAATTACCCCTTATTGGGGGCAGAACAGTCCTATTGGGTTTATTTAATGGTTAAATTATTCCCTTTTCTCTGTAATAATAAAACAGTACCTGTACTTGATCCCAACTAAGATATAATTACCCCTTATTGGGGGCAGAACAGTCCTATTGGGTTTATTTAATGGTTAAATGATTCCCTTTTCTCTGTAATAATAAAACAGTACCTGTACTTGATCCCAACTAAGATATAATTACCCCTTATTGGGGGCAGAACAGCCCTATTGGGTTTATTTAATGGTTAAATTATTCCCTTTTCTCTGTAATAATAAACCAGTACCTGTACTTGATCCCAACTAAGATATAGTTAATCCTTATTGGAGGCAAAACAATCCTATTGGGTTTAGTTACTGTTTAAATAATTTTATTAGCAGACTTAAGGTAGGAGATCCAAATTACAGAAAGACCCCTTATCCGGAAAACCCCAGGTCCCAAACATTCTGGATAATGGGTCCCATACCTGTATATAACAAACTACCTTATTCTCATAAAATATTTGTATTTCTATTGCTGGACTCACTGCCAGAGAATTCTCGAGGTCACATTACAACCTTATTGGATCTATAGAGACAATCTAGAGGGCAATGATAACAATGCTGAGAGTGCTCGCTTCATTGCAGCAATGCCATTTTCCAAGGATATCAACAGAGTGTTCTCTGCAGAATCTCTTAACAAATATTAATATTTATAAGTTATGACTTTGACTGAAAACATAGAGCTGAAAAAGCAAAGGAATATCACAAAGGAGATAATCAATTGAAAAAAATAAAAGTGAGTTCTTTAACATGAACATGAAACAGCTGCTTTTCTGATAAGGTCACGGGCGTGGACTCTTGCTGTCTGTCATATTATACATGTTTCCTAGGTGTAATTCTGACATAAATATTTAAAAAATAAACCCAAAACCATTTTCTGATTCACACTCTAGGAAGTGTGCTACTAAAATAAAGCTAATAAATCATCAATTTGACAGTAACTTATTTAAAAGGTTTACTTTTCCTTTAAGATACTCCTCTACACTGTGTCTTAGTTTAGCCGAAGTCTCTGTTTTTATCCAGTGGGGAAATTTTGATAGTGGATCAAAATAGTATCGGAGTACATAATTGGTCATAACCAACCCCCATTGATTCTTCACATTTAATGGAGAATTCCAAAATGGTGCAAAGAGCCAGGGCTTAGTTTATCTGCTGTTAGATTGATTCAGCTGCCATGTATAGTTCTCCTGATAAATCCCATCATAAGTGGTCGGTAATAAGTGGACCTAGAATTGCAGTTGTAATCCTTTTCATTCCAGCATATTTTGCAATGGGGATTACTTTTTCTCTAGAAACGATCAATTCATTCTCCACTGTAAAATTGTTGTTTGGATTTACCTATGGGCACAAGATTTGGAATAACTTCCAGTTCATAACCCTACTCCGCTATGGCACTGGAAAAGATCTCCACATCGCATAGGGTTCCGCAACTCTGTTGACAGCACCTCTTTGCTCTAATAATTTCCCTTACCCTATGGTAGGAAATGCCAAATATGACCCCTACGTTGCATATTGTTCCATTCAAGAAGAGTGAAGGGCTAAAACCATATTTTTTTTAATGAAAACGTAATGCTTGCACTTAGCAGTATGAAATTATCCACTAGATGTTATGTATTGAAATGTCAGGAAACTATATAATCAGAAAGTGAGGGGGTTTTTTTTGCCTCTTTCTTTCAATATGGAAATGCTTTAGCCCTTAGGTAATATACCCATAAAACACAGATAATTAATAAACAAGCACAGCCTTTGCAAAACCTTAGTATTTTTCAGAAATTGCTTTTCAGTGCTTAGAAGGTTCTACGCAACGCCAGCAGAGGGCACTAGTTGCTTTGCGAAGGTTACACGCCATTAAAATTCCCTTAACAGGTTTTAACGATTGATTTGCACTGATAACCATCATTAACAACATCCCTGTGCTCTATACAGAGCCTCCCCCAGGCAATAGGGCTGAATTAAATCAGTCTCCCATGTGCAGTTAACATATTCATTGCCAGCACATTTATATCTGGCCCTGTGTTATAATAACTCATGAGAATTCATAGATGACATGAGTACCATTTATGCCTCAGAGGTTTTGAGAAAGGGAAGGATCACTGGCGGGAGGAAATCTACGTTGCTCGTAGGTATCAGTGACTTATCCTGGGCACACTTTGCACTTTGCCTCACAGGTTGTGGTCGATAATAAAGCACAAAGAGCTACATTGTTCTATATATACATTTAACACATACAATATGGATTCAGTGGTACTGCATTCCCAAAGGGCAGATGGTGGATAGCACATCTGCATGGCCTGAACACCCCCTGACTGTCATATGATTTAGAAAATAAAGCCTTTTATTCAACACTTGCAAATGGGCTGCCTTGTGGCTGACAGTCAGTAATGTCAGAGATTATGACTCAAGAGGTACAGACTATAGCCCTGGGAACAAGTGCTTTGTGCATGGGCCCCGACGGCCATGATTTTGCACTCATTAATGCTCACAAGTAACTTTATTTACACAGGGGTGATAACATTACAGAGAACAGACAGGTGGTGTGGGTGAATACATTCAGAATGAAGTGCAATATTGAACCCAATAAGTCATTTTCCCTCTGATCTTTGGAAGACCAATCTGGCTACATTTATAAATAGCAGAAACAATACCAGTATACAGCTTTTCATATTATTACAGTATGGGTGCAAAGCCGATAGTTTAGATAGTCCAAAGCAACTCTACAGCTGACAGTTATTGCTGGGAGTGTGATATACAATTGCCAGGCTGCCAGATTGAAAACCCGCAGTTAAAATACAGTGCACATCGTTTTTAAAGGCCTACATTAAGAACGAGTGCCTGAAGATAGGCCATTAGCAATTGAAACAGAGGCTGGGTGGCCTAATAGATTGCTTGGGGGTCAAATACAGACGACTGCAACATTTAGTCAGAAAGTGACCAGTTATAAACCTCTTGTGTATTTGTTGCCACTTACAGAACAGCTTGCTCTTTGGCAGGCAGTAATTACCCTGAATGACCAAACTGCGAGCAATCTGACAGTATACAGTATGAATTAATAAAGAAGCTGCACAAAATCATATTTCATGCAGTCGGAGAGCTTTCCCTTTATATTGTGGCCACTTGCACATCAACGTTTTGGGGGGTGCAACGCTTCCTTCAAGATATAGCTGGCAAAGTGAGGGTTGTGCTCCCCAGCATGTCTATGCACAGATGGTCGCAATAAAAGGGGCAAGCTGTCTGCCTTCATCATCTAGAGAGTTCTGCGCTACTAATACTGGAGTGTGGCAGTTATGGCAATCTTTTGTATTGTACTACAGGCATGGGATCCCTTATCCGGAAACCTGTTATCCAGAAAGTTCCAAATTAGAGAAAGGCTATCTCCCATAGACTCCATTATAAGCAAATAATTCTAATTTTTTAAAATTATTTCCTTTTTCTCTGTAATAATAAAACAGTACCTTGTACTTGGTCCAAACTAAGATATAATTAATCATTAATGGAGGCAAAACAATCCTATTGGGTTTATTCAATATTTGAATTACTTTTTGCAGACTTAAGTTATGGAGATCCAAATTACGGAAAGATCCCTTATGCGGAAAACCCCAGGTCCTGAGCATTCTGGATAACAGGTCCCATACCTGTACCGTTTTACTAATTTCCCAGTCAGTTATGGAGCTGCCTAAATTCCCTGAAATTAAATGAGTAGAAACTTAAACTTTTATAAAGATAGTTTTAAATTACTTTTATCTTTTATAGAATTCTAGGGACAGACCAAGTTCTTGCAAAAACAATACTTCAAACATGAAACATACCTTATGCATAGGGACAGTTCTGGTGGGCAAATATATTGTATTAATGGACTGTATGACCAATGACAGCAACTGTGCCTCATGGGGATGTCAGAAGAAAGGTTGTAGGGGCTTGTTTATGGGCAGACATCATACCCCTTCTCTGATGGTTTGTAACAAGGAAAAGTGTATGTGTACAAGCAGACAACCCCCCTGGAAGTGTGTTCTGACATTCCCAATGGGTATATTTAAGGGTGAAGACACACTGATACTAGTAGCAGCTACTTTTTCAATGCTACTGAACTCCAAAAAATCCCCTGCCATAGACAATACTGAGAATTGCCTCTGCTAAAACACATGTAGAGACAGTTATCAGTAAATGATCAGCATTGTCTATTTTAGCTACTGGTAGCCCCATGTGTCTTCACCCTAAAGGGGTTGTTCACCTTCACCTTAACTTTTTAGTATGTAGGGAGTGCTGTTTTCCAATTATTTAGCTTTGTGTTCAGCAGCCCTCCAGCTTGGAATTTCAGCAGGTATCTAGTTGCTAGGGTCCAATTAAACCTAACAACCAAGCAGTGGTTTGAAAGAGACAGAAATATGAATAGGAGAGGGCCTAAATAGAGAAATAAGTAATAAAAAGTAACAATAACAAAAAAGATTTTTTGACTGCCGGGGTCCTTGACCCCCATTTGAATGCTGGAAAGAGTTAGAACAGAAAGGCAAATAATTAAAAAACTATAAAGAATAAAAAATGAAGAGAAATAGTAAACTTCCTAAGAATAGGTCATTCTATAACATACTTAGGGGGAATGTGTGAATTTTATATGGGCCTTGCGAACGCGTAAACTGTACAACAGCGGAAGAAAGTTTTATTTTTTGGGACAGTACCCAGTATATGTAATAAAACTTCTTAATGAAAAAGTGGTGACGTTTGCTCCCAAAGCTTACACCGCCTTCAAGCATGCCTTAAAAAGTTTGCGATGCACAATTAAAGTTTGTGATGCAATAACAGACTAATGAACAATATTACATTGGGAAATGTTATTCTTCTTTGTGCACATTTTTTCTGTTTACGACTTTTATTACATTCCCCCATAAAAGATAACCTGAAGTTGAACCACTCTTTTAACTACCGCTACTTCATTGGGTCAGTGGTTAAGTATCACATTAATGAGTCTATGTAATAAATAGCCCATAGCAACCAATTAGCAGTTAGAATTTACTGATCAAACCTCTTATTGGTTACTATGGGTTCCTGCTACTGGGGCAAAAATTGTTCCTTTTTATTACATATGGGCGTAAGTGATCTAAGATGAAATAAAAACCTTGGACCATTGGTCTTGCGATAAGTGGCGATATTTATGCAAGAGTAGCAGTTCGTTTCTGCGTTAATTCTGGCAGTCTGAGAGTTTTTTGGCACTCGTTTAGGTTAACTGCATAATCTGCTATAAATCTTGTGGATTTTTTTTTTCACCACTACCAATGACCACATTAATGAATAAAAATAAAATATTATTTACAGGTATAAGACCTGTTATCCAGAATGCTCGGGAGCAAGGGTATTCCGGATAAGGGGTCTTTCCGTAATTTGGATCTCCATACCTTAAGTCTACTAAAAAATCAGTAAAGCATTATTTAAACCCAATAGGATTGTTTTGCCCCCAATAAGAATTAATTATATCTTAGTTGGAATCAATTACAAGGTTCTGTTTTATTATTACAGAGAAATAGGAATTTAGTTTTAAAAATGTGAATTATTTGATTAAAATGGAGTCTATGGGAGATGGGCTTTCCGTAATTCAGAGCTTTCTGGATAATGGGTTTCCGGATAAAGGATCCCATACCTGTATTAGCAATTTATAAATGTATTATTAAATTAGCTTATGGCCAATAGTCATTTCAGAAATCATTTATTTTTACATTATATTATTGTTAACTAATTAAATAATAATACATTTATAATGTATTACTTATAATTTACATGTATTCCCCCGGGCAATCATTAATTTTCACTGCTCATGTTTAGAAACTGACTTTATATCACTCCCACTATACAGTTTCTGGCTTTTCGTCCATATTCAGAGACAATAATAATCTTTAGTAAACCTTGCAAGACAACTAATGTAGCATGAATGCGATAATAAGCAAAATAGGCTCGCACTTTAATAAACCCGCTGCTGAGTTTTTCTGGTGCAAGTCATTATCGCTGTCTATTGCACCTTAGTAAACGGACGCCATGTCAGGAGGGACTTGAACCTGACCTTACTGTATCTCCTTTCTGAAAGGAACACAAATATAGGAAGGTAAAGGGGTGAGGCAGATCTTATTCAGGAGAACAAAACAGTAAGGGGCTCATGGTCCGTAAACCATAGGGCTGGGATCCTGCCTGTGATTCCCCCCTACTTCCCTGTGAGCGTTCCTGCTGATCTCTAAATGTAGGAGACAGGTGTTTCCCCTCTAATACATTTAACCATATAGGTAACACCATAATTAGAGCACAGAATAATAGTTGATTTTTTTTTCCATTCAACCAACAAGGTAAATGAGACTTGTGCAGCTGGTCTGAGCTAATGCTAGGGTAGTAATCCCTGTAGGATAGTTAGGACCCAGTAGTAAGGTTCTCAGTGTGTACACAAGATCTGGATTGTGAATCCTGCACTGGATCTCCTCATGATTTTAGGAAGCCTTTCTCTTCTCCAGCAGTCTAATCTCAATCTGAATTAAAGTGCCAGACTGCACCTACTATGCCGCACAGTAACTATTCTCGTTTCAAGATCACCAGGAGTTTGTGAGACACTTTGCCTTATAAACACAATGATGTCTGACTTAGTACCTGTAGTGGACGCTCAGCATTCTTAAAGGGACCTTGGACATTTCATGTAAGGGGTGACACACCATGTTTTCCCAGTTTGTATTCCCTAGCGTTCTATGCCTTATGTTGCATTCCCTAGCGTTCTATGCCTTATGTTGCATTCCCTAGCGTTCTATGCCTTATGTTGCATTCCCTAGCGTTCTATGCCTTATGTTGCATTCCTTAGCGTTCTATGCCTTATGTTGCATTCCCTAGCGTTCTATGCCTTATGTTGCATTCCCTAGCGTTCTATGCCTTATGTTGAATTCCCTAGCGTTCTATGCCTTATGTTGCATTCCCTAGCGTTCTATGCCTTATGTTGCATTCCCTAGCGTTCTATGCCTTATGTTGCATTCCCTAGCGTTCTATGCCTTATGTTGCATTCCCTAGCGTTCTATGCCTTATGTTGCATTCCCTAGCGTTCTATGCCTTATGTTGCATTCCCTAGCGTTCTATGCCTTATGTTGTATTCCCTAGTGTTCTATGTCTTATGTTGTAACTGTTATTTCACTGTTCTTGATTCATTGTTTATATCTTTTGTTTCCAATATACTACAATAAACTGCTTATGTATGTATTGTGTGGTTTATTGTGTTTTACATTGGCCATAATAATCACTGCTACTACTGTCCCCAGGGAGTTGTTTACCCACAAGTACTTAGTTTTAAGCCTTGGATAGATGCACATAACTTATCCAAACTCCACACATCTCTCAAGGAGATAAAGGAAGTGTGGGATCTACTTTAGTAATGTCCCAGTGTGGCCCTTGAAAGTAGTGCCAAGAAAGGGTTTCCTGGTATTTATACATCATTCACATCAGTCCCTGCCCCAGTGAAGCTTGCAGTCTAACATCCCTAACACATTTACACGCAGTAAGACCAATTTTATCAGACCAATTAATCTCCCCGTATGCCAATGTCAATGTATTTATGGGCAGCTGCTGTGCTGTTCCTACATATACACACACAAGGGGACTAGAATTGCAGCTTGCACATGCTTTTACAACTACTACAACAATTATAAATACTGATTATTTTCTACTGATCAATAGCCAGACAAGTTTTGTTTTCAAAATGCTGAGATTAAAAAAACAACTCCACATCCCAGGGAATTTGTCCAAAACAGAAGCCCCATGCACTGCTATATACAGTGTAGAGAGGCCGATACCTTATTCTGGCATGTGTTTAAACTTTGCTTAATGACACATTCCCAGGAATACATTTTATTCTGTATACACAAAGATAACATTAGTGCTCCATGAACTAAATGGGGCTGGTTTTTCATGATAAATTTCCTTACCACCACCACTGAGAATGAAACGTTATTCCTCATCTCAACACCTTGAAAATTCATTTATAATTTCTAATGTCCTCAAGGATGGTCTTTCTATTATGTTATCTGATTTTTTTCCCCAGTTTCGTATAATAAAGGTTTTAAATGATAACAAACAGTTCAATTTCCACAGGAAACTTTTGAAAGATTTCATAATGGTTCTGACGCAGATAAAGATGACAAAGATGACAAAGAAGACAAATATACAAATCTGCTATGCACAGATAAAATAACTGTCACCCCAAGGAAGGTGGCAGATGCTGACGAATTATGGAAATTCTCAAGCATGGGAGGGCTATGTTGCAGAGACTGAAGGAAAAGAAGGCATGACAGGTTATAGAAATTCACTGAAACAGAGAAGCATGACACAAATTGCACAATAGCCCAGTAACAACTGCATTGACCAGGCAGCAAGTTAAAGGAAAGTCATTTTGGCATTTTACTGCCAATAGATTTGCCACATTAATGCCACCTAGAACAAAATATTTATTCTGCAGAAACCATTACCATACCTGAGTAAACAGCTTTAGAAGCTTTCTCCATTTGCTTAAGACAGCAGCTGCCATTTTAAGTAGCTTCCTGCTACAGCTCTAGCGGTTATAGCTAAGATCACACATTCCTAAGGGAGGGGGGGTTCTTAGCATTCTCGTAGGAGAGGGGAGAGAGGAGAGAACTGCACAGACTCTGGCCACAGGAATAAAGGATGTTTCTGAGAGAGTAGGTCAGACACTGGAACATCATTTTTACAAAAAAAGAGACAAGAAACCCTGTGTTTCTTTTGATAGAGGACTCAGCATTACTGTATGTGCTTATGGCTGTATTTACATAGACCTTTCTGATAAAGCTTACTTAGTTTTTACCTTTTCTTCTACTTTAAGGGCTTTCTTTGGATGATGTTCATAATTGTTGGTGTTGGATATTGCACCACTTGAATCAAATGCAAGCACCACAGTAAGTGTATTTCTGGGAAGTTGTTTTGTGTTTTTTGCACTTTACACTCTACACTGAGATAACGTTCATTCTTGTACACCATGTCTATTCATGACACAGATGGGAATACGGCCTTACAAAAAAAGCAGGCTGGAATGATGCAAACACATTCCTTAATAATTTTACTATACATTTGTATAAAGATCAGAGGGCTTATTTACCAATCCCAAGATGCAAGTTCAAGAACCCTAAGGGGCTGATTTACTAAGACACGAGTTCGAATCCGAATTGGAAAAATGCCGATTGGAAAACGAACATTTTGCGACTTTTTCGTATTTTTTGCGATTTTTCCAGCGCCTTTGCGACTTTTCGGAAATTGTCGCGACTTTTTCGTTACCAATACGATTTTCGCGAAAAAACACGAGTTTTTCGTAGCCATTACGATTCGCTCGTATCTTATCGCGACTTTTTCGTATTGCGCGCTCGTAAGCGGCGGGCGAAACTTTCAGACTTAGCATGATTTTGGAAGCCTCCCATAGGACTCAATGGCACCCTGCAGCTCCAACCTGGCCCAAGGAAAGTCTCCCATAGGGCTCAATGGCACTCTGCAGCTCCAACCTGGCCCAAGGAAAGTCTCCCATAGGGCTCAATGGCACTCTGCAGCTCCAACCTGGCCCAAGGAAAGTCTCCCATAGGGCTCAATGGCACTCTGCAGCTCCAACCTGGCCCAAGGAAAGTCTCCCATAGGACTCAATGGCACTCTGCACCTCCAACCCGGCCCAAGGAAAGTCTCCCATAGGGCTCAATGGCACTCTGCAGCTCCAACCCGGCCCAAGGAAAGTCTCCCATAGGGCTCAATGGCACTCTGCAGCTCCAACCCGGCCCAAGGAAAGCCTCCCATAGGGCTCAATGGCACTCTGCAGCTCCAACCCGGCCCAAGGAAAGTCTCCCATAGGGCTCAATGGCACTCTGCAGCTCCAACCCGGCCCAAGGAAAGCCTCCCATAGGGCTCAATGGCACCCTGCAGCTCCAACCTGGCCCAAGAAAAGTCACCATACTGAAGCTTGAATGAATCCGAACACCACGAAAAAAATCGCAACATTTTGCGCAACTTTCGGAACGGCTACGAAAAAGGCGCGACTTTTCACGCAAGTTTTAACGCAACGAAAAAATTCGGAATGGCAACGAAAAAGTCACGATAAATTTCCGAAAAATCGCCAAATACCTATCATTACGAAAAAAACGCAATCGGATGCATTTGGCCCGTTCATGGGTAAGTAAATGTGCCCCTAAGTTGTGCAAATTTGCACCCCTTGGAACCCATCTATTAAGCACGTGTGCCTGAGGAATTAGCTGTGCTCTGCAATTCTCCAGCACAAGATGTTAAACTTTACCCTTAGGGGCAGATTTTGAAATTCAAATTCATGAAACAAAATAAACATGAGCGCAAAAAAAAAAAAAAAACTGCGACAAAACCTGTGTGACTTTTTCTTGAACGCTAGCTTATTTATAATGAAGACACGACAGAATGTTCTTGCATGCATTTTATCTCAGAATAGAAGTCGTACATGGCAAGAATCACATTGTTCTATTCATTTTCAATACGGCTAAATAACTCGAATGTTTTGATAAACTGGAAAAATCAATAAATAAAGTTGTTAGAGACAATTCCCATTGACTTCTCGCCAGCTTTTACATGCCAATTTTTTTCTGGTGACTTTTCATGGATTTTTTTTCTTTAATAAATACCGACTATTGGTGGTTCTTAAGAATATTCTCAGGTATATTTATGTTTGAATTTTATACACTAAAAAAACTACTCTTCAAAATATCAATGTACGTGAAAAGTTTCCTATAGGTCATGTTTCTCGTTTTTTACTGATAGAGCTGCTTCTGTAAGTAATTGTAGCTAGTGATGAGCAAATTTTTTCGCCAGGCATGGATTCGCAGCGGATTTCCGCATTTCGCCATAGGCGAATTGGTTTGCGAAACTTTCGTGAAAATTCGTCATGGAAAAATTTGGCACTCGGTCACATCAAATCGGGCGTGGTCACGTACAAAAGTGCGGGCAATAAAAAATAGACGCGGACAACAAAAAATAGACACAGGCGGCAAAAAATAAAGACACGGGCGCCAAAAAAAAAATCGCGCAATAAATGCGTTTCACGAATTTTCCACTATTTCGCAAATTTTCCTGTCGTTTCACAAATTTTATGGCGAAATGGGACAGATTCGCTCATCACTAATTGTAACTTGAAGTTTCTAAACCTGACGTTTTGCCACCCTGACTGTCCCTTCTCAGCCTGACTTCTATAGCTTCTAATGCTAATAGACTCCTGCGGCACAAATATGGCCGCCCCCATATAGAGGGGAACATGGGGGACCAGAGAGGTAATGGAAAATTATTGGGCAAATACATTTATGGCAAAATTATAAAGAGCATGCAAAGACAATGTTATGACAGTTGTAAAAAGGGTTTCATTTCTGGAGTCAGTATCTCTTTAAGAGCTGGTTTTCATGGGGGTCTCGCCCTGTGCTCCCCAAGGGTGGAGCGCACCTGCATTCTACAGCAGGGAAATGCAGGACAAAATGAAATGTAGTATTTCATATGTGCCCGTCCTCACGCATATGCATGTAAGCACCAAACACAGGTAGAACATAGCATGTGAAACGCCCATGAGGATGAGCCCTTACGCCCATTGGCGCGCCCTAAGCTATAGGTGTCCATGGGGTTGACCAGGTGCAGTCCCTAGCCCGCCATTCATGAAAGCAATGTTGCCGAACACAAGTATGTAGAAATTCTTCTGCGTTCTGGAATCTGTACTCAAAATGTGCATCTGTATACAAAATGTGCATAAGACAAAAGCCCTACCATAGACATAGAGAGGGGCTTAAGAATATTGGCGGATAAACAGGAATAGATTAAAAAAACATGTTTAAAAAAAATGGTTGAGGGACCCAAGACCAAAATGTTGCATTGTGGCTTACCTTTATCCTAGTTATACTCCTGTCTATGCAATGCTTAATTCTGACTGACAGGAGACTTTGGAACCCATGGTTGCCATTTTCCATACGTTGAATTGCCCACTGTTGCTACTGACCCTAAAACATATACATGCCAGATCAAAACATAGTGGTAACCTGCTGCTAGGATTGCTGCCAATGTGGAAAAAAAAGATAACAGAAATAGAAAGGCTGGTAAAAAAAAAACAAAACAAACACAGTTGCATTGTGGGTAAATTGAATAATGATTTGCTTGTGTTTTTGCATTTTGCAGACTTGCATCTATCTTAAGAAGAAGAAATTAAAACAGAATGAATAGTATCTTTTTTCATATAAACCTAAGCAATTTTTTGCTCTAGCGGGTGATGTACGCATTTAATCGAATGCAAGAGCTAAAATATAAAATGTTCAATTTACTGTATATACATTTTCAGAGACACAGCAGTCCTGGCATGTCTGCCTTTAGCACAGCATGTTGCCAGCGTACAATCTTGTTGAGCAGAGGATATCCTGCAGGCGAGGTGACTTATTCATTTCACAGAGGCTACGAATCTTCTGTTTGTACGGCATTAATTCGAAGAGTGACATCTGGGAGCTTATCGGTATGTGCAGACATTAGCACTGCCTCACTGACTTCTCATGTGAACAGCATGTAAACACGCCACTGCTTTCCTGAGTGAAACACACTGATAAAAGCTAAACAAACATATACTCTTTCGCACTGTGCAAAGCCACACGTGATTGCATAAACTCACAAAATGTCTTTCATACACAGATGCACACGGCGTCGGTCTCCTCATTCAGTGACTGCTACTCCCTGTACTCAGCAGCTTAATCAAGTATGAAAGAAAATCAGAGTAATACACACTGAATGCAGATGGAGGTTCTCTCCGAGAAGGCTGGGAATTTGCTATTTACAGAGAGAGATTGCTTCAACTTTTGTTAAATGGGGAGGTCATATATCTGTGTAGGGACAGTAGTAGTACTACTCACGTAAATGTGATGTGGGCAAATATAACACACAACACAAAACAGTACCATGGCACACTGTAAAGCAGGAGTCTCAAACTCGCGGCCCGCGGTACAATATTTTGTGGCCCGGACCAACGCCTTTGCAAAAGCAATGAATGGATCGCGATTATTCAAGGGATAATGCAAGGCACGGCGGGCGGGAGCTGCTGATTGCGGAAATAACGTTATGCCATCATAACAGTTATTATGGGAAGACGTTATGTGTGCACTATTAGCTCCTTAGTTAGCAGCTAATTGTTACATAGTTACATAGTTACATAGTTACATAGGGTTGAAAAAAGACCATTGTCCATCAAGTTCAACCCATCCGAGTAAACCCAGCACACAACCTATACTAACCCATCTATACACTCACATACATAAACTATATATATACAACCAGTAATACTAACTGTAGATATTAGTATCACAATAGCCTTGGATATTCTGCTTGTTCAAAAACTCATCCAGGCCCCTCTTAAAGGCATTAACAGAGTCTGCCATTACCACATCACTAGGAAGGGCATTCCACAGCCTCACTGCTCTCACCGTGAAAAACCACCTACGCTGCTTCAAATGGAAGCTCTGTTCCTCTAATCTAAAGGGGTGACCTCTGGTGCGCTGATTGTTTTTATGGGAAAAAAGAACATCCCCCAACTGCCTATAATTGTGCACACAGAACGTCTTCCCATAATAACTGTTATGATGGCATAACGTCATTTCCGCAATCAGCAGCTCCCGCCCACCGTGCCTTGCATTATCCGATAATGCAAGCCTTCATGGACTTTTTTTTGTGAAATCCCTTATGCGGCCCAGCCTCATCCTGACTTTGCCTCCTGCGGCCCCCAGGTAAATTGAGTTTGAGCCCCCTGCTGTAAAGTATTCTACAAATATTATGGATGCACTGAATCCAGGATTCGGCCAGGATTCTGCCTTTTTTGGCAGGGTTCGGATTCGACCGAATCCATAGTCCTGGCTGAACCGAGGGTTAAATGTCCGCATGAACACGGAAATGAAAATTTTTTCCACATTTAACTGAATTAGGGTACAGTTTGGTATTCACCCGAATCCCTTACGATGGATTCGGGGGTTCAGCCAAACTAGAGATCCATCCACTGATAATAATATTTACAGTTTTGCTTAATGCTTATGCAACATGGAAGTGGTTTTTACTATGGAGAGTTTTCATCTGCATAGAAACTGCCTATGCCCACAGACTGTGTAAGGGGACGGGTAGGGGGATGCCCTGCTTCACCCCTCGTGAATACAATGTTGCCAAATGCAGGCATTCTTGTATTCAAGGGACAGATGCAGGTCTCTGCATTTCTGAGGGCACACCAGCAGCAAGTTTGGAGAAGTGCACAAAACATGGCGGCTGCACTTGTTTTTTCACTTTACACCCCAGCTTGCAGTTTATAAATGACCCCTCTATTCATGTGTTGATTTATAGACTGAGAAGGCACAATCATGGGGGTTCATCCAGCATGTAGCGTGTGATGGAAATCTGTGTACAAATCCCCTTTGTCAGTACTCTTGCCCGGTAACACCCACTGGGTGTCTTTAATGCATATCTTTTGTGACGGATTTTGGTGTTTGACTAAATACATTCACATATTCACTGGGAAAACACACACATAATATGCAGCATTCAAGTTACATACTGCAAGTACACTCAAACATACTTAAAGAGAGAAACACAGGAACACTGTGGGGCACATTTACTAATCCACGAACGTCCGAAAAGCGTCCAAATGAATTTTTTTCGTTATGATCGTTTTTTTTCGTCACCGTCACGATTTTTTCGCGTATTCTCGCTACTTTTTCGGCATCGTCGCGAAATAATCGTACTGTCGCGCCGAGTACGAAAGTTTCGGATTCATTCAAGCTTCAGTATTCAGACTTGCAGAGTATGCAGAGTGCCATTGAGCCCTATGGGAGGCTTTCCTTGGGCCGGGTTGGAGCTGCAGAGTGCCATTGAGCCCTATGGGAGACTTTCCTTGGGCCGGGTTGGAGCCCCAGAGTGCCATTGAGTCCCATGGGAGACTTTCCTTGGGCCGGGTTGGAGCTGCAGAGTGCCATTGAGCCCTATGGGAGACTTTCCTTGGGCCAGGTTGGAGCTGCAGAGTGCCATTGAGCCCTATGGGAGACTTTCCTTGGGCCGGGTTGGAGCTGCTGCAGAGTGCCATTGAGCCCTATGGGAGACTTTCCTTGGGCCGGGTTGGAGCTGCAGAGTGCTATTGAGTCCTATGGGAGACTTTCCTTGGGCCAGGTTGGAGCTGCAGAGTGCCATTGAGCCCTATGGGAGACTTTCCTTGGGCCGGGTTGGAGCTGCAGAGTGCCATTGAGCCCTATGGGAGACTTTCCTTGGGCCGGGTTGGAGCTGCAGAGTGCCATTGAGCCCTATGGGAGACTTTCCTTGGGCCAGGTTGGAGCTGCAGAGTGCCATTGAGCCCTATGGGAGACTTTCCTTGGGCCAGGTTGGAGCTGCAGAGTGCCATTGAGCCCTATGGGAGACTTTCCTTGGGCCGGGTTGGAGCTGCAGAGTGCCATTGAGCCCTATGGGAGACTCTCCTTGGGCCGGGTTGGAGCTGCAGAGTGCCATTGAGCCCTATGGGAGACTTTCCTTGGGCCGGGTTGGAGCTGCAGAGTGCCATTGAGCCCTATGGGAGACTTTCCTTGGGCCAGGTTGGAGCTGCAGAGTGCCATTGAGCCCTATGGGAGACTTTCCTTGGGCCGGGTTGGAGCTGCAGAGTGCCATTAAGCCCTATGGGAGACTTTCCTTGGGCCAGGTTGGAGCTGCAGAGTGCCATTGAGTCCTATGGGAGGCTTCCAAAATCATGCAAAGTCGCAAAGGTTTGTCCACCATTTACGAGCGCTCAATACGAAAAAGTTGCGACAATTCGCGAAAAAGTCGTAACAGTGACGTATTGCTGTTCTTTTCCTGGTATGCAACTTACTGCCTTAGGCAAGAGTAGATTAGTCCCAGTCTGGCCAGTTAAGATTGCTAACTGGGGTGTTTTGTTTATCCGTACATGTCCAAGGCAATGATTTAAATGATTAGGTAGCCAGATATTGCTCAAGAGGTGTTATACAGTTTTTAAGGACCTGAGAGCAAACACTGGAAGAGGTGGGCTTGCACTTTAGTAGGCACTTTACAATATAAAGCATAGTAGGCATATCTAGCATATTAAATTGCTACTTACTTAATACAGGTAGTAGTTACAGTGCTCCCTGTAGCTCAGTGCCGGCAAGTTACTATTTTGGGTGATAACAGACACAGATTTGGCCACAGATGTTTAGAAAATGCCATAACCCTAAGACTTTGCATCTTCTTAACAAAATATTACCTACAGGATATATCATCTAGCGTATTGCCAGTAATACCATAAAAATAATTTCATTCATTGAGTTTGTATATGGCTATACTGTAGGATATAGGTTTTTACTATTTTAATGGATTACACTGACTGCCTTTATTAAACATCATCTATAGGTCTCTAGCTATGCCTGCCAAAGTCTTGAATATAGGAGCATATGATTATGAGGATTCAAGTTAAGGTGCAGGTTATATATATCGGTATTAAGGTTGAACTTGATGGACATGTGTCTTTTTTCAACCTAACTACTATATGTAAATGTTCTCAAACACATACATATTGATTTACTCTAAACAGCCAAAAGTAGCTGGACAACCTATCTAAAATAATGTCTGCTACTAAAACATTCTCCACTGAGCAATGTTAGCACAATAGCTATTCATAGGCAGTGTGAAGGTTTTATGGATGATCAGCAGCAAACAAACTTACAGTAACAAAAGTATGTGCCATTCCATGTTTAAGTGTCAGCTGCAATGGTGTAAAAGTGAGTCCCACTGGAGCAGCAACACGAAACATCCTTAAGTGATAAACAACAATTAACCATCTGGCAATCTTATATAAGAGTATGGCAGATTCTTGGAAAACCATACCTGCCTGAATGCAAAATTCTTACAGTAAAGTTTGATGGAGGAAAAATAATGGCCTGCGGGTGTTTTCCATGGTTTGGGTTAGGGTGCATGGTTCCACTGAAACCAGACATATGGCTACAAAGTACAATGACGTTCTTAAAAACTCTGCACTTCTGCACCTTTAGCACAATAATTCCCCTATGCAAAGGCTAAGGTCCATACAGAAAGCCTGTGGAACACCTGTGGAATAAAATGTGATTGCTGGCTTGGAGCCATTATCTGTAAACATACTCATTAATGTTCTTGTGGTCAAATGGAAGCAAATCATGAACAGTGTTCCTAAATTTAGTGGAAAGCAGTCTCTGAAGAGTAGAGGCAGCACATTGAAGGACCAGCTTATTATTGATACTCTTGATTTGAGAAATGTTTTTTTTTTCTTTACAAAATAGATTGCCACCCTGACCAGTAAAACAACAGAATAGAATACCACCCTTCCCGGTAAATAAGTTGTTAGTGATCCCTGCCTTTTGTCTGCTAGACTTTCTCCAAACCACATACATACAGTTTCATCTTTAACAACTATCTACGCCTGCTACTGTAGCATAGCTGTGTAGCTTTTATTCCACGCTCTTGTTTATAACAAAATTCACTGGGTATTCAGTCCAGACTCTTAATGGGAAACTTCCAGGCAACAATGGTTTACATTAAGGGGCATATTTATTATGCTGTGTAAAAAAAAAGTCATTTTGTTAACTTCGTCATTTATTTTTTTCTTACATTTTTTTCAGCAAATGTTATTTTACACAGGATAATCAATAAGTCCCCAAATCTTTGAAGCATTCAATATGTGATCATTGACTCAAGACTCCTTACAAACTGTACAAACTATATACAGACAAATCTCTGGCTGGCACAAGAGGGCTCCACTGTGTGACTACCAGGCCCATAACAGCTTTCCATGCTTTTGGGTTAACCTTGAGCTGAGCAAACATTAATTCCTGATAGGAATTGCTACTTCTGCTCCGAGTCACAAC
This sequence comes from Xenopus tropicalis, assembly GCF_000004195.4. Lineage (NCBI taxonomy): Eukaryota > Metazoa > Chordata > Amphibia > Anura > Pipidae > Xenopus > Xenopus tropicalis. Next base: position 33,983,649 of record NC_030684.2, on the reverse strand, counting down.
TGACAGAGCAGGTTTTCAGTGTGGCCACATCTTAGTGAGGTTCTTAGTGACTCCCCAACTCCTTTAGGCTGACCGGGTGGGTTCTTCCATTGGGGATATCAATGCAGCTTTGAGCTTCCCAACACCTCCCTGATAAAAGGCAACAGACCAGGAACATTATGGCAGTGCCCACCATGGAGTGAGCATGGACCAGGAAAAGTGCATGAATGCAAATGACCCATACAACCCCTTTCACTATGTAGTTTCTCCAGTAGAGATATTTTTATCTGAAGTTCCCATAATATCTGCTTTTATTATGGTTATAAAATCTTTTCTGCCAGCAATGCTAAAGGATCGCTTATTCTCACCTTTTTATAATGCAGTATATCTCATTCGCTTCTGCTATATTATCATTGAACACCTCTTCTCTGCTATTGTAACTGCTTTAATACTGATGTATGATTATATATGGTCTGCTGTGGGTATTTTCAAGCAATACAAGGTCTAAAATGCCCTAATCTTTCCTAGAAAGGTAAAAGACTATACATCCTGAAACAAGAAGCATACGTACCAGTTATTCTAGGGTCTTCTATCTCAGTAACCCTCTTATTACACACAGCCTTTCCCCAATTAGCAGCTTCTGTGTTTGAGATAATGTAACAGACATGCAGATACAGCTGCGCTCAGTAGAGGATCTAACAAGATAATGAATATTTTCATTAACTGCAGAGAATACAAACATCTGTGGGAACAAAACCTCTTTCATGGAGGGTGGAATAACAAGCAATTCACTGCCAGTGAAAGGCAGAGATATGGGACTAGAAGCTGACAGATAGAGAAACGGGCTTGCAGACATAGACCTTGCCAAAGGGGAAAGGGTTGGACCTTAACATTAAGAACAAGATTAAATCTAAAGAGAGACTGCGGAGGAGAAGAGAAATACTAATCCAGCCGTTGCTGATGAGGAAGAGTCAGAAAGTAGGCGTTGAAGAGTCAGAGAGTAATTGTTCGAATGTCACTTCCATTGATTCAAATATTGAAATACAATACATACAAAGCTAATTCATTAACAACACAATTTAAAAGCTTCTCAGCCTTTACTGTTTTGTAGTGAGTTACTAAAATCTGTGACCAGCCAAGCAGTTATATAAGCTGTCCACTGAACACAGTTTATTGCAGGGACACCTGTAAGTACAGCCTGCTCTACTGAGAAAAGGTATCCTGGAATGCCCCAGCTGATGTCTCCCTACAGAGCACCAATTCACAGATAGTGCCTTATGCTGTGCAAAGAGAGAGAGACATAGTGGGAAAAGTTAATTCAGCCCTGCATTATATAAACTGAAGGAGTATACATATATTGATGTAATCGCAAATCATTTGTTGTATGTTGTATTTTAGGAAATTTTGTCTGATCAGAAATAAACTGTAGGTACAATTTAGCACTGAAATTACATGTAAATGGTATACTTTCAAGTTTAATAATTAAGCCATAGCTTAACTAGCTAAGGAAAATTTAATTTTTAGTTCCATAAAACCTGCTGAGGAGATTGCCTCAGTCCGGAACAATCAGCCTTGCACCCCAAGAGCTTGCACTTTATGTTTAGTAGCTATCAAACATATAGGAGGCGTGGGCCATACTTGATATAAGTACATGTTCCTAAAGATTCTGAACACAGGCCTTTCTCAAAGGTTTGTTCCATTGTTTCACTTTCAAGAAAAGGGATTTTGGTGTGAAGATGCTCTGAAGGTATTAAGAGTATGCAAGGGCACTGCCCAAGGCTGAATGCAAGGGATGGGTAGTGAGAGATAAGGGTAAGAATATAGAAAAAAAACAACAAACAGAGCCTGGAGAAAAATGCTCTGCAGTTTATGAAGGCTTAATTAGGAGCCAGGAGACAGATTTTGACAGAGGGAGGGATTTGGAAGAAGGCAAAATAGCTTGAACAGCTGCACACACAATACATTCTTTAACACGTCTGAAATTTATAAATAAAAAATGCATGATTTAGATTACCACATTTTTGCCATGTAAGGTACGCTCTGCAGTTGAAGCTTTTGGTTAAAAACAATTGTCACATGACCTATCCTGTAAGTTATTGTAAGGAATGACTGGTAAGGAAGAAAGGCTCTTCTGTAGGTCTTTATGAGTCCCTTTCTTCCATCCGTTTAGCTGTCTATAAAGTTCATCCCTTGCTTTTCTCTGTGCTTCTGACAACCTTTTATCTTTTATTTTTTCTGTGACTCTGTTTTTCTTTATCCCTGGGAAACAGCCTTTTAACATAAACCAACCCCATTAGTGAATTGTTTGTAAATTAAAATAAGGTAACTGCTTTACTTTTTGTATTGGTTATCAGTTGTTGTTTTTTAAATGTAATTTGTATGTTCAGTGTATATACCTATTATTGTACAGAGCTGCTGAACATGTTGGCACTATATAAATACATGTCACTGACAATACCAAATGGATTTTGCTGGATACAGTAGTAACTGGGGCAAGTGTATGTCTACCTGGACTTATTGTGCTGGTGTGACTGTAAAGATGCTGCTGGGAGATCTTTTGTGTCCTCTGTTGGGTGGAGGCAGAAAAAGAGAAATTAGTTCGGAGGAGAATTGAATTGCTTAAAGATTTTTAGCCACATTGGGTCTCTATTCATTATATAAGTTTTGCCCAATTCCCTAAAGATCCAATAAGGAAACATGCTGGAGCCATTTAATACAAGCTCTTGATAAAAGTGATGAGCTAATTTTTTCACCAGGCATGGATTTGCAGCAAAATTCTGCCAATTCAGCGAATTTTCATAAAACTGCAGTAAAAAATCCCTACAAAAAAATTCAAAAAAAGACAAAAAAGTCTCTGCAATAAAACGCCCATTGACTTTAATGCATTTGGAGTAAGAAAAAATGTCGTCTGCGTACAAATTTGTCACATGTAAAAATTGTTGCATGTAAAAAAAGGTGCCTATTGACTTCAATGCGTTTTGCGTGGGACAGATTCACTCATCACTACTATAAGATCTAATTTTCTTCAAGTATAGTTCAGGAAAGGAGTTTGCTTGGTATAACATAACAAATGCTTTAGGTCAGACCTTAAGTCTGACTAAACTAATGAGAACAGCAGGATTAATTATAGAGGACCATGATTGAAAGACATGATATAATGAGTATAATGAGATTAGTTTAGATGTTTATGTCTAACAGGTGAAGGCCTGACTTATGATGAGCGAATCTGTCCGGTTCTACAAATAAATAATAAAGCCTCTACTCTAAATAGTATTTATAACAAAGTAAATGTAAAGGAATGACAAATTGAAGCCCCAAACAAATCAAAACCCGTACCAAATAAATATAAAGGTCTGGGTGTGAACACCCCAGACCTAGCGCAGTTGTGAAAAAACTCTAGGGGGCCCCAATGGAAATTTGTAATTAATGCAGAATCAGAAAAAGCTCACCAGAGTCCACAGTTGGTCCGGGTGCTCAGGGCCCCGAACCCGTAGCTGAAGGGAGAAGTTATATCATATACAGTTGAGCTCCAAACATCTCCGGACACGACATGCTGCTAAAACCAGGTCTTTATTGTTCCATCTAAAAACTAGACGCCTGACATGTTTCGTGCGCAAACGCGCACGGAGCTCAACTGTATATGACGGTTCTACAAATAATTAGCAAATCTTTAAAAAGATTTGCGTAAAGATGAAAAATTTGCGAAGTGGCGAAAATGTTGCGCGCCCAAAAGATATTGTCATGTGGGCGACAATTTTTTTACGGCGGCAAATTTTTTTGCGCCAATGCCAAAACATGGATATCGGCCGCAAATCCATGCCTGCCAAATATCAGTAGACATGACTAATGCTGGCCATACATGTAGCAATTTTTCTTAATTAAAAAAACATCAAATTATCGTAAGGTTAGTGTGCACTGAAAGATTGTAAATCTAGCGACCTTTCATCTGATATCAGACAGAAAAATCAATCAGGCAGGTTTGAATATTTTTGTTGTTAACAATTAAATTTGCCCACTGTCCAACTATTTCCAGGACCAAGGAGGTAGATTTCCTAGCTTCAGCTACACATATTGCTTGAAATGGTCATTTTCGTTGGTGGACAAATCATACTTGGCCCTACGATAACAAAAATACCTTTTAAAGATCTTGCGTGTGGCCCAGCTTTCCAAATGCTTTTTTTAAATAAAACTCAGTCAGTTATGATCCTAGTGTTACAAGACTAAAAATGTGGATATACTCGGGAGTCTGTGAAAAAGCTTATTTAGTATAAGCCGTAAAACAGAAAAATAGTGTATATTATATATATATATATATATATATATATATATATATGTATGTTAAAGACACCACACTTCTAAAAATACTGAGTTGTATCAGTATTTGACATCTGATTGTATGTCACCTAAACTTTATTGCATATGATGGGATTTGGTGTCTTTCTGCATATAAAGGGAATGAAAGACTACAACACTGGAAAGCTGCATTAAAATGAGGTATACGCAGAGACAAGTGCCAGCTGGTTACACTGTTTTTTTATTGTTGACTTCATCTCAGTTAAGACCACAAGGCATCACAGCGTTTATCATCTTTCTGCATGCTTAGTACTGGAAGGCTACAACTATCCTACAACTTTCCATTAGCTGTGTCTAATAATGTATATGGCAAAAATACGTTTCATATTCTATTTCTGTGCAGAATGTGATTTGTACTGAGGGTTTGACTATAACCCTCAGTACAGATAAAGAAACTCCTACAACAAAAAGTATTTTTACATTCATCTGTAACATACAGGGCTCAGATGAAAAACCAATGGCAATGAAAACACCCAATGTCATAACCTACAATCAGTTGTGTAGATAGTTAGCTAAGCCGGTATTTTAGAAATCAGTAATAAGATGTACAAATTACACAGACATCTGCTCATTTCATCTATTTTTTTTCTTTACATTCATTATTTTTAGCATTCTTGCCTAACCAACGCCTTCAGAATTGTTATTACTTCACAACAAACTGGTATTATGACGCTGACTGTCTTGTTTTAAGGCTAATATCACATGTGACGTATTCTCAGCAAGCAGAAAACCGCTTGCCAAGAATACGCCCCACTACTGTAAAATCCTTTTCCTTTTGGCTGTGGCTAAGCAATTTTTATATTCTAGCCATTAAGCTGGGGCACTAACACTGCTGCACTTTTATGGATTTTTATAATTATTTATTGTTTTACCACTTATCTTTTCACTTGGCACTTTTTTGGATTTGGTGCAATACCTTTGGGTCTGCACTAGTCTAGGGGAGAGACGTTTGGTGATTAGGTTCCTTCTCCCCCTGAGCCCGGCCTTGACGTGGGCACAATTGGTTTTTGACTTCTTCGGGGGTCTATTGATTCCTGACCCCGTTAAAGTCTTAGGACCAGAGGGGGGTGGATAAAGGGGCTCCTTTTGCGGTGAAGGGAGTCTGAAGACCCTTGCCTCCTCTGTAACATTAGAATGGGAATAAATGGGCTCATCCTAGCTCTAGAGCGATGGCGAGTCCGAAGATTCCTTTTTGTTTTGCGCCTTTTGGCTGGATGATCTGGGGTTTTATGGGACTTAAGTGTTTTTTAAGACTTTTGTGTGACACTATGCCTTAGTGATGAAGCACTGACTCGGGCTTCAATAAAAAACATGTAGCCAATATTCGCCAAAAATGCGAAGTCCCATGTTTTATGGTGGATATCGGCTTTGTATGCCTGCACCCCAGTGTATTTAATGCTTCCCGGTGCAGGCACAAGTAGAAGTTCTTTCAAGCTTAGGAGTTTATTGTTGGCAAGCCCTTTTCAGCACTATGGGGTAAATTTATTATGCTGTGTCCATTTATGTTGCACAGCTTTTTTTACACCGTTTTTTCTTCGAATTTTGTTTTACACAGCATAATAAATATGCCCCTAAATTCCTAGATTCGTATCTGTAGGAACAGCTGACATCTTTATAACCCAAAATATGCCTTGTAAGTAATATTTATCCCTGTTACCTCCTTTTTAGGTTTGGTCAGATTTAAACAGTGATACCTTTCTAAAGGTGCAAATAGATTAGATATTTAAGAAACTTTCAGCCCCATTAACAATGTATGGATTAACATACATAATATAAGTTCCACCTATAACAGTACTGTTGTGTATTGACTGTTAATGTGTGATCACTAGATGGCGCGGTTACATGTACAAAACTGATATGTGTCATCCGGTTCTGCTAATAATTGTTTCCCCTAGCATTGCCTGTCTATCCTTGCCTTCCTCCCAACTTGTTGGCAGTTCAGCCATGTTTTGTTCTAAGTAAAATTTGTTCCACTACAGCTGCTGTGAGCCTCTTTTATAATACTGTGTCCAGAATACAACACTGGCGACGAGGATTGGGATTAACGCATGAAAAAAAATCTACAAGAGTCAGTGAGTAAACAGAAACCTTGAGACCTTATTGCTCCATAATGGTGTCCCTGGGCCACATAGAAGAGTTTGATATTGCCAGGCCATCCTCCTGGGATTCCTATGCAGAGAGATTGCATTTCTTTCTAGAAGCAAATAATGTGACAAACCCTATGCAGAGACGTGCAGTGCTGCTCAGTGTCATAGGCTCAAAGACTTATGAGATTGTGCGCTCTCTGGTGTCCCCCACTAAACCCAGTGACTGCTCATTTGAGGAAATTATTAAGCAACTTAAAAATCATTTTGCACCCACCATATCTGAGACTGTTAAGAGGTTCCACTTTAACAGACGCAGCCAGCAGCCGGATGAGAGTATTGCTGCCTATATAGCAGAGCTGCGCAGATTGGCAGAAAGTTGTAATTTTGGCAGCAGCTTGGAATCCTTGCTAAGGGACCGTATTGTGTGTGGGGTCAGGGATGCAGCACTGCAAAGAAGGCTGCTAGCTAAGCACAACCTAACCTTTGCTTTGGCCCAGGAGGAAGCACTTGCTTATGAGGCTGCATCTGTGCATTCCAAGGAAATACAGGCCTCACCCAGTTCAGTTATTGCACCGGAGCTGCATCAAGTGTATAACAAGCCTGATGTTAAACTGCAGCCTGCATTAGCACAAGTATCAGATCAAGCAAAAGTAATGTGCCATAGTTGTGGGGGAGGCCACCTGCGTGGCAACTGTCGTTTCCAAAATGCTGTGTGTCACAAATGCAAGCGTCGTGGCCACATACAGAGAGTCTGCCGCCAAGCTGATAATCTACAGAGACCCAAGCAAGCCAGAGCAAATCTATCTGGGAATGCAACCCATATAGTGAAAATCCAAAATGACACCACTGAGAAAGAGGCAGATACAGGTATCTATATCTCTGAAATAATAAATAGTGTTGAAAATCAGCCAATGTGCAAAAAGAAATACACTGATGTAATACTACAAGGATCTAAGTGTAGAATGGAGGTAGATACAGGCTGTGACTATTCCTTAATTTCAGAGGAAACCTTCCATGCATTATGGCCCACTAATTGCCCACCTATTTTACCATGTGACGTTAGACTTGTGGATTACAATAAAAAGCCTGTGGATGTTGTGGGTGCATGTTTTGTTAAAGTCCTCTATGAAAAAGACAGAGGAAAACTACGCCTCATCATTACTAAAGGTCAAAGAGCAAGTTTATTAGGAGTAGAATGGTTTGAACCCCTGGGCATTCAGTTAACCGGAGTAAATTATGCAACAGCAGACTCTTTGCAAGCAGTCATCAAAGACTTTAGCAGTGTATTTGAAGAAGGCCTGGGTAAATTTAAGGGCTCACCAATATCATTCCTACTGGATCCCAAAGTTGTCCCAATACGCATGAAGCCCCGGCCTGTACCATTTGCTCTCCGTTCAAAAATAGATGACGAAATAGATCGCTTAGTGCAACATGGAGCACTAATTCCAGTAACCCACCCAACTTGGGCCACCCCAATAGTGCCTGTACTGAAGCCAAATGGAGAAGTGAGGATATGTGCTGACTATAAATGCACAATCAACAAGGCATTACAAGAACATCCATATCAAATTCCTGCTGTCAATCAAATTCTCAGCACCTTGGCTAAGGGGAAGTTATTTGCCAAACTTGATTTAGCGCAAGCATACCAGCAGTTGCCGGTGGATGATGCAGCTGCTGATGCACAAACAATTATCACAAACAAAGGAGCATTTAAAGCTACTAGATTGCAGTTTGGTGTTTGCATTGCACCAGGCGTATTCCAGAAATTGATCGATGACCTTCTTTCCAGCCTGCCAGGGGTGGTGCCATATTTTGACGATGTCCTCATTGGAGCAGACTCTGTGGAATCATTAACTGAAAGGGTGAGAGCAGTATTAAAGCAATTTTCAGATGCTGGATTAAAACTTAAGAAAGAAAAATGTGTTTTTGGGGTACCAAGTGTTGATTTCCTTGGATACAAAGTTGATGCACATGGAATACATCCAACAGATACAAAAGTGAAAGCCATTCATGAAGCTCCATTCCCCAAAAATAAACAGGAGCTGCAAGCATTTCTTGGCCTATTAAATTTCTACCATTCCTTCCTGAAAGACAAAGCTACTGTGGCTGAGCCACTGCACAGACTACTGGATAAAAATGCTACCTGGAAGTGGTCAGCCCTGCATGAGCAGGCATTTAGTGATGCCAAGAGACTTTTATCATCAGACAGTGTGTTAGTACATTATGATTTGAATAAACCTCTTACCCTGACATGTGATGCTTCTCCCTATGGAATAGGAGCGGTTTTAAGTCATACCGTAAGTGGTGGTCGTGAGGCTCCAATTGCATTCTGTTCACGGACCATGAGTACCACAGAAAGGAATTATGCTCAGATTGATAAGGAAGCTCTAGCCATTGTGGCAGGTGTAAAAAAATTCCATGAGTACTTGTATGGCAGAGGTTTTGCTATTATTACTGACCATAAGCCGTTGTTGGTACTTTTAAAGAATAATGGGCCTACTGCACAGATAATTTCTCCACGCATGCTAAGATGGTGTTTATTGCTGAATGCTTATGACTATGAGTTGCAGTACCGTCCAGGGAAAGACATAAGTAATGCAGATGCGTTAAGCCGTTTGCCTCTAAACACTCCTGATTTTCAAGTACCGGCCTTGTCCGAGGTCCTCATGCTAGAGTCCTTAGCTAGTCCCCCTCTACAGGCATCAGATATTGCTCGCATGACAGCTACCGACCCAGTATTGTCTCGAGTGTTGAACTGGGTATGGAGGGGGTGGCCAAAAATAAGTTTAAAAGAAGAGTTCACACCTTTTGAGAAACGCCAGCATGAACTCTCTGCATACAAAGGGTGCCTTTTGTGGGGAAATAGAGTGGTAATTCCCAAAGCTGGGCAAACCCATGTTCTCAAAGCCCTGCATGAGAGTCACCCAGGTATTGTAAATATGAAAGCCCTTGCAAGAAGTTATGTCTGGTGGCCTAAAGTGGATGAATGCATTGAAAAATGGGTAAAAAGTTGTGTTCCTTGCCAATCCACCCGCCATGCCCCTGCTAAGGCCGGGGTACATCCATGGGAGGTGACTCGGAGCCCATGGTCTCGGCTACATATAGATTTTGCAGGCCCATTTCAAGGTCAAACATTCTTCCTTGTAGTGGACTCCTTTTCCAAATGGTTGGAAGTTGTTTCAGTTGCATCTGCCACCACCAATGCAGTCATTCAAGTGTTGCGGAAGTTGTTTGCCACACATGGGCTCCCAGACACAATTGTATCAGATAATGGAGCACAGTTTACATCTGCAGACTTTAGAGCATTTATGGAAAGTAATCTTATTCGTCATGTGACAACAGCACCATTCCATCCATCCTCAAATGGGCAAGCTGAGCGAATGGTCCAGACTACAAAGGATGCATTAAAAAGGATAATTGATGGTGACTGGAATTATAGACTGGCAAAATTTCTGTTGCAGCAGCATATAACTCCTTCTACTAGCACTGGCTGCAGCCCTGCAGAACTTTTGATGAACCGACGTCTTAAAACCTGTTTGGACAGACTGCATCCTGACCTGGCTTCGGATTTACAAAATAAACAAGAAGATCAATTCCATAAGAATGCACAGACCTCCACAGTGAGGATGTTTGAAGCAGGTAATAGTGTGTATGCCAGAAATTATGCAATGGGACCAAAATGGATACCAGCAGTCATTGTTGAAGCCACGGGCCCTGTCTCATACAAGGTTAAGATTGCGGATGGCCGTGTTATTCGAAGACATGTTGATCAGCTGCGGAGCAGACTAGGGGACAATGCTTGTCCTAACACTGAGGGCAACCATGGCCAGTCTGGATTGCAAAATGACTTAACTCCTCTAGCTTTTCCAGAGGAAGAGATTCCTGCAGCTGAACAAACAGAAGATGTACCTGAGAGGGTACCCGATAACCTCTCCTTGTAGATTGGCCTCAGTGTTATCAGTGTCCCACTGGAGCGGCCCCGAAGGGCCATTCAAAAGCCCCGCTACCTAGAGGATTATGTTATCTAGGAGGGGAGGGGTGTTGTGTATTGACTGTTAATGTGTGATCACTAGATGGCGCTGTTACATGTACAAAACTGATATGTGTCATCCGGTTCTGCTAATAATTGTTTCCCCTAGCATTGCCTGTCTATCCTTGCCTTCCTCCCAACTTGTTGGCAGTTCAGCCATGTTTTGTTCTAAGTAAAATTTGTTCCACTACAGCTGCTGTGAGCCTCTTTTATAATACTGTGTCCAGAATACAACAAGTACACTGTATATGTAGTAATAGAAGAGTGAAAGACTTAAGAAATAAATTAGCACATCATGTGCTGGAGGCACGTGTGAGATGTCACGAATGAACTAAAAATAAAAAAAGAGTAAGTCAGATGTGGGACTAGAGAAAAATATTACAGATTAGAATCTTGCAATGTACCTACAGTATAATGTAGGTGCCCCGTTGTTTTAATAGAGAAAGAGATGTCATCACAGAGATGGAAGAAGCATGTAATTATTCCCTGTTTGATTATGTCAGTTATTAAAGTCTTATTGGCAAGCTCTGTGGGAGGAAGTTACTAAGAATGTAAAGGTAACAACATGCTGGGCAGGGATTTAGAGACCGTTTCAAGGACAGGTTTAAATTGCAGTGTCAGATCCCTGTAATGTCATTTCTCATTGCTCTCAGCATTGAGAACAAAAATTAACCTTTAAGGTCTTCACAGAAAACATCACAAAGGGGTATGTGCAATACACACGTCCATTAATTCAGAACTTCGGCACACTATTTCCATATACGTTAATTAAAAATCACCTTGTGTATTAGCCCGTCCAAAAGTGCCGGCTAAATATTAAAACCTATACCCAAGTGAGGCACCTTTCCATACAGCAAGTCAGCAGCACATACACTCTGAATGCAAAAGAGATAGCAGAGGAAAATATGAATTCATAAATGATATTTGAAAACCGTTCTACTTCGCGACAGAACTACTTCATTCACAGGAAAGTGCTGTACTGTAGTTGGCAAAGGAGTCACAGTCCTCCCTGGGCTAGGCGTACTTGATTTATCTACATCAGCAAGGCTACCAGCATATAATATATGCTCTCAATTCAAGTGCTCAAGCTTTCTAATGAATGCCATTCAATACATGCAGGGTTTTTCCTACAGTAGGCTGCTACATTGCAATTTTCAGCCTTTTACTACTTGCAAATGACTTTCTCAGGGTCATAGAGAATTAATCATCTCCAGATGATTCTTAATAAACAACGGCATTTGTTGAGGAAGGCGTATCCATTGATATCAATATTTTAAGAAACCCCCTATGATGTCTTTTCCAAGAGAAACCACTATAGGTAGTAAATCGGTACATGCTGAGGTACCCTCTATATCGAGGAAGTTATCCTTCCTGTGACTAACAAGGGAAGGTATGTTCCAATGCAGGGGTTGTTCACAGCTGCCATTTTAGTTTGGTCTCTCTAGCTTCCGGCTGTTGGTAGCTCAGTTCACACATTCTTATGAGAGGATGAGTGAATTCTTATGGGGGGGGGGCAAAACAAGGGAGGGGGAGAGAGCAGAGAGATGCACAGACTCGTACCCCAAACATGAAGGAGTCCTACAGGAGGGGAAGTCTGATACTGAAGAACATGTTTACACAAAAGAAGACAAGAAATCCAGTGTTTCTTTTGATATACAGTAGGACACAGTGCAGTGTTTCTGTGAGTGCTTATGACTGCATTCACATAGACCTATCTGATACATCAGATAATCTAACATTAATCTTAAACTTGCCGAGTTCATTTAGAAGTAATGAACTCGGCAAATTTTTTTTCTTTTGTCTCAAAACTGTTGTTAGGTTTTGTCTGAAAATCGCGACTTTTTTGAATTGTTGCAGTGACAATTTGCTAAAATCTCGATTTTCACGGAGACAATTAAAAAAAATCAAGTTTTTTCTCTCGGTGACTTTTTTTTTTTTAGAAAATATTAGACATTTGGGAAAACGATTTTAGTCGAATTTGAAAATTAAAAATGAGAAATTAAGGAGTTTTAGTATATCTGCCCATTATAGTTAAGGTACACTCCAAAAAATGGGTGGAATGGCACAATAAATACATGTTTACAAGGAATGATGTTCTGCTTTTAAAACTATCTTTTTAATTTGTACACATCACCCTGGCAGGAAGTAAATCATAACAGAGGTATGGGACCTGTCGTCCAGAATGCTCGGACCTGGGGTTTTCTGGATAAGGGGCCTTTCTGTCATTTGGATCTCCTACCTTAAGTCTACTAAAAAATAATTTAAACATTAAATAAACCCAACAGGATTGTTTTGACTCCAATAAGGATTAATTGTATCTTAGTTGGGATCAAGAACAGGTACTGTTTTATTATTACAGAGAAAAAGGAACCATTTAACCATTAAATAAACCCAATAGGGCTGTTCTGCCCCCAATAAGGGGTAATTATATCTTAGTTGGGATCAAGTACAGGTACTGTTTTATTATTACAGAGAAAAAGGAATCATTTAACCATTAAATAAACCCAATAGGACTGTTCTGCCCCCAATAAGGGGTAATTATATCTTAGTTGGGATCAAGTACAGGTACTGTTTTATTATTACAGAGAAAAGGGAATCATTTAACCATTAAATAAACCCAATAGGGCTGTTCTGCCCCAATAAGGGGTAATTATATCTTAGTTGGGATCAAGTACAGGTACTGTTTTATTATTACAGAGAAAAGGGAATCATTTAACCATTAAATAAACCCAATAGGACTGTTCTGCCCCCAATAAGGGGTACTTATATCTTAGTTGGGATCAAGTACAGGTACTGTTTTATTATTACAGAGAAAAGGGAATCATTTCACCATTAAATAAACCCAATAGGGCTGTTCTGCCCCCAATAAGGGGTAATTATATCTTAGTTGGGATCAAGAACAGGTACTGTTTTATTATTACAGAGAAAAAGAAAATCAATTTAAAAATCTGAATTATTTGATTAAAATGGAGTCTATGGGAGATGGCCTTCCTGTAATTCTTTCTGGATAATGGTTTTCCGGATAACAGATTTCATACCTGTACTTTATTTGTCTATAATGCTTATTTTATAATGTTTATTTTCTGTCTTAAATACTCCTGAAATTCCGTACGGAAGTTAAATGAAGGAACATTTGGGATACAAACCATTACTCAAAACTATTCAGGTAAGAATTTGTATAAACAAACTATACAGAATTACATTTAAGTTTCATTATGAATGAAATATTTATGGGAAGAAAGCAATTAAATATATGCATTGCATAAAGAATTAATGATAAACTGTGATATTTTATTGATAAGGTAAAGTTATATATAATTTTCATGCACATAGGCAGGAATCGGTAATAATTATGTTTGATAGTACATTTGCCAATGGGACTAAATAAGAAATTATGTATAAATAACTGCTTGTGTTTAGAGCCAGTTTCGGAAGTATAATTTCTTTTTACAGTGACATAATGAAAGTTAACAGGGTTTAACCAAGCTGAATTGGTCCTCAGAGAGAAATGCTACAACACACTGCTACCATCCTCCACAACTAAAAGAGCCTATTCTTATATGTTTTTCTTTCTCCATAGCTGATGGTTAATGCTGCTGTTCTGACCAGTTGCTTGATAGGCATATTCTATTAATTCCATTACCCGATACAACTACTACCTTACCCTTATAGTAAAATATTTTCATTTTATAATAACCACAGCCATAATTGCTGTCATGTACTTTCACCCCTTATTATCTGCTCCCAATAAGCTTTTTTTCAGATTGATAAAAGCAAACAGTATTCTTACTGATTGTGTCTTTGACTCTGGCATGTTAAACAGATATATGCACGTACAGAACACGTCAATAGGATTTTCTCTTCATTCCACTGAATTACACTACCTTTTCAAACTTAGCTCAAATCTAACTATAGGTCTGTCACATATATTGGGGTATATACTGACTGCCCAACTTGTTGATGTCCATTTCAATACACCCCATCTATGATCATTCTATGCCACTTACCAAATGCAACAGGTAGCAGATCAAGCTTAGCATTTAAAGCTCACATATGGTAATAACATCAGTTTAAGCATTTTAAAAACCATTTGAACATTAATTTGTGAATATTGAGCAAAGATTTTTCACCACCAATACAGAATTATGTTAGCTTAGTGACAATTTTCAGCAACCAGTGGCCTACCGGGACAATTTTGGTTGATGAGGCTACCCACAGAAAGATTTCCATTGGAGAACTATTTATATATGAATATATATCAGCTGAGCTTTTTTGGAGAGGCCTCTCTCTTATATTAGCATATTACTAAACTCACCTCTTTATTTTTTTATGTTGTTGCCCGCTTTGCGAAAAAATCTGCTAATGGCACAATGGGCAACAAGATTCGGCTTTTGCATCCAAAAATTGTTGCACGCGTCAAAAGAATTGTTGCGAGCTTCAAAAGAATTGTTGCATGTCAAAATGAATTGTCTTGCACCAAAAAGAATTGTCTCTCTTAGCAAAAGAATTGTCTCTCTTCAAAAGAATTGTCTCTCGCGTCACAAAGAATTGTCTCTCTCATCAAAAGAATTGTGACGTATTGTCTTGCTCGACATTTTTTTCGACGCGTAAGATTTTCCCTGTTAAGCGAATTTTTAGCCGTTTTGCGAATCTTTTGTAAGATTCGAAACGGGACAAATTAGCTCATCACTAGTTGGCAATCCTGTGGTTGTATCATATCTACTCGAAGGGCAAATTACTTTACACCTAGAGCACATATAACATTAACCCTTATGGACTTACTTATCAATATTACTTATTTTTGAGTTTGCAAATTCGAGTTTCACTTGACCATTGATAAATCACCCCCTTATTGTAAATTTCCCCTCATTTAAAGAATCCTTCAATGTCCAGCCGACCGGTTGGCCAGAAATGAACAGCGCCGCTCTGCATTCCGAAAGGCAGGGAAGCACAGCAGGGTTGTTTCTTACCAAGATTAACCTCAACAATAAACAAATTATACAACCCTGCTGTGCTTCCCTGTCCTTCGGAATGCAGAGCAGCCATGTTTGTATCTGGCAGACTGGCCGTGAAAGAATTCCTGTGCACGGCTCAGGGAGGAAGAGGCAATGATAGTGAATTCATTTCCAATTGGAGTACATTGCAAATATGCTTTTTCTAGGTTTACAAGCCATATGCAATATTGTTTTTTTCCTTTATATCTGGAATCTCTTATTGATGCTTCAGCATTTCTGACATCTCCATAAACTTTTTGAAGCCAATTCCAACATTGTCAGATAACATCAAGTAGTAGCCCTTACTAACTGGACACTGATGGAAAAATGGGCTCTTCAACTGGAGGGTGTTTTTGCCCGATGGTTGCCCCTGCTACTGCCCTGCTTGGGTAATAAATAGGTCTCCAACTCATGCAAATGACACACCTAAATTACCACCCCGGTGACTTTTTTGACAGAAGGATAAAAACAATAACTCAAACAGTAATTTAAAACAATATAGTAAAAATGAATGAAAACCTAACTTCTCTTAAAAGGCTAATCTCAATTTTTTTTCTTTAAAATATACATCAGAAAATGCAAAGCAGAAGTTTTGGGTTAGTCTGGGTTTACTCCAGGGGTGTCAGCAGTTAATGTTTCAACAGAGAATAAGATAGTGTAAAAATGTGAGGGGATGTAATTATATACTAATCGATAATTCCCAGGTTGGGAACTTGATCCCTTTTTGAATAATAATACCATATTTTCTCTACATCAGTCACTAGGGACCAAAGATATGTCTTCCATATTGGAAACCATAATCCTGCTAGAAGGGTAAATGTTTAAATTGTTTATTAATGACCTTGAGGTCGGAATTGTCTCTATTTTAGCTGATGATACTAAATTGTGCAAAACTATAAGCTCTATGCAGGATGTTTCGAAAGAGATTAAATACATTGGAGAACTGGAGAGCGAAATGTCAAATGAGGTTCAGTGTTGATAACTGCAAGATTATGTAATACCAATTTGGTATCTTCCTTAATTAAGAAAGATGGGTAATCTTGTGGATAAGAAACTGTCAAGTCAGAAGCTACTATAACAAATAAAGTGCTGTCGTGCAAAAAAAGGGTATTATCTTAATCCATGAAAGCATAATTTTACCTTTTTATAGGTACCTTATAAGGCTTCACCTAAAGTATGCAGTGCAATTTCGTCCCCATTAAAAAAAAGATATTTATGATCTGAAAAGAGTGCAATTAAATTAGAGATCAGCAACTAAACTAAAATGGAATAAAAATATTAAATTATCTAGAAAGACAGCCGAAGTTTAGAAGGATTTTTTTTTTTACATAGAAAAGAATAAAGAAAGAGGTCGCCTCTTCAGACCCGAGGAACTGAATTTGCATTTGAAACAGCAAAAATGGCTCTCACAGTGAGGGCAGTAAGGTTGTTGAATAACCTGCAATGTGAGGTTGTGATGGCAGATTCTATGAATAACTACGGTATCTTAAGATCTTCCTCACTTTCCTGTCTGTCTAACTTATTTGAGAAACCTTTAGGATTGATTCCCATGTGGCTTAACTTATAAGACAGTACAGAATATATGGGATTGTATATCACAACATAGATCCAGTATTAAGAGTAAACATGTGATTCTTCCTGTACCTAGAAACTATGGTCATAATGGCAATCTGCCTTTTCTGTATTCATTTTAATCATATTGTTACCATAATTCAATTGGGCCACACGCTCAACCTGCCTCTTTTTACTAATATTATACTTTGGGGTTAGTTTTAGCCTCTGCCGCAATATGCTCCTTATTTCCTATCTTTGCCTTCCGGATTGTTGTTTTAAAACACTTGGCTATAGAGTTTATATTCATTAAATGCCACTTCTGTCCCCTCTGACTTGTATTTCCTAAATGCTTTCCTTTTTTCCCTATTAACTTATTTACCTCCGAATTAAGCCACCTTGGGTGACTCTGCTATTGCTGCCCTCACTGCCCACATTGTGAAGAGCCACCTCCTCTGCTTCAAATGAAAAAGATCCTCCGCTGTTTGTCTACATGATAATATCCTCTTGTGAGAGTAAAGGTTCCCATACACGGGCCGACTATAGCTGCCGATATCGGTCCCTTGGACCGATTCGGCAGCTAATCGGCCCGTGTATGGGCAGAACAGAGCTGCCTTGCCGACCGATATCTGGCCTGAAATTGGGCAGATCTCGATCGGCCAGGTTAGAAAATCCGGTCGGATCGGGGACCGCATCGGCTCGTTGATGCGGTCCCCGAACCGACTGCCCCATAAACTCAAATGTAATCCGATCGTTTGGCCCCAGGGCCAAACGATCGGATTATTTTTGTTTTAAGTCCCTTGCTACCCGATATCGCCCACCCGTAGGTGGGGATATCGGGTGAAGATCTCGCCAAGCGAGCGGATCTTATAGTGTATGGGCACCTTAATTGAGTCCCCTCAGAAGCACCTTTTCTCCAAAAAACAACAACCCCAAACTTGACAGTCATTCCTTACAATGTAATTCCTTCATCCCCTTTACTTGCCCAGCTCTGCACTCTCTCCAGCTCATTAATATCCTGGCATTAAGGCCCAAAAACTCCACTGCATACTGAAGGTGAGGCCTTACCATGGATCTCTTGAATTAATGCCACGTATGCAATAGAGTACTTGAATGAGCCTGCCTAGAGTTACACAGTTTATTATCTGCAAAAATCCCAAAATTCTTCTCAGCCAATTATAATCATTAAACATTTTTAGACAATTTGCTGCCCAATTCTCCAAGTTACTTCCATCTGTGTACAAAGTGGCAGAATCCTGTATAGCAGTGATCCCCAACCAGTGGCTCATGAGTAACATGTTACTTCCCAGCCCCTTGGATGTTGCTCCCCGTGGCATCAAAGCAGATGTTTCTTTTTAGATTGCTGGCTTGAAGGGACATTTTGGTTGCATAAAAAACAGTTTTACTGCCCAACAGATCCTCATTTAAGCTGCCAGTCCACATAGGGGCTATCACAGCCCTTATTTGGCACCCTCATGAACATTTTTCATTCTTGTGTTGCTCCCCAACTCTTTGAGTGTGGCTCAAGGGTAAAAAAAGGTTGGGGATCCCTGCTGTATAGAATGTATAATTTAGTATATTCAGCAAAAACAGATAGTACTTACGATGCCAACCTCAAATGTATTAATAAATACATTATAAAGAAAAGGACAAAGGACAGTCTCCTGTGATGCTCCCCTACCATCACTGGTCCAGTAAGAAAAAGTTCCATTTTACTACACTTTGTCATCTATTCTTTAGCCAGTTCTCTTTCCAAGTTAAGATAATATGTTTCAGACCAATTTTCCTTAATTTAATAATAGATTCCAAAATAATTGTATTGTTTGTAATGTCTGTTTGCTGTGAAACCTTTTACAGAACTGATAGTTCAGAATGTAAATGCTCCTTGACACTAATGAATTGCCTTAGATTTCTACCATATATTTACAGACGCAGCCACAAACTGGTGAAATGATATGGTTTTGTTTTGTTAACATAGTTAAAATGGTTACCTTATTTGTCCTGTCACTGCAGCATTATTTCTGAAGAATGACTAGAAAATACAGAGGGCATGTGCAACTAGACCCACCAGAGAGTGAAATAGAAATGGAAATGCTTATTACATAAGGTTAACTTACTCGAGAAGGCTAAATTATAAAGCATTTTAAATTAGAATTCAGTCTCATGACTACTGCTGAGATGCTGAAAAGGTGTATAGAAATTAAAGAAAAACAGAAAGCATAATAGAGAGCAGAGTACATCTTTAAAGCACTTTTTCTTTCTCACTGCATTAGGAGCCAAATTGGATTGTATGTAAGAAAATGGAGCTTATTATGCTTGTCATATAGAAATTCATATCCACAGTAAAACCCAGTTATGCATACTCTAAAAGGCTGAAGTGCTAAGCAGACACAAAAAAGTCATTTTGAGTCACAGATTTGGCACATTTTCAATAAGGTCTAAAAGGCACAACTACAAAAACATTAAAAAGTATCAAAATGTGCGACTGTCACTCAAACAAAGGCCATGTCTCCTTTTAAATACAAAAGGGCACAATACTACAGTAAAATTCCATGAGGTTTTCATGGTTTTTGGTAAATTTCCACAAAGAAATCGTATTTTGCACAAAGAATACAAACATTTCGGAATTCGTTAACACGTTGGTTATATCTGTTGCGTGCCATTAGGGTTGATTCACTAAAGTGCGATAAGCATTATCACATGCTTTTTTGTGTTAAAATTGACGCGAAAAAAACCAGCGGGATTAGCTAAAGTATTATCGTGTGCGTTAAGTCGCATATTGTATGCGCTAAATAACGCACGATCACAAGGCGTTAATTTTAACGCATTGCGTTAATTCTCGTGCAGAAATAATACTAACGCATGATTCACAAACACACAGACGCGCTAAATATCACATTTGTCTGTGCAAAAATTTACACCTACTTGGGGCAGGCGGTAATTATAGAAAAGTACAGTTCATGAGCTTTTGGCAACACAATATGGACTTTGCAGTGGGATTTATTCAGTCTGTGTTGGCCCTAGAGTGATGTAGCCGCCAGTTTGCAGGGAAATGGTCATTTTCAGAACAGTAGTTTTCTCTAGTAATGGCGTGTACGGCTAATATGGCGTGCGTTTTCGCAACAGTTTTTGCATGCTGCGTTAATTAGTGCGCGTTGTGAGAAATACCTCATAAAAATAGTCTTTGCAACTTAAATAACGCAAACAGCATTGCTGTTTGAAAATAAATGGATTGAATAAATGGAAAATGAAGTGATTTTTGTTTGTGTGAAACTACTTTCAGTGCCAAAACATGAATGTGTGCAAGTGCTTGAGGATTAAAGAAAGAAAAAATATTAGTTACATAGTTATGTTGGCCTGGAAAAAGACCATTCCTTAACCTCACTGCCCTCACGCTGCTTCAAATGAAAGTTCTGTTCCTCTAATCTAAAGGGGTGGCCTCTGATCATTTTTATGGGGAAAAAAAATGTTCCCTATCTGCCTATAATCCCCTCTAATGTACTTGTACAGAGTAATCGTGGCGGCACCAATGGGGGTGGCCAGAAGACAAATAGGGCGCTGAACCTCATTTTCCATTTTGTTGCCCAGTTTTATAATTTTTGTCAAATCTCTCTGCAAAGTGACGCTTTGTTGTGGTTTTTGTTTTTCGCAATCATGGGTTTTTTATTTTATACCTAACTCAAAAACTGATAAATCTGCATTACAACACAAATTTATCTACAACCTACATCCACAGCTAACTTCAAAAGCCACAGCATGCAATGTATAAGAAAAGCCATAATGCAACAAACTAAGTTCTTACCGGAAGCTCATCTGGAAAACTCGCCCTTGGTTTACTTTCTGGGTCTTGTTGTCATACCCATGTAACATTTCTCCAAACAATGTATCATTCAGACGATCCTCTGGACGGAGGCATTTGGAGCCTTCACATATATCTGTCAGCATCAGACAAGACCTTCCATCTGGGGCTAGCCTGTATTCCTCTACACAACTAAAAAAAAAAGAAAAGTCTTAGTAGCCATACCCATTTTAGTAAATCAAACTCCTTAGTTTGCCAACCAAAAATGAAATGAATATTGGAACAAATTCAATCATTTTTACCAATTTGATGATTAATAAATATGGTCTTTATTCTTACTCCTGCTATCTCAGCTTCAGGTTCTGGAATACTATTGCATCTATTCTAAGATTTCTAATAGAACTACTAGAACACTGTTGTACACTTTTTTTATTTGAACCTTTATATTGCTTTTGATTTATACTGTTATTTCAAACCAGCTACGATTGTGCATCTGTTATAGCAATATTCCACCATTGATAAATTTACCTTTCTTTCCTTACCTTCTACCTCCCTTTAAGTTTTCCTTCAACTATTTTACCACCCTGTTGCATTGTAGTTGCAGTTTTGTACATTAACAATTTCGATTTCACATTATAGGTATGAAATTCAATATCCATAAACTTGTTATCTGGAAAGCTCCAAATTAGTGAAAACCATCTCCTGAACAGGTATAGTTACATAGGGTTGAAAAACGACCATTGTCCATCAAGTTTAACCCATCCAAGTAAACCCAGCACACAACCTATACTTACCAATCTATATACTCACATACATAAACTATATATACAACCAGTAATACTAACTGTAGATATTAGTATCACAATAGCCTTGGATATTCTCATTGTTCAAAAACTCATCCAGGCCCCTCTTATAGGCATTAACAGAATCTGCCATTACCACATCACTAGGAAGGGCATTCCCCAACCTCACTGCCCTCACCGTGAAAAACCCCGTACTTTGCTTCAAATGGAAGCTCCGTTCCTCTAATCTAAAGGGGAGGCCTCTGGTGCGTTGATTGTTTTTATGGGAAAAAAGAACATCCCCTATCTGCCTATAATCCCCTCTAATGTACTTGTACAGAGTAATCATATCCCCTCGCAAGCGCCTCTTTTCCAGAGAAAACAACCCCAACCTCGACAGCCTAACCTCATAGTTTAACTCTTCCATCCCCTTAACCAGTTTAGTTGCACGTCTCTGCACTCTCTCCAGCTCATTAATATCCTTCTTAAGGACTGGAGCCCCAAACTGCACCGCATACTCAAGGTGAGGCCTTACCAGGGACCTATAAAGGGGCAAAATTATGTTTTCATCCCTTGAGTCAATGCCCTTTTTTTATACAAGACAGCACTTTATTTGCTTTAGTAGCCACAGAATGACACTGCCTGGAATTAGACAACTTGTGATCTACAAAAACCCCTAGATCCTTCTCCATTAAGGAAACCCCCAACACACTACCATTCAGTAGATAGTTCGCGTTTATATTATTTCTACCAAAATGCATAACTTTGCACTTATCAACATTGAACCTCATTTTCCAGTTTGCTGCCCAGTTTCCCAATTTTGTCAAATCGCTCTGCAAAGCGGCAGCATCCTGCATGGAACTTATAGTTTTGCACAATTTAGTGTCATCAGCAAAAATAAAAACAGTACTGTCTATGCCCACCTCCAGGTCATTAATAAACAAGTTAAAGAGCAAAGGCCCAAGGACTGACCCCTGCGGTACTCCACTAACCACACTGGCCCAATTAGAAAATGTTCCATTTACCATCACTCTCTGTAATCTATCCTTCAGCCAGTTCTCTATCCAATTACAAATATTATGTTCTAGGCCAATATTCCTCAATTTGATCATTAACCTTCTGTGAGGTACTGTATCAAACGCTTTAGCAAAATCTAAGTAGATGACATCAACTGCCATTCCAGCATCAAGGTTCCTGCTCACCTCCTCATAAAAGGCGACTAAATTAGTCTGGCAAGATCTGTTACGCATAAAACCATGCTGGCACAAATTAATAGTATTGTGAACTGCAATGTATTCAACTATCCTATCCCTTATTACCCCTTCCAGAAGCTTTCCTACTACTGATGTCAGACTAACAGGCCTATAGTTTTCAGGCTGAGAACGAGATCCCTTTTTAAGGTATGAGATTCAATATCCATAAACTCGTTTATCCAGAAAGCTCCAAATTAGTGAAAACCATCTCCTGAGCATTCTGGATAACAGGTGTTATACCTGTACTATATGTCACCATATGTCCAACACTGACCATATATATATATATTTTCTTCTTACAGATCCACTCATTCCAAACAGAAGAACAATATTGTATATGTTCAGTATCCACATGAAATGCCCCATTATTCTTATTCATTCTGGTATGGTGGTACCATTCTTTATATTTGACCCTTCCTTTTGTATATTTCTTTCATTTAAAATCTAGTCCTATGCATTAATTATACTATCCTATTCCCCATTGTTAGAGTTCTCCACTCCAGAATGGCTATGTGCACCGCACCTATAAACACAATAGGGCTTATTTACAAACTGGAGTGCAAAGTGCAAATAAAGGAGGAAATTGCCCCTGTAGAATTTGTTCCCATCAACCACAGATGCAATGCTTTCTGCTCCTAGTATGGTGCTCAAAAAATTGCTGTAATGCAACTGGCATACTTGTCACTGGGTTTAGATATGAGTGTCCCCTGGATAATCCCACCTTGAACACCATTCAGAATGTGGCATGCTGAGGGATGAACAGAGCAAGAGAGCCCTGTATTTAATACCTTGTAAGGACAGACATTAAATACATGGCTATATTGCACCTTTAAATGATTTACTCTGCACTATGTACCAGATATTTCAGACAGGGCTGCAAGTATTAACTTCTCTAAGTTCCCTCTCCCAGCCCATATGCCCTTTCTTCAGCCCTCCCCTTGCCTCATGTCTGTCTGTATTTCCTCCTCTCACCCGCAGAACATGTATACAGCACTCTCATTCGGCTCCATTGGATGAGGGACGATCTGCTGAAGACAAAGTTGATCACATCCACCATTGGTCCCATCAGAGCAATCAATGCCTTTTGAGTAGTCAAAACAGCCACTTCCATCTTTCATGGGCCTAAGACCTGTAGGGCACTGGGAAAAAATAAGTGAAAGACACAATTACTTTACAAATTAAACTAAGATCTATCAGGAATACATTTAATAAATATAATTTATTTCCATGTAGAAAGACTTAATAAAGTATACAAGGAGCTTTTTTTTCATAAAACACATGTATAGTTTGCATTACCACATTCAAATAGATTTGTTAACGGAGGATAAGCACACATAGAAGAATGAAAATGAATATATGCAGAATTCATAGCAGATTGAAGCAACTTCTTTATTTATGGCTTGTCTGTGAAATTATATTGTATCTTCATATCTCACCATATTGACAATGCTTTATGTGGCACAACCCCCATAATTTTACCATCAAATGGACAATGGCACAATCATCATAGTGAAATTCATATGGATCCAAACACACATTAGCAATTTTCCATTCTACAGTAGTCCCATTGCCTTATATGTATATATATATATATACAGTATAACACTCCAAGCATGTACCCACTCTTGTAATTCTCACTGCACTGCATAACCCTGCTTCCAGAAAAGTTGGGACATTGTGTTAAATGTTAATTAAAACTTTTTACATTTGATGCCAGCAACAAATTTCAAAAAATTTGTGACAGGGACATGTTTTCCAACTCCAACTCTTGCTTTGTCTCTAGAGATGAGCGAATGTTTTTTCGCCAGACATGGATTTGCAGCGAATTTCCGCATTTTGCCATTGGTAAATTGTTTTGCAAAACTTTCACAGTGGCAAAATTTGTTGTGCATCAAAAAAAGACATGGTTGAGTCAGAAATAAGTGTGGTCGTGTAAAAAAAAGACGTGAACGGCAAAAAATTGTGCGACAAATGCGTTTCGCAAATTTTTCGCCATTTCGCAAACTTTCTTGCTGTTTCACGAATTTTATGGCGAAGCGAAACGGGACAGATTCGCTCATCACTAATCATCTCTTCTTTCAACAGCACTCTGTAACCATTTGGAAACTGAGGAGACCAATTGGTTTGGTTTCAAAATAAAATGTCGCAATCTTGCCTGATATAGGATTTCAGCTGCTCAATGGTTTGGGTCTCCTTTGTCATATACCACATATAGGGGCTGATTTACTTACCCACGAACGGGTCGAATGGAG
The DNA here is from genome assembly GCF_000004195.4 of Xenopus tropicalis. NCBI lineage: Eukaryota > Metazoa > Chordata > Amphibia > Anura > Pipidae > Xenopus > Xenopus tropicalis. The sequence continues at coordinate 33,958,569 of NC_030684.2, read as the reverse complement.
TCCGATTGCGTTTTTTTCGTAATGATCGGTACTTTGCGATTTTTTCGTATGTTTTGCGATTTTTTCGGATTCTTTACGAATTTTTCGGATCCAATACGATTTTTGCGTAAAAACGCGAGTTTTCCTATCCTTTACGAAAGTTGCGTAAAAAGTTGCGCATTTTGCGTAGCGTTAAAACTTACGCGAAAAGTTACGCATTTTTCGTAGCGTTAAGTTTTAACGCTACGAAAAATGCGCAACTTTTCGCGTAAGTTTTAACGCTACGCAAAATGCGCAACTTTTTACGCAACTTTCGTAATGGATACGAAAAACTCGCGTTTTTACGCAAAAATCGTATTGGTAACGAAAAATTCGTACAGAATCCGAAAAAATCGCAAAACATACGAAAAAGTCGCAAAATGTTCGTTTTCAAGTCGGAACTTTTCCAATTCGGGTCGGATTCGTGGGTTAGTAAATCAGCCCCATACTGTAGACCCTCATAGTCTGCTCTGATGAATCACGTGCAAGTGTGCTAGAGACAATAGCCACAACAGACTTTTGACAAATGAATTACATTCTAACTATGTTACGGGTATATCGACTTGCCAAAAGTTGCTCCATACTTTGGTTATGCCAGTCACACAAGCATTTCGTAGAAACATGTACCTGCAGGTAGCATGTGCTTTAATTTATTGCATGCAATAGGGGGGAATGCAACTAGATATGCAGCCATAATGCTGCTGGAAATCTGGAGAAAAAAAACACTGCATTGTGGGAAAATAACATGGTGTCTGAAAATGTACACATTGTGCTGTGTGAATAAATACAACTTTGTGTGTGTCATGGTCTTAGAAGCTTTACTATAACATTTTCTAGCAAATAATTCTTGTTTTAAACATAATTTGATATGAAAATGAATTTTCTTTCTCTTTAGATCTCTTCACTAACATTCCACACCTATTCATAACAAACACTTTTCGCCAACTATACACCCCCCAGAACTCATCTCTGCAGCAGTACCTGGTGTGTGAGCAGCTCTCTGCAGTATACCTATTATCGCTAAACTCGAGAAGTGAAAATTGGGTTCACAGACCTTCTGATGCTCATCAGCACACAGGAACATTACAGCTCATTGACTGCAGGCATCGGCACAGCTCCTCAACAAACAGTTATATATGCACACTCATGTATCTCCGGAGAAAAACAGAAATACCCAGTGCAAGCCTTTGTTTACAGCAGAAAGCTAACTAACCTGCAGCCCACCAGCTGTTGAATTACAACTCCCATTGTTCCGAATAGCTAGACTATTGAAAATGCTAGGAAACTACCAGATGGATATGTAGAAGGGAAACTATACTGCTAAACATTGTATTTCTCTTATATATATATATATATATATATATATATATATATATATATATATTTATTTAGTAAGATTATTTAATAACTCACTTATTATAATATAAATTATCTGTTGCTTAAATACTGTTTTTAATCTTTGCCCAGAGCACAAAGGCAAATCTACCAGAAATGTCTTTCTTTTGTTTATGTGTATCTGTATGAGGCAGTCTCCTCAACCCTAATGATTTGTTTGTGAATCCACACGGAGACTCTACCTAAGCTGATCAGAAAACCCTACATTACACTGATGAGCCTCAAGAAAGGCGAAACCGGTCTGTAGTTGGGAATCTGAGCAGCTATTATTCTGGCTTCTGCTTTAAAAACCCAGTGGGTGAGTGTTAGCCTATAGGATAAACCCATGTAAATGGGACTTTTCTAAGAGCTGGTTTGGAATTCATTCCCAGAATTCCTTTTGTTTACACTGTTATTAGGATCTCTTTAAAGGGTACTTTTAAAATGTGTATACAATTACAAATAAGCTTTGCCAAACTCCATAACTGGCCTTTGTAGATTGTAAGCTCTTTTGGGCAGGGCCCTCTTCACCTGTTGTATCGGTTATTGATTGCTTTATATGTTACTCTGTATGTCCAATGTATGAAACCCACTTATTGTACAGCGCTGCGGAATATGTTGGCGCTTTATAAATAAATGTTAATGTAATAATGTAATACAAGGGTCCACTTGAATTGGGCTGGATTAATAATGGGGAGAAAGTTTACTTTTAAAACTGTAGTTCCCTATATAAAATATTCTCATCAGTTCTATGGCTATGCTTAACTTAGAGCCAAGGAAAGCTTGAGCCTGAGTTGCATAGAATGAAAACAGCCTGGATACAGCAGTACTACCAACAAGGAAACTTGGGCACAACCTGATTCTAAGTAATGCCACATACTGGGGCCGATTCACTAAAGGTCGATAAAGCTTATTGCATGCTTTTTTGCTTTGAAAAGCATGCGATAATTAAGTCCTGATTCATCAAAGTCATTTAGCATGCGTTAAGATGCATATCGCATGTGCAAAATAACGCAATGCGTTATTTACCTCGCATTGCGTTAATTCTCACATAGAAATAATACTAACGCATGATTCACAAACACATATGAAGCACTAAACGCACTAAATATCGCATTAGTCTATGCAAAGATTAACACCTACTTGGGGCAGGAGGTAATTATAGAAAAGTACAGTTGGTGAGCTTTTGGCAACACAGTTTGGACTTTGCGGTGGGATTTATTCAAGTCTGTGTTGGCCCTAGAGTGATGCAGCCGCCAGTTTGCAGGGAAATGGTCATTTTCAGAACAGTAGTTTTCCGAAAGTAATGGTTACGTGCGTAAAATCGGGCGCTAATATAGCATAGTGAAATATATCAAGCACAGCGGGAAATAACCCATGTGGCAGGAAATAACGCAAGGAAAACGCTCATCGCAAGTTAAAAAAGCAAAAGGTGAGAAAAATAGGCAAGCAGAAGAGGAAGTAGAAAAGAGTAAGAGAGAACAGAGCAATATAAAACCCACCTCAAAATTAAAAAAATATATATATAATAATCATGTTTTTGTTTGATTTATGTTGCAGAATACACTATCCAGCCAAAGAGTCTAATTACTGGACTTGGCTATTTATGCCACACAGATTGCTTACACAGGTGTATATTTCAGCAACATACATTGGCAGTAGCATCTTAGTGCTTAGAGCTTAGTGAATTTTAATGTGGCAATATCTTAGGATGCCACCTTGGAGATCAATTATTGCCCTTCTAGAGCTGCCCAGTCAACTGAAAGTAAATTCACACACACAAACCTACATAAATAGGGACCTGAGAACTTAAGCGTGTAAGTAAAAATTGCTTTTCCCTACCACTGACTTCTTAGATAATATAGGGCAGAATTATGATTGCTCGAGCCTATGTGTTGAAATTTTATCAAGATTTTATCATGGTATTCATGACTAAGCAGCTGCAAATAAGCCAATATCACCTTGAACAATGTTTCAGCTGGGCTGGTGAAAAAATGTTGGCACTACTAAGCTACTGATGCAAATGTTTTCACATTTTTTTTCTATCTGATGAAAGGGACAGCCCCCCCCAGAAACATTACACTCTGTCTGCAAATAAACACAGAAGGGCCACTGCCCTGCTTGTAATCACTACATTGTGAAGGTTTTTCTCCTTGTCACATTCTTTCTCACCATGTTCAGACACTATCTTTGTCCTGCCTCTAGAAGGTGCTAGAGTGCAAAGACTTGCCAGCAAAACACAATAGCAAATGCCACAGACCATAGGGCTGATTCACTAAGGTGCGTTAAAACGAGTGCTTTATATAGCATGCGTTAAAAAATGTATCATGTCTTAATGCACGATTCACTAAAAGGATATTTGCGTTAATTTAGACGCGATGCTGTTTGCGTTAAGTCGCGAAGACTATTTTCCTGCGGTATTTGACGCAACGCGCACTAATTAACACTGCACGCTACTTGTCGCGCTCGCTAATTAACACACATGTGTTACTTTTCGCGCGCACGCCATATTAGCCATATACACCATTTCGTTCGTAAAACTACTTTTTTTTAAAATGCCCATTTCCCTGCAAACTGGTGGCTGCATCACTCTAGGGCCAACACAGACTTGAATAAATCCCACCACAAAGTCCATACTGTGTTGCCAAAAGCTCATGAACTGTACTTTTCTATAATTACCGCCTGGCCCAAGTAGGTGTTAATTTTCGCATAGACTAATGCGATATTTCGTGCGTCTAAGTGTTTGTGAATCATGCGTTAGTATTATTTCTGCACGCTAATTAATGCAATGCGGTAAAATTAACGCATGCGGTTGCACGCTAATTAACATATGCGATATGCGACTTAACGCATGCGATAATACTTTAGCGAATCACATGTTTTTTTCGCGTCTATTTTAACGCAAAAAAGCATGCGATAAGCGGTATCGCACTTAAGTGAATCAACCCTCATGCACCAACTGGTGGTGAATTTTGCTATTTTTTTCCCCATGTTAACTGGAAGAGACGTAACACAATAACATGGTAAAGGAACTTGGCTACATCTGTATATTTCATTATATAACACATATCTGAGATTGATAGGATATCTATATATTTCATTATCTAGCAGTCTAGTGGAGAGGTCTGACTAATGCATGGAAACACTAGCTGCCTAAATGCATAGAGCTATGTATAAGATTGGTGGATGAGAAACAGGGCTGGGACTAGGGGTAGGCAGAAGAGGCATGTGCCTAGGGCTCAATGCTGGGGGGGGGCTAGGAACATCCCTCTTCTACTCCCCTATTCTGTGCCCTTGTCCCCCCAGTTCTTTATGGTAATAACGCAGATTTTGCACTTATCCTAGCACACTCATTGCGTTCCCCCTCCCCTCGGTGCCAGTTGGCCCGCCGGGCCACCTAGGGTGCCCAGCCCCGGCTCTGATGAGAAATAATGGAACTATGCCTTCTAATTTGTGGCAACAGTTTAGTAAAGGTCTTCCCTGTTTCTAATGCCCTGTGTACAAAACTAGGTTCATATAGAATTGGTTCAGAGTAAGTGGAGGAATTTTTCAGGCCTGCTCAAAGCCATGATTTCAACCCTTATTGAATTTAATTGGAATGCAGATACAAGTGATGCCTGACCACAACACATAGCTGCCCAGCCTCACTTCTTTAGCTAATTTAAAGCCCAACACTGTTCCAATGTTTTAGTGTAATATAGTACATTTTGTACATTCCTGCATATAGCTAAGAACCAGTGTAAGATGTTTGACATTTATTATATTATGCTGCCAGTTGTTTCTACATATCTACTGTACAAGAAAAATGAACAACCATACTTAAAAAACAAAAAGCCTGGAAAATGCTGACATTTATTTTAGGGAAACTGACACTCAGCTACTAAGTGCCACTGCATTGTACAGCATTTTAAAACACTAATATGTCTCTGTGCAAAGGTTTCCCAGTCTTTACAGAAATGAACAAATCATTGTTGCCAACATGTTTTATACATGCAGAATTCACACCCAGCGTTTTAAAAACACGACAGAAGACAAGGGGTTTTAAAAACAAACAATTAAGTTATTAAGTTAATTCTGCTTGACAATACCCCCAGTGCTATACATCTACATTCTTTTCTCTCAGCAGTAGGTTCCTTTAACATTTAGTTAAGACAAGTGTGCCAAACATACCACCTTCTGCTTAAGCAACAGATGCACATTCATAAGTTAACACTGAGTATTTCTTGCCAAAAAAGATGCCAATATGCCTCTCAAATGCAAGGTTGAAACTAACAAGAGTTTAAAGGCATAAATAGCAGAGAATGTCATCAAGTTTTTTATTTTTACAGAGATATTGAAATCTTTAGATTTTTGGCAAATAGTAAGAATCCATTGCCTTTTGGCAAAGACTATTTTTTTAATTTTCCAATTAGCCACTTAAAATTCAGAATTTCATCGAACAAGATGAAAGAAAACACAGTGACTGTGACTTCCATCGCAATTCATTTCTGATTCAACCATTTGGGCTGGACAGTCAGAAATCATATACGAATTCATCCTCATTTCTTCCAGTGATCCCCAACCAGTGGCTCAGGGGCAACATGTTGCTCCCCAACCCCTTGGATGTTGCTCTCAGTGTCCCCAAACCAGGGAGTTATTTTTGAATTTCTGACTTGGTGGCAAGTTTTGGTTGAATAAAAACAAGATTTACTACCAAATAAAGCCCTGTAAGCTGATAGTGTGCATAGAGGCTGCCTAATAGCCAATCTTAGCCCTTATTTGGCACCTCCATGAATTATAATGGTGCTTGTGTTGCTCTCCAAGTACATTTGACTTTTGACTGTGGCTCACGAGTAAGAAAGGTTGGGGACCCCAGGCTTAGACTGTACACAGTACTACTACATGGAATAAACCTGAGTTTGATAGCCTTGGTTTAGGTTCTGTGGTGTATATTAACAAGCTCCCCTTTGTCTGCCTCTTTTATGTACAAAATATTTTCATCACTGTAAAGCTTTGTGTAGATATTACAGTACAGAACTATATAACACTTACCACACACCCTGTGGAGTCAATTTTGCGTTCTGAGACACACTTGAAGTTGCGTGAGCAGCCACCATTGCCAAGGGAACAGTCTCGCACTGGGCCGAAGGATGAGAGGAGATCATCAACACTTTCAAACGGAGTGGCCAGAAGGGCATTTTCTCTGTTGAAATAAAAATATCCATCATTGTTAACAAAACAATTACACCACTATGGAACTGCAGAGCATTGTTGGTAATTAAAAGGTTCTAGTAGACCTAATATGAAGCTTAAATCACTATAACACTGTTATAAAAAGACCCTATTTAGCCCTTTGCTGTGCACTCTTACCCATTGCCTTTGGTTCCTCTGATTTACATGTACTAGTTAATGTAATGAACTTTTTTTACAAAAGGAACACCATCTTTCCATGATCAGAAAAGTCAGAATTGCTGCATTCAGACAAATGGATGGCTGCTTTCAGAATTTCAAGTTAACAACCTTTATGTGTCAGTCAAGATAGAGTTCGGTGAGCACAGGAAGAGAATAGGAAAATAATTAAAGTCACTGACTGTTCTCCTGCTTAGATATTTGGTGTATTTAATAAATATATGCCACTTGGATAAAAGTTGCTTCAGTTGTAAAAAAAAAAAAAATATATATATATCTCAATATAAAGATGAATTTAATGTGAAAAAAGTGGAATCTGCACCATATGGATATAACTTATATGTTTCAAGATCCACCTGCTGTACAACAGTTGTTGCCAGCACTGATGTGATTTTTTTCATCATCTGGTATCCCACCCATTAAAAAAAACGATCTATCTATCATCTATCTATCTATGAAAGACTCAGCTTGATATAGTGCATATAATGGCACAGATGATACAATGCCATTTATGAAAAGGGAGCAATATAATCAAATGTCTCTATGAGCAGAAGGAAAAAATATGATTCCAGTTACATAATAAAGGTATGGGATCCCTTATCCGAAAACCCTTTATCCAGAAATTTCCGAATCACTGAAAGGCCATCTCCCATAGACTCCATTATAAGCAAATAATTCTAATTTTTAAAAATGATTTCATTTTTCTCTGTAATAATAATAGTACCTGTACTTGATCCCAACTAAGATATAATTACCCCTTATTGGGGGCAGAACAGCCCTATTGGGTTTATTTAATGGTTAAATGATTCCTTTTTCTCTGTAACAATAAAACAGTACCTGTACTTGATCCCAACTAAGATATAAATAATCCTTATTGGGGGCAGAACAGCCCTATTGGGTTTATTTAATGGTTAAATGATTCCCTTTTCTCTGTAATAATAAAACAGTACCTGTACTTGATCCCAACTAAGATATAATTACCCCTTATTGGGGGCAGAACAGCTCTATAGGGTTTATTTAATGGTTAAATGATTCCCTTTTCTCTGTAATAATAAAACAGTACCTGTAATTGATCCCAACTAAGATATAATTACCCCTTATTGGGGGCAGAACAGCCCTATTGGGTTTATTTAATGGTTAAATGATTCCCTTTTCTCTGTAATAATAAAACAGTACCTGTACTTGAGCCCAACTAAGATATAATTACCCCTTATTGGGGGCAGAACAGCCCTATTGGGTTTATTTAATGGTTAAATGATTCCCTTTTCTCTGTAATAATAAAACAGTACCTGTACTTGATCCCAACTAAAATATATTTACCCCTTATTGGGGGCAGAACAGCCCTATTGGGTTTATTTAATGGTTAAATGATTCCCTTTTCTCTGTAATAATAAAACAGTACCTTGTACTTGATACCAACTAAGATATAATTAATCTTTACTGGAGGCAAAACAAGCCTATTGGGTTTATTTAATATTAAAATGATTTTTAGCAGACTTAATTTATGAAGATCCAAATTACGGAAAGATCCCTTATCCGGAAAACCCCAGGTCAAAAACATTCTGGATAACAGGTCCCATACCTGTACAGTGTTTCTATCCATTACCCACATATAACACAGCCTATTAAAGAGGATGTTCACATAAATCACTCCCTGCCCCATTGCAACTTACAATATTTCTAGCACTAATGCACATTAAGGTCAGTTTTATAAGAAGCCAATTATCCAGCCACTATAGATTTGCACTGTGAGAGAAAATTGAAGCACTAATACAATCCCTATGCAAATGAAATAGAAAATGTACATTTCCATGAGAAGTCAGCCCTTGATCCCCATACTACTGTGCCAACGTGCCACACATCTCTTTGTGAATACAATATGATTTTATTTGTCAAAATCTAATGTAAACTGGAAAAGGGTTCAAGTTTTTATTTTGCTTGATTTAACTTTTGCTTAGCTGTATATACTAGAAAATACCAAAAGATATAAAAAAAAATATGAGGGTTAATACTAAAGTTTTACACTGCAGTGAATATTGCCCCCAACCCTCACTGTATGTGAATTAACTACTGTCACAAGAATAGTCAGACACAGAGAGGAACATAACAACAGTCAAAGCAGAACACAGGCAGACGGAGACTGCGGCTCTGTGCTCTGTGTGCGGCCCAGGGACGTATTAATTAGAGCTATGCAAGAAACAAGAATCCATCAGTAAGAGGCTGACACACACAGTCTCTTTCCTGTTACAAGTAATCAGGGCTTCTGGCTGCAGAGCTCCCAGGAGATCATCTCATACAAAGCAGTCAGCCTGCCTGGCCCCAACTGAGCTATTTCATATATTAAAATATTAACACACTGGGAAAGGAAAGAAGTGTTTAAAAGTCAGCATTTAGAGAAGCAGAAAGCAGGCTATCAGAGATGGTTAAAGTATGATTGAAAGTGTGTCATTGCCAGGAAACTAACTCATACGTCTGTGGCTGCAGGCACTGGAATTTAGTAAAGGAGCCTGGGAAATCTCATTGTATGTGTAACATTCTCACTGATGAGGTAGTTCAGATATTAAAATAAATCGATTTATGAAATCAAATCTACCATCAACAATACAAACCAGTGTTTTTTTAGATTTTATCAGAGGCGTGCAAAATGTCAGACAGCGACAACATAAGCTAAGGCAATGATGGTTATTGAGGAAATAAAAACATTGTGAGTTTTAAGCTGGCCGTACACACCAATAAAATCATATAAAATTGTGTTTTGTACAATTTTCAGATCATGTGTGGGCTCCAAATTATCGTCCCAATATTTTTCATACAATAGTGATCCTTTTTTTAGTCAATCAGCCAGGTTAGTATATTTCGGTCAGATATGCTAGGGGGACCTACAATGCATTTCCAGTAAGACACTTTCGTACAATTTTTAGGTCTTTATCCTACAATTTCAGTCTGAATGTTAGTTTTAGATCATTGCATTTAAACGTAAGGTCGATATCCGAAGAAGACTTAAATCTGAACTTATATGCCCACCTTTACTTCTAAACAGGTTGCAACTAGGATGCCTAATAGTGATGAGCGAATTTTTTTTGGCCAGGCATGGATTCACAGTGAATTGCTGCGTTTCACCATTGGCGAATTGGTTTGTGAAACTTCAGCGATATTTCATCAAAAATCCACTGTCGCATCAAAATAGGCAAGTTTGCACCAAAAAAGTCATGGGCGCGTCAAAAAAGACACATGCCACTCGCTTTTTGCCGTTTCTCAAATTTCTCCATAGTTTTGCAAATTTTCCTGCAAAACGAAATGGGACAGATTCGCTCATCCATAATGTCTAACCTGTCCAATCCTTCCATCTGTTACTGTATCACGACACTAGCCATACCCCAACAGACTGTGGCTGTCAGGTTATTAAATATAAAAAAAAAATTAATTGTAAAAGACCAAAGTCAACTCTCTGTGGAAAAGGATAAACAAAACAGCTTCCTTCTCCAGCCAGCTTATACAATCTCAGTTCGAAAATATAAGGGGAAAAGAGTTATGTATGTTAGGGAAATGGCACAGGGTGATTTAATTGTTGCAATGTGTAATAGAAATACAATAATGTATGCCACATGCAATTACACTTTTTGCACAGCGACTTCAGCTGAAATTGACTTGGTTTTCCACTGAAAATAATGGCTTGCAGGTCAGAGGTGGTGCCAATAATATTGTAAAATATGGTAACTGAGTGATTCAGGATATACTCTTGTTGTAGAGGAAGCATAAAAATGAAGTGAATCTTATTGTTAGCCTTGAAGTTATAAGAATGTCAGAAGGAGTCAATATCTGCAAAAAATGAAGACATAATAAGTGACTGGATAGTCACTGACTATAATATCACAATATCCCAAAACATGATTAAATATGGTCTTTGGACTATCCAGAAGCAACTGATCTCCACAAAAGCACACCAATTACATTACTGGAGATGAAACTCACTTTATTTTTATTTAAAGATGGACTGGTGTTGTGTAACCCTAATCATTACTTATCAAAAGTGTGGAAACAGTATATCTCTCAGCAGAACAAGAACTGAAGCTATTGTATATAATGTTTTTTTACTACTAGAGCAGCCCAGAGACAATGAGACTACACTAGATTTAGAAGAGTATCAAAAAGACATCTGGGTACTAAAATGATATGATTGTGCTTACCTTTTGTGGACACTGTTATTGAGGAAAGCTTTGTATAACCCCAAAATCTTGTGTATACACCATCTAGGTAAATGTAAAAAGTGCTGAATGGACAGTGATTATGTCACAGGCATTGAGGCGGGGCAGGCAAAATATGATTGACAGATCAGATTTAAAATATATTTATTACAGATATGGATGATATAATGAAAAAAAAAAAAAGAATTTGGGTTTCATGTTTAATTTGCAAAGGACTTTTATCATACAATCTGAGTGGATTTTACCACACTATCTAATGTAAAACCTAATGTTCAGAACATTCACATCGTTGCTGCAGATTTACATAATCAAATATCTGTGAAGGCTTAGAATAAATCACTTAACCTTAATATTGTGACCAAAGCTTTGGCATGTTGATGATAGAAATGATGCTCCCCAGACACCAGAGGGTTAACAGAAGGGGAACCTGGACTGGGCTAGGAAGGCAGGGAGGACTAGGAAAAGCTGGGCAGTAGCAAGGATGGTATGGGAGGAGTGGTTTAGGAGGGTGCAGGCAGCACCATATTTGTTTTCCAGGCACCCCGGATGGGAGCAAAATTTAAAAACTTAGTTGCGGCGGGGTCGGAGAGGCCTTTGTGGCCTCTCCACAAATCCGGGCCTGGGTGCATGGAGTTCCGGTTCCCATCACATGCATTAGCACAAAGGGCGATATCCTGCCTCCGCTCCCTTGTTGTTTCAGTCTCAGCAGTGGGTGCTAGTGGTAAGGAATGCTTGCCAGGTGGTAAGGGGCTCCGGTTCCCCTGCTTAGTGTGTATGGGTCAGTACCTCCCTGGGTATTGGGCCCAGGAGGCGTTGGTACAAAGTGAGGTTCACCTGCTACCACTTCCACACCACAGTGCGGCTGCCCCTGGGGGCCGGCTTGGCAAGGGAACCCGTTCACTCTGGTGGGGTGTTCTGTGTGGTGGCAGGCATTCCCCTGTTGCTGTTATTGGTTATGTTATGCAAATACTGTTTTTATAAATAAAGCTGTAGCCTTTACAATTCCATCCTGGACCCTGTGTCAATTTATTTGGGGACTTGGGGGAAAGTGGAAGGAACTCGTTTAAGTAGTGGGCGATAGGACGACTGAGAACATTGACGCTGCCCCAGTCAATGTACTGGACGAACACCACCACTACAACAAGGCCTCCAGGAAGAAAAACAGGAGAATGGAAAAGAATAATGTATTCAAGTTTGATATTTGATTTCAGTCAAAAGCAATGTTATTACCTGTAAAGTTGTCACATGCTTAAAGCCTTGAGAATTTGTGCAGCTAAAATCAAGTAAAGAAACAGCTGATACCACTTAATGCCCCCACACTTGCCTACAAACTGTCTGTAATAAAAGAGCTTGAGGTGAGCAATGGCATTACTGTAATTGAACAGTTTTTTCCACAAAAGAAGTTGCTTATCAAAAAGGATCGAGTTTGGAAATTCAGAAGGCTCTACCTTATACAATACAATGTGCTACAGGCATATTTTGAAATAGACTAATCATCACTTGCTATCTCTGGGCCAATAAGTCTAAATTAAGTGCTTTACAGTCTCTCAGGAAAAAAATGAGGTTGTTTGAATTTACCTGGCTGTGGAATTTATATTTCATACTCAGTTCAAAACAAATAGGATAAGCAGTTATATTTAATGGATGATTTCCATGATTGTGATGAAGGGCATAAATCAAGTGTAAGGAAAATACACACTTTAATAAATATGCCATTTATTTTACAAAGCTTTTTAAACAGATTTTTCCCACATAACTCATACAGCTTGCTATATAAATAAATGTTAATGGGAAAAGATCTGTAGTCGGGAGTTGGCACATTGCTCAGTTTAACAAGGGTGTTCTCTGCCACAAAGTCAATTTGCTATGCAAGTGAAACCCTTTTGTATTTGTGCGCTAATTGTATGAACCAACCTGTTATCAGCATAAAAAGTTTTTGCAAATTCACAATGTTTTCATTGCTTCGGTTTATTATTTATTCATAGAAACCAGATTTAAATGTGTTTGTCACAATGGCAGCCTTTCTGCCGTGAGTTCATTGTCTGTATAATGTACCTGAGTAAAGACTGTCCATTGAACGTTTAGGGGCTGATTTACTTACCCACGAATCCGACCCGAATTGGAAAAGTTCCGACTTGAAAACGAATATTTTGCGACTTTTTCGTATGTTTTGCGATTTTTTCGGATTCTGTACGAATTTTTCGGATCCAATACGATTTTTGCGTAAAAACGCGAGTTTTTCGTATCCATTATGAAAGTTGCGTAAAAAGTTGTGCATTTTGCGTAGCGTTAAAACTTACGCGAAAAGTTGCGCATTTTTCGCGTAAGTTTTAACGCTACGCAAAATGCGCAACTTTTTACGCAACTTTCGTAATGGATAGGAAAACTCGCGTTTTTACGCAAAAATCGTATTGGATCCGAAAAATTCGTAAAGAATCCGAAAAAATCGCAAAACATACGAAAAAATCGCAAAGTACCGATCATTACGAAAAAAACGCAATCGGACTCCATTCGACCCGTTCGTGGGTAAGTAAATCAGCCCCTTAGTGTATATATACCGTATATACATTTATAATTCATGATATAATCCATATATTTGTGAATTATTTAGAATTCAGAATTTATATGTTAATATATGTATTATTTATAATTTATAAAACATTATATACAATCTTGGATAACAATGTGTATTTGAATGAATTCCTGGTTAATATATAAGAACTTTTTATTTAACTATATGCAAAGACTTCCTGGTGCAGCTGTGCAACATAGTAACTTAGGTTGAATAAAAGACACATGGCCATTAAATTTAACCTTTTATGTCTATATAAAAGTGCTAGCTGATAGAAAAAACCTTCTAAAGCTTATCCAGCCTTTAAAGTGGTAAAAATCCTTCCTGACTCCAAGTAGGCAAATATCAGTGTCTGGATCAAGCTTTCCCTGGCCAATTCCATGGATAGCCTGCCCGCTGCTCCCATCAGATGGACCCTCCCCAAAGTTTTAAAAGTGCAACCCAGCCGCCATCCAGTGTCTTTTATGTTCTTCTGCTTCATTTTTTGTTTTGCTTCCATTGGAAGCAAATTTTTCTTTTTAGCCTTGGGAAAGCATTAGGGCTTGCCGAAAAGTGTCCTAGGGACTGGGGGTTTTTGTCCTTAAGATCTTTTATCCCCTCAAGCACATAACCTCATTTGTATGGAGTCCTTGATGTCTCATCTCTGGGATCAGGTAGGGTACGGTGGTGCTATGGCAGGTGTCACTTGTTTGTCCTTGATCCCTGTGCCCACCCAGGCTCCTAATAGTAGGTCTGGTGGAAAGTGCTTGTCCTCCCATCCGTGCACCCTACTGGACTGGCTTATAAACCACCCCTTATAATTTTAATGGATGGGAGAGGGAGGTGGCACTTAGCTAAGCATTGAAGGTTTTGGCTAACTTAGCCTATTGGTGTGACTCCCTCCTGGCTGGGGAGTCCTGGGTTTGCCCTGGTGGCACTGGGTTAGCAAATATCTCTGGAAGATGCAGGCTTAGTTATGGGCCTGGGCCTTATGGCATCCTTTTCTTTTCCCCTATACTGGGGCATCATTTTAGGTTTCAGAGCCATCTGCCTCCCTGACAAGTCTTTCCCAATCTTGAGGGTAATTTACAAAAAAAAAAGAAAAATCCAAAAGGGACCATTTAAGCTGCCGTATAGAGGTGATGCTTATGCTGCAAGCCTGATTTCCAGAGTCTCTTAACGCTTGGAGTGAATCAGTACGTTGCAAGTTTGTCTATTCTGTGTGCAATGCCTGTCTGTGCAGACACCAGTTGTAGGTAATTAGGTAATAACTCTGGATGGCAGCATTCAGCTGTAGGTAATGGTGTAGATAGGTTCCTGAGCAGCTTAGAATGAAGCTCCAGGAGTATCTAGTATGGTTCTCTGTGTTACTGTTAATCACAGGTTCATTAGCCTCAAGCTGACTGTTACTTCTTTCATACTGACTTTTCTCACCCGGAGTCTGGCTGGTTTTATAGGCTAAGGAACTGGTGTCCTGCAATAAGTTTATATAAGTCGGTTCAGCCAGTGGGTACATGGGGGTATGTGCTAGCCTGGGATAGACAGCATGGCACTTGGCTCTTAGCAGAGTGTTCTTGGGCTGGCTTAATAGAACAACTAAACTCCTTCTCTAGGCACTTAAACTGGCACAGTGCTATAGAACTATCACCTTCTGCCACATTTGTGTTGAAGCGTATCACTGCATATTTTTCTTTGAGAAAAATAAACCAGCCAATGCAACATATAAATAATATGCAAAAACTGTGAATAAAAATAGACAATTGTTTACTTTGTTTTTTAAACAACAAAATACGAAGCTGCAACCCGTGCCAACAATATATCAAGGAAGATTAATGAGACTCATTCATATGTTACCACTACCAAATTGGTAAAAAGCTAAATCTTTTAGAGTTTTCTTTTTTTTTTGTTTGTTTTTTTGTTGCAGTGTGCTTTGTGCATGCCCCGTTTCTGTAGCCGCTATTGCTTTCTATTACTGAGCCGGATAAACAATGAGCTTGAGATGCTATTATTTTTTTTTTCCTGAAAGATTATGAGGAGGATAAAGGCAATAAAATAATGTTTCTCAAATATCACACCATGGAGATTTTTACTGTCTCGTATGGAGTTTATTCGGAAGCCTGCAGACTGAAGGAACATGGTGTGTGATATTTAAAGCAGTAATGCTTTGTCTATTTGGAATTTAGTTCAAGCTGAGCAGGTTCTTCAAAGTAATGGCAACTCTATCCGTTCCCCCCCTCCCCACACACACATATAGTCAGCAGGGCTAGGATTTCATCACATTGTGTGAATCTCAGCTAAACTCAGCACCTGCTCAGCAGCCTGAGAAATGTAGCTAATAATAACCTGCAAAGAGGTCAAGACCACTTAGCGCTGAGCGGGAAAGTGTAGGAGGAAAAGCCTGCATGGGGAGGGGATGAGAGAATCAGTATGCCTGAGGTGTGAGAAGCAGAATATTAATAACTTCTCAGTTGCAGTGTGCTGTCATGTTGAAACCTCCCAGAGCACACTGCGCCGACAATACCAGGGCCCTTGTTAGTGCTGCTGAGATTGAAAGTGCTGTGGGATGCCTGTCAGTTTCTGGGATCAGCAAAGGATTCTGGGTCAGAGTATCAGCAGCTTAGGGTAAGGAATCCCGTCATAGGCCAACAAAAATTAGTTAACAGCAAAAAATATGTTGGCAGGTATGCACAAAACATATGTTTCACAGTAGACAAGGGCTTCTTGAACAATACTGCAGACTTTGCTTAGGATTTTCCTAGGAAATGTATTGTGCACATTGGTGGGCATTAATAAATACAGCAGGCACCAAAGGTTGTTATCCCCTGAGCCTGAACAGTTATACACCACTGCAAAAATAGTATCCTTCATTAATACTGCCATTTTTGGGTTAAAAAGGGCACTTTACCAGTAGCAAAATAGGCCCAAAAAAGCCAGAATGCATTGGAGTCAATTGGAAAGTGAAATGGCTTTGCAGTTAAGGTGTTTTAAGCGCTGCATGTACTGTACATTGCTACAGTTGTTATTTATAGGAAAAAATAGCTCCCATGTTGCCAATATCTTCCAAACCCAGTGTCTGGATAGCTCCTTAGACAGAAAGGGCTGCCGAGGGCTCTGATCCCACTGGTTGATATGGAAGGCAAGGGGCGCATAATAATGCTGCTGCCATTTTGTAAGCATTTTTTTGTCCACCAAACAATATTTTTTTCTGGTGAAACAAAGTGCATGGTGGAATTATAGTATGGAGTCACAAACATTTTTAGAGCAAAATAGTAATAGAATATTTCAAATTATTTGCTTATAATCGAGTCTATGGGAGATGGCCTTTCCTTAATTCGGAGCTTTCTGGATAACAGGTTTCCGGATAAGGGATCCCATACCTGTACTATGTGAGACTACAATTAAAAAAAAAATGCAGTGTAAAAAACAGCAACAAAATTCGGCACACAAAGACAGGCTTTACCATGTCATTTTATTTACGCGTTTTTCCTACATTGACTTCCACCAGAAATAACGGCGTCAAATCAGGTGTTCAGACAGTGTATCAAATAAAACACACCTTGATACATTTGCCATTTATTTTACACAGCTTTTCACACTATTTTTTTCAGTGAATTTTGTTTTACACGTCATAATAAATGGGCCGCTAATCATATGTCTTTCATATGTCTATTTTAGACCAGGTCAAAACTTTTCCTGTACTTAAGGAAACAAGAAACAAAAATAATAATAATAGTAATAATAATAATAATAAACTGTCTACTGAACTGTATTTAATTGTAGTTATTATTCAACACCATTTACTTCATATCACTAAGTTGATATACTATAAGACCTATATTATAGGTTATTGGATGTTGACATATATGCAAAAATTCATTTTATATACCCCAGAATCTAATATGCTCATTATAAATTAAGTAACTTAAAATACTACACAGGGACCTCTTTGCCACTTTACTGAAGCCACAAACATGTAAACTGATACCCTCACTGTTTAACACTATACGGTGCTTATTCACTGTGAACATGGGTTGCTACTAGATAAACGCAGAGTCCTCTGTGTCCATAAAAAGCTGTGATTAGCTCTGCAAGGAAACTAACTGGCATTCCTATTGCCATTTTAGAAAGTTTTGAAAGCAATTTGGGCTAATATTTAGTGACCAATTAAATGTTTGTTGAAACTTGTTGAAATTATTATTAGGTGATTGCTCTTTATAACCTACTGGCATCCCTATACACCATTAAAAACTCCATACTTTTTACATATATGGCGCCACTGGTTTTTTTCCCATCAATTTAAAATAACCATTGAGGCACAGAAAAATATTGCTTTGCATTCCAATGCCATATGTCTTTGATTGTCTTTTGATTAATAACCTTATTTAAAATTTTATAGCAGAAAATGTTCCACAGTGCTGTACAGTCATGGAGTATAACTGACAATCACTGTCCTAATGAAAGGAGATGTTAAGAGGGTCCTGTATGCCGGAGTTCAATATCTAATTTATATTATTAATTAGTGCATGGAAATGTAAGGGTTTCACAGACGAGGCCTCCCACAGAAAGCTTTCATCTCTATCCTTTATGGTATGCTGAACAATTTACCTTCAGACTCTTTACCAAAACATAACTACATGCATAAATGGGAAAGGATAACTGCAATGGACATAACGTTGGAGAAATGGAAAAAAACATGGAACAATGCCAAGAAAAATGCATCACGTGTTAAGCAACTGCACAGCATTTATAAAACTTTACTTTTTTGAATATACCAGAAAAATTACAGAAAATATACATAAATACCTCACAAATATGCTGGAGAAGCTGGGACATTACAGCACATAATGTGCGAATTTCCGCATTTCGCCATTGGCGACTTGTTTTGCGCAGAAAAAATTTACCTACAGACCCTTTTCCAAAACATGCCTACATGCATAAATGGTAAAGGATAACTGTAATGGAAATAGCGTTGGAGAAATGGGGGAAAACATGGGACAATGCCAAGACAAATGCATCATGTGTTAAGCAACTGCACAGCATTTATAAAACGTTACTTTTTTGGATACACCAGAAAAATTACAGAAAATATACCCAAATACCTCACAAATATGCTGGAGAAACTGGGACATTACAGTACATAATGTGGCAATGCCCTATTATCAATATCTTCTGGAAAAGTATAGAGGATCTAATACATAAGGTCTTCTCTCAGAAAGTTAAATTAGACATTCTTTCCACTCTAGTTGGAAAACCATTGGACCATTTTATGACCAATTAACAGAGACTCCTGAATAATATTCTAACAGCATCTCGATACTTTACCAACCTCAAAAGCGGAGGGGATTTCCAGAATAGTAAACATGAGTGAGATGGAAAACATGACAGCAAGGCTGAGAGGGGCGATATCAAAGACCTAAACCGTATGGGATCTTTATATCTCCACCACTTAAAAGGGATATGGGTCTTCCTAATTATCACCTAAATATATCGTCAGGATGTGTATTATGTATAAATTCCACTACTCCTCCCAAACTACTCTTTTTCTAAACTCTTTCTACTTACTCCTTTCCCCCTTCCTTTTCTTTTTCTGAACTTTTCCTACTGAATCCACTATGCTATATTTTATATCCCACTGTCAGAATACTACAGAGTGCAAGAAACGTATCCCTCCTATGGTTGTTAACTCCTAAAATTATACAACACAGTAATGGAATAGAACACCTGGTTTCATGGCATAATATATAAGATTGTTATGTACAACAAATTTAAGCCACACTGTAATTAATGCACCATGGACTGTAATTTAATTTGGATGTTAAAAAAATTGAAAACAAAAGAAAATGTAAGGGTTTCCTTCCCAAGGTTCACTCTGCTTTGCCTTTATTTCAGTCATACATATGGTATTTTTCTATTGCTTCTCTATACAAGAAAGGTTTGCAGCTCTTTGAGACAGAATGAACTATTAAACCCCCAAACTACCAATCAGTGTTCATGATTTTATTAAATTATACTCCTTGGTATGCAATTGTTCTCCATGTTATGACTCTGCTATGCACATAATTATATGACTCTGCATGGTCGCATATCATTTTACACAACATTACACTCGCTATATTTCTGTGCAGCTATTCTTAGCCCCATATCATTCTGATTGTTGCTACAACACTGTGTTTATTATTACATTTCTCTATTTCTCTGTGTAAAGTGTGCTATGTCTCTCGGTTTTTTGACATATTGCTCTGTAGAGCTTTGCTAGAATAGTTGCAGTAATCGTATAATAAATGCCTCTCTAAAATCACAAACTGTACTCTGGTGGAACAGTAGTCTCTGTTTCCTGCCATATCAGGTGGCTCATCACTTGAGGGATGGGGGGAGAGAAACACAGAACGTCTAGGGACTGCTAGCATAACCACAACCTCTCTATCTCCAATAACTCACTCAGTCATGCACAAGTAAAGTTACTGGAAGCAAACAGGTCAAAGATTCTATTAGTCTGCTCATCCAGCGTAAGCAGCCTGGGGGCTCAGAGAGCAACAGAAGAGTTGATTTAATTCCAGCAGGACCTGAGGCAAGAGGGAGGCTGAGGACACACTAGAGAAGAATAAATTATTCTAAATGCCCACATCTGGCTGTCTCCTTCAATCAGAAGCCTTCAAGCACACTCCCATAAAAAACAGCCTATTGTTATTTGTCGTTGACAAGAACTGCTGAGGCCTGTGAAGGTGACCTATGGCTCGATCTCAGACAAAGAGGGAATAGTGGGTGTAGCAAGGTGATACTGTATAAAAAAGGGTTAATAAAAGCTATGAAATGTGCAGTATGATATCCCTTAGAAAATCAAATGCATGCGCATAAATATTCACAATTTGCGACTATGCCATATTAAAAAGGTTTAACGACATTCGTACTGCGCATACAAATTTTGCAATTATGTTTGCACATTAAATGCACTAGTCTTGTCCAGCTTTATAAATATAAACACAGGCAGGGCAAATATGTTCCCTGTGCCAATAACTCTGAGCTGTGCTGTGTAAATGACTCCCACTCTACGTCCGAGTTACACCACAACTTAACAGAAATGTTCGCTTAACTGACTGCAAATTGCTCATTTATATTTGCAAAGAGAAAAATGTTGCTATATTTGCGCATAATAAACACACACACAGGGCACGGTCATGCAAAAATAGGGAAACAACATTTGCGAAAAAATATGCGCTGTGCAAACTTTATAAATGACCCACAGTGTCTGTAGACATTGCTGCCTTGCAGGTCCCAAGTTTGATTCTAGCCCCTAGTACAGTTTGTGTCGCCCCCCCCCCCCCCGTGCTCGAACTAGTACAGTTTGCGTCGCGCCACTTCTTATCGCGCCGCGCCCACCCCCCCCGCCCCGTGCTCGAACTGCGCCACCTGATATGTTAAAACACACACACGGGGGGGGGGGGTGCGATGTAGCGGTGCAGGGGCGAGGTAGCCAACCGGGTTGCCTAGGGTGCCCGGTCGCATCGGCCCGCCCCTGTTATCTAGAAAGTTCTGAATTACGGAAAGCAGTCTCCCATAGACTCCATTTAAATCAAATAATTCTAATTTTTAAAAATAATTTTCTTTTTTTCTGTAATAATAAAACAGTACCTGTACTTGATCCCAACTAAGATAAAATTAATCCTTATTGGAGGCAAAACAATCCTATTGGGTTTAACTAATGTTTACATTATTTTTTAGTAGACATAGGGGCACATTTACTAATCCACGAACGTCCGAAAAGCGTCCGAATGCGTTTTTTCCGTAATGATCGGTATTTTGCGACTTTTTCGCAAAATGTTGAGACTTTTTCATAGCCGTTACGACTTGCGCGAAATGTCGCGACTTTTTCGTAGCCTTCGTGCTGAGTACGAACGTTTCGGATTCATTCAAGCTTCAACGGCTACGAAAAAATCGCAAAAAATACGAAAAAGTCGCTAAATGTTCGTTTTCCTATCGGAATTTTTCCAATTCAGATTTGTGGGTTAGTAAATCAGCCCCATAAGGTACGGACATCCAAATTACGGAAATTATCCTGAGCATTCTGGATAACAGATCCCATACCTATAATAATAAAAACAGTCTGTGACATTCCAACTTCCATAACCCCAGAATAACGTGCCATATTCAGGGTGGCAGTAGCTCCAGGTTTCCCCAACATCAATAGATGCACTTGTACATGATTAGCAAGAGAGAGGACAGACACAACTATACGGAATGCAAGAAGCATGTTTGGACAATGCTAACATGTGTAATGTATAACCCCACTTTAAATGACAATTTCTATCTGTTTTCTATCTGCTTCTTCCCTTTTATTTTTCTTTGATATTTTATTCCTGCCTACTTGCACCACTCAAAAAGTCAGATGAAGCAAACCTCTGTGACATGGATTTAGGTGAGATTTAGACAGAATACTCAGTTTTTGTGCAATCCCCCAGTCAGACCTATGACAGCTATAACAATGCTTTAATATACCTGTAACCATTATATGAGAAATATTGCCATAATGTTTTATTATTTATTATTATTTCCAGATTTTTATATAGCAACAACATATTTCTGCAGCACTTCTGCATACAGAGATTATTCATCATTATGAAACTGAATATGAATATTTCCAAGAGAAATTAATCTCTTAAAAGACATGTAAACCCTATATTTTGGTACCGTATATAAGTTGGGCACATCTCCAACCCAAAATGCTTCATTTGTACTGCATATATCCCCTCCATTTGCCAGCACCATTACATTTTCCTAAAACAAATAGCAGCTTTCACCCAGCAACCATTCTCCCATAAAGTTCATGCAGTGATGAATGCAGGTTTACACAAGCTGAACTTACTTTGATAAAAAAAAAAAAGTCCTGCCTAGATTGAGCACTGTAACAGTTAAACTTAGCTCAGGACAGGAGGTTAGGAGAAAAAACATGTTTCTCTGGTGCAGAGTGTAGCAATATGTATGGGGATAAACAAAGGTGTTGGGGGCAGACATATTGCACACAGGATTTGAATACAAGGGCTGTATAATTAATTTACACATTCTTGGTAGTTCCTGACTACTTCAAAGTATTATCAGAGACTCCAAGTCAAGTAGTAGACGTTTATCTGTAATTTTATGACCCAGATACTAGTTTTACCTACTTCAAAGAATCACTTCTAATCAAATGCAAAATAAGTTAGGACTATACAGGATGCTTATCTTGGTATCTATTATTCCTAATTTATATGCTAATGTTCAAGGTGATCTAACAGCAGGAGACCCCGAGAAACAATCTGTAGGAGGGGTCTTTTGTATTTCAAAGTGGAATTGTTTATACAGTTGTTATTGGTAAAGAAACATCTAAAGAAATTAGTTGGTTAGATTAAGATACATGTTTAAACTTGTTGTGAGCCAATCAGAACCATTCCCCATTTTGGTAAATGGGATAGAAACAGTATAACCAGGGAGCTGGATTGATGATTTCTATGAGTTAGGTTAGGGAGAAGTCCTGAAGGCTGATCCCTATAGAACAGATCCTGTGGGCATATTTAAAAGGAACTCTGTATCATTTGCTGTCTCTGGGCTGGATAATCGAAATAAATTAGCTTCATCTCTGGAAAAGAACCGTGGTTGTTTCCTTTTACCTGGTTGTGGTAAATCTTGGAATATCCAGTATATTTGTAATATACTACATCTACACTATACACAACACAGAGTTTCTATGGAAACCATCAATGCCATCTCTTCATTGGCTGCTAGAGTGGAGGGTGTGTTTGGTAACCTGAGTTGAGAAGAACTGAGCATGCTCAGTAGCCAACAGCTAAAGTAAATTCCTAAGAGAGGGGTCTGAGTAGGTTAGAGAAGGAATCTCTAAGGGGGTACTTCAGATGCTGCAGCCTTACTATTAACCTTTTACCAACCAGAGTGGCAGGTATTTAAAGATTCCAAAGAGGCTGTTCCCTAATGACATTTTTTGTGGGGGGTTTACATGTCCTTTTAGGCCTTCTTGACATATTAAGAATTCATGTAGATTATTCTCTAGAGCAGGAATAGGCAATCTTTGGTGCTTCACCTGTTATTAAACTGCTTGATGTTAATACAAGAGATTTTAACTACAACCCTCAAAGAACCCATGCCATTTAAATGGGACCACATCCCCAAGTACATACAGAAAAAATCTGGAATCCAAAAGAATGAAAAGTAAATGAGCAAAATACTGTTCCTCTAGTTCTTCTGGTTTGTATACATGCCCACGATTTAAACACATAATTGGCAAATAAATGTTTGCAGTAAATCTGGGCAGATGGATTTTAAATCCTGCAGGACGACGGCTTATAAACAGCTTATACGCTGACCTTGTTTAACATTGCTTTTTGGGACTACATAGCTTAACAATGTTTTACATATGTTTTGTTATTACTTTTATACATACAGTCAACAACAAATGCACCTTGATCTCAGTGTTCAATAGGAGCATGTCTAATAAACAGTGTAATTGACACAAAAGTCAGTTTAGTCAACATCCTTGATATATTTATCTTATAAAATATATATTTCATCACAGCTAAGGCAGGCAGGCAGGATATTACTTTGTTGTTAGTTGTTTGTGTCTCATCCAGCTATTGATGAAGTAGATGTAGTAGTGGTGCTGTGCAAATGGTTTTATGTTGAGTGATAAATGCTTAAGGAATGGATTATGGTAAAATATTGATACCATACAAAGAACAATGGTATATTTAAGCAGGGATTCATGTGACTCAAAGGCTCTTCAGAGCTAAATTGTGGACCTAGATTTTGTATCTGAGACACTGTACCATCAATTTGACATTCAGAATCATCAGACCGATTTAGGCGAGATAACTAGTCGTACAACTTTTAAGTGACCTTTACAACTTCAAATGCTGGTATTTAAGGCGCTTATCTGTGTGCTGTGCATGTATTGCTTAATCCATAATGATATTTTCAACTAAAATAATAGTACATTCTTGCAAAACTAAAAAGTTATTGTCCAGTCCAGGTTGAAAAAGTCAAGTCTGTCAAGTTCAATTCTTCACCCACTTAAACCTTACATATAATACAATATGCAGAATAAACAGTATGTAGGAAGGTATCCAGTTTTTCATATTGAGATTTGAAGGCAAGTCTGTCAAGTTCAATTCTTCACCCACTTAAACCTTACATATACAGGTATAGGACCCGTTATCCAGTATGCTCAGGACCAAGGGTATTCCGGATAAGGGGTCTTTCCGTAATTTGGATCTCCATACCTTAAGTCTGCTAAAAAATCAATAAAACATTAATTTACCCCAATAGGATTGTTTTACATCCAATAAGGGGTAATTATATCTTAGTTGGGATCAATTACAAGGTACTGTTTTATTTCTACATAGAAAAAGGAAATACGTTTTAAAATTCTGAATTATTTGATTAAAATGGAGTCTATGGGAGATGGGCTTTCCGTAATTCGGAGCTTTCTGGATAACGGGTTTCCGGATAAGGGGTCCGATACCTGTAATACAATATGCAGAATATATGTAGGAAGGCATCCAGTTTTTTTTATACAGAGATTTCAAATAAGCTAAACAAATGACAAATAAAATCTAACAGGGAAGCAGGTAATGAAGGCAATTTATCAACCACAGTCTAATCAATGTTAACATTCTGCTAATCAGAGACATAGTATGGATTGGTTACAGTACACTTAAAGTGACAAAGTTTTGCTAGAACATTGATTACAGGTTAGCTAGAGGTGACATGAGCACAAGGGCTGTGGCAGAAGGTTATACAATCAATATAATTATACAGGGTATAGCACTACAACTCTATATTCTCAGCAAGATCTATCAGTGCCCCCTCCTCTGTAACAGCAGGGCCTGGCATTGTACAGGTAGTTGCTTGGCAACAGGCAATGTAATAAAGGGGATCGAAGCCTCTGCAATTTCTATCCCATTGTGTCCAGTCTTTTAAGAGGGAGTAAGTGCAAAAAAATGGAGAGAAGTCGGGCAGCAGAACCAACAGGAAAAACAGTAGGACCTCTGTAATGCTAAATTGCTATAACTAGGGATGCACCGAACCCACTTTTTTGGGTTCGGCCGAACCCCCGAACCCACCCTGACAGATTCTGCCGAATCCCGAACCGAATACAAATCCTAACTAGAGTATGCATATATAGCTGGGACCGTGGATTCCGCTGAAACAGGATCCATCAAAAAAAAGGCTGAATTGGCCCAAATCCGGGATTCGGTGCATCCCTAGCTATAACCACCACAATGTCTGATGATTGGTTCCAATCTAAGGCCAGTTACCTAGTACAGATGGGCTGCAACTTGCAAGCTTAGTCGTGGCACATGGCCATACATTAGCACTGACTCAAAGGGTAGATGTGTGGACTATGGAGGCAGAAGGAACTGAAACACAGGCAGGACAGTTGCTAGAAATAAGGTTTACACTTTATTTAAGCAACAGCAGCTTAGATACAGTACATGGCACATACACTAGAATAGGCAGGGCAGGTAAGGTAGGCACAGAAAACAAGCTGGGCAATCAAACATAGTCAAATCCAGCAAAAGAACAATAAGGTATTTACAGCCTCTTACACAAGCCCTTAGAATGTGTGCTATTCAACTGTTGCTACACCTAGTACCTTATAAGTAGCTTATAAATAGCCTTATACATACCATCTGGGCTTAGCACTGCCCCTTGCACCTCATCCACAGTACCATCAGGCATGTAAGTACAAGTACAGTTAAGCTAACTCTAGTCAATAATTCATTTATGGTTCAGTATAATATATATGGTATGCTGGCATTATTCAACAAATCAATATTTTTCTGGTAAGTAGGGTTTTCCAAAAATGTCATCACTTTTGGCCCATTTATCAACACTGGGCCCATTGGCTTTTCTCAACTAGATGTAGGTAGAACAATGAATGCAACAATCTGATTGGTTGCCATAGGTTACTGCCCATGGGCAAATTTGCCCAGTGATGATAAATGAGCCTATCTGCCACACATGCACAAGAAATATCATGCTGTAAAATATCATACCTCACAATTAAGGAGGAAGAGTCCACATCTTAGACCCCCAAAGTGGTATAGGTTAATAAAATGTGGCTCGGGTTTTTTTTAGTCAGATCACTGTGTGCCTGGTAGTGATTTGGAATGGGGGAGCGGCATCATTTGAAATACATTGTAATGTTAAAATGGTGGGATATTATTACAAAGCTTAGCTTCTTGTGTTATGTTGCTGGGTTACATTTTCTTGGCTGAAATGTTCTGACCAGCGATTTAATCCAATAAGTTTATTTTATATAAGGAGATAAACACTTTATCAAGACTAACAATATCATTACATCTAATTTTGGTCTGTTAAAGAAAACATTCACAGCACCAAATCTTAGATCAGTTGGTCACCGCAGTTTCAATGAGCCTTATTTACTATTATGATTTAAACTTCACAGTATCAAAAACCTGCATGCTTTTTCTCCACAATAGATCATTTTTGTATATTATACTAATGCAACTGTATGTACACTATATGGCCAAAGGCCAACATTTCTAATCATTGCATTTGCTAATTAAGCCACATTCATCATTGTCAACACAGTTTGGTAAATACCTATTCATTTTTAATCAGGAAATAACCCCATGACCAAAGTATGGTCTACATAAAATGGTTACTCCTCAAGCCAGCTGTATACCTATGGGATGAATTGGAACACTCATGCTAGCTAGGATTGGCTACTTGTCATCAGTTCCCAAACTCTTACGTATAAATAGACAAAACCTGACCAACAAAGTTCATATATCTAATGGAAAGCCTTCCCAGAAAAAAAAGAGGCAAAAGGCTGTTTTTAGCAGCACAAGAGGGCCAATTCCAAATTATTACCATCGGTTTTGAAACTAGATTTTGGACTGACAGTTGTCCATATCCTTTTGGCCATATAAGTACAAATGCACATATGAGTCTTGAAAAGATCCCCCTTTTTTATTTAGAAAACCCCACATCCCAAGCATTCCAGATAGTAGACGCTAAGGGGCAGATTTACTAATGCACAAACAGACGGAAAGTGTCCGAACGCGTTTTTTCGTGATGACCGGTATATTTGCGACTTTTCCGTCGCCGGCGCAACTTTTTCGTCGCCGGCGCAACTTTTTCGTCGCCGGCGCGACTTTTTCGTCGCCGTTACATCTTTATCGTATATTTTCTGCGACTCTTTTGCCGCCGCGAAAAAATCAGATTGGTTTTTCCGCCGTTTACAATTGCTCAATACGGAAAAATCGTGACGGCGACGAAAAAGTCGTGCAAAATACGATAAGGTCGTGACGGCGACGAAAAAATCGCGCAAAATATGAAAAAAATTCGACGGTGATGAAAAAGTCGCAAAAATTTTGTTTCTAATACCATTTTTTCCGTGGATTCGTGGATTAGTAAATTGTTCACAAGTATAAAAAAAGAATACAACCTGATCACCTGGATAGGTTGATTGAAAACACTGTACAACAGAAGGAGCATGCAGGCTTGGATATAATGTCTAGGTAAAATAAATCAATTTCCTTATAGAAGGAAGCAGAGGTTCTTACTGCAAACCAGTCCAGCTATATTAATAATACTCAGTCAAAACCTTTTCATCAGATCAAACCGATGGCAGACTATCAAGATACGATCAACCTGAATCCTAAACCTTCTTGGTTCTTGACAGCGTATGTTTATTAACAATCGCTAAATAGAATTGTGCCACCCACAGTAAAATCTGACATTAGAGTGACAGGCATGCCAAGTTATCTGTGGCACACAATCTTTCCCAGGAAAATGCCCTGGGGATAGGGATGTCAATTAATTCTGCAAGTTTCTCTCTCAGTGAGGTCATTGGATCAGTAAGGGGAAGGTACTGAAAATGTTTTATATGGCCTAAATATAAAAATATCTACTTTTATATTAGGAATAATATATAAGGCATACATATGAATAGAAGAATTTTTTTAAATGTGTTTGATTGTGGCTGTGTTGAAAAATGATTCTGTTATGGTAAAAGATGTAAAAGCAAAACATAAGCTCTTCCTATGGCCATACATTTGATTTGTGTATATTTAATTTGATCCTATATGATTAGGGGACATCAGCTTCCATTAATACTGGAAACCCTGGTCCCTGTATGCAGAACTGCTTCACAGAGGGTGGAGAGGGTGATTGCATAGGATAACAGGACAATGCCAGCAGCACAGAAATCCATCAAACTGGCCTTGAAAAGGGAATTAAGTTGTTTCAATAAATATAGATATTTATCTTCTCCTTAGTCTTTACCCAAAATGATGACTGATCTTAAATTCAAAGAAAGCTGTAAAAATTAATACAATTTTATTCTCTTAATCAATAAATATCATTATTGGGCAATATAAAAGCCACTGCCCCTTATGGTGGAACCTTGTTTCTTTGCACCTCTGTAGATGTCTTAATGTCTTCCTTATATATTTATAAATAGCATATCCTCGCTTAAACTCCTCTTCTTCAGTTTCAGTATTCCCAAGTTGGCCATCCTTTCTTCAAAACTGAGACTTTCCATTGCATAAAACTTCTTTGGGCCCTCTAATGCAGTAATATTCCATTTGAGCTTTGAAACCAAAACTGCATTATATATGCCATAGGGCATTACCAGTGCTTTGTAAAGAGGCTAAATGTCCCTCTCCTCTCTTGGATATATCCCCTCTTTTAAGTCAGCTCAAAAAATGTGTTTGCTCTTGCAGCTGCTGACTGGCATTGTTTGCTACAGACAAGTTTATTACCTATTATTCTTAATCAGGTCCCATTAAGGCTATACGTGACTTGCATATTTTAACATCTGAGGTGCACAACATGTTTTAACATTGAATCTCATCTGATACTTAGCCACCCAGGGTACCAGTTTGTTCAGATTCTTTTGAATTAATTGGGCTGCAAAAATCTGAGTAATTTTCAAACACAGATATATTGCCTCAATTAAGCTCTCTAGCATGGCTGCCTGTTAAGCAAAGGATAGCTTACAAAATCCTTCTGCTAACATTCAATGCCCTTCACTCCTCTGCTCCTCACTACATTTCTTCACTGGTCTCCCTGCATGTTCCTGGTCGTCTCCTCCGCTCCTCTCAGAGCCTCCGTCTTTTTACACCATCCACACCCACTGCGCTCTCTCTTCTTAAACCTTTCTTTCTTGCTGCTCCTTACCTCTGGAACTCTATCCCTGAATCCCTCCTTAGGGAAAACTCACCCACTCTCTTTAAGAAAAAACTCAGCTGTTACCTTCTGGAGCACTAAAACATTATTTTGCCCAGTCCTGCGCTTAAGGGCAAATGCCCATACCTGGTGCACTCTTACCTTCCTATTTGTGCCTGAATGTTACCCAACCACTACGGGGGGCAGGGACCTCCTTCCCACTGTGTCTCATACCACATGGCACTTATATATATATATATTTACTGTATTTATTTATTACAGTATATCACTTGTCCTCCCTGTGTGTAATCTTGTATTCTGTAAGATTGTACAGCGCTGCGTACCCTTGTGGCGCTTTATAAATAAAGTTATACATACATACATATTGCAACTCCCGTATAAAATTCATTATAAAACAAATTAAATAAAAGTGGGCTCAGGGCAGAACCCAGTGGTACCCCACTAAAAGTCCTAGCCAGTTAGAGAGTTGACCTCCACACTCTGTACAAGATCTTTTAGCCACGTTGCTATCCATGTACAAATAAGATCAACAGACCTTAGTCTGTGTATTAAAACCTTAACCCAATTCCAAAAAGATAACATCCACTGCAGCCATAATATCAAAAGTTCCTACTTACTTCATAATACAAACAAATTAAATGTGTTTAACACAATCAGTTCTTCAGAAAGCCATGCTGATTACAACTTAAATTCCATCCTCAAGAAAATAATCTTGTGTTTTTTACATTCAATTAAATGATTTGCCCAACAAAGATGTCATACTAACAAGCCTAAATATTGAGCATATTTAAATTAGAGTTTTTCCATAGGCACCAACCCAGACAAACTGGGGAAAAAGGGCCTGGCTAAAACTGAACTAAACTCACAAAGTATTCAAGGGTGTATGCCATTAGGCTCTTGCGTCTTGTTCACTTTACCTTCGAGCGAACATTTGTATGTATATCTTTATTTATAAAGCGCTACTTAGATACGCAGCGCTGTACAGTAGAATAGATGAATACAACAGGGGGTTATTAAAATAATAATAGATAAATACAAAGTATAACATAAAATACAAATAAACACAAGGTACAGTTGCACTAAGTTAAGAATCAAGAAACTAGAGGATAGAGGTCCCTGTCCCATAGAGCTTACAATCAGACACAAATAGGCAAATATTAGGGCTGTAGGTCACAGTGGGCGACACTATTATTTTCTGAAAGGACTTATTTTCTGTGCTACTATCCTACTAATTCCTTCTCTGAAGATCATAAAGATATACATTTTATCTATTCTGAGAAAACAAAGCATATTTGCTGTCACAGCATAGCAAGTAACTAGATAATGTATATGTCAGAATTAACAGGAAAGATTTTAAAACATGCAGCATATTTATATATCAGCATATATTCTGTACTTGTGATTATTTCTTTATCATTATTTTTTCCCAGGTTTATTGTTACACTGACAAGACAATGGCACAAATCTAAAAGCAAAATTATGTTCTAATAAGGTCATCATAGATCACCTTGCCTCACTTAACGGTGCACCCTCAGAAGGTAATTTCAGATTACGAGAAATATCATGAGATCTCATGATTTTGATTCCGTTTACTATTTTTCCTATTTCTTTTTTAAGTCCCAACATCACAAAACATGTGCACTTTATCCTATTTCTATTCAGCAGATGCTGTAGTTTATTGTAGTGTGCTTGAACACTTTTTATTCTAACTGGTATAAGCCTGCCAGATGCCGTAAAATCTAAGATTATTATGATGAAGATTACGCTGCCTCTATACAAAAATAAAGATCAAATCAAATGAGACGCATTTTACAAATGTTTCGCAGTATCATCTAACGTAACAGTGCCTTGCAACCCAAGTGGAATACAAATCTTGCACTGAACTTGCACTTCTTCTCTGCTGTATCTATAGATAAATATACATTCATTGTAAAGCACTGCATGATTACATTACATTTACATAGATTTGTGACATATATATTTGCTTGGACCTTTGACCAAAAAGCCTTATCTTGGTTTCATCTGATCACAAGACCCTCCTCAGTCTAGTTCTTTCACTAAAACTGCAAAGGTCCCAGTAATTACATCAGCTTCAACTATTTTCAAATCAAGGATTTACAGCAGGTGAATATAAAATGAAACACTTCAGAAATGACAAAACTTAAGTTACTGGAAATTACACCAACAGTTTCAAAGAAGAGTAATATTTCTTATAGAATCAACGTTCTTTTGCCGTGCATACATTATGCTCAGTAGAATAACTCCCTGCTGTGTCTTTCACTAACTTTCTATTATGACATGTAGGACAGTGTTATTCTTGAAACATTTGGCTGGCAGTATGAAATGACATTTTCCAAACTCAAAATATGTTGTTTCAAAAAAAGATAGATCTTTGTAGGCAGGGCACTACCTACCTTCCTTATCTGTTGTCAGCTTGATGCACCCATCTATCTACTCATCTACCCCAATTAACTCTTTTACTGCCAAGCACGTATGGCATACGTGCTGGCAGTAAAAGGGCTTAAACGCCAATGACGTGTCTCATACGTCGTTGGCTTTTAAGCGCTGCTCTCTGCAGCGGCGGCATGTGCCGCCGCTGCAGAGGGCTTCTAACAATGACAGCCCCCCTGGGCAATGTGCCAGGGGGGCTGTCATCAGGGTCCTGCGAGCCGATCGCTCGCAGGACCCTCCAGGAAGCAGCAGACGCGATCGCATCGCGTCTGCTGCTTCCTGCTTCCTCCCTCTCCCCCAGCGCCGGCCCAACTGAGGAAGGAGGCGATCGGTCTTCAGGAACAGGTAAGGAGTTTTTTTTTTCTTGCATTTACACACTTTTACACACTTATACACACATTTACATACATTTATACACACTTACATACATTTACACACACTTACAGCACACATTTTAGCATTTTTTTTATTTTATTTTTTTCATTTTTCACACTTTTATACACTTATTTACACTCATATACACACTTACACACTATCACACAACTTTTACACATGTACACACATGTATACACAAACACTTTGGTTTTTTTTTGTTTTGCTTTTTTTTTTTTTCATTTTACCAATTTGTTTTTATTTTCTTTTACCTAAAAACTGTTTATTTTGACAGCGTAACTATTGGATCAGATATTCTGGCCACTAATTACACTGTCATGTAACTTATTTTGTTGTTTCACTGATTTGCACAATTTTTGTGGTTTTATCACATTTTATCCCTATATAAGTGTTCCTGATCTGTTTTTAGCGTAGCTTTGCCAGGTGTAACTTTGGTGTACAAAAATAACTTCAGAATGTGTACTTTCCAAAAATATATGGTTTTCTGGGGGTCACTGTATAGTTAGGGGGGGTTACTGCACATAATACACTGACAGGGGGCTCTGTGTGCAAAAGCTGAGCTGGCAGGCGAGAAATACTTATGCGCTATTTTCATTTTGGGTTCAGTACATACCGCAGACTTTGGTATATCTATGCATATTGGGCATCAAACTGTTCAGTAGGCCTCTGGTGTTCCTATTTGGGGTGACTTGCCTTTGTACGCAAGAAATTGTGTGAGATAAATGCGGCAAATTGCAACATTTTTAGGCGATTTTCTGAAATGTCATAAAAACCGATAACTTTAGGAAAGCTTTGCGGCTTGGTACTTTGGTGTAGAAAGGACTCTTTACCCTTGTTGGATTTGTCAGAATGTGTACTTTCCAAAAATATATGGTTTTGTGGGGGTCACTGTATAGTTAGGGGAAGTTTTGGCACATAATACACTGACAGGGGGCTCTGTGTGCAAAAGCTGAGCTGGCAGGCGAGAAATCCTTATGCGCTATTTTCATTTAGGGTTCAGTACATACTGCAGACTTTGGTATATCTATATATATTGGGCATCAAACTGTTCAGTAGGCCTCTGGTGTTCCTATTTGGGGTGACTTGCCTTTGTATGCAAGAAATTGTGTGAGATAAATGCGACAAATTGCAACATTTTTAGGCGATTTTCTGAAATGTCATAAAAACCAATAACTTTAGGAAAGCTCTGCAGATTGGTACTTTGGTGTAGAAAGGACTCTTTACCCTTGTTGGATTTGTCAGAATGTGTACTTTCCAAAAATATATGGTTTTGTGGGGGATCTGTATAGTTAGGGGAAGTTTTGGCACATAATACACTGACAGGGGGCTCTGTGTGCAAAAGCTGAGCTGGCAGGCGAGAAATCCTTATGCGCTATTTTCATTTAGGGTTCAGTACATACCGCAGACTTTGGTATATCTATGCATATTGGGCATCAAACTGTTCAGTAGGCCTCTGGTGTTCCTATTTGGGGTGACTTGCCTTTGTACGCAAGAAATTGTGTGAGATAAATGCGGCAAATTG
Organism: Xenopus tropicalis; assembly: GCF_000004195.4. Taxonomy (NCBI): domain Eukaryota; kingdom Metazoa; phylum Chordata; class Amphibia; order Anura; family Pipidae; genus Xenopus; species Xenopus tropicalis. The sequence continues at coordinate 33,924,461 of NC_030684.2, read as the reverse complement.
CAACATTTTTAGGCGATTTTCTGAAATGTCATAAAAACCGATAACTTTAGGAAAGCTTTGCGGCTTGGTACTTTGGTGTAGAAAGGACTCTTTACCCTTGTTGGATTTGTCAGAATGTGTACTTTCCAAAAATATATGGTTTTGTGGGGGTCTCTGTATAGTTAGGGGAAGTTTTGGCACATAATACACTGACAGGGGGCTCTGTGTGCAAAAGCTGAGCTGGCAGGCGAGAAATCCTTATGCGCTATTTTCATTTAGGGTTCAGTACATACTGCAGACTTTGGTATATCTATGCATATTGGGCATCAAACTGTTCAGTAGACCTCTGGTGTTCCTTTTTGGGGTGATCTTTGGGGTGTCTTTATCTGATCTTTATCAAGAAATTGTGAGAGATAAATGCGGCAAATTGCAACATTTTTATGCGATTTTCGAAATGTCATATAAATCTGCAAACTTAGGAAAGCTTTACAGCTTGGTACTTTGTAGCAATAAGAAATATTTACCCATTATAGATTCGGGGGGATGTGTATTTTCCAAAAATATATGGCTTTCTGGGGTGAATGTACTTTTTTTGTAGCATTATCCCACATAAAGGATGTAAATGTGTTGATTTTGCAGGAGCTGAAATGACAGAAATGACAGTATATATGGGGGTATGTTCACATTCGGGCCCCTACATGCCACATACTTGGGTAAACCTATACATATTGGGCATCAAACTGTTCAGTGGACCCCTGGTGTTCAAATTCAGGGTGTTTTATCTTGGTACCTAATGCTATGTGGGAGATAAGATGCTGCAAAGTGGAAGCTTTGAGGGGATTTTTGGAAATGTCATCAAAATTGCTAAATTTAGAAAAGCTGTGCGGCTTGGTACTTTGGAGTAGAAAGACATGGGTACCCATTTTAGATTCGGGGGAATGTGTACTTTCCAAAAATATATGACTTTCTGGGGTGAGCGTACTTTTTTGTAGCTTTATCCCACATACAGTGGAGGAAATAATTATTTGACCCCTCACTGATTTTGTAAGTTTGTCCAATGACAAAGAAATGAAAAGTCTCAGAACAGTAACATTTCAATGGTAGGTTTATTTTAACAGTGGCAGATAGCACATCAAAAGGAAAATCGAAAAAATAACTTTAAATAAAAGATAGCAACTGATTTGCATTTCATTGAGTGAAATAAGTTTTTGAACCCTCTAACAAAAAAAGACTTAATACTTAGTGGAAAAACCCTTGTTTGCAAGCACAGAGGTCAAACGTTTCTTGTAATTGATGACCAAGTTTGCGCACATTTTAGGAGGAATGTTGGTCCACTCCTCTTTGCAGATCATCTCTAAATCCCTAAGGTTTCGAGGCTGTCTCTGTGCAACTCTGAGCTTGAGCTCCCTCCATAGGTTTTCTATTGGATTAAGGTCCGGAGACTGACTAGGCCACTCCATGACCTTAATGTGCTTCTTCTTGAGCCACTCCTTTGTTGCCTTTGCTGTATGTTTTGGGTCATTGTCGTGCTGGAACACCCATCCACGACCCATTTTCAGTTTCCTGGCAGAGGGAAGGAGGTTGTCGTTCAGGATTTCACGATACATGGCTCCGTCCATTTTCCCGTTAATGCGAATAAGTTGTCCTGTGCCCTTAGCAGAAAAACACCCCCAAAGCAAAATGTTTCCACCCCCATGCTTGACGGTGGGGACGGTGTTTTGGGGGTCATAGGCAGCATTTTTCTTCCTCCAAACACAGCGAGTTGAGTTAATGCCAAAGAGCTCTATTTTGGTCTCATCAGACCACAGCACCTTCTCCCAGTCACTCACAGAATCATTCAGGTGTTCATTGGCAAACTTCAGACGGGCCTGCACATGTGCCTTCTTGAGCAGGGGGACCTTGCGAGCCCTGCAGGATTTTAATCCATTGCGGTGTAATGTGTTTCCAATGGTTTTCTTGGTGACTGTGGTCCCTGCTAATTTGAGGTCATTAACTAACTCCTCCCGTGTAGTTCTAGGATGCTTTTTCACCTTTCTCAGAATCATTGACACCCCACGAGGTGAGATCTTGCGTGGAGCCCCAGAGCGAGGTCGATTGATGGTCATTTTGTGCTCCTTCCATTTTCGAACAATCGCACCAACAGTTGTCACCTTCTCTCCCAGCTTCTTGCTAATGGTTTTGTAGCCCATTCCAGCCTTGTGCAGGTCTACAATTTTGTCTCTGACATCCTTGGACAGCTCTTTGGTCTTTCCCATGTTGGAGAGTTTGGAGTCTGCTTGATTGATTGATTCTGTGGACAGGTGTCTTTTATACAGGTGACTAGTTAAGACAGGTGTCCTTAATGAGGTTGACTAATTGAGTAGAAGTGTCTAACCACTCTGTGGGAGCCAGAACTCTTAATGGTTGGTAGGGGTTCAAAAACTTATTTCACTCAATGAAATGCAAATCAGTTGCTATCTTTTATTTAAAGTTATTTTTTCGATTTTCCTTTTGATGTGCTATCTGCCACTGTTAAAATAAACCTACCATTGAAATGATACTGTTCTGAGACTTTTCATTTCTTTGTCATTGGACAATCTTACAAAATCAGTGAGGGGTCAAATAATTATTTCCTCCACTGTATAATGATGTAAATGTGTTGATTTTGCAGGAGCTGAAATGACAGAAATGACAGTATATATGGGGGTATGTTCACATTGGGGCCCCTACATGCCACATACTTAGGTAAACCTATACATATTGGGCATCAAACTGTTCAGTGGACCCCTGGCGCTCAAATTCAGGGTGTTTTATCTTGGTACCTAATGCTATGTGGGAGATAAGATGCTTCAAAATGGAAGCTTTGAGGGGATTTTTGGAAATGTCATCAAAATTGCTAACTTTAGAAAAGCTGTGCGGCTTGGTACTTTGGAGTAGAAAGACATGGGTACCCATTTTGGATTCGGGGGAATGTGTACTTTCCAAAAATATATGGCTTTCTGGGGTGAGCGTACTTTTTTGTAGCTTTATCTCACATATAATGATGTAAATGTGTTGATTTTGCAGGAGCTGAAATGACAGAAATGACAGTATATATGGGGGTATGTTCACATTTGGGCCCCTACATGCCACATACTTGGGTAAACCTATACATATTGGGCATCAAACTGTTCAGTGGACCCCTGGTGTTCAAATTCAGGGTGTTTTATCTTGGTACCTAATGCTATGTGGAAGATAAGATGCTGCAAAGTGGAAGCTTTGAGGGGATTTTTGGAAATGTCATCAAAATTGCTAACTTTAGAAAAGCTGTGCGGCTTGGTACTTTGGAGTAGAAAGACATGGGTACCCATTTTAGATTCGGGGGAATGTGTACTTTCCAAAAATATATGACTTTCTGGGGTGAGCGTACTTTTTTGTAGCTTTATCCCACATATAATAATGTAAATGTGTTGATTTTGCAGGAGCTGAAATGACAGAAATGACAGTTCATATGGGGGTATGTTCACATTGGGGCCCCTACATGCCACATACTTAGGTAAACCTATACATATTGGGCATCAAACTGTTCAGTGGACCCCTGGCATTCAAATTCAGGGTTTTTTATCTTAGTACCTAATGCTATGTGGGAGATAAGATGCTTCAAAGTGGAAGCTTTGAGGGGATTTTTGGAAATGTCATCAAAATTGCTAACTTTAGAAAAGCTGTACGGCTTGGTACTTTGGAGTAGAAAGACATGGGTACCCATTTTAGATTCGGGGGAATGTGTACTTTCCAAAAATATATGACTTTCTGGGGTGAGCATACTTTTTACTAGCTTTATCCCACATATAATGATGTAAATGTGTTGATTTTGCAGAAGCTGAAATGACAGAAATGACAGTTCATATGGGGTATGTTCACATTGGGGCCCCTACATGCCACATACTTAGGTAAACCTATACATATTGGGCATCAAACTGTTCAGTGGACCCCTGGCGTTCAAATTCAGGGTGTTTTATCTTGGTACCTAATGCTATGTGGGAGATAAGATGCTTCAAAGTGGAAGCTTTGAGGGAATTTTTGGAAATGTCATCAAAATTGCTAATTTTAGAAAAGCTGTGCGGCTTGGTACTTTGGAGTAGAAAGACATGGGTACCCATTTTAGATTCGGGGGAATGTGTACTTTCCAAAAATATATGACTTTCTGGGGTGAGCATACTTTTTACTAGCTTTATCCCACATATAATGATGTAAATGTGTTGATTTTGCAGAAGCTGAAATGACAGAAATGACAGTTCATATGGGGTATGTTCACATTGGGGCCCCTACATGCCACATACTTAGGTAAACCTATACATATTGGGCATCAAACTGTTCAGTGGACCCCAGGCATTCATATTTAGGGTGTTTTATTTGGTTACTTTATGACCTGTAGGAGATAAGATACTATAGACTGGAAGCTTTGAAGCGATTTTTAAAAAAAATCACAAATTTTGATAAAAACCAATAACTTTAGGAAAGCATTGCGACTTGATAGTTTGGAGTAGACAGACAGTTGTGCCTATTCTGTATTCCCCAGAATCTGTTCTTTCCAAAAATGTACAATTTTCTGGGATAAACCTTCTGTTAGTGGAATTTTGGCCTTGAAATCCAAAGTATGCAGTTTTTTTGGAGCAGTGCTTTGGGAATTTGGTAGTGTACTGCTGGGAGTTTTTGACCTATACAAGTGAGAAATCTCCATAAAACTATATATATTTGGTATTGGCACGTTCAGGAGACATGGGACTTTCCAAATCAGTTGTATATTCGTGCATAAAATAATTTTTGTTTCTAGTATGTGTGATTATATTATGGAAAATTTGATTTTTTTTGCATTTTTAGACATTTAGAAGCCTATATCTTGTTACAGAATTGGAATTACACAAAAATTCTACCATATTTTGAAAGCTTAGGTTGTTCTGAAAAAAACGATATATTGTTTTCCTTGGTAAACTAAAAGTCCCCCCGAGGAAAGGCCCCTAAAGTGAAACAGTGCAAAATGTTCAAAAACTGTCTGGCAATACAAGTTCCGCTTTGACCAAAATGGCTGGCAGTAAAAGGGTTAATTCATACATCTTCAACATGAGGTATGAAATGATTTTTAATAAACAGGGTACAGGTATAGGATGCGTTATCCAAATTACAGAAAGGCCATCTCCCATAGACTCCGTTATAAGCAAATCATTTTAATTTTTAAAAATGATTTCCTATTTCTTTGTAAATATAAAACAGCACCTTGTACTTGATCCTAACCAAGATATAATTAATCCTTATTGGATGCAAAACAAGCCTATTGGGTTTATCCAATATTTAAATGATTTTTAGCAGACTTGAGTTATGGAGATCCAAATCACGGAAAGATCCCTTATCCGGAAAACCCTGGGTCCTGAGCATTCTGGACATTCTGAACAGGTCCCATACCTGTACCTTCACTAAGGCACAAGGCACAAACAAATCTATGCTAAAACTAGACTTATGTTTTGAAGCTCTGAAACTTTTTCTTTAATATGACATGTCAGAAAATACCTTAAAGGAAACTATACCCCAAACAATATATTGCATAAACAAGCTCATATGTAAAACCCTGCTTCATCTAAATAAACCATTTTCATAAAAATATACTTTTTCAGTAGTATGTGCTATTGGGTAATCCTAAATAGAAAATTGCCATTTTAAGAATTAAGGGCCGCCCCCTTGGATCATAGGATTCACGGTGCTCACAAACAAGCCAAGGCACACATACATGCTAGGCACCATCAGCCAATGAATGGACAGAGCTCTGCTTTTTGCTTCCATACTACTTCCTGTTACAGTTAGCGCTGCATTATTTCTGATCATGTGATCTCTCAGGGAGCACCCAGCCCATCACAAAATGGTGGCTCATGGGAAAGGATGTAAAAGGGATTGCCCTTTTACATCCTTCCCCATGAGCCACCATTTACTGATATACTGTATATAAAGTATATACAGGTATATATTCAAGTTTGACGAGATTCTTTAATAGTTCACTTAACATAATATAAACTATCTGTTGGTTAAGTATTCATTCTGGGGGTATAGTTTTCCTTTAAAGAAATTGTTCACCTTTAAATTGTCTTTTAGCATGACATAGACAGTAATATTCTACGACAATTAGCAAATAGTTTTCATTTTGTGTAGTTTTCAGTGAATTATCATATAACCTGCAGATAAGTATAGTATCTAATGTAGCATCATTACTTGCAAACGTTTTGATGATGCATTTTGAGAAGCAAACTATAGTATATATTTTTCACCTATGCTCACTTGATCCCAAAAATGTGTAGATTGTAGATGATCTCTTCATTCTTTGGACAGGTACACATGAACAGTTCGACAGGATGATGGAAACACTCAATTCTCTACTACAATTCACAGCAAACATTAGCAACATCAGTTTCCTTTCTGGGCTTGACATTGAGTTGTAATGGTGACATTACTGAGACTACCACACCTTGCATAACAACTGGAGGTCCTGCCATCCCCCATCTGTTAAAAAAGCATTCCTTATTTTCAACCACTGAATAAAATGAGTGACTTTTTTTGTACAAAGTGGTTACCCGCACCATGAATTATTAACCAGTTAAAATGAAGAATTGGCCCTAACACAGGAGGAGATACTTTGTAATCCAATGCCAAACATTAAACAAGTAAGATCTGACAAATGGAATCTTCAATCACTGGTCAGTTCTTTAAAAGGATAAGACATCAGGCCAAGCAACCTATATTTATTAGCCCACCACATATTGCCTACAGGAAAAGGTGCAACCTACTGGATTTATTAGTAAAATGGACCCTACCCATTGCTACTGACTAGTGGGACAACAAACCTGGCAGAGCCCCCCTAAGTAAAGTTGCTTTTTGTGTACAGATTGCACAACATGTAGACAGGCCCAGTCTTTCACCATTCACACAGATTGTCTTGCTTATTCAAATTCATTGGCAAAATATTAGGCACCCCCCAGTGATTATAATCGCTGCCTTATACCCTGGGCTGATGCTCCTGTTAGTAGAAAGCCACACCAGCCGAGGTAAATGCAAACCAGTGATCCTCTTCCTTCTTCTCACTGCTTGCGCATGAGAAGTAGAAGATAGGTGAAAGAAGGAAGAGAGTATATTACTATCACCCCCCCCCCCCCCCCCCGGTGATTTTACCTTTCCTTCTCTTAAGTAAAGCTTGATACTAGGGATACTCTATCCAATTATCTGTTGATGCAACTGATATGATACTGAGCTATCTATCTACACACTTCTGTCTCACTATCTAGGTGCTGGCATTTTGATTGGCACTTGCAATTATCATTTTACCTTAAGCTGGTTATACACTATAAGATCTGCTCATTTGTGATTTCACTTGCGAATGTCACTTACTTTGGACTCCAACGTGACTCTGTTCTGTTATAAGCTACTCCCTCATTACTAACATTATCTTCCATATGTAAAGGAATTTCCTCTTATTTTCTATATGACTGTGTAGATGAGCAACATATTTTCCTATTGTTTTCTGTGTCTTTTATAACTTCCTTGTTGGCTATACATCTTTTGGTCATGCTTCACTGTTTTTATTCTCACACTGTGTTTACAAAACCTCAATTAAGTATTTATGAGATAAAATCGTATTTTTTCTAACTTATCGAACATTTTGGAAAGTCCACAACTTTTTCGTGGTTTTCGTTAACTTCCTCGAAAAAGTTGTACTTTCCGCAATGACTACGACCATTTTGGGATTCATTCAAGCTTTGGTATCGTGACTATCTTTTGGCCAGGTTGGAGCTGCAGAGTGCCATTGAGCCCTATGGGAGACTTTCCTTGGGCCAGGTTGGAGCTGCAGAGTGCCATTGAGTCCTATTGGAGACTTTCCTTGGGCCAGGTTGGAGCTGCAGAGTGCTATTGAGCCCTATGGGAGACTTTCCTTGGGCCAGGTTGGAGCTGCAGAGTGCCATTGAGCCCTATGGGAGGCTTTCCTTGGGCCGGGTTGGAGCTGCAGAGTGCCATTGAGCCCTATGGGAGGCTTTCCTTGGGCCAGGTTGGAGCTGCAGAGTGCCATTGAGCCCTATGGGAGACTTTCCTTGGGCCGGGTTGGAGCTGCAGAGTGCCATTGAGCCCTATGGGAGACTTTCCTTGGGCCAGGTTGGAGCTGCAGAGTGCCATTGAGCCCTATGGGAGACTTTCTTTTGGCCAGGTTGGAGCTGCAGAGTGCCATTGAGCCCTATGGGAGACTTTCCTTGGGCCGGGTTGGAGCTGCAGAGTGCCATTGAGCCCTATGGGAGACTTTCCTTGGGCCGGGTTGGAGCTGCAGAGTGCCATTGAGCCCTATGGGAGACTTTCCTTGGGCCAGGTTGGAGCTGCAGAGTGCCATTGAGTCCTATGGGAGGCTTCCAAAATCATACCTTGAAGGTTTCAAAGCCAGAAAAGCTTTCGTGCCGTTTACGAACGTTCAGATCCGAAAATTTTGTGACTTTCAGAAGACAATTACAATATTTTTGTAAGACCAATAAAATAATTTTCGTGACATTTTAAAACATCAGAAATTAATGTGGTTACTCCACATTTGTTGTTCCTAATCGTGATTTTAAGCCGAAAAAATTCGGACTTTAGTGAATGGGCCCCTATATTTAGGGTTCTCCCAAGATATTAACCTGATGAGCGATATATTAGTTCAGTTGAAAGTTGCAATAAATAAGGTTATTAACACTATAATACAAGATAACAACCAGGATGTCATAGACTAATTAAAACTCAGACATCATTTTGAGCACAGTATCATCACAACAAGTTTCATATACACGGATACCATGATACCACCAGTACTTGTTTATTTAGCTTTGCATTATATTATTTTTTTTATCTATAATGTATTTACTATAGTACATAGTACATACAGTGGCTTGCAAAAGTATTCGGCCCCCTTGAACTTTTCCACATTTTGTCACATTACAGCCACAAACATGAATCAGTTTTATTGGAATTCCACGTGAAAGACCAATACAAAGTGGTGTACACGTGAGAAGTGGAACGAAAATCATACATGATTCCAAACATTTTTTACAAATAAATAACTGCAAAGTGGGGTGTGCGTAATTATTCAGCCCCCTTTGGTCTGAGTGCAGTCAGTTGCCCATAGACATTGCCTGATGAGTGCTAATGACTAAATAGAGTGCACCTGTGTGTAATCTAATGTCAGTACAAATACAGCTGCTCTGTGACGGCCTCAGAGGTTGTCTAAGAGAATATTGGGAGCAACAACACCATGAAGTCCAAAGAACACACCAGACAGGTCAGGGATAAAGTTATTAAGAAATTTAAAGCAGGCTTAGGCTACAAAAAGATTTCCAAAGCCTTGAACATCCCACGGAGCACTGTTCCACCGATCATTCAGAAATGGAAGGAGTATGGCACAACTGTAAACCTACCAAGACAAGGCTGTCCCCCTAAACTCACAGGCCGAACAAGGAGAGCGCTGATCAGAAATGCAGCCAAGAGGCCCATGGTGACTCTGGGGGAGCTGCAGAGATCTACAGCTCAGGTGGGGGAATCTGTCCATAGGACAACTATTAGTCGTGCACTGCACAAAGTTGGCCTTTATGGAAGAGTGGCAAGAAGAAAGCCATTGTTAACAGAAAACAATAAGAAGTCCCGTTTGCAGTTTGCCACAAGCCATGTGGGGGACACAGCAAACATGTGGAAGAAGGTGCTCTGGTCAGATGAGACCAAAATGGAACTTTTTGGCCAAAATGCAAAACGCTATGTGTGGCGGAAAACTAACACTGCACATCACTCTGAACACACCATCCCCACTGTCAAATATGGTGGTGGCAGCATCATGCTCTGGGGGGGCTTCTCTTCAGCAGGGACAGGGAAGCTGGTCAGAGTTGATGGGAAGATGGATGGAGCCAAATACAGGGCAATCTTGGAAGAAAACCTCTTGGAGTCTGCAAAAGACTTGAGACTGGGGCGGAGGTTCACCTTCCAGCAGGACAACGACCCTAAACATAAAGCCAGGGCAACAATGGAATGGTTTAAAACAAAACATATCCATGTGTTAGAATGGCCCAGTCACAGTCCAGATCTAAATCCAATGGAGAATCTGTGGCAAGATCTGAAAACTGCTGTTCACAAACGCTGTCCATCTAATCTGACTGAGCTGGAGCTGTTTTGCAAAGAAGAATGGGCAAGGATTTCAGTCTCTAGATGTGCAAAGCTGGTAGGGACATACCCTAAAAGACTGGCAGCTGTAATTGCAGCAAAAGGTGGTTCTACAAAGTATTGACTCAGGGGGCTGAATAATTACGCACACCCCACTTTGCAGTTATTTATTTGTAAAAAATGTTTGGAATCATATATGATTTTCGTTCCACTTCTCACGTGTACACCACTTTGTATTGGTCTTTCACGTGGAATTCCAATAAAATTGATTCATGTTTGTGGCTGTAATGTGACAAAATGTGGAAAAGTTCAAGGGGGCCGAATACTTTTGCAAACCACTGTATATATATATATATATATATATATATATATATATATATATATATATATATATATTATTGTAACTTTATTGTGAACACATTGCACAGAATTATCTGATGTTTCGGTCCTCACTAGGACCTTTCTCAAGGAAAGTCCCCTTTAAAGACAAACACAATATTAAAATTAACATCATAATAGAATCATGTGATTATCCAATCATAGTGTTAATGAGTGAATTCAAATGTGTCAATACCTATTCTGTCTGGTTCTTTTGGTATATACTGTATATACACACACACACAATTTTTATATAGACTATTGCTACTGCAGAATTTCTGCAAGATGAGAGACAGGTGATGCATGAAATTAAATCATAAAAGACTAAGAATCTAAAAATCTATTTTTTAGTGTTTCTGTAAAAAAATAAGCTCATTATATACTGGTTCAAGAGCTAAGTTACCAACAAAATAAAGGACCAATAAAACAGCCAAAAATCATTTACTATAATCATAATAAAATAAGTTTTGCCAAGTAATTTAACTGTTGCCTATCCACAGCATGAACCTTTGGTTCCATTTATACTGGGACCAACATTATATCATTGGAATGTAGCATATTTTTAGGGCTATTTAAGGATATAATATAGCATAACAGGTTGGTGCTTAGTACATTTCGAGTTCTGTGCCTAAAATCCCTGTCCCTAATAGTAAACTGTTTTTCTGTATTTCTTTTTAAAGAACCACAGTGGCAAAAGCCCTTTCGGAGGGTTGGATATGATAAAATAATGTAATATGACACATTTGTAATTGGCTGAACACAAACAAATTTGATATTACTAAGATTTTGCTTTTTTTCATGTAAAGGATATTGTTATTCCTATTAAAAAAAAAAGAAATGACTCTGCTTGAGTTGAAGCAGAAATGGCAATTAGTTTTAGGAAGCATCTGCAACCACTGAGTGCCACAAGAATCAAGCAATTGCCAAAGACACGCTTTACTGACAGCTTTTGGAGTCACTCTTGTTGTTGGCTCTTGGATTGCCCTGTTTTGACTTAAATAGAGCAGGGAAGGCACTCAGGCAGGCAGGCAGTCAGTGTGGCTCTCTGCTAACTGCCTTATATTTCGTACCTAGTCAGCTGGTTGGGGACATATTTGTTTCTTCAGTATCAGCTGTTTTGGGGACCTAAACGTAAGCCAAGTCTATCAATGTTTTTAACTGAAACAGATGAAAACCCTTTTTTTCTGGGCACAAATTACATTGTAATTAGTTTAGATTCATGATTATGACTTTACGATATTTAAAAATGTTTCTGTATTTTTCCAAATGGTTTTAAACTCCAATAAACCTACAGTAAAATGCAAGTTGATAAAATATTAAAATACCTTGTTATATCCACTAATGTATACTAGATATTCCCAAACTTGACTAATGCCGTCTGAGTGCTACAAGTGATGGTTTGCAAATAAAAAGATATATATGGCAAAGATCAGGGAACGTGGCAGATAAGAGACCACATATATGTCCATAAGCGCTGTGAGCAAAGTGCAATTTAAAGCATATTCTGCATTTTTTTCCCACATGCAGCCATTTCCCCCAGAATCCCAGCATCATTGCAGTTGCAAGGGGGGCGATGCAGTTGGTGCAGTCGTGCTAATCATGGCGCCTATTTACTCACTGTATGTTTGCCAACTGTGGCCAATGGTATTGCTGGGTGAATCTGAGGCTGCAATGTGAAAACATATTTTGTCACCTGAACAAAAATGCTGAAATGCGTTCTTTTGGTTTTCTGGCATCCTTGCCTATTCTACTCCTGCATGCACCAATTCTGGAAATCACCAAGGAAGACTCCTAAAAAAGCTAAATGTGGGAGGAGCAGCATCAACTTGGCCACCTCAGGTGGCTAGGACCCCTGAGGGAGCACTGGCTCTTGGGCAAACTTACCCTCATTTGTAATGAAATGCACAAAGTTTGCCAAGGAGCAATAATCCATAGCAACCAATAAGATGCTAGCTTTTAATCAAGTTATTAGAAAATAATATCTGCTGATTAGTGGCTATAGGTGATAAGAAGTGTAGCACACTTAGCTCCCAACATTACATGACCCATAAGGGCCTTAGCAGTTCTTCTAGATGACCTCACTATTATTTTTGATTAGCGATGAGCAAATCGGTCCCAAAAATTTGTGAAACGAATTTGTTACGTGATTTTTTTGTCACCGGTTTCTTTTTTTTGTTACCCGCCCCGATTTTGATGCAACCTTTTTTTATGCGCGACGATTTTTTTTGATGCACGTCAAATTTTTTTCAGCGAATTTTCACGGAAGTTTCGCAAATGGCGAAATGTGGAAATTCAGCAAAGATTCGACCTGCACAACAGGTGAAATGCAAGCGGGGCTCAGCCCCCGCGTGTTTATTCAAGCAAAAACAGTAACATTTCGGGGGCACACCCCTTCGTCAGGAAATGTGGAAATTCACTGCGACTCCATGCCCGCCAAAATAAATTGCTCATCACTACTTCCAACCTTCATCTTATAACACAGCTGCTCTTCCCACTCACTCTAACAAAAACATTTCAAAAAGAGAGAACAAGACAGAAACCACCTTAAGGCAGCTGCTTTAAGCCCTAGGCCACTAGAGACACGCAGCAAACCTTAAATAATTGTTGGCTGGTGGTTCTTCATGATCCTAATGATGATGATGATGATGATGATGAAGAAAAGTCAAGGTACCAAAAGGAAATAGTAACAACAGATGAACAGTTATTGAACTTGCAACCTTCTTCTTATAACACAACTGCTCTTCCCACTACACCACTGTAGTTGTATGGTGATTTGGTAAATTAGGCAGAAAGGGCACCATTCTTTTCAAATAAAAAGGCCCCAGCAAATAGAGTACTGATTAAGGCAACCGCATCCATAGCACAAGGTCCTTCATCATGAAGGACCACTAGCCAACAAATATACCCAACCTGGTCAATGCCTCCAGCAGCCTAGGGGTTAAGGTGGCTGACACATTGAGGTGGGACCAGGCTTCTCATGCAGGAGTCTCTTGTTGCACAGGTGGGAATTCAACCCAGGGCCCTGCGCTATGTAGGCGGTTGCCTTAACCACTACTCGATTTGCCGGGACCTTTTTATTTGCAAAGAATGGTGCCTTTTCTGCCTAATTTGCCAAATGACCGTATGGCTTGAGAGGTGTAGTGGGAAGAGCAGCTGTGTAAGATGAAGGTTGGAAGTTCAATACCTGCTTCATTTCTTGTTATTAAATGCTTTTGGTACATTGACTTTGCTTCATCATGATCATGAAAAACCACCAGCCAACAATTATTTAAGGTTTGCTGCATGTCTCCTGTGGCCTAGGGCTTAAGGTGGCTGCCTTAAGGTGGTTTCTGTTTTGTTCTCTCTTTTTGGGATGTTTTTGTTAGAGTGGGAGGAATGGAGGAACACAGCAGGTGAAGCAACATAGTCATCCCATATGTTGCTGGAACATCAGAAAAACTTTTGAGAATTTTCAACAAACATCACATTTCTGTGTTATTCAAACCCAGCAACACCCTGAGACGGAAGTTGGTCCACCCGAAAGACCCTGTACCAAAGCACATGAAAAGTAATGTGGTCTATGCTGTCCAGTGTAGTGAAAAGTGCTCTGACTTATACATTGGGGAGACAAAACAACCTCTCTGTAAGAGAATGGCCCAACATAGGAGGGCTAACTTCTCAGGACAAGACTTGGCAGTGTATCTACACCTCAAAGAAAAAGGTCACTCTTTTGAGGACAGTAACGTGCATATTTTGGACCAAGAGGACAGATGGTTTGAAAGAGCTGTGAAAGAGGCCATTTATGCCAGCCTGGAAAAACCATCCCTGAACAGAGGAGGGGGCCTGCAACACCCCTTGTCTTCAACATACTGTACTATGCAGCTTTGACATCCTTACCCTGGCAGTTTCACAACAGTTCACACTTCCAGTCATGTACTTTGAAGGATTAACACCTGCATTAATGAGAATCATGGTACCATTGTGACTAATTCATACCTTCCTAACTGAACAAGTTCAATGGGGCCATTGTGATTGGATGTCTGTTACTGTACTACCCTCAAGGGTTTAAATACTGGGGAATTTCCTACCAGTCATTTGAACTGAAGAAGCCACTCGGATGAGTTGGTAAGATAAAGATAAACCCAGAAATTTCTACTAGATACTGTATATCAACCTGGATGAATGAGAATCTTCAAAGACATAACGTTACTTATGTATATTATATGCAGCATTGGACATAGGTATCTCAACATTCCCAAGTAGTGATGAGTAAATCTGTTGCATTTCACTTCATTGAAAAGTTTGCAAAACTTTTGTGGCATGTTTGCGACTTTTTTTGATGTGACCATGTCTTTTTTCTCGCTCGCTAAAGGTTTTTGTGGGGAAGTTTTGCAGTTTCAGGAAAAATTTGACAACGGTGAAATTGGCAGCTGATCCACACCTGGTGAAAGGATTCGCTCATCACTATTCCCAAGCTTCAAGTTGGTATAGCAAAATGTTGATTGCAGAGTCTACAAAATATTGGTTTTTCTATTTTGCTAAAATGTTTTTTGAACCAAATACATTGGTCACTAATGAAACAAATCTAAATAATATGCTACAGCCATAAATATCCTGTACAATATATTTTATCCACAAGTGTGCTGCGCTTATTAATGTAGGTCATAAGGCTGTGATCCCCAACCAGTTGCTCGTGAGCAACATGTTGCCCTCCAACCCCTTGGATGTTGCTCTCAGTGCCCCCAAACCAGGGAGTTATTTTTGAATTCCTAACTTGGGGGCAAGTTTTGGTTGAATAAAAACAAGATTTACTATGAAATAAAGCCCCCTGTAAGCTGATAGTGTGCATAGAGGCTCATGAGTAAGAAAGGTTGGGGACCCCTGCCATAAGGGAACCCCGGTACTAGCACCTAGTCAGTAGGCGGTGGTAGCTCCAGGGTTCCCATGCATCAGTAGTTACAGCATTCTTCAATTCAGAATGGAAGGCAGTAAGAAAGTGCAAGGAGTACCTTTAATGAAAGTTCAACTGACTACAGGGAAATTTGCAGAACTGCAACTGCCCTTGTGGTTGGAATTGACCCCTGTAATATCCTTACATTTTCCAATAGGGAGTATATTATTCAAATACAGGTATGGGATCCGTTATCTGCAAACCCATTATCCAGAAAGCTATGCCCTTAAAGAAAGGCCAACTACCATAGACTCCATTTTAATTCAAATTATTCTGTTTTTTTTTTTTTTAAATGATTCCCTTTTTCTCTGTAGAGATAAAACAATACCTTGTACAGGTATGGGACCCCTTATCCGGAACCTGTTATCCAGAAAGTTCCAAATTACGGAAAGGCCATCTCCCATAGACTCCATTATAAACAAATAATGATAAAAATGATTCCTTTTTCCCTGTAATAATAAAACAGTACCTTGTACTTGATCCCAACTAAGATATAATTACCCCTTATTGGGGGCAGAACAGCCCTATTGGGTTTATTTAATGGTTAAATGATTCCCTTTTCTCTGTAATAATAAAACAGTACATGTACTTGATCCCAACTAAGATATAATTACCCCTTATTGGGGGCAGAACAGCCCTATTGGGTTTATTTCATGGTTAAATGATTCCCTTTTCTCTGTAATAATAAAACAGTACCTTGTACTTGATCCTAACTAAGATATAATTACCCCTTATTGGAGGCAGAACAGCCCTATTGGGTTTATTTAATGGTTAAATGATTCCCTTTTCTCTGTAATAATAAAACAGTACCTGTACTTGATCCCAACTAAGATATAATTACCCCTTATTGGGGGCAGAACAGTCCTATTGGGTTTATTTAATGGTTAAATGATTCCCTTTTTCTCTGTAATAATAAAACAGTACCTGTACTTGACCCCAACTAAGATATAATTACCCCTTATTGGGGGCAGAACAGCCCTATTGGGTTTATTTAATGGTTAAATGATTCCCTTTTTCTCTGTAATAATAAAACAGTACCTGTACTTGATTCCAACTAAGATATAATTAATCCTTATTGGAGGCAAAACAAGCCTATTGGGTTTATTGAATATTTCAATAATTTTTAGCAGACTTAAGTTATGGAGATCCAAATTACAAAAAGATCCCTTATTGGGATAACAGGTCCCATACCTGTACTTGATCCCAACTAAGACATAATTAATCCTTAATGGAGGCAAAACAATCCTATTGGGTTTAGTTAATGTTTAAGTGATTTTTTTAGTAGATTTAAAGAATGGAGATCCAAATTACAGAAAGAGCCCTTATCCAGAAAGCCCTAGGTGCAGAGCATTCTGGATAATAAGTCCTATACCTGTACTGGCTTAAATGGCTGCAAACCATGTTATCTTTAATTAATGGTTGGGGTCAGGTAATTCATTTTTTAAAACAGTCTAGGTGTAAAGCTCTTTAGTTGTTAATTTCTTGTAGAAAAAAAAATGATTGGTTAAAAAAAAGAAACAATCACAGGAAAAAAGTGCATGCAATTTAGAAAAAAACACGAGTGTGATTAAGAACAAGCTCTCATTTTTTAAAACAAATTACCCTGATTGTCATTTAATAATAAATCAGCCCTTAAATGTAAAAGAACATGAGGGTAGAGCTTTTCAAACCGGAGATATTTCATAGAGCCATAAAAGTGAATTGGCAGATATAAATGTAAGTATCATTAACAGGTAACCCAACCCTTCTCTCTGCTTGCTTTCCCTGATCTAACATTTGTCCCTACATGCTGAGCTCACACAGAAGGATAATTTCCCTGCTACAGAGCTGCCAGCAGAACCTGTGCCAAGTGCATTGTTTAAGGCTACATTCACTCTTTAATTGTGAGTATATATTTTATTTTCTGTGGCTGAAATGGAGGAACATGCTGGTTTGTGCATGTGTAATTGGGAAGAAGCAGATGGTGAAGGCGCGGCAGGAACTATTGCGTCTATTAAAGTAATGTATACAGTTCATAATTCTTCTGTATGAGGAGAGGTGAAAAAAATTTGCAAGTGCAATGAAAACCTCTACAAAAAGGTTAAAAAAATCACAAAAGCAGCGTATTGCATTATTATAGGCTTTTCCCTGAATTTTCTCATGTTAGTAAAGATGAATAAACTTGTAGCAATTCAGTTTAAATGCTCCCTAAAATGGCATTAGAAAGGGCTAGTCTGGCAGATAAACTGGCTAGCATTATCATAGCCCACTTACCAGATCAAATATTTTCTGTCTTGCAAACAGCAAGTAAGTGTTCCTGGTGACTTTTACTAATATCCGTTTTTTTCTGGGCTTAATACACAATATGGTATAAATTCGGAGTAACCATGATAATTTCTGATTGCAGCAAAAGCAAACAAAAGGAATTCTGGGAATGAATTCCAAACTCTTAAAAAAATCCTATTTACATGGGTTTATCCTATAGGCTAAAGCTCACCCACTGGGTTTGAAGCTGAAGCCAGGACAATAGCTGATCAGATTCCCAACTACAGACCGGTTTTGCCCTTTCTGGGGCTCATCAGTGTAGTGTAGGGTTTTCTGATCAGCTTAGGTAGAGTCACCATGTGGTTCTACAAACAAATAAATTAGGTTGATTGCAGCAAAAAAACATCATTTATGTGGATCAGCAAGTGTAATTATGAAAAGAAATAAGTCTTACTACATTCACAGTTCTATCAGAATAGGATATAGTTACCTACCTTGTTAAAAAAAACCTTCATAAGAAAGGTTCTGGAAAAGCCCAGGTTCGGAGCATTCTGGATAATAGATCCCATACAACAGGTAGGTAGTGATGGGCGAAAAGTTTCGGCAGGCATGGATTCGCGGCGAATTTCCGCGTTTCGTCATTGGCGGATTGTTTCGCGAAACGGATAAAAAATTTTGCCGCGGAAAAATTCGCCGCACGTCCAAAAATTGACGCCGGCGTCAAAAAAGAATAGTCGCGGGCGACAAAATAATAGCCGCGGGCGACGAAACAATAGCGCGCGACAAAATAATAGCCGAGGGCGACGAAACAAGAGCCGCGCGACGAAACAAGAGCCGCGCGACGAAACAAGAGCCGCGCGACGAAACAAGAGCCGCGCGACAAAACAATAGCCGGGGGCGACGAAACAAGAGCCGCGCGACGAAACAAGAGCCGCGGGCGACGAAACAAGAGCCGCGCGACGAAACAAGAGCCGCGGGCGACGAAACAAGAGCCGCGGGCGACGAAACAAGAGCCACGCGCGACGAAATAATAGCCGCGCGACAAAACAATAGCCGCGGGAGACGAAACAATAGCCGCGCGACAAAATAATAGCCGCGGGCGACATTTTTTTTTGTCGCACGACATTTTCGCCGTTTCGCGAATTTTTCGCCGTTTCGCGGATCTTTTCAAAGATTCGCGAATTTTTCGGCGAAGCGAAACGGAACAGATTCGCTCATCACTACAGGTAGGTGATGAGCAAATTTTTTTGCCAGGCATGGATTTGCAGCGAATTTCCACATTTCGCCATTGTTTCGTGAAACTTCAGAGAAAATTTGCTGTGGAAAAATTCGTAGCGCAGAAATTTTTTTATTGCATGGAAAAATAGACGCGGGGACAAAAAAAAAAACACGCAACAAATGTGTTTCGCAAATTTTCTTGCCATTTCGTGAATTTTGAGGCGAAGTAAAACGGCATCACTACTAATTACATCTGAATGTATACGCTGTGTGTTTATCAGAGCAGTTTCCGACAATTAAATTAAATTGCAACTTTACAGTCTTTAGCCTAGACAAGCAGTACTATAGGGGTTAATCAATACACTAGCTAGTGCAGGCAGCCAAATTGAGTTATGGCCCTTCTTGTATAAAGAACCTTGCATTAACCCTTGGATGCTTCTTGCCTCCGCTGTGCTGAGTTGGCAAGATTCCTGACAGCTGGCTGCCTTCTACACATTCATAAATATGCTTTAATAGGATGAGAGCACAATGAGTTATGTCCACCAATCTACAAGATCCAAGTTTAAGGGAGATTAATTAAAAATAAGAATGGGCCTTGTGCCTGCCAGAATAGGGGAAAGATGATAAAAGCAGTAGGGGGATGATGCTGTGCGGGAAGAGGTGGGGGTTCCACCTATCTGGGAATGACTGTATGAAAAATATTATTATAGAAAAATGTTTTAGAGTTACTCATTACAATTTTCTGATACGGCACACCGTCTATATTTAATAGGAACAAAATTATACTTAGGAGTTAGTAATTTTAAAGCACTTTGAATAAAGGTTTTGACCAATGTTATATAGTTTTTAAAGGGTTATTCTCATGTAGCATTTAAGAGACCTACACTAGGTACAATTACATAGTAACATAGTAAGTTAGGTTGAAAAATACACATGTCCATCAAGTTCAACCTTTTATGTCTATATAACCTAGTTTCTTCTTATCAGAATGTAAGCCCTCGTGTCTGATGGAAGGATCTGCTGGTTAATAAAGCATTAGAGAGATTATCTGAGCCCTTATTTATTTATACATAGTTATCATATCACCCCTTAAGCGCCTCTTCTCCAGTGTAAACAAATCCAACTTGGCCAGTCTTTCTTCATAACTGAGACTTTCCATACCCTTTACCAGCTTAGTTGCCCTTCTCTGGACCCTCTCTAATTCAATGTCCCGTTTGAGCACTGGAGACCAGAACTGAACAGCATATTCTAGATGGGGCCTTACCAGCGCTCTGTAAAGGGGAAGAATAACCCCCTCCTCCCGTGAATCTATACCCCTTTTAATACAGCTCAAACCCTTGTTTGCCCTTGCAGCTGCTGCCTGGCATTGCTTGCTACAACAAAGTTTATTATCTACAAGGACTCCAAGGTCCTTTTTCATTATGGATTTGCCTAGTGCAGTCCCATTAAGGGTATAAGTGGCTTGCATATTTTTACATACCAGGTGCATGATCTTACATTTATCTACATTGAATCCCATCTGTCAAGATCCTGCTGCAAGGGTTCCACATCCTGGATGGAATTGGGCTGCAGCGTTTTGTGTCATCTGCAAACACTGATAATGTACATTACTTATAATACTCCCCCCTAAGTAATCGATGAACAAGTTAGTGGACCTTATAGGGAACCCACTGAGAACCTTAGTCCAGGTAGAGAATGTTCTATTAACAACCACCCTCTGTACCCGATCCTGTAGCCAGTTTCTTATCCATGTGTAAATTACTTCACTAAGACTTTAGTTTAGAAAGCAGTTGTTTGTGGGGCACTGTATCAAATGCTTTGGCAAAATCCAAATAAATCCACTGCAGCCCCACTGTCCAGCTTCTTACTAACCTCATCATAAAAAGATTTGTCTGACATGACCTGTCCTTCATAAAGCCATGCTGATTACTCTCATAATGGCATTCTCCAGAACATCATTTTGAATGTGATACACGCCTTCAAATAACTTGCCCACCACGATTGTCAATTGTCTATAATTGCCAGGCTGAGATCGTAATACCTTTTTAAATATCAGCTTTCCTCCAATCCAGAGGAACCATACCAGATGAAAGTGAGTCTGAGATTATCAGGTGTAGCTAAAACTGAACTAAGCACTCCCAGAATACCTTTATGTACCATGTCTTGCATCAATCACTGAGTATATTCAGCAGATATTGGGTTGGTCTTTGAACTCTGGTTCCTCTATTGCATACACTGAAGAAAAGAACTGATTTAGCACATTTGCCTTTTCTGTATCAGTTATAACCACATTGTTACCATAATTTAATGGAGCTACAGTCTTAACCTGCATCTTTTTAATATTAATATACTTGAAAAACTTTTTGGGGTTAGTCTTAGCTTCTGCTGCAATGTGCTCCTTATTTTCTATCTTTGCCTTCCAGAGTGCTGTTTTACAACACTTGTTATAGTGTTTTTATTCATTAAATACAGCTTCTGTACCCTTTGACTTGTATTTCTTTAACGCTTTCCATTTTTTCCCTATTAATGTCTTCACTTCTGAATTAAGCCACATAGGGTGGTTCTTAACACTTCTGCATTTACTTCTTAAGGCAATAAATTGAGAACAGTAATGATTTAATACAATGTTAATTGACAACCATTTCTGTTCTGTGTTTTTGGCAAAAACGTAATGTTAAAATTTGCTTTTCTGATATTGCACCAGTGTATAAATGGTTTTTGCACCAAACATCAAATGAAATAACATTATGGTCACTGTTACCCAGGGGTTCAACCACTTTTGCTATCCTTTTGTTATAGATCACTAAATCCAGAACAGCATGGTTACTGGTTGGCCCCCTCAACAACATATTGACATATAAACTTGTTCCTGTTTACTGTCCCAGCAGTACTATGGATCCAGTCAATATCAGGGTAATTAAAAATCCCCCATTATTATTATTTGCCCCTTGCATTTATAAACATACTTTATATTTTATACTGGTACCAGCGTGAGAATTTTGCATATACAGCTTATGGTCCTCCCTACCCTTATCAGTACCCCAACCAAATCCCCTTCCCCATTTCCCCTTACTATGCCTACTACCTCATCTAACCTGTCTTCCACAGAATTACTCACTGCACCCTCCCCCAAAGCTAGTTTAACATCTCTCCCCATAACTAGTTAAAAATCTCCTCCAACCCTCTATCCTTTCTAATAATTGAATCCCCTACGACTATAGCCTGCCTTCCCTTCCTAGCACTACGCACTACTCCCCCCATCTGTATTAGAGGTGCTGGCTCCCAGGGTACTCTGAGAGTCAGCCTGTTCCATACATGCCAATTCAGTGCTGTCTTTATCCAAAATGGCAAATCTGTTGCTTTGGCCAAGGTGTGGGCCAGCCCCCCTACCCTTCCATTCCCTCGTTCCCCTCTTGACTGTAACAAACTTGTCTCCCTCATTAACCTCCACTATCACTTGCCCATTGTTCCTTCACACACACACATCAAGTGTAGCAGTGGTACAGAAGCTCCATAGATGCCTGGCAGGCCATGAAATTCACACAATTTTGTACAAAATTGTAATTATATGCACTTAATTATTTTGCCCCGCTCTTAATTAGGTGCTGGAAGGAGTTGTTACCAATATATACCTTGTGAGTTCTGTTACAAGTTATACGATGAAACATTTCTTTCATAGCACTCTGTGGCTACATAAATGGGTAACGTACCATTTTAACAGCAAGTTGTATGTACATCTCATATTCAGTTTCACATCATTTACAAAGACACACTAGCCATTCCATTCCTTGAATTGTTATTTTTGTGAATAGCTTACATTTCAAGCTCAATGTAATATGAAACATAAACGGCCTTCATTACTAACATGGGCAAAGTGGAAAAATATTTTATATGATGCTGCCCTCTTTGTAAAGTTATTAGGTATGGTATGTCAACGTATGATTCTTGGGTTAATGTCTAAATTACCTAATCTTGTACACAGCAGCCTCAAACCTAAGTCTATAGTCACTATAGGCTATATATTAATAGCACTGTAAAGTATTAGATATTGAGCAATTACACTTCTGGCAAAAACATATCAAAAAATGATTCAAATATAGACAGTATTTAGCCATGGCTTTGGTTAAAGCTACAATACATGTATATTATTAAATTGTTTTTGCCAAAAATGAATTCATTACAAAACTGAAATACCATTTATATTGTGCACCACTACATGTGTACCCCTAAACATCATAGGACCTTCTATTGGAAGCATATTGGAAACATAAATAACTGAATGGATGGCAAACTGGATTTTTGTATTATTCAGTTTTACTGTGTAAATTTTGATCAGTTGGTTGTATAAAGCTCTGTTCAGGGAAAACCTTTTTCTCCATGTCGCTACCTTGAAATAAGGCATGTAGCTATTATCGATTAACTAGCGGTACCCTCACTCCACTCTCACAAGCAGAAGCTTCAGGAGAGGAGCAAAGCTTCGGACTGATCAATACCCGATTTCAGGTAAACATCTTTAAACTTTTGCTAAGGCAAGTTTCAGGTTTCAGTTAAAAGAAGTATGTTTGAAAAACATATATATATATATCTCAAACAAGGGGTGGCACTCCGCTTCAGTTTTTTATCCCGGGCGCAAGGTAAATGGTTTAACTATCAAAAAATAGACCAGCAACTCCAGATTAATTGCAAAAAAAACTAGTTTTGTATTAAAAAATGCATGAACAGCCAACGGTACATTTCGGTCCCCGTCGGGACCTTTCTCAAGGCCTTGGGGGGGGGGCCTTTATTAAGATACAATCCATTACTAGCATACCATGGACCTGTTGATGCACACTTTTACATGCCCTCTATTGTTAATAAAATTGCGTTTCAAACCGGAAATACTTACATTCTAGGAGCACATTCATTAAAGTACGACAGGTCCGATTTGCATTTTTTTCTAAAGTTTACAACTTTTGCATATTTTCTTAATTTGCGTGACTTTTTCGTACTTTGCGACAATTTGTGCAACAAAATTGTATTTGTCGCAACGAGTACTAAGGTTTCGGATACATTCAAGCTTCAGTATCGTGACTTTCCTTGGGCCGGGTTGGAGCTGCACAATGCCATTGAGTCCTATGGGAGACTTTCCTTGGGCCGGGTTGGAGCTGCAGAGTGCCATTGAGCCCTATGGGAGACTTTCCTTGGGCCGGGTTGGAGCTGCAGAGTGCCATTGAGCCCTAGGGGAGACTTTCCTTGGGCCAGGTTGGAGCTGCAGAGTGCCATTGAGCCCTATGGGAGACTTTCCTTGGGCCGGGTTGGAGCTGCACAGTGCCATTGAGCCCTATGGGAGACTTTCCTTGGGCCGGGTTGGAGCTGCACAGTGCCATTGAGCCCTAGGGGAGACTTTCCTTGGGCCGGGTTGGAGCTGCAGAGTGCCATTGAGCCCTAGGGGAGACTTTCCTTGGGCCGGGTTGGAGCTGCAGAGTGCCATTGAGCCCTATGGGAGACTTTCCTTGGGCCAGGTTGGAGCTGCAGAGTGCCATTGAGTCCTACGGGAGGCTTTCCTTGGGCCGGGTTGGAGCTGCACAGTGCCATTGAGTCCTACGGGAGGCTTTCCTTGGGCCGGGTTGGAGCTGCAGAGTGACATTGAGCCCTACGGGAGACTTTCCTTGGGCCGGGTTGGAGCTGCAGAGTGCCATTGAGCCCTATGGGAGACTTTCCTTGGGCCGGGTTGGAGCTGCAGAGTGCCATTGAGCCCTATGGGAGACTTTCCTTGGGCCAGGTTGGAGCTGCAGAGTGCCATTGAGCCCTATGGGAGACTTTCCTTGGGCCAGGTTGGAGCTGCAGAGTGCCATTGAGCCCTATGGGAGACTTTCCTTGGGCCGGGTTGGAGCTGCAGAGTGCCATTGAGCCCTATGGGAGACTTTCCTTGGGCCGGGTTGGAGCTGCAGAGTGCCATTGAGCCCTATGGGAGACTTTCCTTGGGCCGGGTTGGAGCTGCAGAGTGCCATTGAGCCCTATGGGAGACTTTCCTTGGGCCGGGTTGGAGCTGCAGAGTGCCATTGAGCCCTATGGGAGACTTTCCTTGGGCCAGGTTGGAGTTGCAGAGTGCCATTGAGCCCTATGGGAGACTTTCCTTGGGCCAGGTTGGAGCTGCAGAGTGCCATTGAGCCCTATGGGAGACTTTCCTTGGGCCAGGTTGGAGCTGCAGAGTGCCATTGAGCCCTATGGGAGACTTTCCTTGGGCCAGGTTGGAGCTGCAGAGTGCCATTGAGCCCTATGGGAGGCTTTCCTTGGGCCAGGTTGGAGCTGCAGAGTGCCATTGAGCCCTATGGGAGGCTTTCCTTGGGCCAGTTTGGAGCTGCAGAGTGCCATTGAGCCCTATGGGAGACTTTCCTTGGGCCAGGTTGGAGCTGCAGAGTGCCATTGAGCCCTATGGGAGACTTTCCTTGGGCCAGGTTGGAGCTGCAGAGTGCCATTGAGCCCTATGGGAGATTTTCCTTGGGCCGGGTTGGAGCTGCAGAGTGCCATTGAGCCCTATGGGAGGCTTTCCTTGGGCCGGGTTGGAGCTGCAGAGTGCCATTGAGCCCTATGGGAGACTTTCCTTGGGCCGGGTTGGAGCTGCAGAGTGCCATTGAGCCCTATGGGAGGCTTTCCTTGGGCCGGGTTGGAGCTGCAGAGTGCCATTGAGCCCTATGGGAGACTTTCCTTGGGCCAGGTTGGAGCTGCAGAGTGCCATTGAGCCCTATGGGAGACTTTCCTTGGGCCGGGTTGGAGCTGCAGAGTGCCATTGAGCCCTATGGGAGACTTTCCTTGGGCCAGGTTGGAGCTGCAGAGTGCCATTGAGCCCTATGGGAGACTTTCCTTGGGCCGGGTTGGAGCTGCAGAGTGCCATTGAGCCCTATGGGAGACTTTCCTTGGGCCAGGTTGGAGCTGCAGAGTGCCATTGAGCCCTATGGGAGGCTTCCAAAATCATGCACTGAAGGATCAAAGTCAGAAAGGTTTTCGCACCGTTTACGATAGTTCAGATACGCAAATTTCAGATTGTACCACGATATTTTCGTACAAGCATTACGTGACTTTTCGCAAAATTAACGTAAAATTAACGCAAAAGTAACGTAATCAGGAATTTTCGTATTTAATGCGAATTTTCGCAAATCGTAGTCTTAATTCGGACTTTGGTGAATCTGTCCCCTAACATTAATTCCAAAAACTGGCACACAAAGTCAATGGGTGGACCCAAATAAACATCTGAATTTTGCTACTGTGAAACTAAAATGCTATTGTGATACTAAAATCTACAGTAAGTATTTGTGGCAAAAAAAAAGACCTGCGCAACCAAAAAAGACATGTGCGACAAAAAATTCTCACAACAAATGTGTTTCAGTGAATTTTTTTGCCGTTTCACTAATTTTCCTAGTGTTTAACGAATTTTTGGCAAAAGCGAAACAGGACAGATTTGATCATCGCTTGTGACTATTGTTCCTGGTGTGCATCACTTACACACAAATATACACACACATATATATAGTTTATTGATAATAATAAGATTGTTTTATAACCAATATGCATCTATGTAGTTTAGTTGACACCAAATACATGGTACTTTATTATTATTATAGAAAAAAAAGGAAATAAAAACATAAGCTCTTTAAGAGCTTGGTCATAGATGGGTTATCTAAGCTTTCATTGCATAATTGCTGAAAATAGCTTCCTTGCTGTTACCAGTGGAACTATCTACACAAATGAACAGTTACAGTCATATATGTAGACATTATTTAGTACAGTGAAGCATTACTTCAAACAGCAAAACAGAGAAGAAAACTTATTAATTCATGAGGACCCTTTCCCCTTATGTATCTGGCACTGCTTCCTCCATTTGAGTTACTGTGGTAGGTGTAAATGTGTATATTTGTCTATATTATCAATTATAAAGCAGTTCTGAGTACAAAATACAACAAAATGATTTTTTTTTAAATCTAAATTACTACAATATCTATGTACATTATGTTACAAAGAGCTTTAACCATTCAAAGTACAATACAAAGCATTCTAATGGTCACCAGTCTGCTATGGCATTTTTAAAAACATATATTTGGCACAAATAATAAATGGGAATGCGGCTGCACAGTAAGACACTCTTGCTTGTTTTAGCTATTACTAACTTTTCCAGTTAAGTGTTAAGCTAGACACACACATACACATGAAGCCCCATAATTCATTTTCAAGCAGTCAATTGGATAAAGTGGGATTTGCTCACATACACCTTAATGACCAAAATGCACTGATCCACTTTGGTGACTACTACAACTGTATTACACTGGAATCCTGATGAAAAGGGAGGCGATGCCATTTGCTGTCAGACTGTGACCTCCCACATGGACCAGTAGGGATTAACTACCTGCAGAATCTGCAGCCTGGTGTTGCCAGAAAAACCATCAGAAATCCAATTTGATAGCTCATCAGTTGCTCAGTGAAGTAAGTCACATACATATGGTCTTCTGGCACATGTTTTCAGGGAAAAAAATAATATTCTCAAGGAGCTTGTACAATTATCATAATTTTGGTGCTTAAGGAATTACAAAAAAAAGTGAAAATAGTGCCACGTGCACTACTAAGGGGATGCAAAATCAAATGTAATAGGAAAGTAAACTTGCTCAGAATACTCTTCTAAGCAAATTTCTTAGTTAATTTTTATAGTTTTCAGTTTTTGGATGAGCAGTTTGACCTAATGGTCTACCTGTCTGAAAGTGTAGGTTTTGAATGCATTTTGTTAAGGGCCAGATATTTAATTACTCAAGCCTTTCAGCTAGAACTAAAGGAAACCCCGCTTGAGTTTGCTATTTTATGCTGGATTTTGAGGGGAAAAGGCTCAGCAATTTCCGTAAATTCCTTTGAAGAGGCTTTTGGCAAGGAGAAAAACGTTGGCAGCTTCTAGGTGTTTTCTTCTAGGTGTTGTCTTCTAGGTTTTTCTTTGTTAGAAATTACAGAAGGCTCAAGCAATCAATCTGTCCTCAAGTGCCGGCCCAGATTTGTGGCGAGGCCCAGGCCTAGGGCAGCAGAAATGTAGGGGCGGCATGCCAACTAGCCGCATTGTAATTTTGCTCATATGGAGCAATGGGGACCGGACGCACAGAAACTTTATTACGGGTGTGCCGGGGTGAGGTGGGAGGGCGGTGAAAGGGGGTAGCCTCGGGGCACCCTATTTTCAAATCCGGCCCTGCTTAAGTGTATCAAACAGACTTTGATATTGAAGAATTGGAGGGGGAAATTAGTATAAAGATTTTGCTGTGGAGCCTGGTACAATCTAGTTATGCCACTGGTCTCAGTGACAGACCTCAGAGTTCCCAAGTATCTTGTGCAATATAAACCTATAATCATGTAAACAAGATCAGTAGCTTTCCCATGTCTTTTGAACTGGCCTCGAAAGGACCTATTACTGTTTTTTCCAGACTTATGGCTTGTAGGCTCAACAACTGGATTGTGTGAATGATAAAATTACATTGATTGTTCAACCAGAGATGTCCCAAAAGAACTAAAGGTATTATCATTCAATAAGGTTTTCCAAGCCCGGCTGACACTGAATGGATTGGGCATCATAATTGTCAGGCAAGAGTTGAAAGCTATTTTAGCACAAAATGAATGCAATAAAAGCAGCCTGTATAAAACGGTCACATTTCCCACAAATCAGTAAGTAAGGTTGGCCCTAGGGACACACCTGCTTGGGAACAATGCTGACTGTGTTGTATAGTAGCAAAGTGCAACATATCACAAGCAGCCGAATTATATTTTGATTTGAAATCTATGGAGTTTGTCCATGTGAAATTTCAAAATTAAATAAAAAAAAATCTAAATAAGTAATGGACATTTAAATTGTCTCTATTTATCCTATATATGCCATTAGAAATACTAATTGTAGGATAATTATATATATGTATGCTGATATGAAACCCCTCAAAGAATTGAATGGATAATCAAATACTAGATGGTGATTTACCTTGAAGGTAATACTCCTGTGGGAATAGCTTATCAAAGTCTATTACTGTAAATGCGGCTTTTGAACATAAAGGAAAACTCAAGCTCATCAAACATGCAAGAAACATAGCTGATAAAAAGGTGCAAATCTGTATGACAGTATAAAGGATGGAATTTTACTGGATGAGAGCAGCACAGGGAAGTCTTCTTGGAAAAAAGTCAAATGAGTCAACAGACCGTTTATATATTGAAAAAAATCAGTGTAGCCTGTACATTTACATGATCATCCTTACAGTAACAGAACATGCACTTTTCTTTAAAGGGATACTGTCCTGATTTTTTGGTATAATTTTTATTTCAGTTACACTGTTTACATAGCAAATAATTAACTCTGCCATTTGAAATTTTATTGTTGAACCAACAAATGTATTTTTTTAGCTGTAATATTGGTGTGTAGGCGCCATCTCAGTGCATTGAGTCTGAGTCTGAGCTTTCAGAAGGAGCCAGTGCTACACATTAGAACTGCTTTCAGGTAACCTATTGTTTCTCCTACTCCCATGAAACTGGAGGAGTCCCAAGCCGGACTTGGATTTCTTACTATTAAGTGCTATTCTGATACCTACTGGGAGCTGCCATCTTGCTCCCTTCCCATTGTTCTGCTGATCGGCTGCTGGAAGGAGTGTGATATCACCCCAACTTGCAGCGCAGCAGTAAAGTGTGACTGAAGTTTATCAGAGCACAAGTCACATGGCTGTGGCACTCTGGGAAACGAAAAATATGGCTAGCCCCATGTGAAATGTCAAAATTAAATATAAAAAACAGTGTTTTTGAAAAACATGATGCAGGATTCTGCTGGAGAAGCTATATTAACTAAGGGGTTTTGAAAAAAACGTATTTTCTTATGACAGTATTCCTTTAAAATGACAAACTGAGAAAAAAGAATAAAGCATTTTTTTACTTGGTAGAAAAGTGTGTAATTGATTAGATTAATGTTACAAATAGAATACATGTACGGGATCTAATATCTGAAATAAGTTTTCTGGATAAACCTTATTCTGTTATTTGGCTTTTCATATCTTAAAGATGCTAAATATATGTTAAAAAAACTAATAGAATCATTTTGCAACCAACATACATTTATGCTTTCTCAGTTATCACCACACACAAGGTCCAGTTTTATTACGGTGTTTGCTCAAATACAGTAGGAAACAACAGGACATATGAAAAATGGCAGTCCCTTACCTTGGAGCTCTCTGGGTGGGTTTCTGATAATATTATCCCTTGCCTGTATATTGAACCAGAGCTGATAACAAGGATTCTTAGGGATCATTGTTGATCCATTTTTAAATAATTAGAAAATATGTTGTTAAATCATATGCAGTGGGCATGAAATGAAATGATGTATGAGATTAATTACGGATAATTGAAGTAATGCACATAGTAGCAACAAGCATGCTTATTATAGACATGATCAGTTCAACCAGGTTATTAATGGAACATTAGGGGAAAGAATAGTTAAACTTAGTTGCAGAATAAATTGCCAGATAACATGAACAGGGCACATTTTCGGAAATTACACATTTCACATATGAAATGGTTTTAATATTAAAAATGGTTTCCAGTTTATAAAATTGCATACTGGGAGTTGGTAATGCAGGAATTACTTAGGTAAAAATGAAAAACAGCAGCAGTCCGGTTATGTTGAAAAAGTGACTTTTACTCAAGTGCACAAGGCAACGTTTCGAGCTTCAACCCAGCCCTTTATCAAGCCTTGGATACTGTTTTACCCGGGCTGAGGGGTCAGCGTGCACCTGGGGCTACAACTAGCCGGTTTGTCCACTGTTTAGCATACCTTAATCAATTTGCAGAAATTACTTAGGGTTACCACCTGTCCAATTTTTGACTGGACAAGAGCAGTTTTCACATGGGCTGTTGTTTTAGAAACAAACCGCGTTTCAGTGTTCTGAAACCTAAATAAATACTGTATCTGACAGAGTAGTCCCAGATTTGGACCAATCACCACAGACCATCTCATAGTGCCACCCACTGATGTCAATATTCCACTCTTGACATTATCTGCCCGCCCCTATGACATCACAGATTGGAAGAAGATGAAACTTAATGGTGAGGGTCCAATAGGGTCAGATGACTTTTTAGTAAGAACTTTTTAGTAAGAATTTGTTCATATTGTTATATAATGCATACATTAAGAAGGCTATCTAACTGCCA
Organism: Xenopus tropicalis; assembly: GCF_000004195.4. NCBI lineage: Eukaryota > Metazoa > Chordata > Amphibia > Anura > Pipidae > Xenopus > Xenopus tropicalis. Next base: position 33,893,368 of record NC_030684.2, on the reverse strand, counting down.
ATTTGAGGGTATGAAGGAATTATGCTTGTCCAGCAGAACCAAATACTACACTACAATGTGTAAGCAGATTAAGCAGAGAGACATACTCAGAATGTACATTCAAGCTGGCCAACTATGTCAAAGTCATCCCTTCTGGCCAGTCCTACACTGACTTAAGCGATTTATTAAGAATTCTACTGCTTCAATATACATTTAGCAAAGGGACTAAGTTTTACCTGCAACTTTCTTGCTTTCAAGGTTAAAACCCCCATATGTTTGCCCTTTTATTGGCTCCACTGGGATCACCTGACTGTAGCTGGGAAGGGTGGGAGCTACAACATGGAGCTGGCCACTGCTCATAGGCGGATGGTGATTATTTTGTTTAGGGAGGCTAAAAAATCTATACTCTCCTTAATATTTTTGGTTCTACTCCGAATGATGTTTAATATTTATATGCAATGACAGCTGACACAGTAGACAACTTTTTGGGGGATTTTTGTCAGACACTTGAATGTTGATAACTTTACAAGTACTGAAGCAATAGTAGCAGCAGTGCAACACAGCCCTTATGACATCTTCATTTACAGCAGTTCCAAAACTTTTTAAGCTGCCAACAATAACCCCTCCAGTTATAAACCCCAGTAGAATTCATATTACTGCCATCCTTTTCCTATGATGTCTTTGCTAGATTAACTCTTACAGCCACAAAAGACTTATTGTCTAGGCCCCAGACTTGTCTCTCCATTATTAGGTTTTATAGAAATCCAAAGTTGGTACATACGGCTATGCATACCCTTGCAAAGCAAACACTTCCCATGTACAACAAACATCCTATCCAAAGCAATGCAGCTACAATGAGTAGCAGGGTGATTATTTTTAATTAAATGACATTCCATACCTTTACTTCTTGCTTCAGTTTCCCAGCACAGAGATTCTAGATCTGTGTGCCCCCACTCTCTGCTGGGTGGGTACTTACACTCTGTAGTAGGGCAGGAAAGAGCAGTGGAGCCTAAGCCTAGGAGCCAAAGAAGACTGAACTCTTGAGGCAGCAACACTTGATTACTACTGTCTTACACTTGCATATCTACACTTCTCCATTGCACCCTTTCCTCGGAAGACTAGCAGTGCCCTTGCTGTCTCCCTCACGTTTGATTACTAGAACCTTGTACAGCACAGAACTGCAGGCAAGTTAGAGTACATTTACAAAGGACTATGGTTTGGGGAGGCTTAGCCTCCCCAAACCTTCATTAAAATCCGCCTATGCCACTGCTCCTGTATAAACTATAGCAAAAAAGGGGGGTTAAATATATATATATATTATATATGGTATGCTTGTTTATAACCAAATTAGCTACAGATCTATCATTTGCATGAGATTATTAGGAAGGTTGATATATCACTGAATAAATAATTTGTTTTGCTGTAAATAAAACAGCCCACTTTAGACTCTACAAGGGGTTGCCATGACCAGCAGTCATTTATATTCCCTGATAGTTGATTGGGTAGATGTTACAAGATTTACTTGCTCATTAGGAAACATTGCATGGATCTGTGACAATTAAAAAATCTCTCTCTTTTAGGCCTACAGCACTCAATCAAAAGCAGAGTTTGCAGATGCTGCTTTACAGCACAGGAGAATTCTGTTGCAAACCAAGAAATCCTTTAATTAGGAAGGATTTAAACCAAAATGTTTGGTAGGAGAGGTGAAAACAATAGAACCATTTTATGGGTAATTACTGGAGCATAATAATATATCAGAAACTGAGAACATTTGTGCAGTGATATATTTGTATAATTTCATGATCCTGCCTTAGATTTTTGCTAAACTAAATAATTTTATGGGTATAGACCCACTTAAGGCTTATTTATGTCTACAAGTGAAGCAAGTAAAGTGTTTTCCCCCCACAATGCAGCATTTTTTTGCTGAAATTCCTCTGTTATTGCAATCACTTAAAGCAGTTGCATGCAATTTGCCAAACTGAAGCAACTGCACTCACATTTCATTGTAGATTGGACACAATTATGTGGAAGTTCATCTGGTATCAATTGGTGTTGGGTGTGTGAGGGGTGAGGAGGAGGTGGTAGCTTCAGGGTTCCCCTGTGTCGAATGGCACGGCAGTGCTCCATTTGGATCATAAGGCAGGAAGGAGTGTCAGGGCAGTTATATGGACGTGCAAGGAGCACATTTTGGCACAAGTACCTTTAATAAAAGAGGTTTAATGTGCAGCCAAGACTGGAACTAGGTGTAGGCACAAGATACACATACCTAGGGCCCAATGGGGGGGGGGGCTCTAGGCACATACCTACTCTGTACCCCTAACAGAGGGGCCCCCACCTCTAACTGCCTGCTCCTCACTTCCTCACCTCTATCCCCTCACATAAATGGGTGGGGAAGAAGTAGCCAGCAGGGCTGCGTAGGTTTTGGCCCTGCACAGCGCACAAGTTACTGCAAGGAAAAGCGTAGGAGTGAAATGTGCTTTTGGCTGCAAATGTTCCCTTTTGTTTCAGAGATCTTATGGCCTCTAGCTTTTATTTTACTTTGATCTCCTCCACATTTGGGAGTTTGTATAACCTAGTGTTCCTTTAAAATCCATCCATAATTGTTAACATTATACATACCTGAGTCCATTATCCAAGTCAGACTACCTGCCATCATCTGCCTAAGACCCTTTTGTAAAGACAAGTCATTTGTACTTTGTTACTGTAATACATCTTATTTCACCATTATCTACTAAACACAGTATATCTACTGCTACTTGCAGCTCTTTCTCATTAAAGTTCTCACCTAGAAAATGTCAGTTTAGTTCCATCCCCAGAATTCTCAGGTCTTTTTAGGTTTGAGGTGTTCTTATATCCTGACATTCATATTCCTACTATTCTTACTAATAGAATCCATACCAAATCTTACCTGCTTGTAGGAAAAAAGTACTGAGATAAAACAAACGCTAAGGACATAAATTAACTGACTTTTTTTTACAGTGTTAAGAACTAACAGGTCCAAAAAACTCAAACCTGGAGGCCATTAATTAATCATTCCAATTTCCAAAATAGTTAAGAGAGAAAAAAAACTTATTAGCCCAGGCTTTCTATTACACTCTCAAACCTAGGTCTAGATCACAGACAGAATCAAATACAAGGTTAAATGAATGTGAGTGATCAATAGTCTATACAGCAATTAGTATTTTCACTAGGTGATACATGTGTTCAAAAGGCAAAAGCAAAGTCAAATAACTGAATGTATTTTTTGGTAGTTTGTGGTAAAGCACATGTTTATTATTTCCTATCTTGTTTGCATTTTTCTATCTTATTTGGATCTGGGTATAGATTTTATGGCTAGAGTTGGTTATATAAGAAAGATGTGCCTTAATCATAAAGCACTGCTAGATAAGCTGGCAATAGAGAGAAGCTGGGAGCTAAAGCTTTGTAACAGCTTCAGTGACACCCAGTTTAAAGAGTAATATACCGTAATACATTTGTATAACTTATTACTCTGAGGGGTTTTTCATGTATCACACAAAATTGGTTTCTATAACTATGGCTTACGCAACAAGAGGAGCGAGATAAGAAATAGTCCAACATTTGCCTCCATAATAGCAGAGCTACTAGGATCTGCTGACTTGCACAAATCCTAATATTAAATGTTGACTTTTCAGCACCAGTGACAGCTCCAGACACAGCTGGCTTAAAGCCCATTCACAATACACTGCAATACAGGAGTCACTGTGGAAAGGTTTTCTACAGTGAGAGAGTGAAGTTGTAGGATTCTCTTCCTGAAATAGTTGTACGGGCAGATATATTCGATAGCTTTAAGCAGGGGATGAATGGATTTTCTTAGCAGGTAATAAAATGGCTACAGAAATGATCTCTTAGAGAAAATCTGATGGAAGGAATGGTCTGATTGTCACCTTGGAGTCAGAAGTAGTGATGGGCAAAAAAAATTGCCATACATGGATCACCATTGGCAGATTTTTTTTGCAAAATGGGCAACAAAATTCGCTGTGGAAAAATTCGCTGCGCGTCCAAAAATTGTTGCCTGCATCAAAAGAATTGTCGCGTGTCAAAAGAATTGTCAGACGTCAAACGTATTGTCGCGAGCGTCAAAAGAATTGTCTCTCTTATCAAAAGAAATGTCTTTCGCATCAAAACGAATTGTTTCCCAATAAAAGAATTGTTTCTCCCATCAAAAGAATTGTTGTGTCAAACATATTGTCGCGCATCAAACATATTGTCAAAAAATTTTTGCAACATTTAAAGATTCGCAAATATTTTGGCGAAGTGAAACGGGACAGATTTGCTCATCACTTGTCAGGAGGGAATTTCCTGTGAGGCAAACTGGAGAAGCATCAGATGAGTCTTTTCACCTTACTCTAAATCACCAGTTTAGCAGTTACATTAACATTAAAAGGTTTATGTTGATAAACAAGTGACTTTTTTCAGCCTAAATAACTATATTATGTTACTATGCTAAGAAACATCCAACAAATGAATGATAAAATAAGATAAGGTAGAGGCAAAAGCACACAGGAGTTAGAAAGGAAGAATGTGAAGAGATTCTATACTTCTTCTTTCTCCTTCTTCTTATTAGTTACTCTGTAATACCTCAATCTCTCAGCCCAATCTTTTATATCATGTGCAATCGCCTATAATATTCTTCACACATAGTTCCTGTTTCACTTTAGATTCCCAAATGCCTAAGCATAGAGTACTTTCCAAACTAGAACCCTGTTAGTATTCATGATGTTTATCTTCTCTTTTATTCTGTTTCTGCTCTCAAATTCCGGAATAATCCATTAATTCTCACACCACACAATTCAAAAGTTTGTAATTTTTGGCTCTGCTACACACAGGATCCATTTTCATAACCAAAACGATAATGTTTCATCCGAAGAGTTTAATAAAGTTAATCAATGACGGCAGTAAATTCCAGTAATTGAGTAAACAGTAGAAGACGCACACACTGACTGTAGCATTCATTTTATGCTGCAAAACTCAATAGTAAGAGAAGAGATATGCATTACAGTTGTGTGCAGATATTAAAGCCCAGAGAAGCTTGACTTCTTTAATTGCATGTTTAGCCTTTAAAAAAAATAAGGCTTTGTTGATTTCTTTTTCTTATGTTCAGTGTGCACAAGTAATATAACAAGTTCAATCAATAATCACCCACTGGTACATTCAGGCAGGGAGAGATGCAGTGGAAACAACTGCATAACCTCCATGATGAGAATGATCTGCTCTCTCCATGATTATCAAGAAACAAACCTGTAGAATTTGTACCGTTATATAACCTGCTACTTGAGTTCACCAAATTATCTCTAAAGTATTTCTCTAAACTTACTGATGGAAGGAAAAAAGGCAATGAAACACATGGGCTCAGCACTTAAATAGTGTTACCACAGAGAAAATAAATGATATATGGAAAATAAAAGAAAAAAAACCAGACTATCCATCAGAAATCTTCTGATGTAGAAATAATGGCTGGGGTAAATGGTATAAAAGAAATATTAGTTAAAGGGGGAAAGTTTAGGACAAAACGATACAGAAGCTATCAAGCCAACTTGCCATCTTGGATGTCTATGCCTTTCCCTGTCACTTGCTGGTTTTGGTGTCCAAAGTTATGGAAGTTTCTTGGAGGAGTGGGCTGCATTTCCCATTTATAATACTTGCCTTTGTAAATATGCATAGATGAGCAAGAAAATAAAAACCATTGCAAAAGGGCAGTGCCTGTCTTTTGCTAGCTCTTTTTATAAATGTCTAGTAGTTGATTAAAGTAATATTTGTCGGAAAGGTCTATGTAAATACAGCCATAAACACTTAAAGAACTGCTCCTCTGTGAAAAGAAACACCACATTTCTTTCTATATATGATTTTCTGTGTTAGACTTCCTGCTCTCAGAATAATCCTTCAGGACAGGAGTCTGCTCACTTTGCCCCTCTCCTTATCTCTTCTCCTCCTCTCCCTCCCATCTCTCCGCTCTTCCCCTGCCATCTTCGCTGTATAATCTGAGTTTAGAGCTGTTGCAGGAGCAGCGTGCAAACAGGGAAGTAAAGTTAGACCAAGCTAAAATGGCAGCTGCTATCTTAAACAAACAGAGGGAGCTTCTATGGCTGATTACTCAGGTATGGTAAAGCATTCCTCAGAATAAATATAGTGTTCTAGCTTGCGCTATTGTGAGTAATCCATAGACAATAAAATGCCAAAATGGCTTTCCTTCTCCTTTAAACTACAGTTTATTCAAATGTATAGTACAATCATCATCAGTGACGTGACTGTTAGTCAGGCCTGTTACCTGATGACCTCCCTAGGCATGTGAGAGTTCATAGGCAGACCAATAAGTGGTAGGCACCAATTTACTTCACACCTAATCATTAGAACAGGCACAGACTGCCTTTGTGCCAAATTGATCATCATCTGCAATTGCTTAGCATTTTTGCATCTGATTTCACAAGACTTATGTTTTTATGCTGATTGCTCATACCAGAGCAAAAAATCACTTAATAGCTTCTTTTAACACTTTTATGTTTTTGTGTCACTGTCTCTGACTACTTAGTGATTAGATTAGCTCTTACCTCTCTGAAGACAGATGCCTACAATTTACGCTGGGAGCAGCAAAGAAGAAAATTATGTTTTTCAGACTCAGTACAGTTTGATTGCTACATAAGAATTATCTTGGCTAAAGTATCATGAATATTGTATGTTCCTCTCCAGGGATGGTAGAAAATAGATTAATGAAGTCAATGACCTAAACTATTGGGTGAATTAGAAACAGCAACACACAACATTATTTGGATTTGTGAAGCAGACATTACCCTCTTACTAATGAAAGAAATTAAGGCATCAGCTCTGATGACGTTTGCTTGATTAAGCTTTAGACAAATGGTCACTTACTTCTGCTATATCTAAATAGTATTTCAGAGGTTCATACCGTACATCAGCAGGGTCTTCAGTCACAAGGACATCTGTATTGCAGCTTGCTAGGGGATTAATGGACAGCTCCACTGGGGGTACTACAAAGCTTTTACTGACAGGAAGCCATATGCCCTGTCCCAGACTGTATGTAGACCTGCAACAGATAAAGTACAACTGAATGCAACTGGATAGTATATCTAGTTCGGTATATCTAGATCATCATAACATCATATACCAGGTGATGTCTTTACATGTACCTCCCATTAACATACAGATATAGAAAATAATATCAATATACCTGGTGTGCACAATACACTTACACAATAGTAATTGCCAGGGGTTACATATCTATATATCAGATTAATAGATTAAGCTTTATCCATGTATAGTGTTTTGTACATAATATATTAACAGAAACAGATAAATATTTTTTAAAAATCTGCTGTTTCATGTAGCACAGTGCAGTACTGGATCCCAGAGGGTACTGTCTGCAAGCAGTATGTATATTCCCCCCCATGTTTGCCTGAGTTTCCCTTTTTATCCCAGATTTCTCCCATACATACAGGCATGTTAATTGGTCCCTGCTAAAACTGACAACTGTGTGTGAGAAACTTTAGACTGCAAGTTCCAGTGGAGCAGAGACAGCTGTGAATGATGTATAATCTCTGTAAAGAACCACAGACCTTTTACAATTTCAGCCTGTTCTAAATGCTGCCAACTAGACTCATCCATATATCTTCATGGTCCACAGCAGCTGTTTCCCTTCACTGGCTCCCAATTTAATCAGACTCTCCCCTTTCTTTCTGAACCTTCCAACACTCCCTAAAGATCCATCATTTTCTCTTGGTTTCTTGGGAGATAAAATTTTTTATGGGTTTTAGGTATGTCCTGGCACTATATCTACTGTATACCATACTACAGTTTACTATTATAAAGGTACGATGTGCAACAAACTTCACAAAATTAGATTTAAATGTAAGATATACATAATTCTTGAATACAGTTAGCTCATATGGGCCAAACAAATCATGTTTCCTAAAGTCCCTCATTATAAACTATTTTATTAATCCTTGCTCTGTATTTCTTTTTCTTATAAGGATTTACAAAATGACTGTATATAACATCTATGCTCAGTGCATATACAAACACACACTAATTGAACTACTCAAATGGTTTAAGTTTTTAATCAGACATCATCTTGTTTCCTTGTTTTTACTCTTTCCAATGACAGTTTTAAAAGGGATTATGTTTGGTTACCTTGAACATTCATTATACAAGTATAATAAATGCTCCAGGTCAATCAGATAGAGGATCCAGTTAAAAGCAAAAGCAATGATACATGATTATTTAGCTTTGGATAAATATTTAGTGCCGAAAGTGTCCAGATAACAATTTCCTAATGCAACTGGATCACTCAAGGGAAAAGCTTTAATAAACTAAATGACCAAGTAATGATCATTATCAGGGGATATTGACGGATAAATCTGTTTAATTCATAAAGTCTAAGAGAGAGAATGTTGTGTACACAAGCAATGTGTCAGAAATGGTCAACTATAAGCAAAGAACAATTACAAATGTAACCTTCCGAATGGTTAATAATACCATTTTGATGGTAGCAGTCTGGGCAATGTTTGTGCTTGCAATGAAACCAGATACCGCAGTCTTTCTGTTTACAAAAGTGAAATAAAAATAATGTTGAGTACATAAGCAGAGGCCAGGAGAGTTGTATTAGCTGAGAACCTGAATTAGAATCATCCTCCTCTTATACTAATGGAACAACAAAAGCTAAAGTAAAATGGGCTTATGCAGTATTTGATTTAATAAGAAATGGCTTGGGGTGATTTATAGCACAAGCCTCATTAATGTTTCACCCATCTGTATGTGTACAATAATATTAATACAAAATGAATAAAAAAAACTACAACTGTTATCTTTAAATCTTACAGCATGTAGTGTTTACTGACTGATTATTGTATTCAACAGTGAGTACCTTAGGTTTATGCCCCCCCCCCCCCCCTCTTGGTGGGACAGGCATCCTGTCAATGTGCACATATTTGGGATGGTTTTGGCCTATACTTGCTTGGTATATAAATACTTTATTTACCATTAAAAAATGTAACCATTTATGTTCCGCAACAGCTTGTTCTTATACAGAATAAAATAATTTGCAGGAGATGAGCACAAATGCATGGCAAAACTGACATATGTATCAGTTGCATTAGATAGTTTCAACTGAGGAAATACAAAGTTATTGAAACTAACTCTCAAAGTTGATCCAGGGACTGGTCCGATTACTCTCTTGGGCCCCCTCTGAGGCAAATTGGAAAGGCTAATGGGTTTTTTTTTTTTTACCTTTTTCTCAATCATTAGTAGTAGGCAGGTTTCACTCAGGCAAATACGTTGAACTTGATGGACATGTTACATTTGAATGTTCAAGAAACATTGTACATAGCATGAGTGAGCAAGAAGAAGAAGGAATGTTAATTGTATAATGAATAAATGGGATCTCCACTGCATATTGTGTGTATCATCTTTATATAGAGCACACATTGCGTGCAGACATAATAGTATCTCTTCCATGAGTGTGTAAATTAATACTGACAGTTAGAAACTTAGAGAAATTAGAGAATTTACTAACTGTTGGATTCATTTTATTCCCAAATCTTTTAGCGCTAAAATTAGCAAAAAAAAAAAAAAGTTGCAATCTTTCCAAGATTTACTATGCGTCCAAACTGCTAAAAATCTGAATCTGTCAATTCGCCAGCTAAAACTTTACGAGATCATGAAGAAATCAATGCAAGATGTCCCTTCTTTCCCCTGGGGGATTCAAGGGTGTCTAAAATAGTTACGAATTAAATCAAAATGGTCAGCCAGTTTATTACAATCAATCAATATATGCTTGTGATTTTATTTTAGAGAACCATAATTTGTCTTTATCTTTTTCTCTCTCTCTCTCTCAAAATCAAGTTAGTCTTCATCAAATTATAATAAAATTACATAACGTACTGCTCTGGCAACTGGGGGAGTGGCCTGACATTGTGAGTGGGTCATAGGGGCAACTACTATATATACCTAAATGGGAAAATACCATTCTGTGCAGATTAAGAAGATACAATAAATGGTTAACACGGCAAAAGACTCTGGGTGTAAGGTTCAAGATAACCATTTTCGTTATTACTTCTCTTTTAGGTACAGTGCAGCATTGTTATAACCTCAGCTTTATAAAAAGAAAAAAAAGGGTTACTTTCCTTACCTTAGGATTTTCTCTGGCGCTTGCTCGCCAGTCACCAAGTCATACCCTCTCTCCAGAGTGTTATATGGCCATGGTCTAAAGACATAAATGGATAAAGAACTAGTGATTCTGCAATTTTAGCTGCTCTTTGTAGCATTTACTCATACGCTTTCTCAAATGAAGCTGCTAATAATCAAGATTTTGCAGCATCCCAGAAGATATCATAAAATCTCCGATTTCCAAGACACCTGAACAAATGTTACTTGGATTATTACCCCAATACATCCCTTTGGAACAAAAACTATTCTAATGCATATTTTTCTAGCAAGTACAATATTATTGGCAATGATATTGGAAACAACGACATCTTCCCAACATTCAGGATGTTATCAAAGAAGTAAATACAAATTTGAGAAGATGTTTAACAAAAAGGTCTTCAAAACCTACAAAACCTAGAAATTGTGGGATGACGTCTTGATTTACAAAGGCATAAAATAAATTCTCTGGTATAAGTTAAACAGCTCTCCATGTTTACAAGTTAAGCTTAAATAACAGAATTCTTGCAACTTTTCTCTCCTCTTACTTTTTTTTTTCTCTATCCTTTGTTTACTGTACATGTTATTGTATCAATCTTTACTTGCTAAAGTTTTCTGTAGTATTACTTTCTAAAACTGTTAGGTATTATGGGAAAAAGCAATCCCTGAGGAAGAGTACGGTCAGTTTTTTTCAATACATTTTTTCACTTTATTGCCAAGTCAAGCCAAGTGTGTGCGGCGCTCTGTCCGTATATATATATATATATATATATATATATATATATATATAAACAAAGTTACACCGAAAAGTCTGGATTTTATATTATTTTAAATATACTGCACTATGATTCTGAAATGATACAAATGCATGTTAGCTTCAAAAACACTACTATAGTGTATATAAATAAGCTTGGCTCTTGCCATGGGGGCAGCTAGTTAAGCTGACTAGAGGAAAAAGGCACATAGTCGATAAGCTCTGTTAAAAACAATGGTTTTAGTTCTTACACAGGAAGATAAACAGGGGTGAAGGTAGAAGCTACACGGAGCAGATTCTTGGCCTGCGGAACTAGCCTTACTGTCACTCATGGCTCTATGTGAACATACAAGAAATACCTCTCAGATAAAATAAAATTAAAAAAAAAAAAATCACCTGATCACATGACTAGTCCATTAAATATAGTTTGATGTGTATTTTATTACATTTTGCTGTGTGTTATGTTTATTCTTTTTGACTGTAAGTGCTAAAATTAATTTGGATAGCAACAGACTGAATTACTTGGGATTATATTTAAATACCAAACAAACTTACCCTTGACTTTGTCCCCAGTCACTACGTACACATAGATGACGGTGAGTGGCATCTGGAGAGTAACCCTCATGACAACTACATTCACCTAAACAAAAAAAAAAAAAAAACATAATAACAAATGTTAGTACTCCTTAGGGATTGAATTGCAGTGATAGAGCTTGTAGTAAGGTTAAAATAAACACATATATAAAAAGTTTACAGTATCTCCATTTTGATAAAAACACGTTGCATTCATCAGGAAACCCTGCACTGCAGCAATAATAAACTATTACCTGTTTGATCTAAATTAGGATAAAGTCCCTTTGAAACTGGTCACATGTAGAACATGTTGACCAATTCAATTCTTTAACTGTAAGCCAGTTTCATTTAAACAGTATGCATTGGCGATTGTTTGTATCAGAGAAAGCAACAGGGTAGTTACAGTATATATAATATTTGCTATAATAGAAAATGATTTTCTAGGGTTGACCTCCAAAGCAAAAAACTGTTAGGAGAACCTTAGAAGAACTGCCATTCCTCACTATGTCTACATACATTCACTTTGTGCTCCTGGATATTCTATCAGTTTCTCTATACAAACAACAGACTGGTTGTTACCACATTCAATCCTACCATATTGGTTATAAAACAACACTTAAAAAGGCAATATTAGGCTTTCATGTTCATCTTGAATCCTCAAGGCATCCCTTTGTTTATTCGGGATTACAACAAGAAATCTGAAAAGTAATTTGTGATAAAAGTTCCTGACTGAGATAATAGCTTAGGCAAGCAAATAAGGAGCGTTTTACTATTTTCTTCCAATTAAGACACAATAGCAAAAACATTAAAATGCTATTTTAATATATAAGAAGAAACAAGCAATGTAACATTCATTGCTGGATAAAAGGTTGATTTACATGATAATAATCAGGCAAACAGTCAGTAAAAAAAATAGTAACAATAATCAGCATCTGTATAGATTTTTTTTAGTTGGAGGGTCTATTGTATGGTGTAGATTCTAAAGGGAAAATAAATCTTAAGCTGAATTTTGATTCTGTTTATACACATGCCTATTTGAGCATATGAATAAGATTAGTCATGGTTGAAATGTGAAACAGATTTTTTTATATTTAATTTTGAAATTTCACATGGGGCTAGCCATATTCTTCATTTCCCAGGGTGCCATGGCCATTTTAATGAACGTTAATAAAATCTAAACTAATGTCTTTCTGTACAATAGAGAATGGGGTACACACAATGATGGGTGAGAGAAAGATGGATATTAAGGGGTACATTTAATAAGCAATTTTGAGATAAAGTTAGATTTTTTTCTCACTTCTAGATAATTTCAAGATTTATGAATGGGTTTTAACAATAACTCCCATAATTTGTGATTTATTAATGATTAAATAACTAGTTTTTGTAAAAAAGAAAAATTGTCAGGTTTGATCTATCAAGTACCATTGAGTCCTATGGAGGTAGAATAGTAGAAAAATAAAATAATCAGTGACAGCCTGTCCTTGAACTTTCAATGAGAAGTTAATCCCCTCATTGGTTTCAGTTTCACCCAGCTTCAAGGGGAAGTTAATCCCATTGTTGTTTTCAGTTTCACCCAGTTTCAAGTGAAACTTAAACACATTATTGTTTTCCAAGAGTGCCAATGCTCCAAATATGGCTGCTGTTTGGGAAAAATAGAGGGAATTCATGGCAACAAACACCTGTTGAGTTTTAACAATACTTTCAACTCGAAACATTTGGGATTTTCAAATGTAAACTCATAATTTTGGTACGAACGATTCAAGCATTATCATGACATTTTATAATAACAGCAATGATCGAGTTTAATTCGAATTTATACCATGTCGAATTTATACGACTTTCAAGGCAACAAGTTTTAGTAAATGTTCCCCTTAGTGTATAGGTACTGTATATGAAGAAGATTAACATTGGCCTTGGTTTAAGTCTCCATATTGTGTTGTATTATTACAAAGTCCTGCCCAACCTTTTCAGCTGACAGTGGGCTAACATCTAACAAGGTCTTTCTAGAGAGATTTTCCATCAATGCTCTTGCACTCTTGTTATGACACTGGTCAAATATATAGTATGTTTAAATAATCCTAGGTTGAAAGGGTACATGAACAAAAATAGACAACTCAAGCTATTAAATACAACAGCAAATACATTCATTTTAGCCCACCAATATCTCTCTGATTTAACTGTACAGATAAAGTTTCCCACAAATCCACACACCGAGGCATCAATTCAATTTTATTTGGTCATAAACTATATTTTATGCTGTAATACAGAAAACTGAATAACTATTAGCATTTTAATTGTGCCTCTTTATAAATCCTAATCTTGAATATGCATTGCAATGTGAGAGGATAATGATGAACTGCAACTAAACTGGTAAAAGAAATGGAACAATTTACGTATGAGAAGATTCTCAAGGTTTGGCTATTTTCTAGAGAAGAGTTTTCTAAGAATTGACAAACACCTTATTAGAAACAGAAGTCAATAAAGCTTTTTTTTCACTTTACGAAGACAATACATTGATATCTTTGAATATCTCTTCCAAGGTAAGCAATAGCGCTACACCTACTCACATGGATAAATGCAAACGTGCTGGGAAGAAACGTTCTGTTGATCCACCCTAATATTAAATGAAATTGGCTGAGATTATATTATCTATTTAAAGAAATACTACTGTAATACAAATGATCAAAGTGAGTAATTAATATTGAAATTAGTTTCGATGGAAGGCATTTCATTTTTACTTATTCTAATTTACACTTTAGTGGTTAGTGCTACTACCACCAAAGTCTTCTTATAAACTGTAAATAAAAAACAAACTCTACACACACATTATAAAACCAAAATATAGATATTTCACATCAAAACTTACAAAGTAATACATACTACTCACTGAAAGAGAAATTAAATACTGCTATTGAGAAATATAATTATGATGTATTAAAGGAGAATGCAAGTCAAAATTTAAAAAGCATACTGCCCAATAGTCCTCCTATTGTTTAGTAAAAACGCCACACTTTTGGCTCACGTAATCAAATATTTACTCAGTCACACTTACTTCACATTTTCTAGAACAGGCAGCCATCTCTAAAAAGGTATTCTCCCTTCCTTTCCCTCCTTGCTTCATACTGCACATGTGTTTCATTCCCTCCCCCCCTCCCCTCTGCCAGATCCGCTTCCAATTGGCTGGTGGGCATGTCTAGCTCAGAACAGGAGACAGGATCAAGTTACACACATGCTCAGAGAATAGCAAGGCTGGCGCTGGCAGCCTATAGGAAGGGGAGAGAGATTTCAGTGATGTCACTGTAGGCTTCACACTGCTGTAGGCTTCCAGCACCATATCTCAGAGAAGCAAGCAGGGATCTGGGAATTTAGATATGCAGTAAGTACTTAAAAGCAATGCCTTTAGACTTACTTTTAATTTATATTAACCATTCATTGTCCTTTAAAGATTAAACATCATAAATTTCAGAGGGATTCTACTGATCATCAGGTAGACCAATTGGAAAATGTAGCAAACTATTGGAGACATGGGACATCTAAATCAGGAGATAGTGAGATAGAGATGTAATGCAAGCCCATTTTTAGACTAAGGTCAGGGAAGAAAACCAGATGGGGAAGGAAACAGAAAACCAAAGAACCCTGGGATATTTGAAACATAAACCAGACCTAAACCCATTCAGGACCCCAGTATGGCAGTGTGCAAAGTGCAAAAAGATACAATGAAATGGGAAAACATGTATGGTTTAAAAAAATAATCCAGAATGAACCAAACAATAAAAAATCTTCAAAAAGGGAGAGGGGGGGGGGGGGTGAAGCAGAGGAGCAATCTCTAAATTCTACAACATTGGTAACAATTGGCTACAACATTTTTCATTATTATATATGGAAGATATAAAGGAAACATTCTAAAGTTGCATTAAACACTCCCCATGCCATTGTTTTGGGAAAACTTTTCCATAGTTTTAGCTAGTGTCATTTCATGGAAGAGTAATATGAAAGGTGGAAAACTAATACTTGTCCAAAATGGAATTAAAATGAGGCGGATACCATGGGGACCCAAAAATTAAAAAGTGTTGGCTGGTGGTGAGGGACTTCTTTAACTGAGTGGAGTAATTTTAGGTCTCACTATGAGATTTCCTTCCAGCCTTTTGGGCTTTAAATTTGGATACTTCTGTGTTTTACAATTATAGGTCACGTAAGAACTAATGATGAGCAAAGCCATTGGCCAATTGTTTCGTGAAACTTCTGCGAAAATTTGCAGTGGGAAAAATTCAGTGTGGATCAAAAATAGTTGTTTGGTCGCATCTAAATATCATCAAATTGGGCGCAGTCACTGGAAAATGGGCGTGGTCACTGCAAAATGGGCATGGTTCCAGCAAAATAGGAGTGACCGTGTTAAAAAAACAAAACAAAACACGGCCGGAAAAAAGTTGTGCAACAAATGCACATTTTTCACCGTTTCGCAAATTTTCTTGTTGTTTTGCGAATTTTACAGCAAAGCGAAATGGGGCGTGATTATATTTTTTTTTTCACAATCTGGTATACCTTAATATTTTCATAAATGACTAATGTAACTACATTAATCTCTACTTTTTCTTTTTTAAATCAAGACCTGTGTTTATAAATATGCCCGTACAAAATAAAGAGAAAGGTAAAACAAAATTCTTCGATACTGTAGGTTTACCCCATCACTTTTGATTTACCTTTGTTTCTGTAAAGATTTAAAATGGAGTATTGAGTGAGGTTTGGAAATCACAGGCCCATGATGTAAGACATGTACACTGGTAGATAGCAAAATATGTGTTTAAATTATGCAATCACTTATATCTGCAGCAAATCAGTCTCAATAAAGCCTCTCTCTATTTTTCAATGTGTTGTGAGAAAGTTTTTTTAAAGAGCTACTTCAATTAATGAGCTGCAATCAACTATACAGGCAGAATTTGACCTTACGTTTTTTTAGACCAATGATTTGCTTGGAGAGGGATATATTAATATACATATGTTCATACATATTCAGCACAATCCATTGCTTGGTTTTAAAATAGAATACACCGATATAAACAAATGATGATTGTTTTTCAGATATAGTAATGGATAAAAAAGACCTGTCTGAGAAATGCACTAGTATTTAAATGGGAGGACAATTAAGATTTACAATGGCAGTTAAATTCAGCTAAAATAACTGTAGTTTACAGTGTAGGTTTCTCTGGAGTGTTGATTCCCTTAATCTGGCCATATACATAAACATTCATCTTTTCCCACTTTGGTTTCCTATGTGCTGGGCCAAATTATGTTGATACAATTGTCCAATAGATATGTGGCTGACATTAAACCAGATATACTGTATGTCACAAAGGAGGTTGGGAAGAGCCAGTGCAGGGGCAGATAAACAACAAACTCATTTTGCAGGGGCCATATGTATGTTGTGCATCAAAAAAATATTGTTGTAGGCAACAATTCTTTTTGACGCAAGAGACAATTCTTATGATGAGAGAAAATTCCTTTTGACATGAGAGACAATTCCTTTTGACGTGCGACAATTCTTTCGATGCACAAGACAATTCTTTTTGAGGCGAGAGACAATTCCTTTTGACGTGCGACAATTCTTTCGATGCACAAGACAATTCTTTTTGACACAAGAGACAATTCCTTTTGACGTACGACAATTCTTTCGACGCACAAGACAATTCTTTTTGATATGAGAGAAAATTCCTTTTGACGCAAGAATTCCTTTTGGTGTGAGACAATTTAAATGCACAAGACACTTCTTTTGACATGCGACAATTCTTTTGGTGAGCAAGACAATTCTTTTGACGTGCGACAATTCTTTCAACGTGCGACAATTTTTTTCGACAACTCTTTTAATGTGCGACAATTCTTTTGATGAGCAAGAAAACATTTTTGAAGTGTGACAATTCTTTCGGCGTGCAAGACAATTCTTTTGACGTGCGGCAATTCTTTCGACGTGCGACAATTCTTTTGACAACTCCTTTGGTGCGCAAGAAAATTATTTTGATGTGCGACAATTCTTTTGATGAGCAAGACAATTCTTTTGAAGTGTGACAATTCTTTTGATGAGCAAGACAATTCTTTTGAAGTGTGAAAATTCATTCGGCGTGCAAGACAATTCTTTCGACGTGCGACAATTCTTTCGACAACTCTTTTGGTGCACAAGAAAATTATTTTGATGTGCGACAATTCTTTTGATGAGCAAGACAATTCTTTTGAAGTGCGACAATTCTTTTGATGAGCAAGACAATTCTTTTGAAGTGTGAAAATTCTTTCGCCATGCAAGACAATTCTTTCGACGTGCAACAATTCTTTTGACAACTCTTTTAGTGCGCAAGAAAATTATTTTGACGTGCGACAATTCTTTTGATGAGCAAGACAATTCTTTTGAAGTATATCGTGTTATAGACACGATATAACACGATATACTATATGTCAAAACTTTAAATACTGAGCACCCAAACCAGATTACTGTAGTGCGAGGTTCTCTAAAATTCTTTTGAAGTGTGACAATTCTTTTGGCGCACAAAACAATTCTTTTGACGTGTGACAATTCTTTTGATGAGCAAGACAATTCTTTTGCTGAGCAAGACAATTCTTTCAATGAGCAAGACAATTCTTTTGAAGTGTAACAATTCTTTAGGCGTGCAAGACAATTCTTTTGACGTGCAACAATTCTTTTGATGAGCAAGACAATTCTTTTGACGTGCAACAATTCTTTTGATGAGCAAGACAATTCTTTTGACGTGTGACAGTTCTTTCGATGAGCAAGACAATCTTTTGACGTGTGACAATTCTTTTGATGAGCAAGACAATTCTTTTGCTGAGCAAGACAATTCTTTCAATGAGCAAGACAATTCTTTTGAAGTGTAACAATTCTTTCGGCGTGCAAGACAATTCTTTTGACGTGCAACAATTCTTTTGATGAGCAAGACAATTCTTTTGAAGTGTAACAATTCTTTTGGCGTGCAAGACAATTCTTTTGACGTACAACAATTCTTTTGATGAGCAAGACAATTCTTTTGACGTGTGACAATTCTTTCGATGAGCAAGACAATCTTTTGACGTGTGACAATTCTTTTTGACGTGGCGAATTTTGTTGCCCATTTCGCAAAAAAATCCACCAATGGCGAAACGTGGAAATTTGCTGAAAATCCATGCCTGCTGAATTTTTTCACCTACTAGCCATATGGACTGCTTGAATCTGCATTCACAATCCCTTTTGGCATGAAACAATTCCTTTTTGCACGCAAGACAATTCTTTTGATGAGCGAGACTTTCAACGTGCAATACAAGCTTTACACAGAAAAATCAACGGTTCTGAACAAAAGATAGTGGTAACTTTGAATTCAAGTGGTAGTGTTTATAGCCAACAGCTAAGATGCCCAGTCACCATTTTTTAAGTGAAACAAATACAGTGCTGTGCAGTGCTCTCTTGAACTAAAGAATATACCTGAAATCAGATAGGGGTGTGAATGATAAGCTCATGAAATATACTTCCATTAAACTTACACTGTAGAATGAGGCAGTTGGATTCAGGGATGCAGTTCAACAATGGCTATAGAGCAGCAGGCTGGATTTCCCATACATACAGACAGAAAATATCTAACAACTGTTATATAATAATATTTTTTTTACTTTTATTTACTTATATTCCCCATAAGGTCTCTTTGACATTTGAGCTTCCAGGGTAAAGGTCTTCTTTGCTCTTTTTTCTTTTCTTTGTATTTTTCACAAAGACTACGACCATTTCGGATTAATTCAAGCTTCGGTATCATGACTTTCCTTGGACCAGGTTGGAGCTACACAGTGCCATTGAGCCCTATGGGAGACTTTCCTTGGGCCAGGTTGGAGCTGCAGAGTGCCATTGAGCCCTATGGGAGACTTTCCTTGGGCCAGGTTGGAGCTGCAGAGTGCCATTGAGCCCTATGGGAGACTTTCCTTGGGCCGGGTTGGAGCTGCAGAGTGCCATTGAGCCCTATGGGAGACTTTCCTTGGGCTGGGTTGGAGCTGCAGAGTGCCATTGAGCCCTATGGGAGGCTTCCAAAATCATGCACAGAAGGATCAAAGTCAGAAAGGTTTTCCCACCGTTTACGATCATTCAGACTTTTGGATTGCAACCACAATATTTTTGTACGACCAAGAAAATAATTTTTGCGCAATTTTCACACATCAGAAATTATCGTGGTTACTATGAATTTTTTCCAATTGTGCTTTTAATTGCCATTTCATGAATGGGCCTCTTAGTGAAACTAAGCAGATAATTGCAAAATAAAGTTGTATAAGATGTAGAAATGCTTATATATATATCTGTTATTCTTACTTTATGACCTTTTAAATATGATTGGTTTTTTTAAGCAGTGGCATTTTTTTTAATATACTGTGTATCACACTGCTGATCTATTGTTAGGGAAGCCAGCCCTGCAAATGTTACAATAAAAGAAGGATGTCGGAACAATTGTCTCCTGGGAGCAAAAAAAGAAAGCTACTAGAACATTGAAAAGTGGCACATGTGACCTCCTCTTTTATTCCAAAGTGCTTCGTGCTAAATTCCCACATTTATTAACTGTAGGAAACTCTCCAAAAACACATTTTCTATGAAAATTAAGTCACAATGAAAGAAGGAAGCCTGAACAAATTGGCTCCTGGGTGAAAAAATATATTCAAAATAATGACTTTAGATAGCATGGCTGTCCAACTCCAGCCTCATTTCTTTTATTTATTTAATTTACTATACTTGTATGTATGTATGTATTACTTTATATATAAAGCGCCACAAGGGTATGCAGCGCTGTAAAATCTTACAAAATACAAAATTACACGCAGGGAGGACAAGTGTTATAATAAATAAATACAATATATGCACAGGAAATAAGTGCCATGTGGTATGAGACACAGTAGGAAGGAGGTCCCTGCCCCGTAGAGCTTACAATCTATGATATGCATATCATAATTTACATCCACAAATTCTGCTTCCATTACTGAGCAGATAAATTGATCAAAAAGTAAACAGAGATACATTATCTTGTTGTTCACTTGTTTTTCTACCACATTCTATGGACATGTAATACTTTCTATCCTGAATGTCCTATCTTGGAACTTATTTAT
Source organism: Xenopus tropicalis (assembly GCF_000004195.4). Lineage (NCBI taxonomy): Eukaryota > Metazoa > Chordata > Amphibia > Anura > Pipidae > Xenopus > Xenopus tropicalis. The sequence goes on along the minus strand of NC_030684.2, from coordinate 33,872,775 downwards.
ATATCGGAGCATGAGCCCAGAGAGTGTAATGTAACATAATGTAATAAGTGGTTAATGCCAAATCTCGTTATTGTATCTACATCTCAATAAATTCTTCAGACAGCCCCTTCTCAGTTTATAATGTGGAATTTTGTTGACTTCTATTTGGGGTCTATACTTTTGCATTACTGGATGAACTCTTAACTAGTTAACAGGTTAACTGGTCTCCCATGAAACCACTGGATCTTTTGGGATCAGTATGCTCCTTTTCTCCATAATGTTGGCAATAACAGCCAATAACAGCCAATATAGCCTACTGCAGTGCTGTCCAACTGTTCATCCCTTGCAGTGTTCACACCTCAGGCTCAGGCGGCAATCACCCACATTGTTCCCCTGTTCACACCTCAGGAGCAGTAGAAACCCACAAATAATCCCTGCACTCTACAAAAAGAACATATACTGAGGTGGTACTGCAATTAAAACGTTTTTTAATATATAGTTATTGTGCAGACTGTAGGAGCAGTGCCAGCATTGTGCCACTGTAGGCTGCCTGTGTGTGCCATACACACACAGGCAGGGTAGGGCAAGCAGAGTATGGCACACACAGGCAGCATAGGGCAGGCAGAGTATGGCACACACAGGCCAAGTATGGCACAAACCAGCCAAAAATGGCACACACAGTGAAAGTATGGCACACAGGCAGGGTAGGGAAGGCAGAGTATGGCACACACAGGCAGGTTAGGGAAGGCAGAGTATGGCACACACAGGCAGGGTAGGGCAGGCAGAGTATGGCAGGTCTTTGCTGTACTACAACCATTAATATGGGTATGGTCATGTGATAACATGGGTGTGGTTTCAAGTGGGTGCAGTTTCAAAAAGGGGAGTGGTCAAAACTGGCTTCCATTATCGGCCCTCCACCACGTAGGTCGGTAAAATTCTGGCCCTCGGTACAACAGAAGTTGGACAGCACTGGCCTACTGTATATCTGAAAGCCTATATCATATGGAAAATGTTTACTGGTAAGTCTTACTATCCACAAAATGTGTGTGCTATATTTTGGTTCTTATTATTTAAACACTGTTGTATAAAGTAGGTATGATGAAAGAATTCAAATCATATGAGTTTATTCCTTCCAGCTCAACAAATATTTTCATATTTCCTTTACAAGTGTTCCCATAATCTCTACGAAAATTGCACAAAGCAATTAATACCTCTTTTTGGGTGTGATTTTTTATGCGCAAAACATAACCAATTGTTATGTATTCTTCATCAGGAATATGACAACTGCTCTTTGCAGGAAGTGTAAATTTAAGATAATAGCTTCAGGTAGTGCAAACGTATGTTGTAACTGTTGGTTGCTGTGATTTTCAGTAACAAGGTAAATCATCCATTTAGGCCAGACCAAAGCCTGCCTTTCATACTCAATGTCACAATGATTCAATGTCCTTACTTTAGTTTTCATGTATAATCATCCACTCCCATCCCTAGAAAAAATAATCCAGCAACAAGCCCAATTTCAGCGCTAAATAATTGAATCATAAAGTTGTCATTTTTTGTAGAGGTGCAGACATTATTGACAATAACAACCTCTTTACTTCTAATGAGTGATGAGCTAATCTGTCCCATTTTGTTTCACTGAAAAATGCGCAAAACAATAGGAATAGTACATGAAACTGTGAAAATCTGCAAAACGCATTTGGCGCTCACATCTTTTTTTTGTGCCACAACCACAGCAATTTTTGCTGCGCCCGTGCCTATTTTGATGGGACTGCGCCTAATTTTGACGTGACTGCACCCGTCTTGATGTGACCATGCCCATTTTGCTGCGACCACGCCCATTTGGCCACACCAACAATTTTTTTCGACGAGCAACAATTTTTTTCTCGGTGGATTTTAGCTTAATTTCCTTGAAACAATTTACCAATGGCCAAATGGCAAATGAATCCATGCCTGGCGAAAAAATTCACTCATCACTACTACTAATATACTATTAATACCAATATCTACAACATGCTAAACATGTTTACTTTGGTTGTTTGATATTTGCTTTTTTAAATATTTACTTTCATAAAGGTAAGTACAATAAAGCATTTCTTCTAATTACAAGTCAGTATTTAAAAAGCTTATAAGAAATCTGTATCGGATTAAATGTATCATTGATATGATTCAGCTTCTACATACCGCGTAACAATAACGCACGCATTAAGATGTTAATTTGACATTTTGTTAAATAGCAAAATTAAACCTGCAACAGTATCTGTAGCAATATAGATAAAGTTTATCCGGTTAGGCCTGCATGAGTCATTGAAGGGACAAGGATTGATGATAGTTGCTGGCTGTGTGTACGTGTCACTCAATCAACTGCCCAGATTTCAGCCTTTTTAAATTCTAAATAAGCAGCCCTGAAATGCAGGAAGAAAGGCAAACACCACATCTTGCATGGATGCTATTTGGCATCTCTGTTGGTGTACGTCGCTCACGTTGTGGTAAATGCAACTTAGCCTACACCCATAATTATGCTAGAATACTGGAAAAATACTCTGTTGTAGGTAACAAGTATGCATTAAAAACTGCAGTTTGCTAACTGAGCTGCCTTTGCAGGAAATTTATAACAACACACTATCATATCACAAATGTATAAGCCTTAACATGTTAACTAATACTGCAGCAACTATGGGCATTCAGCACCCTGGACAGAGCCCATTAGTGTTACAGCTCCCAAGATTACACACAGGGGTCATTTACTTTTCAAACTTTGCACCATTGCAGCCTGCGTTCTACGCTGCTCAAGTAAGGGGATGAGTAGGTTTTCAGGAGGGGGGACACCTAAGTGCCTTCCTCCTCCTGCTCCTCTTAAATACACAGGCAGCGTTGTATTCAATAAGGCAGCTGTGGAGGTTTGTTCTGAAACTGAACACACAGACCAGCACCTATTCAGGACCCCAGTAAAGCAGTTTCTACAAAAATTTACTTGTATTGCTTTACTATACTACATATTAAAAGGGTGTTGGAAAATGATTACAACACTTTCCTGTATTAGACATGGAAGATATACTCGGAACATTCTAAAGTTGCATTAAACACTTCCCATGCCATTGTATTGGGAAATTTTTACACTATGCATATTACTCTCTGAAACAAGCTGAAACTACGGAAAACGAATATTTGTTCAAAATGTAATCAAAATGAGGCGGACACTGTGAGGGAGGTTTATTAAGACACAAACGCTCGGAGCGTTCATTCGCTTCCATGACTTTTTCATACGCTTGCGCGAAAAATTCGGAAAGGTTCTGCCGCTGTTTACAAGCATTCGGTAAGAAAATTTTGTGCCTTTCGGATTGCCAATACAATTTTATCTTAACTAATATGATTTTTTCGTAAGCATTTTCATGATATTTGCGAGCTTCAGAAATTATCGTATCCAATCCGAATTTTTCCCATTCGGGATTCGAACTCGTGTTTTAATGAATCGGCCCCTATGCGTTATGGGAATGCCCAAAATTAAGAAGTTTTGGCAGGTTGTGAGGGACTTCTCCCTAACGCATATCTCCTTAACTTTACCCCTCTCACCACAAAGTGGGTAATTTTAGGTCTTGCTTTGAGGCTTTCTTCTAGTCTGTTATATAGAGTATAGTTATATATAGAGATGTAGCGAACTGTTCGCCGGCGAACAAATTCACGCGAACATCGGGTGTTCACGAACTTTCAGCGTATGTTTGCAGTTTGGGTCTGCGCCGCGTTTTCCAACGAGTTTTTTATCGTCGCAAAAGTATTGTACAATACGCCGCACAAGTCACACATGGCGTTTTTCCGCAAATCCCGTTTTCATGGTGTTTAGCGTGACATAGCAAAAAAGCCGCGTATTTTCGCTAGTATTTTCGCTTGCGTTTTTTGCGCAACTCTGTGCCAACAAAGTATTTTTCAGAGAAGTTTTTGCCCTTGATCCCCCTCCTGCATGTCACTGTCCAGGTCGTGGCACCCTTTAAACAACTTTAAAATCAGTTTTCTGGCCAGAAATGGCTTTTCTAGTTTTTAAAGTTCGCCTTCCCATTGAAGTCTATGGGGTTCGCAAAGTTCGTGAACATGTTCGCGAACTTTTTTTTTTTGCTTCGCTACATCGCATACATAAAAAAAAATAAATATATATATATATATATATATAAACTCATTAAATATAATATGGTGATATGGCGAGATTCGTTAAATACTCTGTTTGGATATTTCTGTGCTTCATAATTATATGTCTACTTGTTTAAACATCATTTTTCACAATCTTGTTTACTTTTATACATGATTAATGTAACTGCCTTAATCTTCACTTTTTCTTCTTTAAAACAGGACTTGTGTTGGTATAAATACTGTATATATAATATGCCTGTATACAAAATGAAAAGAAATTTTTAAAAAATGGAATACTGTAGGTTTACCCCATTGCCCCCTCACTTATGAATTACCTTGGTTTTTTTAAAGCTTTACTGACTAGTGAGTAAGGCTTGGAAATCACAGGCCTTTGCACATCTTAAGACATCTTTTTCTGTTGTTTAACCAATAATTCCATGATACCATTTGGATTTCATTATGTGATCAGGGTTTATAAATGCTGGGAATTCGCTACCACTCATTTGAACTGAAGAAGCCACTCGGATGAGCGGTGAATAGTGATGAGCGAATCTGTTCCTTTTTGCTTCGCCCAAAAAATTCACAAATCTTTCAAAAGATTCACAAAACGGTGAAAAATTCCCGAAACAAGGAGAATGCTATGTGTCAAAAAATTCTTTTGATGAGAGAGACTATTCTTTTGGGCGCAAGACAATTCTGTTGATGCAAGACAATAAGTTTGACACGTGACAATACGTTTAATGCTCACAACAACTCTTTTGATGCGGGCGACACATTTTTGGACATGCAGTGAATTTTTCCATGGCAAATTTTGTCACCCATTTCGAGAAAAAATCCGCGAATGGCAAAATGCGGAAATTTGCCTCTAGCGGTGAAACGTTTTCAAGAAAACTCAGAGTACAATTGTTTTAGACTTAATTCTACTAGATATTGTATATCATGATCTGGATGAGTTAGAATCTTCATAGACATATGATCAGGAAAAAAAAATTTGGTTGGTTTTTTGTTTTTTGTTTTATTTACCTTCTTAGAATATAAACCATGTAAGACGTATTTCAAGTACAATAAAGCATCTTCCTCTAATTATAACCCAGTATTTATAAGCTTATATGAACTTTGTAGCAGATTTCATGTATCATTGTTATAACTCAACTTCTACATACTGTTTAACAATAACGCACGCAAGATGTTAATTTGACATTTTGTCAAATAGCAAAATTAAACCTGCAACAGTATCTGTAGCAATATAGATAAAGTTTATCCGGTTAGGCCTGCATGAGTCATTGAAGGGACAAGGATTGATGATAGTTGCTGGCTGTGTGTATGTGTCACTCAATCAACTGCCCGGATTGCAGCTGTTTCTGAACAAGCAGCCCTTTGGAAGCAGAAGCCATTTGTAAATGACTAGGCAAGTGTAGAGTAAACCTATTTTCCAGTATTTTTCTATGCTTTCCTATTTTACAGTGACTTATTAAGCTGACCCAATTACACATTTTCCTTTTGGTATTTTTAAAATCATTAGGTGCTGTGGAAAGATAACATCTTGCTAGTTACTACACGATGAAGCGTATCAAGGTCACTTGAGACACCTGTTAAAGGTCACAGCTGACAACTGAAAGGTTGAGAAGCAACGCTGAAATATTTGCAAGTCAAAAAGTTTTCGTGCAATTATTTTCACCTCCTGTGAACTTCTTATGATATTGCTTGGTTAGATGCCAATATACTTTAATAGGATAGGCATTACCATGTAACAGAGATACAGTACAAGGCAATATATGGTACTTCTTGAGATGGATGGTACTTCTTGAGATGGATGTTACTAGATCACAGCAGATCACAAACAGTTCCATTAGATTAACCTTCTGGGTACCTCTCATCAGGGTTGGACTGGGGGTGCAGGCCCCCTGCATCCCCCATTGGCCCCCGCCACCTTCACATCTCCCCTGGAGTGGCCACCAACACCCTCCTGCCCCCTCCCCCAAGCACAACTAAATGAAACTTACCTGCAGTGTGTCGGAGGAGGGAGACCGAAGGATTGTGGGAGCGCCCCGGGTGGTTCAGGTCTGGGCCGCTGGGGCCCATTGGGTTTTTTTCCCGGTGGCCCAGTCCGACGCTGCCTCTCATTCAGATTTTAAACAGTGTATAAATACAAGAGACTCTAAACAATTAACAGGCTGATTTGTAGATCGTTTGAGCAGTACTGATGCATATTACTTGAAAAAAGGTTAATGATAGTTAAAGATTTAACAGTTTAATTTCCACACTGGCTCTAGCATGTAAAATACTGTAACTGTCTGAATCCTTTCTCCTTAAATGCAATACATTAGTGATAAGCGAATTTGTCCCATCTTGCTTTGCGAAAGATTCATGAAACAGCGAAAATGTTACGCGCAACAATTTTTTTGGCACCAGTGACAATTTTTTTTCGCACGCCGCATCAATGCCTGGCGAATTATTTCACCTATCACTAAAATACACATCTGGGGGTTAGGATTCTAATGGGTAAACAGCACTGAACGATCACTGCATATGGTACAGTATAATGTTGTTCTACTGCCCAAAGCAGCAGAATGAATGTCATCTTCGGGTGAAAAAATGGGTTTTTACACACAAAACTGGAAAAATGCCAACTGAATTCTACCAGGAGATACTACAGGGAAAGGGCTTTTTAAGAGCCAATACTGCCATTTATACAGGGCTTGAACAAGGGCACCATCTTCCCGAACAGGAATGACACAAGGATTGCATGATCATCTCACACATCATTGGTGAGCCAGCACAATCTGCCCTCTAAAAGCAGCCATTGTCACATACTACATTATTTTACAAAATCAAATATTGTTGCCACCTACCCCAGCCTGCAGTAGTAATCAATTCAGTTTCTAAGTAACTGTCAATGCCTGAACATTTGAATTAGTGCCAAAAACATTAGCTTGGTGCCCTATATTGAGTTGGAAAGTTTTTGTTCTCAAGATAGCTATGTTTCTTTTTGCAGGGCTCTTGGGGAAAAGGCATTAATATGTAACAGTGGCATTGTATTCTCTGTGAAAAGTGGGCTATGATGCCTTATAGATATAAATAAAAGCAATTTCCATATTGCATAAGTCTAGAGCACTGTAAAAATAACAGAACAATGGAGTATATATAATGTATATTTACTGAAGGAAAATGAGAAATGGGGATTTCCCGCTGGATTCTTCAGTGCTAGTATGTGTGTTACTGGGTTTAGGGAATTTGTATGTAAACAAGTGTTAGATATGAAAAGAACAAAGTCATGTAAAAATCATTTGAGGAGGAGAGAAAAAAGCTCAGAACTGGTAAGATGTACAAAAAAAAACGCGTGACAAATGTGGTTGGCAAATTTTTTCGCCATTACGGGAATCTTCTTGCCGCTTCGCAAATTTTATGGCAAAGCAAAACAGGACAGATTCACTCATTACTATTCTCCTTTAAGGGATCCCTAGATCTAATGGGTTAGAAGGTCGGTCCAGTGCAGGAAGGAAGGTCCGATTGTCATCTTGGAGGAAGGAATTTTTTCCCCCCTGCGGCAAATTAGAGAGGCTTCAGATGGGGTTTTTGCCTTTCTCTGGATCAACGAGAAGTTAGGCAGGTTATATATAGGCATTATGGTTGAACGTGATGGACGTATGTCTTTTTTCAACCCAACTTACTATGTTACTATGAATCTTTTTTTATGTGTATAACTCTTTGGTATATCTTGCTGACTATGTTCCTTTCCTGGTTACCTTTGCGCAGTTAGCATATTGCTTTGTTAACTGGGACAAATCTTGTCATGGGCTTGTTTGCTATTCCTAGTTACCCTGTATTTACAGTAAATATTTCATGCGGGGGTGTGAGTCCTCAGCACATGGTGGATTGGGGCTACAAGACACTTGCCATACAAATAGAATAAATAAAGAAAAAAAATAGATCTTCCAAATCTTTCCTGAGTAATATTGACACCATGGATGCAAGCCCTGACCCTATATCTATTTAAAAAAAAACTCTCTCTCCAAACCTGCCTTTTTGGGCAAACTCTATCTTTCCACAAATTAACTATAGTTAAGTGCTTGTTCTTTGTTCTGACCCTGTAAAGGCTCAAATATTATTCATATGACTTCATGAAAACCCAAACCCATTCTCTTCCTTGTTAGATACTTTCATCTTAGTGTTTATAACCCAGTTTGGCTCTAGTATCATAACTCACAACCCAATTTCAAATCAGCCCGCTGGTTTTCATGTTTGCCTAAGCCCTCTGTTTACTAAACCCCACTATAATTGTCTATGACTTTCTGCTGGTTATTGCAGAGAATATTCTTGTGCCAGAATATTTGTTGCATCAAAGTTTACTAAACAGCGCTGTTCGTGGAAATCACTGCAGTCATTCATGTTTAAACTGCTTAAATGTACTAATTTAAATTGGCGTTAATTTTAGCGAGTTGCAAATATTCTGGTGACAATATAAGTTTGCAAATATTTCTGCTATAAAATAGTCTTCTTTTATGGCATTTAAGTTTGCCACTTTTCATGCTATAAAGTGTTGTTTTATGGCGTTTATTTTTACTGATGCATTTGTGGCCAGATATGCATCTTCAAAACTGCTAAACTTTATTAAGTGATTGTGAAGATACCATCAACAACATAATAAACACATTTTACCCAATCAAACAAGTTTTCATCATATAATTTATCCAGTCACAAGCCTTACCCCCATCAATACAATCAGATAAACAAACATAAACCAGTTTTCCCAATTGTTTGCATCATATAAATGGACAGTTTAATCTAGCCAATTACAATGAAACCGAATGAAAAGAATGATGGGTAAAAAATAGTGTGTTATGGGATATTTCCTGTCCCCTTAAGAATTTTCTGCCGAAAAAATAGTTTAACGCCACTACATAGATGGCGTTAATATTTTGTGAGTATTTTGGCGACAATCTTATCTGTAGACCATTTCGTTAAATAGTAAACCTGGTGTTAATTAGTACATAGTGTATTTTCTGCTGAATGCGATAAATGGCGATCACATATTTTTGTGCCAGAATAATCACAAATTTATATTTGTCGCCATTTAGTAAACTGGCGTTAACATATTTGGTGCTAATTTTGTCTATAAATTGGGCAACTAATTTTAACGCACTTTAGTAAACGGACGCCTAAGAATGACTCTAGCATATACACAATTTTACTTCTGACCTTCAAATCCTTATCAATGGGTATATAATAAATCACAAGTACTTGTACTCAAACATGCAGAAGAAGACAGGGAGGAAGGCACAGCCTACTGCTATGTAATGTCAAACTCTTACACATAAAATGGTTGTGTCAAATATACACTGCCAGAAGGCTATGGGACGCAAAGAGGATGCCAAATGTCACAGGTGTGGGTCTGTAGGAACAAACTTTTTTTAGTGGCACAATTCTGGTCAAAGATAACTATTCTGAAAAACTTGCCTACCCTAACATTTTGACACAGCAATTTTGTATATTAACAGTGGTTGACAAAATGATACCAACAAATAATGCCAGAAATAGGTACCATAACTTATAATTCTATTAAAGGAAGGTTATAGCACAAACTTTCCTACCAAAAAACCTCTCTTTTTCTATAGATGATATACCACTTTAAGCATATATTAACAAAAAGTCATCATGTAACAAATCCTCCAATGAAAGGAACCTTAAGCTTAGCATGGGTATCTCCTGATAAAGAAATACAAAACTCACTGTAAAGAATACGTGAATGTTTTTTTCAGTATCATTCTTAAATCACTCTCAGCCCATCACTTCAGAATAGAACAAGATATGGGATGGGTTGAATTACACTGGGAGCCTAAAGAAAATGGTTCATCATGGTATGATGATGGTTTCCTTTCAATCTGTTGAATCACGTTGGACGTGGTCTCGGCAAAAAAAAGACACGGATGATAAAAGTAAATGCAGGCGACAAAAAAACACTAAAAAAAGTCACGCAACAAATTAGTGAATTTTTTGGCGAACCGGGACAGATTTGCTCATCACTAATATCTACATGTCAACAAATGGACAACTCTAATAACACTACTATTTATGGTTAAATTCAATCTTCTCTTATTCACTCTCCTGTTTATCTTATTTCTTTAAGATGCCAGATATTGCAGAAGCCCCATTCTTAATAGGCCTCATTCACTGCACTCAACTTTTTCATTCTCTGCACTCGAATGGGCACTAACTGAAGAATGCACTGGGCCTACATGCTCCCATAGTATGCTCCCCTCTCAAGCCCTAGGATTATATAACATTAGGGTGGTATACAGCATATGGTTACTTTATAATAACCTTATCGCATATATGCATATGAAACTCTTCTTTCCCTACTGGGATATTCACCTAGAGATGGTGATATTTCCCTACCCTTAACCCTATCCAGCTACAGGACATTCAGATTTTCAACACCAGTGTTTTTGTTGGGGGGAGTGATTATACAGTTTCACATAAATGTAAAGGGCTGAACTCTTTCTGAGTCAAACTAAGGTGCATATTTTGAATAAGAATGAAGCTCTTTGTGTTCCTTCATTTATGCACAATTAGTGATGAGCGAATCTGTCCCGTTTTGCTTCACTGAAACAGCGAAAAATTAGCGAAACGGCGAAAATGTCGCGCATCAAAAAAAATTGTCGTCCGCGGCTATTCTTTTGTCGCACGGCTATTCTTTTGTCGCCCGCGGCTATTATTTCGTCGCCCACGGCTATTATTTCGTCGCCTGTGCCCATTATTTCGTCGCCCGCGGCTATTCTTTTGACGCGCAGCTATTCTTTTGACGTGCGGCTATTCTTTTGACGCGCGGCTATTCTTTTGATGCCCACGACAATTTTTGGACACAAGGCAAATTTTTTCATCCACAGCGAATCCGAAACATTTCCCCCATCACTATGCACAATAACTGCAAGATTAAGAATAAATAAGGAAGGTCCATCAGATATCCTGCCATGGAACTGATCCCTTAAATTGATTTGATCGACCCATGTTTTTATGATCATCATTAAAAGTAACATCATTAATCTCCAATTAAAATACAACTGATGGGTGCTGCCAAAAACCTATCTAGAACTGCTATGCAGGTAGATTTAATAGGGGATTCCTGGAAGCAAGAGTCTACAGTATGATAAAGAGTGCATGTCTCTGCTCTGTACTTAATGTAATATACTGGTAATAGTTCATAAATGGTTCTGTACAGATTCTGCCTTAAATGTGCCCCAAATTACACTGATATTACATGTTATGAATATGAATAAATTCACAAAAGTCTACCAGTTGCCTTGATTTAGAAAACCTTCTGAATTTCCTAATACAAAAAGGAGTTTTCACTTCCAGTCACTGAGATACTTCATTAGAACTGCTTAGCATGCAGGTTCCCTGTTCTTTCAGCAAGCAGGATCATTAGTTTCTGACACTAATGATATAACAAATATGTGCCCAGTGAGGCAGGGGTGAAGAGAGGAGGCAGGCAAGGGAAGAGAAGGCGTGGAGGTGCGTGCCGTGCTGGCAGCATGACGAGCCTCTGTTGCTGCTTTCCATCCATCTTGTCATTTGCTTTCACAGTCTGCAGACAATGTCCCCAAAGGGACAAACAGAGGAATTAAAGCAATTTTCCCTTAAAAGTGCACATAAGATTATAAGGTGGCATTAATACAACCTAATGTTACTAATTTAACCCTTTTGAGGAAGAGCCAACATATCTACATAGTCTATGCTGCTTGGAAGACTACGCTATCCATTCTCCAGTGTATTGCAGACAAGCTGTGAAATCTTTGCTCCTAATTATATATGTAATACGTATTCAGGGTTGGACTGGGCTGCTGGGACACCGGGAAAAATCCCGGTGGGCCCTGGCGGCCCAGACCCAACCCTTGCCCGTGCCCTCCTTGCCCGACCACTCCTGCCCCGACGTGTTAAATTTACGTGCTCAGTGGAGGACGTTGAGTGGAGGGGCCCTGCGAGGAGGGTTGGGGGGCCCTCCGGGGGAGGGCACTGGCACCTGCAGGGCCCCTGGGGCGGGAGCCCCGGAGGACCCTTCACCCCCCAGTCCGACCCTGTATGTATTTACAGAGTGGCAGCATATTCTACAGTGCTATACAATAGAACAGGGTATACAGATTACATACAAATACCCTGTATACAACTGCAATAAGAGGAAAAGAGAGCACAGCTCAAAAGTGTTTATAATTGCAAAATAAATAAAGCCTGCACATGTACAGTATATGTATGAACTCCATGCAGTTACATATAAGGGCTCATTCGTGTCAACAAGCGCAGTGTGCAACTTGCTCTTATTCCCACAGACAGTTGCACCTAAAACCGCTTTTATGTGTCAAAAAGCACTTCCCTATAGTTGTGCTTGGTGCCGCTCAGTCCTTCCTACATTCCATTCTGAATTGGGTGTTAGGGATGCAGTGAACTTAAGGCATGAGCCATCTACATGCTTGCTGCCAGAGGTCGACTGGAGAAGGCCATGAGGGTAGTTACAGAGAGGAGATGAGAGGTCCAGGATAGGTTGGGTTTATAAGTGTGGCAATTGAAGACCCAGTAGAAGAGGGGCAGTCTGAGGCTGGGAAAAGAGATATTCCAAGGTTTTTGTACTTCACCTTCTTCTAGTTTAGAGACTCATTCTCTCTCAGGTAATTGTCCACACTCTCCAAAGAATAAACTTAATAAAAAGCTCAGGGGGAAGTAAACAAAAGAATACAACTGGCAGTGTAGTGCAGCATTTCTATATAAAGAACCAACATTGTCACACTGTATTGTGGTGACGTTGTAACATTTGCTCTCTTCACCTCTTGTATCGGTTATTGATTGCTTTATATATTACTCTGTATGTCCAATGTATGAAACCCACTTATTGTACAGCACTGCGGAATATGTTGGCGCTTTATAAATAAATGTTAATAAATAAAATATAAAAATGTACAGTTGCTGTTGAAGCCAATTTTGCTATTCTGACCTTGGGCTTTTATATTTTGTGAAAAACATGTTTACCTGTGACAGAATCCCTTCAGTTTGGGTGAATAAAGACAATATTCCATCAAGTTCAAACACTCCAAATGATATAGTCAAGGAGAAAAGTGAATAATTTTTATTCCTACTAACTGTTCTCCCTGACTAACACCTCTCGCCCCTACAGTCTGTATTCAGTTCTGCTCTTTTTCTCATCTGAAAGAGAACAGGCAACTTAAATGCTGAACCCAATTCAATATCAGCAATTAGCAAGCCTTTATTATCTATTATGCCTTACCTACTTTATATAATTGAAACCCCATTATGTTGAACTTGCTAAAGTGCTCGTATTTTATTTTACTGCATTGTTTCACTTTTTTCATTTGTAACGAATAAAATTGAATAAACTATGATCCGAAAAATAAAAAAGATAAAATCTGTCAATGGACATTCAGCGAGCATAATGGACTTTCATCCAATGAAAATGACAAGCAGGCAAAACACTGCCCATTACTAAACATAACACAGACTACAGATAAGTGCATAGAACGGAATCTAACAAGGATCCGATTAGTAGCAATGATATTTTAATTGAATATGTAATATGTGCAGACTTAATTATAACAAGAGCAGGGAGGGCAGTCTCTTTTGATCTCACAGAAGTAGGAGTGTAGAATGCAGTATCTTCAGTCATGTTGAACACAGGAGAACAGCATTGAATATTTTCTAACAGTGACCTACAGATCTTAATGCAAACTAATAAATATTTAACGCTTTGAATAAAAATTCTAAAATAGTCAAAAGTATATAATAATTCAAGCCTTTTTTTTAATCAAATATGCCTAGTTTAAAAAAAAAAAAATAAATCTTTGAACGATGCTGTTTAAAGCCCTTAATCACATCTTTTTAATCACAGCAGTTCCTTTCTGTTGCAGACTTTTCATACAGTGAGATGTGCTGGGTGGCATGAGGAGATAAAGCAATGAGCTTTTAACTTGAAAATGAGAACAGTGAGCAAAAAGAGAAAAAAAACCCATATAGCAGCCTACCAGTGCGGAGGCTACCATGTATCCATTCTGCAAAATCAGTAAGCATATGCAGGTATCGGACCCCTTACCCAGAAACTCATTATCCAGAAAGTTCCCGAATTACGGAAGGCCATCTCCCATAGACTCTATTTTAATCAAATAATTCACATTTTTAAAAATGATTTCCTTTTTCTCTGTAATAATAAAACAGTACCCTGTACTTGATCCCAACTAAGATATAATTACCCCTTATTGGGGGCAGAACAGTCCTATTAGAATTATTTAATGGTTAAATGATTCCCTTTTCTCTGTAATAATAAAACAGTACCTGTACTTGATCCCAACTAAGATATAATTACCCCTTATTGGGGGCAGAACAGCCCTATTGGGTTTATTTAATGGTTAAATTATTCCCTTTTCACTGTAATAATAAAACAGTACCTGTACTTGATCCCAACTAAGATATAATTACACCTTATTGGGGGCAGAACAGCCCTATTGGGTTTATTTAATGGTTAAATGATTCCCTTTTCTCTGTAATAATAAAACAGTACCTGTACTTGATCCCAACTAAGATATAATTACCCCTTATTGGGGGCAGAACAGCCCTATTGGGTTTATTTAATGGTTAAATGATTCCCTTTTCACTGTAATAATAAAACAGGACCTGTACTTGATCCCAACTAAGATATAATTACCCCTTATTGGGGGCAGAACAGCCTATTGGGTTTATTTAATGGTTAAATTATTCCCTTTTCACTGTAATAATAAAACAGTACCTGCACTTGATCCCAACTAAGATATAATTACCCCTTATTGGGGGCAAAACAATCCTATTGGGTTTATTTAATGGTTAAATGATTCCCTTTTCTCTGTAGTAATAAAACAGTACCTGTACTTGATCCCAACTAAGATATAATTACCCCTTATTGGGGGCAGAACAGTCCTATTGGGTTTATTTAATGGTTAAATGATTACCTTTTCTCTGTAATAATAAAACAGTACTTGTAATTGATCCCAACTAAGATATAATTCATCCTTATTGGAGC
The DNA here is from genome assembly GCF_000004195.4 of Xenopus tropicalis. Lineage (NCBI taxonomy): Eukaryota > Metazoa > Chordata > Amphibia > Anura > Pipidae > Xenopus > Xenopus tropicalis. The sequence continues at coordinate 33,857,624 of NC_030684.2, read as the reverse complement.
CAAAACAATCCCATTGGGTTTAATTACTGTTTAAACATTTTTTTTACCAGACAATGTAGAAGATCCAAATTACAGAAAGACTCCTTATCCGGAAAACCCCAGGTCCCAAGCATTCTGGATAACTTGTCCCATACCTGTACCCTAAATCCGACTTGCAAATGACTTCATACAATGTCCAATATGTGATGATTTCCCAAATCCATAGACTATACTTTCAAGTGGACGCTGGGTGCTGCAGTAATGTACCACATGTCAGGGCAAGATAACGTCCATGTATTCCAAATTGTTTACTTATATTGGAGGTCTTATTACTCACAAATAAAAAAAACAATACTTAATGGGTTACTTGTAATGATGAACCAATCTGTCCCGTTTCGCTTTGGCAAAAAATGTGTGAAACGCATTTGTCGCACAATTTCTCTGTTTTTTGCCAGGGGCCGCATCTATTTTTGATGTGACTGCGCCTATTTTGACACAGGCGCGACTTTTATTGACCTGCAATTAATTTTTTCATGGCAGATTTTTGATAAATTTTTGCAAAACAATTCGCCGCTGGCGAAATGCGGAAATTTGTTTAGAATCCATGCCTGGCGAAAAAATTTGCTCATGACTAGTTACTTGGATTGACCACTGACAGATTTTTCTTTTAATAAAATTTTATCAATTTCCAAGTGTACATGTGTTTATTTGGCAGATGACCCTTTAATATAAATCACACCAAAGCTAGCATAACCAAATCAGCAAAGGGGATTCATAGAGGAAAAACACAACAGAGGAAGTAACTACAACAGAAACATAAGCACCAGAGCAAAAAACGAACATACCAACACCCACAGTCAACCAGAAGCCTACAACCTACATACCCACTAAAATCTGAAACACCCATTCGCATCCAAAGACTGAAAAAGAAGACATATCCCATTTAAAGCCCTTAATCACATCTTTTTAATCACAGCAGTTCCTTTCTGTTGCAGACTTTTCATACAGTGAGATGTGCTGGGTGGCATGAGGAGATAAAGCAATGAGCTTTTAACTTGAAAATGAGAACAGTGAGCAAAAAGAGAAAAAAAACCCATATAGCAGCCTACCAGTGCGGAGGCTACCATGTATCCATTCTGCAAAATCAGTAAGCATATGCAGGTATCGGACCCCTTACCCAGAAACTCATTATCCAGAAAGTTCCCGAATTACGGAAGGCCATCTCCCATAGACTCTATTTTAATCAAATAATTCACATTTTTAAAAATGATTTCCTTTTTCTCTGTAATAATAAAACAGTACCCTGTACTTGATCCCAACTAAGCTATAATTACCCCTTATTGGGGGCAGAACAGTCCTATTAGAATTATTTAATGGTTAAATGATTCCCTTTTCTCTGTAATAATAAAACAGTACCTGTACTTGATCCCAACTAAGATATAATTACCCCTTATTGGGGGCAGAACAGCCCTATTGGGTTTATTTAATGGTTAAATTATTCCCTTTTCACTGTAATAATAAAACAGTACCTGTACTTGATCCCAACTAAGATATAATTACACCTTATTGGGGGCAGAACAGCCCTATTGGGTTTATTTAATGGTTAAATGATTCCCTTTTCACTGTAATAATAAAACAGGACCTGTACTTGATCCCAACTAAGATATAATTACCCCTTATTGGGGGCAGAACAGCCTATTGGGTTTATTTAATGGTTAAATTATTCCCTTTTCACTGTAATAATAAAACAGTACCTGCACTTGATCCCAACTAAGATATAATTACCCCTTATTGGGGGCAAAACAATCCTATTGGGTTTATTTAATGGTTAAATGATTCCCTTTTCTCTGTAGTAATAAAACAGTACCTTGTATTTGATCCCAACTAAGATATAATTACCCCTTATTGGGGGCAGAACAGCCCTATTGGGTTTATTTAATGGTTAAATGATTCCCTTTTCTCTGTAATAATAAAACAGTACCTGTACTTGATCCCAACTAAGATATAATTACCCCTTATTGGGGGCAGAACAGCCCTATTGGGTTTATTTAATGGTTAAATGATTACCTTTTCTCTGTAATAATAAAACAGTACTTGTAATTGATCCCAACTAAGATATAATTCATCCTTATTGGAGCCAAAACAATCCCATTGGGTTTAATTACTGTTTAAACATTTTTTTTACCAGACAATGTAGAAGATCCAAATTACAGAAAGACTCCTTATCCGGAAAACCCCAGGTCCCAAGCATTCTGGATAACTTGTCCCATACCAGTACCCTAAATCCGACTTGCAAATGACTTCATACAATGTCCAATATGTGATGATTTCCCAAATCCATAGACTATACTTTCAAGTGGACGCTGGGTGCTGCAGTAATGTACCACATGTCAGGGCAAGATAACGTCCATGTATTCCAAATTGTTTACTTATATTGGAGGTCTTATTACTCACAAATAAAGAAAACAATACTTAATGGGTTACTTGTAATGATGAACCAATCTGTCCCGTTTCGCTTTGGCAAAAAATGTGTGAAACGCATTTGTCGCACAATTTCTCTGTTTTTTGCCAGGGGCCGCATCTATTTTTGATGTGACTGCGCCTATTTTGACACAGGCGCGACTTTTATTGACCTGCAATTAATTTTTTCATGGCAGATTTTTGATAAATTTTTGCAAAACAATTCGCCGCTGGCGAAATGCGGAAATTTGTTTAGAATCCATGCCTGGCGAAAAAATTTGCTCATGACTAGTTACTTGGATTGACCACTGACAGATTTTTCTTTTAATAAAATTTTATCAATTTCCAAGTGTACATGTGTTTATTTGGCAGATGACCCTTTAATATAAATCACACCAAAGCTAGCATAACCAAATCAGCAAAGGGGATTCATAGAGGAAAAACACAACAGAGGAAGTAACTACAACAGAAACATAAGCACCAGAGCAAAAAACGAACATACCAACACCCACAGTCAACCAGAAGCCTACAACCTACATACCCACTAAAATCTGAAACACCCATTCGCATCCAAAGACTGAAAAAGAAGACATATCCGTAATGTACAATAACTAACCAGAACAGACTCAGAAGGGAATTCGGGGGGGGGGGGGGAGAGGAGGGGCTGGGACTAGTGGGGAGGGGGGGGGCATTTACCCTTAGACAGTACCACCAATAAACCGCAAAGACTTGGACAAAGTTAACCCCTATTCGCAAAGGGTCAAACCGCAGCAAACGCTGCTAAATGCCACGGAGCCCCCCGGAACACCGTGGACTTCAATGCCATCTTGTTGTGGGCAACCACTTCCTCCAGGTTATACCAAGTTTGGGATACTAAGCCCGTCAGACTTTAAGGATTGGGCAGGGTGGGGGGTTTTTTGTTGGGAATCTTCTCTGTTTACATGTTTTGTTATCTATCTTTTCTCTCTTTCTTTACTATCCCTGCACCACCAAGCCCTGATCCCTACTCAGCTGGACCAACCATCCCTACAAATGAAGTCGAGCCACGTGACAACTGGGCACCCGGGAGCCGCAACACACTTAGTGAGTAACAAAGCACTACACCCGCCACATAATGAGCACGGTTAAAATAATTTCATGGAATGTGAGGGGTCTAAACGATAAAATAAAGCGGGCATTAGTATTTAACTATTTAAAGGTGCACAACCCCCACATTCTCCTATTACAGGAAACACACTTAACTGGGAAAAAAGTACTAGCACTCAAAAGGCCGTGGGTCACCTACACACACCACACCACATATTCCTCATATGCCAGAGGAACATCATTCCTTGTCAGAAAGGGACTACCTATCGAATTAATAGAAACATGCTCTGACAGGTCGGGTAGATTCCAGGTTGTGGCGTGTACTATAGCAGGCAATCCCCTACTAATAGCTAACCTTTACATTCCCCCACCATTCGCTGAAAGTGTTTTGCAAGCTATGTACAAAGTAATATTAACACTACCTCCTGCCCCAATCTGCATCATGGGCGACTTTAATAACTGCCTCGACCCAGCCGCAGATAGACTAAACCCTGCCACAACCCACCCATCCAGGCTTGCTGACTGGGCCAGAGCATACGGACTTACTGATGCCTGGCGATGGAAGTTCCCTGATGTTAAAGAATTCTCCTGTCACTCAGCAACACACCACACCACACCCTATCTCGAATAGACCAAGCACTGGTTTCCCCAGATCTGCTCCCGAAAATCCGAGAGATAAAATACCTCCCCAGAGCAATATCAGACCACTCTCCTTTGCTCCTATCGCTAGAACTACTACCCAACCCTCAGACCAGACGATGGCATCTCAACTCATTCTGGTTAAAAAACACTGAAGTAATAGCTGAATCTACAAATACAATAAACACATACTGGCAAGAAAACCAACACACAGTAACCCCTCAAATAGAATGGGAAGCCTTTAAGGCAGTAGCCAGGGGAACCCTGATAGCGGCCATCGCCAAAGTACAATCCAACACAAAAGAAACCCTCCAAGCCCTAGAAACAGCCACAAGCAATGCAGAAACCGTATTCACAGCAGACCCCACTCCATGCAACTATAGAGAATTTGCTACTAGTCTTAGAAACCTTAACCTGCACCGACTAGAATTAACCAAAAAACAGCTATTACATGCTACAGCCACCACCTTTGCCTATGGAGACAAAAACGGCAAACCCCTGGCCTTCCTAGCTAAGGTACCGGAGACCACAACAGCTGTCCCCAAAATATTATCTGCTTCAGGAGAGACCCTTATCTCACCAGCAGATATAGCTACAGAATTCGGCAACTATTACTCCTCGTTATACACATCCAAGGCACATTACTCTAACCAGGAACTCCACGACTACCTCAACACACTACCCCTGCCAAAACTTACACGCCAACAGACAAAGTACATAGACTCTCCGATCACCCAATATGAAATAGCGGAAGCCATACTATCTCTCCCTTCGGGCAAGTCCCCAGGACCAGACGGTCTCATAATAGAATGGTACCGTACACATATCAAAGAAATAGTCCCTAAACTGCATGAAACATTAATGTCTTCCCTTGAAAGCTTCTCCTTCCCCAAATCATTCTACGATGCAACCATAGTGGTCATACCTAAACCTGGAAAAGACCAAACACTTTGCTCCTCATATCGACCAATATCCTTGCTCAATATGGAAATAAAAATCCTAGCCAAAGTGCTAGCCAAGCGACTTGTAAAAGTGATAACCACTCTAGTTGAACCAGACCAAACAGGCTTCATGCCATCTAAATCCACTAGTTTTAACCTTAGAAGACTTTTTCTCAACCTACAACTCCCGTACGAAAACACAGGCTCTAGATTAATAGTGTCATTGGACACAGCTAAGGCATTCGACTCAATTGAGTGGCTATACCTTTGGGAAGTCCTCACCAGAATGAAATTTGGCCCAACCTTTACTAAATGGATTAAACTTATGTACAGAGAACCCAAAGCCACAGTCAAAGTAAATGGAATTCTATCCCCCACAATCACACTCACTCGAGGCACCCGCCAGGGCTGCCCCCTCTCTCCACTCCTCTTTGCACTAGCCATCGAACCCATGGCAATTGCAATCAGACACTCCCAACAAGTCAAAGGCCTTATATACAAGTCCGTCAAAGAAAAGATCTCATTATACGCAGACGACACATTACTATACCTAGCCGACCCTCATAACTCATTCACATCAGCAATTCAAATAATCAAGCGTTTTGGCACATTCTCAGGACTGCAAATTAATTGGGAAAAATCCATAATCTTCCCATTAGATGGACAAGTACCACAAACAGCAGACCCAGAATGCACTCTCCAAATCGCTAACAATTTTAAATATCTAGGAATACACATCACCAAAGACCCAGGCCTGTTCCTACAATACAATCTATACCCACTGCACAACCGATTCAAAGACACTCTTAAATTCTGGACAAAACTACCTTTAACATTAAATCGGGAGAATCAATATATGTAAAATGATATTCCTACCAAAATTTTTATATATTTTTAGCAACACTCCTAGCCATATACCAAAAAAGGCCCTACAAGACATCGATCGGACACAGTCCGAATTTATCTGGGGATACAAAACCCCCACCCTTTCCAGACCAACACTCAATGCCCCCCTAGACCAACTAGGACTCACACCCCCCAACTATGAGTTATACTACTTAGCCTCCCAAAACTTTCACATTGCTAACTGGAAAGTATTTGACACCGAAAACCCAGCATCACTACTGGAAGCCCTATACGCAACCTCTATTGAAAGCCTGCACAACGCCCTTTATAGATGCCGAAAAGATATAAGCCCCCTACCACCCGTTCTAGATGCCACAAAGAGGGCATGGGACACTATGACCCACCTAACAAAAACAACAGAGCTGCTGTCGCCCGACACACCACTATGGGGCAATAGCAATCTTAAACACTTCGTGACATTTTCGGAGGCAGAAACCTGGGCTAAACTAGGAATCAAACGCATTGATCACCTATACACAAATGGGGCCCTGAATACTTTACCCCAGCTGCGCCAGGCTGCCTCTCGGCCCGACCTGTCGGAGTTCAGATATGCACAAATTACACATCTTTGCTCCGCCCAATTCTCAACACCATCACCACAAATCCAGTGCACCGAACTGGAAAAATTAATAACCCAACCAACTAAACAGAAACTTCTCTCCAGTACATATAAGCACCTGATCTCTAAACGGTATGACCCACGGCCCAGAGTAAAATACAAATGGGAAGCAAGCGGGATCCAGGTAGAACCAGAGGATTGGGATGAAATTATTGACAACCTATACCAACCATTAGTGAGCGTGAGAGACAAACTCATACAATTTAAAATTATTCACCAAACCTACCTTACACCCCAAAAGCTACACGCCATCGGAAGACTTGCCTCTCCCGCTTGTTTGAGATGCAGGGCCTCCTCTGCTAATTTTTTCCATTTAATATGGGACTGCCCAGACATACGAAAATTTTGGAGACAAATTATACAATTCATGGCCACAGAACTATCACTCCCCCAAGTCTACAATCCAATCACGTGCTTACTGGGACTAGTTGACTCCCTGGTGCCCAGAACATATTCCAGATGTCTAATGAGGTTACTTCTTTTCTACGCAAAAAAGACAATTGCCATGCATTGGATGGGCCCAACCCCACCAACACTCTGCAAATGGATTGCCCTAATCAACTCTCAACTACAGTTGTATAAGCTCACCTACCTTGCCAGAGGCTGCGCAAGCAAATTCGAAGGTGTCTGGTCCCCATGGCTCGATTCGTCAGCAACTACCACTGAATGAAAAACAAGACTGTCCAGTCTCCCTTTTTCTTCCCTTTCTTTCTCACTTCCTTCTAACTTTCAGTTAAAAATTAATAAAAATACGTTTAAAAAAAAAATATATACAATGGTACCAACAATTGGCTATGAATATTTCCTTGAATGGGCCCAGTGTCTTTAAAAAAAAGCTAAGATACAGCCTGTAAACTAATTCAATTGGTAACCGCTGCTGAGCTCAATAACTTGGACAGAATGGCCTTCAGCTGCTTGTGTGATTGCGGCAGGGAATTTCTAAGACAGGCAAAAGCAGAAGAGAAAATCAGAGATGAGAGAGGGGTTGATAAAGGCTTTGTATAATAAATATAAATTGCTGGGCTGCACTAATACTAATACTGCTAAAATTGCCTTGTACTTGACAATGGAATGTTTTAAATGAAACACTAAGGAAATCCTTCTTTAATGCCTGCTTTAGTAAGTTTATTTTTAGTTATATAGCACTCATGTAAACAGTGCTGTATAGCAGTCTTTGTGGTTGGCATGTATTCTCTTGCCCTTATTGTATAGAAAAAGGCATCTAAAAGCAGTTCTGGGGCAGGCTAGAATAACAAGGGTATAACTGGGAGAATAAATAAGGATAGCAGGGTATTAGTAGGGGGTATGGGCTAATTGTAGTAGGAATTGTAGTTTTGAAGGAGCAAGAAGCTGGCGGGAAGGGGTCTGGATAAATGGCAGGAAGTATGCTATTACCATATGAACCCCAGAGGCAGCACATGCTATTTTGTTGCAGCTTTTGAACATGTTGGGGTTACCCTAGTTCAGGGGTCTCCAAACTTTTTTACCCAAGAGCCACATTCAAATTTAAAAAGACTTGGGGAGCAACACAAGAATAAAACATGTTCCTGGGGGTGCCATATAAGGGCTGTTATTGGCTATTTGGTACCCCTCTATGAACTGGCAGCCTAAAAAAGGTTCGGTTTGGCAGTACACCTGGTTTCTATGCCTCCAAAACTTGCCTCCAAGCCAAGAATTCTAATAGAAGCACCTACTTTGAGGCCACTGGGAGCAACATCCAAAGGGTTGGAGAGCAACATGTTGCTTACGAGCCACTGGTTGGGGATCACTGTCCTAGTAGGTAAACATACAGAAAAAAATAAGAGAAGGTGCAGGTGGTTTTTTTTGGAAGAGATAGTCCTGGGCTAGGCTTGGGGCGAAAGGACACGGTAGGGGAAGAAGAGCAAGGAGTTAGGAGGAGGAATAGTCAAGTTGCATCCAAAATAAATGCGTTCAGCATCAGCAGGCATGGCACAGTATGATCCTCACTTTATAGCCCCCTGTGCTCCTGTCCCAAGTACACATACTCAATGCAAATTTATGGAGAAACTGGGGGAAGCTGGAAGGCAGAGCTATGCTGCAATTATTTTATTCATGGTGCACAACACTTCAGCTTTCTCCTTTTTTGTTCATAAAGTTGCATAGTCACAGTCTTGGTGCTGGGTTCCAACCTCTGGAAGTTTTGATAACCTGTTATATCCAGCCTTCAGCTGCTTTTGTTTATGTGCCAATGTTTATGCATGCTTTGTAAAGTACAACAACAGCAAGATGGCTAAAAAATATAGTATTGATAAAAGAATAAATGCTTAGAATATGTGGAGGTCAGTCAATTACATTAATATGGATGCCAATTGATATTTATGAATATATCAAAGTGAATCGCAAATAGGCAGTATGAAGAGTAACATTTTCCCCATTAATACTTCTAGGAATCTAATGTGCAAATTCATTTATTTCATCCTCTATCTCTGTCTATAAAAGGAGATTTTTTATTACAGTGGCATTTTAAATTGTATGCTGATGTCCTTGTAGACAGAAAAATTAAGCCACGGAAATAATTTATGGTATGTTATAAAACATTTGATGATATATTATGACAGACCTTTAAAGGGGCATACAGCATTTAAAAAAAAAAAAATCACTTTTATCGTGTAGGTATGTATAGTGCCTTTTTGTATGTATATTGTTCTTATATAATATATAAATACACTATACTGTATGTGGAATACCTTCTATTGAAAACTCCAAGTAACCACAGGGCTAAACTGCATTGGTCATTAGTTTGGCACCTCATATACACAATAAACAAAGAATTCAAGCTGTATTTGAATCCCTTCATCATATTCCTTCGGAGATACATTATCTGTTAAATTACAAGAGAAGTTATTTGATTGGTTGAATGGTTTCCAGACTTTTTTGGGGTTCAAGCATCTGTTCGTTCATTTTTTCAGGCCCCCCTTGCTCTATTTAAAATTAACTTAAGTGTGTTCACTTCCACGGGCCACAAAACTTCTAGATTCTGGACAGCTCTCCAAAGTAACTTCATATCGTTAAAATGTCTTTATTTGTCTAAGTGACATAGACGTTACAGCAAGGTTTCAGGTCCACATTGACCTCTGTGCTAATTAATCAAATAAAAGCATTTTAATTACACAAAGAAGATACATTAAAGTCCTGTCCAGAAGTAATATATGTTCACATCCTACCAGTATACAGGTAGCCCTTATCCGGAAACCTATTATCCAGATAGTTCCAAATTACGGAAAGGCCACCTCCCATAGACTCCATTTTAATCAAATTATTCACATTTTTTAAAATGTGAAATTATTTTCTCTGTAATAATAAAACAGTACCTTGTTGTTTATCCCAACTAAGATATAATTAATCCTTATTGGAGCCAAAAACAATTCTATTGGGTTTAATAACTGTTTAAATGATTTTTTTTTTTAGTAGACTTAAGATATGAGATCCAAATTACGGAAAGACCCCTTATCCGGAATACCCTTGGTCCTGAGCTGGCTAATAAACAGGGCCGGATTTATAAGCCGGGCGCCCCGAGGCCGCCCCCTGTCCGTCGGCGTCCCCGCCCCCCTGCGCATGCGCAACTGGCGTACGCACCCCCCCGCGCATGCGCACACTCGCAATCGCGCATGCGCAGTCTTTTCAGTCGCATACGGAGCAGTGGGGGAGAGGTCCCCATTGCTCTGTATACGACAAAAAACTTTAATATTTTGGTGCAGCGGGGCGGCATGCCGCCCCCCAATTTGTGCCGCCCTAGGCCCGGGCCTTTGTGGCCTTTCCACAAATCTGGGCCTGCTGATAAAAGGGACAGATAAGCATAAATAAAATTGATCAATAAGCAAAACTTACACTAAACAAACAACCTGTACTTATTTAGACTGTCACTTTCTAATAAGGAAAGTCTCTAGTGAGTATGGTCCTCTTTACCTCCTTTATCTCTCAGCATATGTATGGTAATTGTATGTTTTCTCTATACTACCTTCTATTTTACAGTGTTGATGCTAAATGGTTGTTTTATAATAAGAACTTGTTTATTATGTTGAGATTTGCCCACTGCATGGAAAAAAATTGGACTGCCTTAACCTAGATCAAAAGCAAAAGGTTCAGCCTCAGCTACTCTGTAACTATGGATGCAGATAAATTGTAGTGTCAGTGTGTTCGCAATACACTTATTAATAAATTATGCACAGAGAAAGTAAGGCCAAGCTGTTAGTCAGGACCTTGCTCTTCTAGTTTACTGAGAGCTGCTGAGATAGATATGTTCCTATGAAAGTAGCTGTGTGGCCTGCAAACAAAACCCCATGCGTATCGCTGCATTTACTTCACTTTGAAACAGAGCAGCAATTTCTGCATAAGTGATAACAGCATCCCAGCAATTATTTTCATTACTAAAGAAAACCTCACATAAACAGGCTGATAATTTAGCGACATTTACACAGCAAATTGTGCTCAGCATGCCTTTACATAAGGTATGTGCATCGGTTGCACAAACTGGCAGCCTTTCAGTCTACAAATCGATCCACTACATCTTCTGTCTAGTTCACTTTTGAGTGATTCAGCATATCAGCAAACGTGCCTTAAACTTCACACTGAATGAGATCCAGAATTTGTGCATGAACGGTAAGCACAAAATTATATGTGGCAGCACTTGTTCTCAGCGCCTGATTGATGTTTGCTTGGAGGAAAAGCTGCTGGTCGGTTGTCAGTTGAATGAAGAGCCAACACAGCTCTACACTTCAAGTTGTTGTTCAGCTGGGAGAACTGTGCAGCTTATGTGCTACCTTTCAGTAGCTGCTTAGAAAATGCTTCCTCCATCCGTAAATTGTATATTGCACTGGTTGGTGGGTTAATTTAGCAATATGTCTCCTTTATTTATACAAGTATGACATCTATTATCGGGAATGCGTCTGTCCTGGTGTTTTCTGGATAAGGGATTTTATCACAATTTAAATCACCTTAATGTCTACTAAAAGGTATTTAAATATTAAAAAAAAGCCCAAACAAGATTGCTTTGCCACCAATATGAATGGCAGTTTAGTTATGATCAAGTACAAGTACACGACACTGTTCTATTATCACAGAGGAACAGGAAATAAAAAACTTACTTAAAAATAGATATATGGGAGATGGCCTTCACTTAAGTCTGAGCTTTCTGTAATTTCAGCTACTGGATAAGAATTCCTATAATCCAACATCCAATTTTTTCTTACTATTAACTAGAACTGTAGAAACTCCTTAATATATATATATATATATGTATAGGGGGTTATTTATAGGTACGCTCTCTCTCAACCATGGCTGACAGTGTCATCATCTTTTGCTCTGAAACTCCCTCTCCTTGCCAGTATTACTGGACCAATTTTAACACCCTGGCTTAATATGGGGTGCAAGACTGCACCCTGGAGATATATATATATATATATATATATATATATATATATATATCTCCAGTTGTGAACCAGTAAGTAGAGAAGAGTTTGAAAGGAGAAGGGATAGGAGGGAGCAGGGTCGGAAAAAACTAAGAGGAGAGAGATATTGATGTGTGTAAAGAGAGGGCAGTAATGTGGAGTGATGTTGGTTTCCTAGAAATGAAAAGGTACAGCGAGTCTGTGGAGTTATCTTTTGTTTTCGGCCATGAATTCTAGTCGATACTAGTACTACAGAGGGAAATACCCTGGGTTTTAGTTAAGGCCCAAAGGTGGCAAGGGGGTTACAGATGTGTAAAGGGAACTTGGATTAAGGTCAGGACCTTGACTTGTTCATTCCAGAACATTCACTTTATTCCAATAATACTGGCAAGCAAAGGGAGTATCAGAGCAAAGATGATGACCTGTTCATTCTAGAACATTCACTTTAGTCTTCTTTAAGCATTCTTTGGTTGCACAGCTTGTGTGTTTAGGATCATTGTCGTGCTGCATGACCCACTGTCTGTTGAGATTTAGTCCACGAATAGATGTTTCTATTCCCTGGTATAGTTCAGAAATCAGTGTTCCATAAATAATGGCAAGCTGTCCAGGCCCAAACCAGAACACTTCCACAGCCATGTTTCACAGATGGGATAAGGTTCTTATATTGGAATTCAGTGTTTTTCTTTTTCCAGTTTGGCTTCAACTGTCCAAAACATTCTTCTAATATCCTTCTGTTTGTCTACATGATAGCAAACTGTAGACAGTCAGCAATATTTGTGAGGGAGAGCAGTGGCTTTCTCCTTGCTACCCAGCCATACACACCATTGCTGTTCAGTGTTCTCCTGATGGTGGACTCATGAACATCAACCTTCGCCAATGCGAGACAGGCCTTCAGTGGCTTAGAACAATGGTCTTGAATTTCCTCTATTGGTACCAAACCTTTTCTACTCATACCTGATTGTCATCCCATTGACTGAAAACACCAGACTCCGATTTCACCTTCAAATTATTTAATAAATCTAAGGACTTACTTTTGCCACATGCAGATATGCTATTGGATCATTTTTTTCCAATAAATACATGATGAAATATAAGCATTTTTTTTTCATTAGTTTATCTAGGTTTTCTTAATCTACTTTGAAGATCAAAATCAGATGATGTAGGTCACATTTATAAAGGGTTCACAAACTTTTGGCACAACTCTATATATACACATAGACACAAAGGACCCCAGGTGGGACTAAAATGTCAGTATTGACGCTGTTCATCTTGTGAAATAACGCATCCTACAAGCTGGATATTGTTGCATGGTTCAGAATGTGATGGGACAAATAGAAAAGAAAAGAAACTGTCAAGCTGTTAGGTATTTAAAATCGTATGGATGCCTTTCTTGCAATAAAAGTTAATATATTTATGTTTATGAAGCAAAATCTGCAGTGATTGCTATTCATTTGCCATTTTGGATTTGGAAAGGAACTGATTTCCCAAACTTTTTGGCAGATGAAAATGTTATTTTGCCTTTTTATACATTTTTAGATGGTAAGCTCTTTTGGGCAAGGCCCACTTTCCTTCTTATATTGGTTGTTTTTGTATGTATTCTTGCATGTTATATCTGTACCCCCATTCATTGTACAACGCTGTGAAATATGTTTTTTAAACAAGTGTTTATTATTATTAATGATAATAATAATAATATTAATATTAATTCTTAACATATAATAATCTCTATATTATAATAGTATAATATAGGGATACTTAAAGTAAATTCTGAGTTCCACAACCATATAAAAGCATAAGGCCGTGTAAACTGAATAAATAATAATAATAATAATAATAATAATAATATTAGTATTATATACAGTTTGGTCATTTCCCTGTGGGACCAACCTGTAAATTATATCCTTATAAATGGTGCTTAGTGATTCATCAGTAATAATCGGAGCTTAGTGATGTCTTTTCTAAAACTTATATTATAATAAATAAGGTACCCCCTTATTGTAGTATGATTTTTTTTTGCCTTACAATATTGCTATATTTTACAATAAGAGGTACTATAATATATAATATTAATAGAAAAGAATTCTGGTTGGACCATATCTAAAGTTAATGTAAAAAAATCAAAGTTCATTTTTGTGAACTTTTTTGATTTTTCAACATTTGGATTTTTGTAGTTTTAGAGTTTTTGAAATCACAACTAAACTAATTTCCACAAGTCATTTATTGAAAGATCAGAACTGAAAAAGCACAAATGACAAAAGATTCAGGGAAAAAAAACTGACTTTTTCATATTGTCGCACAAATTAAAGCGTCAAAACCCCCCAAAAAACTTCTAAAACCACAAAGCAAAGGAAAATCTTCGGGTTCTAAAAGGACATCTGCCATTAAATTCTACATGATCTCAACTGGTTGTAGAAGGCTTTTTTTTTCAGATTTATCACAAATATTTGTCACAGATTTGTTTTTCCGCAATAGAATCATAAAAAAAATTAGCGAAATTTAGTAAATGCCCCTTTAAGTTTTTACTTTATTGATATCAGCAGTGGTTAGGAGCAGAAGTTAAAGGTGGCAGCGCCCATGGCTGTGCTTGGCACAAAGGGTTTAGTATCAATACAGGCCAGAGACCTGGGTCCAATGCCCAAACATAGGACTTTCTTAGTAAGCTCCTGGGTGTGCCATTAATTGTTTCTTCTGATTAATCTCCCAGTATTTTACCTTCCTGCCTGTTTCTGACAATCCTGTTTGCTGCCTGAACTGACCTGATTAACCCTTCTGGTACTGCATTTTTGAACTGTTGTACTGCTTATATTCTAGCTTCCTCCTTGGTCCTGACTCCAAACCAATTACGAGCCGAGCAGGCCCTTACAGTAAAAAGGATTCAGTATATTTATAGAACTATATTCAAGGTCAGTAAAGTGAATTATCAAAAGAAAAAATTATTCTCACATCTGTGCACTGCTTGTAAAAAAAAGGATATTAATGCAGATGGATAGTTCTGAAATTCCTTGCTTACGTAGGTGGAAATCTTCTAAAGAAACATGAGAATACGTTCATTCGACGTCAGCTAATTAATTTAATTATTATATATTTATTAATGACTTGAAAGTAAAAACTGAAAGCAATATACCTGTATACAAAACCCTCTATTTCATGCTGTGCATCTACAGCTGAAGCAATTCATTATTTCACTGGAAGACCACTCAGCTGAGTACCTTTTTTTACCACCAGAGCAGCTGGTTCTGATTCTGAACTAAAACAATTCTTTAAAAGCCATATTATAAACATATATATATACAGGGTGGCACTCTGCTTCAGCTCTTAGCTCGGGTGCAAGGTAAATGATTTAAATATCCAAAAAAGACCAGCAACACCGAGTTATGTTCCAAAAACAATCAATTGTGTATTAAAAACGCATGAACAGCCAACGTAACGTTGCGGTCCCCATCGGGACCTTTCTCAGGGCAACCATGCTAACCAACCCCCATGTTCTATTTATCCATGGTGAACCAGCAAATAGGAAGTGACATCAGTGCACACATGACATAAAGTGACTATTGCAGTAAAGTAACTAATGCTGCAAAGTGATCAGTGCCATAGATTATCATTAGATAATTAGTGCTCACATAAAGTGTCTATTGCACACATGCCATAAAGTGACCATTGCAGTAAAGCATGTAGCTAATGCTGCAAAGTGATCCGTGCCATAAATTATCATTAAAACATCACACGCCATAAAGTGACTACTGCGATAGGATGTGCAGCAAATCTGTGCCATAAATTATCATTAAAACATCACATGCCATAAAGTGACCATTGCAGTAAAGTGTGCAGCGAATGCTGTAATGTGATTAGTGCCATAAATTATCGTTAAAATATCACAAGTGCAAATCTGGTGCTATTTAAATTAATACCCCTTTAAAATATATGTGTAATATATATATATATGTGTAATATAAAGTGGTTTTATTGAAAAAATTCCAACGTTTCGAGCACAATCTGTGCTCTTCCTCAGGGACAAACTCTGGTTTGTCCCTGAGGAAGAGCACAGATTGTGCTCGAAACGTTGGAATTTTTTCAATAAAACCACTTTTTCTTTTGTATCAAGTCCCTGTGTGTGCGGCACTCTTTCTATTATATTTTTGTTTTTTGACCTGCACCAAGGGCATTTGGACTTGTATAGGGTGTGCTCCTCCCTGTATACTATTATATATATATATATATATATATATATATTATATATATATATATTATATATATATACAGGTATCGGACCCCTTATCCGGAAACCCATTATCCAGAAAGCTCCGAATTACGGAAAGCCTGTCTCCCATAGACTCCATTATAATCAAATAATTAGGATTTTTAAAATTGATTTCCTTTTTCTCTGTAATAATAAAACTGTACCTTGTATTTGATCCCAACTAAGATATAATTAATCCTTATTGGATGCAAAACAATCCTATTGGATTTAATTAATGTTTTATTGATTTTTTAGTAGACTTAAGGTATGAAGATCCAAATTACGGAAAGACCCCTTATCCGGAATACCCTTGGTCCCGAGCATTCTGGATAATGGGTCCTATACCTGTATATATTTCTCCAAAAGTTATGTGCACTCCAGCGTAGATCAATAAGCTTTATTAATAACTTACATCATAGCTCAAACATCAACGTTTCGGTCCGGGTCTAGGACCTTGCTCACGATGTCAAACCCCACTATAATTATATATATATAAACATAAACTGTTTTCCATCTATAACCATGATGTCTCTTGCAGCAATCCCTGGGTGGTAGCATTCCTATCCTTTCACCTTTCTTTGGTTTATTTTCCCTGATCATGTCAGACTAGCAATATATTGTAGGCCCTTTATCTTAGATTAAATTACTTAAATATCATGCATTTACCTGTATTAGCAAGCCAGACCCAATAGGCTATTTTACTGAATGAGTATACACTCACAAGATGATTGTGTAATTCTACCCTTTATAAAGCAATAGCCACATTTAGAGAAGGCAGTATTCATTTGGTCTCCCTCAGCACACATATAGATCAACATGCAATAAAAGAGAATGAATCATAAGGTGCCTAATTACTTTAATTATTTATTTGCAGTAATAAAAACAAAACGGGCAGGTTGGGAACAATTACACTGGAGGCAGCTTTCAGGTGTTTATTTCAGAGGACATACCTGGAGATTATTATAAACGTTGTTTTATCCTACATGGAAAATATACTCCCTTCTTTGACATAAAAAGGGTAGAAAAGGCGTATAAACATTAATAGAACTTCCATCAATAA
This sequence comes from Xenopus tropicalis, assembly GCF_000004195.4. Lineage (NCBI taxonomy): Eukaryota > Metazoa > Chordata > Amphibia > Anura > Pipidae > Xenopus > Xenopus tropicalis. Next base: position 33,840,289 of record NC_030684.2, on the reverse strand, counting down.
AGGGAAACCATAATAGTCTATCTCTGCTAGCAGGGATGAGTTCCCCACATCCCTTAAGCTCACAGTTCAATATAACCCCTCTCGCACTTGTGAAGTGATGGATTTTAGGACTGTTTTCTCTCTGCTTCCCATAATGGGTGGTGTATAGATTCTCAGGAAAACAGAGACTTAAAAACCCAGAATCCAAAACCTAAGGGATACTGTAATGTTAGGGAAGCTCAATTGCACTCCCAGCTGAGAATGTACTGTCAGATACTATACCTAGTAATGGTAAATCAAAAGCAAATAGATTTGCAGAGTAAGCATGAAACTATTTCAGTAGTGCATACATGGCAGCACAGAAACCAGTACACTGGGAAGAAGAGAGACTTCAATTCCAGGAATCCAAAAACTATTGAGAAATGGTTTATCATGGTTACCCATCAATCTGTGGAATCAGGTATGTTTGTGTAAAAACAATACATTTATACTAATGTTTGGAAGTCTGGGAAGTTTAACTGAACTCTTAGGGGCTGATTTACTAAGACACGATTTCGAATCCGAATTGGAAAAATTCCGATTGGAAACGAACATTTTGCGATTTTTTCGTATTTTTTGCGATTTTTTCGGCGTCTTTACGATTTTTGCGTAAAAACGCGAGTTTTTCGTAGCCATTACGAAAGTTGCGCAAAGTCGCAATTTTTTCGTAGCGTTAACACTTGCGCGCAAAGTCGCGCCTTTTTCGTAGCGTTAAAACTTAAAAGGCGCGACGTTTCGCGCAACTTTCGGAATGGCTACGAAAAACTCGCGTTTTTACGCAAAAATCGTGAAGACGCCGAAAAAATCACAAAAAATACGAAAAAAATCGCAAAATTACCGATCATTACGAAAAAAACGCAATCGGACGCATTCGGCCCGTTCGTGGGTTAGTAAATGTGCCCCTTAGTTGAGAATGTACTGTCAGATACAGTACCTAGTAGTGGTAAATCAAAGCAGACTAATCATGAATATGTTTCAGTGGTCTCCAAAGAAAGCCCCTGAGATCAGTGGTGAAATGTTTTTATGCTTAGCTTATCCATTTTCCTTTAGAGTCACCACTACTAGGTAATAGATGCGCCAAATTCACTATTATTGGAACTTAAGGTGGCCACACACATGGCGATCGTTCAATCGGCCACTAACGTTCAGGGCTGAAACGGCAGATAAGGAGGTAGAAACAATAGGATTTCTACCTCCTTCTGCCGATTCAGCCCTGAAGGCAGATTTTGCTCAGGCGCCTTCTTTGGCACCCGATCAAAATCTTTTAACCGGCCCGATCAGTGAGTCGACCGATATCAGCAGCCTCCTGCGATATCGGTCGACTCAACGACTTGCCAAACATGCACCGAATATCGTACAAAACGAGGTTTCATACAATATTATCGGTGTATGTATGGCCAGCTTAAGCCGAACCTTGAAACCTTTGCGAAAGATTGAGATGAAAATCCTAATTTGCAAATGCAAATAAAGCTAGAGAAGGGTTAAGAAAAAACGCATGCTGTGTGGCCGGTGGAAAATTTTCAATTTCCATGTTCATCATACTTGATGGACGTATGTCTTTTTTCAACCCAACTTACTATGTTACTATGTAATGACCAATGATAGTATATGATTGATTTTCAACCACAAATTTTCCCGTAACTTTTAAGGTTTGTGCTTTTTCAGTTCGGATTTTGATAAATGGTTTCAAGCAAATATCAATCCAAAATAATTGGGTTTTAGTAAATCCCCCCTTTAGTATTGATGTTGGTATATATAGTTTATGTATAGATGTTGGTATTGGTCTTTGTGCACTAGGGTCAACTTGGAAGGGTTGAACTTGATAGAATTGGTCTTTTTACAACCTAACTTAACCATGTAACAAACATTTCTTGAGCTGAGAAGCATGCAGGGGGGAAATTAGCACCTCTCGAGGAAAAGACACACTGCAGTGAACTGTGGTGGAGCATATTTGCCCCTTTATAGGTCCCTGGTAAGGCCTCACCTTGAGTATGCAGTGCAGTTTTGGGCTCCAGTCCTTAAGAAGGATATTAATGAGCTGGAGAGAGTGCAGAGACGTGCAACTAAACTGGTTAAGGGGATGGAAGATTTAAACTATGAGGTTAGACTGTCGAGGTTGGGGTTGTTTTCTCTGGAAAAGAGGCGCTTGCGAGGGGACATGATTACTCTGTACAAGTACATTAGAGGGGATTATAGGCAGTTGGGGGATGTTCTTTTTTCCCATAAAAACAATCAACGCACCAGAGGTCACCCCTTTAGATTAGAGGAAAGGAGTTTCCATTTGAAGCAGCGTAGGTGGTTTTTCACGGTGAGGGCAGTGAGGTTATGGAATGCCCTTCCTAGTGATGTGGTAATGGCAGATTCTGTTAATGCCTTTAAGAGGGGCCTGGATGAGTTCTTGATCAATCAGAATATCCAAGGCTATTGTGATACTAATATCTACAGTTAGTACTAGTGGTTGTATTTATAGTTTATGTATGTGAGTGTATAGATTGGTAGGTGTGGGTTAGGTGTGCTGGGTTTACTTGGATGGGTTGAACTTGATGGACACAGGTCTTTTTTCAACCCTATGTAACTATGTAACTATGTAACTATGTAACTATATTAACAGCAGGGATGAGCAAAATCTTTCACCAGATATAGATTTGCATTTCACCTTAGGCAAAACACTTATAGGAAAACCGCTACAATATTTCACCACATAAAAGTAGCATCAAAATGTCCCTAGACCCCAATGGATTTTTGGCAAAAAAACTGCACTGCATACTCAAGGTGAGGCCTTACCAGGGACCTATAAAGAGGCAAAATTATGTTTTCATCCCTTGAGTCAATGTTCTTTTTATACAAGACAGCACTTTAATTGCTTTAGTAGCCACAGAATGACACTGCCTGGAATTAGACAACTTGTTATCTACCAAAACCCCCAGATCCTTTTCTATTAAGGATCCCCCCAACACACTACCATTCAGTGGATAGCTTGTTGATCTACATGTTGTGAAAAATTCACACCGGGGTATAAAGTCAGGTTAATGCTCCAACTCAAACTGGTTGGTCACTAATATCCAAACAGAATCACTGTATCCTGCAGGAATGATGTGGTATGGTAGGGGTAGGGTGGATAATGGGTATAGGGTGGTATGTTGAGAACAAGTAACAGACAATAGGTCTAGCAGAGGGCTCACTAGGTTTTAGTCTCTTGGTAGTCAGGCAATAACAGCTGAATGCTCACGCCAACATTATTCAGACTTCTACCAGCCAAACTGTACCTAATTCAGTGTATTATACTCAATGCCACTTACATTATGCCATTACCTAATGCACTGAATTATGTTATTAATATGGCTGTGATACTTTAAAAACGTGGTTGTGTGCCACATATTTATAAGTATAGTAGTAGTTAGTGTTAAAGATTCAGTGCCATGGAAAATTTGTATATCTGGAAATAAATGGTTATTACAGAGCTGTCCAACATGGGCAGCAAATAGGATAAGTTTAGTAACAGTGTTTAAACAGTAATTATGTACACAGAAGGCTAAATTATTACAATGACAGTGCTGGACTTATTACAGAAACATGGTTCTTACTAATTAAGGACATCACTGATTTCATTTATTAGTCAAGTTGCATAAAGAACATTTCTTGACACAGTAAAACTTGATCAGACTATATTTACAGTACTGTTCATACAGGAGCTGTCCAGGTGCTGAAATGCTTAGTAACCAGAGCTGCTAGAATCTATAGCAGCCCCACATACAGCATAATTAATACAATGAAATTCTTTAAAATTTTTATTTCAAAATGTTGAAATTCTGAATTATTTTTTATGAGGAAAAAAAATGCAAAAAAGCAATCAGACAAGACTGTTTTGGAATGAAAAGGGCATTGTTGCAAAAAATAAAAATTAGAATGAATAAAAATGAGGATGAGAGGGTAGTGATGAGCGAATCTGTCCCATTTTGCTTTGCCGAAAAAAAAATTAGTGAAACAACAGGATTTGAAAACAGCAAAAAATCCAAATGTTTGGTTGCACACGCCTATTTTGGACACGACCACACCTATTTTAATGCATTAAAAAATTCAGCAATTGCCCATTTTTATGCACTTTGCCCACTGCATGGGGCATTGTGCAATACGCCCAATGCTTCTGCACTCTTTTTCCGAACACAAAGACCAGTAAATTCAATTTAAAAGAGTGTTAGTCAGTCCAATCAAGAAAGGTGGGTGGGGGAGAAATGCAAGGACATTTGGAACTCCAAGGGGGTGCAAGTGCTTAGAAAATGAGCACTAAGGGGTGTACTCTTACTCCACTTAGTTTCTTAAGTATATCAATAGTAAGAAGATGCCGGTTGATAGTATGTCTCCAAAAAGAGATATTTTGGAGACAGAGATGCTTAAAAAGATACTTTTTATGTTATTAATAAAACTGTGATACTTTAAAAAGGAACAATGTACTTAATCAACTCTGTAAAGGTGTTGAGTGCTCAGCTTGAACAAATTATTCGTGGCTGGCACAGAATAAGCTGCTTAAATATTTAAGCAAAATTAATGTGAAAAAGAGCCTGGAGCCTGGGTACTTCGAGAACTTAGTTTAGTGTTTGTTAGGCCACTTTTTCTAAAACACCCTTTCAGCTCATATGGTACCAATGAACTGGAAGAAAATGGATACAATTCCAATATTAAAAAGTGATGGTTTGTTAAGGTATCAAAATCAAGATTGTGTAGTAATCAGCATGATTTAATGAAGTATTAATCACGTTAGATAAATGTAATAGCTTTTTATGAGCTAGGTAGGACCTTGGACAGCAGGGTTGACGTAGTTGTGTTCTACTAGGATTTTGCCACTTACACGCTAGACACATCTTTAATGTAGAATGACTTGGTGGTACTTGTGGATATATAGGTGTAGCAAACAACGCCAGTCAGCAGTAGAAAAAGACAGCAAGGTATTGTCCTGTATTAAATGGGGTATAGATTCACAGGAGGAGAAGAACATTCTCCCTTTTCACAAAGCACTGAAGACTCCATCTAGGATATTAAGTGCTATTGTAGTTTCCAATCCTTAAAAGGGAGATTAATGAAATAAAGAAAGTCCAAAGAAGAGCTATTAAGCTGATAAAGGGAATGAAATGAAGAGATTGGAAAAGCTGAGTTTTTTTACACTAAAGAAGAGGCACCTAAGGAAGAATATGATTACTGTGCATAAATATAAACGGGGACCATACATTATCTCTCTTATAGTTTATTAATTAGTATGTCTTTCCAGCAGACAAGAGGGCATCCATTCGTAATAGAAAAAAAAAGGTTCCAGAGTTGGACAGGCTTTTGACAGTGTTTTTCTTTTCTTCCTCTGAATCAACTAGCAGTTAGGCAGGTTTCACTTAGGGCCAAACTTTTAATGGATTTGGATGTTGAGTTTTTTTTGGTTGTTGGATTTTAACATTACTTATCATTTTTTTACCTTTGTATTTAACTTTATGTTACAATTATTTTTTATCTTATTGTTCTGTGGAAATGCTAATACAAGATAAAATACAAAAATAAAGCACTGATCTGAATCATGTGGCACTTTTGAAAACTTCAGGTGCACAAGCATCCCCCAGCTAACCTGAACTAACTTAACAGTATGCAAACAAAAGTTATTGAAGTAGTATTAACATATAAGGGACTTTGCTGCCAAGTGTGGCCATCATTGTGCATAAGCAAAGACACATAGGGGCACATTTACTAAACAATTCTCAATCAAATTCACATTTTTTCAAAATTATAAAACAATTCGGAATGTATGCGAAAATTTCATTAAAATTCCACAAGTTTTTCATGGTTTTTGGTAAATTTTCACGAAAAACATTATATTTTGCACAAAGAATACTAACATTTCGGAATTCGTTAACGCTTTGGTTACACTTTCATCTGGACTATATTTTCCCCAGGTTTGATCTGTCGAGTGCCATTGTGTCCTATGGAAGGCTTCCAAAGCCAGACATGGAAGGCTTCAAAGCCAGAACTGTTTTTGTGGTGTTTACGAACTTTTTGGCCTGAAAATTTTGTGACTTTGGGAACGCAATTGCGATATTTTCGTACGAGCGATAAAAGCATTGTCAAGACATTTTAGAACTACAGAAATTATCGTGGTTACATCGAATTTATATATTAAATTTGCAGGGAAATTTTTAGCACAATAATGAAATATAAATGTATTCTATATAAATCAATGATGATGATGATGCATTTGTTATGTGTATAACAGAGAAAGCATCATGTCTGTAAAGATGTATGAACACAAGGCGACAAAAGTTGTTCTTTGCAGTTTGCTTCCACAGAGACATTCTATAGAGACAGCCGAATGTTTCCTTTTTATTTATTGTTTTATACAATGTGCATTTTTAGAGGAAATAAAATGCAATCATTTAATGAACTTTTTACTTTTGATCGTATTGAACAAAAGCATTTTTTAGATGTAGCCATAGCCATTAGTTACATAGTAACATAGTAGGTTGGACAAAAGACACACATCCATCCAGTTCAATGTTTTATGTCTATATAAAGCCTACCTAGCTGATAATTGAGCCAAAGGAAGGCAAAAAAAAAAAACATTCTGAATTCTCTCAAAAAAAAAATAAAATCCTTCCTGACTCCAAGATTGCAATTGAACCATACCTGGAATCACCTTTAAACCATGAGCTATTTCCAGAATCCTCTATTTCCTCAGTTGCTAAAGAGCCATCGAACCCCAGAGTTATCTAATATATCTGCTAGTACAGTGGATTGGAAATCTGAAACTAGCAGACAAGTTTCACTTAGGTAAAAAAATTGAACTTAATGGACCTGTGATTTTTTTAAACTATTTTACTATGTTACTATAAATTTAACTCAAATATGTATCTAATATTTGCACTGGCAAATTTAGCCATTTCCACTACTAGACTTCTATGTACAAATATATAGTGGCAAATAAGCCATGAATACCTTTTCTAAATAACAAAAAAAACTACTTACAAACACCATTAAAAAGATAAGCCAACTTGTAAAGTCTCTTTTCCCAAGCAAATTTTTACAAGAATAAAAGCATATCCTGTAGGGACTATTACCCAAACCCACCATTTATCCATGGCTTTTCAAAAAATTTTGTGGGTGTTTAAGAGGCTACTAGAAAATTTCCCATTTACCATTATGCATTATATGCTGTTTTTGGAACACCTCCTAAGGAATTTGTTTTCCATGTTTATGCTACTATTTGTTTGGAAGTGATAATTATGACTGTGAAAAGATTCAATTAAATTGGATAGTAAACAATTCTTTGGTTTTTTTTTCAGAGCGATCTAATTAGATTTCTTAAAAATAGTAATACTTAAGATTGCATTTAACATATTAGAAATGATTCCCAGAATATGTTTATAAAAAGACATTCTCACCATATATGAAACATGATAACTCTCCCTCTGCATCACTAAAAATGTATGGGGTCTGCAGAAGGGGGCAAATAATGCAGCAATACAAAAAGGTACCTGGTTGTTTGTCTACTAATGATATATTTCCTAAGTGCGTCTGGTGTGAAGCCAAATTGATTTCCACTACTCCTCCCCAAGTTGACATTTCATGTCACCCTGCCACTTTGATATATAGTCCAATTTGTCTGGTGGTTCACTAAGGAATAACCTTCTATAGATAAAAGAAATTGCTTTAGGAATCTTACGCAATTTCAGGCACCAATGTTTAAAAAATGTCTGTCCTGTTGATCTCTAGAGGCTTGTCACCACAGAGAACAAACAAAATGGACTTTAGCACAATATGAGAGTCCACAAAGTGATGTGTCAAATATGGACCATCATGAAACAGCAAGTCTCCTAATAATATACATTAGGTTCCCACCCATAATAATAGGTTAAGTAAGGGGTTATTCAGTGAACAGGTTTCTGGAGAATGCAAATAGGTTCATTTTAACCTTTTCCTTGCAAGATCCAAGAATTGTAGTTTATTGGCCAAATGTGGACTTCCCAGTAGGCTGAAGGTAATTTGTATCCAGGCCAGTATTGAAGGAGAAAAGGAGAACTTTGTTTCTAAAGAGACTTAATCGAGTCCTCTCTTTTAACATTCAAATTTGTGCTAGTTGGGACACATGGTACCCTGGATTGGGCAGACCAAGACCTCCCCAGTCTTGTGGTTTAGAAAGGATTTCTTGGATAACTCATGATGACTAACCTACCCAAATAAATTTGATGTGCTCGGATTCAAATTTTTTTAAAAAAAAATCTGGGTGCAGACCTTAATAACAAAGGTTACTATACAATTTTATAAATAAGAAATTGTTTCACAATTTTTAGCATAGTAAGAAAAAGAGTCTTTATTGATAAGCTTAAAATGCCAGAAATCCTTTACATTTGAAAACAGTTATTCTCTTCTATATTGCCTAATTGACATGATTTCTCTAGAGTAGTGATGAGCGAATTTTTTCAGCAGGCATGGATTCGCAGCGAATTTCCACATTTCGCCATTGGCAAATTGTTTAGTGAAACTTCCGTGAAAATTCACCGGGGAAAAATTCGTTGCACTGAATTTTTTTCCCACACATCAAATTGGGCGCGGTCGGGTCAAAAAAGCACGGGTGACAAAAAATATATGCGTGTAACAAAAAATAGCCGTAGGCGATAAAAAAGACGCGGGCAACAAAAAAATCACGCGACGGGACAGATTCGCTCATCACTAATCTACAGTTAAAAAATATATTAGTTTCAGTATTGAGCTCAAGAGTTCCTTGGTAATCTGATTTCATGATGCCATGCACAGACTCAATGCATTCATATATCAAAACTTTGTTGAATCTCCCTGCACTGTAAGGATGTGAATACTTTGTTTTTTTACCGGTAAACAAATAGATGCTTTGCCAAAAAAAACTTTACAATTTTGTCTCATATTTCCACAGGACATTCTCCCTGATAGTTTTTGGCTTGTTTGGATGTGTTATGTTGGCTTCCAATTCTTTCTTATATTTCTCTGTCACCAGTGGGTTCTTAAAGGGTCTCTAACATAAAGCCCTTTGCACCGAGTATGGTTTGAGTTAATAATACTCTACTTTGGGCCCCAGGGTAATAAAACAGTTTGCAGTGTTTGTTACACCACATTACTTAATTGTCTTTGGAATCTTTAATAACTGGCATGGTGCTGAGAAATGTATATTATTTAATTCCCAGTACTGCAAATTTGTGCCAGCATTGTTTGCCAAACAAATGTAATTGCCTTCTGTGAGATGCTGAGCAGAAGCCTAGATAGTGGAGTGGCAGTGGATATGATGTACTTAGATTTATAAAGCATTTCATACAGTACCACACAAAAAGTTAAGTTGAGAATTAATGTCAGTAAATGCAAGGTTATACATTTGAGTAAAAATAAAAAATGCTATTTATATACTAAATGGAATGTGTTGGGGTCCCCTTATTAAGAAAGGATTGTGGGATATTTTTGGCTAACAAACTATGTTATCAGTCAGTCAGTGTCATCTAAAGCAAATAAAATATTCTCTTTGCCTCCTAATATATCCCTCACATCCTCCAAATATACCCCTCACACCCTTTTCCCCAGGGATGCTGCTACCATAAGGCATAGTGATAATCTTGCCTCAGGAGGAAGTAAAAGGGGTGCAAAAAAAACGCCCCTGGTAAGAACAGCTGAAATTCTATTTTTTAAATGATAATCTCAGCATTCTACTGCAAAGAGTGCAATCGGCCTTACTGTACTAGTGACAAGGCATTGGAAAGACCACCGCAGGGCTGCCGGAGGCCTTTTCCACCCAGGAAAAGATTAGTTAAATCTATTACTTTGGTATCCTCAAATGAACCCTTATAAATGCAGAATGTGAATATTATTTGGCCTCCACACTGTAGTACTTTGTGGTAGGCACTTGGGTGCCGGCAAAATGAAAGGTAAGTGAACAATAATGTATCCACATCTGTTTTTTTAATACATTTGAGGCTAAATCCCAACTGATTTATACATTTATGTTTGGGATTATAATACATTTTGGGCATTGTACGTGTTTTTTTTACACTTAATGGTGTGGTAGGGTGGCAAGCAACCCTTTTATGTTACATATAGGGGCTGATTTACTTACCCACGAACGGGTCGAATGGAGTCCGATTGCGTTTTTTTCGTAATGATCGGTATTTTGCGATTTTTTCGTATGTTTTGCGATTTTTTCGGATTCTTTACGAATTTTTTCGTTACCAATACGATTTTTGCGTAAAAACGCGAGTTTTCGTATCCATTACGAAAGTTGCGTAAAAAGTTGCGCATTTTTCGTAGCGTTGAAACTTACGCGAAAAATGCGCAACTTTTCACGTTAAGTTTTAACGCTACGAAAAATGCGCAACTTTTTACGCAACTTTCGTAATGGATACGAAAAACTTGCGTTTTTACGCAAAAATCGTATTGGTAACGAAAAATTCGTAAAGAATCCGAAAAAATCGCAAAACATACGAAAAAGTCGCAAAATGTTCGTTTTCAAGTCGGAACTTTTCCAATTCGGGTCGGATTCGTGGGTTAGTAAATCAGCCCCATAGTTATATATGATAATACATTAATATTTGAGAAACAATAGTTGCACTTTAGTATGATATTTATGATATTAAGTTATTATTAACATATACTACAGGTATGGGACCCATTATCCAGAATCTCCTGCCTTAAGTCTGCTAAAAAAAATATTTAAACAATAATTAAACCCAACAGAATTATTTTGGCCCCAATAAGGGGTAATTATATCTTAGTTGGGATCAAGTACAGGTACTGTTTTATTATTACAGAGAAAAGGGAATCATTTAACCATTAAATAAACCCAATAGGGCTGTTCTGCCCCCAATAAGGGGTAATTACATCTTAGTTGGGATCAAGTACAGGTACTGTTTTATTATTACAGAGAAAAGGGAATCATTTAACCATTAAATAAACCCAATAGGGCTGTTCTGCCCCCAATAAGGGGTAATTATATCTTAGTTGGGATCAAGTACAGGTACTGTTTTATTATTACAGAGAAAAGGGAATCATTTAACCATTAAATAAACCCAATAGGGCTGTTCTGCCCCCAATAAGGGGTAATTATATCTTAGTTGGGATCAAGTACAGGTACTGTTTTATTATTACAGAGAAAAGGGAATCATTTAACCATTAAATAAACCCAATAGGGCTGTTCTGCCCCCAATAAGGGGTAATTATATCTTAGTTGGGATCAAGTACAGGTACTGTTTTATTATTACAGAGAAAAGGGAATCATTTAACCATTAAATAAACCCAATAGGGCTGTTCTGCCCCAATAAGGATTAATTATATCTTAGTTGGGATCAAGTACAGGTACAGGTATAGGACCCATTATCCAGAATGCTCGGGACCAAGGGTATTCCGGATAAGGGGTCTTTCCGTAATTTGGATCTTCATACCTTAAGTCTACTAAAAAACCAATAAAACATTAATTAAATCCAGTATAATTGTTTTGCATCCAATAAGGGGTAATTATATCTTAGCTGGGATCAAGTACAAGGTACAGTTTTATTATTACAGAGAAAAAGGAAATCAATTTTAAAAATTTGAATTATTTGATTATAATGGAGTCTATGGGAGACAGGCTTTCCGTAATTCGGAGCTTTCTGGATAATGGGTTTCCGGATAAGGGGTCCGATACCTGTACTGTTTTATAATTACAGAGAAAAAGGGAATCATTTTTAAAATGGGGTCTATGGGAGATGGCCTTTCTGTATTTCAGAACTTTCTGGATAATTGGTTTCCAGATAAGGGGTCCGATACCTGTATTAAGGGGTGTAGCACAGAGGCACAAGTGAACAATGAGCTGGAGCGTCCTTGCATATATACTGCTATTGGCAGCTTATAGAGCTGTAACTTGGAGGGGCCTTAGCAAAATTTGCTAAGCATTAGAAATATAAAATGCCATTAAATTAACATTATTAAAACCACAAACATTTAACTATACAACTAAATCTACAACAGCCAAATGTAAAACAAAAAATAATAAAGCATTTTTAAGCATGTCTAAAATATATAAATTATTATGTGTATCTAAGACCCAAGTTTTAAAGCATTTCCACTCAGAATGTATTACACTACAATTGTCTACTGAATGAGAAATAGTCCAGCTCGTTAAATTCTTCATCACTTTGCCAGGTTTCCAGAACATAGAATGCTTCTAATGAGTGGTCAGGTAAATTGGAAGAATCTTGAGCATCATTAAAAGGGCAGAAGCCTTCAGCTGCTCTCCACGCTCCATCACACCACCCTCCTTTTATGGGTGGCTGCCTTAATAAAGACATAGATGTCAGTTACTCTCAATAAATAGATTCTGGCGGTTACATGTGCCGCCCCTAAGCTTTTGTTATTTTTGTTTGTTGGTAAATGGAGGTGAGCAAGGGAGAAGGATTGCTTGTTAGCTGCATTGTCAGGGCGGGTCAAGCAGCCAAGGACACTGTTTGTGTCTATTTTAAAGAGGCTGCACTAGAATCCTTTGATAATGAGCCTTCTTATACTGAGATTAAGGACACAATAATTCTTTATTTCTAGTAAAAAATCAACATTTTGTCTAAAACATTCTTACCCAACTTTTACAATTCTGGTTCATTCAACTGAAGTAAAAGAAATGCTCTGAAGCTTTATATCACAAGGCGTCACAAAGACCAGGATTAAAATTATACAGTGACTGCTGATTGTTGATTGTTTTTCCCAAGCCTATCTCTATCACTCAGACTAATGCTGCATAGTTCAATTTATCTCATAGGATATAATTAGTGGGGCTCATTTATAAAGCACAGAACGATTCGCACAGTGAACATAATTGACTTGCACATGTTTATATTTATAAAGCTGAACGAGACTGGTGTATTTATTGTGCGAACATACTTGGGGATTTTTTATTCACACTGTGGTCGTTCTTAGGAGGTTTTAAAAAATAGCATAATTGAAAATATTTATGCACAAACTCTGCGTTTGAGTTATGTCAAAAAGATTTAAGTTTTAAGAAGAAAACATGAGCAAAAAACCATGTGTGAATAATTATACATTGCACAAAGTTTATAAAGGCCTCCTAGGGGCACATTCATCAAAGTACGAGTTCGAATCCCGAAATGGGAACAATTCGGATTAGATACGATAATTTCTGATGATCGCAAATATCACGGAAATGCTTACGGAAAGAAACGGAATAGTCGCGATAATATCGTATTGGCAAACCTAAAGTCATGAAATTTTTGTATCGCACGATTGTAAACGGCGGGAAAACCTTTCCGAATTTGATCCTTCTGTGCATGATTTTGGAAGCCTCCCAAAGGAATCAATGGCACTCTGCAGCTCCAACCCGGCCCAAGGAAAGTCTCCCATAGGGCTCAATGGCACTCTGCAGCTCCAACCCGGCCCAAGGAAAGTCTCCCATAGGGCTCAATGGCACTCTGCAGCTCCAACCTGGCCCAAGGAAAGTCTCCCATAGGGCTCAATGGCACTCTGCAGCTCCAACCCGGCCCAAGGAAAGTCTCCCATAGGGCTCAATGGCACTCTGCAGCTCCAACCCGGCCCAAGGAAAGTCTCCCATAGGGCTCAATGGCACTCTGCAGCTCCAACCCAGCCCAAGGAAAGTCTCCCATAGGGCTCAATGGCACTCTGCAGCTCCAACCCGGCCCAAGGAAAGTCTCCCATAGGGCTCAATGGCACTCTGCAGCTCCAACCTGGCCCAAGGAAAGTCTCCCATAGGACTCAATGGCACTCTGCAGCTCCAACCTGGCCCAAGGAAAGTCTCCCATAGGGCTCAATGGCACTCTGCAGCTCCAACCTGGCCCAAGGAAAGTCTCCCATAGGACTCAATGGCACTCTGCAGCTCCAACCTGGCCCAAGGAAAGTCTCCCATAGGGCTCAATGGCACTCTGCAGCTCCAACCCGGCCCAAGGAAAGTCTCCCATAGGGCTCAATGGCACTCTGCGGCTCCAACCCGGCCCAAGGAAAGTCTCCCATAGGGCTCAATGGCACTCTGCGGCTCCAACCCGGCCCAAGGAAAGTCTCCCATAGGGCTCAATGGCACTCTGCAGCTCCAACCCGGCCCAAGGAAAGCCTCCCATAGGACTCAATGGCACTCTGCAGCTCCAACCCGGCCCAAGGAAAGTCTCCCATAGGGCTCAATGGCACTCTGCAGCTCCAACCTGGCCCAAGGAAAGTCTCCCATAGGGCTCAATGGCACTCTGCAGCTCCAACCTGGCCCAAGGAAAGTCTCCCATAGGGCTCAATGGCACTCTGCAGCTCCAACCCGGCCCAAGGAAAGTCTCCCATAGGGCTCAATGGCACTCTGCAGCTCCAACCTGGCCCAATGAAAGTCACGATACTGAAGCTTGAATGAATCCGAAATTTTCGGACTCGGCACTACAATACGATTTTGTCTCATAAATTTTGTCGTAAAGTAGGAAAAAGTCGCAGAAAATATGCACAGTACGACCAAATATGAATTTTTTGTATTTCGTACCTGTCATACTTTGATAAATGTGCCCCTTAGTGTCTTCTGGAAGGAATTACTGCTGAATAAGGCACCAGTGACTTTAATTTATCATCACCTTATATATTTATACTAGTAATTATATATCCTATTTAAAAGGGTACATGACCTTTAAAATAACTCTTAGGGTCTGATTTACTAAGACACGATTTCGAATCCGAATTGGAAAAATTCCGATTGGAAACGAACAATTTGCGACTTTTTCGTATTTTTTGCGATTTTTTCGGCGTCTTTACGATTTTTGCGTAAAAACGCGAGTTTTTTGGCGTCTTTACGATTTTTGCGTAAAAACGCGAGTTTTTCGTAGCCATTACGAAAGTTGCGCAAAGTCGTGATTTTTTCGTAGCGTTAACACTTGCGCGCAAAGTCGCGCCTTTTTCGTAGCGTTAAAACTTAAAAGGAGCAATGTTTCGCGCAAGTTTTAACGCTACAGAAAAATCGCGACTTTGCGCAACTTTCGTAATGGCTACGAAAAACTCGCGTTTTTACGCAAAATCGTAAAGACGGCGAAAAACTCGCGTTTTTAAGCAAAAATTGCCCCTTAATGTATGTAGACAATTTGCAATTCTTATCGTCTTATTTTTATGGTTTATGATTTTTTTTAAATTTTTCATTCTGGTTGCTAGGGTCCAATTTACCCTAAACACTGGGCAGCTGATTGAATGAGAGACTAGAAGATCAATATGAGAGGGCTCAGAAATATAAGTTATAAAAACTAACAATACCAATTAAGTTGTTGCCTTGCAGATCAATATTTTGGGCTACCTGGGTCAGTGACCCACATAAAATGTAAACTGAATGTGAACTCTCTCTTTATTGCCTTTTCTATAGTAACATAGTAAGTTGGGTTGAAAAAGACATACGTCCATCACGTTCAACCGTAAACGTATATATAATTAAATAAATCTCAACTTGGTCAGCTCTCATCATAAAGGATATCCCTCATGAAAGAACCTTTTCATATACTGGCCACAAAAAGTGCGTCCATACTCTTAATTGGTCTTAACTTCTAAAAATGAATCAATATTAGTGATGAGCGAATCTGTTTTGCTTCTCCATAAATTTGCAAAACAGCAAGAAACTTCGCAAAATGGCGAAAAATTCGCAAAACGCATTTGTCGCGCAATTTTTTGTCACCTGTGTCTTTTTTGTTGCCCAGGTCTATTCTTTTGACGCAACCACGCATTTTTTTTACTCTATCGCGCCCTTTTTTTGGCACAAACTTGACACGCGACCAAAAAATTTCCGTGTGCCAAATTTTCCTGCATCGAATTTTCACAGAAGTTTTGTGAAACAATTCACTGATGGCGAAATGCAGAAATTCGCTGCAAATCCATGCCTGGCGAAAAAATTCACTCATCACTAATCCATATCTCTTAACCTTCTGCACTCTGTCATGGTTTACTACATTTGAAATTATTATACCAAAGTATTTCTTGGCCCTTGGAAGATTCACCTACTTTAGTTACAATAAGGCAGTAAATAGCCTAAATATGTTTATAGTGTAAATGCATACCCTTACATTTATCAGCAAAGACTCTAATGTGCCCCTTCATTTCCATTTCTCTTTCTGAGAAAAATACATCCTGCATAATTTGGCTTTTCTTCAATGTTCTATAACAGTGCTGTCCAACTGGCGGCCCGCGACCCCCCTCTGTGTGGCCCCCCACCTGTCTGGCTGCTTTGATGGCTTACTCTTGTGTAAGCTCTATGTGGTATCAGTACTGTGATTAACTGCCCCCCTGCATGGTTCTCACCTCAGATTCAGGCTGTAATCCCCCTGTATTGTTTAAATATGTAATCCCCTGTGTTGTTCACACCTTTTAATCTCTGCATTGTTCACCCCCTGCAGTGTTCACACCTCAGGCTCAGGCTGTAATCACCCCCATTGTTCCCCTGTTCACACCTCAGGAGCAGTAGAAACCCACAAATAATCCCTGCACACTACAAAAAGAACATATACTGAGGTGGTACTGCAATTAAAAAGTTTTTTAATATATAGTTATTGTGCAGACTGTAGGGGCAGTGCCAGCATTGTGTCACTGTAGGATGCCTGTGTGTGCCATACACACAGGCATCATAGGGCAAGCAGAGTATGGCACACACAGGCAGGGAAGGCAGAGTATGGCACACACAGGCCAAGTATGGCACAAATCAGCCAAAAATGGCAAACACAGTGAAAGTATGGCACACGCAGGCAGAGTATGGCACACACAGGCAGGGTAGGGCAGGCAGAGTATGGCACACACAGGCCAAGTATGGCACAAACCAGCCAAGAATGGCACACACAGTGAAAGTATGGCACACAGGCAGGGTAGGGAAGGCAGAGTATGGCACACACAGACAGGGTAGGGCAGGCAGAGTATGGCACACACAGGCAGGGTAGGGAAGGCAGAGTATGGCACACACAGGCAGGGTAGTGAAGGCAGAGTATGGCACACACAGGCAGGGTAGGGCAGGCAGAGTATGGCACACACAGGCCAAGTATGGCACAAACCAGCCAAGAATGGCACACACAGTGAAAGTATGGCACACAGGCAGGGTAGGGAAGGCAGAGTATGGCACACACAGACAGGGTAGGGCAGGCAGAGTATGGCACACACAGGCAGGGTAGGGAAGGCAGAGTATGGCACACACAGGCAGGGTAGTGAAGGCAGAGTATGGCACACACAGGCAGGGTAGGGCAGGCAGAGTATTGCAGGTTTTTGCTGTACTACAACCATTAATATGGGTATGGTCATGTGATAACACGGGTGTGGTTTCAAGTGGGTGCGGTTTCAAAAAGGGGAGTGGTCAAAACTGGCTTCCATTATCGGCCCTCCACCACGTACGTCGGAAAAATTCCGGCCCTCGGTACAACAGAAGTTGGACAGCACTGTTCTATAACATTGCCCAACACACAAATATATATAAGGGCTCTTGTATGTCCACAAGCACAGTTGTGGTACCTACATTTTCCCCACAGTCAGTGAGTAAAACCACTTTCATTAAAAGGAACTTACATTAAAATGCATTCTTTGCACTTCGCTATGGTCTCTGCACATAGTCCCTTCCATGAGTATTAAATATACAGTATGTGTAACCAGCATCTCAAAGACAGATTTCAGTTCGCTAAATATAGACACCTTCCTTTCATTGCTGATATGTCTAAGTATGGTGCCATCTGTCAACCCCAGGCAATTTGTTTAGCTAAAACTTCTGAACTACAACAATATACGTTTTTAGACTCTTGATTTACAAACCTAAGTGCAAATTACTAAAATGGGCACTGAACTTTCTTCTGCAGTTGTCTATATGTTATTCTGCTAGATTTTCTGCAAATTATTTTTGTAAAGTATTTTTAAGAATATTTAGGGAAGCAGTCTTCATATAATTTATGGTTTTCCCAAAATGTATTAAGGTTTACTCCATGGTTTGTAAGAAATAATATATGTGTTATCACCTAAAATAGGAGTTACCATCTAAACATTATCACCTAATTTATCAACCTAAAACCAGCAACATATTGCAAATAATGTGAGTTATTAACATTTTACAACCTATTTTGCATTTGCAGTAAGTATATTATATATATATGTGTGTACATATACAGTAAATGTGTAAATATTTGTTTGAAAAACAAAAGCATTTTAGTTTATTCCCTGTGGTACTAAGGATGCTTTTTACACCTGTTATTCAAGGGTTAAACCCAAACTAGAGCTTGCACACTGACAATAGGTTTTCTGATCCCCATTAATATGTTAATTAAGTCTGTACACTGTCACTGTGATAATAACTCATGTTTCATTATCATTTGCGACAATAACTCACATAATTATGCAATAATAACCTAATATTGCATCTTATTTAAGAAGCACAGCATCATAAAGGATGATGCGATACCCACAAAAAAATTAAATTAATGAAGCGCATTCAGTACTTCACCCTTAAGCCACCTTTAGTGAATAAACCCCTTTATATCTTTTTCAAAGGACTCTTTACAGTTTTCTTCACACCCTCCTCCTGGTTAATATAACATTATAATGTACTGCATGCATCATGTGAGGTTTGTAGTTCATACATTTAAAACCATATTTGTATAAAATCCACATGATGCATAGGAAATTTGATGTGCCTTATGGACTTGCAGTGATTAATATGCAGTATGTGTACAAACAACATTGCCAACGTGTGTTTATGAAGCATATTGAGTACAAGGTTGCATTAGTTTCTTCACAATAAAGCTCGTTCTGTTTTCCCTAAATGCCAGTAATTATATTTTCTATAATATATATATATATATATATATATATATATATATTTATTTTTTTTTATATATATTTAATTATTTGCAACCATACTATATGGGCACATTCATTAAATTACGACAGGTCTGATTACAAAAAAATTGTATTTTTTCTAAAGTTTACCACTTTTGCATTTTTTCTGTGATATTTTGTTGAATTGCGCAACTTTTTCATACTTTAAGACAATTTGCGTGACAAAATCATATATGTCGCAACAAGTACGAAAGTTTCGGATTCATTCAAGCTTCAGTTTCATGACTTTCCTTGGGCCAGGTTGGAGCTGCAGAGTGCCATTGAGCCCTATGGGAGACTTTCCTTGGGCCGGGTTGGAGCTGCAGAGTGCCATTGAGCCCTATGGGAGACTTTCCTTGGGCCGGGTTGGAGCTGCAGAGTGCCATTGAGCCCTATGGGAGACTTTCCTTGGGCCAGGTTGGAGCTGCAGAGTGCCATTGAGCCCTATGGGAGACTTTCCTTGGGCTGGGTTGGAGCTGCAGAGTGCCATTGAGCCCTATGGGAGACTTTCCTTGGGCCGGGTTGGAGCTGCAGAGTGCCATTGAGCCCTATGGGAGACTTTCCTTGGGCCAGGTTGGAGCTGCAGAGTGCCATTGAGCCCTATGGGAGACTTTCCTTGGGCCGGGTTGGAGCTGCAGAGTGCCATTGAGCCCTATGGGAGACTTTCCTTGGGCCAGGTTGGAGCTGCAGAGTGCCATTGAGCCCTATGGGAGACTTTCCTTGGGCCGGGTTGGAGCTGCAGAGTGCCATTGAGCCCTATAGGAGACTTTCCTTGGGCCGGGTTGGAGCTGCAGAGTGCCATTGAGCCCTATGGGAGACTTTCCTTGGGCCGGGTTGGAGTTGCAGAGTGCCATTGAGCCCTATGGGAGACTTTCCTTGGGCCAGGTTGGAGCTGCAGAGTGCCATTGAGCCCTATGGGAGACTTTCCTTGGGCCGGGTTGGAGCTGCAGAGTGCCATTGAGCCCTATGGGAGACTTTCCTTGGGCCGGGTTGGAGCTGCAGAGTGCCATTGAGCCCTATGGGAGACTTTCCTTGGGCCAGGTTGGAGCTGCAGAGTGCCATTGAACCCTATGGGAGACTTTCCTTGGGCCAGGTTGAAGCTGCAGAGTGCCATTGAGCCCTATGGGAGACTTTTCTTGGGCCGGGTTGGAGCCGCAGAGTGCCATTGAGTCCTATGGGAGGCTTCCAAAATCATGCACAGAAGGATCAAAGTCAGAAAGGTTCTCCGCCGTTTACGATCGCTCGGATACGAAAATTTCGGATCACCATTTGCAAACAATCGTTTCAATATGAAGATTTCGGAACTTTCAGATCGTAAGTACGAAATTTTCGTATATTCAAACTCGCAAAACATCCAGAAAATTCACGAAACATCACAAAACGTGTTTGTCGTGCAACTTTTTTGTCACCCCGGCTTTTTGTTGTCGCCTGCGTCTTTTTTTGTCGCACACATTTTTTTGACGTGATCGCTACTTTTTTTGATAAGCAACAAATTTTTTCGCAGCAATTTCTCACGGAAGTTTCATGAACCAATTTATCAATGGCAAAATGTGGAAATTCACCGCGAATCGATGCCTGGAGAAATAATTCGCTCATCACTGTATATGTGTAATAGTCACACGTGACGTTTCTCTCTCATTTTTTTACACGTCAGATATATAGTGATTAGCGAATCTGTCCCGTTTCGCTTCACCAAAAAATTCTCTTTTTGTACGCGACCATGTCCCTTTTTGACACAGCCATTTCCTTTTTTACACGACTTGATTCTCACAAGTGCTCACAATAAATGTTAGGGTCACAGTGAGAAACACCTTTTTCTCTGTAATTATTTCTTCCTTGTCAAGAAATACTTAAGCATGAAAATGATAGAAAAATACCAGCCAATACTGGATACTGGCTTGGAATGTAGACTGTATAGCAGTGTTCCCCAACCAGTGGCTCTTGAGCAACATGTTGCTCCCCAACCCATTGGATGTTGCTCCCAGTGGCCTCAAAGCAGGTGCTTATTTTTGAATTTCTGGTAAGGAGACAAGTTTTGGTTGCATAAAAACCAAGTATAATGCCGAACAGAGCCTTCTGTAGGCTGCCAGTCCACATAGGGGCTATTAAGTAGCCAATTATTTATCTTATTGGCACCCCCATCAACCTATTTCATGATTGTGTTGCTCCCCAACACTTTTTCCATTTGAATGTGGCTCACGGGTATAAAAGGTTGGGGATCCCTGCTGTATAGTATCACAATGCACTGCAGTTAGGGCAAAAATGACTGCGCTCCTAAAACATTTTATTATAATTGCTAGAAATTTCATTCTAAGAATCTCAAAAAATATATTTTTATGGTCTTCCATTCACCTTTCTTTAAATGATGTTATAGTTTATTTAGTCTCCAGATAAAACAAACAAAAACACATGTATCAGATTCTATTGTATAACCTGTTGATGGTTATCAGTGTGATGAAGCCTGCCATGCTCTAAAGCTTTCATTGGTCTTCATGACTAAATTACTTAGAGGTCTATTAAGTGGTGTGGAAAGGGATAAATGCTACATTAAAGGAAATCAAATAGGCATATGGTAGCTGAAACAGATGTATGTACAATATTAAAACACAAAACCACTGGAAACTTTTTAATGTTGCATTTAAATTAAATAGGATCGTTAACAATAACAAATGAATTTGAACTAAACTAAAGCCCAGCCATCAGCAACACATTTTGATGAGATGTACAATTTATAATTACTGGAACAGTCATTATGCACCCCTATAAAATCTTACTGAGGCATGTATTGTACTAGGTGTAATGGGCTTGTATGCTATTGCTATTTATCTTGGAAATAATTTGATTTCATGAATAAGTGCCATATTTTACAAGATATAAAGTGTTACGTCTGTCTGCTGATTCGAACAATATGGGAGTTTCACCTCCTGCTGAAAGTATTTCCTATCCATACCTTGTTTATTGCTTCACCCATTAAGCACACAATGGGGATGAGAATAAAGGGATTAAAGGAATACTATACCCCTAGAATAAATACTTAACCAACAGACAGTTTATATTATGTTAAGCGACCTATTAAAGAATCTCGCCTAACTGGAATATATATATCAGTAAATATTGCCCTTTTACATCCTCTCCCTTGATCCACCATTTAGTGATCACATGACAGAAAATAATGCAGCTCTAACTGTAACAGGAAGTAGTGTGGAAGCAAAAGGCAGAACTCTGTCCGTTAATTGGCTGATGGGGCCTAGCATGTATGTGTGCCTTGGCTTGTTTGTGTGCACTGTGAATCCTATGATCCCAGGGGGTGGCCCTTAATTCTTGTGTGGGAAGATAATGTATAAGCTAAAAGTGGTTCATATAAACAGACAGGGGACTGGGAAGTGACTGGGAAAATGGATACTAAAAGCCATGAAGGCTACTTCAAACCCTCTTAAAGAAAAGGAACTCTTTAACTACTCAAGGAAGAGCTACGGTCCTCCCATTATTTCACCTTTGGATTCTTATGACAGTATCAGCCCCTCTGGATATATGTAACCTGGATGAACATAATTATCAAGAACTGCAGGACCCAGCCTATCTGGGCTTAGCTACACATGGAATATCTGTAGGACACATTAGGTTAATTCTGCCAGCATGTGGTGCAGTTATGAACTTATTTCTTAAAATGACAACTTGTGCTGATTGCTGAATACAATTTCTTGTAAATCATGTTCCTGACCTTTATATTGCCTTGTCTCATAAATATACATGGCAGAAGGGTTATGTTGGCTTGTTATGGGAGAGCGAATTTAAAGATAGCAACATTGAGCAGAGATTGGACAGAGTTGCACCATCTGACCAATAAAAGTTTTCAAGTAATTTAAATGGCTTTATAATTATCTTTTGTATGTCACTTTAATAAACTAGTTCCACCACATCTACATGAAGGCTAGTTTATTCATTTTTAACCCCTTTTGTAAAGAAGCATTTGCTTAAATGTTCATTCCTCCAGCATCTAAACTGTGTTTATTTTCTTCATAGTATTCACATTTATATGGAGTTACACCTTCACTCTTTTAACAAGTATATCTTAAGGTCATAAGGTCTTTCTTGAAGTGATTTGCTATTTTGATAACCTATTTCCTGGGAAGTTTCAGTATTTATAAATACAGGTATGGGACCTGTTATACAGAATGCTAGGGACTAGGGTTTTCCGGATAAGGGATATTTCTGTAATTTGGATCTCCATACCTTAAGTCTACTAAAAAATCAATAAAACATTAAATAAACCCAATAGGATTGTTTTGCATCCAATAAGGATTATTTATATCTTAGTTGGGATCAATTACAAGGTACTGTTTTATTATTACAGAGAAAAAGGAAATCAGTTTAAAATTCTGTATTATTTGACTCAAATGGAGTCTATGGGAGACGGGCTTTCCGTAATTTGGAGCTTTCTGGATAATGGGTTTCCGGATAAGGGATCCCATACCTGTACTGTTTTATTATTACAGAGAAAAAAGGAATCATTTTTAAAAATGTGAATTATTTGATTAAAATGGAGTCTATGGGAGATGGGCTTTCCGTAATTTGGAACTTTCTGGATAATGGGTGTCTGCATAAGGGTTCCGATAACTATAACAGGACCTCTGAAACTTAAAGCAAAGTGGTATCTTACTGGTATCTTTACTGCACATCTTGTTAATTTTAAAGGCATCTAATATTGAAATCCTTATTTTACTTTTTTGTCACACACTTTAACATGGGTTCCACTAGTAATATAGATTAGGAACATAAAACTTTGATAATAATGTTGATCTACCCAGTTTTTCTTACTGAGCCCCTTCCCCACTAACAACATATTATGAAGGGTTACAGTATGCTGAGAGCTGCAGTCCAGCAGTGTCAGTGCTGAATTCTTCAACCATCAGTGCTCAATAATAAAATATATAACTGGGTAGTTTTTCATTTTGATGTTAAAATGTGAAGGTTTCTGCATTAACTATAAGGCAGAAAAGACACAAATCAACACAGCTGTCCACCCCATTCAGTAAAGCAGTGTTGAAAAGTATACTAATAGCAACAGACTAAATTCCCATCAAATATCCTCTTGTATTTTGTTGGAATCTCATGCTAGATATACGATATTTAGAAACGTAACAGTAACAGGATCATGGTACCAAACTGTTCCCTGAAGTGCAGATGACCTGCAACTTTATACCCCCTTACAAATTTTGACTAAACTATTTTACCTTTATTTAATTAACAATGACATTGTAATTGTCTTGAATATAAAGAGATGGGGAGTTGCTGACAAGACACCCAAGACAGCAGATAAAGTTATTAATGGTTATTTGTTTTAAAATAAAAGTCTTTTTTTTGTAAACTTTTTGCTTATCATTCTGGATCCCAAAGACAGTATAACAGGATAGCTTTCTTATTGTGTTTAAAGTAGTGTTTAAGGCAGAACAGTCCCTAACCCTCTCGTGAACAGAAATATAACCTAGCTCAGGACTTGGTTTTATTTTCTTAAAATTACTTTTATCTTGAAATTGGGTGAAGATTATATTGAATTGTACAGCAGACAATATGAATGCAGAGTTAATTTTAGTGTAGGTATCCCATAGCAGTCTTGCCATTGTATGTATGTATATCTTTATAAAGAGATACTTATGTATGCAGCACTGTATGGTACAGTAATACATTAATACAACAAACAGGGGGTTATTACATTATGGATAAATTCAAAGAATGATAATACATACAAATAAATACAAGGTACAGTTGCAATAAGTTAAGAATCAAAGAGACAAGAGGATAGAGGTCCCTGCCCCGTAGAGCTTACAGTCTAAATAATATTGCAGCCTAATTGTCAGGAAACTGTTACACTGTCATGAAATATAAAATTAAGTTACATTACAGCAAGAAAATAAATGCCCAGTGGTCAAGTCATTTTGCTTTATAAATGCAAATATCTTGGGGTGTGACTCTATTGTTAACTGGTTTGTAGCTCAGTGGATGGTTATAGATCTGGCTTTTGTATAACTACTGATTTAAACCACCTACTTTTAGCTAAAGTACCGTATATGCTCAAGTATAAGCAGATCCGAATATAAGCCAAGGTACCTAATTTTACCTAAGAAAACTGGAAAAACTTATTGACTCAAGTATAAGCCTAGGGTGGGAAATGCAACCGCTACTGCTAAGTTTCAATAATCAAAATATATATACCGGTACTGTACTGTATGTGTTCAACTTTAAATTACGGTAAATAATAATAATTCACAGTATTCACCTGTATTTGCAACACTGATCACATGATATGGATATACCTGATCAGTATTGCTAATACTGGTAAATACTGTACTTAGGTACTAATTATAGGTAATTATTGATCGATTGAAGTTAAACACACATGATATCAATTATGAATAGTGATGAGAGAATCCGTGAAACATATTTGTTGTGCGTTTTGTTTGTCACCCTCATTTTTTTGACGCATGCGTCTATTTTCTGTCACCCGCGGCTATTTTTTGGTCGCCCCCGCTTTTTTTTGACACAACCGCACCTTTTTTTACATGATCATGCCCATTTTGACACGACCATGACCATTTTGACGCAAACATGCCCAATTTGACTTGACTGCGCCCTGTGGAAGAGCGCACTAACAGGTAGCCTGTCGGGTTGGCAGGGGCAGCGGGAATTGCTAGGCGGGAATTGCTAGGGGGGAATTGCTAGGGGGGTCTGAAGGGACCCATGGAACCCGACTCAAGTATAAGCCAAGGGTGACTTTTTAAGCACATTTTGGGTGCTGAAAAACTCGGCTTATACTCAAGTATATATGGCACTTTAACATACTGTATATTTACTTCTAACATGTAAATTGCAGATTTCTTCCTGCAGTAGAACCCAGCAAAGACAATTACAAAGAGATCTAATATTAACTTACCAGTCTCAGGCTCACAAATTTGCTCACAGGCATCTGTGGTTCTCTGGCCACAAAGATCTTGCACCCAAGGAGAGCTGGAGTTCACCTGATAGAAGAGGGACAACTGGGCAGGATTTAACCAGTCAGACACATCCAGGTAACTACCCTCGCTGATCACAAAGCTGCTCCCTGCCAAGAAGGAAAAACCATTGTTTTTATTACAAACAGATCTCTGAAATCTCCATCAATATAAACTGCTGTTTATGAATAAAAAGTAGAATGCAGATTTCTTTCCCCATTAACTATACAAAAATTGGTCCAATTCCATTTGAAGAGGAAAGTATTTTGCCTAATTTAATTTCAGATTTTCCAGTTGACATCAATGGCATTTTTACATGATAAACCCCCATTTTCTCATTAAATTGAATCAGTCCCCAAATATTTTTCATCCAAGAAAAGAAGCAACTGTTTGCCAATATTTGGTTTAAACATTAAATGTAGAGTTACACATAGGAGATGTGCCCCTGGATGTAAAGAAGCTCATGTTATCATATTACAGAGCTAGATATTAGGTGATAAATAAATGATTGCACTGCGTTGGAACTTGCTTTGCTAATGAGCTAATTTAATGGGAAGAAGAGATTCACTTCTTTAGCGTGGGACTTGCCACAGGATAAAATGTATTTTTATTAGTTAATTTATTATCATTTCCTTTATCAAATGAGCATAGTAAATGTCTTTGCGAAGGCATTGGTACCAGTTGTTATTCTTTCAATACAAATTAATCTCTCTAAAATGTTCAGCTGACAGAGGCCCAGAACAGATGTGTGCATATACTTATCCAATGCTTTATGAGACATAAGACAAGGCTTTGTATATGAGAACTCCAGTCGCTTTGAATAAATGGATAGCAATGTGAGACGTCTAAAAGCTTCACCCTCACTATTGCATTTATGTCTCTACCGCTACACCTTTTTCCATTATTCCTAAACTCATTCTATTTCGTTAACTATTCTTATACCCCTACGGTGATCTAGTTCCCTATACTTCTGCAGTATAGGATAAAGAGGGCGCTCTGGTTTCTCACCATCTGCAATGAAGTGCTCTGGTACATGCAACGTAACCTTCACAGTGAGCGGACAGGACAGCTGTGACCCGCACACAACAGCCAACACACAGGCACTCACCCCGACCAGTGTCAGGGCTGTCCGGCTCAAAGGGCTTTTCAGTACACCTGTAATTACAATAGAAAAAGTAAAAAAAGGTTAAAAGAAAGGTAAAAAGTTAAAAGGAACACTACTCAGAACACTCATTAAATGTTATAGTGACATTTCATGCTGTACAATAACAAATGCCATTGAACACAAGATTTCTACAGGGTACATTTCCGGCTTGCTAAACAAATAACAAGAATGTATTTTTATTTTATAAATCTGTTTCCACTACAATAAAAGCAGTCAGGGTTAATCCCCATCTTAAAATGTTGCAAAATAGAATCTATATCTTGATGTTGAATTCATTTAAAATGAATGATAGAGTTACGGATAATAAAGACCTGTATTATTTGTATGACATCTTTTGCTCTCCTATTCGACATCCTTAAATGCTGAGGGTGTATTCTTATACTACAGTTTTATCAAAATACAGGTATAGGACCCGTTATCCAGAATGCTCGGGACCAAGGGTATTCCAGATAAGGGGTCTTTCTGTAATTTGGATCTGCATACCTTTAGTATACAGGTATAGGACCCATTGTGCAGAATGCTCAGGACCTTAAGTCTACTAAAAAATCAATAAAACATAAAAATTAATAAAACATTAATCAAACCCGATAGAATTGTTACAAGGTAAACTCAATTACAAGGTACTGTTTTATTACAGCAGAGAAAAAGCAAATCAGTTTTACAATTCTGAATCATTTGATTAAAATGGAGTCTATGGGAGACAGGCTTTCTGTAATTCGGAGCTTTCTGGATAACGAGTTTTCAGATAACGGATCCCATACATGTATTAAAAAATCAATAAGGATTCATTTTTTCTTAGTTGGGATCAAGTACAAGGTACTGTTTTATTATTACAGAGAAAAAGCAAATCAATTTTAAAAATCTGAATTATTTAATTAAAATGGAGTCTATGGGAGAAAGGTTTTCCGTAATTCGGAGCTTTCTGGATAATGGGTTTCCTGATAACGGATCCCATACCTGTACTATATGACTCAAAGCTCAGGATGTAAGAAGCACAGACAACCACTTCTGTAGATGTATCTTTTATTCTTTTGTAATATACTTGTTTTATTCTCCAAATGCTATATCTAGAATTCCACAGTAAAGATAATATAAATATTGTATATTTACATTGGTATCTTTCCATTTAAATAAAGCAATTTTTTTCCCTGACAAGGTAATAAAGTGAATAGCAGCAGAGAGCAAACACACACACAGAATTACAATTCAATGCTTCTAAAAGGTGTAACAAGAAGATTAAACCGGAAAACTAAGTCAATGTGATGAAAACTCTGGACAATTACTAATAGTGATGAGTGAATCTGTCCCATTGCGCTTCGCTGAAGAATTCGCATAACGGCAAAATGTTGCACGTCAAAAAGAATTTGCCGTGGACATAATTTATTTTTTTTTGGAAGGGTTTCTTTAGCGTGCATCTTTTTTTGATGCGCTGCAAATTTTTCAGCAGCGAATTGTGTCGCCCGTTTCAAAACGGCAATGGCGAAATACGGAAATTCACCACAAATCCATGCCTTGCTAATTATTTCGCCCATCACTAATTACTTACTCAGGTCTGACCTACATAAGACCCTTCGGCTGAGTACACCTATCTGCCCCTTAATATCGCATTATGCAATTCTATGCAACAGCATCAAATATTATGCAATGCTGCAAATATCAAGGTTCTTACATGAGAAAAGAAACAAATACAGGTATGGGATTTGTTATCCAAAATGCACAGGAACTGGAGTTTTCCGGATAAGGGATCTTTCCGTAATTTAGATCTCCATAACTTAAGTCTGCTAACAATCATTTTAATATTAAATAAACCCAATAGGATTGTTTTGCCTCCATTTTTAATTAATTACATATTAGCATCAAGAAATCATTTCTAAAATTAGAAATATTTGCTTATAATGGAGTCGATGGGAGATGGCCTTTCCATAATTTGGAACTTTCTGGATAACGGGTTTCCGGATAAGGGATCCCATACCTGTATATACATTTCTATTACTTTGGCACTGGCAATTGATATATGGAAGGTGTATATATATAAGAATATATATTAGCAATAACTTATTACATAGGTGTACTTTTGCACTTGTGGTGTTGCACTTAGTTGAGTGTCATTTTTTTACACATATTATATTAATACTACATATATCCATCACTTTGAAATTGACTTTGACTGGTATAGTGCAGTGGAGCTTATCTCATGCCACGTCAGGTTCCAGTCAGTGCACGGAATATGTCTGGTTGCTATACCTGAGGATACTACTGATGTCAGTAAAGAAATCCCTTTAAATTGTAACCAGCTATGCTTTCCATGGCTGCTGTAAATCCTATCCAGTAGTAAAAAAGGTAAATACTACTAATCCTGTTTTATCTGTAAAGCATTCTGAAAACCATGCAGGTGTTTTATTGTTAACTAAAAGACAGCTCAAGAGAAATATACTTTTACCTAATCACCAACAGCAACTCAAAGAAAGAATCCTATAAATGTTGCTATGGATCACCAAGGCCAGTTTACTCCAAAAGGGGCTGAATTGCTTTGTTTCTGAGCACTCATACTCCTACTGACCAATCCACAAGTCGTTTTGATTAGACTATTCCAGATCTCAATGATTGCAACAGATAACAACACTGAAACACTTTAGCACCTATGCAAATAATCTCTGCATTCTTCTGTGTGCCGTATACACACACAATTTGGGGCAGATTTACCAATGCCAGTTTCCCCCCCCCCACACACACACAATTATTTCTATTAAAAAAAAACAGATTATTTGCCATTTATTATGTGTCAAAACCGTGAAAAACGTAAATGTAAAAATACACCATGTAAAAACTGTCAAGGTTATGTAAGACATCAGGGGGAGCTGTCCTAGGCATGTTTTTGAAGTCCTTTCACTTCTAGGTATTTAATCTTTTTTCCTATTTTGGGGAGCTATTAGTGCTATATAAGTGTAAAGTTTTTTTGTTGTGACTTTTAATAACATCATGTTTTTTTACCCAAATTTGGTTCTGTCCCTACAATGCCCAACCAGATTACCTCTAGCTATACTTGAACTGAACCTGCATCTTGTTAGTTGCTGGAACATCTAGAACTTCAGACATAAAAAAAAAAAAAAAAACAATAATTGAATTCTGCTACAAAAAAAAGGACTTAGTCTGCACCTCTATTTACCAAATTACTGCTCATAAAGAAAGTGTTTACAAAGATAAAATCCCGTTTACCAGTTTAGTTGCAGTCTCTGCACTCTCTCCAGCTCATTAATATCCTTCTTAAGGACTGGAGCCCAAAACTGCACCGCATACTCAAGGTGAGGCCTTACCAGGGACCTATAAAGGGGCAAAATTATGTTCTCATCCCTTGAGTCAATGCCCTTTTTTTATACAAGACAGCACTTTATTTGCTTTAGTAGCCACAGAATGACACTGCCTTGAATTAGACAACTCATTATCCTTCTCAATTAAGGATCCCCCCAACACACTATCATTTAGTGTATAACTCACATTTATTTCTACCAAAGTGCACCAAGTGCATAACTGCACTTTTCAACATTGAACCTCATTTTCCATTTCGCTGCCCAGTTTTCCAATTTTCTCCAACCACAATTTAGTATCATCAGCAAAAAAGAAACAGTACTTTCAATGTTCACCTCCAGGTCATTAATAAACAAGTTAAAAAGCAAAGGGCCAAGGAAAGACCCCTGCGGTACTCCACTAACAACACTGCTCCAAAAAAAGTAATCTATCTTTCAGCCAGTTCTCTATCTAAGTACAAATACTATGTTCCAGGCCAATATTCTTCAATTTTATCATGAACCTTCTTTCAAATGCTTTAGCAAAGTAAAAATAAATCACATCCACTGCTATCCCAGAGTCGAGGTTTCTGCTCACTTCCTCATAAAAGGCAATTAAATAAATCTAGCAAGATCTGTTATGTATAAATCCATGATGGCACTAACTCACAGTATTGCGATTTGCAATGTATTCAAGTATCCTACCCCTTGTTACCCCTTCCAAAAACTTTCCTACCACTGTTAGAGCAGGGGTTTACTCAGTATGCTGGCTAAAATAACCTTGTCTAATAAGCAAGACTGTCTGAAAAGGGAAGTGTTAGATACTAGCTCCTGGACTATGGGCTTAGCATTACAACTGTTGAATCCACATCGGTATTAACCAATCATTAAACATGGTACTTGTATATCTTAATCAAGGTCCAATGAGCTGTTTAGCTCATTTATGCAATACAAATATGTTGATGATGTTTGTGTCAGGGTATAAATGTGTCTAAAGCTGCTGAATGCTATGCTGGTATTCTGAGCACCAGATCAATAAATTGACTTCGCTGATTGAGCATTGAGGGTCTCCAGGTGTGGTACTTACCTCGTTGAATCAAGTAAAGAGGTTTGGAGATCACAGAACTAAACCTGTTTATTACCCTGGGATGAATACCATCCACTTGTGGACCTTTGTTTACCTTTACATGTTCAAGTTTCTTTCAAACCTCCTTCTGAGTGACCCATGTGTCAGTAGTTAAATTACTAGAATTTGGTCTAATATAACGGAAGCCTTCATTAGCTGGCTCCTCAGTTGTGTAGTCAGATTAAAAAAAAAAAAAAAAAAGTTCAGAATTTCTGCTTTTTCCCTGTTCTCATCAACCAACTGACCCCCCTGCAATATCCCACTCTTTCTTGCTTCATACTTAATAATAGTTTTGGATTCCTTTTACTCCTGGCTGAAATGCCCCTTTCCATCTCTATTTTAGCTTGCCTGAAAGCTTTTTGGCATGCTTTATTGGCTTCCTAGTACCTGATGAAAGTTTCAACGGTCCCATCAACTTGAATACAATGTTGTTCCTAGCTTACAAGGGAAATGTACTGACATGTATACTTGTCAAGCATCATTTTAAGGACATTCCATTTTATTTCTGTGTTTAAACCTGTGAAAAGCCTTTCCCAGTTAATGTATTGCAGAGATGCCCTTGTACTGGCTAGATTTGCACATCTAAAATTCAAAGTTTTACTTACTCCCTTACAGAATATAGAAGGGACCATGTTATGATCACTATTTTCTAAATGCTTACCCATGCAAATGGTAGAGTTGTTATTTAAATGAAAAGTTGTTATTTAGTATATCCACAAACCTGCTAGCTTTGACATGGCCACCCCATTGCTCCAATCTATTTCTGGATAATGGAAGTCCCCCATAATAACAACTTGACCCAGTTGTGAAGCCTCCTCCATTTGTAATAGTAGCTGAGCTTCATTCTCCTCACTTATGTAGGGTGGTTTATAGCATATAGCAATGACAATTTTCTTTGTTACCCTGCTGAATCTCTACCCAAAGAGGTTCCACACCCTCCCCTTGCTGTCCCTGGTAATTTCTTTAGTTTTCGGCTTTAATTCTGGCTTTACATAAAGACAAAGTCCTCCACCCTTTTTAATCCCTCTGTCCCTCCTAACAAGGATGTAACCATTTAAATTCACAGCTCTCCTAATTTACCTGTCAAGCTTAATGCATCTGCCAGAATACAGCAGAGGTTACTACTTTTCTATTTGAAGGTTATATTACTTTTCAAAGTTTTAGTGTTAAGGTTACTATTAGCCAGTTTTCTTGTCACAGAGGGATCTCCTTAGTTGGTAAATTGTATGCCCCCTTCACTCCTCCCCCATGACCCCTTACTTATCCCACTGCCTGGTCTACACTAGCTTTCCTATAATACTCTAGCTCACCCACCTTTGCCTAGTTTAAACATTCGTCCAGCCTCTTAGCCATTGTTTTCCCTAGTACAGCGGACCTTCTTCCATTGAGGTGCAATCAATCATGGCTATATAGATTGTACGCCAAGAAAAAATCAGCCCAGTGCTTTAGGAACCCAAACCCTTCCATCCTACACCAAGACTTTAACCACAAATTTAGCTCCCTAAGCTCCTGCTGGCAAAACGTTGGCAGCAAATGACATTGGAAGACCTTTCCTTAATTTTAGAGCTTAAATCCCTGAACTCACTCTTTAAGGTCCTCCACCTAGCATTCATTTTGTCATTAGTACCAATATGTACTGACAGGGTCGTGCCCAGCCCCTCCCAATAATTTGTTTACTTGATCAACCACATGCCAAACCCTAGCACAAGGAAGACAGCAAACGGTTCAGTTGTAGTGATCCATAAGACAGATTACCCTGTCAACTTTCCTGAAAATTGAATCCCCTATAACCACAATCTGTTTAGACCTACAGTAACTCTGCTCTCCTCCCTACCACTACTGGAGAATCTGGTCTCCTGGCTATTAGAGTATTCAGCCCCATCTAGAACTGCCAGTCCAGAGTTTACGCTCCTATCTTTTTCACAAAATCTGGCAAATCTGTTGGGATATACAAACCCTGAAGTTGCCTTCCTTCTCCTTTTTCCCACACTAGATTTTCTAACTGTTACCCAGCTGATGGCCTCATTATCCTACTGCTGTTATCCTCCCTTCAAACTATCTGTCCCCGCTAGTTCCTGCTCAGTGAGCCTCTAAAGCAGCAATTCACTCCACCACAGAGCTAAGCATTTTTTTAGTGAGGTAAGACTGTTTAGTGTGTCAGACCTTCTATCTTACTGCCACTCATACTCCTAGTTACAGAAAACAGGGAAAAAAAGACCAAAGTTTTTAACTCTTGTGTTTATAACTCCACTTACAAAGACTCACTTACTTAAAGAGCAGCTATCCACTATATTATAGCTCATTTTGACTGCATATAGAAACATAAATCTGAGACTCTTACATTTAAGTTACATTAATGTCATTAATGTCTACTTTCCTTTCTTGTGGCATTTCTGCTCTAAATTGTACCAGTATAGAGAAAAATAATAGACTACTCTGCATGTTCTGAACAATTTTCCATTCTCTATTTGGGGACTGCTCAGCATTGTTCCTCAGGCAGGCATTTATATTAATAACTGCACTACAAGCACAATTAATCATGTTAGTTTGTAGAAACATATGTGCAGTCTTCGGTCACACCTTTCATTCTTGAATTGGCTTCTGTGAAACACATAACTGCATTCCATCTGTATATTTTCATGAATGTGTTTCATTTTTGCAGTGAAATATAGCCACCTGAAAGCTATCATCACAAATGCATAGTTATATATCCAACAGTCATGGGCATTTTTAATGGACACCATCAACACTCCATGTGTTAACCTTCATGTAATAGTGTCTGTGAAGAAGCTTACTTCTACCTAGTAACAACCAGAAACAGCAAAATCTTGTGTTTGGATTCAGTTGGTAAATATATACTCTATGATTTAAAACAATGGCTTTTACAATCTGTTCCATTTTGCTTTGCCTGAAAAAATCCTCAAAACTGGCGAAAAATTCGCTAAACGGTGAAACATTTGCAAAATAGTCAAGTCATTGGGCATTTTTCCTGTGCTTTGGTGCACATGCGCCGTTCAGGGGGGGCGCCCGCCCCTGCTACTGAAATGGGTGCCCTATGCAGAAATTTACTTTGGTGCCCCCTCCCCCAAATATTACGGAAGTAAAAATAGAAAGTACCCCCAATTGCCCCCATAAACAGTGCCCCCAATTGCCCCCATAAACAGAACCCCCCCATAGACAGTAGCCCCCACACAAAGTGCCCCCAATTGCCTCATACACAGTACCCCCCATAGACAGTAGACCCCACACACAGTGCCCCCATAGAAAGTACCCCCAATTGCCCCCATAAACAGTGCCCCCAAAAATAAGTACCCCCAATAGCCTCATCATACACAGTACCCCCCATAGACAGTAGCCAGCCCGCACACACAGAGCCCCCAATTGCCCCCGCAGAAAGTACCCCCAACAGACCAGTGATGTCGGCGGCTCCTTCTCTCTTATGCCGCGGCAACAGGCACTACTATAAGGTTGTGCCTCGTCGCTGACGTGTGACGTCATACGCACGGGCGCAACCTTATAAAAGGGCCTGTTGCAGCGGCATAAGAGAGAAGGAGCCACTGGCGAAGACTTGCTTGGTATATTTTTGCGCAGAATGCGCACTCTGCGTAGGGAGCGGCGGTGCTGGGTGCCCCCCTGGGAGTTGGTGCCCTACGCAGAGTGCGTACTCTGCGTATAGGGAGCGGCAGTACTGGATAAATCATAAAAATGTCTAACATAGTAGCCAGAACACTATTTCCTCCATTACAGCTCTCTAAACTGTTAGCAGTCAGTAACCAATCAGTGACTTGGGGGGGGGACATAAGGGACATATCTGACCTGTGTGCTCACATACTAAGTTAACAGTTATGTCCCATGTTGCCCCCATAAAGTCGCTGACTAACTAAGAGGTTAGAGAGCTGAAAGTAGGAAGTAGAGTTCTGGTTATTAACTGTTAACTGCGGCCTTTATAGATGACATTTTTGCCTAACTAACTATATTGAAAACATTTTTTATTTTGCACAGTCTATTTTAGCCAGTTTCATTTTTGCACTGAACTGTTCCTTTAAAGAAAATTTGCCACTGCAACATTTTTACCCTTTGTGTTCATATAGAGAGCACCTCTGCTCTAAATAAACGTCAGTAGTTGCAGGACTGTCCTTATCGTTTTTATCCAATATCCACTGCTGCTTCCTAACTTGTGTGTGTCTGAATGACGTGAAAGTTTTGGGACAGGTAGGGGGGGATGCCTATGTACCTAACACCTCCTGCCCCATCGTGAATACAACTTCCAAAAGAAGCAGCACTGTATGGGGGGTACCTGTTACAGAGCACACATTCCTGCAGCAATTAATATATGGAAGGCAGGGTACAAAGTATAAAAAAATGATAGCACCCTGCCTTTTACCTTGTTATCGAGCCCTACATTAACATGGAAATGTGAGCAAATGACAGAAGCTATTGTATAGGCTGCAGAATATGTTGGCAGTTTATAAATATGGGTTATCATTATTATTGGTATAAATATTTGAATGATATTCTGTAAAAAAAAAAAGAATAAATTGACCTACAGAAAGATCATGTCACAGAAAATATGTACATAGGGTATGAAGAAGATGGATAGTAATAACAGCCAGCAGCCAAGAAGAATACCATTTTTTCTCTACTGAGAGTGACCTTGGTCCAGCTGCTACCTGATCTATATATGTATCTCATTGGGTATTCTAGCAGGAACTCTGAATGATGTGTATTATATATGATTTTATAGTAGTATGTTTTTTATGCAACATCTGTGTTGTTATAAGTTTTTAAGAATTACAACACAGCAGCCACACATAGGAAATAGCAAGGCTTTTTTATTTGCCATTTTACGCAAATGCCTACAGGCCATTGTCAATTCTATGCAAACGCACATATTATTATAACACAACTAACTATCTTTTACTACTCTCATTTTCATTTCCTCTGCCACATTCTTTTCAATCATTTTGTTTCTTAAAATTGATTCTTTCATGGCAGTTAATCACATCCAGCATCTTATTCCCCTATACAGTAATGCAGGCTATCAACAACCTAGAGCACAATTTCACTGTACTGCAATCAATAACAGGGATCTCGCACTCCTCACCTTTACCCCTTAACCCCCAAAGGACCCCAACTTGATCAGCAGAACCTGACACCTGTATGTTCCCTCCCAAGTGCCTTTTTCCAGAAAGAACAACCCCAACCTTGACAGTCTAACCTCATAGTTTAACTCTTTTACTGCCAACGACGTATGGGATACGTTGCGGCAGTAAAAGGGCTTAAATGCCAATGACGTGTCCCATACATCATTGGCATTTAAGGGCTGCTCTCGCGCCGCCGCTGCAGAGAGCTTCTATCCATGACAGCTCCCCTGGGCAATGTGCCAGGGGGGCTGTCATGAGGGTCCTGCGAGACGATCGCTCGCAGGACCCTCCAGGAAGCAGCAGACGCGATTGCATCGCGTCTGCTGCTTCCTGCTTCCTACTTCCCCCAGGAGTGCCGGCCCACTGAGGAGGAGGCGATCGGGTCTTCAGGACAGGTAAGGATTTATTTTTTATTTTTGCATTTACACAATTACACACACACTTACATACATTTATACACACTTACATACATTTACACACACTTACAGCACACATTTTAGCAGGTTTTTTTTCATTTTTCACACTTTTATACACACTTACACACTATCACACAACTTTTACACATGTACACACATGTATACACAAACACTTTGGGGTTTTTTTGTTTTGTTTTTTTCATTTTACCACTTTGTTTTTAGTTTCTTTTACCTAAAAACTGTTTATTTTGACAGTTGGATCAGATATTCTGACCACTAATTACACTGTCATGTGACTTATTTTGTTGTTTCACTGATTTGCACAATTTTTGTGGTTTTATCGCATTTTATCCCTGTATAAGTGTTCCTAATCTGTTTTTAGCGTAGCTTTGCCAGGTGAAACTTTGGTGTACAAAAATAACTTTGCCTATTTTGAATTCATCAGAATGTGTACTTTCTACAAATATATGGTTTTCTGGGGGTCTCTGTATAGTTAGGGGGGTTACTGCACATAATACGCTGTCAGGGGTCTCTGTGTGCAAAAGCTGAGTTGGCAGGCGAGAAATCCTTATGCGCTATTTTCATTTTGGGGTCAGTACATACTGCATACAGGTAAATCTATGCATATTGGGCATCAAACTGTTCAGTAGGCCTCTGGTGTTCCTATTTGGGGTGACTTGCCTTTGTATGCAAGAAATAGTGTGAGATAAATGCGGCAAATTGCAACATTTTTAGGCAATTTTCTGAAATGTCATAAAAACCAATAACTTTAGGAAAGCTTTGCAGATTGGTACTTTGGTGTAGAAAGGACTCTTTACCCTTGTTGGATTTGTCAGAATGTGTACTTTACAAAAATATATGGTTTTCTGGGGGTCTCTGTATAGTTAGGGGAAGTTTCGGCACATAATACACTGACAGGGGGCTCTGTGTGAAAAAGCCGAGTTGGCAGGAGAGAAATCCATATGCGCTATTTTCATTTTGGGGTCAGTACACACCGCAGACTTGGGTATAACTATGCATATTGGGCATCAAACTGTTCAGTAGACCATAGGTGTTCCTATTTGGGGTGATTTTCCTTTATCTGATCTTTATCAAGAAATTGTGAGAGATAAATGCGGCAAATTGCAACATTTGTATGCAATTTTCTAAATGTCATAAATCTGCAAACTTAGGAAAGCTTTACAGCTTGGTACTTTGGAGCAAAAAGAAATGTTTACCCATTATAGATTCGGGGGGATGTGTACTTTCCAAAAATATATGGCTTTCTGGAGTGAGTGTACTTTTTTTGTAGCATTATCCCACATAAATGATGTAAATGTGTTGATTTTGCAGGAGCTGAAATGACAGAAATGACAGTACATATGGGGGTATGTTCACATTGGGGCCCCTACATGCCACATACTTAGGTAAACCTATACATATTGGGCATCAAACTGTTCAGTGGACCCCTGGCGTTCAAATTTGGGGTGTTTTATCTTGGTACCTAATGCTATGTGGGAGATAAGATGCTGCAAACTGGAAGCTTTGAGGGGATTTTTTGAAATATCAAAATTGCTAACTTTAGAAAAGCTGTGCGGCTTGGTACTTTGGAGTAGAAAGACATGGGTACCCATTTTAGATTTGGGGGAATGTGTACTTTCCAAAAATATATGACTTTCTGGGGTGAGTGTACTTTTTACTAGCTTTATCCACATATAATGATGTAAATGTGTTGATTTTGCAGGAGCTGAAATGACAGAAATGATAGATCATATGGGGGTATGTTCCCATATGGGCCCCTACATGCCACATACTTAGGTAAACCTATACATATTGGGCATCAAACTGTTCAGTGGACCCCTAGCGTTCATATTTAGGGTGTTTTATTTGGTTACTTTATGACCTGTAGGAGATAAGATACTATAGACTGGAAGCTTTGAAGCAATTTTTTTAAAAAATCACAAATTTTGATAAAAACCAATAACTTTAGGAAAGCATTGCGACTTGATAGTTTGGAGTAGACAGACGGTTGTGCCTATTCTGTATTCCCAAGAATCTGTTCTTTCCAAAAATTTACAATTTTCTGGGATAAACCTTCTGTTAGTGGAATTTTTGGTCTTGAAATCTAAAGTATGCCGCTTTCTGGAGCAGTGCTTTGGAAATTTGGTAATGTACTGCTGGGAGTTTTTGACCTATACAAGTGACAAATCTCCATAAAACTATATACATTTAGTATTGGCATGTTCAGGAGACATGGGACTTTCCAAATCAGTTGTATATTCCTGCATAAAACAATTTTTGTTTCTAGTATGTGTGTTTATATTATGGAAAATTTGATTTTTTTGCATTTTTAGACATTTAGAAGCCTATATCTTGTTACAGAATTGGAATTACACCAAAATTCTACCATATTTTGAAAGCTTAGGTTGTCCTGAAAAAAACGATATATTGTTTTCCTGGTTAAACTAAAAGTCCCCCCGAGGAAAGGCCCCTAAAGTGAAACAGTGTAAAATGTTCAAAAACTGTCTGGCAATACAAGTTCCGCTTTGACCAAAACAGCTGGCAGTAAAAGGGTTAAATCT
Source organism: Xenopus tropicalis (assembly GCF_000004195.4). Classification (NCBI taxonomy): domain Eukaryota; kingdom Metazoa; phylum Chordata; class Amphibia; order Anura; family Pipidae; genus Xenopus; species Xenopus tropicalis. The sequence continues at coordinate 33,800,761 of NC_030684.2, read as the reverse complement.
CCCATCCCCTTAACCAGTTTAGTTGCAGTCTCTGCACTCTCTCCAGCTCATTAATATCCTTCTTAAGGACTGGAGCCCAAAACTGCACCGCATACTCAAGGTGAGGCCTTACCAGGGACTTATAAAGGGGCAAAATTATGTTCTCATCCCTTGAGTCAATGCCCTTTTTTATACAAGACAGCACTTTGTTTTCTTTAGTAGCCACAGAATGACACTGCCTGGAATTAGACAACTTGTTATCTACAAGCAAATCTGTCCCGCTTCGTCATAAAATTTGCAAAACAAGAAGACGGCAAAAAAATTTGCGCCCTTGCCCTTTTTTGACACAACCATGCCCTTTTTGACGCGAACATGACTTTTTACGCGATCGCCACCAATTTTTACATGACCGCGCCCTTTTTTTACATGACCACGCAAATTTTTCTACTGCAAATTTTCACGGAAGTTTCGTGAAACAATTTGCCAATGGCGAAATGCAGGTCAATAATAAACATTTTAAAGGACAAGGAAAGGCTAAACATAATAAGGGGGCTATGGAATGGTGTACCTTAATACAGTCTAACAGTGCTCCTGTTTCTGTCAACTTCTAAGGTATTCATTATATTCCAATTCATAGTTGTCACAAAACCACTTAGTAAAGAAAAAAAAATCCCAGAATGCAGCGCTCTATTAGTAAGTATTTTGAGTAGGCGCATGTGCAGATAAACCTACTTGTGTGCGTGCCTCCCCCATTGTGAGCTGGATCGTTCACATAGATTACCCCAGCAAAGCCCAAAGGGAGTGCGGACATGCATGCGCAGTTCCTTAATCTTGTCGCTCTTAAAGGAGAAGGAATAGTAAAATTCACTGGGGGTGCCAAATGTTAGGCCCAATGGCACAAGACCATTGGGAAATTAAACATCAGTCATACCCCTACTTAATTAAAGGGATACTGTCATGATTTTTATGGAATACTTTTTGTTTCTAAATAACACTGTTTACGTAGCAAATAATTTACTCTACCATTTAAAATTTTATTCCAACAAATGTATTTATTTTTTTAGCTGTAATATTGGTGTGTAGGTGACATCTCAGTGCATTGTGCCTGAGTCTGAGCTTTCAGAAGGAGCCAGTGCTACACATTAGAACTGCTTTAAGATTAACTATTGTTTCTCCTACTCCCATGTAACTGGAGGAGTCCCAAGCTGGACTTGGATTTCTTACTATTGAGTGATTGCGTTTTTGAAAAAAAGTATTTCAATGCAGAATTCTGCTAGAAAAGCTCAATTAACTGTTGCATTTTGAAAAACACATGTTTAACCATGATGGTATTCCTTTAACACCTTTAAACAAAAACCCAGACTTCTTTCCCTTTCCCCTCTTCCCCTCCCCCCTCCCCCCGGCTATACCTCACACTTTGTGACACTGGCTTCTGTACGGAAACTTTTTCATCTGGGCAGACAGTTACAAGACTTGCAAAATGAACAAAATCTGGGTAATCTAACCAACCTTGAGTACCTACAAATCAGACATTTTGTACTGTCCCTTTGCCCAAAAAGTACACTACCTGAAATCAATCCAGCAGTTGGAATCTTTAAAAATGGCTTTGCCCAAAGAAAACTCACCTTATAATGTTACAACCTTCTGAATGAGAGAGATCTTAACACTTCTCCCCACACTTATATAAAAAAAATGAGAAGAAGTGAGTCACCCTATAGAACTAACCATTTGGCGTGACATTTGACAGAATGCAGTTAAACTTAGTAATTCAACTAAAAAACTAGCCAATGCCCTCCTCACAGCTGTCAGATGTGCCATTGCAGGGAAATGGAAGAATATACATCCCCACATGAAAACAGACTTTCTGGGGAGAGTCTTCCATAGCACAAGGACTCTATAGACTTGTTTAACAAAATATAGGGAAACTGGGATGCCATTCGAGGGAATGGAGCTGTTTAATCTATGGGCCCTTGACTAGAGAGAAGGGAGATCATTTCTGAAACACCTCCGTCCCAGCAGGTAGAGCCAAAGCTAGTGCTAAAGGTAGATGAAATCTGGGGTTGGGGCTGGGGGCCAAAAGCATAACACATACCAAATACAGTCAACACCAATAGTCTGACCAATAGTCAGGTGACGCAGGGGAGTCCTTGCCCAGACAGTTTTATGCTTTTGGTTTTGTTTCTATCATGTTTCCCACCACGGGTCCTCCATGGTCCCACCACATTTATGCTAACAGCTTCTTGCCTGGTTGTCTAATCTAACATGAAGTTTTTTTTTTATTCAAGCTTATGTAACTCTAGGACATTTGTTATTTTGTTATTTTTGAGGTTTCGATAAAAAGAAACTTCAATAAAAAATGTGGATCTTTCAATTGATAAAACCATGAGATCTGCCATTTCTAGAAAACACTACAGTGTTGTTCCAAAATGATTGACGATAAAGCTTATTGAACAATAGATAAATATGGGTTATTAGTTGATGTACCGTTTCCTGACACTTTCTGCCAGAGGCCATGTTTTCCTTTAAAGCTGTAACAGAACGATTTGTTTTGAATAAAGGTTTTCCAAGAAATTGGAAGCGCTCTATAACAAACTAAGAAATTAGATATGCTTTGTAAGATATCTTTTTTATTGATGCCAGGATGCCTTTCCTCTGTGTGATCAAAGTAAGTTAGACTTTGGTAAGTAGCACAAAAAACCCATTTTACATTCAAAATCTGTAATTCCTTTGCCAATTTTGACTCATTTTGTGCCTCAGACTGATTCATTCAATATTCAAGGTAATATTACAAGCCAATTATCTGTGTACAGGGCTTCAGCGATCCAAGACACATTTTTACAGCACCCCGGGCATTCCACCATATCTAAATACTCGCAAGAACATTGCTCACTATAGAATATAAATAGGAGAACAGACAAAGAAAAAACAGTCACAAAACACACTAGACAACACAATTATGCTTAAAGAAACATTGCTTGACACACGAGAATTGTCAAAGTATATGTGCTCTCAGCAAGGCCAAATTTATATATATCACAGATACAAATCGCAATACACTGAATTACCAAGCAAATTACTATAGTCATGATGCATATGAGATTCCAAACCTAGAAACTATCTGCGAAGGAGTTAATTTTCTCTATCCATGTCTGCATGGGTTTCCTACACATACTCTGTCTTCCTCCAAAAGTATACAGGTAGGTTAATTGGCACCTGATAACACTGACCCTAGTGTGTTGTGGATGTGATAAGGATCTTAGATTTTAAAGTCTATTGTTCTACTGGCTCAGGGACTTAAGGTGGCCATACATGCACCGATAATATCGTACGAAACCTCGTTTCGTACGATATTCGGTGCGTGTATGGTATGTCAGCGAGTCGACTGATATCGCAGGAGGCTGCTGATATCGGCCGACTCGCTGATCGGACCAGTTTGAAAATTTTGATCGGGCGCCATAGAAGGTGCCTGACCAAAATCTCCCTTCAGCGCTGAATCGGCAGAAGGAGGTAGAAATCCTATTGTTTCTACCTCCTTACCTGCGGATTCAGCCCTGTATAGTGTGTGGTGGATCAGACGATGTTTTGTGCGACCGATGGTCGCACAAAACATCGTCAGATCGCCACGTGTATGGCCAGCTTAATACAAATGAAAAACTCTGATAGAATGTGTTGACGCTATATAAAACATAATAAAATAATTAAAAACACACATGGATACTTCTAAAAATACTAAGAGATACAAGGGGTTATTTACGTTAAACAATGCAGTGTGCAAAGTGCAAAAAAAAGACTGCAATTGGCCAGTTTGTTTGCATTTTGCACACCTTGTTCTGCTCTTTGCAGAGCGCGTAGTCCAGTTGCTTTCCTAACAAATACAATGCTGATTGCATTAGTCAGAAGTGTATTGGTTAGCAGTAGGAGGGGGGCACATTGACATCCCCCACATAACTTGCCCCTTGTTAAGGGAGCACTATAGGGGGTGTTCTGCACCCCATGAATAAACTGCTTAGCTTCCTAGCACACTAACAGAAATATAAGCAAGTGGTCATAACTGACTTTATCTAGTTTAGTAAAGATGCTGCAGTAGCCATTTACTGTGAAAAAGAATATATTGCATTCACAGATGATGTGAACCTAACTTGAGCACTTGGAACAATATTGCCTCACAGTGTTTATGGCTTAGCTTGGCAGCCCTTGTTAGTGTAATTCGTCAGAAGCCTATAATTCTCTTGATGCATTTGTCTTTCTACATAGAGGCAAAATATACTTTCAGTGCATTCCTGTGCTCTGGATGCAGAAGTGGCCCAAAGCAGTTGAGAAGGCCATATCTCTACAAGGCCTAATGGCGTGACCTACTGTAGTGACTGTGGCTGCATAGGCACGGATATCACCACGATGACACACTGCAAAATTCAAATTTATGTTTAACCCTTATTCGGTGCCCAACGGTATGTCATGTGCCCTTTTGTTCATGATTATTTTGATCTCTGTCTGCACTGACCGGTGCCTAAACCTTATGATTCTGCTTACCCCTTACCCCAGATACAGGTATGGGATCCCTTATCAGGAAACCCATTATCCAGAAAGCTCCGAATTACAGAAAGGCCGTCTCCCATAGACTCCATTTTAATCAAAAAAATTCAGACTTTTAAAACTGATTTCCTTTTTCCTCTGTAGAACTAAAACAGTACCTTGTAATTGACCACAACTAAGATATAAATAATCCTTATTGGATGCAAAACAATCCTATTGGGTTTATTTAATGTTTTATTGATTTTTTAGTAGACTTAAGATATGGAGAAATTACGGAAAGACCCCTTATCCAGAATACCCTTGGTCCCGAGCATTCTGGATAATGGGTCCTATACCTGTACCACAATACTGGGCTTTTGTCTAATTGCCTGTTCCCAAGCTTACACTTACAGCTTATTGTAGAGTACCAGGTTCTGGTGGTCTGTGGCCCTGACAGTACCAATGGCCCTTTTTACTTAAGCAATTAATGACCACACAAAATAGCTGTGTGCCTTCTGTAATTAGAAAGAACCCCAAAAAGAAGGAATCCTTCATCGTACTGTTTTTCAGTTGTGTAAATAAGAGAAATAATAGTTAAAGATCTCTGCTTTTTCCCCTGTTCTCATCAACCAATATCCCATTTTAGGATTAGTCTTCAAATGAATGTCCTTTTTATTATCTCTTATATCTTGCCTGTTTTTTTTTTTTTGCATGATTTATTTTCAATTCAGTTTTTATTAAGTATTTACCCAGGTTACGATACAGAGACATTACAGAAAGAAAAAATTATATCAAGGAAAAAAAAAACAATAACTTGTGTCATAGAGCCTTAATTGACTACATCGTTTCACATATAAGTCTCATCTTGGTCTCAAAGGACTGTGACACACAGGGAGATTAGTTGCTGCACGAAAAATCTTCCTTATCGCGGGCGACTAATCTCCCCGCAATGCCATCCCACCGACTAGAACGTAAATTGCCGGTGGAATGGCATACACGGCGCTGTGATTTGCCAAAGTCGCCGCAGTTGCCTTAAGAGGAAACTTCGGCACCGTGTATGCCATCCCACCAGCGATTTACGTTCTAGCCGATGGGGTGGGATGGCATTGTGGGGAGATTAGTCGTCTGCTGCGCGACTAATCTGCCCGTGTGTCACAGCCCTAAAAGATTGAGCCTGTAGCTACTCATTAGGAATAATTATATATTCTATCCAAGGTTTCCATACTTTAAGATGGGTATTTATTTTCCTTTTTTCCTAATTGCAATTATTTTTTTTAAACTCTCTGTGCCTACAATCATCCTGTGTTGCCGGGTAAAAGATATGGGAAGGCACAATAAGGCAGCCACTCACACACCGAAGCAGAAAGCAGTAAAATCCACCAGTACCACCTTGTGGCGGACCTGTTCGGCAAGGAGAAAGGGTTGCGACAGGACCCATGAGGAGAACCTAAAATGGCGCCAGTGAGAAAGAGGATGATTGAAAGGGAACCATATTGCTCACCAGAGGCCTCAGACACTGAAAGCAAGGAAAAAGCAGGTGATGTTTTCTGTATCATACAATGTTACACTGAGGTGTTGTATTGTTGTAAATTGTTGTTGTTGTTGTTAATTGTTGTAAATGTATTTATACTACAAATTACTCAGTAATAAATATACCAAGATGTACCATACAAGAGATAACTGTTTAGTAAATACCTGCTAATTACTAATGTAGTGGTAGGAAAACTCAATTACATGCTAAATATGTAGGGATATTCACGTATCATTTAATAGATAATGTGATACTAAGCTATTGCAAGGTGTTAGCAGTTTCTCTCCCATTCTTTGGGGGGCTGTACGGGGAAGGAAAAATTCCTTTCCCCTAGCACTGCAGGCTTCTTTAGGTGCAAGCCATTATGGCTATAAAGTTTTTACCCAAAAACCAGATCAGTGTCTAGGAACCCAAACCCTTCTTTTCTACATAAATACTCTAGCCAACACATTTAGCTTCCCAACCCCTTGCTGTATTGCATATGGCATTGCTGAAATCTCAGAAAAAATGATATTATAAGACCATTGCATAAGCTTAGATCCCTGAACTCACCCATCAGATCAACCACATGCCAAACCCTGGCACCAAAAAGAAAGTCTGGCAGTAGCAATCCAGATAAAGCATTACGCTATCTGCTTTCCTAATAATTCAGTTCCCTCCCCACCGCTACTAGAGAGGCTTGTCTCCTAGTTGATCGAATGATTAGCTCTATGTAGAGCTGTCATCTTTATTGACACTTCCATTTTCCTTCAACAATCTGGCAAATCTGTTGGGATATGCACTCCAGATCCATACTGCATATATACCAAAGATCAGCCTTCATTTTCTGATTCTCTACCACAGTAATACTGTCTTTGTGCTAATTCTGAATTGTCACTATATATCAATTTATTATTACATCATATGTTTAAACAATTGCAAAGAAGAAAGGGAGATATGCACACCTGAGACTCTAGAAGGAATCATTTTATTGATTTTTAATTTCATCAAGTACATTTCAGTAGAGTTACTTAACCACAAACAATTTCTCGTCCAACCATTTATAGTTGATGACGATTCTTTAAGAGATTGTACCTTAAGGCAATGAGGAGAAATGTATTTCCCTTAGATTTCTTCTCTTTGGAATCAGACTCCCAGCAGTTTGCTTATGTCACAGGAAAAGCCAGAAAGCTCTCTGAATATAAATTGTTGGCCAGAAGGAGAAAAACTGTGTGGCATTGCAACTAAAGTATGTGTCAGCTACAGTTGCGATAAACTGCTTGGATAGCAGTGGGTTAATTTAGTCTGCTGGTGAAGCAGACAGACAAGCACAGTAACTTCTGGTACGTTTATTAAAACATGGCAAGTAAGACTGGCCGGCTCCATGCTTGCTCTCAGTTGGACAGGAAGTGGAAAACAGGAACAAGATAATGAATCATAAGGAAGATGGCAAAACATTACAAATGCCCTTAAACAAAGTGTCCACACAAGCAGAGGTTACTACAAAAGTATATACCCAGTCTGGTAGAAATTAATGTCTATTTATTGCTACATTATGTTCAGCCCACTCCTCATTCAGCAACAGATTTTTCCATCGTGGGGAAAAAAGGACAAAATCCTTGGCTGGATATTCCCATTGTGTGCTGGAAGCATGCATTCAAATCCAAGTCCTTTATGCTATCAACACAATACTTTTGGTGCCTATGATTATACTGCAGTTATTTTACAAATCAGCAGATTCTGCTTAAAAATGTAAAACAATTGGTATAACATTCAAAAGCTGCTAAATTGCCATAAGCGGTCCATGAGCAACCCATTAGCTACAAAAATGTAATGTAGCAGATATATAAGTATATGTCTACTGTACTCAAGATCCAGATAAAGAAAATATTCTATTAGCGTACCAGCCAGTCAAAAAATGTTACTCATGGAAACAAGGTGGTACAAAAACAAATCCTTGTCCAGTTATTTCAATTTCCACAACTGAAATCTTATACTGATATTGTGTTCGCTGTAATATTATTATCCAAGATATTGAAACATAATAATTTTTAACAAGGCATTAATGGACTCACACTTTGTTTGCAGTCGAATTTTCAGCGAAAATGATTTAGCACCTAAGCTTCAATTTCTTTTTTTTATCAGATCTTTTATGGGATATTGTTTCAAAAAATGGTTGGATTTATTTTAAGCAAAATACAAGGTTAGTTCTTATTTGAAAGTTGATCCAGATACTGGACCAGTTGCCAAATGGACAACTTCACGTAGGCTTTCTTCGCTAGGTCAAGTTGTAATTATGGAAGGCTTTATTTATTCAGACATTAACTGGGGTAATGGGGTAGCCATGGGGGTAGTGGAAGAGAGAAAACACACATCCAGGGAGGAGTAGGGGGCTCTGCACAAGGGCCCGGGAGGTCCTAGTTATGTTAGTGGCACAGTGTCTTTAATAAAAAGGGCACTGACTTTTGAGTCTCATATGGTTTGTTTTATTTTGTCGGGGGGGGGCAAGTTACTTGGGGGCATATTTATTATGCTGTGTAAAACTAATTCACAGAAAAAACGGAGTAAAAAGCTGTGTAAAATAAATGGAAAAGATTGCCGTCTGAACAATGGATATTACTCCGTTATTTTCCATAAGTTCCGGTGGAAGAAAAAACGCATAAAAAATTACGCCGATTTTACACCGTTTTTACGCCATTTTTACACAGAGAAGCCTGGCGATGTGTGGTGAATTTTCTCGCCGTTTTTTACACAGCATAATAAATATGCCCCTAAGCGCTACCAAATACACATTATGCTGCCCTCAAAGCAAAGGTGGTCTCACATTACTATAAAGCAACACAGCTGGTGCTCTCCATTGGTGGACACTAAGCAATATTTATGCTTTTGGTTATTTTTGAGGTCAGGGCCTCATACACTCTATACCCAAACTAAACAGTTTGTATGGCACAACTCTTGCATTTTGCTCAGTGTCATTTGTGTCTAAACAACCAAGAGGACAGGACTAAAACATCCTTTGAAAGTTGCCTGAGAAGCCCTAGGATTCAAAGAATTATTTTCTTTTTGTACAGTGTTTTTTTTTTTTTTTTTTAAATGCAACCCCTGAGAAATTATTGTTATATGTTACATCTTGGCAAACAGATATGCAATTTAAGCTGGAACTGGAGGAGTGGGAATCTTTCTAATTAACTGATAAAAAACCTTCATGCAATGTTTCCCTAGTGGAAACAAATGATAAAGTCCTTTTTAGATTGTATCTAGTTTCTGCACATATCACATATCAGGATTTGTCCTCACGGCTGACCTGAGATGCTTCCGTGGTTGTGGCCATAAAGGTACTAAGTTTCATGTATGGTGGTCTTGCCCTAATGTCAACAGATTCTGAATTACGGTCTGCACAATGGTATCTTTATTTAGTAAAAACACTGATGGAATTACTTTTTTGCAATTTCAAATTTACCATTATCATGATTACTGCTAAATGCACTAAGGCATGGAAGCCTAGACAGATCTCTGCAGAAACTCTCAATAAAGGGTAGACTGGACAATGGCCTTGGAGAAAATGGCAAGCATTCTTTTGGACACGCACAAGAAGTTGGCAACATGGCTTTCATATAGGCATGGCACGGATTACCCCAATTCTCTCCTTTCCCTGTAAAGTCGACTTATGGAACAGGCTATGGATATAAGTTGTTTGGATGTCTATTACATATTATTACATATACTGTCTTTTTGTATTTATAGCCCGAATGGTTCAACTTGATCATCAGGATTTACTTATGTAACCTTTGCTTACAAAACAGCCTGTATGCTTGATACACTTGAAATAAAAATGTATAGATATAAAAAGAAAGAGGGGAAGCACTGACTAAAAGGAATGAAAACCTAATTCAGCCTTTTGCTAGATCAATGGTAGGGCAGTTTGGGCTACCAGTTCTTAAAAAAGCTATCAATGAACCGGAAGGACTGCACATGTGCAAGTAGTAAAGTCAGGGCCTGCTTAGCTCTTTCGGGACTGCAGTCAGGACCAAGGAGGAAGCTTAAAGTGATTCTATCATAATTTTTATGGTGTATTTTTTATTTATAAGGGCAGTGACAGACGGGGAGATTAGTCGCCCAGCGACAAGTCTTCGTTGCCACGGGCGCCTAATCTCACCACAATGCCATCCCACCGGCGCTGTTTACACTGTTTTATTTAGTTGTAATATTAGTGTGTAGTAATGCACCACTATTTATTTAGAATTTTCATGCCAGATACAACGCAACCCACGTGGGGGCCATGGGCAATGCCCTTTTGGACATAGGGCCGGATAAAAGAGGAGCACCGTCAGCTGCTCCTTACCGGTAAAAAGTTGACATTAATATCCTTCTTAAGGAAGGGGCCCAAAACTGCGCCGCATACTCCGGCTGACTCCAGTTGAGGACTTACTATACACCTTTAAAAAAGAAAATTAACTGGCTGCAGTTAAAATTGACCATAGCAAAAGGGCACTTAGACTGTAAGCGCCACTGGGGTCGGAGAATATGGCAGTGCTATATAAAGGATAATAATAATAATAGCACAGTAACAGAACAGCACTGTAGGCAGTGCTCTGTACAGAATCCAATACTGCGCAATGCACCGGAGGCGATAGGTGCTGTTGGTGTGCAGAGCAGGAACTAACTCTAATATCTTTCAAATGTGCAGAATTTTCAATTCATTATCTTTATTAACACAAATGTACTGTATATTGGCAACATATAATACATTTTCATTATGGTTCCTCTCTGATTTGATTGAAGGGCACTAGGTTTAACAGGAAATGTGGCTATGGAACTGGAATAGATATTGAATATAAGTACCATTTTATTTATCGACTTAACAGTTTATTTGAGCCATCCTTTATTTGATAGATATTTGCTGTAATAGCTGCATAGTATCTTGAATGCCATTTGTTTTGTTTAAATTCAGAGCTAATATCCAGTGCCCTGGAAAGCTATATAGAGTACATTTGTCAGATAATATTTGTGAATAAGTGACAAGATATATTTTAAATAAATGTACTATGTAGCTTGGAAGATTGGAAGATAACTACCAATACATGTTTCTTTTTAGATATCACTCAAAGGTAGTTTTAAACAGTATCTTTAGCAGTATTTTCCTTATTTACAGTGGCATGCCCTTACAGCTAGTGATGGGCGAAATGTTTCGCCAGGCATGGATTCACGGCGAATTTCCCCATTTCGTCATTGACAGATTGTTTCGCGAAACGGATGAAAAAATTTGGCCCGGAAAAATTCACCACACGCCCAAAAATTGTTGCAGGCGTCAAAAAAGAATAGTCGCGGGCGTCAAAAGAATAGCCGCGTGACGAAATAATAGCCGCGGCGACAAAAGAATAGCCGTGTGACAAAATAATAGCCGCACGACAAAATAATAGCCGCGGGCGATGAAATAATAGCTGTGGGCCACAAAAGAATAGCCGCGCAACAAAATAATAGCCGCGGGCGACAAAAGAATAGCTGTGGGCGACAATTTTTTTTGCTGTGCGACATTTTCGCCGCTTCTCGAATTTTTCGCCGTTTTGCGGATCTTTTGAACGATTTGTGAATTTTCCGGCAAAGCGAAATGGAACAGATTCGCTCATCACTACTTACAGCCAATAATAAAACTCTCCATATCTATATATTGAAATAGACAAATGTATTCTACTTACCGTAATTTCCATTTCTTAGTCACCTTCCATGGCAGCCTTCACCGACATGAGTATTCCCTGCCCCTAGGGTCACTGGACAGGAAAGGGTTAACGCAATCTTAACTATAATACCCGTTCTGCACAGCCCCTTTGCCTATGTATCCAAGCCTCAGAAAGGAGGAAGGTTGATGAATGCGGTCATGGAAGGTGACTTGGAAACAGAAATTTTGCCGAAACTGCTGAAAAATGTGTGAGAAGAATTTGTGAAATGTGAATACCACGCAACTGTTTGACACAATCATGGATTTTTCTCACCCGGCGAATTTTTGTCACTGCAAATTTCCGCAGCAGATTCACAAAAAAAATTGCCAATGGCAAAATGCGGTGAATCCACGCTCGTCACTAATATAATCGCTAATTCCCTAGGATTACAATTATATTTCATTATATTTCCTCCAACATCCCCCCCTGTCCCTCAGGTTTCACTCGCAGTCAATAACATTGCCCAGAGTTGATAAATGACCCCAAATTGTGTCCGCAAACAGCCACTGGAATACATGAGGAAAAATTAGGTGCAGCAAAACAGATGCGCAGACAAGTGGTTCTGGGATGAGGGACACACTTCCAGGCAATGAAACATATTTGCGCCATCTTATCCTTCCACCAGAAGTATGTGCAGAAGCAAGTGGTATACAGAGGAACCACACTAAACCAAGAATTCAACATTCAACCTAAGCTAACAGCCACTACTCTTGGAATTTGACTTCTCAGGAAGGACCTTATACTCACTAAATGCATAAAAAGCCCTGCTCTCGCCTTGCCCATTAATGTGCTCATGTTTTTAGAAGAATTAAATAAAGTTAATTTTACTTTTCGATAATGTTTGGCTGACTGCTCCATTACTGTTGGTTAAAAAACCCAATGTGCAGCTTCTGAGTTCCTGTATTGTATTCCCTATGGCCAATACAGGAGTGGAGGATCTGAGCATTTGGGAGGCATCAGGGGAAATGAGTGAGAGATTTAACCCCCCGGAGAATCAGAAAGCCAACCTTTAGTGACCTGAACAGCACAAAAGACAATGAGGAAGCTGCACAGTGCTGGTATTATAGTATAACTGTATTAAAGGAGAAGGAAAGGCTAATAAAGAGTTAATCTCAAGCTGCAGGCATACTTTCAGTTGTCTCAATAGTGCCCTTAAGTCTCCCCATATTTCTCCCGTTCAGATGATCAGAAGCCTTATAGGAAAAAAAAAATGCTGAGCTGTGTAAAGAAGGTACATGAGGTACATGCTCAGTTAGTAAGACTATGGGGCAGATTTATCAAATCACGAGTTCGAATCCCGAATGGGAAAAATTCGGATTGGAAATGAAAATTTCTGAAGAGCGCAAATATCACGAAAATGCTTACGAAAAAAATTGTATTAGTCACGATAATATCGTATTGGTGATCCGAAAGTCACAAAATTTTTGTACCGTGGTAAAGCCTTTCCGATTTTTTCGTTCGTGCGGCATCCGAAAAGTCGTGCGGCATCCGAAAAAATTGTACGGACGCCCGAACAAATTGGCGAAAATGCGCTCGAAGCGTTCGAATGAATGCTCCGAGCGGTAAATGTGCCCCTATGAGTCAGCTTCCTGCTGATTGGCTCAGATCCACATTCCTAAGGGGGGGAGTGAGTTCTTAGCATTCTTGAGGGAGGGGGGAGCAGGAGTGGGGAGAGAGGAGAGAGCTGCGTGTCTCAAAACAAAGACAACAAATATTTTGACAGGGAACTCAGTGCAGGGTTTCTGTGAGTGCTTATGGCTGTATTTACATAGACCTTTCTGATAAAGCTTACTTAGTTTTTACCTTTCTTTCTCCTTTAACCCTTTCCTGTGACCTGAAGGGAATACTCATTTTGGTGATAGCTACCATGGGTGCATTGGGAAAGAATGTAATACACACATGGTAAGGATATCTTACCAAAGTATCTTTGAGTGTTATTTCAAAACTAACAAGTCAAATCACACACTACTGGAAGCACAGTATACAAGTGCTCTAATTTCCTTTAGAAATATACAGGCAGGTGAAATGGCCCTTCATAAAACCGACCATAGTGTTTGTGTATATGATAGGGACTTTAGATTGTCCACAGGGGCATGGACTGATGCATGAAGTCTGTATGGACGTATAATGCATAAATATGTTGGTTGTATATAAATAACAGGTAATAAAATAATTTAATTAATCTTTGACGTTTATACAGAAATTTTAACCAATAAACAATTATTCTGAGTACAGGTGGATTCATTAATGATCATTTTATAACATATGCACATCCTGAAAACCTGCAGTATTATGAGTCCCTTGGGCAGAGTGAGCAACCTGTAGCTCTCCAGCTGTTGCTAAACAAAGGCTCCCAGCATCTTATACTAAGATGAAGAACACAAATGTAAATGCATGGGTAAGGAATATATTCGGTTATTGTACATTGCCTGGGGTTGCTTTATATTTTGTGTATGTGATCTGTTTAATCTGGGATGTTTTGTATTCCTCGTGTCCTTCTACAATCTTCATATACAGCAAATGTTCTGGTGTATCAGATGCAACTAAGAAAGACCAATGTCCTTGAACGATTCATCTTAGCATATAGTTATTATTTTATTCAATTTACCTATCCAACTAAATTAAACACAGACCACTTGTAATTGTAACAAATTAACATTTTCTGTAGCAGAGTTTCTATTTCCAATTACAAATTAAAGATGTCAAAATTGAGCAGGCCCAGGGCATTAATTTCCTAGGTCTATTTATTGCAAATTCTCCAAGATGGACTAGCAACACTAAAGCCATAATCCAAAAAGCTTATCAACGCCTTCATTTCCTTAGAAGATTAAAGCGGCGTGGAATCAATAAGATGGCTCTAACTGCCATTTATAGAGCCGCAATCAAAAGCATTTTAACTGGCAACAGTGTTGTATGGTAATATTACACAACAGGAAAAATGCTCTTTCCAAAGAGTGGTCAGAACTGCTGAAAGGTTCATCGCCATGAAACTTCCATCATTATCCGATGTTGATACTGCCAAATGTAAGAACAAAATTGAAGCCATTACTAGCTACCGGAGTCATCCAGGGCATGAACTGTTTACCTGGCACAAGCCCAACTAGTCTCTTAGGCACAAAAAGCCTGAAAGCAAAAGACTATTAAACAGCTTTTTTTCCAAGAGCAGTCAGACAAATGGCCAATTAGTCTAGATGAAAGGAAAAGAAACAATCATTAAGACCCATCTCACCTCATGGACTTACTGCACTGTTTATGTATTCTAACATATTTGTACTCACTGCACTTTTTAACTCTGGATTACATTGTAAGAATCTAAATGTTTCTTACTATTCTGTGGTGCCTAAGAACTAGTGGACTCAGTGATGTTGGACCTAAGAACTAGTGGACCCAGTGATGTTGGGCCTAAAAACTAATGGCCCCAGTGATGTTGGGCCTAAGAAATAGTGGGCCCAGTGATTTTGGGCCTAAGAACTAGTGGACCCAGTGATGTTGGGCCTAAGAACTAGTGGGGCCAGTGAAGTTGGGCCTAAGAACTAATGGACCCAGTGATGTTGGGCCTAAGAACTAGTGGGCCCAGTGATGTTGGGCCTAAGAACTAGTGGGCCCAGTGATGTTGGGCCTAAGAACTAGTGGGCCCAGTGATGTTGGGCCTAAGAACTAGTGGGCCCAGTGATGTTGGGCCTAAGAACTAGTGGGCCCAGTGATGTTGGGCCTAAGAACTAGTGGGCCCAGTGATGTTGGGCCTAAGAACTAGTGGGCCCAGTGATGTTGGGCCTAAGAATTAGTGGGCCCAGTGATGTTGGGCCTAAGAATTAGTGGGCCCAGTGATGTTGGGCCTAAGTACTAGTAGACCCAGTGATGTTGGGCCTAAGAACTAGTGGGCCCAATGAAGTTGGCTTGCTTGCTCCTGTCAAGCTTCTCTGTGCCGTCATTGCTCGATACATACATTTCGGGAGTTGATATGCAAGATACTGAAATTTGATTTACTAGTCCTACTGCCCCCCCCCCCCCAACTCCCCATCATCCCACTAGCTAACCAGCCTGCCAGCACCAATTGTCAGTTCAACTTGAGCTCAGATCTTTTGTAATATTGATTTTAAAAAGGTTCTGGTCTGGCCGGGAACCTGGCCTTGGGTAAAATGTGACTGTTCCCTGACAACAGTCCTATCTGTACCCCCCCCCCCCCCCGATAGCATGCACCCTATTATTCACAGATTTGCCTCATAGGGCTAAATTTGCCATAACTTATTTTAATCCAAAACTATACAGATACTCCATGACATGCTTAGTTGAAACACTCACTGCTGAGTTACTCCAGAAAAAATGTCAGGACCAGAACTATTTGCATGAAGCATGGGGTTTATATGGGTGATCACCGCAAACAGACCTAACACTTATTTTATTATTTATTATATACCATTTCTTTAGCACAGTCACATTTATGGAGCGCTTTACAGAGATTGTTCATCATTTACATTAGTTCTTGCCCCAATGGAGCTTACAATCTAAGATCCAATATATTTAGAAGCTAAACTGCCTTTGTGCTTTTGGAGTGTGGGAGTTAACTAGAGTACCTGGAGAAAACCCATAAAGACACTAGGAGAAAATACACACATAGAACGTCTTACAGAGAGCTCTCATAATGGAATCAAACTCAGGACCCCGGCACAGCAGAAGTGCTACCAGCTGAGCTACCATGCTGTCCATCATGTGCACTGCCAAGCATTGGTTGAAGTGTAGCACAGTTTGCTGCCACTGGAACAGTGGAAATCCAGCCTCTAGTCCTCTAGTGTGATAAACAGCATTTACCCATATTACAAAAAAAATAAAAATTTGCAGATGCCAGGAAAACACTACCTGCCTGAATGAATAATGGTGAGGTTTGGTGGTGGAGGTATAGTGACCTATAGGACAGTTTTCCATAGATTGGTTTAGGGCCCCTGGTTCCTTTGAAATCAAGCTTTATGTTTATAGCATACAATGACATTCTTGACAATTCATGCTTTGGGGAAAGCTCTATTCTGTCTCAGTGCCCACATACACAAAGTAAGCTCCTAACAGAATAGTTTTAATGGAGTATGAAAGAAACTAACCGTCCAGCCCACATCAGTGCCTCAAACTCAGCAATGCTCTGGTAGCTCAATTAAAGTAAATCCTACTAACAATGTTCCAATATTTAGTGGATAGCCTTCCCAGAAGAGCTCTTATGTCTGAAGCAGGATGAAGAGCTTCATACTAAAATACCAGCTGAAGGTATGAGATGTTGGAAATGTATAGATACTATTTAGATACTGTAAAGATACTACAGTTACTTTTGGTAGTAGATATAAGCATCCTGGGGAGCTCAGAAGACACCAAAAAGACTGAGTGAAAATTTACTTTATTGGTATCATTTTAGCTAATAGTGACTGAAACACAAAATATTCAGACTGCCAGTGATCCAGTCCATTCTGGTTTTAGAGTAATTCACTTTAGTTTGTTTGCACGTGCTGTATGGAATTAGTGCTATGTTTTGTGATTTAACCATAGACCTTAAGATTACATTAGCTCTGAATATTACACCTATTAAAAAGTCATTAATTCTCTTAATGAAATGAATATGATATGCAGTCACAACATCACCTGGTAAGGCATTCCAGCCTCACTGTCTTTACTGTAAAGAACCATTTGGGTTGTTTCAAATAAACGTTCTGTCAAGTCTAAAAGAATAGTCTCTTTCCCCGTTTTTTGTTTTTTTTTAATAGATCAACCCCTTTACAGTCTCCTCCAACATATTTGTAAATAAATGTATCATAGTTTAATTACTTCATTATTTTTGCCAGTTTAGTTCCACATCTTTGCACTCTTTCTAGCTCATTTAAAAAAAAATGGGTGTTAATGGGCAGTCTTCTCCTTTACAAGCCGCAAGCGGTGGAGGATTAAGCCTGTAGAACCAATGCGGTGGTCTTGGCAATCTCTCTCTATAAAAGCTGAAGGCATGGGGGTGGACTAAGCCCTCTGACTCAAACCAGCCTCCAGGTCAAGAATGGCTACCATGCACGGGAGTGCCAGCCTTTGAAAAATATGACCAGAGGTAAATAGATAGGACCACCATACGGGGTTTACCTTGACGTGCTATGGTGGCTTACCAATCTTATGATCATAATATTGTATCTAAAAACCCCTGTTTTTTGTAAATACATGCACTAGCATAGATAATTTACTCATGAAACAGGGGACCAGGCAATGTGCATTGATCAATCCCCCTCTCTGTTTGTATGCTTGTAGTTAATTTGGCCAGATCAGTTGCACTCCCACTGTATTTGTATATTCTATTTAGCCTTGGAGTGCTCCCACAACCCCCTTCTATGTATCTAGCTCATTAATATCTTCTTGAGGAGAGGGGCAAAAAACTGTATGTTTAAGGTTAGCTCTTACCAGGGATCTATCAGAAGACAAACTTGTGTTTTAATTCCTCAAGTCCAGGGATCCCTAACCTTTTTTTCCCATGAGCCACATTCAAATGTAAAAAGAGTTGGGGAGCAAAACAAACATAGGTAGCCCCTATATGGACTGGCAGCCTACAGGAGACTCTGTTTGGCAGTTTGTCTGGTTTTTATGCAACCAAAACTTGCCCAAAAGCCAGGAATTCAAGTTGGGGATCACTGCTCAAGTCAATGCATTTTTATGAATGGAGCATTTTTTTCTTTCATTTTAGCAGATTGCCTACAATCTACAAAGGAAACCACCCAATCCTTTCCAATGAATCACCCAGCACACTTCTATTTAGTGTAACTAGCAGTTCATGTTAGTGTTGAACTTCATATGTCAAATTTGGGCCAGATTCTTTTAAAAAAGAAAACTTTTTCTCCTTATTCAATTTCCTAATGGACTTTAATAGAGATTTCACATGATAAAATGTGACATCAGATTCACTGAATCTAGTCCTTTCTGCCAAGTTAATTTTTTTAACTAGGCAACTACCCATATTTGAACCCATTGTGCTTCCTAATACTCGTAAAGTATTGCTAACTCTTTGAGTAAAATATAAATGGAATCCAGAGAGAACCTGCTAATGCAAACAGAGGCACATTCTGATTAGAACACAGTCATTCAAATACATGGTGAATTATGTACCCCCTATTGTAAAATATAAGCAAATTATAAGTCACTAAGAAGTTCAGCGATCACATAAAGGTGATGGAAGTCCTTATATTTTTCAACCGGGAGTACATTATTTATATAAATACACAGGTTTCAATGAGTCATTTGACAGAAATTACATTACTAATCAACAATTATAACTGATGACCTCAAAAAGCAGAGTTTAGAAGGATATTGTTTACAGTATATTCGTGGCTTTAGTGTATTATAAACTGATACACCCATACATCGCTGCCAGCATAAGCATATTAAAATGCAAAAAAATAAAATAAAATGCAGAACTTTTAACAGCAGAAATGTATAATGACAGAATGAAATATGTTTGCTAAATAAACAAACTGGTTTAATTTACAACCAGGCCGCATACACATTATGGCAAAATGCTATGATGCATATACACACTGTACACATGATTCATGAAAGGACTGATGAACCTATTGCCCTGCAATGTACAGTATTACTGCCAGGCAAGGATCACAGAAAGGGTCCCCGAACAAACATACACATCAGGGATTGCTCATCTCATCCGAGAAGCTGTGGGACATGTGGCCTCCACAGGGAGATATACACACTTTAATTACACAGCCATCAGTACTGCATTTGTATTCTGATCACACAGCAAATGATTCCGCTATACACATAGCTCCTAGCAGCCGTCTGGGACCCCCAGCCTCTCACTCTTATCTTTATCTAGTGTTGGGAAGCTTTGCTGAATAAATAAATGTTTAACACAAAAACATATCACAGCTCACTCGTGCCGTACTGTATTAGGTGGTGCAGACATGAGACTTAGAAATGGCTTCTATTGTTGCTCTATTTAAATACTTGCTTAACTAGCTACCATAGTTGCCACTCCCTATCAACTTAAGTACACAGAGCTGGTCATACATGGGCTGATACAAGTTGATCCTCCAGACTGGATCGGCAGTTGGCTTGGGCATCGAAGCCTCCCAACAGCCTCCAATTGATATCTGATTGAATTGGCAAGGCTTGGAACTCCATTGCTAGAGAGCAACAACACACATTGATATGTTCCTGCCTGAAGGGTCTATTTAGACTGCACTAATGCAACTTATTTTGGAAGGTTCTCTGTTTAAATTCTTGCTGAACTAGCAATTCCATTGTTGGCACTCCTTAGGTACACAGCTTATAAAGCTGGTAATACATGGACTGATATAAGATGATCCTTCCATGCCAATCAGCAGCTAGCTTGGCATGGAAGCCTCCCAATGGACTCTGATATCTGGCTGCAAATTAAAAAGATATAAATTGGCAAGGCTTGGAAATCCATGGCTAGAGGGCAACAACACACATTAATGTGGTCCTACCCGAAGGGTCCATTTAGGCTGCAGTAATGATTGGATCTTCTCTATTTGACCCGAATTTCTGCAGCGAATTTCCGCATTTCCCCATTGGCGAATTGTTTCGTGAAACTTCAGCTAAAATTCGCCAGCAGAAAATTCATTGCGTGGCAAAAAAAGTCAGGGTCAACACAAAATGGGTGCAGTCACGTCCAAAAAGGGGCGACCGCATCAAAAAAGGGAGTGGTCACGTCAAAAATGGTCGCGGGTGACAAAAAAAGACGCAAGCGAATAAAAAATTGCACGGCTAACCCGTTTCACTTTTTTGCCCATTTCGCAAATTTTTCGGCGGAGCAAAACGGGACAGATTCGCTCATCACTAGTGGCCAAAATGGGTAGAGATCAGCTTGTTTGGCACCTTCCAAAACAAGCAGTCAACTTAATGGTACCTGCACACAGCAACTTTTTCCATGCATTCAAGGTGTTGTGGGGCATACATAATATTGTAAATATCCAAATATCCTTATAAAGCTTAAAGGTGGTGTAGATGTCTACAAACAGGTAAGGAAGCATCAAATAATACAATCAGTTATTTGTTGATCAGTCAGTGGTGTTTGCCCTGCATAGTCTTGTACCCTGTAAAGCTAGTATAATCCAGATTTACCGATTATTTGTTTCTTTTGGCAATAATTCTGCCTGTCCCATGTTTGCATTTGTGCTCCTTGCATTGTATTTTTAAAAATTTTAATCATTTATATATATACACATACAAACACACTCATGTATATATGCACAGTTGCTCAGTTTTGAAATCGGCATTTCAAAATACTTTGTAATACAAAAATGAAAAACTTGAACCTTCCTTGAATATAAGGTAAGGGGGCCAGGATAGCAAATGTCTCTAAAAATATACACTGCAATTTATTTATTATTATATATAACATGTAATAACATGTATTTATAAAAAGCCACCATATTCCACAGCCCTATACACTGGATTACTAGTTTAAATCCCAAAAATGATGTCAATTTACTCAGCAGTTTTCTCTAGTCACATTTGCAATTTACATAGTGTTTTGCTCCACTAATACCAGGCTTTTGACTAAACTGAGAAGCAGCAAACCATGTATTAAATTAATACAAGAGGAGCATAGACAATTACGGTCGCTGATACAAAATTGTTAACATCTCAGAAATTACTTAAAAAAGAAAATGAATGTAAATTGCAAAATGACTCCGAGAACTGTTCTGAGTAACTTTATACCATTTCATTTTTTAGGTCAAGATCCCCTTAGGTCTTGTTGTATGGGGTACACTAATTTGCTGTACTGTTGGATGCCTATGTAGGTTTCCTTTGATTCAGCGTATAATATATCTAGTAGTGCGAAGCCATGTAAGCTGCTTATTTAGTTCAAGTGCTGTGCTGGTGGAGTGAATGTGTATTATTTCCAGCAGTTCCATTGGCCATGGGTATCTTTCTACCTTAGTAAACTTGTTAAATAAGTATTTCAATGTAAACCCAATACCTAAAATGCTTAGAGACCTCATAAAGTACACAACTGACATCCAAAACTTTTCTCCAAAACATTAAGGACAGGTTAGTCTTAATTGTACTTAAAATGATAAAGAATGATGAAGTGGGTTTCTTCTAAGCATAATATGATGCCATGACAACACCAGATGTAACACAGGGCAGGGAATATGGCTCCATTAACTGGCACGTACGAATGACAGGCAAGTTAAGGGCAGGTAAGGGTGGGAGGGGCGACACCCACATACTTGCACCCGCTGCTCATCATTAATTTAGTGCTGCCAAATAGTGATGGGCGAAATGTTTCGGCAGACATGGATTCGTGGCATGCCGCACGTCCAAAAATTGTCGCCGGCGTCAAAAAAAGAATAGTCGCGGGCGTCAAAAGAATAGTCGTGCGACAAAATAATAGCCGCAGGCGACAAAATAATAGCCGCAGGCGACAAAATAATAGCCGCAGGCGACAAAATAATAGCTGCGGGCGACAAAATAATAGCCGTGGGTGACAAAAGAATAGCCGCGGACGTCAAAAGAATTTGAAAGATTCGCGAATTTTTCGGCAAAGCGAAACGGAACAGATTCGCTCATCACTACTGCCAAACATAGGAAATGCTGTACACACGGGGGTACCACAGATATCTATAGAAATTCAGAGAAATACAGGACTGGTCAAAATGCAAAAAAACATTTCATTTACTGTAGTAAATGACCCCTTTAGTGCAGGGAGGGGCACAAAGTGCAAAAGATACCCCAGATTGTGCCCATTTTTTGCACTTCTACTCTGCTCTGCTTAGGAAGACCTGCAAAAATCATCTAAGGTTTCTAACGTCTCATCAGTACAGTACAGTTTCTTTCTTCCAACAGATTCCCCTGACTAGATTATAGTCAGAAAACTGACCAGCAAATTACACTGTTGGTACAAATTACATTAGAAGTACATTTTTTTCGAATATTTTTTTTTAAATTGTTCTAATGTCTATTGTAAAAGTGTTTAGAAGAGCTTTTTTTGCATTCACTTGTTTTAAAGGTTTACATTTCCTTTGAAGGCAATGTAAATCCACCCCACACACACAAAACAACATTAACACATATTCCCTTTTCTATATGATGTTGGTGGATCAATATATTTACACCTTTGTTTGGTTTAACGATGAGGCATTTCATCATTTGGCACAATTCCGACTATTTGGCAATGAAACTGTTATTTGTGTGCTTCTACGAAAACGACCTTTTTATAATAATACATTTAGTACATTGTTGACATTTACCTGGCTTATGAAACTAATAAAACAAATGTGGTTTTTTTATTAATGTGTGTGCCATAGGTGGCATTACTAAAGATTTTATCTATAATAGAGACACCATAAAAATTCCATTAACCATCCTTTATAGGAGTTTTGATTATAGCTTAGCCCTCTAATGCTATCTTGCTTTTGTAGACGCTATTGCTCTACTGGATGAATTCGCTCACCAGAGAAAATAGAACACAAGAATCTGCAATACACAAATTCTACATTTTTTTTTATTACAATACAATTAGACTAAGGGGCAAATTTAAAAAAATGGTGGCAAAATTTGCCACACATCACCAGGCTTTGCCAAGTAAAAAATGACAACTTGAGGCGGAAATAATGGCGCATAAACACACACCTTCATAAATTTGGCATTTATTTTACACTGTTGTCTGGCTAATTTCATTTTACGCAGCATAAAGTATAGGCCCCCAACTGTTCTCCATTCAGGTACAAGACTGTTCCATATCTTTAATTCATTTTTTTTGCAACCGTTTACCACTGAACCTTGGTATGGTAAGTACTTTAATAATTGAGTGTCTCCTTCAAAGTGACTAGAGTGGACTATGACAAATGAAGTAGACACCAAGCATTCAAATCTGAGAACCACAACTGAATTGCAATGTGAAAAGGAGAGGTTGCTGGTTACTGGATTTACAGAAGCAAGGGCTTTATCCCTGGTCTGGATACAATAATAAATTTCCTTACCTATTTAAAATGTCTTCCAGTGTGTGAAATATTTGTGTGTTCTAAGCTACAGTACGTGGCACACCATGTTAAAATGAGACTAATGGCTTTGTACCTATGGAAACAGAGGTGAACTACGGACACCAACATGAAATCATCAGTTGGTCACCTCTCTGCTTTTTAGCTGCACAATCTGTTGATAAAAAACACTATAAAGGAATAAATATATCTATAGTACCCTGTAATGTCTTTAATTGTAATAAACTACAGGCACATCATGAATACATATGAAGGTGTTATTTCTACATTATAATATACAGTATATGTAGATCACAGTATCACTGAAGTGTGCCCCATGACCACAAATATTTTTTTATTCTGTGTTATCATTTTGGGAATTCATTCTTATTAGACAACCTCCCCACTAACTATGATAATTAGTGATGAGCGAATTTTTTCACCAGGCATGGATTCGCAGCGAATTTCGACATTTCACCATGGGCAACAAAAAAATAGACGCGGATGGCAAAAAACAATTTGCGCAACAAATACGTTTTGCGAATTTTTCGCTGTTTTGCTAATTTTCTTGCTGTTTTGTGAATTTTATGGCGAAGCAAAATGGGACAGATTCGCTCATCACTAATAATAATAAGTAATGATAATAATATAATAATAAACCTTAATATTATGCACTGTTTCTAGTGTATAGACTAGCGTGTAGTGTCTGTTGTATACTGGACATTCATTTTAATTCTTTAGAAGGTGTAAGGCAAACCATTTATATAAACATAAACAAAATGCTCATAAAATCCTCATCAGAGATGTAACTATGGTTGGACTTATGCTGTCACGGTCGGCACCCTAAACCAGAACTGATGCCAAGTTCCTTGGTCTCGGCTCGGCTTCACCAGTAGTGTGACCGCCTTTGGCTTCGGGAGGAGCCCTCAGCTACTCAGATGCCACCTGGACTTAACGAGAGGAACAAGGCGAGGAGTAGACTGTAGTTAAAGTCAGTTAGGCCGAAGATCACGGTACAAATAGGATTAGGCAAGTTCGTAGTCAGGCAGGCTGGGTCGAGGCAGGCAGTAATCAAGGATAGTCAGTCAGGCAAGGGTCAAACCGGATAATCAAACAGCAGGATGAGACAAAATCGGAGTCAAAGTACAAGCCGGGGTCAGATTATGGATATCAGAATAGTCAGGAGCAGGCCGGGTCAAAAACAGGAAAACACTAGCAGGAAATACAGGAACAAGGCTCAGGAAGGCACCAGGAATCAAATCCTATCACGGGCAATGAAAAAATGGCAAAAGTCCCTTTAAATGCTTTTGAATTTCGCGTCATTGTGCGCTGACGTCATCACGCCAGCGCGCATTCGCTTTAACATGCTTTAACGCGCGCGCACTTAGGAAGACTCCGGCGCATGGGAAGGACGGCGCGGCGGGCGTCCCCGCCGAGCCGGTAAGGCCCTTTTTGTTACATATGCTATCTCAAGTAATAACTGCTTACATTTACAGGTCTGAATCATTAAGATATACCCAACTCTACACACTCCATAAGTGCATTATATATATATTTGCCTGATTTTTTTTTTACTTTAATAGATTTCAGTGAAGTCAATACCAGAAAACAGTTTAAAGACGAGAAAAAGTAGCAATTGGTGATCGTTTTTTTATTTGCACTTTTCAATTCATTTTTAAGGACAAGCGTGCAATAGAATATATTCCTCAGGTAACAGCAGTTTTATTGAAAGCATTTTCTTGAAAAATACATTGTTCGTCCAAATGAAAAAAGGATTGCCAAGTGCTACAGTAATAATCTTTTATACATAACTATTTAACTGTAATACGTATGTTCTTAACATCTCCAGATGACCTCCTCTTACCTAATAACTTTTTAATAACAGATACTGGAGTCTCTTGAATGTTAGATCTTTCTAATGGTAAATTAAATCTGTACTGCATTTCAAACATTAAAAAACAAGTTAAAGAATGATAAAGTATACCAAAGTGTTAGCCATTTTCCCTTTCCACACCAGGAATACCCCACATTTGCTGGTAGTTAATGGGTTAGTATGTGGTTATAGGCTAAATAGTTGCTGTTCCCCTAAATCACCTATAAATGCTGAAGTGCAGGCTGCCTTGTGTCAGCTGTCTTTTACCACTGTGCGCAGCTCGGGAATAATTAACACAGAATCCTTGTTTTAGCAAATCAAAGTGCAATTAGTAGATTCAATAGCCTGTATCTTGCACCAAACTCAGCATTTAGTGAACAGCGTATTGACGGGCCTAAAATATTTTCCTACAGCCTTAACTTTCTAAAACTTGCACTCCATACACTCCACTCGCACTCCAAGCAACACAGCAGCTTTATTTGTGTTGCCTCACACGCATTTCCCTTGTTTTTCTTTGCAAACATTTGTGTATATGTTTGGTTAATATACTCCGTTAATCCACATTTAAGCAACATTACCCATAACAAAAAAGGACTAGTAAAAAAGTGGTAACCAGACATCATAGTCAATGGGGTTGCAGGAAATCCCAAAATGTATCCAACATCGCTCTTTATTGATATTTATTCTCAATGTAAGTGTCTGTGCTGCTGTTAGATTCTTTGAGCCAGCTCAGTACTACTGAAATTGGCTTCCCCAGATTATTTTAGTAAACTCAGATATACTGTGGACTTTATATAGATATGCAATGACTTTTCGGTAAATCAACAATGCAATGGAAAAGCACCATATAAAGGTTAAATCAAAGCTAAAAGAAAAATATTTTTTGAACAGGTATAGGACCCATTATCCAGAATGCTCGGGACCAAGGGTATTCTGGATAAGGGGTCTTTCCATAATTTGGATCTCCATACCTTATGGGGCTGATTTACTAATCCACGAATCCGAATCCCGAATGGGAAAAAATTGGATTGGAAACGAACATTTTGCGACTTTTTCGTATTTTTTGCATTTTTTTTCGTCGCTATCGCGAATTTTTCGTAGCCATTACGACTTGCGCGAATTGTCGCAACTTTTTCGTAGCCATTACAACTTGCGCGAATTGTCGCGACTTTTTCGTATTGAGCGCTAGTCAATGGCGGGCAAATCTTTCCGTTTTTTTCACAATGGCTACGAAAAAGTTGCAACAATTCGTGCAAGTCGTAACGGCTGCGAAAAAGTCGCGACAATTTATGAAAAAGTCGCGACGGCGACGAAAAACATTGCAAAATACCGCATTCGGACACTTTCAATCCGTTCATGGATTAGTAAATCGGCCCCTAAGTCTACTAAAAAATCAATAAAACGTTAAAACAGGATTGTTAGTATCCAATAATGATTATTTATATTACTACAGAGAAGAAGGAAATCAGTTTTAAAATTCAGAATTATTTGATTAAAATGGAGTCTATGGGAGACAGGCTTTCTGTAATTCGGAGCTTTCTGGATAACGGGTTTCCGAATAAGGGATCCCATACCTGTATATAACAGGGATAGGGATACAGAAAAGAAGAAAGAAAGGGAGGAGGGAATACAGCCATAGTTGAGTTTAGTCATTATAATACAATAACACTGAGGTAATATTACCATCATGGTAACCTGATTAGGTGGGTTTCCAACCAGCCACCCCACACCTTTTCAGATTTGTTGGGTCATATGTGAATTTAATCAACAGAAACATTTTATTAACATTTTCTATCCATACAGCATAGGGGCAGATTTAATAAAACTCTAACTAGAGAAAGGCTGGAATGAAACTGCACTTTATAGTAAGTTTAGGATAATGCATCTTGCTATTCAAATTGATAGGAGGCACAGGGAGAGTCGTCAGGAGAGAGCTACTGCTTCTGTGTCCCACACTGTTCTTTGGGTGTGTGAACCTATACCAGAAGCAATTACATCTTTAATTTTTCACCTATACAGTGATTGGCTCTATGAATACCATTTGATGCCTTTGTAATTCTCCAGCTGCATTCCAAGAATTTGTTAATGATATTTTTCGTGATCTTCTGGGACGCTAGGTGGTAGTATATTTGAATGATATTTTGAATTATTATTATAATCTGGCTACATAGGATTCGGCATAATCAATTATATACTAAGTTAGAGAAATGTATGCTTGAGGTTGAGGTTCCATCTGTCCATTTCTTGGAGTACATTATCTCTCAACGTGGGTTGGAGATGGATCCAGCCGAGGTGGAGGCAATTCTAAAGTGAGTGCAACCCCTTTCTTTACATGCTATTCAAAGATTTTTAGGGTTTGCGACTTAGTATAGACAAATTATCAAAGGTTTTTCTACCCTGGTGACCCTGGTCACTGCCCTTACCGAAAAAGGAGCAGATCCAAGTAAGTGGCTGTGAGGGCCTTTAAAAGAAGCATTTGCCTATATTGGTCAACAACAATCAAATAACCGTTTTTACACTCGATCCTATACCTTATACAAATTATCCATCCTTGCTTCATAATTACACTTTACATTTCCATAATCATTAAACCGCACTGATCATAAATAGTGTTGTCACGCACCATATCATCCCATAAAAATTGGAAACAGTAATATAACATGGCGCAGTAAGCATAGACGGTGGTGGTTCTACAACAACAAATTTACATTTCAGAAATGATTTCAGATTTTACCATAACATATGAACCTTAGCTTAAGTATGTGTTTTAATTATTATTATATTCATAAGATATTTGCTGTGTGAGTTTTTGACACGCTCTTAAGATTTTGTTTACTATGCTTGGCATAACACGCATTATAGGTTACTAGAACTGGAGCAAACTTTGCAACTATCTGTGCAACTATACTTTTACAGAGAGCCAGGGTCCAATGTTCCTTCTTAGCTGTTGACTCTTGCAGCACACATAGGGGCACATTTACTTACCCACGAATGGGCCGAATGCGTCCGATTGCATTTTTTTCGTAATGATCGGTATTTGGCGATTTTTCGGAAAATTGTCACGACTTTTTCGTTGCCATTCCGAATGTTGCGCAAAATCTGGCGATTTTTTCGTAGCGTTACTACTTGCGCGAAAAGTCGCGACTTTTTCGTAGCCTTCGCGCCGAGTACGAAAGATTCAGATTCATTCAAGCTTCAGTATGGTGACTTTTCTTGGGCCAGGTTGGAGCTGCAGGGTGCCATTGAGTCTGAAAGTCTGAAAGTTTCGCCCGCCGCTTACGAGCGCTCAATACGAAAAAGTCGCGACAAGATACGAGCGCATCATAATGGCTACGAAAAACTCGCGTTTTTTCGCGCAAATCGTATTGGTAACGAAAAAGTCGCGACGATTTCTGAAAAGTCGTAAAGGCGCCGAAAAAAAATCGCAAAAAATATGAAAAAGTCGCAAAATGTTCGTTTTCCAATCGGAATTTTTCCAATTCGGATTCGTGGGTTAGTAAATGTGCCCCATAATGTAGTAAATGGTAGAGCTGGCCACCAGTGTAGGTACCCAAAGCAACATTCAAATTCATATGGAAATGCCTCTATATATAACTAAACTATTATAAGTGCTCTTGGACGAATTCAGCATCATTCTGAGACTGAAGGCTTGGGAAGATAACTTGGTGGCAGATTATATTTTTGAAATTAAGAATAAGAACACCTAGAAACCAGCGGTTATTATTAGGGGACCTGTCACCCTAATGAATAACTCTAAGGGCACATTTACTAATCCCCAAATCTGAATCCCGAATGGGGAAAAAAACGGATTGGAAACGAAAATTTTGCGATTTTTTTTTTATCGGCGTCACGATTGTTTCGTATTTGTCGTGACTTTTTCGGCGCCATCGTGACTTTATCGTATTTTGCACGATTATTTCGTCGCCGTCGCAATTTTTTCGTATTGCGCTATAGTAAACGGCAGAAAAACCAATCCGAATGTTTCGTGACGCCGACGAACAAGTAGCGAGAAAAATTTATGATAAAGCCGTAACGGCGACGAAAAAGTCGCGCAAAATACGAAACAATTGTGACGCGATGAAAAAAATCGCAAAAATACCGATCATTGTGAAAAAAACGCATTCGGACGTTCGTGGATTAGTAAATGTGCCCCTAAATCTTATTTTGTCTCGTAATTCTAGCAAACTAAATGTTTTGTCTCATTCATTATTTTAGAACCCACAATTAGAGCACACGGGCAAAAGCCATTTCATGGAAACTGTTATGAAGGCAAGCTTTGTGTCATCCCAAAATCTAATGTATGTGCCAACCTGATGCCCATGCACTGGCTACACAGTTATAGACATGAGAAATGAAGGGGTATGAGAGGAGTGCAGTGACATCTAGGAAGTGTAAAATTAAAAGTAAAAGTGCTTGCCACTCCTCTATGCCTGATGCATAGAAGCGGAAAAGGCAGTGTATGACTAACAGCTGAGGTTTGTATATGATTTTTTATGTAGGTATGGACATTTTAATTAAAAAAATGCAGCTTCATATTCTGGGTGACAGGACAGGTTCCGTTAACATATATATTAGTATCCTTAGTTATATAGTATCTCATTTCACATAGCACTTTACAGTGATTATTCATCATTCCCATCAGTCCGAACAGAGATTATAATTTAAGAACTTTATTAGGGTCAATTTGCTTGCCTTTGTCTGACATACTGTAGAAAGTCCAAACATTCAATATTATGACAAATGGTTTTAGACTATTTCCAAAAATGTATTGATTTGTTGTCATTGTGTGATCATATTCATGGAGTTCAGAAGAAAAACCAAAACTGTAAATATTACCCCAATGCACACAAGAAGTTGTACACAACCTAGAATTTATAAAAATTGTGGTCCTACGCAAATTTATTTTGACTCTCTTTTGACCACTATCATGCAAAAGCATATGTAATTGGGGGGTTTGGGCATTACGGTGCTTTTGGATCTTTCTGCTTGGGGCAAAAAAAAAAAATGCCATAAATCATAGTAAATAGACATTTTGTTAAGTGAAACTGACTTTTCACAATACATTTCAGCTAGCTGAAATGTTTACCATAGCAAAGTGGCAGGTTGCAAATAAAACAACATATTATAGTGTTGCGTTACCATTACACCCCAAAGTTTTCTGCAGCTGAAACAACGGATTTGTTTAGCTGTATCAGAACAGAATCATCACTAAACTATACACTCTCTATAAGTGGGATTGTGAATTGCTCCTTTCAGACTGTATTCCATTTTCTTCTCTGGTGAAAAATCTAATTGTTTGCATCACTGGAACCAACCAGAACGAGGGTCCCTGGTGCTGTCACAGCTCCTGCCTCAAACTTGTAATTCTGCCCCTCAATTACCCCCGCAGCTTGCTTAGATCAGAGTGGTCATTGTGCATTTCAGCAGAGGTAAGGTAAAACAGCAGTTAATGTTTTAGGCTCTAAAGCTCTCTGTTACATGGCAAAGCTATAACTTGTACTACAAATCTCTATTTCATGGTCTGGGGACCCTCTGAGCCAGCCCTTTCCAGTCAAAACTAAGGGGCCCATTTACCAAGCAATTTTGAGATAAGGTCAGATTTTTTCTTACTTCTAGATAATTTAGATTATGAATGGGTTTTTGCCAGAACTCAATTTTTTCATTATTGTTTCCCGAAAAATTCGAGTTTTTAGAAAATAACTCCCATAAATTGTGATTTATTCACATTTAGTTTACTTTTTTGTGTAAAAAAATGACAGGTTTGATCCTATGGAGGCTTAGAATACAGTAGTAGAGGAATAGAATAGTCAGTGACAGCCTGTCCTTGACACATTTTCAAGGACAAGTTAATCCCCTCATTATTTCCAGTTTCACCCAGCTTCAAGGACAAGTTAATCCCCTCATTGTTTCCAGTTTCACCCAGCTTCAAGGGGAACCTTAATCCCTTTATTTGTTCAATTTCACCCAGCTTCAAGGGGAACTTAATCCTCTCGTTGTTTTCAGTTTCACCCAGCTTCAAGGGTAACTTAATCCCTTTATTTGTTCAGTTTCACCCAGCTTCAAGGGGAACTTAATACCCTCATTGTTTCCAGTTTCACCCAGCTTCAAGGGGAACTTAATACCCTCATTGTTTCCAGTTTCACCCAGCTTCAAGGGGAACTTAATACCCTCATTGTTTCCAGTTTCACCCAGCTTCAAGGGGAACTTAATACCCTCATTGTTTCCAGTTTCACACAGCTTCAAGGGGAACTTAATACCCT
This sequence comes from Xenopus tropicalis, assembly GCF_000004195.4. Lineage (NCBI taxonomy): Eukaryota > Metazoa > Chordata > Amphibia > Anura > Pipidae > Xenopus > Xenopus tropicalis. The sequence goes on along the minus strand of NC_030684.2, from coordinate 33,768,938 downwards.
CATTGTTTCCAGTTTCACCCAGCTTCAAGGGGAACTTAATACCCTCATTGTTTCCAGTTTCACCCAGCTTCAAGGGGAACTTAATACCCTCATTGTTTCCAGTTTCACCCAGCTTCAAGGGGAACTTAATCCCTTTATTTGTTCAGTTTCACACAGCTTCAAGGGGAACTTAATACCCTCATTGTTTCCAGTTTCACCCAGCTTCAAGGGGAACTTAATCCCTTTATTTGTTCAGTTTCACCCAGCTTCAAGGGGAACTTAATCCTCTCGTTGTTTTCAGTTTCACCCAGCTTCAAGGGGAATTTAATCCCCTCATTGTTTTCATTTCACTCAATTTCTAGGGGAACTTAATCTCCCCATTGTTTTCTATTTTACACTTTTAAAATGGAAATTAATCCCATCATTGTTTCCAATTTCACCCAGCTTCAAGGGGAACTTAATGCCCTTATTTGTTCAGTTTCACCCAGCTTCAAGGGGAATTTAATCCCCTCATTGTTTTCAGTTTCACTCAATTTCAAGGGGAACTTAATCTCCCCACTGTTTTCTATTTTACACTTTTAAAGGGGAAGTTAATCCCATCATTGGTTTCAGTTTCACCCAGTTTCCCAAGAATGAGTGCCAATGCTCCTAATATGCCTGCTGAAGCAATTCCTGTTTGGGAAAAATAAAGAGGATTCATGGAAATGAATGCCCGTGTAAACTTGAATTTTTCGAGTTTTAACAAGGCTTTCAACACGAAAAATTCAGGATTTTCAAATGTAAACTTGAAACTTTTGTACAAACAATTCAAGCATTATCGTGACATTTTATAAATACAGCAATGATCGAGTTTAATTCAAAGTTATACCATGTCAAGTTTATACGACTTTCAAGGCCAGAAAAAAAACAAATTTTAGTAAATGTGCCCCTAAGTCTTGAAAAAGTTTAAATGGATGTTGGTTTCCATGAATCCTCTCTATTTTTCCCAAACAGGAAGTGCTCCAGCAGCCATTTTAGGAGCATTGGCCCTCATTCTTGGAATATAATAAAGGGTTTAAAGTCTCACTTGAAACTGAAAACAATGATGGGATTAACGTCCCCTTGAAAACGTGTGAAATAGAAACCAATGAGGGGATTAAGTTTCCCTTGAAGCTGGGTGAAATTAAAAACAATGAGGGGATTAATTTGTCCTTGAACTGACTATTCAATTCCCCTACTATTCTAAGCCTCCATAGGACCCAATGGTACTCGACAGATCAAACCTGCCGAATTTTTTTTGACAAAAAAAGTTAACTTAACATTAATAAATCACGAATTATGGGAGTTATTTTCGAAAAACTCTTTTTTGGGGAAACTATAATTAACAATAATTAACTGTCCCCTTATTACCATGGCTCTGTCTGCAATAGAGTAAAACGGGATGAATTGTTTGGATGTTTTAATGGCGTTTGAGTCATAACAGAAAACGAACAGCAGGAAGGCTCAGTCTTCTGACTACCGAGTCTGTTGATATAAGGTCTATCCTGACTCCCTGCACTGCTTCCTACTTGAATTACAACCAGTTTGTTTAATGGAAACTATAGTAAGCTTTATTCATATAAATTATTCCCCTTTCTAGAATTTATTTTAAAAAGTACATTTAGTACTATTGCTAAATCTTCCTTTTAAAGAATAAGGTTTATTCATATAAATTATTCCCCTTTCTATAATTTATCTAAAAAAGTACATATCAGTATTCAAGTTGCCATACATAGCTTTTATATAAGGATCAGGCAGTAGATTAGATTAGCTATAAATTTATTCAGAATTAGACTTTATCTTTATTGTACAGATTCAGCTAGGATGTGTAACATTTCCAAATGTATTTATCCAGAATGCTCAGGACCAATGTTATTCCGGATAAGGGATCTTTCCGTAATTTGGATCTAGATACCTTAGGTCTAGTGATGAGCGAATCTGTCCCGTTTCGCTGCGCTGAAAAATTTGCGAATCTTTCAAAAGATTCACGTGCAACTATTCTTGTGACAATTTTTAGACACGCAAATCCATTTCTGGCAAAACATTTCACCCATCAGTACTTAGGTCTACTAAAAAATCAATAAAACAAAATTAAACCCTATAGGATTGTTTTGCATCCAATAAAGATTAATTATATCTTAGTTGGGATCAAGTACAGGTACTGTTTTATTATTACAGATAAAAGGGAATCATTTAACCATTAAATAAACCCAATAGGGCTGTTCTGCCCCCAATAAGGGGTAATTATATCTTAGTTGGGATCAAGTACAGGTACTGTTTTATTATTACAGAGAAAAGGGAATCATTTAACCATTAAATAAACCCAATAGGGCTGTTCTGCCCCAATAAGGGGTAATTATATCTTAGTTGGGATCAAGTACAGGTACTGTTTTATTATTACAGAGAAAAGGGAATCATTTAACCATTAAATAAACCCAATAGGGCTGTTCTGCCTCCAATAAGGGGTAATTATATCTTAGTTGGGATCAAGTACAGGTACTGTTTTATTATTACAGAGAAAAGGGAATCATTTAACCATTAAATAAACCCAATAGGGCTGTTCTGCCCCCAATAAGGGGTAATTATATCTTAGTTGGGATCAAGTACAGGTACTGTTTTATTATTACAGAGAAAAGGGAATCATTTAACCATTAAATAAACCCAATAGGGCTGTTCTGCCCCCAATAAGGGGTAATTATATCTTAGTTGGGATCAAGTACAGGCACTGTTTTATTATTACAGAGAAAAAGGAAATGAATTTTAAAAATCTGAATTATTTCATTAAAATGGAGTCTATGGGAGACGGGCTTTCCGTAATTCAGAGCTTTCTGAATAACGGGTTTCCAGATTAACGGAGCCCATACCTGTATTACATTGATTATTTTAAACAGCACAACAATGAATTGGTGAAATCCTACACCGAGAGCAATCTATAGCAGAGCTGGTCACTGTTATAAACTGATCATTCCAAGACTCCTAGCTAATACAATTCTTACTCTCAGAAACTGTTTCTGCGAGTAGTAAAGCATTACGGTCCCCATGCTATAACAAATAGTAGCGCTTTGCTTCATTTACTCGCATGGAGAAAGAATCAGGCGCCTGTGTTTTTCACTGTGCAAGTGAGCAAAGAAAAACATAGTTGTGAGACACGGGAGCTTCTGAGCGAAGTCTATGAAAGTCAACAATGTTATCAACAGAGCAGTTTATAGCAGATTCTATTGGAAGAAATAAAGCTGCTGGTCAATGGCTTAACCAAAACTGAGCTGTGTTTCTGTGAGGGAAGGGGGCTGGAGAAAGGTTTAGAAATGATCTAAAGCCTTTAAAAGCACTGACATTTTTATATATAAAGAGCTTACTAATATCAGGAAACATGTTTCATTTGCTTAGGGGGCAACCATGATTGGAAGGAGCTGGAAGGCATTGGTTGGGAGGTGGGAGACTGACTGAAATATTGTCTCTGTACAGCACATAAATCCTTATGCACAGCCAATGTTTGCTTTAAACCTTTCTGAAATGGTGCTCTATTTGAAACCCTTGCTAGAATAGCATTGGTTCATGAGCAATGTGTTGCTTACCAAACCCTTCGATGTTACTCTCAGTGGCCTCAAAGCAGGTGCTCATTTTTAAATTCCTGGCTTGGTTGCATAAAAACCAGTTGTACTGCCAAATAGAGCATTATTTAGGCTGCCAGTCCACATAGGGGCTACCAAATAGGCAATAACAGCCTAACAGAATATTTTTCATGTTTGTGTTGCTCCCCAACACATTTGAGTGTGACTCATGGGTAAAAAGGGTTGGGGATCACTGCTGTAAATCATATTCCCAAAAGGCACTCACACAACTACTGCAATATGCAATAGCTTGTGACTTTTATTAAGATTCCAGCAAACATTTAAAGTACAAGCCCCTTCTTTTTGTGCTCTTACAAAGTGTAAAAAGGTAAAGGTATTTAAGTGGGAGATCACCCCACTCATCAGGACACTCCTTTACAGCAGCGGGCTAAATGCTTACTGCGCCCAAGGCAGCATGTACCCCTCCTTTGTGCTCCTCCCCCTCTGCAATAAATTTTCCCACTGCCCTGCTAACAGCTCTGCATAAAGAGTGGCGTGGGAGACGCAGGTGGGGGTTGATAAGCGGGTCTGGGAAGAAGGGAGGTGAAGCATTGAAGTCCTGGGCTGATGAGGACGTATAGAGGGGCTAGAACACAAGGTAAGCAAGCAGAAGGGGTATGTGCCTAGCACCCCCCCCCCAACATTACACCCTAGGCATGTGCCTCTTCTGCCTACCATCAGTTCCAGCCCTGCTACCCTTGCACCATGTGACCATCACTAGAATTGCCATCACTAAAACTGAACCATGTCACCATCAAGAGAATGCATTAAAAATAAATTTATATACAAAACAAGTATATGAAGCCCACAGACACTTGCACAGTTTTGTGTACAGTTGATATACAATTACTGCATACTTGCAGTTTTAGGTTGGTGGATGATATTTTCTTTACCTGGTATTGAAGAAAATCTGGTTGAGATGTGACAGCTAATGAATATATGACACCCAACATTTAACAAATAGAAAAAATGCAAACATTCTCCAGTAAAGTAAAAGTTGGAGAGGTTGTATAGAAGTCTATGGGAATATTGTCTAACAACTTTATTTACCAGTTTACTGGGAATAAAGAAACAGAAGAAAAAAATCCTGTTATAAATGAAACTGCTCCATACAGACATGGTCAACGGATAAACAAACAGCACAGCATGAGATATTTTTTAGCCTCATTAAAAATGAATAGAAAGATTTGATTCTGGTCAGTGTGCAACTTTTTTTAACTCAACAAAACATGAACTTGACTATTTGATTTGAGGTTTTTCTTTAATAAGCTCGAGAAAAAAATTGAAAAGAATGTGAAAAGTCACTCACTTTATATTGGCTGCTATAGGTTGCACATATTTGTCCACATATTGGGCTAAAGGCTCTAGCAATGAACCTGGACACAGTGGGCCTACCTGGTGAATTGTGCAATGTTTTGTGTATTTTTAGGAGCAGGTAAAACTACCTTGTTGGCAGAAAAACACAATTTAACTGTATCTTTTCCGAAATGTAAAGAACTTACTGCTTTGCAGGGGGTGTCTTAGTAGTTATGGATAAACTCGAGTATTTGACAAAAGCAAAAAGACAGCTTTCTAGGCCTGGTCACTATAAAAAGAGATTAAGTATAATCTAGGGAGTGAGGTACAGAAAGTGATATCAGAGACAGAGACAGAAGATCTAGAGGTTTAGAATGTCCTGCTGATTGATCGCTGTACTATACCAGTGCTGTGCCTACTGTTGTACCCATAAATACATGAAATATGTACTGGAGCAAGACACACACCTTGGCACATGTGTCGAGGAAGAACTATTGGACACTATTAACCTTCATAATATGATCATTTACATTCTCCTGGATTGCCTACAACTTCTACTGACAATTATTTTAGATTCAAAGACAATTTCTATCGTCAAACTATTGGTGTTGCCCTATCGTTTGAAAACATTATGGTTCATCAGCTTGAAAAGCATGTCTTCTTGGAAAAAGAACCCTGTCAGGAACTATAATTCTATAATTGAACCCTGCTGCCTGCCGAGACTTCTGTCTGTCTTTTGACTTGCCACCTACCTGCCAGTCACATACCAGTGGCCAGACCTGTGAGAACCCCATAAATGCCTCAAAATAGGGTATTTTATATTTGTGAAGGGCATGTGGTATTATGGCATGACCCACAAAATCTCTTACAAAACATGGTAGAAGAGGCTAATAGGATTCATGCCAACATTACATTTACATTTATTAATCATGCTAGTTAATTGTAAGATTGAAACTGGTATACAAACCTGTAGACCAGAATAACATTTTGAATGCAAAAAGTTTTAACCACCCTTGGGTCACTAAAGGAAAGAATATCCTGGAAAGGTTCACTTGTTTTATTTAGTTTACTGTCATTGGAAAACACAGATGCTTTGCTTCTAAATGACTATGAAGATTTCCATTCATCCAGATCATGTTATATCTAGTATAAGTAAATCTACAGCAGCTAGACTTGAAGAAGTTTCACTACTCATCCGAGCAGCTTCTTCAGTTCAACTTGCTTCATTCTAATACAATGAAATATACATTTTACATACCCCTGGGTGCATACAACTCACAAGGTCACATCAGCCAATTAATGGACACAGTTCCATCTTTTACTCTCACACTTATTCCTGTTACAGTTAGAGCTTCTTGGTAGCATAATGTGTTAGTTTAATAAACTTTTACTACACTTTTCTGAGTTACTACTGATTACTTTTCTTTATAAATCCAGAGTGCCTGCCTTCTATATATTTTTGGATTTCCTAGATGGCTCCCTTATGCTGAAGGTCTGGGGCATGAGCACTTGGGCCCATCTCTGCTATGGGTGAGATTTCAACTACATTTCAACTAATTTTCACTTAGAACATATGTCTTTTTGTCTGTAAACAGTTAGAGCTTCATCTGGTCTGCACACAGACCAACCCAAAATGGTGTAACAATATTTACTGATAATACTATATAAACTAAGTGGCCGATCTGTTGGTTAAGTATTCATTCTGAAGGTATAGTTTTCCTTTGAATAAAATTTACCGGATACTAACTTCTTTTTACAGTATAAAAAGCAAATACATTTATTTGATATGATGATGCCCTTCATAACACAATGCTTATTACTACTTATAATGAAATTCTCCAGGAAATAATATTGAAAGTGACCTTTAAAGGAGACATATAGTCAGAAAAATGTGTACAATAGATCAACATTTTTTCATTACTAATTCCTTCAGCCACAGGTCAATGAAAAAGGCCCTCCATCCCTCTTGCTAGAAGGGCTGGTGTATAGTGTATAGGCTTTTCTGCAGAGTGCTACATCTAATGACTTCTCATTGGCTGCTGTAGACAGGAGTACCTTTAAAGGTAAGAAGAAGGCACACCAAACTCTTGGTAGAAAGGACCAGTGGGTCCTCCTAGCAGGAGATTGGTGTGACTTCTTCTTTAACCCTTGGGTTAGAATGGCTTTTTTTTTTTTTTTTTTTTTTTTTTTAAATGGCACAGAAAAAAAATGTTTGCAAGTATAAACTGATCTGACATTCCTTACAAACATTATGAATCTGCCAGTTTTCTGAGAAAATAGTGAATTATGATGTTCTCATGTTTCTTTTTTTAGGAAACGTATTTGTTTGTATTCATAAAGCCGAAGCTTGGAATCAAAAAGGCTTACGTCTTTGTCTTGCTTTTTGAAATGTACAAGAAATGTATTGATCCAAATTATAAAGGTTATTCTGAAAAGTTCAGAATTTAAGGTCACCTGTCAGTGCAGAAAAAATGATACCATTAATATTAGGAACAAACGTACAATGTGCCGGAGATCAATTTTTGTGTTGTTGCTGTATTTTGCAGCTCTTCAAGTTTGTCAAGTATAATGACAGGCATAAACATATGAAATGCTGGCCACATATCCATAACATCTTATATAAATAGTAATGTTATGTAATGTTCTAATGGACCCATACGTTCATATTTTACAAGCACTCTTAATAAAGAGCTATGCATGACTATTGATTTTGTTTTACAACATATTACTGTATTATACAGACGCTGAGTGAAATGTCTACAGTTGGTTCTCAAGAGTGTTTTGTCTAGAAAAGGTGCCCCCAAGACACGTGTGCCATAATTTGCTTTCAGCATACAGAGAAGGCTGTAAATATTCTCTGTATCTTCAACTATTATCTTAGAACTGCAAAATGATAGGTCAAAAACCTTGGTTTGTCAGTCATAATAAAATTCTCATTTGATATGATAATGGGTTTTTGACTGACTAATGCCAAGAAATATATAAATATAGTGTGTACCATTCAACAATTCATTTTATAACTGAATTAAATTGCACTTACAAAGTGACAAATTATAAAGCTTATTAAACAATCCCAAGATCAAAGGTATATGGCTCTTCCAAGGCACAGGTCATATGACATACGCACTTTGCACAGGGTCAGAATGGCGGGTCCAGGGCCCATCAGGGCTGCCACACCAGGGGCCGCCGCACCCCCCAAGGGGCCCCTGCCTTGGCCCCCACACCCACCACTGCCCCCCCAGCTGCCTGACCCTCTCCCCCAAGTGTACGTAAATTAAATCTTTCAGAGTGTTGGGGGAGGGATCTCTGCAGCCCAGGGAGCTCCAGCGGGGCTGGCTATGCAGATCGGGTAAGATCCTAGATGTTTTCCCCTGATGAGATGATGAATTACCACTTTCTTAGTAGTAAGAGAATTGTATACATTTCTAAACATATATATGTCAACACTAGGGGGCATTTACTAATCCACGAATCCGAATCACGAATGGGAAAAAAATCGGATTGGAAACAAAAATTTCTGAAGATCGCAAATATCACGAAAATGTTTACGAAAAAATCGTATTAGTCACGATAATATCGTATTGGCGATCCGAAAGTCACGAAATTTTCGTACCGAACAATTGTAAAACAACGGTAAAACCTTTCTGATTTTTTCACGCAAACGTCCGGAAAAGTCCTGCGACGTCCGAAAAAGTCGTGCGGCGTACGAAAAAGTCGTGTGAAAATACGCTTGGAGCATTCGTGCTTTTGTAAATGTGCCCCTAGAGGTACCACACTCTTTAGTCAAGGTGAAGCTTCTCCAGCTTGAACCGACATGAATACATAGACTCAACACCCTAAGCCCACATAGACTTGACATAGACATAGAATGAATTACTACAGAAATTTTACCTTAAAATGTTAACAAAACATTCAAGATCTTTGATTTGTACATGTTGCATTGATTCCTTACAATTTATGCATGTTTTATGTTGTTTGCAGGTACAATGTCTCTATTTCTTTGACACATATAAGTGCTATTTTGTCGTCCATGTCTTAAAGGAACAGTAACACCAAAAAATGAAAGAGCTTTAAAGTAATAAAAATATAATGCACTGTTGCCCTGCACTGGTAAAACTGGTGTGTTTGCTACAGTAACACTACTATAATTTATATAATAAGCTGCTGTGTAGCCATGGGGGCAGCCATTCAAGCTGGAAAAAAGGAGAAAAGGCACAGGTTACATAGCAGATAACAGATAAGTTCTGTAGAATACAATAGTGTTTTATCTGTTATCTGCTATGTGCCTGTGCCTTTTCTCCTTTGAATGGCTGCCCCCATGGCTACATAGCAGCTTATTTATATAAATTATAGTAGACTTTCTGAAGTAAACACACAACTTTTACCAGTGCAGGGCAGCAGCACATTATATTTTAGTTACTTTTATACACTTTCATTTTTTGGTGTTACTGTTCCTTTAAAGCTGTAGCCTTGTAGCTCTTATTTTATGAGGAAATCATTATCTGTAAATGAGTAAACATATTCTTGTGCAAAACTGGGTGAATAGTGCTAACATAGTACAACTGCAATCTGTTTCAAATCAGCTTCCTTTGGGCCTGGCTGCTGCTAAAAGTTTAAAGAAATAGGGCATCTGGTTTATAACTGCCTAAATGTCTTTGGGCCTAGAGTTGCCAGTGGTCAAGGGGTAAACCGCAGCAAATACCACCTTAAAACCTGACTAACCTAGTTAGTCTTTGTTAGTGGCAACTGCTACAGTTGGCTGCCAGGAAGCCAGGTGCCCTTTTGAAACAGATTTGAGGTCACTACAATACCTTAGCCCTTTTATAGTTAAGGAGAAATTGAAGGACTAGAGCCAAAAGCTCTGTCTGATCTCCCAGTGACTCTAGTCAATAAACTAGATCAAGACAGATTTTTGCTTCCAAAGGTGGGGCCTACATATTAAACCTCAACACATGTTCCACACCTGTGAGCAATGCAAGGCTCTAGACAAGCTGACTGGGAGATTTAGGGAACCCACCCAGACTAGAGGGTGGGCACTGTAGTACCAAAATGCTAATGTACTTCGGAAAGTGTAGTTGTGGTCCTTGCACTTTCCTCACAGTCAGTTGTGCATAAACTACTCCTTGCACTTCTGTATAGTTGAGCTGGGCACCACTTTTTTTCCAAATTGAGCTCTGCCCGGGGGATCCCTGGAGTTACTGCCATCCCTGAACCAGGTAGTGTCTCCAGGATTCTCTCAACATCCTGCATTGATTGGCACAGTTGAGTTGGACACAAATCACTTGCACGCTAAACACTGTAAATGATGTTAGGCAGACTAACATATAAAAAATATTTGGAACAAAGACCAATTTGGGATAAAGTGCATGTGAAGTTGCAATTCTTTCTGGTGAATAAGATGAAAGAGCATCACCCCACTGCTGCTGGAATTCTGGGAAAAAACCATGGCAATTGCACTTGAAATTGTACTTTGCTCACTGCACTTCTGGATAAACATGTATACTCATCCATCCATCCATGTGTATCCACTACTAAGATCAGTGCTATTTTAGTCACTGCACATCATTTTTAACTATATTAGTGCACTTAAACGTATCTTTGCTTGACTATAAATCAGGTAGAGGCGGCCACCTTGACCCTAACCCCCCCGTGTGCCAGCGTATGTATGCACGATGGTGTCGGAGGTGGGGAGTCCAGTGACCAGTGGTGATTAGGGTAAGAGATCCCAAACTAAGTTTAGGCAGAAGAGGTACCCTGCCTAACTCCACCCCACAGCAGGCAGATGCCTCGTCTGCCTACCCCTAGTGATGAGCAAATCTGTCCCGTTTCGCTTCACCGTAAAATCTTTCAATAGATTCGCAAAATGGCAAAAAATTTGTGTAACGGCAAAAATGTTGCGTGTCAAAAAGAATTCTTCTGCTGCGGGTGACAATTCTTTTGACGCGAAGCAAATTTTTTAATCCGTTTTGTAAAAAAATCCACCAATGGTAAAGACTGCAACCCACCACAGGTGAGCAAATTAGATTGCCACTCTAGCCTAAAGCTGTGGTGTGTGCCTGTGGGTGCAGCTGCGACTGAAGGATCCCTAGTTACATCAACAGACTGCCCCTTTGTGTGGCTGTGGGCAGCTAATGATGCAAGCCTACAGAATACAAATATTCAGTTTTACACAACAACTGAAGACTGACTGAGCAAATACAATATATTTGTATAAAATGCTTCAGGGACAGACCTGTTTGTCAAGGTTCCCTCGAAATGTTATATGACACATAATTACACAAAAAAGACATTGAATTTCCCACACAAGGTTGCTTTGTTGTGCTCATCATTTGCTTTATTATTTTTAGCATTCATCTTTAGTGGATTCTACTAAATAGTATATGTAATTTATATAGTATAAATAGTATATGTAGTTTGATACTGAGGGTTGGTAAATAGTATATGTAGTTTGATACTGAGGGTTGGTAAATAGTATATGTAGTTTGATACTGAGGGTTGGTAAATTGTATATGTAGTTTGATACTGAGGGTTGGTAAATGTATTAGTGCTGGGTTAGCAGTCGTCTCTTTGGCAGTACAGCTGTAATAGATGCTGCTTATCCTGAGTCTCGGTTGTTTCCGTGCCACTCTGTGCTTAGCTACAGAATGCCTTACATTGCTTTACTAGGCATGCATTACAATATCATGCTCCATTTTAGTAGAATAAAATGTAGCAAATAAATGATTTATACGATTTTAATATAGTGTACTGAGCAATACAGTTTTGAAACTCTTCCATCTCGCCAGGTACCCTAAAAGGTAAGAAATGTGCCATTTGTTTTCATGATAAAGATCTTTGCTAAGTGTATTGATTTATTATTTCAAGCACTTTAGATGAATATATTTTTAAAATGTTCCCACTTTCCTCCATGCCATTTCTCTATTTATATCTGCAGCTGCCAGGAATGCCATCATTACTCTGGGCAGCTGCCTCTGACAAGCTATACTAAATCTAGGAGCGAATAAATACAGACCTCTGTTACTTCAGCATAGAGGACACACAAACTAACAGATGCCAATGGAGAAACCAATCATTGTGCTATGCCAGCACCCTACTTGCGATGCTCTCACTGCTGTCATCTCCAATAATTCTCACAATAGCAAGTATGTTTTGCATATTTTGGTCACAATTGGTTATCGTCCTTTATTTGTTAAAGGGGTGGATAACTTTTAGTATATTAGAGAATATACTATTCCTAGCAACTCTTCAACAGTTCAATTTTTTTTTCCAAATTCAATAAAATAATCAATGTAAAAAGCTGAATCATCTGAAGGGAGAGTTGTGCCCCCCAAAACACTGATGTACCAGTGATCACAATAAAAAGGGTAAGCTCCCTGCCTGCATAACATATGGTGTGGGCGCAACTCTTAAGTATTCTCTATTGCAGCTACTGCACATGACTTTCCCTTTCTCATTTGCACACCATTAATCATACTGGTTGACACTATGATTATTGCTAAGTAAATAAGTGACCAAGACATTGACAACACATGGTAGCACTCGAGGAAATGCACAATGTCTGGTGGAGGAGAAGCAAACCACTCCAAATCTAAAGTTGACCTGATCCTCCAAAGCATTTCCCCTGTCTCTTTGTATGACTTACTCCCCATCAGTACAAAGCTGCCTAAAGCATCCTTGGACTCCTTTCTCCTGGTCACTGAAGATAAAGTGTCAAATCTTCTTTTAAAACATCTCCAAATGCTTTGTATCAGTGGTTCTGCTTTGACGTGGCTGGTATATTATCTCTCCAACAGTTTCTGACAATACCTCTCCATCTGTTGATATCTCTGTTGGGTTGCCTCATGCGTCTGTCAGAAGACATAGTTACATAGTTACATAGTTACATAGTTACATAGGGTTGAAAAAAGACCATTGTCCATCAAGTTCAACCCATCCGAGTAAACCCAGCACACAACCTATACTAACCAATCTATACACTCACATACATAAACTATATATACACAACCAGTAATACTAACTGTAGATATTAGTATCACAATAGCCTTGGATATTCTGCTTGTTCAAAAACTCATCCAGGCCCCTCTTAAAGGAATTACCACATTACCACATCACTAGGAAGGGCATTCCCCAACCTCACTGCCCTCACCGTGAAAAACCACCTACGCTGCTTCAAATGGAAGCTCCATTCCTCTAATCTAAAGGGGGGGCCTCTGGTGCGCTGATTGTTTTTATGGGAAAAAAGAACATCCCCCAACTGCCTATAATCCCCTCTAATGTACTTGTACAGAGTAATCATGTCCCCTCGCAAGCGCCTCTTTTCCAGAGAAAACAACCCCAACCTCGACAGTCTAACCTCATAGTTAAATCTCCCATCCCCTTTACCAGTTTAGTTGCAGTCTCTGCACTCTCTCCAGCTCATTAATATCCCTCTTAAGGACTGGAGCCCAAAACTGCACTGCATACTCAAGGTGAGACCTTTTCTCTCTTTACATTCTGTCTCTTTGTGACCTTAACCCATCTTTTCAGTTCCCCTATCACCTTTACGCATATGACACACAGATCTTTGTTTCTTGCCCAAATCACACAATGCCTTCCTGTCGTTTGCATCTTGGATGCCTGCTTGCCACCTTAAGACTAACATGTAAAAGACGGAAATGTTTATATTTCCACCAAAAACATTGTGAAAATATGCCCCTCCACTACTAACCTTTCTCTTTGATTGTGCCTCACCTCTAAAATGCTCTACCATCTTGTATCAGGAAAGCTCCCACACTAAAGGGAGAAGTTGGCTGAACCAATGGCTTTCCCAGAGCAGTGTTTATACTGTTGCATTTAATAGTTAATACAATATCTAAACTTTTATACAAAGATTATAGTTGCTGCAAAACTGTGTGTAAAGAGATCTGTAAAGAGATAAAATTATGTTTTCACCCACAAGTTTAGGCCCTATGCAAGACATAGTTACATACAGTAGTTACATAGGGTTGAAAAAAGATCAGTGTCCATCAAGTTCAACCCATCCAAGTAAACCCAGCACACCTAACCCACACCTACCAATCTATACACTCACATACATAAACTATATATACAACCACTAGTACTAACTGTAGATATTAGTATCACAATAGCCTTGGATATTCTGATTGTTCAAGAACTCATCCAGGCCCCTCTTAAAGGCATTAACAGAATCTGCCATCACAACATCACTAGGAAGGGCATTCCACAACCTCACTGCCCTCACCGTGAAAACCACCTACGCTGCTTCAAATGGAAGCTCCGTTCCTCTAATCTAAAGGGGTGACCTCTGGTGCGTTGAATGTTTTTAATGGAAAAAAGAACCCCCCCATCTGCCTATAATACCCTCTAATGTACTTGTACAGAGTAATCATGTCCCCTTGCAAGCGCCTCTTTTCCAGAGAAAACAACCCCAACCCTGACAGTCTAACCTTATAGTTTAAATCTCCCATCCCCTTTACCAGTTTAGTTGCAGTCTCTGCACTCTCTCCAGCTCATTAATATCCTTCTTAAGGACTGGAGCCCAAAACTGCACTGCATACTCAAGGTGAGGCCTTACCAGGGACCTATAAAAGGGGCAAAATTATGTTCTCATCCCTTGAGTCAATGCCCTTTTTTATACAAGACAGCACTTTATTTGCTTTAGTAGCCACAGAATGACACTGCCTGGAATTAGACAACTTGTTATCAACAAAAACCCCTAGATCCTTCTCCATTAAGGAAACCCCCAACACACTACCATTCAGTAGATAGTTCACGTTTATATTATTTCTACCAAAATGCATAACTTTGCACTTATCAACATTGAACCTCATTTTCCATTTTGCTGCCCAGTTTTCCAATTTTGTCAAATCACTCTGCCAAGCGGCAGCATCCTGCATGGAACTTATAGTTTTGCACAATTTTGTGTCATCAGCAAAAATAGAAACAGTACTGTCTATGCCCACCTCCAGGTCATTAATAAACAAGTTAAAAAGCAAAGGACCAACTGACCCCTGGACAATGCTTTATTTCCAGTAAAAGCCGCCACAGTTTGTTATCCACAAAAATCTTCATACCCTTCTCAATTAGGGAGGCCAGACGAGGTGTAGGGCGGATATTTTCGGCAAGTGGAAAAGCGCTTGCTGAAAATTCCACCCTATGCCTCCTACTTGTGCCTGCACCTGAATGAATGGAATACGCTCGAGTGCAGGCACATGTAGCGGAAATACGCATAAAACGCGAGAGTTTGAAAGTCTTGCGTTTTTATGTATATTTTCGCTACATGTGCCTGCACCCGAGCGCATTCCATTCATTCGGGTGCAGGCACATGTAGGAGGCGTAGGGCGGTATTTTCAGCAAGCGCTTTTCCACTTGCCGAAAATATCCACCCTACGCCTCGTCTGGCATTAGCCTAACACACTATTATTAATGTATAACTAACATTTAAGTTATTTCTACCAAAGTGCATAACCTTGCATTATCAACATTTCATTCATTAGCATCTTTAGCATATCTTTTCTATTATTACTCTTTCAAAAGCTTTCCTACCATCAAAGTCAAAGTAATAGGCCTGTACTTTTTAGTTTTTAGAATCTCATATTAAATAATGGTACTGCATTAGTAATTCACCAATCTCTCGGCAACATACCAGACACCAAAGAATCCTGAAAAATAAGGTAGCAAAGATAGCAAACAGAGAGCTGGATTCTTTTAGAACCCTGGGGTAAGTGGTATGTTTTAGTATCTTTCTCCTCAGCCATCAATTGTTAAATTATTAAAACTGGGTCCATTAAAAAGGAAAACTTAATTCACTGTTTCAGTGTAAACAGATATCTCATCAAACAATTTACCTGCCTCTGATAAGGGTTCTATCCCTTTACTAATTTATAATCATTTCTGATTTATTTTATTCTTTTTATTCTCTATTTAAATCTGACTGATTGCTTTATTAACTTAAGGGAGTTCAGCAGCTTTCTGAATGCTAGGGTCCAATTTACTTTAGCAAGCAGACATTTATTGACACTGAATCTCATCAGCGAACTTAGCCACCCAGATTGCCAGCTTGCCAAGATCCTGCTGCAAGGATTTTATATCCTGGATAGAATTGATTTGTTTTGTTCTGCAGCCATTTCCCTATCCATGTGCAACTTTGACTTCACTAAGATCAATGCACCTCAGCTTAGAAAGCAGTCTTTCAGATCCAAATAGACCACATCTACTGCAACCCCACTGTCCAGCTTCTTACTAACCTAATCATAAAAAACAATTAAATTTGTCTGACATGACCTGCCCTTCATAAAGCCATGCTGATTACCACTCATTAATAAGCCTTCAACACTGCATCAACTACTTACTAGATTGAGCTGAACCAAACGGTGCAACTATTGCAGGGGTCTTGGCTCCTCTACTGTATATACTGAAGAAAAGAAGTGATTTAGCACATTTGCATTTTTCCTGTATCCATTATAATAATATTGTTACCATTCTGAATTGAGAAAGCCAGTCTAGCCGGTACTGTGTGGCCTAGTAGAGAATGCTAGTTGTGTTGTGAATATGTTAGAAAATATAGAATTACACAGAGTGGGATCTTGTACTTTGTCCAACATACAATAACTGTGCCATTCACATATTTTTTTACAGTTTCACTAATTTTTCAGCGAATTCGCTTATTGTAACTAAAGTTATATTTCTTTTTGTCTCCATAGACAGAAATTGGAGTGAAATTGTGAAAAATGTGGCGTCGCTTTATACCGTGTTTACCTTTTCGAAGGGTAAGAACTTTATTCTTTTAACTCTATCACACATTTAGTTCATGCTATTCATAGCCTTGCTGTATAATATAATAAAGTATAACAGCATCTCCACTGAAAACATAATAGGTTTTGTGTTTATATGGCACGGTCTATTGAAAATTTAATTGAAAACAAAATGTATATAAAATGTGATTCTTTTACCTAGAAAAATACTACCGATAGTTTTATCTTCACCCTTATATATTTATTTCGACATTTTATTTTTACTGAGTTAATTTTGATCACTATTGTAGGGTGACCAGAATCACTTGAAAATTCAGGGCAGCACTGATTGGAGTTTAAGACATGTCCCTGAATTTCCAAGTGATCTGGTCGCCCTATTGACGTACCCATTGGTATATTGAGGTAAGCAGACAATAACTGTTTAACACAATATAAAAATCATACATTACTCACTAATTATCCTATTCGAGCCATTGCATTTACAATTTGTTTGCCTTTTTGCTTATTTATTTTTGTAATAAAACTTGTTTTTTTTTTCTCTCTAGATCGAACAAGATGATGTCGGTACAGACATCATGGTAAGCAGAGAGGAACCGGTTAACACAATATGATGATCACAATTTGCTCGCTATTTGTGCTATTCCAGCCATTTTTTAATTACAATTATGTTCTGCCATTTTTGCTTGTTTATTTATGTAATAAAACATGTTTTTATTTTTCCTAGAAACACCAAGATGAACGTACCGACGACATCATTGTGGTAAGCAGCAATTTGGGCAAAACAAATGTAAAACATAATAGATTTTTATTGTTAAAACCCTTTTTTTTAATATGTTTTGTTCCCTGGCCTTCCCTTCAACTTTGAATTGATATCAGAATAAATTCATGTACTGACTCTGCATTCATTTAAGCACATGAATGATATCTTCTCAAAAGCACTTTTTCCCAGTACTAAACACATCTTTAGTCATTTTGTGCCTTATATAGATCTTGATAGATAATAGGGCTTTAATTCTATAAAATAATGTCACTTTTTTATCTCATACCCAGGCTCTTCCAGAGACCACCCAAACCTGCCTGGTAAGCAGAAAAGGAGTTTACACCATACATTATTGTTCGTTTTCATGAATTGCACCTTTGTGTGTAGTATTTTGCTGATTTTCCACTTTCCAGAAATGTGGGAATCTGATCTATTTTTCTCTCTTAAGGCCCCCATACACGGGCCAATAGAAGCTGCCGATATCGGTCCCTTGGACCGACTCGGCAGCTTATCTGCCCCTGTAGGGGCAGAAACGAGCGGGCTGGCCGAGCGATATCTGGCCTGAAATTGGCCAGATGCCGATCGGCCAAGTTAGAAAATCCAGTCGGATCGGGGACCACATCGGCTGGTTGATGCGGTCCCCGAACCGACTGCCCCATGGCCGCAAATGTAATCCGATCGTTCAGATTATTTTTTTTAAGGCACTTGCTACCCGATATCGCCCACCTGTAGGTGGGGATATCGGGTGAAGATCCGCTCGCTTGGCAACATCGCTAAGCGAGCGGATCTGCCTGTGTATGGCCAGCTTTAATCAGGCTCCATCGCTTGAATGTGGCAATGCCCTTTGCCAAGTGAGTAAAAAATAATAGAAAAACAGTCTCCTATATTTCCATCGATATTACATACGTTTTTTCATGTCTAAAGAAAAGCTAATTTGATAACATGTCTTTTTATCTCTTAACCAGGAAACACCTCAAGCCCCTAGTAATAACAACTGCCAGGTAAGTAGTAAAGAAACAATTATAAATAGTTTTATTTTCTGAAACTAAGTTAATGAATGGTAATGAACTACAGAACTATAGTAAGTTGATCCCGTAACTAATCGTATCCCTCTTCATCAGGAGGAGCCAGTGCAGCTGAATCCTGGCAAGGATATCTCACAGGTAAGCATAAGGCTAAGAGATAGGAATAAGTGATTTTGATTTGCAGTTATCAGCCAATCAGCTTATTTACAACAGAAATCATACAACCTTGCTCATCTTTTCATTTCCCTTTCTTAACCAGGAGCACTCAGAGACATCAGGTGCTGAGACTTGCCAGGTAAGAAGAAATAATATGATAAAAATACCAGAATATATATTTTAGGGAATAGGCAACCCAAAATAAAAGCAAATATCTAAATGTTTATCTGCACTCATACAATTTAGTAGTATGATATGTATACCGCGGCTCAAAATCCTCATTACTACATTGAATTGATCTGATATGGGCCTTTTTCTTTTCTTAACTAGGAGGAGCCTGAGGAACTCGATGACGACAACATCTGTCAAGTAAGTAGAAGGGAAGGGAGTCATATTTTGAAAATGACGCCACTCAGTATGGAATTACTTTCTTTTATACAAGTTGCATTTCAGACTGTTTTGTGTGGCTAAGTTGATACAATATTATTCTTTTTTTCCCCAAAACTAGGAGGGCCCAGGTGATATGGTGGCTCTGGAGCTGCACCATCCGACCACTGAGGTAACCAGCAAAGACAATTATATTAAAATTTCAATCCCAGCATCCCAGAGTAAATGTAGTTTTGTGTGGGCCGAATTAATGGGAACAGTTTTTATATGTTGTGTTAGATTGCAATATGCAGACTGTAGTCTAAAAATTTTTTTTTTTTTTTTTTTATAATTCTTTCTTTATTGGTTTTTTTAGGAGGGATACAGAAAGGAAGAGGGGCGGGGAAAGAGGGGAAAACAGAGAAATTTGCAGACTTTGTCATTTTGGTAAGTATAATAATCAGGTGTTAAACAGGTTTATGCATATTTTACAAAAGGGTTATCAATTAACATATTCATAATGCAAATACAAACAGTACATCTTTTGGGTGATCAGACCTGGTAGGGTATACCTGAGGAGAGGTATTAATGATAATGATAATGGTGGTCCTCTAGGCATGTTAGCATAGTTGTTTTATCAGATCTCAGTTGTTTTTGTACCAGGGTGCCCAGGTTTTCCTTAGGTTAGAGAAAGTGCCATGTCTCATGGCCTTAATCTCTTCAAATTTTTTGATTTCTTCCATAGTGGAGAACCATTCTGAGATGGTAGGGGGGGATTTCTGAAGCCATTTCTTAGGGATTAGGGATTTCGCTGCTTGGACCATAAAGAGCAATAATTGATTTGTAACCACTTGGTTTATCGTAGAATCATAGTGTAGTACTATTAAGGCAGCAAGATTAACCTTCGGGTGGAGTGGGACTGTTCTTTGTATTATTTCCATGACATTGACCCAGAATGTTTTAATTTTTGGGCAGTCAAACCAGATATGTTTATATGTGCCATTTTGGTTAAGGCATCTCCAACATAATTTTGATACATTACTAAACATTTTGTTTAGTCTAATGGGAGTATAATACCATTGAGAGATTAATTTGTAATTTGCTTCTTGGGTTTTTGATGATATGGAGCTTTTGTGCATAGATCTATAGATCTGTAACCAGATCTTGGAGTTAATATTAATCCCTAGCTTTGTCTCCCATTTATATTCCAAGGTTTCATCTCTACAGAGAGAGTTTTTTATTAACCCTTTATAGATTGTGGATAGTGGTTTTTTTATTTTGCTTGAGAGGTGCATCATTTGTTCCCACCATGTGACTTCTCTGATTGCTTTAGATAGGTTACTGGAAGTACAGTAATGATGTAATTGTCTATAACACCATATGTCCCTTGGGCGAGTATGTCTAGACTTCTGTATTGTTTCTAGGGGTAGTAAGCCTTTGGCAGATAGTAAGTCTGCTAGGACTGTTGTTCTATTGTTGGTCTCGGCCCAGTGGTCAAAGGTTCTTTTCTCTAGGCTTGGAGGGAAGTCTAGATTATTTAGTAATGGAGTATTGGGAGATGGGTGGGGAGATATTCCCCATTCGT
The DNA here is from genome assembly GCF_000004195.4 of Xenopus tropicalis. Classification (NCBI taxonomy): domain Eukaryota; kingdom Metazoa; phylum Chordata; class Amphibia; order Anura; family Pipidae; genus Xenopus; species Xenopus tropicalis. Next base: position 33,748,389 of record NC_030684.2, on the reverse strand, counting down.
CTCTTATTTCTAACCAAATCTTTAGAGTAGCTCCTATGAGTGGATGGTGATGCAGTTCTTGTGGGATATTAGAGGGGAGAGCCCAAATCAGGTTGTACAGGGGGACTTTGCATAGAAGTTGTTCAAGCTCGAGCCACATTTTTCTTTTTTCTATACCTGTTTTCCATGATAGAATACGTTGTAGATGAGTAGACACATAGTACATATATATATCTGGTACTGATAGTCCTCCGCTATCTTTATGTAAAATTAGCTTACTATATTTCTGTCTAGGTTTTTTGTTGTTCCAAATAAATCTGGAAATTATTGCTTTTACTTTGCAGAAGAAGGATTTGGGTATCTTAATGGGTAGTAGTTGGAGAAGGTATAGTATTTTGGGTGTGATTATCATTTTTATCACTTAGATGCGTCCGAACCAAGATAATTTATTGTTATTTTCCCATTTTTTTAGTGTGTTTTCAATTTCTGTTAGAAGGGGTAAAAAATTATAGGAGTATAAGGTTGTAAGATCTTTTGCTATGTTTGCTCCCAAGTGTTTTATTGAAGTTTTGGCCCATTGGAATGGAAAATTTCCTGCTATCCGCTTTTGTTCCTGTGGTGGTAGGTTAATACTTAGTGCTTCAGATTTGCTCGCATTGATTTTGAAATTTGATACTACTCCAAATTTGTCTAGGAGATTCATTATGTTTGGTAGGGCTATATGGGGTTTAGTAATAAAAAGGAGAAGGTCATCTGCAAAGGCTATTGCTTTATGTTCTTGATGTCCTAATCTTATTCCTGTTATGTCCTTATTTAATCTGATATGTGATAATAGTGTTTCCATAACAAGAATAAATAAGACCGGGGATAGGGGGCACCCTTGTCTGGTGCCGTTGCATATATGGATTACTGGAGATAAGGTTCCGTTAATTCTAATTCTGGCTGTTGGGTTAGAATATAGGGCTAGTATTTTCCCGGTTGTTTGTTCGCCTAATCCAAATCCTAATAGAGTATATTTGAGAAAGTCCCAGGACACCCTATCAAATGCTTTTTCAGCATCGGTGGTGAGGAGCATACTCGGTATTTTTGTTTTTTGAGCATGGTGTATTAGGGAAATTAGTCTGGAGGTGTTATCTTTGCCTTCTCTAAAGGGGACAAATCCCGATTGATCAGGGTGAATTAATTCGGGAATAATAGTTTTAATCCTATTGGCTAGCAATTTAGCATAGATCTTAAGATCGATATTGATCAATGAAATTGGCCTGTAGCTGGCACATAGTAGTGGGTCTTTGTTTGGTTTGGCTATTATGGTTATATGCGCCTCTTTTGCTTGGTTAGGGAAAGTCTGATCTAGGTTTATTGAGTTGAAGTACGTAGTGAGGTAGTTTACTAGGTCTGATTGAAACTGTTTATAGTAAGTGGCACTAAATCCATCGGGGCCTGGACTTTTGTTGTTTGGGAGTTCAATTATAATTTTATTTATTTCTAGAGTTGTAAATGGTTCCTCTAGTTTCGAGGCTTGTGCTTTAGATAGTTGGGGAAGGTGCGCTGAGGATATGAATTGTTTAATTTTGTCTATTTCGGATCTAGAGTTAGTTCCTGTTTTAATTCTATATAATTTTTGATAGAATTCCTGAAAGGCGGCTGCTATTCGTTTTGTACTTTGATGTATTATTTGGTTTTTGTCTTTTATAGCTGTGATATGGGTTTTGTCTTGTCTGCTTTTCAGAATGTTGCTAAAGAATTTATTGCATTTACTATTGTATTCATAAAATCGCTGTCTAGTGCCTAAATAGGCTTTGTAGGTTTTAATATCTAGTAAGGCTTTCAATTGAATTCTTTTAGATAGGAGATGTTGATATGTCTGTTTTGCTAAAGATTGTTTATGGGTTTTTTCTATTGTTCTTATTTCTTGGATTAATTTGTCTATTTCTTTGCTTCTTTCTTTTTTTATTTTAGAGCATAAGGCTATAAGATGGCCTCTCATAACACACTTGTGTGTTTCCCATAGAATGGCAGGATTCGTGTCAGGTAAGTCATTTTCTTTAAAAACTTGCTTAATATGATTTTGTATTATTTCTATATTCTTTGGATTAGTAAATATATGTTCATTTAATCGCCATAAGAACTCTGATTTAAGGGTGTTGGGGATTTCAAATGATATTTTGACTGGAGCATGGTCAGATATGGTGGTTTGTTCTATGTTGGCTGCTTTTAAGTAATGTAGCCAATTTTGGGACATCCATATGTAGTCTATTCTTGCATAACTATTGTGCACCGGGGAGTAGTGTGAGTAGTCCCTTTCTTTAGGGTTTAGACATCTCCATGTATCTATTAACCTTAAGTTATGAAAAATAGCTTTCACCTTTTTTAAAGTTTTATATGATAGATTATGCTTGCTAGAGGATGAGTCCACTAGTGGATTCAAAGGGAGGTTTAAATCACCTCCTAGTAACAGCAGGCCTTCCGTGAATGTTTCGAGCTGGTTGGCTATTTCTGCCAGTAGTTTTAATTGGCCTTGATTAGGCAAGTAGATATTGGCTAGTGTGACTGAAGTGTTGGCTATTTTACCCTTTACAAATAAGTATCGGCCATTTTTGTCTTTTAGCGTTTCTGTATGAGTGAAGGGTACATCTTTATGTATCAAAGTCATGACCCCTAATGATTTTTTTTCGGGGTTATTGCTAGTGAACATTCGTGTGTAGACTTTTGGTGTGATATGAGGTTGGTTACCTGCCTTGAAATGTGTTTCTTGTATAAAGACTATTTTTGCTCCCAGCCTATTACATTCACGCAAGACCTGTGATCTTTTGACCGGTTCATTTAACCCATTGACGTTATAAGATATAAGAGAACATATTGCGTTAGTTGACATTATAATTTTTTAAAACATGTAGCTTAAGCATATCAATTACCATAGACATAAGAAAATGTAGCAGTGGTTCTGGTATTTCCCTTAGCAAAATGATGCATAGTAGGAGAAGTCTGAAACTTATTGAACTGGGGATATAACTTATGTACAATGATTTGCCGTTTGGCTGAAATACTTTCTTTGAAACCGCTCTTTGTAATGTGGGGGTTTGTAGTTCACCCCACCTAGTGAGAGCTATATGGTCTACTGTGATATCTATGATATCTGGGGGGGTTAGTGATGGCCTAGCGGAACGGGTGGCTAGTGCTTCACTTAACATCGTTAATCAGCACATTTCTTGAGACTGCCGACTGCTGTAAATAAAGAATGTTAATACCTAACATGGTATAACAGTGCAACATTTTAACATGGGTTTAAGAGTGATATATCGATACCCTTTAGTTGTTATTGCCTTTAGTGCTTAACTTGGTCAGTCTTTTGTTCTTTTGGGTGTTGCTTTTAGGTTATAGTCCTTAAGGAGTCTATGTTTCGGGGTTCTTGGTGTGCGTCTTTGCAGAGGCATTTCCCTCCATTCGTTGTCAGTATCTACATCAATTTGAGTGAGGTCTTCTTCCTCTTCTATCCATCCTGGTAGGGGGATTTCCTCTAGTTGTAGTTTGCTGAAGAACTCTTTAGTGTCTCTAGGTGTTCTGAGGGTGATTTGCTGACCATTTTTGGTTGTTATTAGGCAAAACGGGAATCCCCAACGATATTGCACATTGTTAGCTTTTAGTAAGTCTAGTAAAGGTTTTAGTTGCTTCCTTTTGGTTAATGTATATCTGGATAAGTCTTGGAACAGAGAGATTTTTTGATCGTCAAAATTTATTTTTGTTGCCATTCTCGCTTTATTAAGGATTTCTTCCTTGGTCTGGAAATCATGTATACAGCACAGTATGTCGCGTGGTGCCTCTGGGGGAGCATTCCTGGGTTTAATAACCCTGTGTTCACGATCAATTTTAATGTCTGTGTTTGCTTCTCTTCCCAGTAAGCTGTTAAATGTTTGTAATAAGGCTGTATGGATTTCCTCTTTAGTGATAGTCTCAGGGACCCCTCTGACCCGTATATTGTTTCTCCTGCTTCTATTCTCAATATCGTCTATGTGACGGTTAGCTTCATCTAGCTGGGATTTTTGAGTGTGAATTATGCCCCATAGTTTCTTTTGATTGCGGAGTACAGTACCTTGTTTTTGTTCTAATGCGAAGGTTCTTTCCGCCATGTTTGAAAGGTCCGTTTTTATTTCTTGCAGTTCAGCTCGTAGACTGTCAGTCGATTCCCGTAGCAGATTTTTGATGTCCTCCTTCGTTGGAAGCGCTTTCAGGTAAGTTTGAAGCGGGAGTTCGTTGTCGCTTTCTGGGTCTGAGGAGTCCTGGGCTTGTTGTGCCTGCATGCACTCGTCTGTGTCTGCTGCCGGCGCCATTTTGTTAGCGTCGCGGTCAGCTTTGGAGTGTTTAAATATCGGTGCCATTACTTTTTCTGGTGGTAATGATTTCTCCACCGCTTGCCTCTCTCTCTCCGGTTTGTTTTTATGAGTTTTCCCCATGTTAAGTGCAGATTTGTCGGCTTAATGTCTCAGTCTGTGCGGAGCTCACTTATCCTGCTGCCATACAGTTCCGTGGTCAGCCACGCCCCCCTGTAGTCTAAAAATTTTAACTGACTTTAATCCGCTTTTCCTGTCTTTCCAACAGGAATCAGAGGAGGCCAGAGATGATGTAAGCAGAAAAAAGACTTTTACAAACTTCATTTGCCCTGTGAAATATTTGTTTCTGATCTTGTCTCTTTTTTTAACCAGGATTCAACATCAACATCATCTCTCCACTCCTGCCACTGCGAGGTAAGCAGAAAATAATGAACAGAAAAGTACAATTAAAGAAATTTTAAAGATTTGTTTTATAATATTTTCTACTAATCTGAGTTGATCATATAAATGTTTTCTTATCTTAACCAGGAGAACAGACGGGACATGTCGCCTTTCAAACCTGCCGTCTATGTAAGACAATAATATTCAGATATCAATCCCATGCAGACTGTAGTCTAAAGATTTTTACTGACTTGAATTTTAATCCCCTTTTCTTGTCTTTTCAAGAGTATACGGAGGAACGCAGTGAGCAGGTAAGCAGAAAAAAACTTTTATAAACTTTTCATTCATTTGCCCTGTGAAATATATTCATTTTTGATCTTCTCTCTTTTATAACCAGGATGAAATAATCAGGAATTGGATTTTGGGAATCTGGTAATACCATCAGCCAGACCAGCCATCCTGAGGTAGGGATAATATTACACACTTTATTGTATCCATTATATATATTATTGGCTCATTTGTTTGTGTTTATTCATTTAATAAACTCACATATTGAATGCTCTTATTTATTAATAAGAGAAACTCTTTCAGATAAAAAAAAATCAAATACCTCAAATTTTCGAGTATATTAATTTGAAAAAAATATGGCACGACTTTGCCTAGGGCAACTCCCATTTACTTCTATATAAACTCAGAAGCATTTAGATGGTGAAGTTTTACATTTGAGTTTTCAGATTGTTTTGCACTTTTTTTGACATCTGAGTTTTTGAATCATAATTCGAATTTGAGGTTTTTTTAGTGCAAAAAATGAATCATGAAAAAAACTATTTATAAATTCCCCCTACATGTGAGAACCCATCTAAAATTTTACCTAAGATAATGGTACGCCTACAATGAATTAACCATTCCTTGTCCTTTATATATGTATTTTAACATTTTACCTAATACACGGAATTCATATGATAAATCCTGGAGGATAACATCCGGCAACCTGTATGTAGTAGAATTATGTCTAAAGAAACTGGACCTTTCCAGTTCATCTTGAAAACGTTTCATCAACTCATCCGAGTGGCTTCTTCAGTTCAGGTGACAGGTAGGGAATTCCCCGGCACTTGAACCCTTGAGGGTAGTACAGTTACAGACATCCAATCACAATGGTTCCATTGAACTTGTTCAGTTAGGTGTTGGCTGAAACTGACAGGTGTAAGAAGGTGAGATCCAGTCACAACAATGGCTGTGCCATGGGTTTGCCTGAGCCTTCAATTTTAGGAAACCTTTACATGGAAAAAGTGGAAAAGAAAGACAAAGACAAGTAGCGATGGACAAATTTTTTCGGCAGGCATGGTGGGTTCACAGGAGAATTTTCAATACCGTCTCAGAGCAACACTCTGAGACGGAAGTTGGTCCACCCGAAAGACTCTGTACCAAAGCACATGAAAAGTAATGTGGTCTATGCTATCCAGTGTTGTGAAGAGTGATCTGGCTTGGACATTGGCTTGGCAGTGTATCTACACCTTTAAGAAAAAGGACACTCTTGAGGACAGTAACGTGCTGATTTTGGACCAAGAGAACAGAGTAATCTGGCTTGGACATTGGGAAGACAAAACAACCTCTCTGTAAGAGAATTGCCCAACATAGGAGGGCTAACTCCTCAGGACATGACTTGGCAGTGTATCTACACCTTTAAGAAAAAGTACACTCTCTTGAGGACAGTAACGTGCTGATTTTGGACCAAGAGAACAGATGGTTGAAAGAGCTGTGAAAGAGGACGTTCATGCCAGCCTGGATTAACAACGGCATGAATGAGAATCATGGTACCACTGTGATTGGATCATACCATCTTACACCTGTTAGTTTTAGCCAACACCTAACTGAATAATTTCAATGGGACCATTGGGATTGGATGTCTGTGACTGTACTACCCTCAAGGGTTTGACTGCTGGGGGATCCCCTACCAGTCATTTGAACTGAAGAAGCCACTCGAATGAGTTGGTGAAATGTTTCCAAGATAAACTCAGAAAGGTTCAGTTGTTTTACACTTAATTCTACTACAAGGCAGCCATCGGGGGGGTGGGGTAGGGGCATAGGGGCCCATTTGTCATCCTTGGGCCCCACAATAACATCAAAATAACATCTGGTCCCCGATGGCTAGCCTCTTCTGCAACAAAGGAAAGAAATATGGAATTCAGAAAATACTTACCGTTTGTAAGTGCATCTGATGCTAAATCAAATAGAAGTCAGCCTTCAAATAGAAGACTGATAAAAATATTAAATCTTTTCTCTTTTGGTAAAGAGACACATTTATACAATAAACGTTCCATTGTTGTGTGACATTGAGTAGCTCTGTTTGCTTATTAGAGAGACAGGGAAAGGTTGGTGGAACAGGGATGGGGGACTGGAGTTTTGCTTTGCTGAGACAAGAAAGAAACTGTGGGGGGCATTTACTAACCGGCTTTTTCGGGTCAGATTTCTGACGCAAAAATGTCTTAAAACCCTAAAAAGCTGTGGGGAAAAAGTTGCAACGACAATTCCAAATCTGAAAAGTCTCCACCTAGAACCTGTCGGGGTCATGCAGAAGACATTGGCATAAGTCCCTTCCCTGGAAAACTTTTCTTTGCTTCAAACTTTTTGAGTTTTTCAGATTTTTTTCAGATTTTCTTCTATCCATGACATTTACCATTTCATATCTGGTTCTTACTTTTTATCTGCACATAATTGTATCTTGCTATAAAATACACAACTAATGTAAAAACTGGAATTTGAATGTTGATGAATCTTATCCTTAGGGGCACATTTACTAACCCACGAACGGGCCGAATGCGTCCGATTGCGTTTTTTTCGTAATGATCGGTAATTTTGCGATTTTTTTTCGTATTTTTTGCGATTTTTTCGGCGTCTTTACGATTTTTGGGTAAAAACGCGAGTTTTTCGTAGCCATTACGAAAGTTGCGCAAAGTCACGATTTTTTCGTAGCGTTAAAACTTGCGTGAAACGTCGCGCCTTTTAAGTTTTAACGCTACGAAAAAGGCGCGACTTTGCACGCAAGTGTTAACGCTACGAAAAAATCGCGACTTTGCACAACTTTCGTAATGGCTACGAAAAACTCGCGTTTTTACGCAAAAATCGTAAAGACGTCGAAAAAATCGCAAAAAATATGAAAAAGTCGCAAAATGTTCGTTTCCAATCGGAATTTTTCCAATTCGGATTCGAAATCGTGTCTTAGTAAATCAGCCCCTAAGTGTGCATCTGCAATTATGTTGGATTTGTGGGTGAAAACTGAATTGTGGGTAAAAACCATTTGTTCCATATATTCCATCATGCATCCGATCTGAACTTCATACCAGTATTAAGAGTCTGTACGTATATAAATGTAAAATAAATGAAAGTGTTAGTTTCACCTGAAGCTGAGAGAATCAGGACACACAGGGACAGACAGGGAGGGACCCACCTGCACTCTGCTGATTTATGTGTTTGTCATATTAAGGAATTAAAGTCCTTCCTTACGCTAATGTACATGTTATTCACAATAGAAATGTCTAATTTGGAGATTAAGGGGCAGATTTACTAAAAATGGGATTGAGAGTTATTTGATTAAAAAAACAAATAATGAATGATTTATTAAGAGTCATGATCACTTGTAAGTTGATCGTACAAAAGTTCAAATTGTGATTTTTTTTGCAAAATGTTTAACCTTTAAACCAATCAAATTCAATGGATGAAATCTGTTTGACTGTTGAAATTTAATGGGTGAAAATGGACTGGCTGTTGATAGTTCCACCCACTTTTCTTTACCTTTAACCTTAGTCCCCCAGTGACAAACTGTGATAAATCAATTAAAGAAATGTGATTGGCTGTTGGTGGCTCCGCCCACTTTTTCTAGCCTTGAATACATAGTCACCCACTGACTGACTGTGCAACGTTTGGGAACCCTGGCATAAATAGTGTGAGAAAGGCAGCTGTATAAATATAAACCAATAAAGTTCAATTAGTAAAATCTGATTGGCTGTTGGTGACTCTGTCTACATTTTCTAACCTTTAACCTTAGTCCCCGAGTGGACAACTGTGAAAAGTTTGGGGACACTGGAGTCAAACGTGTGAGAATGGCAGCACTTTAAATTTCCCCATTAAAATCAATAAAATAAATGTCTGGCTGGCTGTGGCTCCGCCCACTTTTTTTTCAAACTTTGAATTATTGTCACCCATCCACTTTTGGGCATCCAACAAATATCATATTTTCAGTCAGGCTGACCCCATGATTATGTTATTCAAGTTTGGGGGGTGCAGCTTCAAAGCTGTAAGAGTGGCAGCAGTTTAAATATCTTCCCTGTCAAAGTCAATGGGAAAATTGGGGGGTTCAGAGCAGCACCACGAAAAGACAGGGGGCGGGATCGCTTAGAAAAGCACAAGCAGCCTGCTCCGCTATAGGGCAAAGAAGTGTGGGGAGTTTGGGTGTTGTACCCCTAAACCTGTAGGAGGAGAAGCGTTTAGAAAATGGGGGGCACTAAGAAGAAGCGGAAGAACAGTCGGTGGGTTTTTCAACCCAACATAATAAAATTATAGCCTCACAGAGCAATAGTTTTTTTGCTGCTGGGGTCCGTGACCCCCCATTTAAAACTGCAATGAGTTGAAAGATGAAAGCAAATAATTCAAAAACTATAACAAATAAATAATGAAGACCAATTGAAAAGTTGCTTAGAAACAGCCAATCTATGACATGCTAGCAGTTAGTTTAAAACCACCCCTTTAACTTGCAAGTTATTTATCCCATCTTCACCAGCTTGCCCTCACTTGCTGCACAGACAGCCTAATTGCAGGCCCTCCCCTTTATCACAAATAATGACTAATAAATTACAGCTGTACTGGCTTTTCATCACAGCCCTAGTTATTCTTCACATCTGCGCCGTCTCAAAAAGCTTTTTAGGAGCGTCATACTTTCCCCTCTAGGTTTTTCCAGGTTTTTTTCCAGCTCCTGTGCCACAGCAACAAGCAGCAAAGAGATTTTATTCTAAAAGCAACAGACAGATATTTGCTACCTGCTATAATTATTAGATCTAAGGAACACTTGCACCTTTTATTTCAGCCCCCTCATACTGTATATTATATATATATGTGTGTGTATATATATGTGTATATTTATGTGTATATATATATATATATATGGACCATTTGTTCTGATAAACCGAGTGGTTTGGTTATCTTTTGCTGTCTTGCTCTTTTTGTATGTAATTATTCCCAAAAATAAACAGCGTGCAACTATTTGTAATGCACCTGTGACTATTTTGACGTGGCCAAGACTTTTTCCTCTCTCACAAATTTTTGTTGCAATATTTTGCTGCAGTTTCACGAAAAAATAGCCAATGGCAAAATGCAGAATTTTGCAGAAAATCCATGCCTGCCGAAAAAATTCACTCATCACTAACCTTGTGCTAAGTGCAAAAAAAAGGGCAACTTTCCTTTTTCTTGCATTATTGTGTGGTATAATTAAATAATGCATGCAGGGCTCTGCACTTCATTTTGGAGCATTAGTCAGCACTGTATTGGTAAGGGGCAAGCAGTGAAAGGCAAGTTAGCATAACCCCTCCCACCCCACTACCCACCCCTTAAAGGGGTTGTTCACCTTTGAATTAGTTCAGTTCAGGAGGTCTCCAGTTTGGAGTTTCAGCAGTTATTTGGTTACTAGGGTCATATGTGGTTTAAGGGACATATTTCCACTATAGGCCTTACTAAACAGATGCCCATTTCCATCAGCTGATGCCCCTACAGTGCTGCCTTATTGGGGGAAAGATCTTACATTTGCTAATGATATAGTTTTTATCCAAGTCCTGATTTATTATACAGACAATAACCCATCGCTGCCTGTGCAGGAATACAGATCCATACAGTAACTGGGAATTGTCTGAGTGGATTAATAATAAAACACAGTCATTATGGCAAAGTGTGACTTCTTCAGAATAAATAAAGCTGCAGTATTTGCTTTATAACTTTTTTAGCTGTCAAAATGGGCAGGATTCCTATATTCTTTGCAAAGGGATTTTATTTGAACAATAATGGCCCCATTAATAGCACCACTTCTTGTAGTGAGAATGGACTCACCGTAACATCACACTTACTGTATGTATCTCCAGCAATAGCATTGGTGAGCATTTACAGTGGTTGTCGAACTTTTGCAAAGTCCTATCAAAATGACAGAACGTTGCACAATAAGAACATTCCCAAAGAAATAAGCAGGAATCAATCATTTTCACTTTCTTGGCCTCCTGGTAAAGCATTTATACATATTAGTCACAGTGGGTATGAATCTCCTTTTTTGAACAGCTGCACTGCTTAAATATTTTTTCAAGAGATTAATTCGATACCCTTTTTTCTTTGATACCCTCTAGACTAAAACTGACCCAGCCCTCTGCCTGCTTCTCTCTTTATATACACATACAGATGTGAGTAAGCAAAAAATAAGGGTTATATCAGCACTGTGATATATCAAAATCTATCATAGTAACTATGACCATTTGCCAGCTATAGGCCAGTTTTATCCTTTTTCCCTTAATGTAATTTTGTTCATCGTTGGCTTTGCATGTCTATCAGAAAAACTTGTAGTATGTTGATAAGCCCAAACAAGCATACAATCAGTCTGTGGTTCAGATATGTTCAGCATTTATCCCCACCCACCAAAAAATGCTGACTTGATTACTAAGTTAAGCATGATGCAGAAAATGTTATTGAACTAAATCTCACATAATCTCTATTTACCTGTTGAAGATACGTTCAATGTTCAAGTTTAACAATATTTACAGAATTTCAGCACAGCCATCCCTAGTGCATGCCAACATTTAATTTATTTTCTACTGTGGACATAGGTTGATGGATACAGTTTTGCGGATTCTGTTTGGAATGTAAATGTTGGTATTTATAGTTGTTATTGTATGAATACTTCATATTGCTGGACTTCCTCCTATGCTTTGTCCTTTAGTATTACTAAAAGTGATGTATTGCTGTAATAATTATGCAATTCACATGTTTCTAAAATTTCAAAGCTGCAAGAGTTCATCTTAAAAAGAATAGGACAAGATGCAAAGCTTTACCAGACCCCATTCAATGGTCTTTGCTCTCCTAGAAAGGCAGAGCTGCATCCAGGAATAATGGGAGGTGGGTTTTATAAGAGGTCTGATTCTGTAAATTGACTAAAAAGAATACTATTGTGTTTGTGTAAGGTTCAACTTGCGGCTAGTATTTTCAAAATGGGTATTGTATCGTGTACAGCGCTCCTGTCAAAAGCAACACTGATGTTGGGCACAAGTCTGTGGTACTTAGAGATGCAACCTGCTTTGGGAACTCTGAGATTTCTGCCCCAGCATCAATAGTCACACTGTGTTTTTAAGGATTATTAAGGATCTTTTCTTCTGTTTTGGTGCAGGTCAATCCTAAAACTAAAGCTTGTTTGATAAGTAAATGCATATTGTCTTCATTTTGAACCAAGTTTCAACCAAGCTCATGGGAATTATCAAGTGTTGTAGTATTCCCATGTTCTGTCATAAGTACCTCAGTCAAAATTCTTTATGTAGCTAATGAAACACATGTAAATGCATAATGGTTTTATTTTGCCCTTAAAAGCATGCATCTCACATCCGTATTGACTTTTGTTTTTTTAATTTGTCCTTTCCTTAACCCTGAACCTTGCTTGCAATTCAGGGAGCTCTCATTAAAGGTATGCTTGAAGCGTCACCGCATAGCCTTTGTGCAGAATTGCCAGTGTTATAGCTAGTGCCATAAAATATTCTTCTCCAGCTCGTGCTGTACTGTTGCTGGCCAGATGGGTGATTTTGTTCTAGCCCCTCAGCTGTGGACTATCCATCTTGGGAGGTTCTGTCTGTAGATGAACATTAAACTACTGAACATAAAGCATTTAGAAATATTATACACAAGTAATAATGGGACCACAAGCCACAAACAATATCACCTTATCTTATTATGAAACCATTCTTGTGTATGAACCCTATTTCACACCAATTTAAGATCAGGTCCTATTCCTTCATAAAAGCATACACCACTGCTGACTGTTAGCACCTGTGTGATATGCTGCCAAAAGTGTTTCTCCAGCTGTGAGTACAGAACAAACTGTTATATACCAGTGAATGCAAATGAATGGTAACTTTGTGGGTAGCGTGCAGACAGAAAATCCAAAATTTACAACCCTGCTTTAACCTTCAGTCAGGAGATTTCTTTGATTCTATCAGATGGAGGCCTCCAGACTTTCAATGACCCCTTTCCTTTGGCTGACTCTCTCTTTGTACATAGAGAGATGGGATTTAGCAGAAAATAAGAGGTTTATGCCAGCGTTGTGTATGAAAATCAATAAAACACCCTTTTTTCCTTGAAAAGTATTATGTAAAGAAATAATTTTAAAGTCTCCCTTTCCATTTAGGCTAATACTATTGTGTGTGCATGTGTTTCTGTTAGGTTTTACTTGCGGCTAGTATTTTCAAAGCTGCAATTTTTTTTCGGGACATATGATGGTGCTGGGATATATGCAATACAAATGGTGTGATTTGGGTGGGGGAGATATGCCCAACTTATATACATGGGTTAACATGTCCTTTAACATATAGGGGCACATTTACTAATCCACGAATGTCTGAAAAGCGTCCGAATGCTTTTTTTTCGTAATGATTGGTATTTTGCGACTTTTTCACGAATTGTCGCGAATTTCTTGAGAGCTCAATACTAAAAAGTTGTGACAATTTGCGAAAGTCGTAATGGCTATGAAAAAGTCGCAACAATTCACGAAAGTCGTAATGGCTATGAAAAAGTCGCGACAATTCACGAAAGTCTTAATGGCTATGAAAAAGTTGCGATAATTCGCGAAAGTCGTAATGGCTATGAAAAAGTTGCGACAGTTCACGAAAATCGTAATGGCTATGAAAAAGTTGTGATAATTCGCGTAAGTCGTAACACCTACGAAAAAGTCGTGACAATTCACGAAAAAGTCCTGACGGTGACGAAAAAAAGCGCAAAAAATACGAAAAAGTCGCAAAATGTTCGTTTCCAATCCGATTTTTTCCCATTCGGGATTCGGATTCGTGGATTAGTAAATCAGCCCCATAGTGTCAACACAACCTTCAATCCATTTTAGAGCATGGACACTTGCTGTTGTAAAAGAGACTTTTATACGTCGCAATTAAGGATAATTTTAAAGTTAGGAGTGACAAAGGAATTGTGTTTATTTGCTTATAGTAAAAGTTCCACTGGTAAGGAGTCAAGCACTATTGTTTTTAAAAGTGTCTATCCAATTTTCCCTCTTTAATTTAATGGTCTGATGAGCAATTCTGAAAAAGAACTAAGTTGGTGACCTTTCATAACCCTGATGAAAAACACTCTGTGTGCAAATTAATGTCTGTTTTAAGCAGTCACAGGGCACAAGGATGTACAACAGAAAATTAATTAGACTTGCTTAACAGCTGCATTTGTTTATCAGACTCCCAGATCACACATTAAATCAATTAGCAACCATAAATCTACATGACCATTACAGGCAATATTCGCTCTCATTTCCTAATTATCTTGTGCAAAGGAATAATGAATGCAGATAAAAAATGGTGCTAAAAGTTAAGGTGCTTTTGTCCGATGGCGATAGGTGCCATTGTGTTTAGTCACAACTATTAACTTGTGAAATTCTCCTATTGTGTTATAACCAGAAGCTAAAATGAGACTGTTACTGGAGAGGCTGGCAGAATATGGATGTCATACAACATGCCATTTCTTTGTGCTTTTTTATTTTTGGATCTTTTAATGCATGACTAGACATTCATTGTTTCACTGGACATGAGTTTATTTGTGGTTTCAAAAACTACAAATACCTAAAACCATGAAAATCATGATGTTGATAAATGTGCCTCTAAAGGTTGATTGGAGAGCTTGTCAACCTGGGCATTCTGCAACACAGAGGAAGTGACATCACACACACATACTCACTACCAGAAGTGACTTCACACACATATGCTAATACTCTCCTGAAGCTGCTTAAACAACACCTAGGGGTACATTTATCAAAGTACGATTGCCTACAAATACGAAGTTTTCGTACCTTGCGTATTTTCGCCATTTTTTTTCGCTAATTTGCACGACTTTTATGTACTGTGTGTAAAAAATTATGCAACAAAATCATATTGTCGCGCCGAGTACGAAAGTTTCAGATTCATTCAAGCATCGGTATTGTGACTTTCCTTGGGCCGGGTTGGAGCTGCAGAGTGCCATTGAGCCCTATGGAAGACTTTCCTTGGGCCAGGTTGGAGCTGCAGAGTGCCATTGAGCCCTATGGGAGGCTTTCCTTGGGCCGGGTTAGAGCTGCAGAGTGCCATTGAGCCCTATGGGAGACTTTCCTTGGGCCAGGTTGGAGCTGCAGAGTGCCATTGAGCCCTATGGGAGACTTTCCTTGGGCCGGGTTGGAGCTGCAGAGTGCCATTGAGCCCTATGGGAGACTTTCCTTGGGCCGGGTTGGAGCTGCAGAGTGCCATTGAGCCCTATGGGAGGCTTTCCTTGGGCCGGGTTGGAGCTGCAGAGTGCCATTGAGCCCTATGGGAGACTTTCCTTGGGCCGGGTTGGAGCTGCAGAGTGCCATTGAGCCCTATGGGAGGCTTTCCTTGGGCCGGGTTGGAGCTGCAGAGTACCATTGAGCCCTATGGGAGACTTTCCTTGGGCCGGGTTGGAGCTGCAGAGTGCCATTGAGCCCTATGGGAGACTTTCCTTGGGCCAGGTTGGAGCTGCAGAGTGCCATTGAGCCCTATGGGAGACTTTCCTTGGGCCGGGTTGGAGCTGCAGAGTGCCATTGAGCCCTATGGGAGGCTTCATGCACTGAAGGATCAAAGTCAGAAAGGTGTTCCCGCCGTTTACGATTGTTCGGATACGAAAATTTTGTGACTTTTGGATCGCCAATACGATATTATCGTGACTAATACGATTTTTTCATAAGCATTCTCGTGATATTTGCTATCATCAGATATTATTGTATCTAATCCGAATTTTACCCATTTCGGGATTCAAACTCGTACTTTGATGAATCAGCCCCCTAGAATCTGAAGAGAACCTTTTGAAATTCTGGAGAATGCTTTAATGTGGCTGGAGACAGGCACCCCATAACGTGTAACTTAGGATTGGCATCTCTGCTGGCTTTCTTAGCCAGGCAGGGGGTGGGGGTGACATCATGGGCGGAGGCAGGAGAAGAGGCGGGCCGTGATGTTGCAGAGCGGGGAAGATGCGGGATTGTGTCATCATGAGGGAGGGGGTATGACATGGCGATCGGTGATTGCTCGATCGCCAGCCTCAATATTAGTGAGTCCTGCCCAGTCTTTCTCATTTGAAAAACTGGTCAGGAAGTTTTGACCCGGACAGCCTGGTCAGCCCTAGTGTAACTCCAAAAGAAATCGGTTGACAGCTATGTGATTGATTAGTGTGATTTATAGTTCCAGGGCAAACTTTCCTTATAGTAAAATAACTATAAATACAGGAAATACCAACTGCACCAGGAAATGGGGATGTGTACATTTTATTAATACAAAATTTATACTCTATACTAAACACACAAAACAAACATGTATTTTATATCTGATGTATTTTGACACATTTTCAATAGTAGGTCAATAGTTAGAATTTCCATCAACTTTTATTAGTATTGATCAGTCATTTTATGTTTTACTTCCTTTGCAAGGAACATATAATTTGCAAATACCTGCTGAGTTTTGACATAGAAACCTACACAGTTTTTCTCCACATTGGGGGCACGTACTGCTGCTGCTACTAACTTTATTACTAAGAATTATTGTCACCCAAATTAGAGCCAATAGATTCAAATTAACCACCTCAGAAACGTAGCCCTCATGGCTAACCTGGTATTTTTGTACTTTGTACCATAATAATATGGAATTCCCTGCCTGCACTTAAGGGAACAATTCTTCCTTTAGCGAAAATAAGAAGAAAGAGTTGTCCTGGTTTCTGTATGCAGCTCTGTCGGGGCTTGCTAGCGTTACATATAGATAGGAGGGAAGTTAGCGGAACATAGATACCTATTGTCACTCCGTCACACCTTGCATTGCTCTCATAATGCATATGACTGAATAGCTGGAGGACACTAGAAGCAAGGAAGTGGTTTACTTAAAATCTAAAACCAAAAAACTGAATTGCTGTCAAAAAAATCATGGTGAATTTCTGAGCGCTTTCGCAAAATACGTTAATTTTCTATATATAACAGTTTTTGAGATATTAGCATGTTTAGACTGCCAATACTGTACCAGGCTGGACGTCAGCAACCTAGAGGTTAAATGAATCCAAGAAGTGCATAGATAGAGTCAATGGGGGTCATTTATAAATTTTGCGCAGTGCATATTTTTTTTGCAGATGGTTTGTGCGCGTGTTTTCCCCTAAACACTTACATTTTGCACTGCTGTGCTAGTCTTTCCTTTATTTGCGAATTGCAGCGAAATGCAAATTGCGCACAAAAACTTGCAAATGACATTGCCTTTTGCATGAGCATGCCCTCTGTGCGCGTTTGTTATGCATGAATTAAGCTGCTAATTTTTTTTTTTTTTCGCCACTAAAGTTGTGGCATAACTCAGATGCAGAGTGTTCCATGTGCCATATTTAAAAAGCTTTAAAGGGATTCTGTCATGATTTTCATAGTACAGATATGGGACCCGTTATCCAGAAAGCTTGGGACCTGGGGTTTTCCAGATAAGGGGTCTTTCCGTCCACTGAAAAATCATTTAAACATTATTAAACCCAATAGGCTTGTTTTGCCCCCAATAAGGGGTAATTACTGTATATCTTAGTTGGGATCAAGTACAGGTACTGTTTTATTATTACAGAGAAAAAGGGAATCATTTAACCATTAAATAAACCCAATAGGACTGTTCTGCCCCCAATAAGGGGTAATTATATCTTAGTTGGGATCAAGTACAGGTACTGTTTTATTATTACAGAGAAAAGGGAATCATTTAACCATTAAATAAACCCAATAGGCTTGTTTTGCCCCCAATAAGGGGTAATTATATCTTAGTTGGGATCAAGTACAGGTACTGTTTTATTATTACAGAGAAAAAGGAATCATTTAACCATTAAATAAACCCAATAGGCTTGTTTTGCCCCCAATAAGGGGTAATTATATCTTAGTTGGGATCAAGTACAGGTACTGTTTTAGTATTACAGAGAAAAGGGAATCATTTAACCATTAAATAAACCCAATAGGACTGTTCTGCCCCCAATAAGGGGTAATTATATCTTAGTTGGGATCAAGTACCAGGTACTGTTTTATTATTACAGAGAAAAAGGAATCATTTAACCATTAAATAAACCCAATAGGGCTGTTCTGCCCCCAATAAGGGGTAATTATATCTTAGTTGGGATCAAGTACAGGTACTGTTTTATTATTACAGAGAAAAGGGAATCATTTAACCATTAAATAAACCCAATAGGGCTGTTCTGCCCCCAATAAGGGGTAATTATATCTTAGTTGGGATCAAGTACAGGTACTGTTTTATTATTACAGAGAAAAGGGAATCATTTAACCATTAAATAAACCCAATAGGACTGTGTCATCTCAGTGCATTGTGCCTGAGTCTGAGCTTTCAGAAGGAGCCAGCGCTACACATTAAAACTGCTTTCACATAACCTATTGTTTCTCCTACTCCCATGTAACTGGAGGAGTCCCAAGTCGGACTTGGATTTCTTACTAATGAGTGCTATTCTGATACCTACAAGGAGCTGCTATCTTGCTCACTTCCCATTGTTCTGCTGATCGGCTGCTGGGAGGGGGGTGATATCACTCCAACTTGCAGCGCAGCAGTAAAGTGTAACTGAAGTTTATCAGAGCACAAGTCACATGGCTGTGGCACCCTGAGAAATGAAGAATATGGCTAGCCCCATGTGAAATTTTCAAAATGAAATATAAAAAACATCTGTTTGTGTTTTTAAAAATGGATTTCAATGCAGGATTCTACTGGTGAAGCTCTATTAACTAATGCATTTTGAAAAAAAACATTTTTTTCCCATGACAGTATTCCTTTATGGACAGTTGCACCAGTCTTGTCCAGCTTTATAAATATAAACACAGGCAGGGCACATATGTTCAATTTGCCAATAATTCTACACTACTCCAATTTTATAAATGACCCCCAGAGACACTTTGGGATGAAGCCTGCAAAGCAGTATAATATTGACAAAAAATTGAATATTTCAGAGACTTTAAAGTTAAAACAGAAAATGAATGGAAATTATTAAAGTGCTCAGAGGTCTATTCTAAATAACTTTACACCAATTCATATGTTGGGGTTTAGATCCCCATTAACTCCTGAACAAACTCTAACTTGCACCATATTTCTAATCAGGCAAAAAGTTGCTGAACTGAGCATGTATGGAGGATGAGCAGGGGTGAAAGTAAAGCGCATTGGTTCCAAGGAGTGTGAAATTCCAGCACATTTATTTACTCATGGTAAATTAGCCCTATATGTGTTAATAATCATCACCAATAAGCAGCCCAAACCATTATTAGGCTCTTAAAGAGAATAAATGATATGAACCTTCAGAATATCATTGCATTCTTTATTCTTTTTAGAGGCATGGAATTCCTGCTCAATAAATCTGTGCTATGAACCACACACAAACAGCCAATATAGCCAGAAGCTTTAGGATACAGCATAATAGCCTGCGGCCCTGTGGGATCCCCTGCTTATTTCTCCCTCCCTTGCAATCTCTCCACCTTTACACAGTATGATAAATCACTGCCAGGGTCATTCTTGCTAAGTGCTCATTGCAGAGAAGACACACAAGGTCACAAAGCTCCATATTTCTTTGTGCATCTCAAAGTTCTCTTCCCACTCACAGCATTGTAAATTTATGCTATGGGCACAGCTTTCATTTATCCAGCTGTATGACAGCCACACAGTGAAGAGGACATACCTATATTGTTTCATGAATACATGAACATAGTTATCTGTAAGAAGAGTAACTTCTAATTGTACACTGAGTAAAATAGTATAACATATTTATGAATGAAAGTATACAAACATACTGTAAATATAAAATCGAGATGTAGATAGGTAAAGGGTATGGAAAGTCTCAGTTATGAAGAAAGACTGGCCAAGTTGGGTCTGTTTACACTGGAGAAGAGGCGCTTAAGGGGTGATATGATAACTGTGTATAAATATATAAAGGGATCATATAATAACCTCTCTAATGTTTTATTTACCAGTAGGTCCTTCCAACGGACACGAGGGCACCCACTCCGTTTAGAAGAAGGGAGGTTCCAGCTTAATATTCAGAAAGGACTTTTTACTGTGAGAGCTGTGAAGTTGTGGAATTCCCTCCCCGAATCAGTCGTACTGACTGATACATTATATAGCTTTAAGACGGGGCTGGATGGATTCTTAGCAAGTGAGGGAATACAGGGTTATGGGAGATAGCTCTCAGTACAAGTGAGGGAATACAGGGGTAGGGGAGATAGCTCTCAGTACAAGTGAGGGAATACAGGGGTAGGGGAGATAGCTCTCAGTACAAGTGAGGGAATACAGGGGTATGGGAGATAGCTCTCAGTACAAGTGAGGGAATACAGGGGTATGGGAGATAGCTCTCAGTACAAGTGAGGGAATACAGGGGTATGGGAGATAGCTCTCAGTACAAGTGAGGGAATACAGGGGTAGGGGAGATAGCTCTCAGTACAAGTGAGGGAATACAGGGGTAGGGGAGATAGCTCTCAGTACAAGTGAGGGAATACAGGGGTAGGGGAGATAGCTCTCAGTACAAGTGAGGGAATACAGGGATATGGGAGATAGCTCTCAGTACAAGTGAGGGAATACAGGGGTAGGGGAGATAGCTCTCAGTACAAGTGAGGGAATACAGGGGTAGGGGAGATAGCTCTCAGTACAAGTGAGGGAATACAGGGTTATGGGGGATAGCTCTTAGTACAAGTTGATCCAGGGACTGGTCCGATTGCCATCTTGGAGTCAAGAAAGAATTTTTTCCCCTCTTCGGCAAACTAGAGAGGCTTCAGATGGGTTTTTTGCCTTCCTCTGGATCAAGTAGCAGTTAGGCAGGTTATATATAGGCATTATGGTTGCACTTAACTTACTACGTCGAATCTCTTTGGGTAGAAATTTCAGTAAGGCTGAAGGTCACAAAGAAAATGATCATTGGTGTATGTTATAAACCACCCCGTATAGATGAGGGGGATGAGGCCCAGCTATTGTTGCAAATGGAGGAGGCTTCAAAACTGGGTCAAGTTGTTGTTATGGGGGACTTTAATTATCCGGACATTGACTGGAGTAATGGGGTGGCTAAGTCAGAAAAAGCTAGTAGGTTTGTAAATATGCTAAATGACAACTTTTTATTTCAGGCAGTTCAAGAACCCACTAGGAATGACGCTATTTTGGACCTGGTGATTTCTAATAATAATGAACTTATCTCTAACATTTGTGTGGATGAGCATTTGGGGAACAGTGATCACAACATGGTCTCCTTTGAGATAATGCTGCAGAGACAGCGCTATAAGGGAGTAACTAAAACACTCAATTTTAGACGTGCAGTATAAGGGCATCTCTGCAATGTGTCAACTGGGAAAGGCTTTTCATGGGGTTAGACACAGAAGGAAAATGGAACATCTTTAAAACATTGCTTTGTAGGTATTCACAACAGTATATCCCCCTAGTAAGCAAGGAGAGGCATCGCAAAGCGAAACCTTTATGGCTGAATAAAAGAGTTATTGTCGAGGTTGGTAAGAAAAAACGTGCTTTTAGGGCATTCAAGTTAGCTGGGACAGCGGAAACTTTCATCAGGTACAAGGAAGCAAATAAAGCATGCAAAAAAGCTATCAGGCAAGCTAAAATAGAGATGGAAAGGGATATTGCAGCTAGGAGTAAAAAGAATCCAAAATTATTTTTTAATTATGTGAATAGTAAAAAAATGAAGCAAGAAGGGGTGGGAACTTTATTATCACGGGGGGGTACGTTGGTTGATGAAAACGGGGAAAAAGCTGAAATTTTGAACTCTTATTTTTCATCTGTCTATACATCTGAGGAGCCAGATAATGAAGGCTTCCCTTGTAATATGCCCAGTTCTAGTAATTTAGCTACTGACGCATGGGTCACTCGGGAGGAAATTCAAAAGAGCCTTGAACATGTAAAGGTAAACAAAGGTCCAGGGCCGGATGGGATTCATCCCAGGGTATTAAATGAGCTGAGCGCTGTGATTGCCAAACCTCTTCACTTAATTTTTCAGGATTCATTGAGGTCTGGCATGGTGCCAAGAGACTGGCGGATTGCTAATGTGGTGCCGTTATTTAAAAAGGGATCCCGTTCTCAGCCTGAAAACTATAGGCCTGTTAGTCTGACATCAGTAGTAGGAAAACTTTTGGAAGGGGTAATAAGGGATAGGGTACTTGAATACATTGCAGTTCACAATACTATTAGTTTGTGCCAGCATGGTTTTATGCGTAACAGATCTTGCCAGACTAATTTAGTTGCCTTTTATGAGGAGGTGAGTAGGAACCTTGATGCTGGAATGGCAGTTGATGTCATCTACTTGGACTTTGCTAAAGCGTTTGATACAGTACCTCACAGAAGGTTAATGATCAAATTAAGGAATATTGGCCTAGAACATAATATTTGTAATTGGATAGAGAACTGGCTGAAGGATAGAGTACAAAGAGTGGTTGTAAATGGAACATTTTCTAATTGGACCAGTGTGGTTAGTGGAGTACCGCAGGGGTCAGTCCTTGGTCCTTTGCTTTTTAACTTGTTTATTAATGACCTGGAGGTGGGCATAGACAGTACTGTTTCTATTTTTGCTGATGACACTAAATTGTGCAAAACTATAAGTTCCATGCAGGATGCTGCCGCTTTGCAGAGCGATTTGACAAAATTAGATAACTGGGCAGCAAACTGGAAAATGAGGTTCAATGTTGATAAGTGCAAAGTTATGCACTTTGGTAGAAATAATATAAACGCAAACTATCTACTGAATGGTAGTGTGTTGGGGGCATCCTTAATGGAGAAGGATCTAGGGGTTTTTGTTGATAACAAGTTGTCTAATGCCAGGCAGTGTCATTCTGTGGCTACTAAAGCAAATAAAGTGCTGTCTTGTATAAAAAAGGGCATTGACTCAAGGGATGAGAACATAATTTTGCCCCTTTATAGGTCCCTGGTAAGGCCTCACCTTGAGTATGCAGTGCAGTTTGGGCTCCAGTCCTTAAGAAGGATATTAATGAGCTGGAGAGAGTACAGAGACGTGCAACTAAACTGGTTAAGGGGATGGAAGATTTAAACTATGAGGTTAGACTGTCGAGGTTGGGGTTGTTTTCTCTGGAAAAGAGGCGCTTGCGAGGGGACATGATTACTCTGTACAAGTACATTAGAGGGGATTATAGGCAGTTGGGGGATGTTCTTTTTTCCCATAAAAACAATCAACGCACCAGAGGTCACCCCTTTAGATTAGAGGAAAGGAGTTTCCATTTGAAGCAGCGTAGGTGGTTTTTCACGGTGAGGGCAGTGAGGTTATGGAATGCCCTTCCTAGTGAGGTGGTAATGGCAGATTCTGTTAATGCCTTTAAGAGGGGCCTGGATGAGTTCTTGATCAATCAGAATATCCAAGGCTATTGTGATACTAATATCTACAGTTAGTACTAGTGGTTGTATTTATAGTTTATGTATGTGAGTGTATAGATTGGTAGGTGTGGGTTAGGTGTGCTGGGTTTACTTGGATGGGTTGAACTTGATGGACACAGGTCTTTTTTCAACCCTATGTAACTATGTAACTATGTAACTATGTTACTATGTATTATAGGTAAACTAAACCCTATTGCACATCCATTGCTTATCATCTGCTACACCCTGTGGAGAATAAAGCATTCTCTATCTCAGGCCATTGCCTTAACATTCACCCTGGTGCTCCATTTATGGGCTTATTTATCAATTTTTGAGTTTATGAATTTGAGTTTGTTTTTCTAAATTGAATACACTTGCATATTGAATGCTTGCTTATTTATTAATAAGTAAAACGTGTTTGAATATAGAACTCTAAAGAGTTTACAAACTCAAAAGCTGAAAAATTTGAATTGAAAATATGACTTGACTTTGCCTAGGACAACTCATTGACTTCTATGGAAGTTTGTTTTTTGAAGTTTTGCATTCAATGTTTTGGGTTTTTTGCACTTAAATACCAGACATTCGAGTTTTAGAACCATAACTCAAATTGTGAAAAAAAAATGAAACTTGATAAATCATCCCATTATAGTTTCCCACTGTATAGTATGCCCCAGGCAAAAGGCACTTATAATATTACAGTTTCTTTTTGATACATAGCTTAATAAAAGTGTTTAGAAGTGATATTTTTGAAGTGAAATATTTGTGTACTGTTCCTTTGAGAATAGTAAAATGTAAGAAATGTAAGTCCTAGAATATTAAGTCTATAAAACAGCGTCTCTTTGATCACTTGTTTGCATGTTTGGCAGATAATAATAAATGTAGACAAGTGTCAACACGTGGGGCCACTCCATGACCCTTGCTTGCCTTGTCCCATTTATTCTAATAAAGCTTGTAGAATCTATACGTCTATTACATTATAATTTGTTTACCAGCAACATAGAGTTGGGATGATATAAGAACCCCATATAATGTGTACTAAATTGTCACACAATCCCCTACCTACATTAGGGACACAAGTGACCTGCTACTCAAACTACAGGATCTTCATCCTCTACCATCCGGAATACTACTAGCAACGATGGATGTATCTTCATTGTATACAGTTATACCAATTGAAGAGGGCATTGCTAATGTCAAAAATTTTCTCACACGGTACCCTGCACCTGACAGACCCCCTGTGGAATTTTTGTCTACTCTACTGCAACATTGCCTAACGCTCAATTATTTCAAATTCGAACTCTCCTATTACTTACAAACCAGTGGAACCAGTATGGGTTCAAATGTGGCTCCATCTTTCGCTAATCTGTTCATGACTAACTATGAACAGACCTTCATACTTCCCACCTACGGCTCACGTATCCACAGACTTTTCCGCTACATAGATGATCTATTACTGCTATGGACAGGTACAGCTGACCAATTTTGGTCGATGGTCCATGAACTGAATCAACTACCTACAACTATTCGTTTCACAGCTCACCTTGATGATGGTCCTGATGCATTTCTAGTTCTCAACCTTATGATACAGGGGACACACTTAACTACTTCTACATATAAGAAACCCACAGATCGCAACACTTTATTGCATCACGCATCTTGTCATCCTCCACATGTTTTGAAAAGCATCCCATACTCACAGATGATGCGAATGGTGAGAAACAACTCTGATCCTACCACACTACTTCAACAGACAGACGATCTGAAATCTCGTTTCCTGCAACGTGGATATCCTTCGGGCGAATTGGAGCACAGCAGAGAGAGAGCCCTCTCGCACACGCAAGCACAAGTTCTTCATTCTAACAAACCACGCACCCACACCAAGCAGGATGATCGTCTCACTTTCATCACTACCTTTACCCCTGATAAGAAGCCACTGATCAATGCCTTTCTTTACCATTGGTCAGTTCTCGAAAAAGATCGGACACTCCCTCCAATTTTCAGATCTCCACCTCGCATTGCATACAAAAGAGGCAGCAGTCTTAGGGACCTACTGGTCAAAACGGACCCTACACATTGCTATCAGATGTCTCATCCAACTTCCTGGCTACCTTCCACCAAACTGGGTTGCTGTAGATGTCCTAATTGCATCACCTGCAGTTCCATGTTGACAGGTCCGACTTTCAATCATCCACATTCCGGTCGGAACATCTCTATACAACATAGGGTCACCTGTACCTCAAAATATATTGTGTACTTCATCAAATGCCCCTGCGGCCTTTTTTATGTTGGTAAAACCATCACAACATTCCGGGATCGTATGGCGAATCATCGTTCCGCAATCCGGACTGCACTCTCTGATGATAAGGCTGACACCCCAGTTGCAGCGCATTTCCTTGCTCATAAACACTCTCTGGCTAGTATGAGATGCATGATCATTGATCATATTCTTCCTCCTGTCCGCGGTGGTAACCGTGAGAAATTGTTACTACAAAGAGAACTAAAATGGATGCATAAATTGAATACTGTGAGTCCCTACGGCCTCAATGAACTTGTTTCATATTCTGCCTTTTACTTGAAATGACCGTTTGATATTGTTACATACTATATATGTTATGCTACTATGATCTCTCTGTTATATCCTGTGACCTCATTGCAACATTTGTTGATACATAGTTGACATTTGCCTTTTTGGCCACTTTTCTCTTCTGAGATTGTTCTCTGTTTTTATCTGTATCTTCTGACTTTTGCAGTTTTCCCCTCCCCGTGTGTCACCCGCAGCCCGGTATCTAGGACTATAGGCTACTCCTATGTGTAAGACTGGTTTATATAAGACTGGTCTATATAAGAAGGCCCTTATCAACTCCTCATTGATATTATACCAAGTTTGCTCCCCTGGTTATTTAACGCCTTTCACCCATTACTGGATTCTTTTTCCCTTTGTCTCCACTTCCTTCTTGTCCTCTTGCTTTTCCTCCTTTTTCCCTTCTCTCCTGTATTTCTTCTTTTTTCTCTCGCCTATTTTTCTCCACTCACGGTGCCGATCAACTGTCCCACCATTATGAACCATCTTTCCTACAGCGATATGACAGATCCACATACCTTATTTATTTCTACACACGGTGTAATAGTGTGCTAAGTACTGCTTACAGGACCCATTACATATGGGGTCTCTTTGTGCGTATGGGTGCACCATCCGTGACAAACTGTGTAAGAATTACATATGACACTGTTTTTTATAAACACTTTATTGTTGATGCCCTATACAACACACACGGTGCAATAGTGTGCGTAATACTGTCCAATGGACCTTAACAATAGAGGTTCCTCGTGACGTATGATCGCACCATCCGTGCGTTACAACCTGGGCTTGATTCTGCCATAATATTTACCTTTTTGAGAAATTTTCCCTCCTTTGGTACCTGCGTCCAAGATACGTTGAGAATGACACGATACCTTTTAATCTCCCTACTCTGGCATACCAGTAACCCCGCTGCCTTTTACATCATTGGTCTGTCTCCCATAGTATTGAGCCCTTCGCCACCTGACAGCACCTGCAAAGGAGAGTCGCATCTATAATGTTCTTGGTGATGGCCGAGTACTACTGATCGGCTTTCCACGCTAACAAACGCACTAATCGGTGCCGTTGCTTTTGCTCTGTATGGAGCGCAGAGTCCCCTCCCACGGCCATACCATCGCACCGTCATCTTCCCTTTCTCATTACCTCACTCTGTCCTCTCTACTTTGTCTCTCCTCAGTTACTATTTTCCATCTTTCTCTTTGACTACTTTTCTTCCCATCTGCCTCTTCTATTCCCCTTATCCTAGCTTTACTACAAATAAGCGGACCGATTCCCCATAAGGCACACCATATAATGCATTATTTGAAAGTCATGTCAGTCATGTCAGGCAATACATGCTGCACAGAACAGCCATGTTAGTTACTCATTTTCAGCAACTCCTTGATGTATATTTGCCCTACTGTCCCTCATTATTTCTTATTCCTTGGGCCAGTTCGATTTTGTACATTTATAAACTTATAACTTGGGGATGTCTTTGCGACATGTGTGAGTTGCAGTTCAGCACTAGATACATAAGCGGGCTTTTTTAATACACACCCACTTTTCCTTTCCCCTGACAGTCCTTTTGTTTGTGTTCTATGCCTAATCCATATTACCTTAACATTTTTTGTTGATTCAATGTGTTTTGATAGCGTTTTTTTTTTCACACTGTATGCTAATGTATTCACACCTATGACGTCATTGTTTGGCGCCAAATTCGTTTTTTTCAGTGCACCATTGTTTGTTTCACATTGTCTTTGAGAAAGGCTGTGGATGCAGCCGAAACGTTAGATGTTGATTTGAATAAAACTTCTTTATATATTCTTAAGACCTGTGAGTGCGGACTCTCTCTACAGCTACTCCATCTATATATATATATATACATACATACATTAGCCAGATTTCATGTCAACTAAAATGTTGTTTTTAATGTTATGTGTTTTGTCCTTATTTCAGGCTCCCACAAAGCAACTGTCAGGACACTGAAGTCCCTTAAAGAAAAATGGCTTTTTGTTCAGCCAGCAGTAACTGATTAAAAACACGCGCAGTTTTCTTCAATAAACTGACCAAAACAATAAAAATAGCTTTCAGCAGCAGGATAACACAAAAATACAAAAGGTGTACAGACCTCGTCAGGTAATGTGTGTACAGGTACATAGACTTCTATATGTTCGATTTGTAAACCTTGCTCTGGGCTTTCTCTCATACTCTACCAATCTTTTTCTGAGACTCAAACTGACTAGCCAGGGTTTAGCCAGCTGGCAGTCTGTAGTCCCTTATTGTTAGTGATTTGCTATAGGCTAATGAAACAAAATGCTTTCTGCTTTAATATAAACAACTACAAATTACTTTACAAAAAATGTATTTACGAGTTTATCAACATAGAATTTCATACAAGCTCTAATTTCTGAAACAAAAGATGTGGTTGGCATTTCTTTACTGCTTACAATGGCATAAACTCTAGATCATATATTGTACATGTAAGACTGCTACTTTCATTTAAAGCCATTTCATGTAGCTCCCTGCCTGCAGTCTAGCTGTTATAGCTCAGATCACACATTCCTAAGGGAGGGGGGAGTTATTAGCATTCTAATGGAAGTGGGGGAGAGAACTGCGCAGACTCTGGCCACCGGAATTAAGGATGTTTCTGAGAGAGGAAGTCAGACACTGGAACATCATGTTTACAAAAAAAAAAAAAAAAGAGACAAGAAATCCTGTGTTTCTTTTGATAGAGGACTAGCGCTTATGGCTGTATTTACATAGACCTTTCTGATAAAGCTTACTTAGTTTTTGCCTTTCCTTCTCCTTTAAGAACTGCAGTAAAGAGATGTGTGTTTTCTATAAGGCATAGATTGTTGACATTATTTTCTTAACATTCCCAGTAGTTCTTACATTTCCTTTTGCAATAAACCTGTCATACTGATACAAACATCAGGCTTAGGCTAATGTCACATGTTGCATTTTCTCAGCTGGTGGGGAAAACGTCAATCCACTGCCCCATGTTTCAGATGCACTGATAAATACGCCTCGCGGCTGTCAGTGCTCACACAGGGCGTATTTTGAAAAATACACAGTTGCATGGATGGAACTTGACTGGTGTTTTTTTCACCAGTATATTTACTTTGGTCTTCTATCTACAAATAACTATAAATACATAATATAGACTTAATAGGGTCAATGTTGAGAAAAACCTCACTTTTTAATGTTCTCACAGCCATTTCCACATACAACTAGCATACAGATATTAAGCAATTTTAATTGGCAGTGCACTAGATAAGCTGTTTTATGAAAAGACACTTGGGGGCAGATTTATTAAAATGTAGTTTAGAGATTAATATATAAAAACACCCACATTGTATTCATTCCTTTGGGATTTTTAGAAACGTGGGTAAAAATTAGTTTGATAGATACACCTCTAAAAATGCCATAGGAATGAATAGAACGTGGGTGAGTTTTTAGTTAAGCGGTAAATTCTGATAAATGTGCCCAAAGCCTCATGTCCCTCGAACATGTCAGTACCAGATATGTACAGTATTATGAAGATTTCTGACTTTTATAGATCAAAAACTCAAAGCAGTAACTTACCGAATTTATAAAGCATTACAGCAGAATACGGCATACTTTAGATTGCAATCCCAAAAATCCTGGAACATTAGGTTTACCCCAGGAAACCATACATTTTAGAAAACTACACATTCTGCCGAATCTAAAAAAATGTCTTTCTACTGCTAATTACCAAATATCAAGGCTTTCCTGAACTTAGCAGTTCCTATAAAAATGTATGGAAATTCTGAAAAATCACCTCAAAACTTTCACTTTGCAAGTTAACATCTCCTACATAGCATTAGGTACCAAGAAAAAACATCCTAAATATGAAAGCCAGGGGTCCACTGAACAGTTTGATGCCCATTGTGCATAGGATTACTAAAGTATCTGGTATTTAGAGACCCCAAAAAGAAGTTAGTACATACATATATATTATGGCATACATTTCTACTGCCAAAACATATAGAGTCTGATTTGTGTGGTAAAAGTGGCAAAATAAATAAGTCAACCCCAGAAAACTTCATATTTCCAAAAAATACACATTCTACTGGATCTAAAATAGGTAAATGTGTCTTTGTATGGTAAAGCATCAAGCAACAAAACTAAATTAAATGTATAGGTTTTTGTGTAATTTCTGAAAATTGCAATTTACCCCATTATATGCCCCACTTTTGTTAATGCTGGGGGTTACTGAACAGTTTGATGCCAAATATGCATAGGTGCATATACTCCTGTACACAACTATACTCATGTACACAACTATGTGGCATACAGAGGCACCCAAGTGAAAATAATGCAGATGAATTTTCACGTTTGACACTGGCTGCTGCAATTTAAGCTCCCGGAATGTGTATTATGTGCCATAAGACCCCATAACAGTATGGAGACCTTAGAAAACCATATATTTTCTGAAAGTACACATTCTGATGATCCCAAAATGGGTGAACACATTTTAACACTGCAAACAACCAAACTGCAACGCTAAGATAAGCATTTTTTTAACGACATTTCTTAAAATCATCACAAGGCATGCATTTTACCGCATTACATTCCCCAAATTTCTTAGCATACCAACATAAAACATTCTAAATATGAATGCCAGGGGTCTACTGAATACTTTGATGCCCAATATGTATAGATTTACCTAAGTATGTGGCATATAGAGAGGCACCCAAATGAAAAAAGTACATATGAATGTTCATGTCTGACACTCTGGCTGCCGCAATATAAGCACCTG
Organism: Xenopus tropicalis; assembly: GCF_000004195.4. NCBI lineage: Eukaryota > Metazoa > Chordata > Amphibia > Anura > Pipidae > Xenopus > Xenopus tropicalis. The sequence goes on along the minus strand of NC_030684.2, from coordinate 33,717,744 downwards.
GTATGTGTATTATGTGCCATAAGACCCCCTAACAGTATGGAGACCCGAGAAAACCATATATACATAAGCACACATTCTGACAAAACAAAAATGGGAAAATGTGCCTTTCTACTGCAACCTACCTAACTGCAAAGCTATGCTAAGGGGCTGATTTACTAACCCACGAATTCGAATTGGAAAAATTCCGATTTTTACAACGAACATTTTGCGACTTTTTCGCGATTTTTTCGGCGCCTTTACGACTTTTCGGAAATTATCGCGACTTTTTCGCTACCAATACGATTTGCGCGAAAAAACGCAAGTTTTTCGTAGCCATTCCGAAAGTTGCGATTTTTTCTTAGCGTTAAAACTTGCGCGAAAAGTTGCGCTTTTTTAAAAGGCGCGACGTTTTGCGCAAGTTTTAACACTACGAAAAAATCGCAACTTTTTGTGCAAGTTTTAACGCTACGAAAAAATCGCAACTTTCGGAATGGCTATGAAAAACTCGCGTTTTTCCGCAAAAATCGTATTGGTAACGAAAAAGTCGCGACAATTTTCCGAAAAAATCGCAAAATACCGATCATTACGAAAAAAACGCAAACGCAATATTTTGGCTTGCTAAAAAGGCAATAAAATGACTGAAAATGCACCAAAGTCACCAAAAATTTAGTATAAGCACTGATATAAAATACAAAAGGTACAGTGTAGTACAGTTAGCAAATACGTTTTTTCCAGTGAAAAAAAACAGATGCAATAACAAAAAATCCACAAAATTGTGTGTTGCATGCATGTGTGCAAGTATGTATGAGTGCTGTGAATGTGTAAAAGCCCAGAATACCCCATTTTTATGTGTGTAAGTGTGTATTAGTGTAATAAGTATGTGTTTGTCTGTTTTAACACTAACCTGGGGATGGCAGGCATATTAATCTGGAGGGGCTGGATGTGATGCAGAAACAGGAGGATGCCTCTTCTTGATCCAGTGAGTGGGCAGTGCTGGGGTGGGAAAGAAGAGCTGGAAACAGCAGACATGTAGTTGCACATGTCTGCTGTTTCACATGGGGCCCCTGGGCAATCGCACCCCAGGAACTAGTTATTCCCTGCCTTTGCTCATTGTCTATGGGCTGGGGAATGAGTGGAGAGGGAAGGAGATCTGGAAGTGCTGCAGAATGTAGAATCTACAATCAGTGGCACTTGGGTACTTTTATGCACAGAACATAGATTCTACATTCTGTGGCACTTAAAGGGTTAAATGATGAAATAGGGACTCTATACACTAAAGAGGCTTATTTATCAAAAATTGAATTTGGGATTTTTTTTCAATTCTAAAAAACTCGAAACTTTACCTAATTTTAACCTATGTTTGCTTACTTATTATAGAATTAGGATCAAAAAAACTTATTTGAATAAATCTGAAAAGAAAACCCTCAAATGCATTGAATTGACATTCTACCCAATGGGTCTACAATCTCTCAAGATAATCTGAAAAATTCAAATAATTAAAAAAACTTGAATTAAAAACAAAAAAAATACTTAAATCTTGCCCAGGACAACTTCCATTGCATCTTACAAGCTTTTAGAACATTTGAGTTTTGGAAACCATAATTCCATATTGGCAGCTTTAGTGCAAAAATGTTTTAAAAAAAATCGATCATTGATAAATCAGCCCCTATTGTCCCATCTCCAGCATAAGCACATGTTTTATTTCTCTACTCTTTTACTGTGAACTCCCTTTGCTGGCTGTTTGCTGTATATGCAAGGAATCATTTTCAGCATCATCTCTGACCCTTTGGAACCACCATACTTCTAGCATGTGACCTATTACAGTGCATTGTGGGTGTCAAGACTCCACTTTGTAGCCTATGCTATGGAGGAAGCACACCATGTTCCATATTGGAGCTGTTCATTCAGTGCAGTTTGTTTTTCTGAGTTACATTGTGTTTTTAGTGCAATATCATTCTTTATGTTCATTTTATTTCATTTACATTACAGTTTCACCTCTTGCCCCACTCATTCAGTAAAATTCAATAGACTTAACTCTCGGCCTCTTTTATTGGAGTGTGAAAAGGTGCCGCTGTATACCAAGCTACACACTACATTAGAGTAATACATAGTAAGGACAGAACACCTACCATTCAGTTTCGCTGTATATTACTGATAATCATATATTGTTTGGGCAGTTTAACTCTGCATCAGCCCTCAGATACATATGTACATATAATATATACAGTGTTAACCAAACTAAATTTGTATTAGTATGTGTGCACAAATAAGCAGATGTACGAGAACCCAGCCTACATATACTTGCACTAATATAAATAATATAAAGAACCTTTGCCCCTGCACCATGCATCTCTAAACTCACAACTGATGATAGTGACTTACCTTTGCTTCTCCTTTGATTTCTGTACTGTTCTGCGCGAAATGTCAGCTGGGTTTCATCCCCCGTTTCTGAACCAGAGTCTTCTTCTGATCGCCGGAAACTAAGAGGAGCTGTTGGGAAAAGAGTGGTTTCAATTTTAAGAACATTTTCTCCTTCAGGCAAACTTTGAGAAGCTGCTTCCGGTCTATATGCAAAATATTCAAGTGCTTTAACTGTTTTCTTATGTTTAAAGGCACAACATGTTTGATCATGAGTTTACTTAACATTTTATCACAAAGGCACACAGGCTACTGCCTAGTATATGTGAAGGGAAAAATTGGTACATTAAGTTCCACTGTTTGAGACTCTTATTAAGGACATCCTATACTTGGGTATTGAACCCAGGTCTATGGCATGTATCTATTTTAAACGGTGACGTTGTTGCGATGGGCACCACCGTGTTTATCTTTATTGTTTCTATGAAGCAGAGCTCTCTTAACCAGAGCGCTCCTGACATACTTTTTCTTAAAGATATTTTGTAGTCATCTGATTGGTTTTCTCGATTAAAATGACTTGTATAAGGATCTTTCTGGAATAAATACCCTGGTCCCTGGGAATTACAATAGCCAGGGGAACTCATCAGGGATGCCCCTATCACTGGTATTATTTGCCTTAGCTATTAAACCCCTTGCACACCTTATTCGTAATGATGTAAATGTATCTCATAAATTGAATATGTATGCCCTGTCTCACTATTACTAAAATCCTAACATTTCCCCTTAACTTATTTCTTCTTCTCAACAAATTCTCCCCATTTCAGGGCTAAGTAGTAGACTAAGCTTTACTAAAGGACTGGGACCCTCTCCAGATTTCATGGTTAGACTGCATAACACCTATACACATGATAGTCCTCACCAAAATTCTACATCTATTTAGGGCATTACCAATAGCAGTTAAATAGACAAAAGAGGTATTTTGTGATATATCTGGAACCATATATATCTCACAGGATCAAAAAATATCTTACACCACCTTCCCCCAACAGGGACGACTTAAAGCCCCAAATCTGCTTAGCTACTATAGGGAGGCTAGATTAGTTCAAAAAGTCCTATAGCATAGCCCACCAGGAATATTTTGGATTGATATGAAAAATGCATCCATATATCCCTTACGAATATCATCTATCTTATGGGCTACTTCCAGTATTAAAGGAGAAGGAAAGGCAAAGTCGCTTGGGGGTGCCAAAATGTTAGGTCGCTTTCCTTGTACCCCGGGCTGGTGCCCCTGTTAGGAGAAAACAGGACCAGCCTGGGGTAGCTGTAGCGCAGCGCTTCCTCCTTTCTACTCGCGCTGCTGCTGTTTGTCCGGGACAGGCGCATGCGCAGTAGAGTGAAAAGCCGACTTCTCTGCTAAAGTTCAGCTTTTCACTCTACCGCGTATGCAGCGATACAGGAAGAAGGAAGCGCTGCAGCTACTGTTCTCTCTGAACAGGGGCACCAGCCTGGGGTAAAAGGTAGGCTATTGAAGTCACTTGGGGGTGCCTAACATTTTGGCACCCCCCAAGTGACTTTGACTTTCCTTTTCCTTTAAGAAACATTCAATAAACAATCTCATCATCAGATTCCATTTACAACTTTGGTCATCCATAAAGAACAAATGTCATCAGGTCTCATATGTAATCTATAATAGGTAACCCTGACTTCCCCCCATGTTTAAATCATACTGCATTTCTATGGTGGTCAACCCAAAAAATAATGACACTTTATGATCTCCTAACTCATCGAGGTCTGAAATCTTGGCCTTACTTCTGCAGGCACAGGACCATGCATAATGAACTAAATTGGCTGCTAGAGACTAGGGATTATCTTTAATTTTACTTAAAAGAATTAACAAAGTATGCTGCTTAATAAAGCTTTCAGTAAAACATGTTGATATGTTTTTAAGTAAGGTAAAGCCTAATTTGAAATCATTACCGGAGTATAATACCACTTGTAATGATATTATCATCATAATGGTGCCTCTTCAAGTTTGGCCCCTTTGCTTTTTTTTACAGATGCATAGTATTTTTTTATATTCGTTTCTTTCCTTGGTATTAAGGGCTTCTTCTGAATCAATCTTCTTCTATCCCCAAACTATTTTCATTTTCAAAGGGGATTAGCAATAATAAAAAAGGATCTGTCATTTTGACAATGGTTAATAGGTTAACTCCCTCCATGGAAATAGCAATACATATGTTACAAGGTCCCAATGAGCTAAGGATATGCAAGCTCCACTACAGGATTTATATTATGGTTATTTGATTTTCTCTTATAATCATAGAAGGATATACAAATTATGAGACATGCATTAGTGATATTGCTGTGCTTATACAGAATACAGCTGGCAGCTTTATGCATAGATGTATAAATAAAATAGTGAAAAGGTAAAGAATATGCTGTTTAGTTTTGGTCTTCAGTGCAAACGGGACATTATTGAATTAGAGAAGGTCCAGAGAAGGGCAACTAAGCTGGTAAGGGGTATGGAAAGTCTCAGGTATGCTACACAGGGTTTCCCAAAGAGAAACAAGTTGACCCACCTTCCTTCACTGTTTGCTGAGGATACGAAAGAAAACTGAAATTCCTTCAGTCAAAAAGACCAGGAGGACTGCAAAAGTTGTAAAATACTGGTGCTCAGAGGAGGAAAAGGGCTCACATATTGGCTACAATAGCAGGACTCAAGATGATAAGTATGCTAATTAATGTCCATATGCTATGTAACCTAATTGAACAGGCTGTTACCTGCACACTGGGAAAAGGCTATTTGTCTGATATGTTTTTATAGAATTACACTGCAGAACAGTGTTTTATTGAATAACAGACTTTTAGGAGAAAGGAGGTTCCATTTAAATATTCGGAAAGGAATTTTTTACTGTGAGAGCTGTGAAGTTGTGGAATTCCCTCCCCGAATCAGTTGTACTGGCTGATACATTATATAACTTTAAGAAGGGGCTGGATGGATTCTTAGCAAGTGAGGGAATACAGGGTTATGGGAGATAGCTCTCAGTACAAGTGAGGGAATACAGGGGTAGGGGAGATAGCTCTCAGTACAAGTGAGGGAATACAGGGGTATGGGAGATAGCTCTCAGTACAAGTGAGGGAATACAGGGTTATGGGAGATAGCTCTTAGTACAAGTGAGGGAATACAGGGGTAGGGGGGATAGCTCTCAGTACAAGTGAGGGAATACAGGGGTAGGGGGGATAGCTCTCAGTACAAGTGAGGGAATACAGGGGTAGGGGAGATAGCTCTCAGTACAAGTGAGGGAATACAGGGTTATGGGAGATAGCTCTCAGTACAAGTGAGGGAATACAGGGGTAGGGGAGATAGCTCTCAGTACAAGTGAGGGAATACAGGGGTAGGGGAGATAGCTCTCAGTACAAGTGAGGGAATACAGGGGTATGGGAGATAGCTCTCAGTACAAGTGAGGGAATACAGGGGTAGGGGGGATAGCTCTCAGTACAAGTGAGGGAATACAGGGGTAGGGGAGATAGCTCTCAGTACAAGTGAGGGAATACAGGGGTAGGGGAGGTAGCTCTCAGTACAAGTGAGGGAATACAGGGGTAGGGGAGATAGCTCTCAGTACAAGTGAGGGAATACAGGGGTATGGGAGATAGCTCTCAGTACAAGTGAGGGAATACAGGGGTATGGGAGATAGCTCTCAGTACAAGTGAGGGAATACAGGGGTAGGGGGGATAGCTCTCAGTACAAGTGAGGGAATACAGGGGTAGGGGAGATAGCTCTCAGTACAAGTGAGGGAATACAGGGGTATGGGAGATAGCTCTCAGTACAAGTGAGGGAATACAGGGGTATGGGAGATAGCTCTCAGTACAAGTGAGGGAATACAGGGGTATGGGAGATAGCTCTCAGTACAAGTGAGGGAATACAGGGGTATGGGAGATAGCTCTCAGTACAAGTGAGGGAATACAGGGGTAGGGGAGATAGCTCTCAGTACAAGTGAGGGAATACAGGGGTAGAGGAGATAGCTCTCAGTACAAGTGAGGGAATACAGGGGTATGGGAGATAGCTCTCAGTACAAGTGAGGGAATACAGGGGTAGGGGGGATAGCTCTCAGTACAAGTGAGGGAATACAGGGGTATGGGGAGATAGCTCTCAGTACAAGTGAGGGAATACAGGGGTATGGGAGATAGCTCTCAGTACAAGTGAGGGAATACAGGGTTATGGGAGATAGCTCTCAAGTGAGGGAATACAGGGTTATGGGAGATAGCTCTCAGTACAAGTGAGGGAATACAGGGGTAGGGGAGATAGCTCTCAGTACAAGTGAGGGAATACAGGGGTAGAGGAGATAGCTCTCAGTACAAGTGAGGGAATACAGGGTTATGGGAGATAGCTCTCAAGTGAGGGAATACAGGGTTATGGGAGATAGCTCTCAGTACAAGTTGATCCAGGGACTGGTCCAATTGCCATCTTGCAGCAAATTAGAGAGGCTTTAGATGGGGGTTTTTGCCTTCCTCTGGATTAACCAGCAGTTAGGCAGGTTATTTATAGGCAGTATGGTTGAACTTGATGGACATATGTCTTTTTTCAACCTAACTTACTATGTTACTATAAAGGGGGTTATTTATCAAAAATCATGTTTGTGTTTTCTCTCAAATCGGGAAAGCACTAAAGCAAATGCTTGTGCAATTATTTTCTGAAACCTCTAATAGTCAGGCTTTATTAAAGAAAAAAAACTGAGAAAAGTCACCAGAAAAAGCTTGAGAATGCTTGGCAAGGTTTTATAGAAGTCAATGAGAATAGTCTCTAACAATTTTGATTTTCAGTTCATCAAAACATGTTTTTCAGCCTCATTGAAAATGAATGGAACTATGAGTTCTACTTTTATCCATCAAAAAATACAAACTTGACTATTCATTTCAAGTGTTTTCACCTAAAATTTGAATTTTATCATACTTATGCTTACTATCTAATGGGTAGATAGTGAAGTGGTAACAAGTCATGAATAGATATAAGTTTAAAAAGCCAATATAACTTGTTGTAGCATAGCGGTTTTTCTATAATTGATTTTATAACATTTTACAATATACACAGTATGTCTGCTTTGCTATATAAATCAAATCATAGGTTTGAGTAAAAGCAGCAGATTTTGGGACAGCTATTGTCCAATGTACAAGGTACAATGTCTTTGTTCTATGTATATTGCTGGGTAAACACAGTAGTATTCTTTTGGTTGAAAAACAAAGTGAGGGGTAGATGATCAAATGAGCAACCTTCCCATGTGGACAGGTTCCGGACGCTGGACCCACATTGCATGGGATGTGATAGGGGATCAGCGACTCTCTCAGGTGACTCACCCCCATCACATGTTGCTGAATTTGGATTTGTCTATATGTTCCAAGGAGCAGATTAAGCACAAGTGGGTTGGTTGTGTTTCCTTTACCGTCTATAAGGTTGAGCCTAGATATTTCTTCATTTACCACAAATTTTCTAAATAAATTCCACATGTTTAAGGGCAGTAATATTTGAAATGATTGCCAGTACAATGAAGATGGTAAGAAAATGTACAGAGGTAATAGAATGAAGAGAGGAATAACAGGAAACACAGGAGCAGTTGTCTTCTACTTCTGTTTAGACAAAGCTGGCTGTTTTCCCAATAATGTATTTGGTAGCAGCAAACCCTGGTGCCTGGAAAATGTATGTTTGGATTTCAGTAATGCCAATTAAACCATCTTAATATTAGTAAAATAGTAATTAGCATTAACTAGTTCACTGCCAGCCGACTTGGTCACGGTGGAACTTTTATTGGCAGACAAGTTTTGAACATTTTGCACACTTTCACTTTATGGGCCTTTCCTCGGGGGGACTTTTAGTTTACCTGGGAAAATGATATATCGTTATTTAACAAGATATAGGCTTCTAGAAAAAAAAATATTTTCCATAATATAAAACACATGTAGGGACCCATAGGGTTAAATGGTCCCTATGGCTTTAAATCCCTACAGGTTCAGTTCCCTTAGTTGCTGGGCAGAAGGGAATGTATCTAAGTAAGTTCATTAACATAGGTGTGCTATTGGTTAGAAGGTATGGTGACCACATCCTGCCTGACTTTGGTATAGTGTTGGGAGAGGAGTGGCACCTTCCTGTTGTTTGCTTCCACCTTAGGGACAAGGTGGATGTGTGCTGAGAGCCCAGGGCGTGGGCCCCAGGCCCAGTGAAGTCGGGGAACAGGGCCCCGTGAATGAGGCATTAGCTAGGGGCAGGTGTAGCTCCCGTTATAGTACACTCTAGGAGTGTAAGGCAGTTAGGGTTGAGCTAGAATGAGCAGCATTGAGCTCCTGCATAGGATTTGCAGTTTTTCTGGAGATAGCTCTCCCAGGCCACATTGCCTGTAGTGTAGGGATCCAAGTGAATAGGGAATCAGGATAGAGTATTCCCTGAGGGATCCACTACAGGGTGTGTCGCAGAGGTGAAGGGAGATTCCTGCCAGTCTGCCCGCAGGAGAGTGTGAGTCTGAATATACACTCGGTATATGTTGCATGTACCAATGGCCTCTGAAGCTGTATTGTGAGTAAACCCTGTGGATGTTCAATAAACACTTATTACTTTGTTATTTGCAAGAACCTCTGGCGCCCTCTGTTTTAATTTTTCTGCATAGCAGCAAGAGAGGTGTAGTTGCCGAACACCCTCACCTTCCTCTTCCAATTAGCGAAGGCCCATTCTGGGTAAGAGAGTACAGTGTAACCCATGTTCTACTGGTACTAGTCCGGAAAGGCAGCTATTGAGCTGAAATAGAGGTTACACACATATACCAGAAACATGTATTATTTTATGCACAAAAATACAACTGATTTGGAAAGTCCCATGTCTCCTGAATGTGCCAATACCAAATATATATGGAGATTTGCTCCAGAAAGCTGCATACTTTAGATTTCAAGGCAAACAATTCCACTCACAGAAGGTTTATCCCAGAAAACTATACATTTTTAGAAAGAACAGATTGGGGAATCCAAAATAGGTAAAACTGTCTGCTCCAAATTCTGTCTGTCTACTCCAAATCACCAAGCTGCAATGCTTTCCTAAAGTTATTGGATTTTTTCAAAATTTGTGAAATTTTTGAAAAATTGCTTTTCTCCTGTTGCCAACGGGCCTGTCATCAATCCTGACTCACAGGGTGACTCCTGGCAAGAATGTACACTGTAGCGGAGCCAAGCATACGTGCTCGGCATTGAAAGGCTTAAATCCTAAATGTTTGTCAGCCCTGAATTTATTAAGGTTGCTGTGATCACTCAGTATATCTACAGAATTCTGTAGTGGGTCACATGACATAAGTCAGAGAAGTGGGTGTTACACCATAGATGCATAGGGTTTAGGATGTACCCATTACACACATGTAATATACAAAGAATAGGGACAAATAGCCATTGTTTATCCTAGTGTCATAGCATCGTAGCAATGTATTTACTTCGAATGATCAAGTCTTTCTACTTAACTAATGATCAATAATCATTGAATATGTGTTAAATACTTGTACTGCAAAATCCCAATATAAACACAGAGACCAATTACATCCACACACAGCAAACATGAGAGAGCAAAGAGAGAACTCCAACTCATCATAAGTGCCAAACTACGAGATTAAATACTGAATTAAAATAACTTTTTCAAATATTTCAAAAATATGCAAGTTTAATGAGTTACAAGTTAAAATATACATGGTTTAATATAACATTTGTATTAGAATATTTTGTGCGTAATAAAATGTCTGCGCACCTTTATATTTCACTTTTTATTTGGGAAACGCATACCTCAGAATTTGTGTCGCTAGGTACATTTTAAGACCGCTAAAGGTGGTTAGATTATGTAAAATCTTTATTTTTCAATTGTAAAAGAGATTGAGGGGATTTAGCTCTTTAGGTAGAAGCGGCGGCTCCTTTCACACAGATAAGAGACAGTTACGCAGAGTTTCAAACTGAAATATGGTGTGTGAATTTATATAACACAGCAGTTTTGGCAGAAAATTAAAGTTCATACAACTGATATCCCAATTTAACAAATAAGTGACAGTCTTACTGAAACAGAAACTGTCCTTCTCCGAGGACTCACACATACACAGATTAATTCAATATAAGTAAATGCAAGATTCACTCACAGTCCTTTGTAGAATCCCTTCACTCTCTCAGAATCTGCAGCACCTCAGTCCCAATCCACCTTTCCTCATACTAAAGCTGGACATACATGCACCGATATCATTGCACGAAACCTGGTTTCATACAATATTCAGTGCATGTATGGTGGCTCAAAGAGGCGTCCGATATCGCAAAAGGCTGTGAATATTGGTCGACACGTCAATAAGCCAGGTTAAAAGATTTTGATCGGGCGCCATTGTAGGTGCCCAAGCAAAACCTACATTCAGGGCTGAATCGCCAGGTGGAGGTAGAATTTCTATTGTTTCTACCTCCATATCGGACAATTAAGCCCTGAATGTCAATGGAGGGTGGGAAAAATCGGAATTGCTATGTGTATGGCCACCTTAAAGCTGGCCATTCATGGTAAGATTCCCTCACTTGGCGATGACGCCAAGCGAGCAGATCTTCTCCCGATATCTCCACCTCCGGGTGGGCGATATCGGGCTGAATTGGTTGTTTTGGCCCTAGGGTTCGATTTCAGGCCAGATGTCGGTCGGGAAGACCTGTTGTCCGTGCCCATACATGGACAGATAAGCTGCCTAATTGGCCTAAAGGACCGATATCATCAGCTAGAATCAGTCCGTGTATGACCATCTTTAGAGGTTATTGTGCAGCCAACAGTTTTTGTCCCAAACACACTATGTACAACAGTATGAGCTCAACAGCGCAGCTCCAGTTGCTCACGTCTCTCCCAGAACAGGACAGAGCAGAGCCACTACTCTTGCAGTACACCTTTTAACTATATATTAAAAGATATAGATTGTAAGCTCTACGGGGCAGGGATCTCCATCCTCTTGTGTCTTTGACTCTTAACTTATTGCAACTGTATCTTGTATTTATTTGTATTTATTGGTATACTTTGTATTTATCTATTATTATCTTATTAACACCCTGTTTGTATTAATGTATTCTACTGTACAGTGCTGCGTACATAAGTAGCGCTTTATAACTAAAGATATACATACATACATACAGATAAGGCTAATGAGCCTTCAAAGCTGAACAGCCTAAGATTCTGGGAAGGATATACCTTCATTCTATGATTTTTCCAAACATGCTACAAGATAAAAAGTCAGAATAGCTCTAACATTCTCAGTGTATGCTGTAGATCGTTCAAAAGACATGTCTTTGTTTAGAAACGATCACATTCTAAGCAGAAATATCATTTACACGCATTCCAAGCTTGGTGCTCAACAATGCTATCCAACGCTGTGTTTTGATGAAGGCCTTGGGCTGCATTTGAGAGAGAGCTGAATGACAGGGGTAGTTTCCATCCTGTCTTTCTCTGAAATGGAACAGAAAGCATAATCTCCAGATTGTCGTAAGAACAAAATGTAACACAGAACAAGACAGGATTCTAACAAGCAGACTGGTGGTGTGTGAACTAAAAGCTCAAAGTGAAGTAAAGGTGCAAAAGAACCAGTTATGTATCAATCAAACCAATGAGAAGCAGTTACATGTGGTGAAGAACGCAAAAAAATGTAAAAGCACCAAAGGGAAGCATCCGTGTTACATTAATATTAGATATTATTATTATAACAAAGCAACTTATATTAAAACATTTATACACTGTTAAATAACTGGGCACATTTTTTTTTAGATAAATCTGGTATGTGTCCTTCCCTGTGAATATGATTATAAATATATATATATAGAGAGAAAATATGTAGCCGGGAACGTATAACAACAGTGCAGAATATTATATTCACGTAATGTGCAAAATCACCACCATTTCAAAAGTGACAATTTCCTTTCAGATTTTCGGGCACCAAAGTGGTTAATGAAGGGTGCCTCAGACTGAGGGGAGGTGCTGGGAGCAGAGAGGACCCCTGGGAGCTACTATGTGGGAGTACAGGATTGGTGGAAGGTTTTGGGGGGGGGGTGGCAGATAAAAGAGGAGACGCTTACCTGCCTTTTCCCTCACATCATGGGCTCCTGGTGCGCTGTGCATACACCTGGCAGTGTAATGGCGACTGATCATCCCACCCACCCCCTTTTTTCCTTTGTGTTTCTGGTTAAAAGTACATATATATTGTTTCTTGCACAATTATCTTGTTTTTATACTATTTGTTTATGGATACATTGTTGTTTACATTGTCACAGCTGCGGGTGGGTATTTTTCAAATTTGGTCCTTGTTGTAAGAGATTGTACTTTACATACCAACTGCAACGGTATACTATTTCGGTTATAATGGGGCAAGGACTTTTATCGGTTTAATATCATTCAATAAAGCTGTGGCCGACCTCCACCCACTGAAATGAAAACTGAGTCTTGGGGGCACATTTACTTATCCACGAACGCGCCAAGCGTTTGTTCGATCGGTGCAATCGTATTTTCCGCAACTTTTTCGTACCTTGCGCAACTTTTTCATATTTTTAGCGTTAAAAAAATCGGATTGGTTTTGCCGCTGTTTACAATCGTTCGGTATGAAAATTTTGTGACTTTCGGATCGCCAATACGATATTATCGTGACTAATACGGTTTTTTCGTAAGCATTTTCATGATATTTGCGATCCTCAGAAATTTTCATTTCCAATCCGAATTTTTCCCATTCGGGATTCGAACTTGTGTTTTGATAAATCTGCCCCTTGGCGTTGTCTTTTAATCTATTTAGTATGATACACATGAATACCTCTCCACAGTCTCACAGTATACCATTTGCAATATGCAGCTGATAAAGGAAACTTAGCAAGACCTGGAAGAAAATGATGGGGAGGGTGACAGAGGAAGTACTGGTCGAATACATGCACAAAGGAAAGACACAAACAAATAAAAGTAATGGATGAACAATAGAGGAAAGTGGGTGCTGACATAATAGCTTTTTTCCAACAAAATAGTTGAAGTTTATTAAGTGCCACAGGCTAACGAGAGCCTGAAACATTGCCCATGGCACTTAATAAACTTCTACTTTTTTGCATTCAATTTTGGGCTGCTGCTGAATTTTTCTACATACTGTGATTATACCTTTGGGCAAATTTATTTTTTTCAGCATGCACCTGACACTTCAAATAGTGTATTTTTGCTGTGCAGCACTCAGCTTGTCTTCATCTGAGTTGATGTTACAGTATGGAAGGGTGGATGCAGAGCAGGTCAGGTAGCTGATAAACTGGGAAAAATACATGATTGAACTGGGGAAGAATAGTTGCACTATAGAAGCAATGAATAGAAATGCATATTCTAAGAGAAGTTACAAGGGTACAGGGTACAAGGTACAAGGGCAGGCAAGGGTACAGGGTACAAGGTACAAGGTACAAGGGTACAGGGTACAGGGTACAAGGTACAAGGGCAGGCAAGGGTACAGGGTACAAGGGTACAGGGTACAAGGGCAGGCAAGGGTACAGGGTACAAGGGTACAGGGTACAAGGGTACAGGGTACAAGGGCAGGCAAGGGTACAAGGTACAAGGGCAGGCAAGAGTACAAGGTACAAGGGCAGGCAAGGGTACAGGGTACAAGGGCAGACAAGGGTACAGGGTACAAGGGCAGGCAAGGGTACATGGTACAAGGGTACAGGGTACAAGGGCAGGCAAGGGTACAAGGTACAAGGTACAAAGGCAGGCAAGGGTACAGGGTACAAGGTACAAAGGCAGGCAAGGGTACAAGGTACAAGGGCAAGCATGGGTACAGGGCACAAGGGCAGGCAAGGGTACAGGGTACAAGGTACAAAGGCCAGCAAGGGTACAGGGTACAAGGTACAAAGGCCAGCAAGGGTACAGGGTACAAGGGCAGGCAAGGGTACAGGGTACAAGGGCAGGCAAGGGTACAGGGTACAAGGTACAAAGGCAGGCAAGAGTACAGGGTACAAGGTACAAGGGCAGGCAAGGGTACAGGGTACAAGGTACAAGGGCAGGCATGGGTACAGGGTACAAGGTACAAGGGCAGGCATGGGTACAGGGTACAAGGGCAGGCAAAGGTACAGGGTACAAGGTACAAAGGCAGGCAAGGGTACAGGGTACAAGGTACAAGGGTACAGGGTACAAGATCCAAAGGCAGGCATGGGTACAGGGTACAAGGGCAGGCAAGGGTACAGGATACAAGGTACAAGTGCAGGCAAGGGTACCGGGTACAAGGGAACAGGGTACAAGGGCAGGCAAGGGTATAGGGTACAAGGTACAAGGGCAGGCAAGGGTACAGGGTACAAGGTACAAGGGCAGGCATGGGTACAGGGTACAAGGGCAGGCAAGGGTACAGGATACAAGGTACAAGTGCAGGCAAGGGTACCGGGTACAAGGGAACAGGGTACAAGGGCAGGCAAGGGTATAGGGTACAAGGTACAAGGGCAGGCAAGGGTACAGGGTACAAGGTACAAGGGCAGGCATGGGTACAGGGTACAAGGTACAAGGGCAGGCATGGGTACAGGGTACAAGGGCAGGCAAGGGTACAGGGTACAAGGTACAAAGGCAGGCAAGGGTACAGGGTACAAGGTACAAGGGTACAGGGTACAAGATCCAAAGGCAGGCATGGGTACAGGGTACAAGGGCAGGCAAGGGTACAGGATACAAGGTACAAGTGCAGGCAAGGGTACCGGGTACAAGGGAACAGGGTACAAGGGCAGGCAAGGGTATAGGGTACAAGGTACAAGGGCAGGCAAGGGTACAGGGTACAAGGTACAAGGGCAGGCATGGGTACAGGGTACCAGGGCAGGCAAGGATACAGGGTACAAGGTACAAGGGCAGGCAAGGGTACAGGGTACAAGGGTACAGAAGATAACAGATGAAAAACTTGACTTGTGACATGACCAAGAAGTACAGCAAGGTAGCTAGTAATGAAGAGTGAATAGTGAATTTTTTCACCAAGCATGGATTTGCAGCAAAATTCCACATTTCGCCATCAGTGAACTTTTTTTGCAAAACTGCAACACCCATTGATTTTAATGTATTTGGAGTGCGAAAAAACTGCTCCTGTGAAAAAAAAAGGATAAAAAGGAGTGAGAAAAAATTGTTGCGCATCAAAAAAGATTTGTTACCTATTAAATCAATCCATTCCTCTAGTGAATTTTTCGGTGAAGCAAATAGGACAGATTCATTCATCACTAGTAGCTAGCTATTAGTGTAGGGCACAAAGAGACCAGCAAGTTAGGCCGGTTAGGAGTTGTTAAAGAAGAACAGCAGTGGAATTAAAGCAATGAATATGTTAAAATATGTAGAATGTTCTACTATGTACCTCTGTTATGCACCGCTGTTAGACTGCATTTGTGCTGTATATGTCAGCCAAAGAGTTCAAAGCCAGGAAAGTAGAACTCAAGCGAAGGTGCACATGATTGGGAAAAAAAGATGCAGGGGGAAGAGCCAGAGATTAAGGGCCAGGGCACAGAGGGCACATAGTCAACCTGTAGATAAGCGCAGGCTGACAATCAACCCCTACACTAAATAAACCTTCCTGTTGTGCCTGCACCCAGATTGAATTCACCCGGGTGCAGGCAGATGCAGATCTGCCAACAAACACAAAGTCTGACATTTGTTGGCTGTGTGTGCCTGCACCAGGGTGGATTCAATGCTTCCGGATGCAGGCATGACTAGATTTTTTTAGCATACAGACCCACAAGACAAGGCAGAATCAATTATTCTTTATCTGAAAGCCTCATTAACATTTACTACACTGTTGTTCACAGATATACAGTACCTGGCTGATTTAACAATGGGAATGAAGGAAATCAGCAAGCTTGACTGATAATACAGGTATAGGATTTATTACCTGGAATGCTTAGGGACCTGGGGTTTTCTGGATAAGGGATCTTTCCCTTTACCTTAAGGCTAATGTCTCATAGTGAGATTAGTCATCAAAGATAAATCTCTGCTACCGCAGACAGCTAATCTCCCCGAATACCTTCCCACTGGCAATAATGTGAACCAGCAGTGGGAAAGGAAAGCCCTGGAGATATAAGCGTAGGGGCTGCATGACAAGGGATCCGAATAACCAGCAGCCAGATTACACTGGTTTATGTTTAGAGATTGGCAGAATCAGGTGCAACTGTGATTAGGTGAGAAGGAAAGAGTTAAGGTAGGAGAAGGCTGGCCTGGGGAGGGGCGGAGAAAGAGAGGGATGTGATGTCAGAAAAGCACTCACTTCCTTATCTTCTGAGCAGGTAGAAACATCCCACCCACCCTCCCTCTTTTTGCATATTTTGAGAAATGTCAGGAGTTTCTCTTCTTTTGGTTTTCATATTATCTATTAATAACTGAATGTGGAATTTTACCTGAATGCATTTTATATTGTGCTTTCTGTATCTTTATATGGTATAAACTTGAGAGTCAGCTTTGTGTTTAATTCATGTTAACAACGATTTCTTGATCCAGGGAATGTTTCCGATCGCCCAGGGGGTCAGGAAGGAATTTTTTCCCTCTTGAGGCATAATTGGCACTAGCTTCAGGTTGGGTTTTTTGCCTTCCTCTGGATCAAAATAGTGGATATATGATAATATATTTTAAGTTTTATTTGTCACAGCAGTGGTAGGACCTTGCCAGAGTACTGCACAGGTCATTTTAGCAGAGGGAGAAAGGAGGTTCTCTCCTGTGACTGCACGGTGGATTGATAGATACAGACGCTACCACTGCTTGTGCTAGGTGACAGCCTGCTTGGATTTCCTATCATCGAGACACTGCAGATCCAGGACCGGCAGCAGGGCTGCTGAACTTCTCTCATGGTTGGTAATGCAGCTCCTGCTGGTAGCAGAGTTTGGGGCCATCCTCTCTGTAGGTAGAGGCAGTCTAATACTTATTCAAGTCTTCAGAGAGGAACGGCAGAGCATAGTAGCGACCTCTTATGGAATTATGGCTTTAGAATATTGCCTTGGGTTAGGCTGGCAAGGTCCTATTTATTTGATAAAATGTGAATAAATGCTGTGGCCATTTTCTCCACCTCTGTCTCCTGGTGTTTCATTGAGATATGTAAGAAGGGGGTTCAGTGGGGTGCCTCAAGGCGAAGGGTCAATTGAGGAGTCCCCTTGTCAAGCATACGCATTGCTAAGTTTCCCAAAGTTTCCTTCATGACTTAGTATGTGATACAGCTGGTGGGAAGGCATACACATTTCTATGTATGTATACCTAATGTAGAAAGCACAGACCATGCGTGCCAGGTCCAGATAAATGTATATTTACCACTTGTGTGCTTCTTCTTGCAAATACATTTTTATTAGACCTTGTGAGCGTGATGGTACATTGATATTTTACCAAGGTCTTCCTACACCAAACTACCAAACAGCAAAGCTTTCCTAAAGTTAGTGGTTTTGATGGCAATTCTAAAAATTGCCCAAAAATGCTGCAATTTATAAGGCAGATCACCCCAAATATGAATGCCAGAGGTCTACTAAACAGTTTGATGCCCAATATGCATAGATTTACCAAAGTATGAATTTTCTTGCCTACCAGCTCTGTTTCTGCAAACAGAACCCCCAGACTGCATATTATGTGCCATAAGACCCCCTAACTGTACAGAGAAACAGAAAACAATATACACATTCTGACTTAAAAAGATGCCTTTCTGTAGCAATGTGTAAATCTACAAACCTTTCCTAAAGTTAGCAGTTTTTATGAGTTTTCTGAAAATCGCCTAAAAATTTTGCAATTTTTCACATTTATCTCACAGAATTTCTTACATACAATGACACATCGCCCTAAATATGAATGCCAGAGGTCTACTGACCAGTTTGATGCACAATATGCACAGATTTACCAAAATATGTGGTGTGTACGGCCTGCAAACAGAACACCTGGACTAAGTATTATGTGTTGTAAGAAACCCCCAAAATACCATATACTTTTGGAAAGTACATTTTCTGACAAATCAAACATGGGTAAAAACATCTTTCTACCTCAAACTACAAAACAACCTATTCAACTTCTGCAAACAAGACCCCATGCTTGCGTGTTATGTGTCATAATGCCCCCTAACTGTACAGAGACCCCTGAAAAAGATATTTTTGGTACATATTCTGACAAATCCAACATGGGTAAAGTCGCTTTTCAAAAATTTATCTTACAATTTCTTACATACAAAGGTAAATCACCCTAAATATGAACACCAGAGGTCTGCTGAATAGGCATGGGAAAATTGATTCACGCTGTAAAAAAAATGTGCAGCGCCACAGTAAAATTTGCCGCGAGTCGCTTCCTTTGACACAGGCGTCGCTTTCTATGATGTGCATGTTGGCTTTTGATGCATTCTCAGTTTGCTTTTCTTTAAATGCGTACGTCATTCCAAAGTCGACACACGTTATAGAAACCTACGCGAATCATTTTACCCATCCCTACTGCTGAACAGTTTAATACCCAATATGCATAGATTTATGCATAGATTTTAAGTATTTGGTTATGTACTAACCCCAAATGAAAATAGTGAATATAAATTTTCTCACCTGCCAACTCAGCTTCTGCAAACAGAGCCCCAAGTCCATGTATAATGTGCCGTAACCCCCCCTAACTGTACAGAGACCTCCAGAAAACAGGAAGTGCATGGGCAGGAGCTGGAGGAGAAAGCACTAACAGCAGACGTATGCGATCGTGTCTGCTGTTAGAAGTTGGGTCCTGCGTCAATCGTGCCACATGATTGTCTTCACTGCACCCTTGGCTCATTGCCTAGGGGGTTGGGGAGCATCTGACCCTCTGCACCAGCAGCAAAAGCACGTATGTGATACATGCTTGGTAGTTCAAGCCTTTTTCTGCTTGACAGTAAAAGCATTAAATAAATTGCATATCATCTCATTCTTTTTTTATTTTTCCCAGTTTCCCAACTTTTTTGAAAATAGGGTTGTAATTTCTAGTGATTTCTGGGCCATGGGACCTTTCCACCAGAACCAGTTATTGTCTCCAATCATGAGGAATTTGAGGTTGATTCAGTAGTGGATTCCAGACGTAGAAGAGGTTTGGATCAATATCTCATAAATGGAAAGGTTTTGGTCCAGAAGAAAAATTGTGGGGACCTGCTACCAATGTCACTGCTCCAAGCCTTGTGAGGACTTTCCATTTTCAACATCCTGTTAAACCAGCCCATGTTGCCATCAAGAGGAAGCACCTAAGGGGGGCAATATCAGGGCTCTCTGTGAATTTGTGGCCTTTTTTTTGCATGCTGCTCCTTGCATTTTAAATACAGTATATGGGTAACAAAAAGCATATTTGACTTTAAGACCTGTATAAAATCCCTTGGCCTGTATAAAATCCCTTGACCTGCCCCCACTGATTTTAAAATGGTCATGGTAATCCATTGTGACTTTTTCAGACAAGGTCTAAAGTGAGTTAGCCAGAAAGGAAGGGGTAAATGTTTACCCCCAGTCAGAGATAGCCTGGTTCCAGTAGACAGGACCTTATACAGGGAGGGAAGGAATCAGATCATTTTTTCATGTGATTTTAGAAAAGCCCTGTGCTGTAAGCTATGATGTTTCTGCTACACAAATATTAAGAATACAAACACAGACCTTATTATTTAACAGCATATGGTGTCCCTGACTCAAACACAGCATGCATATTGCTGATCTAAACACTGTTCCTACTCCTACAATTGCTAACTCCCCCACGAAAAATGGAATAGACTAAGACAGTCTGTCACACTATACCATTATGTATTTATATTTATGTAGTGTCACTTGTGCATGCATTCCTGTACATAACATCAATACAACACACACACATATGAAGCGTTAAACACGCTAAATATCGCATTAGTCTGTGCGAAGATTAACACCTACTTGGGGCAGGCGGTAATTATAGAAAAGTACAGTTCATGAGCTTTTGGCAACACAATAAGGACTTTGCAGTGGGATTTATTCAAGTCTGTGTTGGCCCTAGAGTGATGCAGCCGCCAGTTTGCAGGGAAATGGTTATTTTCAAAAAAGTAGTTACATGCATTAAATTGTGCGCTAATATAGCAAGCAGCGAAATATATTGCGCAGCAGGAATTAATGCATGCGCGGAAAATAATGCAAGAAAAAACGCTCATCGTGACTTAATAATTTTGACGCCTGTCCATTTAGTGAATCGTGCGTTAAGTCGCGAAAAATAAGAAGGGATACAATTTTAAACGCATGCTATAAATAGCGCTCATTTTAACGCACTTTAGTGAGTCAGCCCCTATGTATTTTAAAGCTCTTTTCTATCACTTGCCTTTATTCACCAGTACTATTCACTCAATTCTTAAATACAACATTTTACACCTCTATTTACACCTCTTTTATGTTCTGAAACAGCAACTGCAGTTGTTGCTGAAACCCTTTTGCTTTGTATTGTATTGATGGGCTGCCATAGAGACTATTGTTTGGCACCATTTTTTGTATGGGGGAGGGGCTTAATCCACTGATTGCTGTACTTCCTTGAGAAAGGCCACAGTCAGAGACCAAAATGTTGGGTTTGTAAGTTAAATTAAAAACAAAACTATTTTTGCTTGCATAAGACCTGCTAATTGTTGTACTTCGTGGGTATATATATATTATATATATATATATATATATATATATATATATATATATGATAGATAGACAAGATAGAGAGGGTACCACACAGGAACGTTTTGTGTACTAACAGAACTCTTCCTCAGTGACAAAGCAACAGACTGAAGTCCAACACACACACAGACATATATATACCTCAACCAAGAAAAATTGTGCCAAAAAGTGGCCACAGTAACCCTAGAGACCAGTGTAAGTAAAAAAAAAAAAAAAAAAAAAAAGGTGAAAGCAAAAGAAAAGACCCATTGCTCCATCTTTTGCCAACACTGTATAGCTGACTGCTTTTTAATTTGGCAGGGTTCTGAAGCTGACGTATTTGACTTTGTGGGATATCTGAATAACTTACTCAGTCCAGTTAGATTTAGGGCAGACAGGAGTGTTGACTGCATACACTTTCTGTTCTTTTAGAACTGGAGACAAATTGGGTACCAAACTATTTCATAAGACCACAGATCGCAACACCATTTTGCACGCACCCTAGCTCAAGGGGGGTTCTTTATTCACAGTTCAAGAATAATTCTGACTGTGACAAGGCTGTTGCCCAATTGGACACTATGGCAGAGCATTTTTTACTTTGTGGATATAAGGCTAAATTGATATTTAAACAGAAGGACAAGCTATTAAAATTCACCCGGAATCTATGAAACCCCAGAGTGAAACCTCCAAAGAAGATGGAACATTCTAACCTCTGATACTTATCTATTCTTTGGAGGGATATAAAGACCAATTATTGGATATAGGAGGGCTAGAAACTTAGGTGATATGCTTATGGTGAAGGACCTAAAACAGGGGTGGCCATCGGTGATAGACCGCGAAGGCCTCCAAAATGCGTCACATATGTACGCATTCACGCACTTCCGCATCCCCGACTTCATGGTAGTCCACCAGAAATCCACAGGGGATTGACTGGTGGATCGTGATCGATGTTTTGGCCCCCCCTGACCTAAAAGCTCTTGCCCCTACTGCTACATGGTTGGGGATGTTTCAGAAACTGGGTTGTTACAAATGCACATACAAATGCACTTTATTGTATAAGAAAAAGCATAATACTCATAGTCTATCTCTTTTTCCTACACAGTCTGAAGCACTACTATGTTATTTTGAAGTGATATTCCCTTTCAGCCACACTGTTTAATGCTTTCATTCCTACATGCCATTTCCAATCCTACATTTAAGCATCATATACTTCTCCCTGTGTGCGCAAATCACAGTGTATGCATCTGTGCAGTCCTGTAATGTCTCTACATATTGTCTGTCATGTGCTCTATCCATGGGTATTTTGCTTCTGCTTCTGGAAGCCAGTAATGTTTGCTTTCCCTTGTGCTATCTGTTCTATCCATTTTCCTCCTCCAAGATACTGTTTTGCCAATAAGCGGATTCCATCTGTTCCACTTCTATATCTCTATGCCACCACTCTTTACTCCTATAATAAGTTAAAATCTACAGCAGGTGCAGGACCCCTAATTAACATTTGTGTGAATTGCATTTGCAAAACCCTGCACTTTGCATTATATCACTGGGTGGCCTCTGCACAAGAGGGCAATAAAAACCCAGAAAATACAAATATTGGGCATGTTTCCCTCTGGACCATTTAGGTGTTTATTTTCTTTCCTCATTTGGAGACAAAGACAAGCCCAACAATGGCAATGAGAAGGCAAGGTCTGGGAACAAAAATGCCTTATAAAGAATATAATATAAAGTTAACTGCCTCCAAATGAATCCACGTGATTTTTTTTTTTTGCCTATGCACCAGTTTTGCCCTAAACATACCCCATCTGCCCAAGCACACAATGCACTGCATCAAGCTGCACCTGTTCGAGAATTTAGAGCACATATCTACCGGACAGGATGAAGTCCTGATATTGGGCTTCTCTTGGGCACAGCCCCTGGATGTGCATATGGATTGGCTTGTCTGGGTGTTCCATTTGAAACATCATCAACAGTTCCAGAGCATGAACTGCAGGTTCCCAAAAAAATTCTTTCAAACCAAATCCTTTGGATTTTTTAAGATATTAAATGTGTCCATTCCTGCTACAGGAATGTACAGTTGACTTTGTGCAAAGTTTATGGATGGAAAACTTCAGACAGACAGCTCTGCAAGGAAGTCAAGCTTGAAAAAAGACCAAAATGGTCTGAGACATCACTGCTGTCATGGCCCATGCCTAAATAAAGGCTTTTCTTTATTCTTTATTGAACTGGTGGATATGGCCATCTTGTAACATGCACTGATTTATTTCTGGTGTGGTGCTGACAAACTTACATAGACAGACATACAATTTTCATGTTCAAAGTTAAAAAAAAACAAACCTGAAATTCAGAAAAACAGTTAAACCTGCATTCAGCCTTTTGTAGATTCAAATGAAAAGTATCCTAATTTGACCTTAAAGTCTCCCCCGAGCAGCACTAATGTGTCTCCATAAATTTCAGGAATCATAGTACGATAATAACCAACGTTGGAATAAAATGGAGTTAATTTACGAGGGGTTCTACAGGAAGCAGGAAAGCAGGAAAAACATGTTAGATATTCTTCCAGAGTTTGGTTTGTTCTTGCAGGTTGTCCATTATTAACGCATGACAATCAGAAGAAAACTACAGGTCAATTTGCAAACCGCCACGCACAGCTTTTCAGATGTTTTCTGGAAGCCTATGTAAATGTTTAATTTCCTTGATTAAAACAAAATCAGTCCATTTTGTAACGTGAAAGTGAGAAATGAAAGACGAAGGTCAATCAAGAATGAAGAAGATTTATATAATGTACCCTTACAATAGGAACACATCTCACAGTAAATAATTAACTTGGAGCAGTCACTGCCCAAACTAGGCCATCAAAAATGTTGGCTTTTACAAAGACCGATGTGCCCACCAAGGGGAGGGTCATAAATGATTTCGCAAGTTTTAACTTTTACAGATGGACAAATATAAAAGTATATAATTCAATTTAGAAATAGAATAATAAAATATCATCCAGGAGAGGACCAGCGGTGTAATGTTCTTTCATTCTGTGTAGTAGGGAAGTAGTAAGAAACTGCTAGATGGAAGAATGATTTAATGAACTTTAATGAGAGTGCCAAGGGGCTTGTGACTGTACCTGGAGAATGGCAGTGTTTGGAAAAGTTCAGCAGTGAAGCTGGCTTGGAAGTAGGTAGTGTGCCCTGGTTGATAGAGAGTTTATCTCTGGACTGTGAGAAACAGGGTGTTAGCCTTGTGGTCCAGAGTCTGGGACAGGCACTGGGATAGTCAGGAAGACTACAATCTCATCTATAAGAGAGACTATGAAGATGAGCACCTTGTGTGAATTATTAAAGACAGAAGGGGGAATGTAATAAAAATGTGAATGAAAAAAAATGTGCACCAACAAGAATATAAATTCACATTTCGCAATGTAATATTGTTCATTAGACTGTTGTTGCATTGCAAATTTAATTGTGCATGGCAAACTTTTTAAAGGGGAAGGAAAGGTAAAAACTAAGAAAAGCTGTACTGAGTCCTCTATCAAAAGAAACACATGATTTTTTGTCTCCTTTTTTGTAAACATGTTCTTGGGTATCTGAGTTTCTCTCTCAGAAAAATCCTTCATTCCCGGGTCCACAGTCTGCGCAGTTCTCTCCTCTCCTGCTCCCCCCTCACTTAAGAATTCATAAAACTCATCCCCCCCCTATTAGGGATGTGTAATCTGAGCTACCAGTTCCTAGAGCTGCAAGCAGGAAGCTATGACCAAGCTAAAATGGCAGCTGTAATCTTAAACAAATGAAGGGAGCTTCTAGGGATCTCTAATCAGGTATGGTAAAGCTTTCTGGAGAATAAATATAACATTCTAGGAGCCACTAATGGGGCAAATCTGTTGCCATTAAAATGCCAAAATGTCTTTCCTTCTCATTTAAGGCTACCTTGAAGGTGGCATCATCTTTTAGACCAAAAGTAACAACTTTTTCATTAAGTTTTATTACATATACTGCGCAGTCGCAACCAATATAATTTTTAAACTTTCTTCCACTGTCGGAAGTGGTCGCTAAACAGTTTCCACATTCCCAAAGCCCACATTGAATTTGTGCATGTTTTTGTGCACAGAAGCATAAAATGTCGCATTGCGAGTAGTTTTTCCATAACTGACTTTAATTACATTCCCCCTAATTCTTTTTTTTGCATCCCTGTCTCTTCTCGGCACAAGACAAACACAATGTATAAGTAAAACAGTAAATTTTAGAAGTCTTTCATATTTTAGTATCTATATTATTTCCTATCCTAGCGAGGCACTTACCGGGGATTTATAATGCTGATCTACCCTTGATCACTGAGACAATTTGTTGCACCAAAGCAGGGTGCATAACTGTAACATACATACATACATAGATATGTTTCCTGCAGTACAACCAGAGTTAGACTCCTGAAGCAGCAATTTTCTTCTTTCATCTAAGCTTTCGCAATGAATGCAAGACTGCGTCAATAAAACGGTTATATTTTCTGGTCATTTCTGCAAAATGTGTTGTGAATTAATCAGTAAAGAATACTTGCTCCTGGATTTAGAAAATATTTTGTCGAGTTTGGTTGGTATCAGACAGCCATCCCTAGAAACGCTGGCTTTGCATTTGCATCTGCATCAATCTAGAATAGCAATGTAAGGACAAAAATGACAGCATTGTTTGCTGTTCTAGCTTTAGGAGACGAAAATTTATGCCTTCAACCTCTCTGGCAAGCTAACAATTGTGCAGATGTCTAAATGCATGAAAACACTTTGCTAATAACTTTTGCCCTTTTCCTTCAGAGACTTAACAAATAAATTCAAAAATCTGTTACATGGTGCACCACCACCTGAGCCTGTTCTCCATCTTTTTTCCATCTGACTGAATGGCATTCAACCAACCCAACACAGCACACAAGCCAGGATAATGTCAAAAAACAAAGAAATATGCTGAATATGGAGCAGCGGCGAAGACTGAACCAAAAACTCTGGGCAGATCACTGTAAGGATTGCAGTTCAAGTGTAAATTCCCTATGCAGAAGTTACATATAATGTACACAAAGAAAAATTAAGTGTGCCCTATAGGGTGAGCCCGCACCTATTTAAACCTAATAGTATACATATCCTCAATGATATAAAAGATAAGTGTAAATAGCATCACCTTTACATATCTATGCTTCATCAACAACAGTATTTAGCAAAAAAATAATCATTATTTCCAAAAATAATGACCAACACAAAACAGCTGTTGCATTTTCACAAGCTCCACATGTTGACTAATGCCCAGGAAGCCTGTCTAGTGAGAAGCCAGTACAATATTCATTTCAGACAAGAGCTATGTCCGAGTCAGAGCTTTCTGCATATTTAAGGACATGCAGACTGCATTTAACACTGCCATGAACATGCCATGGTCCTAGGATGACTGCTTGCCAATAATTCATACTTTACTTTAAAACTTCATACAGGAATGTAACATGTATAGGAATGGTCACATATACATGTCAAAATTGATCTGCACAGACTATCACCCATCACCCATTTAACATATAAACTGTAAATATTTTTTGTAATTAAGCAATTAAGGGTTACAAGTGCTAAGCTGCAGAAAACTCCTAAATTATAGTTCAGTGGAGACTTCTAAAAAGCATTAATGCAAAGCTGCAATGTGCTATAAATTAAACCCGAGACAGGATTATTCATTATCAGTCACTTACTGTATTTATAAGCTATATTAATTGAGCTGCTGGATGATATAAACCCCAGTTTTTAGCATCTGGTAAACAGAATTTATTTTCATAACAGTTTACTGAGGGGCGAAACTATGTAACAGAGCCCTGCAGGGATTCTGAAATCAGAAGGGAATTGGACCTTAACGGACAGAAGGGACCAGCGGCAGGTAATCTGTCAGTCCTGCTGTGTTTCTACAGAGCTGGAGAACCTTTGGCCATGATTAAAATAACCTCAAGCCTAGTAAGGTCTAAAGCTTAAATAAAGGCATGTCACACTGACGGAAAAACCAGAATGATAGAGAAGACAGAGGGTTAGACGAGGAAGGTAAGACAGCTGAGCAACGAGGGAATATTGGAAATTATGGAAACAATAAGAAAAAAGTAAAGTATAAAGATAAATTGTATACCTCTGATTTATAGGGATGACAAGATTGGATAAGGACAAGAGAGAATAAGGAGTAGTACTGGCAGTAAAATAATAGAAGACAGGGTTAAGACAGAAATGGGCAAGAATTAATTGCATGGGGGTAGGGATAAAATGAAATTATGATACGCGTGAGTATGCGTTATTATACGTGCGTGTATGTGTGGACAGGAAATATATGGGCTGCCCACTAAGAGAGATGCACGCCAGCCAACTCATTTATTTGTAGGATTTAAATCATTCAGAGAAACAGAAATGGCAGGAACTCTGATAGAATAAGTTTAACCCTGTATTGCACTGTCTGTACACAGTCAGATAAATATTCTCATAACAACCAAAGCTGCAGACTAGACACAATACACGGTGTACTGGGCATGATAATAAGCACTCCTTTTAAATGCAGTCAAACTAATGGGGGTAGGGATAAAATGAAATTATGATACGCATGTAATTGTGTTTAATAGTAAATGCTAATGTACTGTTTGATGGAGGATTTTTTCTTTACATCTTCAAAAATATTTAGTTTAGCAATGTGTTTAAATGTCTTTGATATGCTCAATTTTTTTTCTCTGTAATAATAAAACAGTACTTGTACTTGATCCCAACTAAGATATAATTACCCCTTATTGGGGGCAGAACAGCCCTATTGGGTTTATTTAATGGTTAAATGATTCCCTTTTCTCTGTAATAATAAAACAGTACTTGTACTTGATCCCAACTAAGATATAATTACCCCTTATTGGGGGCAGAACAGCCCTATTGGGTTTATTTAATGGTTAAATGATTCCCTTTTCTCTGTAATAATAAAACAGTACTTGTACTTGATCCCAACTAAGATATAATTACCCCTTATTGGGGGCAGAACAGTCTTATTGGGTTTATTTAATGGTTAAACGATTCCCTTTTCTCTGTAATAATAAAACAGTACCTGTACTTGATCCCAACTAAGATATAATTACCCCTTATTGGGGGCAGAACAGCCCTATTGGGTTTATTTAATGGTTAAATGATTAACTTTTCTCTGTAATAATAAAACAGTACCTGTACTTGATCCCAACTAAGATATAATTACCCCTTATTGGGGGCAGAACAGCCCTCTTGGGTTTATTTCATGGTTAAATGATTCCCTTTTCTCTGTAATAATAAAACAATACCTGTACTTGATCCCAACTAAGATATAATTACCCCTTATTGGGGGCAGAACAGCCCTATTGGGTTTATTTAATGGTTAAATGATTAACTTTTCTCTGTAATAATAAAACAGTACCTGTACTTGATCCCAACTAAGATATAATTACCCCTTATTGGGGGCAGAACAGCCCTCTTGGGTTTATTTCATGGTTAAATGATTCCCTTTTCTCTGTAATAATAAAACAGTACCTGTACTTGACCCCAACTAAGATATAATTACCCCGTATTGGAGGCAGAACAGCCCTATTGGGTTTATTTAATGGTTAAATGATTCCCTTTTCTCTGTAATAATAAAACAGTACCTGTACTTGATCCCAACTAAGATATAATAATCAATGGTAAAACAATCTTATTGGGTTTATCAATGTTTTACTGATTTTTAGTAGACTTATGGTTTGGGGATTCAAATTATGGAAAGATCCCTTCCACAATTCCATGTTTCAGTATTAAGATTACAGAACTTTTTTTTTTTATAATCTTATTCAGAATTTCTTCAAATTCGTTCTACAATTCTTTACTAATAGGTGGACCGCCAGTTTTTTTTAGCTTTGGTTATCCTGGATTTTTTGAAGAATGCCTCCACTCAACTACAGTTTTCCAATCCACAAGTATTCAGAGGAATTAAGGTCTGACCTCATTGCTTGCCACTTCAAAATAGTTTAGCTCTAATTCTGGCAAATCAGCCATTCTCCCAGAACTATTTTGCTTTGTTCAGATCTATCTTGGTACTTTGGTGAACTCTAGTTGGGCTTTGTGTTTCTACATAGGTGGGGTCTTCCACTGTCTCCTACCAGAAACTCCTTATTTGGTGACAGATGGTACAATTTAAAAATGTTGTACCTAATATCAGAAGGTCAGCTTGAATGTCTGCCAGCTTATTAAGGTTCTTTCACCTCAATTACAACAATCCTTCTCTGAAACCTTGATCAGTTTTTCTCTGCATCCACATCCAGGTAGAATGCTACAATGCTACAGTGCTAAGGGACTAGAAGCTGGATGAGCCCATAGATGCAAGTAACATTACACAAATAAGTCACATTAGGATAAGAGCTGGGTGAATAACAGTGGCCACAGTTTGCTTATTAACTTTATAGACATTGGCAAACAATTAGTAAGTGTAAATGTGTCTAGCCATCCAGAATACAAACTCATCCAGCTGCCTTATAATTGCAAATTGGCACCTTTCCATTTCAGGATAGCCAACTCAATCCCATTTTGACCGACATTAAAAATGTCTAAGCCTATTTCCAATAAATGAACACCATCAAAATCATTAAAGCCACTACCACCCACCTCCATGTCTGTAGGTATAGAACTACAGACATGGAGGTGGGTGGTAGTGGCCTTAATGATTTTGATGGTGTTCATTAACAGATCAAGCACTTTTGCAAATTTTGCAATTTCATAGTTAATCTTTTGCGACATCTATCCAGGACTTTTTTCCCTGGGGATTGGAACCAGATCAAGTGGGAAATAATCTCTGACCACACAAAAATGACATTAGGGAATGAAAAGTGCATTTGTGCTAGATCCTTTTTATATAATGGATAATCTCAATGGTCCTTTCATTACCAATGTTGTTGCCTTCAAGATGAATAAGGACACTATCCAGATTGGGATATTATTTGAGACAGCATTGCAAACAAAACAATGATGAATTAAGTGAAAGCTTTTATTGGGCAAAGGACTTGTTGGTCGAATTGACCTATCCATATGACTTCCCATTTGCCTTCCATGTCAGTCTTAGATCCTCTGACTGTAATATGTAACTTATCTTTTAGTATGTAAGAATTAGAGAAGTTTAGGCCTCTTGGCTTACTTTTGCTAGTGGGAATTAGCTCACCTACTTTCAATGCACCAAAAAATAAACAATGTACAGCAGCTTCAACATATCATATTCATAGTTCCAAGTACACACTTGCTTTAACATCTTGACCAATTGCAACAATATTGCTATAGTTATGGGGTTTTTTTGTCCGTTGAGGCATTTGCCTTTTGAAAGCCCCTGAGAAGTTGCCGAACAATTGAATTGGTGATGTCGGGCCTATCAAAAGAGCTTCAAAAAGAAAGATTCCAGCAATTTGCTTTTTAATCATCTTAGGTTACTTTCTCTGTGACTGCAATTGATATAAAAACTGTATTAAGCTATCCAAAACCAAGCTGTCTGGGTTAGAGAATACATGCTGCGACCATAAAGACAAACTGCTAACATATGATAACCAGGATTTATTTGCTACTGTATTGGCAATGACTGTTTTTAGCTTGAACATATCAATTCCCAAAGATGAGGCAGGCATCTGATTCCTTGCTCTGCATGAGGTACTAAATAAGAGAAGAGATCTAGATGGAAACGTGAAAGTGCTTCAACGACATTGTTTTTGCAACCTGATATATGTTTTGCCTTAAGCCAAGTATCTAATTCGAACACTTTCAGCACAATTTGTCTAAGTGTTGGGATAACCGGTGGTGCTTTTGCTAACAAATTATCAATGACCTCCATCACCCTCATGTTATCGCAAAGAAAAAATATTCTTTTATTTACCAGCTTGTGGCCCCATACTTCTAAAGAAACAAAATTAACGACAATCTCTAGTAGTACCATGTTCTTATAGAATTCTCAGTATAGCCAGGATGCCGGGCATGGTTCTATACATGACTGTCCTTTGTAATAGGCCCAAAATGCAGTGGATAGCTATTTTATCAGTAAACTCTTCCTGCCAGCATGACCTACTAATAAACTCTTGGAAAAAAGATTTGCAAATAAATAGATCGCCTTTGACTATATTTGGTATACTAATGTGCCAATTTGGATTTGTAACATTTAACATCAATGCTGTAAGCAATTTATTTAAAATCTGCCAATCAGAATTATTTTTGTAGCAAAAGAGATGTTTTGGTTTTGGTAATAACATATTAGTGTTTGTAGATGACACAAAACTATGCAATTCAATTAATTCTATCCAGGATGTGGCATCCTTGCAACTGGATCCTGACAAACTGGCAATCTGGGCGGCTAAGTGGCAGATGAGATTCAAATTTAGATAAATGTAATATGCAGTCACTTATACCCTTAATGGGACTTGTACCTTTAATGGATAATAATAATCTGTCTAATGCTTTATATACCAGTAGGTCCTTCGAGCAGACACAAGGGCATGCATTCTAATTAAAAGAAAGGAGGTTCAGTCTAAATATTTGGAAAGGCTGATATACATTGAAAGCTGTGAAGTTGTGGAACTCCCTCCCTGAATCAGTTGTACTGGCTGATACATTATATAGCTTTAAGAAGGGGCTGGATGGCTTTTTAGCAAGTGAGGGAATACAGGGTTATGGGAGATAGCTCTCAGTACAAGTGAGGGAATACAGGGGTAGGGGAGATAGCTCTCAGTACAAGTGAGGGAATACAGGGGTATGGGAGATAGCTCTCAGTACAAGTGAGGGAATACAGGGGTAGGGGAGATAGCTCTCAGTACAAGTGAGGGAATACAGGGGTAGGGGAGATAGCTCTCAGTACAAGTGAGGGAATACAGGGGTAGGGGAGATAGCTCTCAGTACAAGTGAGGGAATACAGGGGTAGGGGAGATAGCTCTCAGTACAAGTGAGGGAATACAGGGGTAGGGGAGATAGCTCTCAGTACAAGTGAGGGAATACAGGGTTATGGGAGATAGCTCTCAGTACAAGTGAGGGAATACAGGGGTATGGGGGATAGCTCTCAGTACAAGTGAGGGAATACAGGGGTAGGGGGGATAGCTCTCAGTACAAGTGAGGGAATACAGGGTTATGGGAGATAGCTCTTAGTACAAGTTGATCCAGGGACTGGTCCGATTGCCATCTTAGAGTCAGGAAGGAATTTTTTCCCCTCTGCGGCAAATTAGAGAGGCTTCAGATGGGGTTTTTGCCTTCCTCTGGATCAGCTAGCAGTTAGGCAGGTTATATATAGGCATTATGGTTGAACTTAAGGGACGCAAGTCTTTTTCCAACCTAACTTACTATGTTACTATATTAGGCCTAGTTATCTGAGTAGTCAATAAAAATTATAGCAGGATTTAGAGTACTAGCCACTACATAGATCATTCTCTTAATCCTGATTACCCTACTGCAGGTACTGCATGTAGTGTTCCATTGCCACCGATATGCACTGCTGCTCTATTGCCTTTAAATAAATATATATTCTTTTAAAATGTCTATAATTTTCCATATATCTGTGTTATAGCTGGTTAGTACTGCACAACATATGTAAGGGGACTTAATGCATTAACTTGCTGGCCCTGGGGACACCAAATCCTCCCATTCAACAATCTTGGGATAACTTTAAACATATGCAGGTATGCACAAATTTGATTTCCAGATATCTATCTAGCTCCTCCCCAAATATATATTTTTGTTCACAAAAAGAAAGAGAAAGATTGCCAGCACATGGTTTGCCTTTAGAAATTAACTTCAGCTCTGTTGGGTACGTCCTAGCTGCTGTTTGTAACCCCTAGTTTGTGTGTAGGCTAGGGGCATTACATTAATGAGTGCTCATGTCCTGCTTATTACTCTTCCTACAAAAAACTACCACAAATCAAAATGGTCACCAAGGGGCAGATTTATGATTGCAAACGGCTACATTTGACTAGTGATGGGCAAAATAATTAGCCAGGCATGGATTTGCAGTGAATTTACATTTGTATCGACATTGGTGGATTATTTCCTGAAACGGACGGCAAAATTCGGCGTGTAAAAATTTGCAGCGCAACAAAACATTAATGCCTGCATCAAAAAAAATTAACAGATTTAACAGATTTTTTTGCAAACATTTTTGAGTTGAGCAGTACAGGTATGGGATCCCTTATCAGGAAACCCGTTATCCAGAAAGTTCCAAATTACAGAAAGCCCTTCTTCCATAGACTCCGTTATTAGCATATAATTCTAATTTTTAAAAATGATTTCCTTTTCCTCTGTAATAATAAAACAGTACTTGTACTTGATCCCAACTAAGATATAATTACCCCTTATTGGGGCAGAACAGCCCTATTGGGTTTATTTCATGGTTAAATGATTCCCTTTTCTCTGTAATAATAAAACAGTACCTGTACTTGATCCCAACTAAGATATAATTACCCCTTATTGGGGCAGAACAGCCCTATTGGGTTTATTTAATGGTTAAATGATTCCCTTTTCTCTGTAATAATAAAACAGTACCTGTACTTGATCCCAACTAAGATATAATTACCCCTTATTGGGGGCAGAACAGCCCTATTGGGTTTATTTAATGGTTAAATGATTCCCTTTTCTCTGTAATAATAAAACAGTACCTGTACTTGATCCCAACTAAGATATAATTACCCCTTATTGGGGGCAGAACAGCCCTATTGGGTTTATTTAATGGTTAAATGATTCCCTTTTCTCTGTAATAATAAAACAGTACCTGTACTTGATCCCAACTAAGATATAATTACCCCTTATTGGGGGCAGAACAATCCTATTGGGTTTAATTACTGTTTAAATGATTTTTAGCAGACTTAAGTAATGGAGATCCAGATTACGGAAATATCCCTTATCCAGAAAACCCTGGGTCCCCAAGCATTCTGGATAACAGGTCCCATAGCTGTACTGCATACAGAAAAGGTACCTGTAGGAGCTGGATGTCATCGAATTAACAACCTGGGTACAACTTGAGGATTGTGTGGTGGGAGGGTTCAAAGAGCAACTGATTTGCCATTTGCTTTACATCTTGTGCTAGATTTTTAATCTGCTGTTAGGCACAAAGCACAAATGGTACATAGGCCCATAAATCTTATTAAAGATGGCTTTTTAGAAAACTGAAGAATATGAAAATGGTTATTAATTTAATTGCTCTATAGTTTAAATTACTTTTTCATTTTATCTATAAGTCAAATCTAGAATTTTTTTTTTTAGAGAAAAGATTATTTCTAAAGGCAAACTGTGTGCTGGCAATGAATGTAATGCCCCTAGCCTGCACCCTAACTAGGGATTACAAGCAGCAGGTAGGAAGTACCCAGCAGAGCTGAACTGTGCACCGACCTTCAGATTTTAAATCTGCATTAAGGGGATCATTTCAACCACTGCCCTGTAATTGCTCCAAGCATGGTCACTAATTAGGCAATTTTGCACCCTTTAGGGCTGTGATACACGGGGAGATTAGTCGCCGCATGACAAATCTTCCTTTTCGCGGGCAACTAATCTCCCCGAAATGTCATCCCACTGGCTAGAATGTAAATCGCCAGTGGGATGGCATATGCGGTGCCGCGATTTGCCAAAGTTGCAGAAGTTTCCTCTCAAAGCGACTTTGGCAAATCGCGGCCCTGCGTATGCCATCCCACTGGCGATTTACATTCTAGCCAGTGAGATGACATTTTGGGGTGATTAGTCGCCCGCGACAAGGAAGATTTGTCACGCGGCAACTAATCTCCCCGTGTGTCACAGCCCTTAGTGCTTATGGGATCATGGATCCCCATCCTTTTTTTTTTTACTCAGATGTAAAAAGTGTTGGTGGGGCCACCCAAGCATAAAAAATTATTTGGGGATGCCAAATAAGGGCTGTGATTGGCTATTTGGTAGCTCCATGTAGAATGCTGGCCTGTAGGAGGCTCTGCTTGAAGTAAAATTGTGTCTCTGTGCTTCCAAAATTTGCCTCCAAGCCAGAAATGTAAAAATGGGCACGTGCTTTGATGCCAATGGGAGCAACATCTGAGGGGGTAGTGAGCAACATGTTGCACCCGAGCCACTGGTTGGGGATCACTGGTTTATATAAACAAGCTGCTGTGTAGCAGGGGTGCAGCCATTCAAAACTAAAAAAGGAGAAAAGGCACAGGTTACACAGCAGATAACAGATAAACTCTGTAGTATACAATGGGATTCTGCATAGCTTATCTGTTATCATTTGTGTATCCTGTGCTTGAATGGCTGCCCCCATGGCTACAAAGCAGCTGGTTTATATAAACTATAGTAGGGTTTCTGAAGAAAACATACCAGTTATACCACTGCAGGGCAACAGTACATTGTATTGCCATTTTTTTTTTAAAACACTTTCATTATCAGATGTTACTGTTCCTTTAATGTATTTCATTTCTTGAAACAAATATGGAGCCCTCTTTATTCATTGAGCTAATGTATTATTTTAGGCACCACATGACTGTTTTTTAATCTGGGTCTATAGGTCCTTTTCAATATGGATTCCCCTGATAAATTATTCACAGGATTTGAAGGAAGCATTCTGAGCCTTTGAATATTTCAGCACACCGGGGGGAACTTGCTAGGAATATTAAAAAGCAGCGGCTAGCCAGCTGTGTGAACAAGGGTAAGCCAGAATGTGAAGTAGGGATCTAAAATCTATCAAACAAACAAATAAATAAATAAAAACTAATAAATGTTACAACCAGCTACAAACAGCTAAGGGGCAGTTGTACAAAAGGTGCCATTTTTCAATGTTATGCTATGCTGAATTCATGACAAATTATATGACATACAAGTGCTCTGACATATTTTAGCTTCTTCTTAATGCTGTTTTCTGGTGCTATTGTATCTCCATTACCAAAACCATATAACTGACTCCCTGTCAGAGCTTATAGTAACTAAATCAGCGCTGTCCAGCGCTGTGCCGAGGGACAGAATTTCTCTAGCATACATGGTGGAGGGCTGCTAATGGAAGCCAGTTTTTACCACTCCCCTTTTTTAAACCACACCCACTTTAAACTACACCCATTTTATCACTATGGTGGTAGTGCAGCAAAAACCCCAATGCTTGGTCCTCACTGCGGGGATATCAACCATCATTCATATGTGAAAAAATTATATTATGTCATATTAAGACATACCCTTGAATCCATATGCCTCCTCCTACCCTTTGGATAGCACAGCAACCCCCCAGCACATACTTACACACCTAAGGGACCATTTAATGGCTATTCCCAACTGCTAACAAACTGCCAGAACAAACCCCTGTATGGCACACACAGGCAGTACTCTGCCTGCCCTATGTTGCCTGTATGTGCCATACTCTCCCTGCCCTATGCTGCCTGTGTGCCATACTCTCCCTGCCCTATACTGCCTGTGTGTGCCACACTCTCACTGCCTGTGTGTGCCATACTCTCCCTGCCCTATGCTGCCTGTGTGCCATACTTTCCCTGCCCTATACTGCCTGTGTGTGCCATACTCTGCCTGCCCTATGCTGCCTGTGTGAGCCATGCTCTGTCTGCTCTAAGCTGCCTGTGTGTGCCCTACCCTTCCTGTCCTACCCTGCCTGTACGTGTCATACACAAAGGCAGCATAGATCAGGCAGTACATAGAGTGACACAATGCTGGCACTGCTCCTACAGTCTGTCTGAGGTGTGAACAGGTGAACAATGTGGGTGATTACAGCCTGAGGTGTGAATAATGCAGGGGGTGAACAATGCAGAGATGTATGTAAGCATGTACATGATGATGATATAGAGGAGAGAGCTTTTTATTTTCTCACTTTGCCAGTGCATCTTTTATGCCTCTTCTGATGAATGGTGCACAACTGTGCCCATGAACTCTAGAGCTACTGCCACCCTGGGCCAGGCAGTAGCTCCAGGCTTCTCGCAAAGGGTTGAGTCAATAGGTGATTTTGGTTAGCAGGGCATCATACAAATGTACCAAACCATATAAAAATGTAGATTTGTGAAGTTTAGCCAGTGAATGATACCTTAGTGTTATGCTGACAAGCCTAGATGACTAGATTAGTACAGATGTAAGCAAGCAATACACTTATTTGATGAGGTCAAGAAGCGGTGGGCCAAACTTGTAAGATGCAAAGCCTTTAGGAAAAAACTATGTTCACAATAAAATTCATTCCAAATCTAATGAAATTTGTCTTCCTGAGAACTAACTGTCTGAGTCTTAATGATTAGGTCATCATTCTTGTCCAATATGTGGACCAATAGGCTGCCAAATTGGCCATAAATGTAGACATAGAGTTATGGGGACAAAACAAAAAAGGCAATGCAAAGGAAAAACTTTAATAGTTTAATGGAAATGTTTGAAACAGGGACCCTTGTTTCCTGCTGCCTAGGTTGGCAGACCTTATACTGGACCTGGGATGAGGGAGTGGGATCACTGGTGTAGAGAGCGCAGTTGTGCTTTCTATACCAAAAGAGCCAAATATCTTAATGTAAAGTAATTCTGCTTTCAACATAACGGGCACATTCAATATATCCAAGGGATTTCCTTGAAATCCCTGAATGGGGGCACCTTAAGGCAATAACACATAGTAAGGTTTGTTTATTGCAGTTAAATATGCTCTACCACAGGAGACAATTCTCTGAAAAAATGTCTTGCCAAACATATTATGTGTTGCCATTTGGCTTAAACATGGCAAAATGCGAGTGGAGGCAATTTCCCACTATTAAGTAAGATTGCCATAAGTACCATGCTTTGCTTGCGGTGACTGCAATGTTAAGCAATTGCAAGGCATTTCAGTATATTTGTTACCCGCAGTAGCACAGAGTTAACTGTGGGCGACAAATGTTACCATGTGCCATTGCCCTTATGATCTCCCTCTGGAAGTTTCCAGCATAAACTAGTGAATGAATGGGGCAGTGAAGCAATAACAACAATACAAATTAAGCAAAATTTACTTTCTGCCTTCATTCTGGCTACATTTTGTCTGCATCCAATATATACCACACCAAGTCAGTTTAACTAGAAATAGGGCCTTTATGCAATGCTGCTCTTTATATCAGACTGTCATATTCAGCGCTGTATCTCTGCACCAACTGGAAACCTCCTCCCACCATATTATTTATGGAACCATTAAGTAACAGCAGGAAGAAAGGCTGAGAAGTATGGATTTAATATACATTTCTAATTTCAGAATGTGTTTCTGTGGCAGTGATGTTAGGTTTTGGATAGCAATAGGTTGAATTTGAAAAATGCAGAGCCAGGGTATAATGATTTCCCCCGGTAACCTCTGACACTTGAGTGAATTGCAGTAAATAAATGCCAGCTGCTTGTTAGGCTGATTCACAGGGATAAGTGTGAAGATTAGTTACAGAACAGTTTCTATTAGTATACACAAAAAGAACCAGAAAGGATCAGTTATGAAGACAGTTATCATAAATGTAATTAAAAAGAACAAATGAAGGAATATTTAATCCATTACTTTGTAAAAATTGATCAACTACTGTAAGGTCTACAGAAAAAAATTGAAAAAACGTCATCTAGATAATAGGGTGCATGATTTTAGAAAAGAAGCTGTAAAATAATCCTTTATGGGGGAAAACGCTAATAACTTGTTATTAGCCAGTTAATGATTCACTACAACAATTTATGTAAACTGTTGAAATATTATAAAGTAAATGTAAAGAAAGGTTTTAGAACTATCACCTCTTCAAATAGACTTTATAACAGGGATCCCCAACCATTTTTACCCAACAGCCACACTCATTTCATTTCTTTGGGAAAATAAGGACTGTGATTGGCTATTTGGTAGCCCGATGTGGACTGCTGGCCTGCAGGAGGCTCTGCTTGGAGTAAAACTGTGTCTCTGGGCTTCCAAAACTTGCCTCCAAGTCAGAAATGTAAAAATGGGCTCCTACTTTGAGGCCACTGGGAGAAACATCACAGGGGAAGATGAGCAACATGTTGCACACAAGCCACTGGTTGGGGATCACTGGTTTAGAAGAATAATCACTCAGTGAGGCCTATTTATCTAATTTTAGTGGTTTTAGAAACCAAGAATAAACTAATTTCCACTAAAACCATGAATGTCTAGTCATTTATTAAAATATCTGAATAGAAAATTCACAAATGAATTACAGTACAACGCAGAATGAAAATGAAAACCTATAATTTTTAATTTTTGTACACTTATAAACAAACCCCTCCCTAAACCTATAAAACTACAAATTAAATAAAGATTATTACAGTTTGTCTATGACTGCTCCCTTTGGCTTCTACATGACCTTGCCACGTAATAAATAACACATAATAAATGGCATTTTTTTTCACAAATAATCGTGATTTTTGTGCAAAAAACCAACAAATCAATAAAAATATGACCATAGACTTTTCTGGAAAGGTTATAAGAACAACCAGAATGAAAGTTAGAAGGAAAGGCTATAGGCACTAAGAACTAATGCAAAGGTTTTTAGCAAATACAAGTACAGGTATACAGTAGGACCCATTATCCAGAATGCTCGAGACCAAGGGTATTCCGGATAAGGGGTCTTTCCGTAATTTGGATCTCCATACCTTAAGTCTACTAAGAAATCAATAAAACATTAATTAAACCCAACAGGATTGTTTTCCATCCAGTAAGGATTAATTACCGTATATACTCGAGTATAAGCCGATCCGAATATAAGCCGAGATACCTAATTTTACCTAAGAAAACTGGAAAAACGTATTGATTCGAATATAAGCCTAGGGTGGGAAATGCAGCAGCTACTGCTAAGTTTCAATAATCAAAATAAATACCAATAAAATTACATTAATTGAGGCATAAGTGGGGTATACGTTTTTAAATATTTATTTCAAAGAAAAACAGTAAACTAGCTCTGTAAGCGGAGAAGAGGGTCAACAAAAACAATGAGTACAACCCCACGCTCATTGTGCATTGGCAAACTGGCAGCTGACCTGGTCCCGGAAGACACGTAAGGGGTTATAAGTATTGCCACTGGGAGTGGGCCAGGGCACTGGAGGGTCTGGTTGCAGGTGGCCTAATTTGCACACAAAGGACAGAAGGTGCTAGTCTGGAGGGACCCATGGCACCCAACTCGAGTATAAGCCGAGGGTGACTTTTTCAGCACATTTTGTACAGCGCTGCGTACATAAGTAGTGCTTTATAAATAAAGATATACATACATACATTTTGGGTGCTGAAAAACTAGGCTTATACTCGAGTATATACAGTATATCTTAGTTGGGATAAATTACAAGGTACTGTTTTATTATTACAGAGATAAAGGAAATCGGTTTTAAAATTCTGAATTATTTGATTAAAATGGAGTCTATGGGAGATGGGCTTCCCGTAATTCGGAGCTTTATGGATAACAGGTTTCCAGATAATGGATCCCATACCTGTATAACATCTATTATGCCACACATTAAACTCCCATAATTAACATTTTATTCTCTTTTTCTCTGAAGTAATAAAACAGTACTTTGTACTTGGTTCCAATTCTATAATCCTATTGGGTTTATTTAATGTTTAAATCATTTTTTAGTGGTAATCCAAATTATGAAAACATAATAAGTCCCATACCTGTTTAAAATATACTTTAAAATATAGAGGATAATATTCGAAGAACATGATAAATCGAATGTAAGTGAAGTGTGTGTCTAAAAAGGCACTTATTGTATTGGTGTTGTGTAGTGATGAGCAATCTGTCCTGTTTAGTGAAACAAGAAAATTCGCAAACAGCAAAAAATACTCAAAATGTGCTGTGCGACTTTGTTGCAGGCATCTTTTTTTGTCACCTGCGCCAATTTTGATGCGGCCACGCCTATTTTCATGCAACAGTGCCCAATTTGATGCGACTGCGACTTTTCTTGACGTGCAACAAATTTTTCCATGAAAATGTTTGCAGAAGTTTTGTGAAACAATTCGCCAATGTCGAAATTTGAAAATTCGCTGCAAATCCATGCCTGCCGAAAAAATTCACTCATCACTAGTTTTGTGTGTAAATGCAAGTGTCAGTTTCTCCAGCTCCATTCTTCCTTAAAAAAACCCAAAAACGTTACCTGTAGAGTGTGGGAAACTAAAGTGTAACTGATATGCCCCTGCGGCACAAGAGTAATATATACAAGTTAATTGGCCAATGAGAAAACTGACCATAGTGTGCGTAAGTTCGATAGGAACCTTGTATTGTAAGCAGGGACTAATATGAATTATGTATAATCTCTGCACTGCAGAACATGTTGGCGTATATAAATAATAATAATTATTCTAATGCATAGCACAAGATTTGAATAGGTATTTGGAACGAATAAGTAAATTCCAAGCT
Organism: Xenopus tropicalis; assembly: GCF_000004195.4. Lineage (NCBI taxonomy): Eukaryota > Metazoa > Chordata > Amphibia > Anura > Pipidae > Xenopus > Xenopus tropicalis. The sequence continues at coordinate 33,676,518 of NC_030684.2, read as the reverse complement.
GAGTTGATGGGAACATTCTCTAACATGGTAATTCAAATGTGTACTGAATCATGGCATAGTTGTATAAATATTTTATAGCCTTGGTCAGAATAAGAATTTGAGCAATTGTATTAGTTTTTCCAAATGATTTTAGGAATGTGCAGAATTTGGATGTTTTCCCTGTATTTACATGGATTTCTTCCTAGGGCTTCAGTTTCTTGCTTTAGTTTGAAAGTAGAAGGTGAATTAGAATGTAAGCAACACTTTTGTAAAGAATAATTATATTATCACTGTAAAGTGTTATGTAATATGTTGTGAAATGTTATATATTATAACTTATATAATGTAAAATAGCATAGGAACAGAATAGATTGTAAAAGGGAGAATATATGGGCGAGTTATATGGGAGAAGCTATAGGAAGAGAAAGGTCGAGAGGTATAGAAAACAATGACAGGAACAGTTACTATATAATAGGGCTGGTCATCTAAACAGCATTGGAAAATGCCGGTAAAAGGTTTATAGGAACAGTCACACTCAAAAAAATGATCAAGAACAGCTACAGCAGCAATAAAATAACAGGTAGAAAGGAAAAAATACAATATAGCAGATAAAGGGGAAGGTTAAATGTGGCCATATAATGGAAGATCCAATCATTGGCGAGGTCACCAACGAGCGTATCTTATGCCCACCCTCAGATAATAATTGCCTCTGTGCTGGCAGTCCGGTTGAGGATCTCATCAATGCACAGATCTAGTCCTCGATCCAATGGAAGTATAAACCTGCTCTGTCAACATCTGGCCGATAAGGCTGATTAGAAGTCTGCCTGGTAGGCCGGTCAGAGGGTCCCATACTTGGGCCCATGTATGGCCACCTTTAGAGAGAATTTCAGATGAATCTGTAAGGTTTAATATGACAACTTTGAGTTACGAAAAGCAGTAGTATAAAAGTAGTATAAATAACTATATATCTTATATAGATATTTATTTATTTATGTATGTATTTTTCAACAGTGATTTTTTTTTTTAACTTTCATCTACTATATTTTCCAAGAAACAATAGAACAGAAAATGTACGTCCTCTTACATGTTCTTGGCAGTTATTGGTCCTTTAGAATATGCAGATAGTTATTGGGTGGGGAGGCTGCACCACACAACACATAAACACTGCAGTAATAGAAATAAAAACTGCAATCCTGTCACCATAGTAACTCAAATGATGCTTTATAAAAGGTGCTGCTTATTGTCACTTATGGGTTTGGTAAAATGCAATAAATAAAAAAACAGAAAACATTTTCCCATCACTGCACTCCTCACAGTAAAAAAGCTAGCAAGAATCATTTTACTGTTTAGCTCAATGTATTGAAATACTATGCAATTTATTCTTAATACAGGTATAGGACCCATTATCCAGAATGCTCGGGACCAAGGGTATTCCGGATAAGGGGTCTTTCCATACTTTGGATCTCCATACCTTAAGTCTACTAAAAAATTAATAAAACATTAATTAAACCCAATAGGATTGTTTTGCATCCAATAAGGATTATTTATATCTTAGTTGGAATCAATTACAAGGTACTGTTTTATTTCTACATAAAAAAAGTAAATCAGTTTTAAAATTCTGAATTATTTACTTATAATGGAGTCTATGGGAGACAGGCTTTCCGTAATTCGGAGCTTTCTGGATAACGGGTTTCCGGATAAGGGGTCCGATACCTGTAGCTATTAGTGATGAGCAAATTTTTTCGCCAGGCATGGTTTTGCAGCGAATTTCTGCATTTCGCCATTGGAGAATTGTTTCACCAAACTTTAGCGAAACAATTCTTGTCAAAATACCATCAAAATTGGCGCAGTTGTGACAAAAAAAAGACACAGGTGACAAAAAAAAGATGTGGGCGACAAAAAAGTCACGCATATCGCAGATTTTTCGCCGTTTCGGGAATTTTCTTGTTGTTTCATGAATTTTACGGCGCAGTTATTACAGGACATAAACAGTACATAATGGTGCCTATTTATTATGGTGTGTAAAATGAAATTCTCAGAAAAAACAGTGTAAAAAGCTGTGGTAAGTTTATCGTCTTAACACCACATTTTATGTTAAAATAAAAAATTAATTGCGTGTCAAAATAGGCGTGGTTGCGACAAAAAAAGCCGCAGATGACAAAATGAAGATGCGGCAAAAAAAAAAAAAAAAAAGACGTGGGCGACGAAAAAATTGTGCAACAAATGCGTTTCACTGATTTTTCGCTGCTTCACGGCTTTTACGCTGCAGTGAACCGGGCAGATTCCCTCATCAGTAATGCCTATTACTGGACATAAACAGTACACTATGGTGCCTATTTGTTATGCTGTGTAAACTGAAATTTGCCCAAAAAATGGTGCAAAATAAATGGAGAAGTTTGTTGTCTTAACACCTCATTTAATGTTATTTTATGTAAAAATAAAAAATTTGTTGTGATTCAAAAAAAGTCGCGGTCGGGACAAAAAAAAAAGGCTCAGGCGACAAAATAAAGACACGGGCGACAAAAAAGTCTTGCAACCAACGTGTTTCACTGTTTTGCAAATTTTCTTGTCTTTTCGAGAATTTTATGGCGCAGTGAAATGGGGCAGACTTGCTCATCACTAATAGCCATTACTGGACATACGCAGCATAATAAATCTACCCCTATATCACTATTTTGTTCTGTGTCACAGGCCTTAGACACGTTTCTGAGATCTCTTGCATATCTCATGTCTTTGTTACTATAAACAGATATGGAATTTGTGACTGCCTTCTTTGGTTCACTCACTCTAAACCTCTCTTGATTCTTCCCATTGACAGTAGCTGATGCAGACAGATTCTCTCTTCATTTTAACTGGATACGTATAAGAGAAGAGACATGACTCCCGGGGGAAAGCAAGAGAGAAAAATCACTGATGTTTTCTTCTGCAGAAAAACAGTTTGTCAGAAAAAATACAACAAATCTCTGAGTGGAAATGGTCCTGTTATTAGCTAAGTGATGAAAAATATTAGCCTTCAATAGGATATGCTGATTCCACATGCCCTTACACTGTTTTTTTATTTCTACAAATACAGACGTCGGAATTCAAAATATTACATTCCCAGAATCCTAAATTATACTGAGAAGGATGCCAATCAAGATAGCACTATTTACTATCCCTTTTTAACTCATGATACTTTAAATACACAAAGATTAAGTGCCGCCTGTTATGAGACACAGTAGAAAGGAGGTCCCTGCCCCATAGAGCTTACAATTTAAACAATTAGTACAAATAGTAAAATGCACAAATACAGGTATAGGACCCATTATCCAGAATGCTTGGGACCAAGAGTATTCCGGATAAGGGGCCTTTCCATAATTTGGATCTCCATACCTTAAGTCTACTAAAACATCAAACCCAATAGGATTGTTTTGGCTCCAATAAGGATATTAATTATATCTTAGTTGGGATCAATTACAGAGACTGTTTTATTATTAAAGAGAAAAAGGAAATCAATCTCAAAAATCTGAATTATTTGATTACAATGGAGTCTATGGGAGACAGGCTTTCCGTAATTCGGAGCTTTCTGGATAATGGGGTTCCGGATAAGGGATCCCATACCCATAGTACAATTTAAACAAAACAGTAGTCAACTGAGTTTTGTCGCCCTAATGAAATATTGACTAGAAATGTCATCATTTACATAGTTTATAAGTAAAATGTGTTGAAATGTGGTGCCTGTGATATGTTAATGGACAGTCTTCTCCTTTACAAGCCGCAAACGGTGGAGGATTAAGCCTGTAGAACCAATGCTGTGGTCTTGGCAATCTCTCTCTATAAAAGCTGAAGGCATGGGGGTGGACTAAGCCCTCTGACTCAAACCAGCCCTCAGGTCGAGAATGGCTACCATGCACGGGAGTGCCAGCCTTTGAAAAATATGACCAGAGGTAAATAGATAGGACCACCATATGGGGTTTACCTTGACGTGGTTTGGTGGCTTACCAATCTTATGATCATAATTTTGTAACTAAAAACCCCTGTTTTTTTAAAATACATGCGCTAGCATAGATATTTATTTATTTATGAAACAAGGGACCAGGGAATGTGCATTGATCAATCCTCTTCTCTTTTTTGTGTGCTTACAATATTGTCTGCATTGACATATAATTATGAGCCATTTCAGAAGCACCTATTGGTGGTGTGTAGGTTAATATATAATGTGCATGTGAAAAGTGCCGTAGAGCACAGTATAGGAATGTATATTACATTTTATGCTCCTCTTTACTAGCTAATTCAGTTTTACCGCAAGAGAAGGTGATGTATTACTATGGCAACCCATCCAGCGGTTAAGCGGTGGGCACTACTGCGGCTGACTCGGGCTGTTGGGATTGAATCTTCTGATCAGTAATGTGACCCCGACTTCAGGTAATGTGTGCCGCTGTTCTGCCATGCCTACCACAAATTATGTCTCATTATGTGGATCAATGCTGATCAATGCTTTCATTATGTCACATTATGTTGCTGCTTTAGTATTAAATATTATTAACTGTACTTGGATACTTGTTTTTTTCCCTGGTCAACTCCATGTCAACACTTACTGGGATAGCCCGCCCCGCTGCTTCCATCAAAAGGACCTTCCCCAAAGATTTAAAAGTCCAACCTTACCCCAATGTCTTTTATGTCCTTCTGCTTAATTTTTTTGTATTGCTTCCATTGGAAGCACATTTTCCTTTTTAGCCTTGGGAAAGCATTAGGGCTTGCTGAAAAGTGTCCTAGGGACTGGGGGTTTTTGGTCCTTTGAGATCTTTTATCCTCCCAAGCACATAACCTCATGTGTATGGAGTCTTTGATGTCTCATCTCCAGCATCAGGTAGGGTACGGTGGTGCTATGGCAGGTATCACTTGTTTGTCCTTGATCCATGTACCCTCCCAGGCTGCTCATAGTAGGTCTGGTGGCAAGCGCTTGTCCTCCCATCCATGTGCCCCACTGGACTGGCTTATAAAGCATCCAGTAGCAGTAGTGTGTGGCCCCTACACCCCTTATTTTTATAGATGGGAGAGGGCAGTGCCAGTTAGTTAAACATCAGGGGTTTGGCCAGCCTAGCCCATTGGTGTGACTGCCTCTTGGCTGGGGAGTCCTGAGTTTTCCCTGGTGGCACTGGGTTAGAAAATATCTCTGGAAGATGCAGGCTTAGTTAGGGGCCTGGGCCTTATGGCCTCCTTTTCTTTTCCCCTATACTGGGGCATCACTTTTTCTTTAAATGGAGGATTTTAATCGTTTTCAGAGCCAGCTGCCTCCCTCACAAGTCTTTCCCAAGGTTGAGGGTAATTTACAAAAAAAAGAAAAATACAAAAAAGGGGCCTTTTAAGCTGGTGTTTAGTGGTAATGCTCATGATGCAAGCCTGATTTCCAGAGTCTCTCAATGCTTGGAGTGAATCAGTAAGTTGCAAGTTTGTCTATTCTGTGTGCAATGCCTGTCTGTGCAGACACCAGTTGGTAATTAGGTAATAACTCTGGATGGCAGTATTCAGCTGTAGGTAATGAGGTTTCCCTCCCTCCTTCCTTCCTATGTAGCTTAGAATGAAGCTCCAGGAGTATCTAGTAAGGTTCTCTGTGTTACACATATGTCCTGTTAATCACAGGTTCATTAGCTTCAAGCTGACTGTTACTTCTTTCATACTGACTTTTCTCACCCGGAGTCTGGCTGGTTTTATAGGCTAAGGAACTGATGTCCTGCAATAAGTTTATATAAGTCGGTTCAGCCAGTGGGTACATGGGGGTATGTGCTAGCCTGGGATAGACAGCATGGCACTTGGCTCTTAGCAGAGTGTTCTTGGGCTGGCTTAATGGCATACCTAAACTAATGTGCAGGCCATAATACTTCAGCAGTTCTTATGCTGGCTAATATACCAACTAAGTTGAATATGTATGTATACAGTTTCCAGGTCTGTAGGTAAGTATGGGATAAAACACCACTGAGAGTGACCCTGTGTTATGTTTGTTTTAAGCAACCTTCAGATTGGTTAGAAACTTGGTTTTCTATTGGAACATGCTATTTGGGTATTATTCATTTGGTTAATGCAGTGGCTATAGCTTATGTAAATGCAACAGCCTGGTCAGATATACATATTATACACACTTATACAGTAACTATGCTGTTTTGTATTTGTATTAAGGCAACAGTCAACTGGCTTAACCCTTTCCCTGCCAAGACCGTAGGTACTACGTCGTTTTAAAAAAAGCAGTTTCCTGCCAACGACGTAGTACCTACGTTCTTTCTTCCTGATCGGTTCTCTCTGCATCGGCGGCAAAAGCCGCCGGTGCAGAGAGACAGATGTGCCCCCAACCCGTTCGGCAACAAGCCGAGGGGGTTGGGGGGGATGGTCCTGCAATGCGATTATCGCAGGACCATCCTACAAGCAGCAGATGCGATCTTCAGACAGGTAAGTGTGACTTTATTTTTAGTTATACACACTTTTACACACACTTACACACATTTATATACATTTATACACACATACAACACAATTTAGCACAGGTTTTTTTTTTTTTTTTTTTCCACTTTGCACACTTATATACACTCATCTACACTCATCTACACTCATCTACACTCATCTACACTCATCTACACTCATCTACACTCATCTACACACAACTTTTACATGTGCACATGTATACACAAACTCCCAAAAACTTTTTTAAATTTTTTTTATTTTTTTTTCATTTTACTTTTTTTTTTTATTTCCCCCAAAAACTGTTTATTTTGACAGCTTGACTATTGGATCAGATATTCTGACCACTGATTATGCTGTCGTGTGACTTATTTTGTTGTTTCATTGATTTACACATTTTTATCCCTATATTAGTATTCCTGATCTGTTTTAGCGTAGCTTTGCCATGTGTAACTTTGGTGTACAAAAATAACTTTACCTATTTTGAATTCATCAGAATGTGTACTTTCCAAAAATATATGGTTTTCTGGGGGTCCCTGTGTAGTTTGGGGGTCTTACTGCATATAATAGGCCGTCAAGGGGCTCTGTGTGCAAAAGCTGAGCTGGCAGGCGAGAAATCCTTATGCACTATTTTCATTTTGGGGTCAGTACATACCGCAGACTTTGGTATATCTATGCATATTGGGCATCAATCTGTTCAGTAGGCCTCTGGTGTTCCTATTTGGGGTGAGTTGCCTTTGTACGCAAGAAATTGTGTGAGATAAATGCGGCAAACTGCAACATTTTTATGCGATTTTCTCAATAGTCATAAAAACCACTAACTTTAGGAAAGCTTTGCAGATGGGTACTTTGGTGTAGAAAGGACTCTTTACCCTTGTTGGATTTGTCAGAATGTGTACTTTCCAAAAAATATATGGTTTTCTGGGGGTCCCTGTGTAGTTTGGGGGTCTTACTGCATATAATAGGCTGTCAGGGGGCTCTGTGTGCAAAAGCTGAGCTGGCAGGCGAGAAATCCTTATGCGCTATTTTCATTTTGGGGTCAGTACATAGTGCTGGGCGGTATGACCAAAAATTTATATCACGGTATTTTTCAAAATTATATCGGTATCACGGTATTTGACGGTATTTTTTTTTCCCCATGCATGATTAGGTGACCACCCCAAACACCCACCACCCGCACCCCCCCCCGCCACCCCAAACACCCCCCCATCCGCACGCAGCCCCCCCATCCACACGCAACCCCCCCACCCCCCCATCCGCACGCACCCCCCCCACCCCAAACACCCCCCCATCCGCACACCCCCCCCCACCCCAAACACCCCCCCATCCGCACACCCCCCCCACCCCAAACACCCCCCCATCCGCACACCCCCCCCCACCCCACCACAAACACCCCCCCATCCCCTTCACATAAATATAATCCCCCACCCCCCCCCAAACACAACCCCATCCCCTTCACATAAGTATAACCCACCCACCCCCACCCCAAACACCCCCCATCCCCTTCACATAAATATAACCCCCCCCCCCAAACACAACCCCATCCCCTTCACATAAAATATAATTACTGGCCAGGCACCCCCCCGACAGCTCACATTGGTATCCGACTCTGAATGCGTCCTAGCGATGGCGCTTTTGTAGAGTGTGCGCGCTGACGTCACGTGCGCGCTGACGTCACGTGCGCGCTGACGTCACGCGCGCACCCGGAAGTATTCAGCACACCGGTATGTAGAAAATTCATATCGGTTTCAAAAAAAAAACCGGTGATCGGTTTTTACCGGTATACCGCCCAGCACTATCAGTACATACCGCAGACTTTGGTATATCTATGCATATTGGGCATCAATCTGTTCAGTAGGCCTCTGGTGTTCCTATTTGGGGTGAGTTGCCTTTGTATGCAAGAAATTGTGTGAGATAAATGCGGTAAACTGCAACATTTTTATGCGATTTTCTCAATAGTCATAAAAACCACTAACTTTAGGAAACCTTTGCAGATGGGTACTTTGGTGTAGAAAGGACTCTTTACCCTTGTTGGATTTGTCAGAATGTGTACTTTCCAAAAATATATGGTTTTCTGGGGGTCCCTGTGTAGTTTGGGGGTCTTACTGCATATAATAGGCTGTCAGAGGGCTCTGTGAGCAAAAGCTGAGCTGGCAGGCGAGAAATCCTTATGCACTATTTTCATTTTGGGGTCAGTACATACCGCAGACTTTGGTATATCTATGCATATTGGGCATCAATCTGTTCAGTAGGCCTCTGGTGTTCCTATTTGGGGTGAGCTGCCATAGTACGCAAGAAATTGTGTGAGATAAATGCGGCAAACTGCAACATTTTTATGCGATTTTCTCAAATGTCATAAAAACCACTAACTTTAGGAAAGCTTTGCAGATGGGTACTTTGGTGTAGAAAGGACTCTTTACCCTTGTTGGATTTGTCAGAATGTGTACTTTCCAAAAATATATGGTTTTCTGGGGGTCCCTGTGTAGTTTGGCGGTCTTACTGCATATAATAGGCTGTCAGGGGGCTCTGTGTGCAAAAGCTGAGCTGGCAGGCGAGAAATCCTTATGCGCTATTTTCATTTTGGGGTCAGTACATACTGCAGACTTTGGTATATCTATGCATATTGGGCATCAATCTGTTCAGTAGGCCTCTGGTGTTCCTATTTGGGGTGAGCTGCCTTTGCACGCAAGAAATTGTGTGAGATAAATGTGGCAAACTGCAACATTTTTATGCGATTTTCTCAAATGTCATAAAAACTACTAACTTTAGGAAAGCTTTGCAGATTGGTACTTTGCTGTAGAAAGGACTCTTTACCCTTGTTGGATTTGTCAGAATGTGTACTTTCCAAAAATATAGGGATTTTAGGGGTCACCCTACATTTCTGCAGCTTCTACCCCTCATAAAACTGCCATGTGTTTATGAATTAGGTAAAGATAAGCCATGAAATTAGTGTGCACAAGGTATATTTGGGGGTCTCTAAGTGCCTTGTGCTTTGATAAACCTATGTACAGTGGGCATAAACTGTTCAGTAGACCTCTGGGGTTCATATTTAGGGTGTTTTATCTTGGTACCTAATGACCTGTAGAAAATAAGATGCTGTATAGTGGAAGTTTTGAGGTGATTTTTGGAAATTCCATAAAAATCATGAAACTTAGGAAAGCTTTATGGCTTGTTACTTTGGAGTAGAAAGACATGGGTACCCATTTTAGATTTGGGGGGGATGTGTACTTTCCAGAAATATATGACTTTCTGGGGTGAATGTACTTTTTACTAGCATTATCCCACATATAATGATGTAAATGTGTTGATTTTGCAGGAGCTGAAATGACAGAAATGATAGATCATAGGGGGGTATGTTCTCATTGGGGACCCTACATGCCACATACTTAGGTAAACCTATACATATTGGGCATCAAACTGTTCAGTGGGCCCCTGGCGTTCATATTTAGGGTGTTTTATCTTGGTACCTAATGCTATGTGGGAGATAAGATTCTGGAAACTGGAAGCTTTGAGTGGATTTTTGGAAATGTTATCAAAATTGCCAACTTTAGGAAAGCTTTGCGGCTTGGTACTTTGGAGTAGAAAGACATGGGTACCCATTTTAGATTCGGGGGAATGTGTACTTTCCAAAAATATATGGCTTTCTGGGGTGAATGTACTTTTTACTAGCTTTATCCCACATGTAATGATGTAAATGTTGATTTTGCAGAAGCTGAAATGACAGAAATGACAGTACGTATGGGTATATGTTCACATTGGGGCCCCTACATGCCACATACTTAGGTAAACCTATACATATTGGGCATCAAACTGTTCAGTAGACCTCTGGGGTTCATATTTAGGGTGTTTTGTCTTGGTACCTAATGACCTGTAGAAAATAAGATGCTGCATAGTGGAAGTTTTGAGGTGATTTTTGGAAATGCCATAAAAATCGTCAAACTTAGGAAAGCTTTATGGCTTGGTACTGTGGAGTAGAAAGACATGGGTACCCATTTTAGATTCGGGGGAATGTGTACTTTCCAAAAATATATGACTTTCTGGGGTGAATGTACTTTTTACTAGCATTATCCCACATGTAATGATGTAAATGTTGATTTTGCAGAAGCTGAAATGATAGGGGGGTATGTTCTCATTGGGGCCCCTACATTCCACATACTTAGGTAAACCTATACATATTGGGCATCAAACTGTTAAGTGGGCCCCTGTTGTTCATATTTAGGGTGTTTTATCTTGGTACCTAATGCTATGTGGGAGATAAGATGCTGGAAACTGGAAGCTTTGAGTGGATTTTTGGAAATGTTATCAAAATTGCCAACTTTAGGAAAGCTTTGCGGCTTGGTACTGTGGAGTAGAAAGACATGGGTACCCATTTTAGATTTGGGGGAATGTGTACTTTCCAAAAATATATGGCTTTCTGGGGTGAATGTACTTTTTACTAGCATTATCCCACATGTAATGATGTAAATGTTGATTTTGCAGAAGCTGAAATGACAGTACATATGGGTGTATGTTCACATTGGGGCCCCTACATGCCACATACTTAGCTAAACCTATACATATTGGGCATCAAACTGTTCAGTGGACCCCTGGCATTCATATTTAGGGTATTTTATTTGGTTACTTTATGACCTTTAGGAGTTAAGATACTATAGACTGGAAGCTTTGAAGCAATTTTAAAAATATTTCACAAATTTTGATAAAAACCAATAATTTTAGGAAAGCATTGCGACTTGATAGTTTGGAGTAGACAGACAGTTGTGCCTATTCTGGATTCCCCAGAATCTCTTCTTTCTAAAAATGTAAAATTTTCTGGGATAAACTTTCTGTTAGCGGAATTTTTGGCCTTAAAATCTAAAGTATGCAGCTTTCTGGAGCAGTGCTTTGGAAATTTGGTAGTGTACTGCTGGGAGTTTTTGACCTATACATGTGAGAAATCTCCATAAAACTATATATATTTGGTATTGGCACGTTCAGGAGACATGGGACTTTCCAAATCAGGTGTATTTTCATGCATAAAATTTTTTTTTCTGGTATGTGTGTTTATATTATGGAAAATATAATTTTTTTTCATTTTTTAGACATTTAGAAGCCTATATCTTGTTACAAAATTGGAATTACACAAAAATTCTACCATATTTTAAAAGCTTAGGTTGTCCTGAAAAAAACTTGTGCAAATGGAATCACTGAAGGTGGCAGAAACACATTATATATGTATTTTCTCTTCTTTCAATACAGAGACCAATGCAAATAGCCAGATTGTGTATCGGTAGGATACACAGGTCTGAGAGCAGCAGCCAATTTGGCCTTATATACACTGTTGTACTCTATAGATGCTAAGGGCAACAGTCAAGTTGCAGACAGGTATTATACACTACATATGCACTTGTATGGTACAGCCATTTGCTACATATGGTTTTCTGAGCTGATTTGTGCCTGCTTATTTCCAAGACTAGCTGTAGAAGGATTCCTCCCACTGATGTACTTCTTGGGTTATGAATGTATATTTATTTATGTATATTTATTACAGGCTTTTAAAATTGCCAGGGCTTGAAGATCTGGCAGATACAGTACCATTCTGTAAGAATAAGGAGTGGTTAAGAGGAAAATCAGCTTACGATGCCTGGTAGATGCCATGGTTATCCATATGGCAGGGCATAGTATTAGAAGCCTGAACATGGGTTCTGTTTAATCAATAATGATGAGCCTTCTCTAGCTCTGGACACTGAGGAATATTTCACCATTTTCTCTTTTGTCCAGTAGTCAGTGTGCACATTGGTTTCAGGAAGCTCTTGTATGTGTGAATGCAGATTTAGTTATCTATATAGGCAACTGTGGTCAAGACTGGTGCATCAATTTATGGCCTTGCTAGTAGGTAAGACTATAGCGTAGGCCTGTCCAGTTTCCTTGGGGGAAACATAAAGATCCCTTATCCAGAAAACCCCAGGTTCTGACCATTCTGTATAACAGGTCCCATACCTGTATATTTATTCAAAAGCTTCTTATTTCTATTCTACCAGAGAATGAAGAGATTGGTTATTGCTTATTATTTCTATTTAATTACTGTCTACTGGGGGAGATGGGGGCATTTAGAGAGAACCAAAACATTAGTGCTTTATAATTCAAAATATTTGTAAGATTTTTAAAAAAATAAAAGGCATAATCATGTTTAGTTCAAGTTGTGAAGGAAGCATTTGCTTGCTTATCCCAATATTTTATCATTTTTGCATCTCGGCCTTCTTTTCCACATTCCATAGGGAGTGATAGATATCTCTTAGTAAAGGCCATGATCATATCAAAACATACTATGTTCAGAGGTTTTGTTTTTAATATACAGTTATGAGACCCGTTATACAGAATGCTTGGGACCTGGGGTTTTCTGGATAAAGGATCGATCTTTTTTGCTGCAATTGTCTTTTGATTTAAACAAACATGCGGCATACTGTAGGTCAAAGGGCCAAACAGAAAGACTTTTCTAGACAACAAGAGATCCTCTGCACTCACCCAATACACATATATATATATATATATATATATATACTGTATATAACATTAAGACTTGTGTTAAGCTACCAAGAAATCCCCCCCCCTTTGTACAAAAAGGGTTAAATAACTGTTCTTTAGCACGTACTTAATATCCAGAAGCCATAAATACAGATAGCATGCTATTTTACAGTATTGTAATTCTTGTGAATTATAAATGACTATACCTAATGTGCAGATACCAGGCCACATCAATAAAGGCAGAAGGACAGGTGACATTATGATGCTTAGAATGAAGATCAGTCTCCTACTCTGTCTCTCTTCTTTCTCTGTTATATGACCTGCTCCTCATCATCTCCCAAGTCACGGCTCTCAATCACTTCCCATCTAATTGTCTCCACTCATGTATGCAAACGAACCATTTACTGGGAAACGCCACAGAATGGTAATTTAATTTCAGAGCTGGGTAATTGCATGGCAGGCCTATTTCTTTTATTATATTTTTTATTATTATTATTGTACAGAATGAGTAAGCATTGTATTAAAAGCTCTGCCTAGAATGACTAGTTTGCTAGAGAGAGCCAGGGGCATCCTCCTATAACATGAAGTTTAAATTCTCTCTGTATACATCAATTAAAATCTTCCCGACCAAAGGCAGCAATGGGCAGGTCTGGTAGTTAAAAGTTATGGGAATATTTGGGACAAGTAGCAATTAGCTTCTAACTAGAAACAAATAAGGACCAAATTGCACTTATTTTTATTCCGTGTCTCTTGGTATGAATACATTACGGCTTATTATGCTGTTACTGTCAAGGAGGCATGGGAAGTGTAATACTATCCGTGGTAATAAATATGAGAATGTTAACACAATAAAACAATGCATCATTAGGATGTTTTTAGATTAAATAATATGACACCTCATTTTCCTCCTGCATTTTTGGGTAGGGCATCAGGCAAGTACATACAAAAATTGATATGGTCAGCCCTTATTTCACTCACTACTTTTGGTAAACCCTTACTGGAGTCCCATGGCATCTAAAGGTGGCAATACTCGGGCAGATTTCAGATGCCGATATCGGTCCTTTAGGCCAATTCGGCGGGTTATCTGCCTCTACATGGACACTACCAACTGTCCTCCCTGACCAATATCTGGCCTGAAATTGTCCAGATCTCGATCGGCCAGGTTTGATTTTTCCTTTGGATTGAGGACCGCATCGGCTCATTGATGCGGCCCCCAAACCGATGGCGCCTATGCCCACTGTCTTAATTCGATCGTTTAGCCCTGGGGCCAGACGATCGAATTAGCCTGATATCACCCACCGATATGCCCACCAATAGGTGGGCATATCTGGAGAATATCCGTCACTTGGTGACCTTGCCAAAGGAGCGGATCTTACAGTGTATGGCTACCATAAGAATTTCTAGAATTGTAGATGTTTCTAATATTGTTTGACAACCACCACTGCCTACCACTTCAGTTGGTGATTTGGGGCCTGGGGATCTTTAAATGTAGGGAAGCCCTTTGTGGAAGATTCTGGAGTGGATATAAGAAAAAATGAGGATATGACGCAGAATACTGGTGTGTGCCATATGAGGACCTGGTAAGGAGAAGGGGCTTAAAAAGGAGCACTTCTATAGCATGGAGGGCCAGTTGGAAAACAGAATGCATTCACAATATGTATGGGTGTCTTTGATTATTTGTTTTGTAATATAATCTTGATTTAGCAAAGCGACACTCATATGTGTATTGCATGTTACTGGCTAGACTATACAGTATGCAGTTTGAAATAGCTGCACATCTAGAAATCAACTGCAATATATACATTTATCTACTGATATGCAACTCGTCCACAAACTAATTCTAATGGAAACAACCTTAATATACTGATCAGTATTTAAAATAAAACTGCAAACACAAGTTCATATGCATTTACCTTTTCATATAGAATGACCACCCAGTCCTACACTAGCAGCATAGGGGTTAAGCCTATTTTGGTAGAAAACTGTCTGCCAAACAATCCTCTGGCTATGAAAATCATTCCAGCATTCACAGTCACTGCACTCTTTACTAGCGGCTAAGCCTGGCCCTGAATGCTAAAGGATACCGCTCTTCACTCTGCAATACGAGTAGAGGAGTAACATCCAATGGGTTAAACATAAAACATTTTTTTCCATTCCTTGCTGCTCTTACCACTATTCAAATAAATGCAATAATGGCACAATAATTGCATTTCAGTGTTCTGTGCTGCATGAACAATTACATAAAAAATGTTATATTATGAGAGTGCCATGTCTGTCAGCATTGAATATTCACGAATATAAAGCAGGGATCTTGCCAAAATGAACAATGTAGAAGAAGGGCTAAAGAAAACAACAATCGATAGTTCAAAAATTCACCGTCTTAAAAGAATTACAGGTATGGGATACAGTATGTCATCTAGAGATCACTTATCTAGAAAGCTCAGAATAATGAGGCCATCTCCCTTAGGCTCCATTTTAATAAAATAATTCATGTTTTTAAAAACAATTTCCCTTTTCTCTGCAATAATAAAACGGTACCTTTTACTTATCCCAGCTTAGATATAATTAATGCTTATGGGAAGCAAACCAGTCCTACTGGGTTTAATTACTATTTCAATTATTTTCATTAGACTTAAGGTATGGAGATCCAAATTATGGAAAGACTTATCCAGAAAACCTCAGGCCCTAAGGATTGTTGGATAACAGTTCCAATTCCTGTACCTAATCCTTTACCACTAATTGCACTAAATCCTATCACAAATCTTACCACAGGAGTTTGAACCCAATGCAGGTGATAGGAGATAATCTTCCCATATTGAGGTTGCACACACACAAGAACCACATGGTATATACAATAGTAATGGGCAAAATTTTCCCACAAGCATGGATTTTGTGGCTAATTTCTGATTTGTGGCTAAAAAAAGGCGAGAAATTGTCTGATTTTTTTTTTTTGACACGCAACATTTTCCCCATTTCGCTGATTTTACGCCGTTTCCCAAATCCTTTGAAAGACTTGCACATTTTTCGGCGAAGCAAAATGGGACCGATTCGCTCATCACAAATATACAGCTAAAAATAACCATCTAGTCCAAATTTTACATTTATTTCCATCTTTCAGTTACCCGTATGTCTATGCCCAAAGCATTTTTATAATTGAGCCATTCTACCTGAGGTTAGCAACTCTGCTGGCAGGCTGTTTCATGCATCTAACAAGCTATATATATGACATTTATTGCGGTACAGTTATGCGATCACTTATCTGCAAACCTGTTATTCAGAAAGTTCCGAATTACGGAAAGCCTGTCTCCCATAGACTCCATTATAAGCAAATAATTCTGATTTTTGAAAATGATTTCCTTTTTCTCTGTAATAATAAAACAGTACCTTGTACTTGATCCCAACTAAGATATAATTAATCCTTATTGGGGCAAAAAAATACTATTAGGTTTATTCAATATTTAAATAATTTTTATCAGACTTAAGTTATGGAGATCCAAATTATGGAAAGATCCCTTATCCAGCATACCCCAGGTCCTGAGCATTCTGGATAACAGGTCCCATACCTGTATAAAGTGGAATCTTAAAACGATGATTTAGTCATTTTCTGTCAGGAGCGCTCCACTTCATTCCCAAGATGGCGGCGCCAATGGCTGCAATCCTATGTCGGCAGGCACAGCTGCACTCTGTGATGTCACCGCATTAAAGACACCAGAGACCTGGGTTCAATGCCCAAATATGGGACTTTGTAAGTGCCTGGGTGTGTTCTAAATTGCTTTTCTGGTCTGATCTACTGGTTTTGACTCTGCTATCCTGTTCTGATCTTGATAGCCACCAGCTCTGTCCTGTGCCTAAGAAACTCTCATTAACCCTTCTGATACCACATCTTGGACTATTAATGTGCCTTGGACTGTAAAAAAATTGCAGTATTCATGCTTAAGTTCCAGTTCGCAGTTTAATGACCCTAGTCTTCTACTGTTTCTTTAACCGGTGTCAGATTCCATCAGCAAAATATTGAAACGGCTTTAGCTGCTCCTCCGGAATGGATAGATTATGGCCATTCATTTTTTTCCTGACAGGTTTCTTCATGAATTGTAGACCATGCACCAATTCAGTGGTATTTACTTTCACAGCCTGTAGTTTATTTATTTTCTTCTGGGGAGCTAGAAATAAATAGAGTACTCTAGATGAAATCCTGCCAATGATTTAAGCAGTGGCATCAGCACAGATTCTCCCGTATCTACTTTGAACCTCTTCCAATACAACCCAGCACTATGCTATCTTTCTCCTTGCTTTGCCTGATTCTAAAGCTCTAGAAACTAATGTTTTTGGGCACATGTTGATTCGTTTTGTGCATATGGCATTTAGTATTTACAGCCAACCTCTAAAAACACATTGTATGGTGACCTTATCAGAAGATCTGGAAAACTGCCCAACTCCAAACTCCCTGTTTAACCTTTACACTGACAAATGCCACAGAATACAGAACTATGCCTCGGACATGCCAGAAGCCAGTTTTTATTTAAACCACCAATTTTTTACAAACAAACAGCATTAAAGTAAAACAAAATTAAAAAGGATTATTTAAGCTCGTTTACATTGATATTGGTTGCAACGCAAATTTATTTAAAGGGATACGGTCATGATTTTTATGGGGGTATTTTTATTTCTATATTACACTGTTTACATAGCAAATAATTCACTCAGTCAGTAAAAAATGTATTCTTGAACCAACAATTTTTTTTTTTTCCAGTTGTTATATCGATGTGTAGGCGCCATCTCAGGTGCCACAGCCATGTGACCTGTGCTCTGATAAACTGCAGTCACACTTTACTGCAGAGCTGCAAGTTGGAGTGATATCCCCCCCTCCCTTTCCCCCCCAGCAGCCGATCAGCAGAACAATGGGAAGGGAGCAAGATAGCAGCTCTCAGTAGGTATCAGAATAGCACTTAATAGTAAGAAATCCAAGTCCGGCTTGGGACTCCTCCAGTTACATGGGAGTAGGAGAAACAATAGGTTACCTGAAAGCAGTTCTAATGTGTAGCGCTGGCTCCTTCTGAAAGCTCAGACTCAGGCACAATGCACTGAGATGGCACCTACACACCAATATTACAGCTAAAAAAATACAATTGTTGGTTCAAGAATAAAATTTGAAATGGTAGAGTGAATTATTTGCTATGTAAACAGTGTAATATGTTTTAACAAATAGCCTTTGCATGGCCGCCACATACAGTGGGATTCAGTGTGTCATCATCTATACGTGGCTATATAAATCTAAACTTCTTTTAATGACAGTTTATGTTTTAGGTTTAACCTGTGCAATAAAAAAATAAATAATGAAAAACAACCTATCTGGTGTCTAGGACTCATACTTCCGCCACATGAAAAATGTACGCCTGAGTCCTGAAATCTGTGAGGACTTCAACCATTAACTACTGTAGCTACAGAATGACACTGTATTCCCTGCACTTTATTTCATTTCAAAACACGGGAACACACTGTCGCACAGAAATAATTACTGTACAAGTTCAAACTGATTTTTTTCTTACAGTAACTAAACCCACAGGAATACAGTACAGGTATGGGACCCGTTATCCAGAATGCTTGGGACCTGGGGTTTTCCGGATAATGGATCTTTCCGTAATTTGGATCTCCTACCATAAGTTTGCTAAAAAAAATATTTAAACAGTAATAAAAACCCACTAGGATTGTTTTGCCTCCAAAAAGGATTAATTATATCTTAGTTGGGATCAAGTACAAGGTACTGTTTTATATTTATATTGTATTCTACTGTACAGCGCTGTGTACATAAGTAGCGCTTTATAAATAAAGATATATACATACATATTTACAGAGAAATAGGAAATCATTTTTAAAAATTAGAATTATTTGCTTATAATGGAGTCTACAGTAGATGGCCTTTCCGTAATTCAGAACTTTTTGGATAATGGGTTTCCGGATAAGGGGTCCCATACCTGGATAACTGTACATCATCCAAAACAGAGCACCTAATTTTGGGGCCAATTATTTGCATATCAGCTTGATCTGCAGATCCGTAATCCTATGACAAACCTAGTGATAAATCCTTTAGGGCTGTTACTTAACCAGGCCTTGATACAATAAAATGAATACCTGCACACAAAGGTCCAATGGATGAATTCAATGTAATCTGCAGATTCCTCCTTGGTGCTGGTTGCTATTCAGATCTGATTGATTCAGAAGAGTTGCCAGCATTAGAGTGATGAGCTCATTAGAACGAAAAACGGCGAGAAATTTGCGAAACGCATGTGTCACGGAATTTTTTTGTCACCCATGTTTTTATTTACGTGACCACGCCCTCTTTTATGCGACCACACCCAAATTTGACGCAACCACATCCAATTTGACGTGCGACAAAAAAAAAAATTTTGCGCGACTAATTTTTCCATGGCAAATTTTCACGGAAGTTTTGTGAAACAATTTGCCAATGGTGAAATGTGGAAATTCGCTGCGAATCCATGCCTGGTGAAAAAATTCGCTCATCACTAGCCAGCATAAATTGTAGAGTCCACTGGTTCTCTACCCAATATAAAACTGTTCTGAAAGTTCTAGTTCAGCCACACCGCAGCAGGTATACTGTCCCCTTTGCAGGTGCTGTTTCTCTTCACCCTTGTTCAGTCATTCTTTCTGAAACAGTGGAGGTCTAGATTTGTGTAATACCTTTTTCCAATAGACTTGAATAACTTTTAGTACAGGTATAGGACTCATTACCCAGAATGCTTGGGACCAAGGGTATTCCAGATAAGGGATCTTTCCGTAATTTGGATCTACATACCGTAAGTCTACTAAAAAAATCAATAAAACGTTAATTAAACCCCATAGGATTGTTCTACATCCAATAAGGAATATTTATATCTTAGTTGCCATCTCCCATAGACTCCATTATAAGCAAATAATTCTAATTTCCTTTTTCTCTGTAATAATAAAACAGTACCTGTACTTGATCCCAACTAAGATATAATTACCCCTTATTGGGGGCAGAACAGCCCTATTGGGTTTATTTAATGGTTAAATGATTCCCTTTTCTCTGTAATAATAAAACAGTACCTGTACTTGATCCCAACTAAGATATAATTACCCCTTATTGGGGGCAGAACAGCCCTATTGGGTTTATTTAATGGTTAAATGATTCCCTTTTCTCTGTAATAATAAAACAGTACCTGTACTTGATCCCAACTAAGATATAATTACCCCTTATTGGGGGGCAGAACAGCCCTATTGGGTTTATTTAATGGTTAAATGATTCCCTTTTCTCTGTAATAATAAAACAGTACCTGTACTTGATCCCAACTAAGATATAATTACCCCTTGTTGGGGGCAGAACAGCCCTATTGGGTTTATTTAATGGTTAAATGATTCCCTTTTCTCTGTAATAATAAAACAGTACCTTGTACTTGATCCCAACTAAGATATAATTACCCCTTATTGGGGGCAGAACAGCCCTATTGGGTTTATTTAATGGTTAAATGATTCCCTTTTCTCTGTAATAATAAAACAGTACCTGTACTTGATCCCAACTAAGATATAATTACCCCTTATTGGGGGCAGAACAGTCCTATTGGGTTTATTCAATATTTAATTATTTTTAACAGACTTAAGGTATGGAGATCCAAATTACTGAAAGATCCCTTATCTGGAAATCCCCAGGTCCCGAGCATTCTGGATAACAGGTCCCATACCTTTACTCACAAACACAAGTTAGTTAGTCCTCATTTCCTTCTCTCCTTCCATAGGACTGTTTCCCAACTTCCACCTTTCACCACACCATTTTTAAAAAATTGGTGAAATTGTTAAAAAATAAAATGTTATTAAATATTTAAAATACATCTACGTGGTAATGTCTGTTTCAGATATCATAGGTATTATCTGCTTCATTCAATCTACAATCTAAATGACAATTCGCAGCACATTCGCCAATTTACCAAAAGGCGAAAGACTTTTCGGCAGCGAAAATTGGCTCCAAAGTAAGAACGCTAATGAAAGTACGCCGGCAAAAATGCACGTTTTGATGAATCAGCGCAATTGTAACAAATTAACGCCTGATGTAGCTGCATGAAGTGTGGCAAAGTTTCCCAAGGCAAAACTTCACACTTTAGTAAATGTACCCCTATGTGTTTCATATCTCTTTCGGACATTCTATTAAGACTAAATCTGTCACGGTATTATTCTGGGGTATATAAATCATTTACCCTTCTTTTACATATTGTTAATTACATGCATCAGTTAATTATATCAGAAGTGTTTAAAATTTTGGCATTTTACTGCCAATAGATTCATTACATTAGTGTCACCTTGAACTCTATATTTATTCTGCAGAAAGCTTTATCATACCTGAGAAAAGAGCCCTAGACGCTCCCTCCCTTTTTTTAAGATTGCAGCTGCCATTTTAGCTTGATCTACATAGCTTCCTGCTGCAGCTCTAGCCATTGGTAGCTCAGATTACACATTTTTAAGTGAGGAGGGACATGAGTTTTATGAATTTGTATGGGAGTGGAGAGCAAGAGAAGGGAGAGAGGAGAGAGCTGCGCAGACTCTGGCTCCAGGAATGAAGGATTTTTCTGATCCTGAGAGAGGAAGTCAGATACCCTAAGAACATGTTTAGAAAAAAGGAGACAAGAAATCCTGTGTTTCTTTTGATAGAGGACTCATTGCAGCTTTTATGATTATGGCTGTATTTACATAGACCTTTCTGATAAAGCTTTCTTTTACCCTTTCTTCTCCTTTAAAATATAAATAAAATGGGAAAAACTATCAGGGAAAATCCTTAACCTTATACCAACAAGGGCAATATTTGGCCGAAAGACAGGCAACAGCAGCTAGAAAAGCAAATCAATGGCTCCCCCCCCCCCATCACACTACACTAGTATAACAAAAACTTCATTGCATATTTCATCTTGACTTGATAGAGACTTTATCTAACAAAGAAAAACATACTCAAAAATGTTTTGATACATGGTTAACATAAGACATAACTTCTCTACCTCAAGCTACAAAACACCTAACAATACTAATTTTTTAACACACCACCTGGTATAGCACCAAAATACTCCGGAACAACCCACTAGTCCATGAGGCAGGGCAGACATTGCGGCACTCAGAACTCCAGAGGCCATCTTCGGCATATGAAGTACCCAGAAGTCACCACGTTGACAGACTACTAACCAATTGGAACCAGGAAGGATTGCTGCAACCTATACATTCCCAGTAAAAACACTGAAATCTTATATGGTCTGATTAAGTAATGAAACAATTGGATTTACTTTGTTAACTAATAGGTCACAATGTTTTTTGAAAATTCTGTAATTACTATTTACTCTTTTACTGAATAATATGTTTGAAACATATGATATCATTCCGTTCTAAAATGAATATATAGTTTTCATTTGTATTTCAAATAAAGGCATTTAATAAAAAAATATTTATAGATAAAAATCACTTTTAGAATATTGCAAAAAAACAGTGCTCTACCCATTTATTTCACCCATTAACAACAGCAAAATAATGTTTTAGGGGGACACACTTCTTTTTCTTCATAATACAAGTGTGCAGTTCCTAGTACCCGGTCTACCAACCTAAAGCTAACAACCAACAATTAACATTTACCTGACTAGAGTTTGAAATATAAAAGCATCTAATGATAGCTGTACATTATAACGCCAAGGTAAAAACCGACCCAATACTGTGCCATTGCATAATCTCTTCTAAAACCAAGAATCCCTGCATTGTTATGTTTATACTGTGCACACTATATCAGAAGCCTGTTTATGATAAATGCATAACCATCTATATGCATGCATACTGTAGTGCCTTGCAAGCCTCAGATAAAAATGCTGGTATTATGCTATGTGAAGCGGTAATAAATCCATTTTCATTTAAGGTGGGATGTGGCACCAACCCTAACCTTCAGCCTCCTCCAGTAAGCAGCCAATGAACTCTAATGATTATAATAAATTACAGTAATTCAACAGCTTAATTAAACATTTTTTTATTGGAGAAATCTGGCAGCACTGAAGAAGAGCTTGGAAAATATGAAAAGAAGCAGCAAAATCATAGGCACATTTGAAAAAGGCCAGATTTGGAGAGGGGAGGAGTGTTGAATACAAAAAAAGGTATCATTTCCAAAAGAGGCACAATGTCTTTGCACTTAGGGAGTAAAGCGCCCGGCTTTAAAGGAACAGTAACACCAATTCACCCAAAAACAGCTATAATTATAAGTAAAGCTTACTTCCCCTTGTATTTTTTTTAAATCTTCAGCTTGACTTCGACTTGCAAAGGCGAAAGTCAAGCTGAACAGGCAAAAGGCAAAAAGGTGACGGCAGCTTGAATTCCTCTGTGCGCTCAACCGGAAGTCAGCTTTGCACTGATAATGACTGAAGCACCTAAGCTTTTTTTCAGCATCTGCAGTTCAAATTAATGTTTCTATTCCTTCGGACAGCTTTGGGGGTAATGATGTGAGCATATTTTTAAGCTGCAGATGCTGTAAAAAGCTTAGGCGATTTAGGTTATTGGTGCGAAGCTGACTTCCAGATCAGCGCACAGAGAAATTCAAGCTGCTGTTGCTTTTTTTTACTTTGCAAGTCAAAATTCAAGCTTAAGATCTTTCTTCTCTGTTTTGGGGGGGAATTGTGTATTAAAAAATGTGGCATTACTGTTCCTTTAAGGCTTCTTGATTAGCCCAGCTGGTCATTCGAAAGCATTTACTCTGCTACAGGTGTACAATGAAGGGGTGTAACTACAGAGGAAGCAGACCCTGTGGTCTGGGGGGGGGGGGGGGGCTGCTAGAAGTGTAGAGGGCCAGTGGGGACCTGATTAATGAGTAATTTCAATATATCTTGGTAGAACAGGTCAACTTACCAATATTTCAGGGTCCTAAATTGAGTTTTCTGTGGGGCCCAGTAACATCTAGTTCCTAGTATAACCAGTAGCAAATTTCTGCATTTCACCATTGGCGAATTATTTTGCAAAACTTTACCGAAAATTTGCCACGGAAAAATTTGGTGCGTCAAAAAAAGTCACGGTTATGTCAAAATGGGCCCGGTCGCATAAAAAAAGCACAGGTGAAAACAAAAGATGAAAAAAGTTGTGCAACAAACACGTTTCACAGATTGTACGGTGAAGCGAAACGGGACAGATTCACTCATCACTGCTAGTTGAGTCACTGGCTATAGGTATTTCCACTGGCTACAATGTAAGTTTTGCAGGGGTGCTGCCAAGCATATATAGAATTGGGTAAAGTGATAAGACCCAAAATCCAGTGCCAGATTTGTCATCAAGGCGCCACAAGGCCGCCCCATGCGCATTTGTAAACACCCCCCCACGCATTCATTTAAACTTACATACAGAGCAGTGTGGAGAGGTCCCCATTGCTCCGTATATGAGCAACATTTCAGTGCGGCTTGGGCGGCATGCCACCCTAGGCCCGGGCCTTTGTGGCCTCGCCATATATCCGGGCCTGCCCAAATCTCTTGGAAATCAGTCAGCACCCCTTGGAACAATACAGTAATACAATCACAGGCAGTACTCTGAGGGCTCATACTCATACAAGCATTCCTTCCTGCATATAGAAGTACTGTGTGTATTGTTTCTGAACCCCCCTGTGGTGGAACACAGGAGAACGGCCACTGCAGGGGAATGCAGAAACAGATTTCCTGCTTTAAATGAGTCCAAACCAAAACGTTCTGTGTCACTGAAGCAATGGAACTGCGTAAGCAGTCAATCCTACGTGGCTTTAGAGTGCACATTGTACATGTAAAACCTATAATAACTTGGCCACTCATGTCACACAACTAGGTGACTATTCATTAGAATATTTTTGTATAGAAAATAATGTTAATGTTACATGCAATTTAAGAACTATGCTTTTACAGATCCTTATTTATGCCACCTAACACAGTTCTTAAATTGTATGTAACAATCAGATAGATTAAAAATGCTTCTCTGTAGAAGTGGGACCAAAGAAAATGGCAGATTCTGTAGCATATCCTGAATTCATTTATATTGGATCAATACTTGGACTGTGCACCATATGGCTGTAAGCACAGAATGTACTGAAAAACTGGAGAACACATTAACCTGCATTGTTATGGAAAGCCTATTCCTTCTGTGTGACGCCAAATTCCTAATCCCAGGAACTCAGCTGTGAAATCAAATCTCAGCCCTGCTAGCACCTTCTCTGGCTGAGCTGCCCCCTGTTCTCCAAGCAAAACGATGGGCTACCATTGCTACTGTGATTAATGGACTGCCAGTGTTGGCTAACAAACAGTGTCGCATCATAAACCATATGGGATAACCTGAGCAAAACGGGAAACAGTAACCCTACAATTGCCAAATTAACAAGACGAATGAAAATCAAATGGTAGAAAATAACACAAGATCAATTAGGTTCTTTACAAATGAGTAGTAAGCAAAATGTCTCCATTGGTGTGATTAATGTAAAGACTTAGCCCTCAGTACTATGATAACATTATATTCCATTTATACTAAATAAACTGGACTAACTAACTAACATATTGTAATTCTTGGCTACTCTGTATCTTTCTTCACAAAAGCAGACAAAGATCCAGTGCAGCCAACACATCCCAATATATAGAGAGGTAGGCACCAGGAAAAAAAATAAAAAAGCCTTTACTTAAATTTACCAGGAGTCCCTAGTGAAAACCTCCACTTGTACAAATGCACCAGAGTAAAACTGGGAAGTTTACTGCACGTGTGCAAGTCTATACAAGGGATGCCTAGCGTCACAGTAAGATGGCGGTGTGCCAATGGACCAAAAGGAGCACTGGCTCAGGGAAAAATATTCATTCAGTGGGGTGGTGCCTAAAATATTGACAATTTTTGAATACTTTGCCCTCATTCATGTACCTAGGGAAACTATATATACTGTAGTTTATTGTATCCACAAATCCATATGAGATATTAGTACAGGTATGGGATCCCTTATCCGGAAACCCGTTATCCAGAAAGCTCCGAATTACGGAAAGCCTGTCTCCCATAGACTCCATTTTAATCAAATAGTTTAAAATTTTAAAACCGATTTCCTTTATCTCTGTAGTAATAAAACAGTACCTTGTAATTGATCCCAACTAAGATATAAATAATCTTTACTGGATGCAAAACAATCCTATTGGGGTTAATTACTGTTTTATTGATTTTTTAGTAGACTTAAGGTATGGAGATCCAAATTACAGAAAGACCCCTTATCTGGAATACCCTTGGTCCCGAGCATTCTGGATAATGGGTCCTATACCTGTAATTCATTGTCATAATATACATACTAATCTGAAGGAAACAACATATTGCAATGTTTAAAGGAGACATATTGGATAAATGGGAAAACCCTAATCCTGTAGGCAATTATGAATAATATAAGGTGCTGGTTTCCCTTTGGGCTAAACATTAATCCTATCTGTAACAATGGCCCCTTTATTGGAGCTCCCTGTAGATCCTCTCACTTCTCTGTCCGAGTTTGAAATGGAGAGTGGGCGTGTCCTAACGGTCCCTGCCAAAAGCACAGTAGGAGGGGGAGAGCCAATCACAACAGCCCTGCACTCACACAAGCAAAGACACGCTTCAGTTCCCTATTAGGTCAGCCTAGCTGCTGATTGGTTCCTATCTTATAGTGCAGTGTACGGAGGGCCACCAGCTCCCCAGCTCATCCAGAGAATTCAGCCAGCAGGAAGTGGAACTGATGGGCGGGACTAGTGGGGTTTTGGTGGAATTTCTCAATAAATCGGTCTGAAATACAACTTTTTTAAGCACAATCCTTCTATATCTAGAGGAGTATAATTCTCTGGTACATTCTTAATTTTTATAGAATATGTCTCCTTTAAGAAGCCAACTGCACCATTTTCTCAAGCATATCTCCATTACAATGCATCAATTCCAACACCATTAAATTTGCTTGCAGCATCAGATAACGGAAATGACGCCACCTGGTCACTATGGAAATGTGCTGCTAATGCCGTCACGCCACCACAGGAGAGTTGAAGTGATATCACTAGTTGCCATGGGAATGCGGCACAACAAGTACCGTATCACTATAGGGACAGGAACACCGTTGTGTCCAGGTATTCCATATAGCCCTAGCAGAGAAACATATAGTAGGCTAGGCATATGTAGAAGCAAAGTTTCATGTTATCATTTGTGTACGTGCCATAGATTCACTTATAGATACATAGTCCTATCAGCCTATATACCAACTCCACATAACAAACATATACAGACATATCTAGTATAAATAAATTTGAAGCAACTGGACTTGTTGCTTCAAATTTATTTATACTAGATATACCATGACCTGGATGAATGAAAATCTTCATAGACAACATATACAGACAGATCAATTAACCTAAATTCACCACATGTTTTTCATAAAAATAAATCAAAATCCTTATTTAACCCTTGTGGGCTCAATGAATTCAATCTATCTATTCACAACACTTCAGCTATTTTGAGGGTCAACACTCAGTCTCCCCCTCTTCAAAGTTCAATGACCCGAAATCGTATATCAGTGTGGCCCTTCTCAAGACCTTCCCAAGTGTGCCGAGACCAGCATAAAGTTACTGTGTGTTTATATTTATGCTGGGAGAATCTGTCTCTTACTCTTTGGATAGTTTCCCCAATGTAGATCAAGTTGCATGGAAATTCCAGTATACATATAGTACCCTCTAATGTTAAATGCACTATATCAAGGCAATGGTAACAATGGGTTACCCCTAGCTTATGGGAATCTCCTCTCAAGTGGAATCCAGGCAATTCTCTATCAAGCCCTGTACACTTGGTTCCTACTCCTGGGCAATAGTATACCCAGGTTTGCAGTCCCACTAACAAATTTTTGTCAGAGCCAAAAGCTGCTCTACTAGCTACCAGTAACTATCCGTCACAACAAGTGTGACCTATTACGGCGTATAGAGTATATATTGAGCTATCTAGACCTAAACCTGGGCCTATGTTCTCCTGTTGTCCCAACCTGCCTGCTCAGATGGGCATCTGCACAAAATGGACCCAGAGCACATGGCTGTCCTGCTGTGAAGAAATTCTTTATTGGTTCTCCAGAGCTACGCGTTTCGATCTACTGAGGATCGTCGTCAGGATTACATATATATTATTGCACTAACAAATCTTTGTCAGAAACAAGAGACTAGAGAACTACATTGGTCATACTTTGACCAAGAAAAAGGGACTTACTTCGCTTCTAGAATAAGGACCTTCATAGGCGTCTAAATTACTAGGGGACTGCCATGAAAAAGATTCTACCTGTTAAAGAATGAAGGGAGTATAAAATAGTCTCTGACACTGGAAGATTGCCCCATAGGCTGGCAGCACAGCGTGTGGGAAGGGGTCAGGCTTACCTGTGGGTTTAAGGAGGAGAAAAAGGTTAGGCTGCCGAGCAGATTGACAGATTTGTTTAACTGTTAATTAAACATTGTGGCCTTTATTATTATTTATCCCAAAAAGTTTAGGTATTCAACTGCTCTGCCTAGCGGCACACAGACTTGATGTGTCAATCTTATAAGGATTGTCACTTGCCTTGTTATGTAGTGACTAAATACATTTGTTGGAGCCGAAAATCAGTGTAATGTTACATAGTTAGTTACATAGTTACATAGGGTTGAAAAAAGACCAGTGTCCATCAAGTTCAACCCATCCAAGTAAACCCAGCACACCTAACCCACACCTACCAATCTATACACTCACATACATAAACTATAAATACAACCACTAGTACTAACTGTAGATATTAGTATCACAATAGCCTTGGATATTCTGATTGATCAAGAACTCATCCAGGCCCCTCTTAAAGGCATTAACAGAATCTGCCATTACCACATCACTAGGAAGGGCATTCCCCAACCTCACTGCCCTCACCGTGAAAAACCACCTACGCTGCTTCAAATGGAAGCTCTGTTCCTCTAATCTAAAGGGGTGACCTCTGGTGCGCTGATTGTTTTTATGGGAAAAAAGAACCCCCCATCTGCCTATAATCCCCTCTAATGTACTTGTACAGAGTAATCATGTCCCCTCGCAAGTGCCTCTTTTCCAGAGAAAACAACCCCGACAGTCTAACCTCATAGCTTAAATCTTCAATCCCCTTAACCAGTTTAGTTGCAGTCTCTGCACTCTCTCCAGCTCATTAATATCCTTCTTAAGTACTGGAGCCCAAAACTGCACCGCATACTCAAGGTGAGGCCTTACCAGGGACCTATAAAGGGGCAAAATTATGTTCTCATCCCTTGAGTCAATGCCCTTTTTTATACAAGACAGCACTTTATTTGCTTTAGTAGCCACAGAATGACACTGCCTGGAATTAGACAACTTGTTATCTACAAAAACCCCTAGATCCTTCTCCATTAAGGATACCCCCAACACACTACCATTCAGTAGATAGTTCGTGTTTATATTATTTCTACCAAAATGCATAACTTTGCACTTATCAACATTGAACCTCATTTTCCAGTTTGCTGCCCAGTTTTCCAATTTTGTCAAATCGCTCTGCAAAGCGGCAGCATCCTGCATGGAACTTATAGTTTTGCTCTGCTCTGGTTCTACATGATAGCAATACCTGTATTCTTTTTTGTTATTGTCTAATTTGGAATGAGGTTGGTTGTAGGAATTTTGGCAGGTTAATGCTTTGGGATGGCCAATTGACTAGGCTACCTAATTAACATTGCCTGCATAAGGTATACATATGCAGTCTAGTTCCTTTACCATGTTGTTGAGTTATGTCTCTTCCAGTTAACCCGGGGGAAAAACACCAATATTCACCACCAGGTGTCGAATGGTCTATGGCGTTATATTTTGTTTTGCTGGCAAGTTTTTGCACTCCAGCCCAATCTAGAGGCAGGATTTAACACAAATAATGGTGTCTGGACATGGTGAGACAAAATGCGAAAACTTGCTGGCTACATCTATATATTAATTAGGGGCTTGGAAGAATTCTGTTTTTCTTTGAAGGCACGCACTTGAAGTGGCATGTAATACTTCGCTTTATACAAACAGTAAAAATTAATCAAAAACTAAAAAGAAATGGCATTAAATTGTCGAACTAAATCTGAAAAGACCATAAGTAATCTCTACTCTTGCAGACTCATCTCAGTGCAGACTGTTTAGAACTTTGTAATGCTAAGCGTTCATCAGAATCTTAACCCTCATCAATCATCCTGCACCACGCACCCTGTACACAAGTCACACAGCTTTAATCAAGTACCGAGCTTCATATGAACAAACACTGAGCGGGGAGAAGGAGTGCACAAGAAAGCATAATGGAAAGAGGAGAGGGAAGGCTTTGTGGGGGCGAGCAATGAGGAGAAAGTGAAGCAACGAGAAAAAAAAGTGCAGGCCACAAACTGACATAAAGTACATAGTGAGGCATGTAAATAGCAGGGAAATGGGCACTATTAGAGTATTTATATATCTGGTCCTGACTATTGCAAAACTGTAAGGTCATAGTTGAACAATATCCACTGAATGTGTCTTTTTCTTCATCATAGGAACTATGTAAATGCTTCACCAACTAGTGGCACAGCTACGAAGAAGGTGAGGCCTTACCAGGGACCTAT
Source organism: Xenopus tropicalis (assembly GCF_000004195.4). NCBI lineage: Eukaryota > Metazoa > Chordata > Amphibia > Anura > Pipidae > Xenopus > Xenopus tropicalis. The sequence goes on along the minus strand of NC_030684.2, from coordinate 33,646,012 downwards.
AAAGAGGCAAATTATGTTTCCATCCCTTGAATCAATGCCCTTTTTATATAAGACAGCACTTTATTTGCTTTAGTAGCCATAGACTGACACTGCCTGGAATTATACAACTTGTTATCTACAAAAAAACCCAGATTCTTCTCAGTTATGGATACCCCCAACACATTACCATTTAGTAAACAATTAACATTTATGTTATTTCTTCCAAATACATTTTTGACATTATCTTTGACCTTATCCAAACTGAACCTTATTTGCCCTATTATCAAACTGCTCTGCAGATTGGTGTGCAACGGCAACACCATATACACAATATCACAAAGTCTTTAAAACATGCTTGAATTTTTTTGTCTTCTGGCTCAACATTTCAAAAATTAAATTTGTATAGTGCTGAACTGAACATAATGATTTTTAATCAAAAAATACAACAATACAGGTGCGCTCAGTCTTTAAAATGATGCAATGCATTATGCTTATTATTACTGTAACAATAAAGGTGCCAACTTTAATCCTTAGGGAAACAAAAAGCTTGGTCAAAGGAAAGGTATATGCCAAACACATAGCCAAAGGTCATGCCCCATGGTATATATTATATATAAATAACTATGGATTCTTTATAGTTTGGGCAATACATAAGGTATTATAAAGTAAATGGACTGAGGTGTGAATCTCAAGGTCCACTATAGTTCCTGAAGTGAATGGAGTTATGTTCATATACATTAATTTAATCAAGGTAAAGAGGTTGCTGTAAAAATGGATGTGGTGTGTGTAAATAAGACTTGAGGAAAAGGCTCACTTCCTCAGAACTGACATATGATATGTTGTCTTGCGTGACAAGATATAGCATGATTATCCTTTGAAATTCAAAGTCAAAGAAAGAAACGATGTGACCTTTAGTACATAATGATCTTTAATGAAATATTGTATTAAGAAGTTTGAAATACTAGAGGCCTGTAAAATAAAATGATGTGCCCATTTAAAGAAAGTCAAGGTCAAAGCCATAAGTAAGGTAATCTTTACAGCAAAATATACCAAAAAGTATTCATTTTTTAGAAAGCCTAGTCGTATATGTGCTCGGCTTAAAGAATCTGAGAAATGTAAAGGTATCTGTTAGATAATCATTGCTTTTCATTAATTTTTAGCAAGCATAATCTAATTAATAACTGTGAAATAACGGTTGTTTCTATAAAGTGTCCTCTTACCCATTTTTCACAATTGCTATCTGTTGTAAAAACTTAATAAAAAAAGCTTTTATTGAACCGATTGCAATTTGGTCCATTTTCTAATTTTATATATAACAATACCAAATTGACTGATATGTAACTTAACATTTATATGTAATCAAAAATCGCCCTGCCAAACATTGCTAGACATGAGCCAAACCAGCATGCAAAAACCCATTTTTGGTTAAAACCCCACAGTGCCATGAAAACCTTCTGGCAAACGAAAGACATGAAAATGCTGAAAAACAACAGATTTTATCTTAAAAATAATTTCCCAAAGGTAAACTTAGCTATGTATTTGAATTGAGAGGTTTTGATAAACTGTTAAGCTTGGATGGGCCCCTAATTTTAAAACCCCGTCCTTAGAAATCAGGCTACTGATACTGTGCATTTTTAAACTTAAATAACATGATGCAATTGGTCGCAACTACAAAAACTGAACAAATTGTGAAAATCTTGGATAGAAGTGAATTTGCAATCTGCTTTTTTAAAATGATTTATTAACAAAATGATTATAAAAGTAAAATTACCCTAGCTCAATGCTACAGAAGTTAAAGTGAAGTCATACGAACCATGTTTTTTTTTTTAGAGAAAATGTGCCAGTCATGATTGCTCATATGGCTTTAAATTCATGGAGATCATAGGAAAAGGCACAATTACATACAATTAAAAAAAAAATTGCACATTTTTTGATACTTGTGCCCCTTATATTGTGCCCCTTGATATGTTTAGTTATATCCTTACTACTCTCCCTGAGAAGAAGTAATTTGTATAATAATGAAGGCATCAGTACTTCAAGCTACAGCAAAGACAAAAATGTTTGTAGATTTAGCACTTAAGGCTGATGCCACACATGGTGTTTTTACACTGCGTATTTTCTAATTCTCTCGGCGGCTGAAAAACGCATGATATCATCATCCATAGAAATAACTTGAAAAGACTCAAAGGAAACCACACAATGCGTAAATATGCTAGAAAACGCCTCACCACGGATTTTTCAAGCGTTTGCCGAAATACGCCGTTATTTGCACAGCAACCTATTCCTATGTATAAACAAAGGCAGCTGCCAGACCTAGCTGAAATACATGGGTTTTTACTATTTTGCACTGTAAGCACCATGGGAAACGGGATTTGCTACGTCACCAGTACTAGGCTGAAAAACACCATAGTCAGGGGCTGTGTGGCTTGTGCAGCGTTTTTAGGCTGAGAAAATACGCAGCGTAAAAACGCCACGTGTGGCATCAGCCTAATGTGGTTCTCCAATTCAGTGCTTTTGCAGGTGTCTGCAGCTTGACTGTCTCTTTTCTTTCTGTCTGGGCTCCGAAAATGTTGTAGATGCAGAGCTGGTCCTGAGGCTGCTGCACTAATGCCGACTCCCTTTCCAGCTCCGCACTTACAACTTTAGCTTTGGAGTGTGTCAAGTAACGGGCTGCATCACTAGTGCAAAATGCCCTATTGCACCTATTGCCCTATTTTCATTTGAAATAAAGTAGCCGCTTACTGCCACCCACGGGATGGTTCTCACATGGCCTCATGGCAGGAGCAGCCCTGGTTTTTTTCCATAGTCCTGTGTTCATGTCTGCCTTTCTATACAGTTATCTTACTCAGTGTCGGACCGGGACCCCAGGGGCCCACCAGAAAACCTTAGGCTATGGGCCCACCCTTCAAACTATTTTTCCTTCTTTCCTCACCCAACCACTTTATTCTCCTAGTCTCTTTTATTTACATGCTAGCATCCATCCATCTATTTCTCCTCTTTCTTCCCATTCAGAAATAGGGAATGACCATGAAACAGGCCAAATGGTTAGGAGCAGGAGGGCCCACTGACACCTGGGCCCACTGGGAGTTTTCCTTGTATCCTGGCTGATTTTAATTCTTATTTCTGTCCCCTTTTTGTCTTTCTTTTAATAATTAATGCTACAGGTATGGGACCTTTTATCCAGAATGCTCGAGACCTGGGGTTTTCCGGATAAGGGGTCTTTCCGTAATTCAGATCTCCTACCTTAAGTCTACAGTAATTAAACCCAAAAGGATTGTTTTGCCCCCAATAAGGATTATTTATATATTAGTTGGGATCAAGTATTTATTATTACAGAGAAAAGGGAAATCATGTTGAACAATGCTATCTATGCTTCTTTTTTTTTAGATATTTCTCTGTTCCAGTTACTAAACTCCTCATTCAGATAATACTTATTCTTAGCTGTGCCTCGTTCTGATGTTTGTTTCCTATGAAACAGATTGTAAACTTATCATCTCCAAATGGCTGTGTTTGAAAAACAACCTGCTAATGATTTCAGGATCCATATGAGTCTGATCAGCCTGAAGAGCAAAGCAATTAAAATATTTATACATTGCTAATTGTCAACATCTCCCAAATCATCAAGGTAAGTATACCTCACTGCTTAGTGCCTGCAACATGGGGAGGGAGTCAGTCTTCTGAGTGATTAATGGTGGAATAACTGATTTGCTGAATTATATAATTGTAGAAAATATTTTGAATAATACACAAGCAAAACAATACCCCTGAATCACACAGTCTGTTTAGCACAGTAATTATTCTAGAAAATATTTTACTGTTTTATTTGTATGATTAACCCCTTCTCCACAGCAGTTTCTTAAACACGGGCAAACAACATTTCTAGATGTCTTTATATATACCACAATAGAACACACAACATGTATATCGTCCATATGTCTATTAATTGCAAATGCAGCAATATTCTATGTGTCCACATTGTCTCTAGTGATGTAGCGAACATCGCCGAAAATGTTCGCGAACCCGTTCACGGACTTTCGCCAAAGAACTTTGCGAACCCCATAGACTTCAATGGGAAGGCGAACTTTAAAACCTAGAAAAGCGGCGCCAAAAAAAAACGCGGCGAACCCAAAGTGGCGAACATCGGCAAAAGTCCGCAAATTTGCGCGAATTAGTTCGCCGGCGAACAGTTCGCTACATCTCTAATTGTCTCCAGTTGTATCTACATAGTAACTACAACAACATTAAAAGACAGCATAATGTGGGGCATAAAACAAAGGCTTAAATTCACAGATAAGATAATCCAAAAGATTTAATTTAGAAGTATTAATTGTTTTGCTATTAAAAATGGATTATTAATCTGCCGGTTTTGTCAGGAATGACTGGTTGGCAATATTAGCCCATGTATGGATATTTTAGGGCTTGCACTTTTTGCAGAAACCGTAATCGTCCTATATCTTAAGTGTAAACAGGTCTGTCTTCTAGGGCAATATGGTTTGCTGGATGACTGACTCAGTGGTCAGGGACACTCCTGTCGTAAGGAAAGGTGAGAGGCAGCGCCCAACAAGTTACCAGGGGCGGCAAAAAGCCCCCCGATGGCTCTGGAAAGGTAGGCACAGGGACGTGAGGGGGAAAGCACAGGGTGACTTAGGGAAAAGAATTGCCCCTGTCTATGGTGTGGTAAAGTTCAATCCAATAATAAATCTGCAGTTTTGCACTGCAAGTAAAACATGTTCATTGAATAACATTAATATAATTTGCAAATAAGTGCAACTAGATGATGACCCTTTTCTTAGAAACACAGTCCCCCCGAACAATTTTGTTATATGCTCAGCACTTACTTCTTTTTTCTGTTTCATTCTTCTCATCCTCTCTTTCCTGACTGACGTGGTTTTTGTATTCAGCAACTTGGGCTCCTCTCTCTGAACAACGTAAAGTATCCTCTTCTTCACAATCATAGTCATCCAGAATGGGGGTTTCCCTGATAGGCATTCCCAAAACTGAGTTGTGGGACTGCAACCGGGATCCACGAAATTCACGTGAAGGGGGTCCCAAAAGTACAGATGGTATGTAGTGGATCTCATGAGTTGCTTCGGTGCTGGCACTTTTCTGTGGAATCCTCCGCCGCTTGTGCCACCGCCGTTGAGCATACAAGGCAACAGAGAATATAAGAAGAAGCATCAACAGTGCAATGAGTCCTCCCTACAAAGAAAACAGCCATAATTTATATAATGGTGACAGAAAACAAGTTACAATAGCACTACTGATAGTTAATTACAGTCATGACTCCACCTTTATTTAATGTTTGAATGATTATTAGTAGGCTTAAGATATAGTTATCCAAATGATGGAAAACTCTGAGTTCTAAGAATTCCAGATAATAAAACCTATATCTGTATTATAAAAACAAATTAGTTAGGTCTACTAATTAGTATTTGGTCAACCATTTGTTTAAACATGACAATTTGCCCAGGTCTGATATCGGTGAATATGTTTGAAGGACTGCATCATGCCTCATAGCATACCATACCAATGCCACCAAGAAGAAATATGCCAAGGGTTATTTATCATTTTGCAGTTGCATGCCATCTAGCTAATTTTAACAATATGTTGAAGGTTTTGAGCTGTATTGAAAGGGCAATAGATTCATGGGATAAAAGAGTAATTCTTTTCTTTAGAATGCACTGGAAAGGCATAATTTTGCATATGTAGTGCAGTTTTGGTCTCTAGTGTTTAAAATACATATTATAGAACAGGGATCCCCAACCTTTTATACCCGTGAGCCACATTTAAATGGAAAAAGTGTTGGGGAGCAACACAAGCATGAAAAAGGTTCCTGGTCCAACAGGAGTTATAATTGGCTACTTAATAGCCCCTATGTGGACTGGCAGCCTACAGGAGGCTTTGTTTGGCATTATACTTGGTTTTTATACAACCAAAACTTGTCTCCTTACCAGAAATTCAAAAATAAGCCCCTGCTTTGAGGCCACAGAGAACGACATCCAAGGGGTTGGATGAGCAGCATGTTGCTCACGAGCCACTGGTTGGGAAACATTGTTATAGAAAATCAAAAAATGTATTTATTTACAATGGATAGAGGGCACTTAAAGAGGAAGTGTCACGAAAATGAAAATTTAATATAAGCTTTATCTCACAAAATATACAACTTTCTGAATATAATCAGTTCCAAATTCAGAATCCAAAATTCTCTCCCATTTCAAAATATTATATATTCATTCTCTTTACAGGCAGGAGTCACATTTTGAATGACAGGTCTTACACGTCAGTGGGATGGGCCCCTTTTTTTTACGCGTGGAATTCTCTTCAAAAAAGGGTTTGATGCCTTTCTAGAAAAAGAAGAAAATATAGGGTTCTTTAAATTAGCTCTTAGCACTAGGTGATCCAAAGAGTGGTGCCACTGTTGTCTTGGTGTCAGCTAGGATTTGTTTGCCTTCACTGCACTGAGACCTATTAATGAATGTATATATATATATGGATATACACACACATTACGCCAACCTTACTGTGAAGAACCATTTGTACCACTTCAAACTTTAAGGGGCACATTTACTAATCCACGAACGTCCGAAAAGCGTCCGAATGCGTTTTTTTCGTAATGATCGGTATTTTGCGACTTTTTCGAGCGCTCAATACTAAAGTCGCGACAATTCGCGAAAGTCATAATGGCTATGAAAAAGTCGCGACAATTCACGAAATTTGTAATGGCTATGAAAAAGTCGCGACAATTCGCTCAAGTCGTAACGGCTACGAAAAAGTTGCAAAAAATACGAAAAAGTCGCAAAATGTTCGTTTTCCAATCCGAATTTTTCCCATTCGGATTCGTGGATTAGTAAATCAGCCCCTAAGTGTAGGTCATCAGTATCACTAATTTCCTTATCATGGCTCTTCATGCTGAGGGCAGTGAGATTGTGGAATGACCTGCTGACTGATGTTGTGTGTAAGACCCCCTGCTATCGGTCTATAATATCCTCAAATGTAAACAGAAATCATGTCCCCTCAAAAGCGGCTTCTATAGTCTTTTCTTAGTTCCTTTTAACAGTTTAACTGCACATCTCTGCACTCTCTCCAGCTCATTTATATCCTTCTTAAGGACTGGAGCCCAAAACTGCACTGCATACTCAAGGTGAGGCCTTACCAGGGACCTATTAAATGTCAAAATTGTGTTTTCATCCCTTGAGTCAACCCTCTTTTTTATGCAGGAGAGCACTTTATTAACATTAGTAAACACTGCGTATAGTTGCACAATCTGTTAAACAAACAAAATACCAAAATCCTTCTCAGTGAATGGACCCCATAACACAACAGCACTTTTTTTTATTTTTACCCAAGCACATGACCTTGTTTTCATCACTATTTAACTTAAATTTGATACCCAGTTCTCCAATTTAGTCCAATATTCTGCATTGAACTTATTTAGGTATTATCGGCAAAAACAGAAACCATATTTACAATGAACACCACAAGGTCATTTATAAATACAAAAAAAAAGGACCAAGGACAGACCCCAGTGTTACTTTGCTAACAACACTTGTCAAATCACAAATATTCCAGTTACCACCACTCTTTGTAATCGGCCACTTCTCTATTCAAGTACAAATATATATTGCTTAATTTAACCAATAACCTTCTGTGTAGTACTGTATCAAAGGCTTTGGTAAAACCTTGGTAGATTGTATCCACTGCAACCCCCGTGTCTAGGATTTTGCTCACCTCCTTATAGAAGGAAAGTCAATTTTTCTGGAAAGCTCCATTGCCCATAAAACCATGCTGGCTGTAATTTTAAAATGTATTCCAGTAATTACCCCCTTTATAAGATTTTCTACCACTCATGTCACATATCAAGCCTTTAGTCTTCAGGCTGAGAATGGAATCCTTGTATTGAATAAAAGCACCATGTTAAGAAATCGCCATTCGCAATGCCCAAAATAAAAGAATCTTGGATTATTAAGTAAAGAGGTTTGGCAATCACAAAGTTAGCTCTTTAAATACCATCTAGACTGTCTTGAACTTCAACCTGAGTCAACCAGGCATCAAAGTTAAATATTAGAATTAGACCTATTAAAAAGGAAGACTTCATTAAACAGTTTTGTTAGCTGTATCGATTGATTCATTAAAAAATGAACCAACACACACACACATATATATATATATGTGTGAAGGAGGAGTGAGTGGTATACCAGCTAAGTTAAAGAAAACCATTTAACAATAAATATAGATCTAACTTTCCACTGAGAAATGTAAATATTGGAGGTAATCTGCCCCTAAATTTTAGACCTGCAAATGTTGGGAGTAGAAAGGCATCCCTGAAATATATTAACTGAGAAAGGCTTTTAAAATGCTGCTTAATAAATATACATGTCAGTATGTTACCCCTTGCAAACATGGAAAGACCTTTATGGTTTGATGGAACGGTTGGTGTTTAGTTTGGTAAGAAAAAATGTGCTTTTACGGCATTCAAGGTACAGCTGAAACTTTATTAGGTACAAAGAGGAAAATAAAGCAGCAGAAAGCTATCCAACAAGCTAAAATAGTGAAATGGGTATTGCAGGTAAGTACAATGAATCCAAATTTATTTTTTACATATGTAAATGGTAAAACATGAAGCAGGAACAGGTGGGATCCTTAGTAACAGAGGGAGGTCAATTGGCTGACGAGAGCAGGGAGAAAGCAGAGATTCTGAACTGTTGTTTTTCAGTGTGGTCTATGCAACTGAGGAACCAGCTAATGAAGGTAAACAAAGGTCCAGGAACTGATGGTATTTAGTCTTAGGTACTTATCAAGCTTAGCCTGTCCTTGACACACTTTCATGCTAAACATAAATACATTTTTGGTTTCTGCACTTTCAAGGGGAACTTAAACACACTGGTGGTTTATAGTTCATACACTTTAACACAAGGGGAACTTAAACATATTTTTCACACATACTTTCAAGGGGAACCTGAACACGATAGTGGTTTCTGGTTTACACCATTTCAAGGGGAACCTAAACACATTAGTCACACACACTTAAGGGGAACCTAAACATTTTTCCACAAACACTTTCAAGGGGAACGTTAACATATTTTGCATGCACATTTTAAAACACAATGGTGGTTTCTGGCTCCCCAAAGTTTAATATGTCCTTGGCTTTTAAGATACAGGAAATGGTTAAAGACTGCAAAGAATGCTGGGTAAACACTGCCTAAGGTAAAAAAAATACAAAAAAAACACTCCCCAGAAGCCATTTGAGTTTGTTTGTTCATGCCTGAAGGCAAACATCAAATAAGGCAACATCAGAGGGTAGAGGGGCATCAACAGGAGCAGCAACAGGAACAGGAGTCGCCTGTTCCATTGTCACCTGCTAGGATCAGCCAGACTTGTTGATTCTGGAAGGCTGTAGCTTCCCTTGATGATCTAGCTGATGATGAGGTGGAAAGGATGTACCACTTGAGCCCTGCTGCCATCCTTCAGGTCTATGATCTCGGTAAGCAGGACCTGGATCCTATGATGGTATAGTCTATTGCCCTGCCCATGATTTGCAAACTGCTTGCAGTCTTGCATTTCCTTAACACTAGATGTTTCCAACGGGGTCTCCACATGTCAGGATGAGCCAGCCCAGCTTCAGCAGGATACCAATGCTCAGGGTGCTTCTGCCGCACTTGCAAAGGCTCATTTCCTTTCTTTCAAATGAGGCAGAGTGGATAAGATTAAAGCAGTATAAGATTAAAGCTGTTTTCCAAATTGCCAGGGAGCCATTGACTGCACTTATATTCCGCTCACACCACCTAGACATCATCAGGAGCACTACCCGTGATCATGAGTGGCTTTCCCAGAAATGTTCATAATGTCACTATCCTGTGTCCTCCTCAGTCCGGCTTCACCCAAGAAAAATTCTGCAGGGCTGGTGGATAAGTAAAATGTACCAGTTTGCAACATCAAATTCCATAACTCCTATTAAAGGGGCATGCTGTCATGAAGGCAATGTATGTGACTGCTAGCTACAGTCTATTGTTAATTGTATCACACCTGTCAGGCCAATGTAATGCAAATATGAGTAATATTATTTGAACTCTAATTTCAGCATAACATCATGTCGTTGTTAATAGTAATATCATTTACACTGAAATTCTGCCATGGGTTAGTTTCCCTTCTTTGTGCTTAAATTCATTGTGGAAAATTCCATCTGTGAGAATTAACAAACTGACTAGGCATCCTTGGATTTGTAGTAGTTACAAATTATTGTTGTGTTAACATGTGTTATCTTATTGTTGTGTTATCTTGTGACTAAATGGACTATGGGCAAACCAACTACACACAGCTGAGCACATTAATAGGTGTATAGGTGTGTGGCGAATGTTTCACATGCATGTGTATATTTGACTTTTTAATTAAGAGGTGGATGTGTTTCCCCTGAAACTTGTTTTTATTTTTTTCAGGATATGGGGTTCTGTCTTGTCTGATGACCCCCGTCCATTTTACCCGCAGATCTGCTCAACGTAGGACCCATCAGAAGACACGTATGTCATCGAGAGCCTCTTAGGGTGCTCAAGTCATGCTTCTGATGCCTCTTGATCAGTGGGGAAGCTCTTCTTTATTCCCCAACAAAGGTTTCAGAGATCATCGTTGTCTGTGCCATGTTGCATAATGCCACAGACAATGATGATGCATGGCTTAGCTGCAGACACTGATGATGGTTTTGAACCTGAGATTGAGAGGTACGTTGCCAGGTACCAGGATACCCAACCACAGGGGAGAAGAGTGCATGATTTCTTGCCTCACACTTGTCTTGTAAGTTGAATGAATTCACTAACATAAGTTTAAGTTCCCCTTGAAAGTGTGTGTAAAAAATGTGTTTAGGTCCCCCTTGAAAGTATGTGAAACAGAAGCCAAAATAGGTTTGTTTTGCTACTGTGTGCTTTTGGGCTAAATCTTGGCACAGTAGGAACTAGGAACGTAACACTGACTTGGCCAAGTGCGCTAAAAACTCTGGTAGCTGCTAGGCCTTTACATGTGGGGATTTAAGGGGGCTTCTCAGTGTAGAACAGATGTTTGAAACACGCCATCAGAATATAAATTTTGCCCATTACCTTGCTTAAGGTGACTTTGTTTCTGCAACTATCTTTTTAACCCTTGGTCACATTATCAATGGTATTTATTAAATGTACCCAATATGTTCCTTTCTTTAATATAAAGAGCCTGCTGATTGTGATGTGCTGGCATGCCAATAGCAGTGAGGACTTACCTGGGACATCAAAAATCGTAAGTGAAAAGCGGAGCACTGGTACACTTCTTATTAAAAACATATGTTTATTTCCATAATTAAAAACATAGCAAAACGTCCTCACCACACAGCTTAACGCGTTTCATGGCTACATGCCACTTCCTGAGAAGCTGAATCAGTGACCCATACCTCAAAAGTTTAAATAGGCGCAATAATCCACACCCACTTAACCACTTAATAATCAAACATTAACCCCATAAGTGAAAAAATAAGTACAAGCAAGAAAATAATATAAAGAAAACCCCATATCAATGCATGCCCCCCTCTATTTTAGCCAAAACAGTAGTTAAGTCATAAAGAATATATCCATTGTAAAAACTCAAAATGAATCAATACAATGTATTATGTAACATACTCATCAAAACAATTTTAAGGTTATAATGTAACATTCACACAGAAATACCCAGAATGTGAATAACTACCCATATACCTTACGGAGAATAATTCACATGTCACTGGTACAACCCATGGTATTATTATCTACGATACAAATCACAAATACATTTGTTTATTGTTATTAGCAGCAACATGATAGCTCCCACTCTCTATTAAGGCCCCCCATAATGCTCAGTAATTTTCAACCGGTAGATCCAATAAACTTCCCTGTCCAACAGCCTTTTATCCATATCACCTCTCCTAACATTTATTCTAGGCTTATCAATAATCTGAAATGTCACTCGCCCACTACGATCATGTTTCTCCATCACATGCTTAGCAATCGCAGACTTAGAATCCTTCCTTTCCACAGCTGACAAATGCTCCAGAAATCTAGTCCCAGCTTTCCGGATTGTTTTACCCACATACTGGGCCCCACACTCACAGGTGTGTACATGACACCTTTCGATAAACAATTGAAATACTGAGGAATATCAAAAGTGTGTCCCATGTGAGTACCAATAAAGATTTTAGACTAATTTATTGCGCCACAAGCCTTGCACCTTTTCCTACCACACCTGTAGGTGCCCTAGCGGTGCAACCAAACTGCTGCTTGCTCTTTGGTTTCTGTGGAGTACAAATTTTTGGACACCCAAGATGCCAAATTTCTAGCTTTCCTATAAGTAAAAAGAGGGTTTTATCCAAGATATTATGCAACACAGGATCCTGCATCAATATTTACACACACTCCTCTGTATATCATGAACCCCACGTCCATATGTAGTACAGAACCTGAGTTTCCTGTTGAAGCCTCCTCTGTGTTCCTTGCTAGCCCCTGCGGTGCACAATAGATCAGTTCTACTTGTAGCCACAGCCCTTTCATGGGCCGTTGTTATCACTCCCACATCATAGCCCCGCTGGGCAAATCTATCCCACAGAAGCATAGCCTGCTCTTGGAAGACATCCCAAGTGGACCAAATGCGCCGGAGATGCAAAAATTGTCCCACTGGGATGACCACTCTCTGCATGCAGAAGGGTATTGCGTGTAATGGGTTTACGATACAGATCTGTAACCACAGAGCCCTCGGTTGTGGAAAAAACTACATCCAAAAATGGTATCTTAACTGGATCAGTATCAATGGTAAATTTAATCCCCTCCACAGCCCTATTACAATAACCTACAAAGGAGTCCAGGGAAAAGACATCCCCATCCCATACCCCAATGCAATCATCGATGTACCGAAACGAACAACAACAGCTATGGTATTCAAGTTTTTTTTTTGCAAAACTTGCGGCAGAACTTAGATTCTTTGTGAAAAAAGTCACAGAAGTCGAAATTGAAACAAATATATACAGGTATAGGACCCATTATCCAGAATGCTCGGGACTAAGGGTATTCCAGATAAGGGATCTTTCTGTAATTTGGATCTCCATACCTTAAGTCTACTAAAAAAAATCAATAAAACATTAATTAAACCCAGTAGGATTGTTTTGCATCAAATAAGGATTGATTATATCTTAGTTGGGATCAATTACAAGGTACTGTTTTATTTCTACAGAGAAAAAGGAAATCAATTTTAAAATTCTGAATTATTTGATTAAAATGGAGTCTATGGGAGATAGGCTTTCCGTAATTCGGAGCTTTCTGGATAACAGGTTTCCTGATAAGGGGTCCCATACCTGTATAAATTTTTCGTGCACACCAACAAATTCAGAATTATCATGACCATTATTATAAATAAGCCATTGATCGCGGTTTTAGTGAAAAGGGTCACACAAGTTTCTAAAACCGCTAAAATCCGAATTTTAGTAAATCTGCCTCCATATAGTAGTGTGTTGGGGGTATCTTTAATTGAGAAGGATCTGGGAATTTCTGTCGATAGTAACCTCTGCAACTCTTCTAAAATCCCATAGGAATGAATAGAACATGGGTGAGTTTTTGTGTATTAAGCACTAAACTTTTTGCTAAATCTGCCCCTATATGTAGAATATATATACACAAACACACAAATATAGCAGTTTCACATCCCCTCCCCCAAAAAATAGATGGTCAGTCTGCAGAACGGCTTTTTATATTCACTTTTGTTTTTGTCTTTCTCTAGTTCAGCTTCAAGCTGTAGGGGAATTAAATGAGTTTGGGACTTGAACTTACACGATGAATCAATATACTTTCTATTCTCAATAACTCGGTAAGTCAGAGTTCTGAAATGCAGGTCACCTTTAATAAAAAACAGAGCATTTCCTTATTAAAAACTTCTATTGCTTTCTGAATAGTGGTATTAAAAAAAAAAAGAAATTACATAGTATGTGTAACTGCACCTTTCTGTGCTAATACTGTACAAAAAAATCACAGGGAGCTATGTTCCGACAACTGGAATTGTATTCAGACTGCAAGCGACATATGCAGCCAGTCGCTATGTGTACAGATGGCCATGTGTGTGGTTTGGGGAGCAATTTGGCTGGGTACGGTGAAACAGATTTCAGATATTTTTGAGAAGTACTGTAATGGGACATAGGGCCAGAACTAAATGAGCCAACAAGGGCACATTGCGCGTCGTGCATGTAAAGATGAGAAATTGATTGAGAAAGATTAGGTGTAAACTTAATGAAAAAGTACAAGACAACAATTAGCTTTTTTTTGTCTGTACCATTTCCTATTAAAACTCACAATGGCAAGGTCAACTGCACAAACTAGGAATGAGAATTTGAAAAATTCCACTGTTTGATTTTTCCTGTTTTTACCCCCCTTTTACTTCTACACACAAAGATAAGGGGTAATTTGCAAAAGGGTGCTCTAATATGAAGAGCAACGGGACCCAGTTCATTCAGGTGTACATGAAGTTGCTCCGGAAGAGGTGCAACCCTTCTCTGAAAATGCTAAGATGCAATTTGCACTTAATTTGCATTAAAAAAATACTGTCATGGGAAGACATGTTTTTTCAAATCAGTTAATAGAGCTTCTCTGGCAGAATCCTGCATTGAAATCCATTTTAAAACAGATTTATTTTTATATATTACATTTTGAAATTTCACATGGAGATAGTATATTCTTAATTTCCCAGGGTGCCACAGCCATGTGTCCTGTGTTCTGATAAACTTCAGTCACACTTTACTGCTGAGTTGCCAGTTGAAGTGATATCCTCCCCCCTCCCAGCAGCCGATCAGCAGAACAATGGGAAGGGAGCAAGATAGCAGCTCCCAGTAGGTATCAGAATAGCACTCATTATTAAGAAATCCAAGTCCGGCTTGGGACTCCTCCAGTTACATGGGAGTAGGAGAAACAATAGGTTACCTGAAAGCAGTTCTAATGTGTAGCACTGGCTCCTTCTGAAAGCTCAGACTCAGGCACAATGCACTGAGATGGCTGCCTAATTCACTCTACCATTTAACATTTTATTCTTGAAGCAACAAATGTATTTTAAAAAGTACACCAAAAAAATCATGACAGAATGCATTTAAAGCAGGAAGACAATTGCAGTCATTTCACATCTGCTGCAACTGTGGAAGATGTAACTTGAAGCACTGCCATAATTATGTTAGAATTGTAGAATAACCATGGTGATTTGTGTCCAAAATTGCTCTTTGCCGAGTGACCTGCTTCTGGATCCAAAAAAGCCCAATCATTTTTTAAACTCCATTTGTTGATTTATCGCAGGAATGCGTCCAGTAGTGTACGTTTATTTTGCATAATGTTTCATATTTGTGCATTATGCTATATTACGTTTTATTTTTATGCCATTTAGTATACCAATGTTTAAGGACCATATTGTGCACTCTGCACTTTAATGATAAAAAATAAAGCAAATAACTGATTTAATGCCATATGTAACAAGATCAAGGCAAAAAATATTATGGGCTGCCTAGGGCCCACCAGAGGACCTCAAAACATACACACATGCTATGTACATGGATGTGCAGGGTCCTTCGGTGAAATGGTAGTGAGTTGACGAAATTTCCCCCTTTGACACCACCTTTTACCAAAATTATCCACATTTGCCAGTGTAATCAGTTCAGAAAATAAAGGATAATAAGCACATTAACCCCAGACAGGCAAGTACGATAACTGCAAAAATTGAACAATGAGCATATTAACTCCATATATGCCAGTCAGATCATTTCAGAAAATTAACAATTCACATATTAACCCCAGAAATGCCAGTAAGATCGCTACAGGAATTGACAATGAGCACTCCATAAACCCCAGACATGTCTGTAAGATCACTGCAGAAAAGGGTTATGAGTACATGTTAATATGGATTAGCAGAACAATGATTGACTGTAGGGGTTGCATGGAGTGGGGTGGATAGTAGAAAGTTGGGGCAGTAATATAATAAGTGGATATGAACAAACAATGGGACTTTAAGAGACCCCTAGGTGTTTTGCTCACCAGTCAGATCACAATCAATTAAAGCAGAAGGTAAGTTCGCAAATTCTGACAAATAGTCTACGATTAGGAAGGGACAATCTAGACCTGGACTGATTCTACAAATCTCTAGCAAGTGACATCACCCTATCCACTCCCTTACACCTCTCTCTGGGCTTCCTGCGCCCACTGCGAAGATGTCAGCATGGACTCCTGGCTGTTCAACCGGTAGTAGGAGACTGGAAATTAACAAGTGCATCTTAAATGATTTAAGTCTTTTGAAGTGGTGGGCATTGATTTAAGTGGCACTAGTTGGAAACTAGTGTTATAGACGTAACAGCAGGCTAATAGTTAGACACACAGTTGGCAAGGGTAGCAGGGCTCATTAACACTGGGGCACACCATGATTTGCCCTGGTATCCCATCGGACCAGTCCGACTCCAGCTGCAGTGTTTGATTGTTGAGCTCCACCTGTTCTTTTTTAAGTTTTTACTTTCCAGCCAGTGAGTTGGGTCTCTAACACGTGATCAACGTGACACACTGAGCCCCTTAGTAGGGAACCTGAAAATAGGAGAAACGCACACTCCAGTGCAGAATTCCAGTAAATAAAACATATTTGGTAAATATTATACTCAGAGTGATTTTTTAAAATAACATCAAGCACATGGAAAATAAGAAATAAAACCAGCCCTGTATGTTCTCACCTCTATATAGTTCTTATCCATATGTGCATTGTCAGGAGAGATTAGGGTCACTAGCTACCTCTCATTTATATTGTCTCTTTCTTAAATGTCCTATTATTAAATCATTAGATCAGTACTACAATCACCTAATTTATTTCATATTTTTAACAGACATAATTATGTCTCCTAAAGGAGGTTAATTGCCAAGCATAACTGAAGCCTTTTGGGAATTTAGGCTACAAAGTATAGATCCAGTGTTGTTCTTGCTGCAAAATTTAAAAAAAAAAAAAAAATGACTATCCATTGTGTTATTGACCTCAATACAGAAAGAGAATCAGACACTTATGGGCTTATTTATCACTTTTCGCGTTTGTGAATTTGAGTTTTTCTAAATTGAATGCTTGCTTATTTATTAAAAAGGAAAATGTATTAATAAGGAAAATGCGTAGAACAACTCCCATTGACTTCTATAGAAACTTGTAAGCTTTTAGATGCCAAAGTTTTACATCGAGCTTTCGTTTTTTTTGCACTTAATACGAGATATTTGAGTTTTTGAACCACAACTGTTTTAGTGCTAAAAGAAATCGTGAAAAATAGCCCTTAGGGGCACATTTACTAATCCACGAATCCGAATCCCGAATGGGAAAAAAATCGGATTGGAAACAAAAGTTTTGCGACTTTTTCGTCGCCGTCGCGTTTTTTTCTCGTATTTTGCGCTATTTTTTTAGCGCTGTCATGACTTTATCGTATTTTGTGCAACTTTTTCGTCGCTGTCACAATGTTTTCGTATTGAGCAATAGTAAACGGCGGAAAAACCAATCCGATTTTTTCTCGACGGCAACGAAAAAGTCGTGGAAAATATACAATAAAGTCGGAACGGCAACGAAAAAGACGCAATAATAACGATCATTACGAAAAAACGCGTTCGGACGATTTCGGTCCGTTCGTGGATTAGTAAATCTGCCCCATAATGTGTGATACCAGTCATGATATTTACATTGTATATTGTACAAACGTTTGTTAAGACATAAGGTAATGTAAATGTCAATTAAGGAAAAAAAATAGATTTGTTTGATTAGCATTACTGATGAGCGATGAAAAATTTGCGAAACGGCAAAAAAGTGCATCAAAATTGTTGGGTGACAATTCTTTTTGATGCGCAAGACAATTCTTTTGACAAGCGAGACAATTCTTTTAGATGCAAGAATTATTTTGATGAGTGAGCCAATTCATTTTGACGCGGGCGACAAATTTTTGGACGAGCAGCAAGTTTTTCCGCTGATTATCTGAGGATATAAAGCAGTGTGAACAATTAACTACTTGATAGGCACATCTAATTAGTTCATGGAATATGTATATGTTTGTAACAGAAGCCATTGGATATGGTAATTTTATGGGCGGGATTATGGGTATATATTTCCTACGTGTAAGAAATGGAGAGAGGTCTCTCAGGAAGTGCGCTGTCACGAAACGCGTAAGACCTCAAGCTGTGCTTTATAGATGTGCAAATAAAAAAAAATAAATTGATCAATTTTAATACCAACTGTTTCAGCTTTTTATGCTGACCCAGAGTGCACTGCCAATGTGTGAAGTTTTGTGACGACCAGCAAATTTTTCCGCCACAAATTTTGTTGCCCATTTCGAAAAAAAAATTCGCCAACGCTGAAACGCAAAAATTTGTAGCTAATCCATTCCTGGTGAATTTCTTCACCCATCACTAATTAGCATTCTTGATATCTCTAAATCCTGGCAAATAAGAACAAACATATTCAATTTCAACATAATTTCGGGGGGGGGGGGTCCTCCCATGTGACTGCGATTCTTGGTATATTCAGCAATTAGAGTTGGTGGGTAACACATTTTTAATAAGGGATGGTATTTTTTCAGATTTTACAAAGAGAACTGTACCGAATCTATACTTTTTAAATTCCCAAAAGAGTCCACTGACGCCTTGGAATTAATCTACTTTTTATAATATTTATGTATCTACAATTATGTTGAAAATATGAAGGTTTCTACTACTTCTACTTTTTATTGCTTTTATGTATTTATTATAAGGAATTTGGTAGTGTAGGAGTTAAAACTAATGAGTTTAATCTTTACAAAATAAGCTTGCTTTATTGAGGCTTGGAGTGAGGCATTTTATTTAAGGGCTCTGGCACACGGGGAGATTAGTCGCCTGCGACAAATCTCCCTGTTCGCGGGTGACTAATCTCCCCGAATTGCCATCCCACCGGCGAAAATGTAAGTCGCCAGTGGGATGGCACACGCTGTGCAGGCGGTTTCGGCAAATCGCCGAAGTTGCCTCGCGAGGCATTTTCGGCGATTTGCCGAAATCGCGCCACCGGGTGTGCCATCCCACCGGCGACTTACATTTTCGCCGGTGGGATAGCAACTGATGGCAACTCGGGGAGATTAGTCACCCGCGAACAGGGAGATTTGTTGCGGGCAACTAATCTCCCCGTGTGCCAGAGCCCTAAAGATAATAAGGTAAATATAATATAAAAATAAGGTAAAGTAAATATTGTACATGTGTATAATAGTGTTGCATGTTGCAAGTGAGAAGAAGCAACTACAAAAGACTACAAAGAAAAGAATGTTTTTCTTTGAAGATTGTCAAAAAAAATACTGTATATTGTTAACATTAAAGAAGTAGTAGTTCACTAATATGTGTCTGAAATGAAATCTAAGCTCTATTAGTTGGCACAATAAGGCTACAATCAAATCCTGATAAGGCGGCAGCCTGGCGACACTGTTGGCTCATCGAAAGCTCACAGTCAGATCAACCAGTGCACAGGTGCTGATAAAGCTAACAAGGTTTGGGAGAACTATGGGCCAAGATTATAAGTCTATTAGACAAGCGAAGACAGACTCAGTTGCAGGGAAATCAAATTACTGAACATATAAAGTGGGGGCCAGTTCCAGTCTTTGCAGCTCTCTCCTCTTCCAGACAAAGGTGAGAAGTGCAACACAAGCCTCCCCTGGGCCTTTCCCTTTTGTCTCTTGCAGAGGTAAGGAGTGGAACAGGACACGGTGTGAAGTCTGTCCTCTTCTCAAGCAGCGGATACACAAAATTAAGCACACAAAGCAGGAAAAGGAGCTAACATCCCATAGTGAATTCCAAGAAATATATTGTACTTTCATACATCAATTTTAGCACAGTGGTCATACGTTTACATAAAATATTTACATCTATATATTGTATTTATTTTTATTTATTATTGTACTGACCCACTTTGTTTTATTAACCTATTGTTCTGCTATACAGCACGGTGTACATAAGTATTGCTTTATAAATAAAAATATACATACACATATATATACATAATTTCACTCACAACATAATACACACACGACAAGGGGACTCTTGTCTCTAATTGACCCTTTGCTTTCAACCATCCCTCTGAACCCCATTGTTACATACCTTGATGAAACACTAGGACGCAGAAATGGGTGAAATGGCCACAGCATTTATTCACATTTTATCAAATAAACAGGACCCTGCCAGCCTCACCCCAAGGCAATATTCAAAGCCAGAATTCCATAAGAGACTGCTACTATGCTCTGCCGTTCCTCGCTGAAGACTTGAATTTTACTTCCATAGTTGCCATTTGAGATCAGCACTATGTCATTATATCCACCACTGAGTATTAGACTGCCCCCACTTACAAAGAGGATGGCCCCAAACTCTGCTACTAGCAGGAACTGCATCTCCCATCATGAGAGAAGCCCTGAATCTGCAGTGTCGATGATAGGAAATCCAAGCAGGCTGTCAACTAGCACAAGCAGTAGTAGTTTCAGTATCAATCTGCCTGCTGGTCATTTGGATCCCTTGTTATGCAGCCCCTGCGTTTATAGCTCCAGAGCTTTCCTTTTCAGCGAGTCATATGACAGAAATTATATCACTAAGCACAGATTATAACAGATGACATCACCGTTTATAAGAATATAGAAGAAAGGAGGCTCAATTTTATTATGCAAAAAAAAAACATTTTGAGACTTGTGAAGTTGTGCAATTCTCTCCCTTAAGTAGATATGTACTGACATGAACATTAGCTTCAGGAAAGGGTTAAGTGATTGTTTATTACAATATATATATATAATATTAGTATTATTAGTATTATTATTAGTATTAATATTATTATTAGTATATTATTGTTTATTACAAGTTTACTAAATTCAACTCTTAGCACACAGCTGAATTAGGATCTTGTCCGACTGACCACTTGAAATGATGGATTTTTCAACCATTCTAGGACAAAAATTTTTAACTTAAATTGGCGTTCAAAAAAGACATATAAAGGGTCATTTACAAAGACCCTGGTTAGAAGTACAAGAGTACTAAGTGGCATAAAATATTAGGTGCCTCCCCTCTCCTGCCCCTCATATACAGCACCACATAGGGGCGTATTTATTATGCTGTGTAAAACTAATTCGCCGAAAAAACGGAGTAAAAAGCTGTGTAAAATAAATGGAAAAGATCGCCGTCTGAACGCCGGATATTACGCTGTTATTTTCCATAAGTTCAGGTGGAAGAAAAAACGCGTAAAAAATTACGCCAATTGTACACGGCGAAGCCTGGCCATGTGAGGCAAATTTTCTCGCTGTTTTTTACACAGCATAATAAATATGCCCCATAATGTAGGCAGGTATTGTTTGGGGCAGCTGCCCCTTTTGGAGCACAAAGACCTATGGAAATCCATATTGTGTGAAAGGTAAGGTACAATATGCATAAAATAGTGAATTGTGCCCTTTTTTTGGACTTTTCACCCTGTTTATCACATTGTAGATGATCCCCATGTTTATATTTATAAAATACAGCTTATAAAAGCCATCCTGTATTTTGCAGTGAGCAACATTTTAGCCTTTGCTAATTTTCTCATCCCACAATGTTGCTGATGCTTATGATTCACTGAACCGCAGGTGCTTTATTGCTCGGAGATTTAAGAGCCACTACCCAGACTCAGATCTGTTTACAAAATGCCTGCCTGCTGAATGTCACAGTAAGTGCCCTAGGAGGGGGGATATTGAGGAGGACCAGTACTGCCTTGCTTTGTCATTCCTCTGCTGATTGTTCCTCGCTCTGTAATATTCCAGCTCAGGAAAGGAATTAACGATACTGCAGGGAGGATTTGTCTCTTTCTGTTCAAAGGTGATAAGAACAAGGTACCTAATCCCAGAGGTTGTGAATACACATATCATGTGTGTCACGTCACCAATATGGTGAGGGATAAGTAATACTCCTTGGGGAGGATTTAAAGGCAATAACAGATGTAACTTCATGGTTCACAGAGGCTAAGTGAAAGCCAAGGCAGACAGCTTACATATTAGTTGGTCTATCTTGTCATCTGCCCAATTTTTATTTGTAGTCTCATAAAAATTCCACAGTATGCATTTTAAAAATGGCCAAACTGACTAACAACAATACAGCTTTCATTAATGGCTTTTTATTGTAGTATAAGACCTCAGAGATTTGTGCCCAGTTACTTTTGGTGCTTACAATCCAATTCTACAATGATTTAAAAAAAAAAAAAAAATAATAATAATAATTTTCTAATTATATAAAAAAAGAAAATTAGAAAATGTTTTTCCGTGGGAGGGTTTTACAGCCATAGGAATGAATAGAAACTGAGTGATTTTTTAGCTTTAATCTCACATTTTGCTAAACCTGCCCTGTGCATATTCTGATGTGGTGTTGCACTGTACGGTCTGACATCAGTGAGTTTCTGATGCTCTTTTGGTGACTTTTCATTGCCCTTTCAAACATACACTCATTGCCAAAGCTGTATATAGAGTTCCTAGCCTTTATTTTCTATTATTCCAGTTTTTTACCTCAATCCTGCCTGAACCCTTATCTCTACAGGTATGGGATCCCTTTTCCGGAAACCCATTATCCAGAAAGTTCCGAATTACAGAAAGACCATCTCCCATAGACTCCATTATAAGCAAATAATTCTAATTTTTGAAAACGATTTCCTTTTTCTCTGTAATAATAAAACAGTACCTTGTACTTGATCCCAACTAAGATATAATTACCCCTTATTGGGGGCAGAACCAGCTTATTGGGTTTATTCAATATTTAAATGATTATTAGCAGACTTCAGTTATAAGGATCCAAATTACGGTAAGATCCCTTATCCGGAAAACCCCAGGTCCCGAGCATTCTGGATAACAGGTCCCATTCCTGTACCATGTTTTTGGGTTTTTTCTTGCTGTGTTAAGGCTCCCTCTCCAAATGAGTGTCAATGAAGACTGGTGTTGGCAAGGACAAGGGTAAGTACTTTCAAACAAATACACTCGGCTGAGGATGCTGTACTTCTTACTGACCCAAATTAATGATCCCTATTACCACTTATTTTAGTGTGAAATTCCATAGCCTGTGTCCTCTTATATGGAGGGGGGGGAGTCAAATCTTTTATCAGGTTTTTTTTCGATGTATTCTTTCTAAAGCACTTTTTTTTTAATTAAATGTTTTAATTATGTTGATTTTCTCTACTGACTAGTTTGCATTTCATTCTCAATATAATTCCAAATATTGTGCTGTAATTTACCAATCAAATTCTCATTGGTGCTCAAATCTGTATACTCCGTGGCTCAGGAGTTACAAGTTATATACATAAAGTGTAACAGATGGCACACAAACCCAGCAAATGTGTTAGTGAATCTTACGTTTTATTGAGATCTCCACACACAATGTTGAGGGATACTCCCAATTTCTCAAGCTGATGCTGTGAGGGTCAGCGCTACGGTCTAAAAATCTATGCCTGTAGTGAGTGTCAGACTGGGGTGCCAAGGGCCCACCAGAAAACCTTAGACCTTAGGCCCACTCTCCCCTTCTCTGTTCACTCTCTTTCTTTAGTATCTTAATTACTTCTTTTTACATACTATTATCTATCCTTTCCTCTATTTCTTCTGTTTCTTCTCATATAGAATTGAGTAATGGCTATAGGCATTTAGCCTATAGTAATGGTATAGGCATACATGGCAAGCAGGACACCTGGGCCCTCCAGGAGTTTTCCTGGTATCTTGGTGGGTCCACCTGTACTGCGAATGGGGAAAATTCAGTACAGTTAGGGATGAAAAGGGAATAAATAGGCACACAGATACATAGTAGTGATGGGCAAAATCTTTCGCCAGGCATGGAGTCTCGGAAAAATTTGCTGCGTGTCCAAAAATTGACAAAAGAATAGCCGCAGGCGACAATTTTGTTTTGATGCATGACATTCTCGCCGTTTCGCGAATCTTTTGAAAGATTCGCAAATTTTTCAGTGAAGCGGGACAGATTCACTCATCACTAATACATAGATAGGAATACGAAAGCAAAGCCAAAAAGTAATTTATTAATTAATTAATGTTGGGAAGTGTGTATTGAAAATAATTTAATTAACTTGCCAGGAGTGTGATACATTTTGGTGGCATCAAAGGCCAACCTTGCAATCACTGGTCCATCCCCTGATGTGTTTCTTCATCCTTAGAATGGGAACCAGCAAATGGCAACCAGATTATTTGTTTCAGGATTATCATAATGTTGATAAAACAGATAGGTCTGCTGCCTAGTTACTAGCTAATCAGCCCACCTAATAAAAATGTATGTCTATGTATGTATGTATGTATATCTTTATTTATAAAGCGCTACTTATGTACGCAGCGCTGTACAGTAGAATACATTAATACAAACAGGGGGTTATTAAGATAATAATAGATAAATACAAAGTACAACAATAAATACAGATAGATACAAGATACAGTTGCAATAAGAGTCAAAGACACAAGAGGATGGAGGTCCCTGCCCTGTAGAGCTTACAATCTATATATATAAAAATGATCCTGTATGCCAAGGTTATTAAATTGCTAAACAGAAGACAGGAAATAGCTACCCCTTTGGTAACTACCAACACTGAACTTTCTAAGGAGGACCAGGGTAACAAATTGTAATCACACTGAAAATAATATTTTAATGAAAACTAAGATTTCTTTTCCATGCATTTACTTTATGAGAATTATGGAGAACAATTCCATTCACATTCACCTCTACTGTGCTTGATGCCTCTGCACTGAAAGGATTATAATACATGTTTTCAATTTTTATCTGGTGCAGAAGAAAACCACTTGAGTTACTGAATAAGACAGGAAAAAAAAAAAAACAAGATGAGCTCGACAAATAATCCTTTGTCAGGATAAAAAAAAATGAGGGAGCCACTTAATACTGTCAGTATATGAAATAAAGCAGGAATTAGCCAGAATCCAATCAGAGTGCTCACCAAAGGAGGAAATAAATGCTATATTAATTCACATAAAAACTGGAATCTGCTTAATTTAATGGATTTTTTCCATTTTTATTATTCCCTGCTTTTATGCTATAGGTATTTATGTTATGCTATATATGTTTATATTTTCAGCTTACATTCTGGGTAGTTACAATGATGCCTTTGTAAGCTATTTTGTAAGGGCCCTCTTTACCTTCTGTATCCGCTAATGGTTGCTTTATATGTTACTCTGCATGTTCAATGTATAAACCCATTTATTGTACAGCACTGCGGAATGTTGGTGTTTTATACATACATGTTAATAATAATAATAGAGCAGCAATGTCTCCTTAAATTTATGTACCTTTCATGCAACACATAGGGCTACATTCATCAAATCACGAGTTTCGAATCCCGAATGGGAAAAATTCGGATTGGATACAATAATTTCGGAAGATCACAAATATCACGAAAATGCTTACAAAAAATTGTATTAGTCACAATAATATCGTATTGGCGTTTCGAAATTTTCATAACGAATGATTGTAAACAGCGGGAAAACCTTTCTGACTTTGTTCCTTTAGTGCATGATTTTGGAAGCCTCCCATAGGGCTCAATGGCACTGTGCAGCTCCAACCTGGCCCAAGGAAAGTCTCCCATAGGGCTCAATGGCACTCTGCAGCTCCAACCCGGCCCAAGGAAAGTCTCCCATAGGGCTCAATGGCACTCTGCAGCTCCAACCCGGCCCAAGGAAAGTCTCCCATAGGACTCAATGGCACTCTGCAGCTCCAACCCGGCCCAAGGAAAGTCTCCCATAGGACTCAATGGCACTCTGCAGTTCCAACCCGGCCCAAGGAAAGTCTCCCATAGGGCTCAATGGCACTCTGCAACTCCAACCCGGCCCAAGGAAAGTCTCCCATAGGGCTCAATGGCACTCTGCAGCTCCAACCCGGCCCAAGGAAAGTCTCCCATAGGGCTCAATGGCACTCTGCAGCTCCAACCCGGCCCAAGGAAAGTCTCCCATAGGGCTCAATGGCACTCTGCAGCTCCAACCCGGCCCAAGGAAAGCCTCCCATAGGGCTCAATGGCACTCTGCAGCTCCAACCCGGCCCAAGGAAAGTCTCCCATAGGGCTCAATGGCACTCTGCAGCTCCAACCCGGCCCAGGGAAAGTCTCCCATAGGGCTCAATGGCACTCTGCAGCTCCAACCTGGCCCAAGGAAAGTCTCCCATAGGGCTCAATGGCACTCTGCAGCTCCAACCTGGCCCAAGGAAAGTCACGATAACGAAGCTTGAATGAATCCGAAAGTTTCGTACTCAGCGCGACAATACGATTTTGACACACAAATTTTGTTGCAAGGTACGAAATTGTAGCACAAGGTACGAAATTGTAGCGCAAGGTACGAAATTGTAGCGCAAGGTACGAAATTGTAGCGCAAGGTACGAAATTGTAGCGCAAGGTACGAAATTGTAGCGCAAGGTACGCTCGGAGCATTCGTGTCTTAATAAATGTCCCCCATAGTTTATGTTCATTCTTTTTGCATCTGTTTAATTTTTAGTGTAGAACTGAAAAAACAATAACAGCCATCAGCAACTATTACTACTATACTTGTGGACCCCTTAGTTCTCTCTTCCCTTAAACTGCAAGTGTCTGTGAAGATCAGCTTCTTACTTTCACTGCATCATCTATACAAGGAATCCCCAACCTTTTGTACTTGTGAGCCACGCTCAGGTGTAAAAAGTGTTGGGGAGCCACACAAGTATGAAACAAGTTCTTTGGGAAGCCAAATAAGGGCTATTTGGTAGCCCCATGGGGACTGCTAGCCTGTAGGAGGCTCTGCTTGGAGTAAAACTGCATCTCTATGCATCCTAGCCAAAAATGTAAAAATGGGCTCCTACTTATAGACCACTGGGAGCAACATCAAAGGGGCAACATGTTGCTCACCAGCCACTGGTTGGGAATCATTGGTCTATACCTTCTTAAAGGGTTAGTTCAAACTAACTATTAGTATGATTTAGACAACAATATTCAGAGACAATTTGAATTTACTCTTCATTTTTTTTATTTGTTGTTTTTTTTTAGTTCAGATACTCTTCGGTTTGGAATTCCGGCAGCCCAATTTACGTGAGCAACAAGGCAGTGATTTGAATGAGAGAATATAAGATGAATAGGAGTGGGCCTGAATATAGGCAATAAAAAGTACCAATAACTAAATCATTTTAGCCTTACAAAGCTATAGTTTTAAGCTTGTTATAATTTAATAACAATGTACTGTAAAAAGTTAAGTGTAATCTTCAATCAAGATTGCACTCAGCTTTTTACATTGCATTGTGATAAAATTATTTCACTCTTTTATAAGATTATATTCAAATGAATTACATGTTTTAAAATGTAAAATGTATTGATACAATAATAATAATAACTAATGTGAATGTGTGTGTGAATGGTCAGGTATTGGTATTGGTATTTACCAGTGCAGGGCAACAGTACATTATATTTCATTTACTTTAAAACTTTAATTTTTTGGTGTTACTGTTCCTTTAAGGTTTGTTTAGACACTATTGTACTATCCTTGAGAAAGGTCCTGTTGAGGACCGAAATGTCGGATTATTTTTGTGCAACATGTTCACAATAAAATTGTGATTATTTTATAGGGTGTGCCAGTCATGAAATATTTTTTTGTTTATAATCAATTTGGCTGTGCACCCCGTGATATACATATTTTTTGCATTAGAGTGCAGACACTCCAAGGACTGTAATATATCTATAGGTTTCTGATGTGATTCTAGGTAAGTCTCCCTGGAACACATTTACAATAATAAATGCAAGCATTTATGAGTGGTGTGTGCCTGTCAGCAGTCAATACACCATGCGAAAAGTAAAGCGCTGCTCAGAATGCTGATGCACCCATCACCTCTACGTCTGCCTTAGGCAGATCAATCTGTATATCACTATGGCAAGTGGTGACATGCACCTAGGGAGTTTTAACCACATCTCTTTCTCACCTGATTAGAAAATGCAAGACATGCCGTAGGCCTAAAGATAAGGGCCACTGAGAATGTCTAATTTTCTCTTATACAGATGGCAAGAATCCTGTGAATAGAAGGAAGCTAAGTTAAACAAAGTTCTTTACACAACTAGAATATACTTTTTTCCCCCAACCCTGTTAAAAACAAATATTACATTATAAACTACTAACTAAGTGGGTGCATTTTTCTGAATAACAGTATCCCTTTATGTAAATCTCTGCTGGAATGGAATAAAACATTACTTTATTAACATGGCTACTACAAGAAATAAAGTGCTGTCTTGTATAAAAAAGGCATTGACTCAAGGGATGAAAACATAATTTTGCCCCTTTATAGGTCCCTGGTAAGGCCTCACCTTGAGTATGCAGTGCAGTTTTGGGCTCCAGTCCTTAAGAAGGATATTAATGAGCTGGAGAGAGTGCAGAGACTGCAACTAAACTGGTAAAGGGGATGGAAGATTTAACTATGAGGTTAGACTATCAGGATCAGATAAGGGGTCTTTCCGTAATTTAGATCTGCTACCTTGTCTACTAAAAAAAATTATTTTAAACAGAAATTAAACCCAATAGGATTGTTTTGGCTCCAATAAGGATTAATAATATCTTAGTTGGGATCAAGTACAAGGTACTGTTTTATTATTACAGAGAAAAGGAAACCATTTTTAAAAAATGTGAATTATTTGATTAAAATGGAGTCTATGGGATATGGCCTTTCCATAATTTGGAACTTTCTGGATAATGGGTTTCCAGATAAGGGGTCCGATACCTGTAGTAGGCTTACTTACTAATAATGATGAAAAGGCAGGAAGAGTTGGAATCTGAATAAGGTTAAAACAGTAGAGGAATGAAAGGCTTTGCACAATGGGACAGAAAAATGAGAATAATTATATGTTGGTATGGAGCAGGACCCAGTAAATGTAGGAAAAAGTTTTTCATTCGCTGTCATAGATAACAAAACAGCAGCGCAGGAGCAACAGCAGGAGGAGGCAAGGCAGGCAAAGTGATGGATAAAAGGGCATATTCACTAATTATACATTTTGGACAGCCCCAACCTACTATTATTAAGTTATTTACTAATGACTGATATTTAAGCATCTGAAGACAATCTGTACATTACAGCTTTCTATTTATTGCTTGCCATTCTGGAAAGCTTATGTTAGGGCTGTGTATAGAAAATGCACAGTGGTAGGACATTCCTTAATCATGTGGGTGAGAGGTACAATAAACTCTGTACTGAAACAAGTGCCTCTATTAAAGCCCCCTATGTTGTTCATTTGTTATAACTGCAATGCACCCTTTCAAAAATCATTAGTTTTGGACAGCACCAAGCTTCTTAGGCTTCTTAGCTTACACATTGGCATTTTATATATGTGTCTGATGCATTTGAGGTGAAAGTTAAGCACACCTAAATGCATAGGCGGAGGGTGGCTTTTTTGTTTGGGGAGGCTAAATATGGGCCGTACACAGTCCGACCTATAGCTAATGTGAGACTTACTGGATTCGCTGCTGGTGTAAAAAATTAACCTCCCAACTACCTCTTGCCGTTCCCACTGACTCCCAGGGATACTGCGCAAAAGTGCGGGTGGGGGTGCTTTTAACCCTAAAATGCTTAGGATGTAAAAGTATTCATATGTGCTCTTCTGTTGGGGGTTCACTATACATTTGTGTTTGTGATCAGTTAGCTTCAAGGGGTAGTTCACCTTTAAATTAACTTTAACATGATCTAGACATTGATATTCTGAGACAATTTGCAATTGGTCATCTTTTATTTTTAATAGTTTTTCGGTTATTTAGCTTATTGTTCAGCAGCTCTCCATTTGGTATTTCAGCAGCTATCTGGTTGCTAGGGTCTTATTTACCAGGTAGTGGTT
Source organism: Xenopus tropicalis (assembly GCF_000004195.4). NCBI lineage: Eukaryota > Metazoa > Chordata > Amphibia > Anura > Pipidae > Xenopus > Xenopus tropicalis. The sequence continues at coordinate 33,616,189 of NC_030684.2, read as the reverse complement.
TAAACAAGAGATGGGAATATGAATAGTTAAGGGGCCTGCATGGAAAAATAAAACTGTAGCTTCACAGAGCAATACTTTTTGGTCAGTGACCTTCATTTGAAAGCTGGAAAGAGGCAGAAGCGAAAGGCAGATTATTCAAAAACTATAAAAAATTAACTAGGAAGACCAATTGCAAAGTTGCTAGGAATAGGTCATTCTATAACATACTACAAATTAACTTAAAAGTGAACCTCCCCTTTAGATATGTTTAAGTTAGCTTTACAGAGAGAGAGGCAGCAGGTACTGACATCCCAGTCACGTTATATACAGTGAGACGCAGTCTTTATATACAAAACCAGCACATTATATGCCATGAGGAGCAGTCTATATATACAAAACCAGCACATTATATGCAGTGAGACGCAGTCTATATGTACAAAACCAGCACATTATATGCAGTGAGACGCAGTCTTTATATACAAAACCAGCACATTATATGCAGTGAGACGCAGTCTATATATACAAAACCAGCACATTATATACAGTGAGACGCAGTCTATACTGTATATACAAAACCAGCACATTATATGCAGTGAGACGCAGTCTATATATACAAAACCAGCACATTATATACAGTGAGACGCAGTCTATATACAAAACCAGCACATTATATGCAGTGAGACGCAGTCTATATATACAAAACCAGCACATTATATGCAGTGAGACGCAGTCTATATATACAAAACCAGCACATTATATGCAGTGAGACGCAGTCTATATATACAAAACCAGCACATTATATGCAGTGAGACGCAGTCTATATATACACAAAACCAGCACATTATATGCAGTGAGACGCAGTCTATATATACAAAACCAGCACATTATATGCAGTGAGACGCAGTCTATATATACAAAACCAGCTCATTATATGCAGTGAGACGCAGTCTATATATACAAAACCAGCTCATTATATGCCATGAGAAGCAGTGGGTACTGATGGCAGATATTCAGGCCCTGGCACTATAACACTGGCACTGATACACAGCATTGGCTCTACTGTAACTAACTAGAAATGAAAAAAACAATGACAAAAGTAAAAGAAAAATAGAAAGTGCAAAAAACCATAACAAATATATAAAAGCACAATGAGCTTTGTCAGGGGGAAAGTTAACTTACCCTCCATCTGTTAGGGTAGGGGATAGGGATATTATAGATGTCAGGTGACAAAAAACAATTTAATTTCAGCTAGTGGGTCAGACTTTAGAACATATACAGTATAGTTACTTGTGTATAGTACCTGTGGGATGAAAACTGCAGCAAAAGTTCAAAGTTGTGCACTGGCTCCAGTTTGCTAAAACTCCCGATCCCTGTCTGCATCTGCACCTTGATTGGTCAATTTTACTGCCTGTCAAGAAAGCTGTGCTCTGATTGGATCTTTCTTCTTGTGGATTCTCTAATCAGAGCACAGCTTTCTTGCCAGGCAGTAAAATTGACCAATCAAGGCGCAGGTGCAGTCAGGGATCGGGAGATTTTGCACAGCTGATTTCTGCAGAACCCCGAGAAGATTTGCAGGGCAGTGCAGAAACGGAGCCAGGTTTTAAGGTGCCAAATCAGGTTTGGGGAGGCTTAGCCTCCCCAAGCCTTATTGAAAATCCGCCTATGCCTAAATGCATCACAATTTTTTTTTTTAATCTCTTAAACTCCTCTCTTGAGCATAGTTTAACCACTACAGTGCTCAATCCAAGCAGGACTTTTTACCAAAGTAAGTTCTGCCTGTGTAAGCCTGCATTGTTGATTGCATGAACAGCGCACATGTGTCAGAGGGAAAATGGTCGCCTGGTGAAAGCTGCTATTTGCTATAGAAAAATGTGATGGCGCTGGCAAATGGAGGGGATATATGCAGTACAAATTATTCCGTTTGGATGGGGGATATGTGACCAACTTACATACATTTTAGTAAAATGTAGGCTTTACATGTACTTTAATTGGGAATCAATATAAAAATATAAGAAGGGCTTTATTCCCAAGAAAGGTTGCAACCCTACTTGTGTATGGATACTTTAAAAAAGGTATATTTTTTCTCTATTAGTACATTTTTTATATAACACTGCAATGAGTTGTTGAAGTTGTAAAACTAATGGGTTGGAAAAGGCATTATCTGTTTAATATGTGAAAACTCCTATTTTTTAACTTCAGGTGTAATTTGTAGGACAAACTGACAATTTGTTGAAGTGCTTCCGATGCCCATTTTAATCACAGATGACACACAAATGGGCTGAGTACATGGAACTTAATTGCAAGCTGGATACAGACACACATTTTATTGCTAAGTGTCTGAGCTGTGTATATTAATCAGAGCTCACCACCAATGAATCTGCTCTAAAGGTTCTGTTAAAAAAAAAAACTTCCTGTTACAAGTATGATGAATTTAATCAAGCAATCACTGTTTATTAGCTTTTTATGCCTAAAATATAGCGTTCAAATTAATAAATCCATGTAGCAGAGAGGTGGGATAAAAATGATTGCCGGGAGTTCATGTCATGAATCAGGTCCTCCTACCTGTTAGGCTATTATGTCAACAGAAAAAGTGATCGGGATGGGGAAGGTATTACTGCATCATATTTTGGCCAAATATTCATGTAATAAACACCAACTGGGAACATATACAAGAAGCAATACATTTTTATTAATAATCAGCCTATGTTTTGGTTTACAATGAGATTACTGGGAAGGAATCTATACATTGTGTGTGCATTCAAGGACATTATGTGACCTCTAATAAAAAATGTTCTGTTCATTGAGAAAATAGCTAAAAAGAACAGATTGACAGAATACTATCAATAAAGGTCAGTAAAACTACCAAACTAACCCTTTATAGTAGAGTAGGGGTTAATAATATCACAAGAGACTCCTTGGGCTTAATTGCCCGTGATAAATCTCTGCTACCAAGGACGACTAGTTGCCCCGGTAGCAGATATTTATCGCAGGGGACTAATCTCTCTGTGGGGCATAAGCCTTACATGTTTACTAACCTTGCTAGCGGGAATGTATTACAAATATAATCCAGTCTCTATCTGTCACTGCTCTGGAACATAGGCACAAAGGCAGGGCAGACAATTACTTTCACTTTCCATTCAGCACTCAATTTCCCCCTCCCTCCTCACCATACTATTGTTTAGCCAGTGCATGGGCATCTGATTTAGGTCCTTAATTCTGGCATAAACAAGATTTTGGCATGATAAAAAGCTTGGCCACAAAATGGCACCTGCTTGCTTGCTGTGATTGTGTAATTTCAGGACTGAAGGGAAAGATATTAGAAAGATACTATTTATACAGTGTAAGTGAAGTCTATTTTGCTTGACAAACACAATAGAAAAAAATTGGAATTATTTCTTGGGGTGACAGGTCCCCTTTTAGTCTGCAAAAGCAGTAGGCAACAAGCACTTTTTCCTGCAGTGAGTTGCACCTAAAACCACTTTAATTAAAAGTACTTGTATCAAAATGTATATTTCTATATAGTTGTGCTCAGTGCTTTCTCCATTTCATTCCCAATCAGGCGCTGTTGAGCCTATTGCCACAGGTTAACCGTTACCCTGAAGCTTACCACCAACTCCTGACTAGGCGGTAACTCCAGGGTTCCCTCAGTGCCCATAGGCACAGCACACTTGCACCAAAAGAATAGGGCACACATGTCATTATCACACAGAACACCAGAAATTATGACATGACTGTGCCTGATTTGTGACAAAGGGAAGGCTCAGTTGTGTCCATTTTGGCCAATCTAAGGTAAGTGCAGCACATTTGCATCAGAAGAATCACCCATTTTTGTCTAGAATGATGCTGCAATTTTGTGGGGAAAAAACACAGCATACTGGGAAAAAAACATGGTAATGGAGCTCTAAATTGGACTTTGATCACTGTGTCTATGTAAGTGAATGTGCCATAGTGCCTCTAAAAGCAATCTGCTGATTTGGATGTGTTTCTAACTTTTCATGTTATCTGGTAACCTTACAGTGGCTTATGTATACATTATTTGGCACCACCGCAAAGTCTTTTCAGTACTTATTGCTACACCCCTGGAGTGGAAAAACCTAACCGTCTACCATACATACAGCACTGTGTTTGGCAATTGGAATGATAAGGGCAGCGCCAATTCTGTGGCCCTCTCTATTTGCAACAGTATCAAATTTGTTTAACAATAGCATTCATATCATTAAATAATATTGGTAACATAATAACAATAAGCCGCTGAAGGCTGCTTTGTGGAAGATGAATCTGCCCCCACCATTAACAGTTCCCTGAGGTTAGAAACCCCCTTTTCTTTAGCCACCACAGCCCCATTTCCCACCGACCTATGGCTATAATCCCTAGCCTCAGGCCTAACCTTCCGCCCGGATCACCCTTAGTTCTGTCCACAACCCAGCTGCGACTATGTTCCTCTTGTTCCTCTGCACCCTATGACCCCCCCCTTCTTTTTCCAAAGCTAAATGGTTGCTCTCTTCTGCGCTCCTCCCGGTTTGTCTTGCTCCTTCCTTCTCTCCGCCAATTACCTTCTGAACTACATTCCCCACAATGCCTCACACCAAACACTTTTTCCCCGGGCCTTTTTCCTAACATTATCATGGCCCCGTGCCCTCACTCCTGCCTCGTTTTATTACGGGGGCCCCTGGACTGTATTCAGATAGTGGGTGCCTGGCAGTGTGCAGGTGTCCCTTGGACACAAGACTGAAGATGCAGCAGGGCCCTATAATCACCATTTCTGCCTGCCACCTTTCCATATATACAGTACAGGAATGGGATCCGTTATCCGGAAACCTGTTATCTAGAAAGCTCCGAATTACGGAATGCCTGTCTCCCATAAACTCCATCTTAATGAAATAATTCAGATTTTTAAAATGCATTTCCTTTTTCTCTGTAATAAAACAGTACCTTGTACTTGAGCCCAACTAAGATATAATTAATCCTTATTGGAGACAAAACAGTCCTATTGGGTTTGATGTTTTATTGTTGTTTTAGTAGACTTAAGATATGGAGATCCAAATTACGGAAGACCCCTTATCCGGAATACCCTTGGTCCCGAGCATTCTGGGTAATGGTACCATACCTGTACAAGGTGCAAAGCACAGGCTACACTGAAATCCCCCACAGCATTAATTCTTGAGCCTTTGCGTTTTATGCAGAAACATGCAAATTTTGTTCCAGCACAGTGACAGAAAGAAAACCACTTTGCTTTCAATTTTCTAATAATACCAGATAAGAAAACACTAGGGGAATGATTTATCAAAGGCTGAGACAAAATTATAGATAAATCTCAATGAAAATATATTCATCAGTTCTTTTCTGGGAACTCATACCTGCTGACATCCATAAAAACCAATGGCCAGATCAGCATGTGTTTGAATAGAAATCTGTCTCTTACTCTTGACAATCTGAGTTTTTAAATTGAGATTTTTAAAGTCTAAGGGAATCTTATGCAATGCAACATTCCAGAAATACATTTTATTTATTAAAAAATAAGTGCAATAGAGATCTTTTTTATGACCCCCCATTTTTATACATTATATGCACAAATAGCTCAGTTCTCTCCACAGTAGAAATGATCATTTTTGAAAGGTGTGGATGGTGCAGATCCTTTGGTGTTTTTTTTAGATACAGGTATGGGATCCGTTATCCGGAAACCCGTTATCCAGAAAGTTCCGAATTACAAATTACAATGGCCGCCTCCCATAGACTCCATTATAAGCAAATAATTCTAATTTTTGAAAATGATTCCCTTTTCTCTGTAATAATAAAACAGTACCTGTACTTGATCCCAACTAAGATATAATTACCCCTTATTGGGGGCAGAACAGCCCTATTGGGTTTATTTCATGGTTAAATGATTCCCTTTTCTCTGTAATAATAAAACAGTACCTGTACTTGATCCCAACTAAGATATAATTAATCCTTATTGGGGGCAGAACAGCCCTATTGGGTTTATTTAATGGTTAAATGATTCCCTTTTCTCTGTAATAATAAAACAGTACCTTGTACTTGATCCCAACTAAGATATAATTACCCCTTATTGGGGGCAGAACAGCCCTATTGGGTTTATTTAATGGTTAAATGATTCCCTTTTCTCTGTAATAATAAAACAGTACCTGTACTTGATCCCAACTAAGATATAATTAATCCTTATTGGGGCAGAACAGCCCTATTGGGTTTATTTAATGGTTAAATGATTCCCTTTTCTCTGTAATAATAAAACAGTACCTGTACTTGATCCCAACTAAGATATAATTACCCCTTATTGGGGGCAGAACAGTCCTATTGGGTTTATTCATTTTTAAATGATTTTTTAGCAGACTTAAGGTATGGAGATCCAAATTACAGAATGATTCCTTATCCAGAAAACCCCATTCTGTATAGGTCCCATACCTGTACTAAAGTCACAAATCTGTCCCATTTCGTTTTGCCATAAAATTCGAGAAACGGCAAGAAAATTTGCAAAACGGCAAAAACATTTTTTGGTCACCCCCATCTATTTTTGTCACCCGCGCCTATTTTTTTTGTCGCCCATGCTTTTTTGATGCGACCGTATCAGATTTGACGCAACCTCGCCCTTTTTTGACGCAACCTCGCCCAATTTGCCATGCAACAAAAAACATTTCTGTGCGCCGAATTTTTTCGCGCAAATTTTCACAGAAGTTTCACAAAACAATTTGCCAATGCCAAAACATGGAAACTCGCTGCAAATCCATGCCTGGCGAAAAATTTGCTCATCACTATTGACGATTAGTGATGAGTGAATTTTTTCGCCAGGCACGGATTCGCAGCGTATTTCCGCATTTCGCCATTGGCGAATTGTTGCGTGCAACTTCCCTGACAATTCGCCACGGAAAAATTCGTCACATGGAAATTTTTTTTGTCGCGCGTCAAAGTGGGCACGGTTGCAGCAAAAAAAGGCGCGGCTGTATCAAAATTGGGGGTGGACGCGTCAAAAAAAGCGCGGGCGATAAAAAATAGTCGTGGGAAACTAAAAACACACAGGCGACAAAAAAAATTGTGCAACAAATGCGTTTCGCGAACTTTTTACCACTTTTCGAATTTTATCGCTGTTTCCGAATTTTATGGTGAAGCGAAATGGGACAGATTCGCTCATCCCTATTGACAATATCAGTTTCCAGACTTTTTCCTTGATATTTTTAAAGTAACTAGAATTCCATCAATCCCAGCAAACCTCAAAAAAGACAAAAGTCTGAACTGCAGAGGTTCAACTGCCTAATTTTCCCCTAACCTACTCCATCACAATGCTAAACAAACACCAGAGCCAGCACGGTAGTTTACCAGTCACTTTGAAGCCTGACAAACAATTCTCACTAACAGATAAAAAAAAAAAAAAAGCTAAAACCTTTTTTGGAAATCTGACAAGTTTAAAAATGTAATACAAATCGAAGTGCTCGGATAGCCTAAAACAAAAACAAATGGAGGGAAGAATCAGCAGTAACCACAGCTGGATGAAAACTGGCGTGCGGTTTTAACAACGGAGGTACAGTAAATCATAAGACAACATTACGTTATAAAACTATCCAAATAAATCCTACTTTTTGCATTGTGAAGGATTTTAGGGTGCAAGTAAAACTTTTACATTTCCAGTATAATAGCCTGCTCAAAATATTCACGATAGCGTCCATAAAGTAGGAAAAATGTTTTTGTTTTCTCCCTGCTCAGTAGTTAAGAAAGCAGCAGCCATGGCAGTGATCTTGGCACCCAACATCCTTGTTGCTAAAGTGCTAATAAAACTTTCATGACAAAAGGTAAAGGGACTTGTTAAAAAGATTTTATATAGGTGTATACTGCCCCTTTAAGGCTGAAACAACAAGTTCAGTGGCTGACCAACTGGAAGATGTCAAAGATGATACTTATCTTTCACCAGGGTACTTAACTATAATCAGGGTCAGACTGGGGGGTGCAGGGCCCACCAGGGGTTCTGCCTCAGGGGCCCCTGCACCCCTCAATGGCCCCAGCCGCCTTCACCCCCCCTAAAAGAAACGTACCTGTGACGCTTCAGGGGATGAAGGCGGCAGATTGCGGGAGCACCCCAGTGGGGGGGGTGATTGGATCTGGGCCACCGGGCCCACTAAGTTGTTTCCTGGTACCTCGGCGGCCCAGTTCAACTATGATCCAGAACAGTGGTGAACTACAAGTTAGGGCAAAGACCCACAGAGCAATTTGTAGCAGCTACTTGTCACACTAAAATAGACAATGCTGATAATTGTCTCCTCGTGTGTTGTCTATGGCAGGGTATTTTCTGGCTTTTTGTAGCTGTGACAAGTAGCTGCTAGTGATGAGTAGGGATGAGTGAATCTGTCCCGTTTCACTTTGCCATAAAATTTGCGAAACGGCAAGAAGATTCACAGAATGGCAAAAAATTTGCGAAACGCATTTGTAGTGCTTTTTTGGAAGCCCTTGGTTTTCACCAGGCATGGATTCGCAGCAAATTTCCCCATTAGCGAATTCTTTTGCGAAACTCTAGCAAAAATTTGTGTGTCAAATTGCCTGCAGTCACATCAAAATGGGCACAGTCTAGTAAAAGAAAAAAGACACATGCGTCAAAAAAGTTGCGTGCCAAACTCATTTCAAGGAATTTTCGCCGTTTTGCGAATTTTCCTGTTTCACAAATTTTTCGGTGAAGCTCAGATTCACTCATCATTAGTAGCTGCTACTAAGTAGCTCTGTGCATCTTCGCCCTTATAGCTTTTAAAAAAAGTAACTAAACTGAGTTAATAACTAAGACAGTGACTAACAAGGGAGAAAATGTAAAAGCAGTGATGTCATGCAAAAAGTGCAAAGCTACAGGCTTCAAAGAAGAAGCTGAAGAAAGTATAAGGCTGTGTGATAGAGCCGCGCTGTATAAATGTCACAATACATTGGTAATTGGAGTCTTGCCCAAAATCCTCTGAAACACAGCCCTGATCTTTGTTAACTCTCTCTTTTCCGTTGGTAATTTGCAGATTTAATTGTGCTGGTCTGAACTCTCCTAGGACAGATGGAATATTCATGCTTTTAAAGATTTTCAGTTTTTTTTATGCTTTCATTTTTGCGAGAATACGAAGAATTCACATTTTTTTTCCACGTCTTTTTTCCTTTGTGCTTTTTTTAAAAGGCTGTTTTAATAAATCACTTGGCATTTGTAGTTTTAGAGAAAATGCGTTTAGTCATGGTTTCAAAAACCTATAAACCCATGGAAATCAGAATGTTATTAAATCCTCTGCTAAGTGTTACGGATTAGGTTTTATACTCTTACCCTAATTTAAGATAAATGCGGATTGCTAGTGATGGGCAAAATAATTCACCAGGCATGGATTGGCGGCAAATTTCAGCGTTTTGTCATTGGCATTTTTTTTTCGTGAAACGGGTGACAAAATTCACAGCGGAAAAATTATTTGCACAACAAGAAATCGGCTTCTGCGTCAAAAAAAATTGATGCGCGTAAAACACATGACGTGCCTCAGAATAAAGTCGCATGCGTCATTTTTTTGACATGCTCATCAAAATATTGTCACGCACAATAATTTTTTCAGACGCGCAACATTTTCCCCATTGAGAATTTTTTTCGCGGTTTTGCAAATCTTTTCAATGATTCACAAATTTTTCGGCAAAGCGAAACAGGACAGAATCGCTTTTCAGTACTGCTGGTAAAAAAATAAATTATGCACGCGACTTTTTTGACGCACTCGTACTGCCGAGAGCATCTGTCCATACTGCTCATCAAAAAAATTATGCATGCAACTTTTTTTTCAAAATTGTTGCACATGTCAAAAATATGACTTGCGCGACAATATTTTTGGACGCACAACATTTTGCAAACGTTTCAGCATTTTGCGAATCTTTTCAATGATTCGCGAAGCGAACTGGGACAGATTCACTTGTCACTACTGATTGCTGGTTTAAAACCATTGTTATAAAATTAGGATTGATATTGGCATCAGCCCCCTAGATATGAAAAGAACATGTATCTGGTGCACAACTGGTACATTGCTATTGGCTCAATCAATATATAACAGTTGTTTAAATACGTTTGCAAAATTCCACTTTAAAGATAGTGGGGAAATAGCAAGGGCTTGTTTTTATCATTGTTAATGGAGACATTTAATATACTCAATACAGGGTTAATATCTCTGCAATACACTTTTACATATAATTTGTAAGTGAACCAAATGAAATGGAATAAATTACAGTTGTGTATTATTTGTTTTAATATCATTAGTAGAACACTGCCTGCACTTATTATAAGAGAGCTTGGGATATGTTCTGGAAGGAAGTAAAATGGATCACTTACACTTTTTTTTTCATTTCATTTCCTTGGAAGACTTTATGCTATTATATATATATAAAAAAAAAAAGTGGAAAAGCATTACAAATAAAAGCTGGGCCGGAACATAGCGCTGGTTAAACTGGCCATGTAACATTACTGTAATACTGGTTTATTGGTAAAAGAAATAATCTTGCATTTGTATAGAACACTATGTTAGTGCTTTATTTCTGTAGTCAGTCATTAATATCAACAGGTGGCATACGTGGAATCAGGTGTAGAGCTACTAGTACTACTATGTATGCAGAATAGAATGCAATTAGAACCTAACTGGCATATTCCAGGCACCATAAGCCAAATGAATTGAACAGCACTTTACAATTTTTCCAAATTTATTAGCAATGTATTGGCACAGACAACATACCAAGCTTGATAAAAAGACAAAGTAAGCCCTTCAGTTCATGGTCTGTCCAATGAATTGCTACTAAAGGCATTTATATTTTAATACATTGTGAAGTACTGTTTGCAGAGTAAATGACTGGTGTGCTGTTTGGCTTAGCCTAAATATGCAATATTTCCATGACAAGGGGACTCCTCAATTGACCCTTCGCCTTGAAGCACCCCACTGAACCCCCTTGTTACATACCTTAATGAAACACCAGGAGACAGAGGTGGAGAAAAAGGCCACAGCATTTATTCACATTTTATCAAATAAATAGGACCTTGCCAGCCTAACCCAAGGCAATATTCTAAAGCTAGAATTCCATAAGAGGTCGCTACTATGCTCTGCCGTTCCTCGCTAAAGACTTGAATGAGTATTAGACTGCCTCTGCCTACAGAAAGGATGGCCCCAAACTCTGCTACCAGCAGGAGCTGCATTACCAACCAAGAGAGAAGTTCAGCAGCCCTGCTGCCGGTGCTGGATCTGCACTGTCACGGTTATAGGAAATCCAAGCAGGCTGTCACTTAGCACAAGCAGAATAGGGTCTGTATCATAATTCATGAGAATTTTTTTTTCTTTATCACATTCAGACTGCAACATACATGGATCTATGTAACCAGAGGACAATTCACCTGCCTGCATGCTTTTGGTTTGGAGTGTTATTGCCAAAAGCTAATTATACAGAGGCAATTTGTATCTTCTAATCCTCTGTTAAACATTTAAGGGAGACCCCAGCAGTTGGATTTGCAATAGCCGATTCCTGCATTACAAGTTTTAATTGCACACTATAATTACTAAAATAATTGAAAAAAAACATCATTTCACACTGGAACAGTCTATAAAATAATTTCTACTAAGGGTAGCATTACCACCTGGCCAGTAAAAGTAATGATAGATGCCAATGTTATTAATAGGGAAAAAAAATAAAAATATAGGAAGGCTGGTGGCAACCCTAAGTGAAGACTGGGTTGCATAAAGGATAAAAGCCTCAGATAAATAGAAGTATTTCTGGAGAGCCCACCAACCCACCACGTGCCAGTTTGCCCAACTGCAATCTCCCTCATTTTGAGAGCAAGCAGAGCAGCCCAGTGCAGCTAAAAGGTCCAGATTTTTAACCATTAATGACTTAATTACAGAATTTACACTCCACTGTGAAAAAAAAACATATGCCCCCTCCGAAGATAATTACGGGATGATCATCTCCCATAGACTCCATTTTAATTTACATTTTTGAAAATGATTTTCTTTTTCTCTGTAATAATAAAACAGTACCTTGTATTTGATCCCAACTACATAATTCATCCTTACTAGAGGCAAAACAATCCTATTGGGTTTAATTAATGTTTAAATGATTTTTTAGGAGAGTTGAAGTATGGTGATCCAAATTACGCTACCTTCTAAAACAGGCCCCATACCTGTACTAGATTGCAAAGTTATTATGAATTTAAGATTATATATAAAAGCTACAGTAGTTTTACAGCATTATTAATTGAGTCTATTGAATACTTAATATTTCAGGAATACCAAGTTCATCTTTTACACATTTTCTAATACAGGTATGGGACCTGTTATCCAGAATAGTCAGGACCAAGGGATAATGGATATGGGGTCTTTCTGTAATCTGGATCTCCTACTTAAAAATTATTTAACATTCATTTTGCCTCCAATAAGGATTAATTATATCTTAATTGGGATCAAGTACAGGTACTGTTTTATTATTACAGAGAAAAAGGAATCATTTAATCATTAAATAAACCCAATAGGGCTGTTCTGCCCCCAATAAGGGGTAATTATATCTTAGTTGGGATTAAGTACAGGTACTGTTTTATTATTACAGAGAAAAGGGAATCATTTAACCATTAAATAAACCCAATAGGGCTGTTCTGCCCCCAATAAGGGGTAATTATATCTTAGTTGGGATCAAGTACAGGTACTGTTTTATTATTACAGAGAAAAGGGAATCATTTAACCATTAATTAAACCCAATAGGACTGTTCTGCCCCCAATAAGGGGTAATTATATCTTAGTTGGGATCAAGTACAGGTACTGTTTTATTATTACAGAGAAAAGGGAATCATTTAACCATTAAATAAACCCAATAGGGCTGTTCTGCCCCCAATAAGGGGTGATTATATCTTAGTTAGGATCAAGTACAAGGTACTGTTTTATTATTACAGAGAAAAGGGAATCATTTAACCATTAAATAAACCCAATAGGGCTGTTCTGCCCCCAATAAGGGGTAATTATATCTTAGTTGGGATCAAGTACAGGTACTGTTTTATTATTACAGAGAAAAGGGAATCATTTAACCATTAAATAAACCCAATAGGGCTGTTCTGCCCCCAATAAGGGGTAATTATATCTTAGTTGGGATCAAGTACAAGGTACTGGTTTATTATTACAGAGAAAAAGAATCGTTTTTAAAAATTAGAATTATTTGCTTAAAATGGAGTCTATAAGAGATGGTATTTCTGTAATCTGGAGCTTTCTGGATAACAGATCCCATACCTGTAGTGTTTATTTTGATATTCTGTTACATTACAGGTTCAAATTTCATACCTTTATACATTGGTTCATTTATATACCTTAGCTACATTCTAGTATGTTCTTCACTCTAAATACTGTATTTACATATATGTATATACTGTATCTATAAGCAAGTTATTACCAAGGGTCAGTGCTGTTCTGCTTTGTTTTGTGAGGCAAAGTCACTGATACAGAGTGTACTATATGCCTATTAACTTCTACCACAAAGCAAAGCAGGGCTGCTGGAGTTTTCCAGATAGTAAATATAAGTGCCAGGGGATGCATTTCTCTGTACCAGCACAAGAAGTGACCCCATAGCCTTTTTAGAAGTAAAAACCTTGATAGAATAACATTACGTTATACAATAACAGATATTTTCAGTTTAATGGTTTGTTGTTAAAACTTTGGACTGGGTTACCAGACCTGCTGCAAACATTGCACATTACCCAAATATGCACAATAAAGGAAGCAGATTTAAGCAGAAAGTGAAGCGGTTGCATAGGTGATATGGCTCTTTCAGATCTACCCTAGACAGGGCAACACTATGGGGTCCATTTACTAAACAATTTTGAGATAATTTCATATTTTTTCTAATTTATAGAACATTTCAGAATGTATACGAAAAGTTCGTTAAAATTCCACGAGTTTTTGTGGTTTTTGTTAAATTTCCACTATAAAAATTGTACTTTGCTCAAAGAATACGAACATTTCAGAATTCGTTAACGCTTTGATTACACTTTTTCCATCTTTTTACTAGGTTTGATCGGTCAAGTACCATTGAGTCCTATGGAAGGCTTCCAAAGCCAGACATGGAAGGCATTGAAGCCAGAAAGGTTTCTGTGGCATAACAAAACTTTTCGGCATGAAAATATAGCGACTTTCGGAACCCAATTGTGATATTTTCATAGGATGGATAAAAGCATTGTCGAGACATTTTAGAACTTCAGAAATTATCGTGGTTACTCCGAATTTTTACCATATCGTGTTTTAAGCCCAGAAAAAAAATTGGATTTTAGTAAATGTGCCCCTAAATATATATAACCTTATATGTAGGGTTCACTCGAATTGTGCACTTTTTAAATGCTGCACATACAAAATGAGGGGTGAATTATGTGACTGCAAACTATTCTGTGCTTTCCAATATTTGCTTTAAGCACTGGTGCCATAAATTTTGCACACATAGGAGTGTAAAGTTTCGAGAGAACAATGGCCCTATGTTGAAGTATTTTAGTGCTTTATAAATAAAGTAAAATAAAGCTGTATCTTTACAAATGACTTGTTAAGCCTACTGGGAGCTGTATCTTCAATAAGACACAACTGGCCTAGGCTTTTACAGGAAAATAAGCGATCCCCAAGCAGTAATTTCCTAAACCAGAGGCAGCACCAGTGGAGGTAAAAAATGGACATATTACACGTGAATAATACGGTTTTTATTTTCCCCTGCCATAAATTCAGCTGACTTACTCAGGCTCCAGGTTTAAAGATATGAGTATAAGTAGCAATAAAATACATTGAGACGAGTAGCATGAGGAGTGCATGCTATAATGTGCCAGATGTGGCACGAGGCGTATGCAAATCTATCTGTATCCGTATACAGCTTGATTTATAGCCATTATCCTGCATTGATGTATTTTTCTGTAGCTGCTGTAGATATGTGCTTAGCAGTTACTATCAGTCAAGCTCCTTGGTCAATAGAGGGGGTGCAGATGATCACACACTGTAAGTTTGTTAAGCGTCATGTTTCTGCAGTGCATTCACTTAAAAACACAAACAGCCATTTAGATGCAGTGTTCCCAGACTGCACTACTGTTTCTCATCTCTTACTCTATAACATTGTAA
Source organism: Xenopus tropicalis (assembly GCF_000004195.4). Taxonomy (NCBI): domain Eukaryota; kingdom Metazoa; phylum Chordata; class Amphibia; order Anura; family Pipidae; genus Xenopus; species Xenopus tropicalis. Next base: position 33,601,106 of record NC_030684.2, on the reverse strand, counting down.
GTCCACTCACATATATACAACTTGCTTTCTGTCTGGGAGGTGATTAATATTCCACAAGCATTTCATGTGCTTTCGGCACACAGTGGAGTGCACTTAAATGGCTGCAGTGAAACAGTACGCTGGACAAAACAGGTTTAACTCAAAAACGAAATGCTCCCAAGCAAAAGGTTAATTGTACACTATGTATTCCTAGAAGCCAATGCAACATGGTGACAAATAGAGCAATGCACTCTTAAAGTGATGCACAAGCATATTCAAAAAATAACTAAGACCAAAGAGCAACTAGAAACAACAACGTTGCGCCAAGTGCACCTTGACTACACATTTTAGTGCCTGCCAATTTCAAATAAAGCACAGAGATTTAACTGGTAATGGCAGATGCCATCTAAAAGATATCCTGTGGGCAGATCATGTGGATCTGCATGTGTGCCCCCACTTGTGCTTCATAACTTATGCATGATGTGCACTTTGGCAGTGCTGTACTTACCACTTACTTGATGCAGAATGCAAGTACAGAGTTCCTTTGCATTGTACACCGCGCCATTTGTGGAGTGTGCAAACTAGGGCTCCAGTCCTTAAGAAGGATATTAATGAGCTGGAGAGAGTGCAGAGACTGCAACTAAACTGGTAAAGGGGATGGGAGATTTAAGCTATGAGGTTAGACTGTCAAGGTTGGGGTTGTTTTCTCTGGAAAAGAGGAGCTTGCGAGGGGACATGATTACTCTGTACAAGTACATTAGAGGGGATTATAGGCAGATGGGGGATGTTCTTTTTTCCCATAAAAACAATCAACGCACCAGAGGTAACCCCTTTAGATTAGAGGAACGGAGCTTCCATTTGAAGCAGCGTAGGTGGTTTTTCACGGTGAGGGCAGTGAGGCTGGGGAATGCCCTTCCTAGTGATGTGGTAATGGCAGATTCTGTTAATGCCTATAAGAGGGGCCTGGATGAGTTCTTGAACAATCAGAATATCCAAGTCTATTGTGATACTAATATCTACAGTTAGTACTAGTGGTTGTATATATAGTTTATGTATGTGAGTGTATAGATTGGTAGGTGTAGGGTTGTGTGTACTGGGTTTACTTGGATGGGTTGAACTTGATGGACTCTGGTCTTTTTTCAAACCTACAGTATGTAACTATGTAACTAGGGTTGCCACCTATCCAGGTTTGACCCGGTCAGTCTGGTTTTCGGAAGGGCTGTCTGAATCAAAACCTCCTGCCTTTAATAGAATTAAACTTTTTTTTGTGGGTTGTTTTGTAAAATATTGGGGGGGAATAAAAGGGAAAATTATTAAAAAAAAAAAAACGCCTCAAGGTCCTAAAGGTAAAAGACCCGGCTGTAGTTCTGCAACAAAGCACCAGTCAGAGCCAGTGTCAAGAAGAAGCCCCACTGCTTTTACTTCTGGTGCTTCAGCCAATGTGACCTCTGCTTAAACATTTGTGCAGGCAGTAGCTACTGGCATTAGCTCAAGCCAAGTCACTGCTGTGGCAGAGCAGCTTACAAGGAAGCATGGGGTCCAATGTGTAATGTCAGGAGCTTGTGGCTTATATAAAGAGTTTCAGCTGAAGTGGTGAGCCTCTCTACAATAGTGACAGCCAGCAGAATGTATGGGAAAGCCATAACCTTCACCCGTACACTAGCTGAAGTGCATACTTTTGTGCAAAGAGGTATTATAGTGGGGTGGTTATGTCCCTGTATAACTCCTAGAAGGGTTAGGCACTAGGGTAGTCTTATCTAATGTGACCCCCTTCCTACAGGACCCCTTATTGTGCTCTTACCTGCAAGCCCTTGGGGAAATAAAATGGATGGGCTTTTGCATGCTTGAGAGCCACAATCACCTTGGAATGCTCCACCTCCAGACATAGTAATAACCCCCTCAGGCTCCTCCTTCCCCCAACCTGAGCCAGTTGTCAAGAAAGCTACTGTACTCTCTTATGCTCCCCACAGTACACTTTCTTGCCCTCATCTTCCCCTACTATAACATCTGGAGGCAGGTTTTCAATGAGGACATACCAATAAAAAATACCCTAAATAGTTTGGTGCCCAGTATGTATAGGTTTACCTAGATATTTCAATGACCCTCATTTCAAGGCTGGAAAGATGTAGAAGAGGAAGGCAAATAATTAAACATCTAGAAAAATAAATAATGAAGACTAATTGCAAAGTTGCTAGAAAAAGGACATTCTATAACATAATAAAAGTTAACTTCAGTTCTCTGCACTAACATGAGAGAAGTATGATCCATAGAAAGTACTGTGTTGACCTTTACTTTAAATGTATTATTAGAAGTGCTTCTTGTGCCAATAGTACAACCCAATCTCTCAAAAGTACATTGATCTATTACCTCTATAAACTCACTGGTCTCTGAAATGTTTTTTTATCTCCTGAACATATTTTTATTGAACTAAAGCAAAACACTATACAGTATTGTGGGAAGATTAGCTTTATGTATTGGTAGGCCAGTGGGCTTTTTCTGTAGAGAAGAGACAGGGAAATAAAAAGTGCCTTTATTTGCTTGTTAAAGAAAAAATATATATACATTAATAGGGTGCTTGACTTTACACAACATCAAAAATATATGTCTCTCACTTATGAGAATGTAGTCTTCCTGACTACCCCCTGGCCCTCTCCCAGACATTAGTCCACCACAAGGTTAACATCCATTAACTTACACTTCATCACAGAGATGGACTTATCTTTTTGAGTCATGCCACACATTCGTCTTCACTGCTTCCCTGCTGCTTTTTCCCCACACACTGCCAGTTTTCTTTCTAAGAGGCCCCTTGACACTCTTTTCCAAACCCAGGTTTCACAAGCCCCTTGGTTCTCTCCAATGCTTCCCCTTACACTGGGAACAGCTAGGAACACCAGCTATTGGAGATTACCCCCTTTACCTCTATTGGAAGCTCTAATATCATTTGCCACCTAATTACCCAGCTAAAAGGGAATATAAACCTACCCAGATAAATTTTTCAAACACACTGTAACACAATATTCAAGCTGAACTTGCAACAGTGATTTCTAAAAATGGTGCAGTGATATTCAATATCAGCTTAATCACCAATATAACTAAACACAGAATACAGAGCTTCAAAGCTACAGTCGTCTGTATGGGACCAATATTGCAATCAATATTTTGTGTGCTTTTCTTGATTCAATATCACTTTAGGAATTTTCTTTTTCATTTCAGGGCCTTCCAGCATCTGTAACCTACAATTAACTCTAAATCCCCCATGAACTAAAAATAGTAACAGAAAAAATGTAATTTTCAAAATGTATTCTACAATATTAGTGGGAGACATATACTTTCTACAGCAGGGGTCCCCGACCATTCTTACTCCTGAGCCACAGTCAAATGTAATAAGACTTGGAGAGCAACACAAGCACCATAAAAGTTCATGGAGGTGCCAAATAAGGGCTAAGATTGGCTATTAGGCAGCCTCTATGCACACTATCAGCTTACAGGGGGCTCTATTTGGTAGTAAATCTTATTTTGATTCAACTAAAACTTGCCACCAAGTCAGGAATTCAAAAATAACTACCTGGTTTGGGGGCACTGAGAGCAATATCCAAGCAACATGTTGCCCACAAGCCACTAGTTGGGGGATCACTGTTCTATAGTATACCATGAATCTGCTTACTTGGATAAGTAATCCAAAACAACAAATGTAGTGCTTGTTTGCACCTTTGCATTTATACAAGACTATCCTGTGGATTATTATGGTATATTCATCGATTTACTAGGTTCACAAGATGTAATACCTGGTACACTTGAAGTATAGTACCCTGGCCAGGAATCTATGGCGGAGGTGGTTAATAACTTACAAAGAACAATGTGCTTAGCAGGTAGCTTCCTTTTCCAACTGAGGATTAAAATTCTAGATTGATTCTAGATGTATTCAGGAATCACATATTCTTGTTTCTTAAAGCTCTGTAGAGTTTAGCAACATACTCAGATCCGATTCCATTCACATTCCTGTATATATAATTTGACAAGGCAGGGAGATAGTACTTGCCATGGGCTTGACGGCTATTCCTATTTATATCATATTCACAATATAACTGTATTACACGTTGGTGATTCTGTGGCATGTGTTACAGGATATAAAGGGTTAAATGGCCATTAGGGGGCCATTTATGAACGTTCATTTTGTTTTTCACAATTCTTGGGTTTTTTTGCGATAAAACTTTTCTTATGTAAAAAAAAAAAAATGAAATTTTTCTCCATTTATTATGCTCGAAACCACAAAGAACACAAATGTAAAACTACGCCATCTAAAACTGCCCTAGGCAAATTATAACAATCTTTATTTAATTCATGGAAACCCATAAGATCTAGAACTGCAACAACTGAGACAATATCTAAGAGCCTATTTACATATCTATCTACCCAAAAAAGCTTGGCTCCTTGACAGGGCCCACCACTTCTTGGCCACTAAAACTCCTAGAGATGAGGAACTCTGCCTCTACTACTATGAATGGAAGGAAGCTATCCTATCTAAAACATGGACCCAGCAATCTAAAGCTTTACAAAATGCTGAAATACAAATATTTTAAGCTCTCTCTCCCCCTGGCAAGCAGATGGGAGCTACAACCAATTACAAAAATAATACCCCATACCGCTGGCAATTTCCATTCCACCTCATTGTTACTAGTGTGTGCCCCCTGACCCCGGTCATCCTGACCTGACTTCGAACAAGAGTTCCTGCCACCCCCACAAGGTGTCGAGTGTCTGCCAAACCTCTTGACTTTTCAGTTAATTTCATTGTTAAATGTTACTTTTTTTTTTTCGGTTACTAAGGTTGCCAACATACATGTGCTGCACAAGGTATTCCACTATACATTCACACTTCAGATCCAGTGGGTTCTCTTCCCAAACCTAAGGTAAAGGAGGGAACTACTATTATGGGTAACAAAGCAATTCTGTACTGACAGACACTGGTTAAATATATATCTTTGAATGCCTAAACTTAGTGGCCAGGCTGCCCCCTAATTATACAATTATTTAAAGGAAATCAATAGATTTGCCACATTGAACACTATATTTATTCTCCAGAAACCATTACTATACCTGAGTAAACAGCTTTAGAAGCTTTCTCCATTTGCTTAAGATAGCAGCTGCCATTTTAAGTAGCTTCCTTCCTGCAGTCTCTAGCCAGTATAGCACAGATCACACATTCCTAAGAGAGGGGGGAGGGTGTTCTTCGCATTCTAGTGGGAGGGGATTAAGGATGTTTCTGAGAGAGGAAGTGAGACACTAGGGGGCTGATTTACTAAGACACGAATTCGAATTGGAAAAATTCCGATTGGAAAACGAACATTTTGTGACTTTTTCGTATTTTTTGCGATTTTTTTCGGCGCCTTTACGACTTTTCGGAAATTGTCGCGACTTTTTCGTTACCAATATGATTTGTGCGAAAAAACGCGAGTTTTTCGTAGCCATTACGATTCGCTCGTATCTTGTCGCGACTTTTTCGTATTGAGCGCTCGTAAGCGGCGGGCGAAACTTTCAGACTTAGCATGATTTTGGAAGCCTCCCATAGGACTCAATGACACCCTGCAGCTCCAACCTGGCCCAAGAAAAGTCACCATACTGAAGCTTGAATGAATCCGAAAGCTACGAAAAAAATCGCAACATTTTGCGCAACTTTCGGAATTGCTACGAAAAAGGCGCGACTTTTCGCGCAAGTTTTAACGCTACGGAAAAAATCGCCAGATTTTGCGCAACATTCGGAATGGCAACGAAAAAGTCGCGATAATTTTCCGAAAAATCGCCAAATACCGATCATTACGAAAAAAACGCAATCGGACGCATTCGGCCCATTCGTGGGTAAGTAAATGTGCCCCTAGGACATCATGTTTACAAAAAAAAGAGACAAAACATCCTGTGTTTCTTTTGATAGAGGACATAGTGCAGCGTTTCTGTGAGTGCTTATGGCTATTTACATAGACCTCTCTGATAAAGCTTACTTACCTTTTTACCTTTCCTTCTCCTTTACATTGTGTGTGACTTTATGGGCTTTGCCATCAAATTGAATTTCAACAAACTTGGAACCAAGTTATTGTATAACATTCTCCTTTTGGTTATAAATGTCAAGGTAGATCACTGCATTTTTGCAAGGCTATGAATCTACAATACAGACCCATTGTAAGAACTGTCAGTTTGAATTAAAGAAGATAAACCATTAGAGGCAGGAAGAATTAGGTTGAAATAGCCTAATCAGGATAAATGATGATCTTTGTTTCTGTGGAAAGCCTTCCATCAGCTCTTGCACTCCTGATGATGTCCTACACCACTTTGCTGTTCACCTTAAAAAGCGCCACCATACAGTGCATAATAGCCTTCTTACATTTCTTACATCACCCATAAGATGATAAAGCAAAGACAGTGATAAAGATTTTTGATACTTAACGGCCATTTCTTGCACTTCATTACTGTTTTAGAAGTTACAATATGCAGAAAAGGTTAAAAAATATTGTGTTCATTGTATTGAAAATGAAGCAAAATAAATTCTCTCAAGGGAAAATACTGAATGTTGAAAATACATATTTCATTGAAATTACTACTGTCAGATACGTGACAAACTATATGACATACATCAGTACACAATATCTTTGCCAATCAATATTAGAAGGCCACCATCCTTACTACACTGACATCTATATCATCATTTGGATGCTGCCCAGTGCTGCAGAGATATATAACTTACTTCTGTTATTTGTATATTATATTTGCAGTAATGAAAAAATATTCATTAATACAATAGAGTATGTAGGGTTATATATAGAACTAGCTTAGCTCTCTATCTTTCTGATTCAACACTATTTCATAATGCAGTCACAATGATTTTGCAGTGCCATGAAGTTCCAATTTGAAACAGGTTATTGCACATTTTTAGTTCTAATTCATTTTTATCATGATTTCTTAATACATTTCTGCAGTTGTTGAGATATGAGGCTGAATCTAGAAACAAAGTAGCAAGCAATAGCTATAGGGCAGCTAAGAATGTTCATAATGATTTTCCTTAATGAAAGTCTCTATAACACATTAGCCTGTCCCTCAAAAATTCCCTGCTTCTGAAAACTGACATTCCTTACAGCAGAAAGAATTAACATTGCAAAAACCACTCTTTCCAATATGGTTTGTATTTTGATTTATTCATTAACTGGTTATTAGGTCTAGGCAACAAATTAGTGATACGTGGGGCTGTCTGTAACTGACATACAAATATTAAAAAAATATGCAGGAAATAATCAGGTTAAAAGCTGCAGGTTAGGGCTGGTGGAGGGGTTAAATTTTCCCAATCCACTCATCACTATAAGAAGTTTCACTGTAGTCCCAAAAGAATACACGCATAGGAAGGTGTCTGTGCAGCACTCGTTTCATGCAACTTTTGTCAAAGACTTGCATGGAAAAATGTAAGTGATCCGATGGCCTGCATGCAAGATGACATCTTTCCAGTACTCCAATTTCAAAACATATAGTATAGTTTTAAGATTTCTGACTTCTATAGATTAAAAACTCCCAGCAGTAAATTACCAAATTTTCCAAGCCTTACAGCAGAATACAGCATACTTTAGAATCCAAAGCCAAAATTCCTGGAACATTAGGTTTACCCCATACATTTTTGAAAAGTACACATTCTGCCGAATCCAAAATGGGTAACCATGTCTTTCTTCTGCCAAGTACCAAACAGCAATGCTTTTCTTAACAATAAAAAATTATGAAAGTCCAATTTCAAGCACCTTATCTCCTACATAGTATTAGGTACCAAGAAAAAAACATCCTAAATAGAAAAGCCAAGGGTCTATGGATGAAAAAACCCGCAATGCAATATGTGTGAGTGCTGTAAATGTATACCCCCCAATCCCCCCAAAAATGTATGTGTTTGTAAGTGTAAGAATACATTAGTGTAATACGTGTGTGTTAGTTTGTTGTTGGCAGGCAGATCTTTCTGGAGGAGCTGGAGTGAATGCAGGAAAGGGGGGGAAGAGACTTCCTCTTCTGGCCGGTCTGGGGGTAGCGTTGGGGGGAGAAAAAAAAAAGATTTTAAAAATGTTATTTAATCATTATAGTGACATGTATGTGGTTAATAAGACCTTTATCAATTGTAGTTAGTAATTTTACCGGCAAGCCTGTGGTTTAATATTGCTGGTATCCATTTTATTTAGTGATAATACTGGCATGTATAAAAGATCACAAGATCTTTTTATCCTTCTTTCTCTTTTTTTTAAATGTTGGGAGGTATTGTAGCTTGTAAGTCAACCCACAGGAAATCCAGTGGTTTAGTGTTGCAGTTGCCACTTAGTTAATGTGAAAAGATTTCTAGAGGATCCATATTCAACTTTACAAGAACAAAATAGTTAAGTGAAGCCCTGAATTTAAGGTAAAGGTACACCATATATTGTTTCAAACACTCATACTGTGTATTTTATCATTTTATTTTATTGTAGAATACTCAAGTCTCCTACTAACTTAGGAAGTCATGGTTAGCTGTAATCTGTGCCCAGGGGAGGGATGTGTTCCCACAGACCCAAGGGTAGAGCAAGTTGGTGAAGCCTATAATTTATAAGGAGTACATGGTTCTTCATCTCCACTACAGAAGAAGATGATCAATGAATGTATGTTACTAGGAGGCCTGGAGCCCCACTAGCCCCAGTAAGAAGCTCTGTGCCCTAAGGGTAAGGTTGCTACCTGACCAGTATTTTACAGGCCTGACCAATGCCAAGGTTATTGATAGCAAAGAAACAAAAATATATGAAGAAAAAAATATAGGAAGGCTGGTATTTTTTTCCAAAAAGGGTGGCAACACTTTCTAAGGCAAATTGAAGTTGAGGAAAGGGACCCTGTGAATAAGGTTAAAAGGTAGCAGGCCCGGATTTGTGGTAAGGCCACAAAGGCCCGGGCCTAGGGTGGCACAAATTTAGGGGCGGCATGCCGCCCAAGCTGTGAAGTTAATCCCACAAAGGTTCAGGGACTCAAGTGTATAAACTGTATAAAGCAGCATCTATTGTTTGCTTGGTTTACTAGACAAATAGCAAACTAAGACTCTTTAATACATTGCCACCTTAAAGTTTTAATATTCTAGGTCTTTGGGATTTTGCATGTTATATTACCTTGGGGTGTCATTTTGCTGGATAGATGTCAGATTCCAGCCCAAGGCGACATATACCTCTTGTAGACACATGGTTACATAATGAACCCATGGGACCCCTCAGTAATCTAAGGATATATATGCTGGATTTCATATACTCTCTACAGGTTGATGCTACAATACACATAAATATAGAGCCATAATAATAGTCAATTGGTCTGATTTGCAAACATTCTAAAGTCTACTATAAAGTTATTAAATGAACAAATAATTGATGTTTATAAATTACCCTTACTGTGTATAGGGAACTCTCAGGTTGTGGAGCACTGCATCTCATATAGGGCTTCAGTCTGATGCACAGGAACAGATTTCATTTTTTGCCCTTCTGTTTGGCTGAATTGATGTAAGACAATGTGATAGTGATCTCTATTTCATTTGTGTTTTCTTGCATCAATTGCTGTTTTTTCCCTTGATCTTATGGGTTAAAAAATAAGCCAAGCAAATGAAAAATGCCTATGATGTTTTCTTTTATGGATTAATCAGATAATAATTAATTTGCCTCATAGTGATAATGATGTATAAGTGTTTCTTAATTATCTGGGTAAATAGGACTCACACTACTACTGACATGGGGCAGTGGTGCCAATTATGTAGCTAGCAAATTGGTTTCACATTGCAGTTTGTCTAATTACCAATATTTCCACCTTTACTATAGTTTCTTTTTTGTATTATCTTTTTATTTGGTTTTCATTTTAAGAAGAAACAATGTCAAACATCAAGTATTAGGTGTTAGACAGTGGTATGCAGAATCACACATGTCCAAACATACATGTTATGCCTGCAATTAGTTTTATTTGGAAGGCTGAATCAATTTCTGTTATCGGAGAAGGGTTCAGCGGTGCAGTTATACATTTTTTCATCTTCTTGCTCATCTTTTTCTCATCTTCTTTTAGTTCATGTACATTATTTTTAAAGTCTGCCATGTTATTCCTGCTGTTCCTAGACTTGCTACCTAGCATACTAGCCGTCAACTTTTATTATTTATATATATTATTAATTTACTCTACTGTTTAACATTTTATTTTTGAATTAACACATTTAATTTTTTTTAGCTGTAATACTGGTGTGTAGGCGCCATCTCAGTGCATTGTGCCTGAGTCTGAGCTTTCAGAAGGAGCCAGCGCTACACATTAGAACCTATTGGGAACCTATTGTTTCTCCTACTCCCGGACTTGGATTTCTTACTATTGAGTGCTATTCTGATATCTACTGGGAGCTGCTATCTTGCTCCCTTCCCATTGTTCTGCTGATCGGCTGCTGGGGGTGGGGGGTGATATCACTCCAACTTGCAGCTCAGCAGTAAAGTGTGACTGAAGTTTATCAGAGCACAGGTCACATGGCTGTGGCACCCTGGGAAAAGAAGAATATGGATAGTTACATGTGAAATTTCTAAATTCAATTTTAAAAAATCTGTTTGTGCTTTTGAAAAATGGATTCCAGTGTAGGATTCTGCTGGAGAAGCTCTATTAACTGATGTGTTTTGAAAAAAAAAAATATACTGTATGTTTTCCTATGACAGTATTCCTTTTAGTCCCTTCCCGTTGTTATACTCTATATTCTTGACAGTTTTAAGACCAGCTTTTAAATATTAACACACTCTGCTATATATTCTATTTGCCTTAAATACTTTATTGCCATTTTACACAGATAGTTTAAGGATAAGCACTTGGATCCAATAAACTTGCACAATAACATAAAATGGAAAAAAGTAAATGTGCATCAACACAGCCCAGCACATCTAATAACCACAAAGTCTATTAAAAATTAATGCCAACGGTAATTGGGCTATAGAGCAGTATATCTGATTGTAATTTAAAGAGACTAGCCCAAAGTTATTTATAACTCATGATCATTATACAGAACAGCTTGTAATGCAGAACACAGAATTTATATGCACACAGTGAAACAAATCTATAGATCCAGTTTCCTGAAACTTCAAATAGCAGAATGCCATCCTTGTGCTGCCTCCAACTTTATACAGGTATGGGACCCGTTATCCAGAATGCTCGGGACCTGGGGTTTTCCGGATAAGGGGTCTTTGCGTAATTTGGATTTCCTACCTTAGGTTTACTAAGAAAATTATTTAAACAGTATTTAAACCCAATAGGACTGTTCTGCCCCCAATAAGGATTAATTATATCTTAGTTGGGATCAAGTACAGGTACTGTTTTATTATTACAGAGAAAAGGGAATCATTTAACCATGAAATAAACCCAATAGGGCTGTTCTGCCCCCAATAAGGGGTAATTATATCTTAGTTGGGATCAAGTACAGGTACTGTTTTATTATTACAGAGAAAAGGGAATCATTTAACCATTAAATAAACCCAATAGGGCTGTTCTGCCCCCAATAAGGATTAATTATATCTCAGTTGGGATCAAGTACAGGTACTGTTTTATTATTACAGAGAAAAGGGAATCATTTAACCATTAAATAAACCCAATAGGGCTGTTCTGCCCCCAATAAGGGGTAATTATATCTTAGTTGGGATCAAGTACAAGGTACTGTTTTATTATTACAGAGAAAAAGGAAATAATTTTTAAAAATGTGAATTATTTGATTAAAATGGAGTTTATGGCAAATGGGCTTTCCATAATTTGAAACTTTTGGAATAATGGGTCCGATACCTGTACCAATATTCCTATTCACAACTAAATAACCTGCAAGAATCCTCCGATTACTTCTAATGGAATCCAATATCTAATTGGGTAATGGGTATGATTATATGTATAATTTTTCATGAATTTAAAACTAAAATTTTGCTAAATAATATCTAATGCATGAAAATGCATGAACCTCCTATGTCCTGAACATTTAAAAGTGACACACAAGTAAGGCTGATGTCAGACGAAAAACACTTGCCGAAAATTCCGCCCTACGCCTCCTACTTGTGCCTGCACCCGAATGAATGGAATACGCTCCGGTACATGTAGCGGAAATACGCATAAAACCGCAAGAGTTTGAAAGTCTCTCGTTTTTATTCATATTTCGGCTACATGTGCCTGCACCCGAACATATTCCATTCATTCGGGTGCAGGCACATGTAGGAGGCGTAGGGCTTTTCCACTTGCCGAAAATATCTGCCCTATACAGTGGCGTAGCGAGGGGGGTGCCGAGGGGGCCATGGCCCCGGACGGCGTATCAGAAGGGGCGGCGGCAATCACCATGATAATTAACGTACCCCCAACAGACCATCGGCGGCGGTTCCTTCTCTCTTATGGCGCGGCAACAGGCGCTTTTATAAGGTTGCGCCCGTGCGTATGACGTCACACGTCAGCGACGAGGCGCAACCTTATAGAAGCGCCTGTTGCCTGTAAGAGAGAAGGAGCCGCCGCCGATGGTCTGTTGGGGGTATGTACTATGGGGGAAATTGGGGGCACTGTGTGGGGGCTACTGTCTATGGGGAAATTGGGGCACTTTCCATGGGGGGGGGCCAGGTCTTTGTGGGGTATTGTGTATGGGGGCATTTCCTATTGGGGGCACTGTGTATGGGGCAATTGGGGCTCTGTGTATGAGGGCACTTTCTATTGGGGGGCAAGGTCTTTGGGGGGTATTGTCTATGGTGGCACTGTGTATGGGGCAATTGGGGCACTGTGTATGGGGGCACTGTGTATGGGGGCACTTTCTATTGGGGGAACTTTTTAAGAATAACTAAATAGAGGGGCGGCAAATTTCCGGTCGGCCCCAGGCGACGAAAGCCCACGCTACGCCACTGGCCCTATGCCTCGTCTGGCATCAGCCTTAAATCTATTGCTCCCAATGTAAGCCCTGCGATTTAAAACAGGACTAATTAAACACAGCATAATGCTTTAGGTTACTGGCTGAACACATATGACATATGACAAATAATTCTAGCAATAGAGCACCATAATATCTAACTGATAGGGAAATGATGCACCACACTATCTATTCCAGGTATATTTGCTTTAGCCCATATGGAGGTCAATTTCTGTTCATACAGCTGATATCCAAATACAACAAATAAGTATCAGTCTTGCTGAAATAGAAACTGTCCTCAGGGGACACACACAGCCACACTTGGGCAGATTAAACCAATATAAGTACATGTAGGATACACTCACAGTTTTTTGTAGAATCCCTGTACTTTCTCAGAAGCAGCTGCACTTCAGGCCCAAGTCTTAAGGGCAGCATATAGTAGTGGGTCCTAGGAAGTCCACCTCTTGTGAATAAATATTCCTCAGACTCAGAGGTAACTGTGCAGCAAATAGTTCTCGTCCCTAACACACTTTTCCAAAGCAGGATAATTTTTGCAGCAGCAGCAGTGTCCCACCTCTCTTCCAAAACTGAGTAATTACTGATGAGGCTAATCAGCCCTCACAGCTGCACAGACCCTCAATTGTACAGCCCTCTGTGCTGCTTCAAAGAGGATTCTGGGAGGGGTATACCGGTATGTGATCCCTTATCTGGAAACCCATTATCCAGAAAGCTCCGAATTACGGAAAGCCTGTCTCCCATAGACTCCATTTTAACCAAATAATTCAGAATTTTAAAACCGATTTTCCTTTTCTCTGTAGTAATAACACAGTACTTTGTAATTGATCCCAACTAAGATTTAATTAATCCATATTGGATGCAAAACAATCCTACTGGGTTTAGTTAATGTTAAATTACGGAAAGACCCCTTATCCAGAATACCCTTGGTCCCCAGCATTCTGGAAAACGGGTCCTATACCTGCACCTTCCTTCTATGACTTTTCCAACCATGCTACACACTATTAACTCTAATTATAGAAACAGCAGCTTAGCTTAAAAGGCTAGCTTGACTGCAGCAAAAGACTCCTCAGTGTACATCATAATGCTGGAATGACTATCCAGTAGATGTCTCGGTTTCCTATAGTCAAATGTTCAAATACAGCAGCATTATTGTATAATATAGACCTTAGTTATTATTATCTACAGACACTACAGGGCAATTTGATAAAAATAAATTTTATTATCCTATTATCTTTTTTTTACTTCTATGCTGCCCTCCTTTTTCACTCCCATTGTAGACTATTTCCTTATACTTTCCTTTTCCTCCTTAAGGTGGCCACACACGTGGCGATCTGACGATCTTTCGTGCGACCATCGGTCATACAAAAGATCGTCAGATCCGCCACTAACCTTCAGGGCTGAAACAGGCAGATAATTGTATTTCTACCTCCTTCTGCCGATTCAGCGCTGAAGGCAGATTTTGGTCAAGCGCCTTCTATGGCGCCCAATCAAAATCTTTTAACTGGTCCGATCGGCGAGTCGACAGATATCAACAGGTTCCTGCGATGTTGGTTGACTCGCCGTCTTGCCATACACGCACCGAGTATCGTACGAAACGAGGTTTCGTACGATATTATCGGGCGTGTATGGCCAGCTTTAGGCTAATGCCACATGTAGCATATGGTGCATATTTTCAGCAAGTCAAAAAAAGCTTGCCGAGAATGCGCTCCATACCCTGCAAAATCCCCCTACCTGTGCCTGCACCCAAACGATATATGAATATGAAGTCTCGTGTTTTTTGGCGGATATTGGCTACATGTGCCTGCGTATTCCATTCATTCAGGTGCAGGCACAAGGTAGGCCAAATCTACAGTAGCGGGGCATATTCTCTTGAAAAAGGAACTAAAATGTTCTGAAAGCTTGCTATGGCTATCTTAGTTAGCCAATAAAAGTATCCCCTTTATACCACTTTTGTTATTTTTTATTTCAAAAGGGTTACCCTGTAGGCATTTTTTCTGCAAGCCTTTTTTCGATTTGCCGAGTATACGCCCCGTGTGGAATTAGCCTAAGCCTTATACTCATTTTATTCAACTGCACATGCTTCTGTAAGATCCATGTTGGCACTCTAACTGAGGAAGATTAGAATAAAGAGAAATATGGCCCCTTTAATGTAAAACTATATCCCCAGAATTAATGTTTATCCAACAGATAGTTTATATTATGTTAAGTGACCTATTAAAGAATCTCCCCAAACTGGAATATATATATCAGTAAATATTGCCCTTTTACATCCTTTCCCTTGATCCGCCATTTAGTGATGGGCTGGGTGCTCCCTCAGAAATCACATGACCCGAAATAATGCAGCTCTAACTGTAACGGGAAATAGTGTGGAAGAAAAAGGCAGAACTCTGTCCATTCATTGGCTGATGGGGCCTAGCATGTATGTGTGCCTTGGCTTGTTTGTGTGCACTGTGAGTCCTATGTTCCCAGGGTGCGGCCCTTAATTCTTAAAATGGCAATTATTTAGGAGTACTCAACAGCTTTAATTTTTTTGGTGTTACTGTACCTTTAAAAGCACAATTAAAGAAAAGAGCAACACAGAATAGTGCAGGAGAGAAGATTTGTAGCACGGTAGAGAATGGTTATTGTATAGTCACATACCTGACCATGAAACACTATTTAACTAAATTGCAAGGCACAGGTTATATAGCAGATAACAGATAGCACTATTTATATATATTATGTACAGCACTTATCAGCTATTTGCTATGTAACCTGAACCCTTTCTCCTTTGAATGGCTGCAGCAGATTATTTATATACTACTATATAACTATAGAAGTATTTCTGAAGCAACCGTACCAGTTTTACAATTGAAGGGCAACAGTAGATTATATTTTCATCACTTTAAAACACTTTCATTTTTTGGTGGTACTGTTTCTGTAAAGGCACAATTTTTTTTAAAAAAAGAGCAAGACAGAATAGTGCAGGAGAGAAGATTTGTAGTACGGTAGAGAATGGTTATTGTATACTCTGGAACACGAAACACCATTTAAAGGAGAAGTAAAGGGTTAATAAAGCGTAACTGGAAAGGCCTTGTGTCTCTGTAGCTGATCGCTACCTTTTTTTACCTGTAAAGCCAGTATATTGCCTGCACTTCTTGATTTTCAAAACCACTGTAGTTGTTCTATTGCGGCCGCCATGTTGGATATCCAACATGGCGCCGCATAAGGAAACGCACATGCGTGAACCTTCTCCCTCCCCCTAGACGCAAGTGTGACCTACTCTGCCCCAGCCGCTCCTGCTTGTGAGATGGAAAGCGCACTCACAGGGTATGTTCAATGCGCATGCGCTTACTCGGTAGCTGGTCGTAGTGTCTGTGCAGGAGTGAGGCATTCTGGGAGTCTTCTTTACACCGCTTAGCGTTTTTTCTTCCTGTTTGACTTCTGATCTTCTGAACAGGTGAAATATGAGACTTAAGGGCACTATTGAGACAAGTGAAGGTATGCCTGCAGCTTGAGATTAACTCTTTATTAGCCTTTCCTTCTCCTTTAACTACTGTATGCTGCCAGATACTTCCTGTCAGTCAAGCATTTAAATTCTGCCTAGCAAGCTCTGATTGACAAACCCCAAGTGACATATAGGCATGTTTTGATAAAGAACACCATTCTGGTAATACCTGAGAAGTCTCACCATCCCTTTAAAACAAAACAAGACATCTGTGTTGCCTACAGATATTTAATTCACTCATTTGTATGGTTTTCTGTTCATGGGCATGGTCATGGTCAGGTACAAATGATAGTCCCCCCACACTTAAAAATACAACAATTCTGCATGTACTCAATGTATTTTTTTTTTAATGCAGATATACATATTGTTTTTCTCTTCATAATTTTTATTTGTGCTAAACGGTTTTAGGTCAGCATTTTTCAAGTAGGAATGCAGAGTTTTTCTGGTTATTATCCAGGACTTACTCAGGACCAAGCACTACATTTCTGGATTCTTCCCAAAGACCAACACTATAATCTATATTTCTGATAAAGTTCAAAAGCCATAACACTGTGTTTTGAATTTTGACAACTACTCAATAAATGTTCTGCTGAAGTATTGTAAAGTCAAACGTGGTGTACTTGTCCTATAGCATATATTTACTTCTTATAGATTTACCCTTGGAAGGCATCAGATGCTTTTCAGTATTTGATATGTATTTTGAAACTGCAGAATCAATAAAGACTTTAACTTATCGATGAATATCTTTTTCATAACTGTACCACCAGTGAGGAAGGTATATTCATAAATATAACTTTCTTTATACAATTTTTATTATGACATTGTCAATCCCTTTACAAACGTATTTAAACATTGTGTCTAGTTCAACGTATTTTGCAGATGAAGTGATAATAGGATATTTAGGTAACTCACCATGACCGACACATGGAGAACATGTAGCTGCTCATCTAGTTCCTGTGGGGGTTCTTGTATGGATGGCGGGGTGCTACGGGAGGTAAGCTCCATTTGGCGTATTGATACATGAAAATAAAGTGTTCCATTCTCCAACCACTGCTGGGTCCAATGCACAAGGGAGAGGTCTTCAATACTACCTGACATCTCTGAAATGAAATATATAGAATAAGAAAGACAAAAACGATGAGAGTGTCTTCAGAAATGTCACAAATCTATATAATAAATCATCATGATAAAAACAAGAATGCAATGCCAGATGAAGAAGACATCCAGGGCATAAATATCTTTCTATCTATTCTAATTAGAACTTACATGTGTATTTGAAGAGACATCAATACTGAGTTAATAATGAAATATCCCCTGAGGGGATAATGTGCGGTCATTGGCAGTTTCAAGCTCTCTGACAAATACTGTTCTACATTTGTATACAGAGACGAATGTTTGATAAACAACAGAGATAGGTCTTCCATACATAAAATTCTGAGCTAATCCCTTGATTGTGTATTGGAGACTTATTCTAAGTAAAATATTGACATTTCTGCAGACTTGAGCTCCAACAGTCCTCACTTTGTAAAATTTCTACGGACAAAAAGGAAATTAGGCTGCAGTGTGCTGTGCCTACTGACACTGGGGGTAAAGGGAACCCTGGAGATACAGTACCACATGGTCAGGGTGTGCCGGTAGTTCCAGGGATTCCCTTTTATCAACAGGTGCAGGAACAGAAGAAAGGACTGAGCTGCTCAGAGCACAACTATACAGAAGTGCAAAGAAGTATGAAATATGCTAGTTATGGAAGTGGTTTGACATGCAATTAACTCAGAGGCAACTGCAAGGACCTCAACTGCACCTGCAGATATATGTTCACCAAGGTGCAGTAACCTGTATCACTTTGGCTGCTATGGGTTACTGCACCGTCAAACTTGGGTGGAGGATTTGATATTTGGTGAAGTCCAAAAATTATGGATTTGGTGCTTACCCCCAAAAAGCACCCTAACACTGCCTCGCAGTAGTTTAGGTACAGGGCATTACTTGATGCTGCGGCAATTACAGATACCGCCTGAATATTAATTGCTCCTGGCATTGCTGCTTTTAAAACTTTAAAAGTTGTCTTTTGGCTGCACAACCTATCTAGCCCGATTCTACAAGATTGCAAAGGCTGAAAAAAACAGTATAGCTACAGGAAGCACACACTGCACAAGTGTCTTGCAGACTCATGTAAAACATCACTACTTAAAGAAGACACAAACAAAATAATCCAGTTATATAGTTCCAAACCGAAAATAAAGTTAAATAACAAAATATTTAACATTACATTAAGAAAAAGAAATCATATTGTGTTAGAATATCTATCTAAACATGAATTTTCTGAACTTCCTCCTTATAGGCTACCATAGCTCACATACTGTAGGTTTACCAGATCTTCTCTGTCAGTTAAATACATGGGAAAACAGGTTTTTTTCAAAACACATCAGTTAATAGAGCTTCCCCAGCAGAATTCTGCATTGAAATCTGTTTTACAAAAACAGATTTCCTTATATTTAATATTGAAATTTCACATGGGGCTAGACATATTCTTTGCCAAGGTGCCACAGCCCTGTGACCTGTGCTCTGATAAACTTCAGTCACACTTTACTGCTGAGCTGCAAGTTGGAGTGATATCCCCCCACCCCCAGCAGCCAATCAGCAGAACAATGGGAAGGGAGCAAGATAGCAGCTCCCAGTAGAAGTCAGAATAGCACTCAATAGTAAAAAGTCCGGCTTGGGACTCCTATGCTATGTAAAAAAAAATCATGACAGTATCCCTTTAACTATAACCCGTATTGTTTCCCTTTCTGTGTTCACTTTTATGCACATTTCCTTCTCTATCTCTATCTGTTTCCTTCTTCTAATTTTTATCAACAATGTATACTGAAAATAAGTCATATCCCTAATCTTTGCACTTTTTAGTCATTCAGAACTAAATCAGTGTTAGAATCTAAAAGCATTCAGGAGCATAGTCAAATCCTTTTATTTATTAACATGTACAGCAAATGGGGATACTGTAGTGCTGTTTGGGAGGAGGGAAGGGGATAACTCTGGATACAACCTTATGAAAGGTTTTTATTCTCTTATAAAAAAAAATACATTTCTCTAAAGTGGCTAAACTGACCTGAGGTATAGAACCCTTTTTTAATGCCGAGCATAGGCTTCAGAAACATCTACACTGTTAATATAACTTAAAAACAAAACTATATGTAATTCTTTTGTTAAAATCTTGTGATTTTATTTCCTAGCCCCATTATAAAGAGAACGGAGGGAAGTTAATTTTCCTGGTAATGAAGAGACAGTAAATTAGAAATTAATTTGTTCCTTTTTTCTCACCAAATTTTCAGCCTTGCCAGTATCCACTCTTCATCTCTTCTGTCCCTAAAGTAATTATACTGAAGGTCAGAACGAACAGAGAAATATGACTCAATTAATCCAGGTTTCATTAATAAAATGGTTTTATTTCATGGAAGAGTTATATGAGGGGTGTGGTGGGGAGGATTTGTTGCTCCTTCCCTCCTCTTCCATCCAACTTTTTTTGCTGCATTTGGCAAAATACTCCAAATCGAAAGCTTTTGTAAGCTATGCTATGCTATCACACAGAAAATAGCTTGCAGTACTTTAAAACTATATGGGTAACACACAAAAATGTCATTTTATCTGAAGATAAATGTAGTTACTGATCCTTACAAGCTTTATCCTATTCACCTCTTCATTACCCAATACAAAGACCAATGTAGAATAACACATACTGATATAAAGTTATAAAACAGAAACACTGCAAAATCAGACCAGTAAGTCCACATTCTGCATTAGACTCAAACTGTGACATACATAACAGATCAACATAAGCACGCTGTAGTAAACCAAAGTTTTATATTTCAATAATGTGCATGAATAAACAGGTCTTGTATTGTGCTTCCCATACATAGCGTATGCACGTACACAGCATATTAAATCAAGTTACTGATAAGGAGCCATCAGTAAGGGGCAGGAAATAAGCAATTGCTGTGGGATGCATACAGTGCCGGGCCAAGCTTGCTGGGCTACCTAGGCAACCTGGTCGACTTGGCCGTCTATATAAGCTAATAAAAAGGTGTGTTTTCAACAATCAAGTTTGGAAAAAACTCTAAATTAAAAATGGATAAATTGCCCTCTACACTCACATTAAGTAAGATGTTTAATATACATCACTTTGTACATTCACAAACACTAATAAAAGTTATATACACACAAAAATGGCTAAACTTCTGTACACAGACACAGCGTGTCCGGCCATTAATATTTCCACTCAGCTTGCTAACTTAATCTCCTTGTGCTAGTGATAAGGTTTGAAGGCAGACGGCAACTCAGTTTTAGAGAAAGGTGGGGTCTGGTACACCAGTATGATTAATGATGGTTCTTTCTGAAAGCTAGAAGATGGTGAGACCAGAAAACTTAGATGGTAGTGGGGTTGATACATTAGAATATAGGTGATTAGCCTATGCTTATAGCCTCGCCACTTTCTTTGTACTCCCATGAAATATGCTATAGGTTGCAACATGAATCATGTAGATGAATTATTCTGTTTGGCAGACACAAATAACCAATGTAATATGAGGAAGGCAAGGAAAGGTGCATTTGTTGTAGCCATCAAGAAAGAATCAAACTAGAAAACCAAAAGCTAGCTGGTTAGGCCATAAGAACATAGAAACAAATCTGGCAGTTGTATGGTGTCCCAAGCTCAGACGAGCCCAAAATTGCTGTCTTCCCTACCTCTGCTATGATGATCCATAAAATACACATACCTTAGGTATACCCCCCAAAATCTTAAGCAGTTTCATTTGAAATTTACAGTTCAATAAAACTATTTACTAACTGCTGCAATTCATATTATATATTTATAAAAGGGACAGATCATAGGCATTGGAACAGTGGAGAGCCCCCCTCCCCTCCATTTTGGAAGTTGCAGCTCAACATAGGTGGAGGGACAGGCGGCTTAGGAGGCTCCAGTGACTAGGGTGGGAGAGGGATAGTGTGGGATTCAGGGGGGCTCTCTTTGGCCACAAAAAGTGGGTGTGCTCATAGCGCATAGTAAATCCTTGTTCTCCTGGCCCCCCTAACCAAAAACTTCTTTTGCTGCCCCTGGGACAGATATTGACTTCCAATTTTGGCAGACCATAGGTAAATGTAGTCAAAGTGATCATCTTTCCTGATGTGATCTCATGATTGGTTCAAATCAAATGAGATTTACTCCAGGGCTGGAACTAGGGGTAGGCAGAAGAGGCACCTGCCTAGGGCACAAAAGTAGCGGACGCCAGGCAGGTACCTCTTCTTTCTCCTCCCCCAATTCCCGCTACTTTCCCCAGTTACTGCAATCACCCCGGTGACCTGTGGGGGGGGAGATAGGCAGGCCAAGCCGGCCAGGTTGCCTAGGGCACCAAGCTGGCTTGGCCCGGCACTGATTTACTCTATTTGCAGAAATATAATTTACATTAGGCTTTACATTTCAATCTACTAAATATATAAAAACACTTGACAAGAGGTAAGGGAAACAGAGCAATCTTGCTATAACAATAGATAACAATAGATAACAAGAGATAAAAGACATGTTGAAAGTGCAGCATTAAACCTAGTACAGACTTTATAAATATCTGATTATATGTAGAGGATCAAAGCATACAGTTACACGTGTATCACTTTCTATTACAGGGTAACCCTTGTAAAATAAAAAATAACAAAAGTAGTATAAAGGTGGTGCCATTATTGGCTAAGATAACCATAGCAAGTTTTCCGAACATTTTAGTTCCTTTTTGAAAGGCACTAAATGAACTAAAATGTCCTGAAACCTTTCTATGGTTATCTGTAATCAGTGGCTCATAAGCAACATTTTACTCACCAACCCCTTGGATGTTGCTCCCAGTGGCCTTAAAGAAGGTGTATATTTTTGAATTCATGGTTTGGAAGGAAGTTTTGGCTGCATAAAATCCAAATGTACTGCCAAACAGAGCCTCCTGTAGGCTGCCAGTGCACATAGGGGCTACCAAATAGTCAAAACTAGCTCTTATTTGGTATCACAGAAACTTTTTTCATGCTTGTGTTGCTCCCCAACAATTTTTCTATTTTAATGTGGCTCAGACATATAAAAGTTTGGGGACCCCTGTCCTGTAACATATTGATTGGCTAACATAGTACAACAACTTTTCCTGTTCTCAGATCCTAAACCTGTTTTGCACTTAACATGTTGAGGACATGACAGCAAAACGATAGAATTGTATGCCCTTCTTTAAGCAGATCCTGTAAGTGCAGTCATACATTTTCAATAGCATACTGTATGCCAGTTTGAATGTTCTGTTATCTTTTGTTTTAGTCTTTCCAGTTGAATTGGAATAGTGATGCTTGGCCATTTGTACTACTCCAACCCCATTAACTTAAAGCCCATGTTACGAGTCATGTGGAGGTGAGTTTCACCACTGCTGATGCCGCACCAGGCGTATGACATATATTTTCAGCAAGCTGAAAAATGCTTGCCAAAAATATGCGCCATGCGCATCATATGTCCCTACCTGTGCCTGACCTGAATGAATGGAATACGCTCGGGTGCAGGCACATGTATTATTATTATTATATTTCGGCTACATGTGCCTGCACCCGAGCGTATTCCATTCATTCGGGTGCAGACACAGGTAGGAGCGTATGGCGCATATTTTCAGCAAGCATTTTTCAGCTTGCCGAAAATATACGGCATACGCCTGGTGTGGCATCAGCCTTAAAGGAAGAAGTCCGGCTGGTCCGGTGCGGTCTCGTACCTTAGGTGGCGCCAGCTGGCAGACGCGCATTGGTAATCCCCTCTGCTTGCGTGCAGTTGCACATCCCTGTAAATTGCACACAACTTTGCATGCACAATGACGGCTTTGGCATGCACAGTTGAGCAGAATGATGACGCCATCTTTTGTGTATTTTCCCGTTTCCTCATTTCCTTTATTGTTTTGGTGCCAAAAACTGCCTGTATCAGATCCTGATAAAACCTGTTTTACTGTGTATTTCTGTTTTTTGACTTCGGCCTGTTTTCTAACCATGTTCCTAGCTGCCCGCCTTGACCTCTGCCCGTTTTGTGACTAATATTTTTGTCTGATCCTTGACGGTACCTCGTATTTTATTATCTGTACTGGGAAGTTAGCAGGGCCCTAGCTTGGAACACAGCAGAAAGTTCCTGGGCCCCAAAATGGTGTTGGTGAAGACCAGGAAGAGCTGAGTGTCCCTGCTTTACCGTAAGAGTCAGATTATACATCAGCAGTCTCATAAAGCTTCCTGCCTAACTATTACATTACAGTAGTTTTCCGAGTTTGTGGATGCTAAACCATTTTTATTATCAAAAAGTTTGCACCCTTGGTTATGCTGAAACTCTGAATTGCTGTTTTATCCTTTGTGGGTATATATCATAATTAGAAAACATCCTAAAATGCAAATATTTTAAAGTTAGGATATTACGTAGTCTTCAGACTTGCCATCTGTTCTGCACTGCTCATTTCATTAAAGTTTTATATGATATATTGTACCTATAATGTCTACTACTAGATAACGTTCTGCTACTAGATTCTACAGAGCAAAACAATTGTTCTGCACATTTCAACACCACATATAGATAAAATTGAAGTGTTTTATTTTTTGACTTTTCATTTTATATTATGATATTGCTTCAGAATACATTGAAAGTGTTAGACAGCACTTGGTCCTATTCTGTGTTAGGTGGTTTAATCTTTTTAAATTATTTGGAGTTTCCATTGTTTTGTTGTGTGCGAATACATATACAGATATGGGACCCATTATCCAGAATGCTTGGGACCTGGGGTTTTCCAGAAAAGGGGTCTTTCCCTAATTCAGATCTCCTACCAAAAGTCTACTAAAAAAAATATGTATTGTATAACAGTATATGAACCCAATAGGACTGTTCTGCCCCCAATAAGGATTAATTATAGCTTAGTTGGGATCAAGTACAGGTACTGTTTTATTATTACAGAGAAAAGGGAATCATTTAACCATTAAATAAACCCAATAGGGCTGTTCTGCCCCCAATAAGGGGTAATTATATCTTAGTTGGGATCAAGTACAGGTACTGTTTTATTATTACAGAGAAAAGGGAATCATTTAACCATTAAATAAACCCAATAGGGCTGTTCTGCCCCCAATAAGGGGTAATTATATCTTATTTGGGATCAAGTACAAGGTACTGTTTTATTATTACAGAGAAAAGGGAATCATTTAACCATAAAATAAACGCAATAGGGCTGTTCTGCTCCCAATAAGGATTAATTATATCTTAGTTGGGATCAAGTACAGGTACTGTTTTATTATTACAGAGAAAAGGGAATCATTTAACCATTAAATAAACCCAATAGGGCTGTTCTGCCCCCAATAAGGATTAATTATATCTTAGTTGGGATCAAGTACAGGTACTGTTTTATTATTACAGAGAAAAGGGAATCATTTAACCATTAAATAAACCCAATAGGGCTGTTCTGCCCCCAATAAGGGGTAATTATATCTTAGTTGGGATCAAGTACCAGGTACTGTTTTATTATTACAGAGAAAAGGGAATCATTTAACCATTAAATAAACCCAATAGGGCTGTTCTGCTCCCAATAAGGGGTAATTATATCTTAGTTGGGATCAAGTACAGGTACTGTTTTATTATTACAGAGAAAAGGGAATCATTTAACCATTAAATAAACCCAATAGGGCTGTTCTGCCCCCAATAAGGATTAATTATATCTTAGTTGGGATCAAGTACAGGTACTGTTTCATTATTACAGAGAAAAGGGAATCATTTAACCATTAAATAAACCCAATAGGGCTGTTCTGCCCCCAATAAGGATTAATTATATCTTAGTTGGGATCAAGTACAGGTACTGTTTTATTATTACAGAGAAAAGGGAATCATTTAACCATTAAATAAACCCAATAGGGCTGTTCTGCCCCCAATAAGGGGTAATTATATCTTAGTTGGGATCAAGTACAAGGTACTGTTTTATTATTACAGAGAAAAGGGAATCATTTAACCATTAAATAAACCCAATAGGGCTGTTCTGCCCCCAATAAGGGGTAATTATATCTTAGTTGGGATCAAGTACAAGGTACTGTTTTATTATTACAGAGAAAAGGGAATCATTTAACCATTAAATAAACCCAATAGGGCTGTTCTGCCCCCAATAAGGGGTAATTATATCTTAGTTGGGATCAAGTACAGGTACTGTTTTATTATTACAGAGAAAAGGGAATCATTTAACCATTAAATAAACCCAATAGGGCTGTTCTGCCCCCAATAAGGGGTAATTATATCTTAGTTGGGATCAAGTACAAGGTACTGTTTTATTATTACAGAGAAAAGGGAATCATTTTTAAAAATGTGAATTATTTTATTAAAATGGAGTCTATGGGAGATGGCCTTTCCATAATTCAGAACTTTCTGGATAATGGGCTTGTGGATAAGGGTCCGATACCTGATTATAAATAATAAAATATAGGACAAAATAATATGGAAGCTGATGTAAGACACCAGGGTTGGGGACTAAATCACCTGGTATGTTACCCTAAGGCATATGTTTCTAGGGGGCCATTCTATGTCTATATTCTATTGGGGTTTCCAATAAGTGATTTTCACATCCAATTAAAAATGCTCAATTATGTATTTTGCTTTCTGCGGTTACTATAAATGTATTAATTTTTACTGTGAAGACTTATATTAATGAGATTTCTTTTCTGTAAATGGTAATTTCACATTTTTTTAGTTATTTCTTGATACAAATTGAGCGTCTCATCTGGTAATTTAATTTTACCTTAGAGGGTTTCTTGCTAAAATTATATTTCCCAAGGACAATCGTGATTTTTGCTCACAGTTTAGATTATCCATACTCTCAACAACATTGTTGCTCATCTCTTTTATGTGCAAATATTAAAATATTATTATCTAACTCTTTAATTAAATTTTATTTCAACATCATACATATACATTCCCCAAGTTTCCCCAGGAGTTGCCAGGTTTTGGAGGCCTCCCCCACACTCCTATCATTATAGGCTATTACTATGGTATTAGTAATGTATCAATATAGGCTATTGCTATGGTATTAGTAATGTATCATTATAGGCTATTACTATGGTATTAGTAATGTATCATTATAGGCTATTACTATGGTATTAGTAATGTATCATTATTGGCTATTACTATGGTATTAGTAATGTATCATTATAGGCTTTTACTATGGTATTAGTAATGTATCATTATAGGCTATTACTATGGTATTAGTAATGTATCATTATAGGCTATTACTATGGTATTAGTAATGTATCATTATAGGCTATTACTATGGTATTAGTAATGTATCAATATAGGCTATTACTATGGTATTAGTAATGTATCATTATAGGCTATTACTATGGTATTAGTAATGTGGGCTCATGCATAATGAGCAATTTGCAACATGAGAAAGGGTACCTCAGTTTTAGATGTGAGAATGAGCCGTTACATCACAATAGACCACACCCCCGTATGATAATCAGGTCACGTTCTTGCTTAAGATCACCCTTTTCATCACTTTCATCACTGCAGGTTGATTGTCTGCACTATACATATCCCATACTGCAGTACAGATGTATATTTTTTAGATGGTTGGTTAAATGTTAAAATGTTTTAAATATATTTAAGATGTTTTTGCCTAGAATATTACTTTTCAATATGGCCCTTAGTGTCTTGGTTCTTAGTTTCAATCATTTTTATTGGGATTTTTTAAACATTATAGCCAAATAAAGGCATTAAAATATTTTCAAACATTAATATTTACATTATGCAGAAAAATAATCTGCAGTACAAATAATAACAGCCGTTGAAAACTTATACATTCAGTATTGGTCAACATATGATAAAATATGATATAATATAATTTAATATTGTTGGTTAAGAAATTTGTTATGTACACGTATATTTATACCTGTATACTAATCACGCGTTGAAAACGTGCAAAACGCGTATAAATTGACACTACTGAGATCCTAGGGGTCGCATCCATCTAAGGATTGATTGAACATAGTCAAGCTGTATCATTAAGAAATTTTGCTTCACCAAAAATATAGAGCAATATTTTACTATAATAAATTGATATATCCCAATAAGGAAGTATACATATAGTAAAAACTATAACTACAACTACACCTAATACTACAACTAATGAAGTTGTATTCAATTGCTAAGAGTTAAGAACAGTACGCTCTCCTCATAAATTATTGTGTTATGCAGAGTACACAACTGGAAAAGTCTCCATCTATGTGAGAGGGTTTATAGGATGTATTGGATTTATTAGATTTATGGGATTTATAACCTCTAATTACGATCATTCAATTTAGTATCTGGGTATATCGAATGCCATAAACTTGATCTCACCAGAAAGGACTGTAAATTTCCTGATCTGATTGCCCAGGTTTTTTCTGCATTGAGATTAAACTCTACAGTTTTAAGAATATCTTCAATTTTGGGAATTATTTTAGATTTCCAATTTTCTGCTATCTTACACCTGGTAACCACAAAAATGTGATTAAAAATCAGTCGTGTCTTGGTTCTTAAGCAGTATTTATTTACTTGGTATTTAAAGGAGAAGTGTAAAATGAAATGTAAAAACTAAGTAAGCTTTTGTAGAAAGGTCTATGTAAATACAGCCATAAGCACTCAGAAACGCTGATCTGAGTTCTCTATCAAAAGAAACACAGGATTTCTTGTCTCCTATTTTGTAAACATGTTCTTAGGGTTTCAGACTTCTTCTCCTACAAAATTCCTTCATTCCCAGGACCAGAGTCCGTGCAGCTCTCTCACCTCTCCCTTCTCCTGCTCTCCCTCCCATAATAATTTAAATGAATTCACCTCCCTTAAGAATGTGTGATCTTAGCTACCAACGGCTAGACCTGCAGCAGGAAGCTACAAAGGCCCAGCTAAAATGGCAGTTGCTATCTTAAATAAACGGGGGGAGCTTCTAGGGCCGTTTACTCACGTATGGTAATGCTTTCTGAAGAATAAATATAGCATTCTAGGTGGCACTAATGTGGCAAATCTATTGGCAGTAAAATGCCAAAATGACTTTCCTTCTCCTTTAAATAGCCAACATGTTTCCACAGAGCTTTACAGAGATTATACATCATTCACATCAGCCCCTGCCCCAGTGCTGCTTACAATCTAAGATCCCTATCTCATTCACACAAGGTCAGTTAACCTGCCTGTATGTTTTGGAGTGTGGAAGGAAAGCAGAGTAGCTGGAAGAGAGTCGTACAGACATGGGGAGACCATACAAACTCATTGCAGACAGTACCCTGGCTGGAATCGTACTCTGGAATCGAATTCAGCGCCTCAAGGTAGCAGTGCTACCCACCTAACCTAGGTCTAATAATGTATATAAAGTCCTCCAAGCCACTAAGCTTTCTGTTTGTAACTTGGTGGGTAACGCAAAATATATATTCGAATATACATAGTGATGAGCGAATTTTTTCGGCAGGTATGGATTCTCATTTGCCATTGGCGAATTGTTTGCGAAACTCCAGCGAAAATTCGTCACAGAAAAATTTGTTGCAGTTGTGGAAAAATGGGCACGGTTGCAGCAACAAAAGGACGCGAGCGACAAAAAAAATATGCAGACGACAAAAATGTTCCATGGATTTTTTGCCATTTCATAAATTTTACTGTCATATCGCGATTTTTTTCAGCGAAGCAAAATGCTCATCACTAAATATATACATTAAATAAAACGATATAAATGATTTAAAAGCTATTTGTAAAAGTAATTGGAATTCTCTTGCAATTCTCTCTTTTCCTCCTTTCTTTGAGTACTCACTAGGGCATATTTACTAAAGAGCAAATTTTCTCCTCATCTTACATTGCAAACGTTGTGTAAGTACGTTAGGTGCTTTCTTGGGCAACATCACTTATTCACTTATTCAAATCATAATTATGCGACAGAGAACGTAATGTGCTGAAATTTTGCTGGCATGAATACTTTGTGTAATTAAGTCAGTGTATTTTCCCCATACATCTGTAATGGGTAGGAATGCTGCCAAATTAACGCCACACAGCAATCACATATGCAGGATATAATGTCGATAATAGAATAAGAGCTGCTGTATCGTTGTAATTGAACTGAACTTGGCAAAATGACTTTTTCTATGACGTTTTCACTTGCGCAATTACACCTACTGTAGAAATCCAAATGTTAGTCAATGTAAGCTTGATATGCCAAATTATGTTGTACTCGTCTAAATAAATTGCTTATGTTGTGGTTAAGTTTCCTTTTTGTAGAAAGTTTGGCAAATTTAAGATTTAGTAAATATGCCCCATTTGTATTGGTAGTCATCCCTCCTCAATTCTATCCAGTTTCCAAATTGCCATTAACTGAAACATGCAAGGCATTGTGGGAACTGAAATAATTCCTTGTATAAATTGTTTTTCATACATTGTTTCTGTAGCCTGACATACTAAGAAGACAGACAAACTGCTTTCAACTGCCACCCCCCTTCCCTTATGTGGCCTGTCACAAAGAGGCAATGCATATTTTGCCCAAATAATTCTTGAGGGCCACATGGTGCAAAATGCCATTTATATTTTGAATCCTCAAAGCTCACAAAATGAAACCGGTTCCTAAGGAATCTATGGAAGATAGATAAGAGATTCCATTGCTATATATAATTTATGTACATATATACGATAAAAAACTGAAATACACTGCATTCACTAACCTACTGTATTTATGTATAAATGCAATATGTACATATATATGATAGAAAACTATAATACCTTACATTCCCTAACCTACTGTATTTATGTATAAATGCAACATGTACATATATATGATAGAAAACTATAATACCTTACATTCCCTAACCTACTGTATTTATGTATAAATGCAACATGTACATATATATGATAGAAAACTATAATACATTACATTCCCTAACCTACTGTGTTTATGTATAAATGCAATATGTACATATATATGATAGAAAACTATAATACACTGCATTCACTAACCTACTGTATTTATATATAAATGCAATATGCACATAAATATAATAGAAAATTAAAATACACTGCACTCACTAACCTTGCATGATTAGACCTTAACCACAGTAATTATTTCAGCTGGTAACAAACACAAATAATTTCAGTCTTTCTACTTCTATTACATTAACTATTAAATTGCAAATCTTTGAAGTGTTTGACGGCTAATATATTTACCAAAGTACTGTGTATGTAAGAGACCCCATAATAAACATTGTGTAAACTCATTTTCATTGCAGATAGTCTATTAAAAACACTGCATTGTATGTGACCAAACACTGCAATTTTTTGCATAGTAACAGCACCTTACAGTTAGGTCATCATGAAAAAAATATTTATGGAAAGTATAAATTCTTATGAATTCCAAACTACCACACTTTGCCGTTTGTATCTGAATATCACCTCAAAGCTTGGCATTACAGCCCTTTTTCACCCCTTTGTTCTTGAAAATGAAGATAAATTATGATAAAAATTAAAGCCAGGTGTCTTTTGGACAGTTTTGTGCCCAAATATATATAGGAGCACCCAACTATGTCATTTGGAAATTCCAGTACATACCATGTGCATCTAAATGTTCATGGCTATTACTACAGCACCTGAAAACAAAACATTCCCTATTTTGTGTATGTGTCCTAAAACCCTCTTAATATTAAGATGACCCCAGGAAGAAGTATAGTTTTGGAGACTATAGATTTTTACACATTCAGAATGAGTAAATTTGTTTTTCTACTCAAAACTCCCAAATCACAAAGAGCAGTAGTTTTTACAAATGTGTAAACATTTACTTTTTGTGCCCATACACATCTTCTTCTGCATCATCTAGTGTGCAAAGATAACACATCATAAAGATGATTCATTGGGGAATGAACATTTTACATGAAAAAACCCAAAACTATTAACAACAATGTGGAACTGAACATGCACAATTAGGTTAAGTTATAAACATAGGTTCTAAATAGCACATAGTAACCATTTGGATTTTTGCTTTGATTTTCTAACTTCAAGTGACTGTCTGAAATTAAGCAGCTAATATTGGCAACCCCACTGATGCAATTTAGCACCAATGTTAGTCTATGAAGATTTTCATTCATCATAATATACAGTATCTAGTAGAATTAAGCAACTGGACTTTCTGAGTTTCTCTTGAAAACATTTTTTGCTTTAGATTTAATTCTATTGTATAAGTGTATATCATGGGCTGGACGAATGAGAATCTTCATAGACATATTGCTACTTTTTTGGGGGAGAATAACCTGAAATTGGTACAGAAATATGAGAGGACGGCCAGAAAACTTGCAGATTATAGAAACCATCTCCATTTTAACCTACAATGTCGATATCAGGGAATCTCACCATGCAGCCTACATCTGGGTTCTTCTGTAAAAGTCCAAAGCAAAATATTGAGCCGGCACAACAAGTATGGACCATACTTGTTGTGCCGGCTCAATATTTTTCTTTGGACTTTGCTGGGAGTCCCGACTCTCTGGGCTGTGCACCAAGGATTACATTTTGGAGGAGGTAAGGGTGTGCTGGTGGAACTTTTTTTCTTCTGTAAAAGGCCACAGGGCCAAGTAAATCCTTGAAAGCCCAGAAACAACTGTTAAATCAAGGGATGAGACAAATCAACTTCACTTCACAGTTGAGGTCCTGAATCATAAACATGAATATGTGAAACAGGGGCTGGCAGCACAACTACCAGCTATGACTTTGCAAAGAGTGGTTGAATTCACAGAGAACAACATGCCAAGGGCAAGGAGAGGCAAATAAACAAATTCACCAGTTTATTGTCACCTACCAACAGCACCCAGCAAAGAGACAAATGAACAGGGAGAAAGGAAGATAAGAACAAGACATGCCAGAACATCAAGGATCTGTGGGTTAAGAATTTATCAGAGAGGGACCTCACAGAACAAGAGAAGGAAATCTTAGCCAAGGGACTAAATTTTGTGGTTGCCCCATGGTATGTCCCAGTGGTAGACTTCACCACAGCTACAGAATCTGTAGCTGTAATAATATACCAGTGGGTGAGGCTGAAAACATCCAGTTGAAAGTATCAGTGGCCCTAGCTAATGCTAAAGCTCCCCCTTCCAACCTAAGTTTGTAGGGGAGGAGGGGTCTGACATCACTTTCCAAGGACTCAGGTGTCACTATCCTGCCAACAGATAAAGGAAGATGTACAGAGGCACTGAATACATTGGACTACCACTGAGGAGTGTAGACTCCTCAGCAATACTGATTCATATGAACAACTCAAGAGGGATCCAACAAGCAACAAAACCTTTCACAATTTTAAAAAAAGGCTTTGTTTATAAAATGCAGGGAAGGGTGCAAAGCGGGGTGAAGCCAACTATTTCTTTTTTCTATACTCACAGGTGAAGGTGCAATTAGATCTGCACCTCCCCATTGAATACAGAGCTGTCTCCATTGGGCCAAGCTGTATTCACTAGGAGTGGGCACATATACATCCCTCCTCCCTTCTTTCTCATTGTTTGTACTATTTATATATTGTGAAAATGTAAAATACAAATTGTAATGATATATAAAGATGCACTGTATGGGCAAAATTATCAACACATTTTATACTAAAGTTTTGTGGAGGAGGAATAATGGTGTAGACCTGTTTATCCATAGTTTGGGCTTGGACCCATGGTTCCCGTTAAAGTAAGTTTTTATGTTACAGAGTACAATTCCGTGCTTATTCATTTGTGCCAACAATTTTCCCCTTTGGCGTATATAATGTTACTTTCTCAGTAAAATGTGCTTATATTAAAAGTTTTGGAGGTACTCCAGGTTTATTTGCTTTGCATTCAGTACTTTTTTTTATCCCCATCATCTCTTCTGCTTAATTCTGTAAAAAAAGTGAAGCTTGAGAAGTACTCAGTAGAATCATTATTTTAAAAACCATTAATATTAAGCCAAAAACCCAGAAAGGAAGACTTGACTCAGCGCTAAAGTCAGTTCCTTCTTGGCCTTAGGCAGGTTTCTATCATTTGATGCCTGGGGCAATGAATGCCAGATTGTAATCTCTAGCAATAGAGACTCTGTACCCTAAATACATACATGCTCAGTATAAATCCATGTGCATATCTTAGAATAAAAATACATTCAATAACTATGCAAGGTGTTCTATTTATGAAAATGCTGCTGCATATGCATTTAGAAAAGTATAAACATATATAGGGATGATGAAATGGCTTTCCTGCCATCATCATTAAATAGGACATAGGACACTTTTGACGCTGCCACTTATTACATACAATTTACTAATTTACTTAATCAACAAGACTGATGGACAAGACTTACCTGTAGTAGTCCATTACAAAAAAAATACCCAGATGCAAAGACTTTTTGGGTTTTTAATCTTGCACAGATGCAAGTCCAGGGTCAGACTGGGGGGTGCCTCCCAGGGGCCTTGCACCCTCCAGGGTGCCCCTGCTGGCCACATCCCCAACAGGGGCCCCCGCCAGGCCCCCCCTGCCCAACATCCTCCCCTGAGCACACATAAGTGAAATGAGTCAGGGGAGGGACAACGGCAGTCGGGGGAGCACCGACAGGGATTGGGTCTGCGACCCTGTGCAAGTCTATGTTAGTGCCAAGGATGACTGGGAAAGGCAGACAAAATGGCAAAACTGTAACTAACTTTTCAGGGAAAAATAATTAAAGGAGAAGGAAAGGCTAATAAAGAATTAATCTCAAGGTGCAGACATACCTTCAGTTCTCTCAATAGTGCCCTTAAGTCTCCCCATATTTCAACTGTTTTTTAACTTGTTTATTAATGACCTGGAGGTGGGCATAGACAGTACTGTTTCTATTTTTGCTGATGACACTAAATTGTGCAAAACTATAAGTTCCATGCAGGATGCTGCCGCTTTGCAGAGCGATTTGACAAAATTAGATAACTGGGCAGCAAACTGGAAAATGAGGTTCAATGTTGATAAGTGCAAAGTTATGCACTTTGGTAGAAATAATATAAACGTGAACTATCTACTGAATGGTAGTGTGTTGGGGGTTTCCTTAATGGAGAAGGATCTAGGGGTTTTTGTTGATAACAAGTTGTCTAATGCCAGGCAGTGTCATTCTGTGGCTACTAAAGCAAATAAAGCGCTGTCTTGTATAAAAAAGGGCATTGACTCAAGGGATGAGAACATAATTTTGCCCCTTTATAGGTCCCTGGTAAGGCCTCACCTTGAGTATGCAGTGCAGTTTTGGGCTCCAGTCCTTAAGAAGGATATTAATGAGCTGGAGAGAGTGCAGAGACTGCAACTAAACTGGTTAAGGGGATGGAAGATTTAAACTATGAGGTGAGACTGTCGAGGTTGGGGTTGTTTTCTCTGGAAAAGAGGCGCTTACGAGGGGACATGATTACTCTGTACAAGTACATTAGAGGGGATTATAGGCAGTTGGGGGATGTTCTTTTTTCCCATAAAAACAATCAACGCACCAGAGACCTCCCCTTTAGATTAGAGGAACGGAGCTTCCATTTGAAGCAGCGTAGGTGGTTTTTCACGGTGAGGGCAGTGAGGTTATGGAATGCCCTTCCTAGAGATGTGGTAATGGCAGATTCTGTTAATGCCTTTAAGAGGCGCCTGGATGAGTTCTTGATCAATCAGAATATCCAAGGCTATTGTGATACTAATATCTACAGTTAGTACTAGTGGTTGTATTTATAGTGTATGTATGTGAGTGTATAGATTGGTAGGTGGGGGTTAGGTGTGCTGGGTTTACTTGGATGGGTTGAACTTGATGGACACTGGTCTTTTTTCAACCCTATGTAACTATGTAACTATGTAACTATGTAACTATGATCAGAAACCAAACAGGAAAAAAATGCTGAGCTGTGTAAAGACAGTTCCCATAATGCCTCGCTCCTGCACCAAGAGCAAGACCTGTGTACATGCTCAGTTAGTGAGACTATGAGGAAGCTTCCTGCTGATTGGCTCAGATCCACATTCCTAAGGGGGGGTGAGTTATTAGCATTCTTGAGGGAGGGGAAAGAGCAGAGAGCAGAAAACTGCGTGTCTCAGGCACAGGAAAACAGACAGAACAAATCTTTTGACAGGGAACTCAGTGCAGCGTTTCTGTGAGTGCTTATGGCTGTATTTACATAGACCTTTCTGATAAAGCTTACTTAGTTTTTACCTTTCCTTCTCCTCTAAACTCACTGGGGGAAGGGGTGCAAAAAAGTTGTGCAATAGCTGCGTTTTACAATTTTTTTGCCGTTTTGCGAATTTTTCAGCATTTTTGCTAATTTTTTGGTGAAGTGAAACAGGACAGATTCGCTCATCACTACTTTTAAGTAAAAAAGGCTTGAGAATTTGACAATTGGCTTCGAAAAAGCTGACATTCTATGAAAATTCACACATAAAAAAACAAGGGAAAAATGTATTTGCATTAATGACAAAAAATGTTATTCAAATTTACATTTATACATGTATTCATATATACATTTACATATATATATACGCTTAAGCATAACAAAAAAGTGAACCTCAACCGGGTGTGAGCCTTTGTATTCTAGTAAGACTCTAAAGTGTTATGGTTAAGGTTATAAAAAAATTTTTATTCATGCTACTCCTAGAAATAATCAGGCAATTCATCTGTAGGAAAGAGACAGATCAGTATCTGAATGAACAGGGAGCAATAGAAGCCAACAGATAAGATGGATGTGTGGGTTAGGTTAGTGTGGGAGGATGGATGGATGGAATAAATCAGAGAATAATGAGGGTGGTTGAGTTTCTAGATGAAAACGTGAAAAAAAAGAATAAATAGACTAAAATAGACTAAAAGTTAGAACATCGAATAACGTTTGATACATAAAGGGGTAAGTGTTCAGAATGAGAAGTGTTCAATTATCATTCTTCATGTGACAAGAAAGGTAGGAGAACCTAAGAAAATGCATTATGCAGAGGTTGAACGCAAGCAAAAGTCTTACCATATGGATGAATGCAAGGTGAGTGTTGACAGAAAAACAATGAAAAAATTACGTTGTTTATAGCGGTTCTTGCAAACCTTTTAAACACTAAATGAAATATAAAAGCAAGGTTTGCACAGACCTCTTTAAACAGAATTGTTATAAAATATAAAATACATATTACTAAGCTAAGAATAGGAAGTCTGTTTTGTAATCACAGGGAGACTTTTATATACAGTTTCTATATTCTTTGTACAGTTTGTAATTATTTCTGCCTTCATACATAACCTTTCTGAACATGAGAACTGAAAAATTCCTTACTGCCTTGGTGCCTGCATATTGCTAGCCGGTATACAATATAAATAGTTTTGTTCAAATAAAAATGACATCATGGACCTATAAATGATTTCTATCACCTTTGCAAACAGTTTGCTAACTTGAAAACAAGGTTTATTATGAATTTTTTTAAGTTTTAAAACATGCATAGAAGAGCAACATACTGATAGAAAAAGGAATGATGAATGCTGTCCTTTATCTTATGAGAAGGTATTTGAAAAGTTTTTACAATTTAAACCTTAATTGTTTGCATCAAAAATTAGTTATATATATTGCAACCTGTATAAATCATTTGCTAAACAGGTGAAAAGAGTTGGAGCTATATACATTGTGACATACTGACTGCCTGTACATGTAATTTTTGGGGGAATCAGCGATGGTAGGCAGGCATGCAGAGGATCTGGAGCATAAGAGATAGGGACACCATGTGTGACATCACACAAAAGTTTATTTGGGGCATACTCCTCCCAACATAAGTTCACAGTTCACAGTTTATCAGCAAACATTTCATCAAACATGTTTATGATTTGTCCCATCTTCAGGGCTCTCACCTTCCAAGGTAACTCTCACACTCCTGAAATTACTAAACTGGAGTACGGAATGGCAGGTCTTTCCTACTCTCCCTCCATTCACTCCCAGAACTCATTAATCTGGCTTTTCCTAAGCGACTCACATGAAAACAGCACGAATTGCTACAAAACCAGGCATTTACCCTGGTGCTACATGTATCCAACCTTTAAAGGACAAGGAAAGGCTTAGTCACTTGGGGGTGCCAAAATGTTAGGCACCCCCAAGTGACTTGAATCGCTTACCTTGTACCTCGGGCTGGTGCCCCTGTTCAGAGAAAACAGCACCAGCCCAGGGTGCCTGCAATGATTGCTTCCTCCTTCCGCCTTCATTTGCCGGGACCCCACGACCGGTGCATGCGCAGTAGAGTTAAAAGCTGACTTCTCTGTTAAAGTTCCCCTATTCACTCTACTGCGCATGCGCGCGCAGGGAACCAGGAAGGTGGAAGCGATCGCTGCTACCCCGGGCTGGTGCTGTTTTCTCTGAACAGGGGCACCAGCCCGGGGTAAACAGTAGGCGATTCAAGTCACTTGGGGGTGCCTAACATTTTGGTACCCCCAAGTGACTTTGCCTTTCCTTGTCCTTTAATACTGGTGGAAAATACGCCAAACCAAATTCACTGTATCTCTCACAACAGATATAATACACATTTATAAAATTATGATTGGTATCACTGAGACCAGGTGGGATGAAACATATGACTAAACTGTAAATTTAAATGGTTACATACTTTTTAGGAGGGACAGAGGGAGTAAAAAGAGTGGAAGTATTTGTCTTTATGTAAAGCCAGAATTAAAGCCATGTATTTAAGAAATCCTAAAGAGACTTGAACATGTAAAGCTGAACAAAGTTCCAAGGCTTCATACCAGGACTTCATCCCAGGGTATTAAACAAGCTTA
Organism: Xenopus tropicalis; assembly: GCF_000004195.4. Classification (NCBI taxonomy): domain Eukaryota; kingdom Metazoa; phylum Chordata; class Amphibia; order Anura; family Pipidae; genus Xenopus; species Xenopus tropicalis. Next base: position 33,562,967 of record NC_030684.2, on the reverse strand, counting down.
GCGCTGTGATTGCCAAGCCTCTTCACTTAATTTTTCAGAATTCATTGAGGTCTGGCATGGTGCCGAGAGACTGGCGAATTGCTTATGTTGTGTCACTATTCAAAAAGGGATCCTATTACTGAAAACTATAGGCCTGTTAGTCTGACATCAGTGGTAGGAAAGCTTTTGGAAGGGGTAATAAGGGATAGGGTACTTGAATACATTGCAAATTACAATACTATTAATTTGTGCCGGCAAGGTTTTATGTGTAATGGATCTTGCCAGACTAATTTAGGTGCAGGGACCTTGACTCTGGAACATAATATTTGTACTTGGATAGAGAACTGGCTGAAGGATAGATTACAAAGAGTGGTGGTAAATGGAACATTTTCTAATTGGACCAGTGTGGTTAGTGGAGTACCGCAGGGGTCAGTCCTTGGTCCTTTGCTTTTTAACTTGTTTATTAATGACCTGGAGGTGGGCATAGACAGTACTGTTTCTATTTTTGCTGACGACACTAAATTGTGCAAAACTATAAGTTCCATGCAGGATGCTGCTGCTTTGCAGAGCGATTTGACAAAATTGGAAAACTGGGCAGCAAACTGGAAAATGAGGTTCAATGTGGACAAGTGCAAAGTTATGCATTTTGGTAGAAATAATATAAACGCGAACTATCTACTGAATGTATCTAAATAAATTTGAAGCAACTGGACTTGTTTAGTAATCATTGAAGACGTTTCACTACTCATCCGAGCAGCTTCTTCAGTTCAACTGACTGGTCCTCAGCATATATACTCTTCCACTAATCCAATCACAATGGCACTATGTAACTCTTCAGAAAGGTGACATCTGAAACTCACAGAGGTGTGAATGCTGTGGAGTTACTTTGAAAGGATTACCAAAGTATCATGCAACTCTTCAAACAGGTGTTACTTGTTAGAGTTGCATGAATGGATGTGTGAAGAGTTCTGAAACTGCCGGGGTACAGATGTTAGAACAGCATTGTATGTAGCAGACAGATGGTGTCGAAGTCCCCCGCCTCTGTTAAGGGATGGTTTCTCCACTTTGACATGAATGGCCTCTTTTACACCTCTTTCAAACCAGCGTTCTTCTTTGTCCAAAATTTGGACATTGCTATTTTCAAAGGAGTGTCCCTTGTCTTTTAGGTGTAGAAAGACAGCAGAGTCCTGGCCTGTAGTGTTCGCCCTCCTATGCTGAGCCATTTGCTTAGAGAGCAGTTGGTTTGTCTCACCAATGTTAAGGTCTGTGCACTCCTCGCTACACTGGACTGCGTATACAACATTGCTTTGTTTTTCCTTTGGTGTTGGATCCTTTGGGTGTACAAGTTTTTGTCTCAGTGTGTTGCTAGGTTTGAAAAACACAGGGATGTGGTGTTTGTTGAAAATTCTCCTGAGTTTCTCCGACACTCCTGCTACATAGGGGATGACTATATTGCGCCTTCTCTCTGCCTCAGGACGGTTATTCCTTTTGGTGTTCCTGTTGGGCTTAGTTGCTCTTGTTCTGACAAAGGCCCAGTCTGGGTAGCCACAAGCTTTCAGTGCTCCTCTGAGATGTTTACATTCCTTGTCCTTGGACTCTGTATCAGTTGTTACACTTTCCGCCCTGTGGTGTAGAGTTCTAATGACACCCAGTTTGTGTTCCAGCGGATGGTGGGAATCGAACAACAGATATTGATCCGTGTCAGTGGGTTTCCTCTATACTAAACAAGTCCAGTTGCTTCAAATTTATTTAGATATACCATGACCTGGATGAATTAAAATCTTCATAGACATATCTACTGAATGGTAGTTTGTTGGGGGTTTCCTTAATGGAGAAGGATCTAGGGGTTTTTTGTAGATAACAAGTTGTCTAATTCCAGGCAGTGTCATTCTGTGGCTACTAAAGCAAATAAAGTGCTGTCTTCTATACAAAGGGCATTGAGGGATGAAAACATAATTTTGCCTGGTCCCTATAGGTCCCTGGTAAGGCCTCACCTTGAGTATGCAGTGCAGTTTTGGGCTCCAGTCCTTAAGAAGGATATTAATGAGCTGGAGAGAGTGCAGAGACTGCAACTAAACTGGTTAAGGGGATGGAAGATTTAAGCTATGAGGTTAGACTGTGGAGGTTGGGGTTGTTTTCTCTGGAAAAGAGGCGCTTGCGAGGGGACATGATTACTCTGTACAAGTACATTAGAGGGGATTATAGGCAGATGGGGGATGTTCTTTTTTCCCATAAAAACAATCAGCGCACCAGAGGTCACCCCTTTAGATTAGAGGAACGGAGCTTCCATTTGAAGCAGCGTAGGGGGGTTTTCACGGTGAGGGCAGTGAGGTTGGGGAATGCCCTTCCTAGTGATGTGGTAATGGCAGATTCTGTGAATGACTTTAAGAGGGGCCTGGATGTTTTCTTGAACAAGCATAGTATCCAAGGAGTTCAATTGTTTTTTTTTCAGCTCACCTTAACTATGTTACATAGCTATAAATATGATCTTACAACTGCAAACCATTTTGAATAAGGCACTTACTAGAAAAACAGATTTTAGCAGCTGGACAGCTTTATATTCTAAACGTTTACACTACATCTCAATCTATTAATTATTATTATAATTATTTACATTTTGCCCCAGTGTTGTGTGCCACAACTTTATAGAAGTTATCAAACAGTATAATGAATCCAGAAATAAAATAAGCTGAGGCTGCTAGCTTTTTGTACTGTACATCTATTTCCTACAGAAAAAGAAAAAAATATTTTATTGTGGCTAACTTTATGAAAATGCCTGATGAAGATGTAATTTTATTTTTTTATTTTTTTCAAAAGCTCGCATACATATATTAGTTAGCCAATAAACATTATCAGGTTATCACAAAAGAATACTTTTTGTTTTTCTGAACTATTCCTAAAATGGTACAACACTGTTCTGTTTTCTACAAAGGAGTAGGCTAGAAATGCTTCACATAATGTTTTGGGCTTCTTTGCTGGCCCAAGGTGCCCATAGACCTTTAGAAGTGAAGAATTGTGCCACCAAGTGTGCCCTCAGTCAGTGACTTAACAACAATACAGCAGGGGTACTGAGAAGAAGGGGCATGTTCCGGTACTGGGTTGGCCGTACTTTGCACCCTTTCTTCTGTCTCCCAGCCAACTGGTGAACAAATGGGGTCAGTGAACCCAGAGGTCAGGGTACCACGTACATGTAAGTGTGGGGACCCCTAATGTCTTTTCATGCCTGCTAAGGGATGTTACACCACTGCTCACAGTAGATCATCATCTTCTTTTCTGCAGATCTACAGCACATACTCTGCACTTACTGTCAGTTTCTGAGCTTAGATCTCAACTTACAATACACGTTACATAAAATCATGAGACAAAGCTAATAAGTATTTAATTTAGAGCCATATTACATCGCAACTCAGACAACAGTGAATTCTAATCAAAATCGAATCAAAATTTATTAAAGGAATACGGTCGTGGAAAAACATGTTTTTTTCAAAACATATCATTTAATAGAGCTTCACATTTCACATGGGGCTAGCCATATTCTTCATATCCCAGGGTGCCACAGTCATGTGACTTATGCTCTGAGCTTCAGTCACACTTTACTGCTGAGCTGCAAGTTGGAGTGATATCATCCGCCCTCCCTTCCCCCCCCAGCAGCTGGTCAGCAGAACAATGGGAAGGGAGCAAGATAGCAGCTCCCAGTAGATATCAGAATAGCACTCAAGAAATCCAAGTCTGGCTTGGGACTCCTCCAGTTACATGGAAGTAGGAGAAACAGGTTACCTGAAAGCAGTTCTAGTGTGTAGCGCTGGCTCCTTTTGAAAGCTCAGTCTCAGGCACAATGCACTGAGATGGTGCCTACACACTGAAAAATACATTTGTTGGATCAAGGACAACATTTTAAATGACAGAGTGAATTTTTATCTATGTAAACAGTGTAATTTAAAAATAAAAAGCACATCATAAAAAGCATTACAGAATCCCTTTAGTCAGCCCTGTAGCACTACCATTTTTTAAAATTTTTTAAAATTTTGACAGGTTATGTAAAGTATGAACACATTTTTGGGGGTTTGGGGGTCTTATTTTATGTGTTATAAAAGATTTGCTAGTAAAGGTGAAAGTGCCCTTTGAAATACAAGTCCCAGTTCCCCCAAGACCTGCTTAGGTTATCAGTTACTGTATCTAAATGCAGGTGTTGAGTATTCTGGGCTCTCTGCCAAAAGCCTCCTTATCTAATTAAGATTTAAAAACTTTGTAATTTTTTTGGCGTTCCGTGCAGGGGATCAAAGGGAAATGAGGGACTTTTAAACAAGAATCCCAGACTGGAGACTGAGCTGGTTTCTGAAACACTCTGCTGTTGCACTAAACTTGGTACAGGTACTGGACCTATTATCCAGAATGCTCAACCTGAGGTTTTCTGGATAAGGGATCTTTCCGTAATTTGGATCTTCATACCTTAAGTCTGCAAAAAAATCATTTAAATAATGAATAAACCCAATAGGACTGTTTTACCTCCAATAAGGATTCATTATATCTTAGTTGGGATCAAGTACAGGTACTGTTTTATTATTACAGAGAAAAAGGAAATAATTTTCAAAAATTAGACTCCATTATTATTATATTATTATATATTATTATTATCCAGAATTATTTGCTTATAATGGAGTCTATGGGAGACGGACATTCTGTAATGGATCCCATGTCTGTGTATAAAGTGCATTTCTAGCAATATTTATTTGTAGACTTTAGTTCTTTTTTTTTTTAATAAGCTATTGCAACCTGCTGATTGACGAGTACTAGCATGATTAATTCTCTCTATTCAGCCAAGCTGATTGTTTACTATATTAAATTTATTTCTGGTTAACAATGTCTAACACAATTTGCTAATTGTCAAAGAGAAACTGCAAAGTAGAAAACCATGAGTTCTAAGAAAGTCAAAGACATTACTATAAATGAGGTCGCCAAGCGAGCGAATCTTCTCCCGATATCCCCACCTACGGGTGGGTGATATCGGGGAAAATGTAGGCTAATTCGATCGCATGTCCAAGGGACCGATATTGGCAGCTACAATCGGCCCCTGTATGGCACCTCTACTAAATACTTTATGCAGACTGAACTAAAACAAACTATGTCAGACATTAAGACAGAGATAAGGGGATTAGGTGACAGAACTGAGCATAAAATAAAGCTGAGGAGACTGTTGCTGCTAATAATCAAGTATTAGATATTTGTACTAATTTAGAAGATGATCTTTCCTCTCTACAGAAAAAATCTTAGAAGATCGTTCTTGTAGAAACAATGTACGCTTTAGAGCTACAGGTATCGGACCCCTTATCGAGAAACCCATTATCCAGAAAGTTCAGAATTATGGAAAGGCCATCTCCCATAGACTCCATTTTAATCAAATAATTCACATTTTTCTCTGTAATAATAAAACAGTACCTTGTACTACTTGATCCTAAGATATAATTAATCCTTACTGGAGCCAAAACAATCCTATTAATTACTGTTTAAATCATTTTTTTTTTCCTATCTAAGGTAGGATATCCAAATTTTTCAAAACCCCAGGTCCTGAGCATTCTGGATAATGGGTCTTATATCTGTACCTCTGAAGTCTAAGGATGAGCGAATCTGTCCCATTTCGCTTCGCCATAAAATTTGCGAAACGGCAATAAAATGCATGAAACGGTGAAAAATTTGCGAAACGCATTTGTCGCACAATTTTTTTTTTGCATACAGACTACCAAAATCTTTCAATGCCCCAGCCATGGCTCCAAGTGATGTTATAGCAAGATATAATTTTTTCATATAAAAGATTCTTTTCTTAAACATCTCAGAATTGTAAAAGATATACCAGAACAATTTAAGTCAATTCATATTTTTGCAGATTTGTCAGCAGCTACTCTTGCCCAACATAAAGAATTTGCAAACATATCGGTTTTTCTGAGGGCCAATAATATACCATACAAATAGGAGCAAAGCTAATTGTACCTAGAAATGGTATCACTTCTGTATTAAATACACCAGAAGAAGCTTGTGTGATAATAAGAGAATGGAAGCTGGATCATACAGATTCTAATGGAGACCTTCCTGCCAAAAAGAAACCCAGGCTAATTTCAATTAGATCATTTTACATCTATTTCTACTTAGTCAGATTTAAAAAATCCTAAAGGCTGGTGTTGTCTTTAGGCTAAATGTGTTTATTCTAAGTGCTTTATGGTTATCTACATGTCAAAACAATTACACACCTCAATAATACCTGCTCCAACGTTTGGTCTCTTTAGACAAACAAATTTGAAAGATTCTATTTATATTGATTCATTCATTTTGGAGCAATGTTTTCTGACTTTGAATAGTCAGCTTGTTAAATTTGTTATATTTATTTTATTCTTTAATAATTATGTAATGTATTACTTTCTTTCCCAGGGTAGCTCTTTGTTTTTTTGCTGTGTTTTAATTCATTACAAGTTCACAATATTAATATTACAGATCTTTGTTGCTTCTATATCCTTTTACTCTTTTATCCTTTACTCTATCTTTTCTTGCCATACTTTTATGCTATATATATGGTATTTTTTTTTGCCTATTCACATGGTCAGTAGCTCATATTATACATTCTAAATATGGCTGCACCTTTATGTAACATATATGCTTATAAATTTAGATTCTTTAGCTCATTATTTAATAAATTATATAAACAGAAACAAGAGTTTATCATCATAGGTGGAGATGTTTAGATTCTAAAATAGACACTACATCAACCTCAGACAAATACCTAAATATTAAAAATAGTAAAAAAGGAGAAACGCATACCCCTTTAGCCAAATTAATTTCTCAACATAATCTTTATGATTCTTGGAGGGTGCTTAACCCTAAATCTAGAGATTTTACATTCTATTCTCACCCTCATGAAACATATTTGAGGATAGATGTCTTCTTTCTAGACAAAGTAGCCTTACAATATGTCAAAAAAGCTGAAAAAGGAATTATTACATGGTTGGACCACACTCCAATTTCTGTTTCTATAAATGAACCCTAAAAAAAGATCCCAATCAATACATGGAGGCTAAATGAAAACCATGAGTTCTAAGAAAGTCAAAGACACTATAAATGACACAGGTTACTCTTGGCCACATACCAAAATGATACACTTCAAAATATATATCTAGAAAGTAGGGATGTAGCGAACCTAAAAAAAAATGTTCGCGAACCCGTTCGCGAACTTTCGTCGGAAAGTGCGAACGTTCGCGAACTTTGCGAACCCCATAGACTTCAATGGGAAGGCGAACTTTAAAACCTAGAAAAGCCATCTCTGGCCAGAAAACTGATTTTAAAGTTGTTTAAAGGGTGCCATGACCTGGACAGTGGCATGCAGGAGGGGCATCAAGGGCAAAAATTTCTCTGAAAAATACGTTGTTGACACAGCGTTGCGTTTTGTGCTGTTAAGGGGAGAAAACACACTACATTCCTAAACTTATGTAATAAACTGCTTTAAAAAGTCCGGCATCTACATTCCAATCAAGTCGTGTAAAGGTTACGGCCGGTTCACACGCAAAGACAAAACGACGCGTTTACTGCAACGAAAAAAAACGCAAAAAGCTTTAATGATACTGTCAAGTGTGTGAATATTAGTTTTTACTAGTTGCTTGTCACCTCCAGGACGTTCGTCCCGTCGGTGGCAATATTTCTGTAGTGGTGTGTTTAGCAGTCACCGTGCTTGTGCGCACGTGCATGGTCAGGCAGAGGTAATTCAATGTACAGTAACGTGAACCAAAAAACACTGATTCTGCAGTGTGGGCCCAGGTTTGTCCTACCTTTTCGATCACCTGTGGTGACCATAAAAGATACGATTTTGCCGCAGTTGCAGAACCCTGAAAAATCAGGAATGTGTACATTCCTAAAAAATTATGGTTTTTTTGTTGCAGCCACTGAAGCACAGAGGACAGAAAAAATATCTTAGATAGATGGTATCATAACTATGCCCCAGGCAAACCCTTTCAAAGAACTAAGATAGGGTGACAACAAGCACAGAAGACATTAAAAACATCAAAGCTAGATGGTATAATAACCATGCCCCAGCCAAACCCTTTCAAAGAACTCAGATAGGGTGACAAGCACAGAAGACATTAAAAACATCAAAGCTAGATGGTATCATAACCATGCCCCAGCCAAACCCTTTCAAAGAACTCAGATAGGGTGACAACAAGCACAGAAGACATTAAAAACATCAAAGCTAGATGGTATAATAACCATGCCCCAGCCAAACCCTTTCAAAGAACTCAGATAGGGTGACAACAAGCACAGAAGACATTAAAAACATCAAAGCTAGATGGTATCATAACCATGCCCCAGCCAAACCCTTTCAAAGAACTCAGATAGGGTGACAACAAGCACAGAAGACATTAAAAACATCAAAGCTAGATGGTATAATAACCATGCCCCAGCCAAACCCTTTCAAAGAACTCAGATAGGGTGACAAGCACAGAAGACATTAAAAACATCAAAGCTAGATGGTATCATAACCATGCCCCAGCCAAACCCTTTCAAAGAACTCAGATAGGGTGACAACAAGCACAGAAGACATTAAAAACATCAAAGCTAGATGGTATAATAACCATGCCCCAGCCAAACCCTTTCAAAGAACTCAGATAGGGTGACAACAAGCACAGAAGACATTAAAAACATCAAAGCTAGATGGTATCATAACCATGCCCCAGCCAAACCCTTTCAAAGAACTCAGATAGGGTGACAAGCACAGAAGACATTAAAAACATCAAAGCTAGATGGTATCATAACCATGCCCCAGCCAAACCCTTTCAAAGAACTCAGATAGGGTGACAAGCACAGAAGACATTAAAAACATCAAAGCTAGATGGTATCATAACCATGCCCCAGCCAAACCCTTTCAAAGAACTCAGATAGGGTGACAACAAGCACAGAAGACATTAAAAACATCAAAGCTAGATGGTATCATAACCATGCCCCAGCCAAACCCTTTCAAAGAACTCAGATAGGGTGACAAGCACAGAAGACATTAAAAACATCAAAGCTAGATGGTATCATAACCATGCCCCAGCCAAACCCTTTCAAAGAACTCAGATAGGGTGACAAGCACAGAAGAGTAGAAGAGAGAAAAATTCAGGATTTACCTGTCCAAAAAGTTTGGCTTACAATTAAGCCAGTAGGATTTGCACCCTAGTTTGTACGGTGGTGGAGGAGGACGCTAAAGGACAGCTGTGTGTGGTGTCAAGCGGCGTGCAGAGAAGGACAGCTGCATGGGCAGTCAGAACAAGTCTTCCGGCATGCAGTAACCCTCCGAGATCCATGCCTCATTCATTTTAATAAAGGTCAGGTAATCAACACTTTTGTGACCTAGGCGAGTTCTCTTCTCAGTTGCAATCCCTCCTGCTGCAGTAAAGGTCCTTTCTGAGAGGACACTTGAGGCAGGGCAAGACAACAGATTTATGGCAAATTGTGACAGCTCTGGCCACAGATCAAGCCTGCGCACCCAGTAGTCCAGGGGTTCATTGCTCCTCAGAGTGTCAATATCTGCAGTTAATGCCAGGTAGTCCGCTACCTGCCGGTCGAGGCGTTCTCTGAGGGTGGATCCAGAAGGGTCCTGGCGCTGCCTTGGACTTAAAAAACTTTGCATGTCTGACGTTACAGAGTGGCCAAAGTGCATTGTCCTTGCAGGTGTGCTCGTGGGAGGATTACCGGCACCTCTGCCCCTGGAATGTGGAGTGACATCACCCTTAAAAGAATTGTACAACATGTTTTGCAGGCTGGTTTGGAAATGCAGCATCCTTTCGGACTTGTGGTACGTTGGTAACATTTCTGCCACTTTATGCTTGTAACGAGGGTCTAGTAGCGTTGCCACCCAGTACAGGTCCTTCTCCTTAAGCCTCTTGATACGGGGGTCCTTCAACAGGCATGACAGCATGAAAGACCCCATTCTCACAAGGTTGGATGCAGAGGTATCCATCTCCCCTTCCTCGTTATCAAGGACTACGTCCTCATCCACCACCGTCTCCTCCCCCCAGCCACGTACAAGACCAGGGCTCCACAAAAGGTGACCACAAGCCCCCTGGGAAGCCTGCTCCTGTTGGTCTTCTGCCTCCACAAAGCCACCTTCCTCCTCTGACTCCGCTTCTGACACCTCTCCCTGCGTTGCAGCAGGTGCCTGGGAACGTTCTGGTGATTCCGCCCAGAAATCAGGCTCTTGGTCACGCTGGTCTACAGCGTCATCTGTCACTCGTCGCACGGCACGCTCAAGAAAAAAAGCAAAGGGTATTAGGTCGCTGATGGTGCCTTCAGTGCGACTAACCATATTTGTGACCTCGTCAAAAGGGCGCATCAGCCTGCAGGCGTCACGCATAAGCACCCAGTAACGGGGGAAAAAAATCCCCATCTCTGCAGATCCAGTCCTACCACCCAGTTCAAATAGGTATTCATTGATGGCTCTTTGTTGTTGCAGCAGACTTTCAAACATCATTAGCGTGGAATTCCAGCGAGTCTGGCTGTCGCAAATTAAACGCCTGACTGGCAAGTTGTGCCGCCGCTGAATGTCAGCAAGTCTGAAATGGCCAGACACCTTCCTGGACTGCCTGAGAATGTCCTGCAATCCTGGGTACTTCGAGACAAACCATTGGACTATCAAATTTAAAACATGTGCCATGCAGGGCACATGTGTTAAATTGCCCAGTCTCAGTGCTGCCAACAGATTGCTTCCGTTGTCACACACCACTTTTCCAATTTTCAGTTGGTGTGGGGTCAGCCACCGATCGGCCTGTGAGTGCAGAGATGACAGGAGTACAGATCCGGTATGGTTTCTACTTTCCAGGCAGTCATGCCCAAGACAGCATGACAACGGCGTACCTGGCACGTCGAATAGCCTATGTGGAGCTGGGGGTGCACAGGTGTGGAGGAGGACACAGCAGCAGAGGAGGAAGAAGCCGAGTAAGGAGCCAAGTTAGAAGATGAGTTAGAAGACGACTTAGAAGACGAGTTAGACAGCAAAGGAGGAGTAGAGGTGGTGGCAGACCCGCATGCAACCCGTGGCGGTGACACCAACTCCACTGTTGTTGAACCACGCATTCCCTGCTTCCCAGCCATCACCAGGTTCACCCAGTGGGCAGTGTAGGTGACATACCTGCCCTGACCATGCTTGGAGGACCATGTGTCAGTAGTCATATGGACCTTTGCCCCAACACTAAATGACAGAGATGCGGTGATTTGGCTCTGCACATGCTGGTACAGGTGTGGTATTCCCTTCTGTGAAAAAAAATTGCGGCTGGGTACCTTCCACTGCGGTGTCCCAATTGCTACAAATTGGTGGAAAGCCTCAGAGTCCACCAGCTGGTATGGTAAAAGCTGGCGGGCTAAGAGTGCAGACAATCCAGCTGTCAGACGCCGGGCAAGGGGATGACTCGGAGGCATTGGTTTCTTACGCTCAAACATGGCCCTCACAGAAACTTGGCTGGGGGCAGATGAGCAGGAACTGGAAGGCGGAGTGGAGGGTGGTTGAGACGGGTCAAGGACAGCAGAGGTAGAGCAGTAAGATGCTGGAGCAGAAGGAGGGTGGCTTAGCGTTTGGCTGCTGCCTTTGAGGTGTTGCTCCCATAGTGCTTTGTGTTTGGCGTTCATGTGCCTTCGCATAGCAGTTGTACCTAAGTGGGTGTTGGGCTTCCCAAGACTCAGTTTCTGACTGCACTCATTGCAAATTACAGCGCTTTTGTCAGAGGCACACACATTAAAAAAATGCCACACTGCTGAGCCTTTTGATGTGGGCTTTCTAGCAGTAACAGTAGAAGTTGGCGGGTGCGTTGGCTGGCTGACCACAGGTGCCGATTCATGTTGTTGCCCTACTGTTCCCTGGGAGCTGTCCCTGCTTCTTCTAAGTCTTAATCTCCTCCTGCCTCTCTGACTCTCCGTCTCTCCATCTGAACTATCCTCCTCTTGCTCTCTTCTTGTGGGCACCCACAAAATATCACTCTCCTCATCATCATTCTCCTCAGATGCATCAATTTCTTCTGACAGCTCACAGAAGACAGCAGCAGCGGGGACCTCATCACACCTTATGTCCATCTCTGTTGTGTTGCCTGCCTGAGTTATATCTGGTGTAACGTCCTCATCTCCTTCATCTTCTTCTGGCAATAATGGTTGCGCATCACTCATTTCAACAAACTCATGAGTAAATAACTCCTCTGACTCCAGTGAAGAAGGGGCGGCGGTGGTGGAGGAAGTGGTAGGTGGGGTGTCCATAGCAGAGGAGGATGAGGATGTTGTGGCAAAGTTAGAAAAGGTAGAGGATGGGGTGTGCTGTGTAAGCCAGTCAACTACCTCTTCAGCATTTTGGGAGTTCAGGGTAAGTGCCTTCGGAACACTGGGCAATTTCCTAGGGCCACAGGATATCATAGCAGCACGGCCCCTAGTGCCTCTGCGTGGCGGCCTGCCTTTGCCTGGCATTTTTTTTATTTTTACAAAACAACAACAACTTGGGTGATGTTTCTGGACACGGAATTATTATTGTTATTTAGACAAATTGTGAAAAAGATCACACAGCTAGGTGGCACTTGGTTGCAGACACCGGGCAACAAGGCCTGCAAGGGCAACGTATACAGTAGTGGATACGGAATATATTATTGCTGGTGGAAAACCGTCACTCAGGTGATGTTTCTGGACACGGAATTATTATTGTTATTTAGACAAATTGTGAAAAAGATCACACAGCTAGGTGGCACTTGGTTGCAGACACCGGGCAACAAGGCCTGCAAGGGCAACGTATACAGTAGTGGATACGGAATATATTATTGCTGGTGGAAAACCGTCACTCAGGTGATGTTTCTGGACACGGAATTATTATTGTTATTTAGACAAATTGTGAAAAAGATCACACAGCTAGGTGGCACTTGGTTGCAGACACCGGGCAACAAGGCCTGCAAGGGCAACGTATACAGTAGTGGATACGGAATATTTTATTGCTGGTGGAAAACCGTCACTCAGGTGATGTTTCTGGACACGGAATTATTATTGTTATTTAGACAAATTGTGAAAAAGATCACACAGCTAGGTGGCACTTGGTTGCAGACACCGGGCAACAAGGCCTGCAAGGGCAACGTATACAGTAGTGGATACGGAATATATTATTGCTGGTGGAAAACCGTCACTCAAGTGATGTTTCTGGACACGGAATTATTATTGTTATTTAGACAAATTGTGAAAAAGATCACACAGCTAGGTGGCACTTGGTTGCAGACACCGGGCAACAAGGCCTGCAAGGGCAACGTATACAGTAGTGGATACGGAATATATTATTGCTGGTGGAAAACCGTCACTCAAGTGATGTTTCTGGACACGGAATTATTATTGTTATTTAGACAAATTGTGAAAAAGCTCACACAGCTAGGTGGCACTTGGTTGCAGACACCGGGCAACAAGGCCTGCAAGGGCAACGTATACAGTAGTGGATACGGAATATATTATTGCTGGTGGAAAACCGTCACTCAAGTGATGTTTCTGGACACGGAATTATTATTGTTATTTAGACAAATTGTTATTTAGACAAAAAATACAGAGCAGTAGAAAGTAGATTACTAGCCAGAAAACCTACTTAAACTCTCCCTCAAATCAATACATACAGCTCCTATCCCCACACAAATACAGAGCAGTAGTAGATTACTAGCCAGAAATCCTACTTAAACTCTCCCTCAAATGAATGCACAGCTCCTATCCCCACACAAATACAGAGCAGTAGAAAGTAGATTACTAGCCAGAAATCCTACTTAAACTCTCCCTCAAATGAATGCACAGCTCCTATCCCAATACAGAGCAGTAGTAGATTACTAGCCAGAAATCCTACTTAAACTCTCCCTCAAATGAATGCACAGCTCCTATCCCCACACAAATACAGAGCAGTAGAAAGTAGATTACTAGCCAGAAATCCTACTTAAACTCTCCCTCAAATGAATGCACAGCTCCTATCCCCACACAAATACAGAGCAGTAGTAGATTACTATCCAGAAATCCTACTTAAACTCTCCCTCAAATGAATGCACAGCTCCTATCCCCACACAAATACAGAGCAGTAGAAAGTAGATTACTAGCCAGAAATCCTACTTAAACTCTCCCTCAAATGAATGCACAGCTCCTATCCCCACACAAATACAGAGCAGTAGTAGATTACTAGCCAGAAATCCTACTTAAACTCTCCCTCAAATGAATGCACAGCTCCTATCCCCACACAAATACAGAGCAGTAGAAAGTAGATTACTAGCCAGAAATCCTACTTAAACTCTCCCTCAAATGAATGCACAGCTCCTATCCCCACACAAATACAGAGCAGTAGAAAGTAGATTACTTGCCAGAAATCCTACTTAAACTCTCCCTCAAATGAATGCACAGCTCCTATCCCCACACAAATACAGAGCAGTAGTAGATTACTAGCCAGAAATCCTACTTAAACTCTCCCTCAAATCAATCACAGCTTCTCTCCCTACACTATCTCTTCAAGCACACACAGGCAGAATGTAAAATGGCTGCTGGGCTTCGGTTTATATATGGAAGGGAGTGGTCCAAGGGGGGGGGGGGGGTGGCCCAGGAGGGAGAGCTGCCTGATTGGCTGACATGTATCTGCTGGTCTGGGGTGAGAGGTCAAAATTTGGCGCCAGCTAAGGCGAACCCAAATGGCGAACATCGCCAAAAGTTCGCGAATTTGCGGACTTGCGAACACCCGATGTTCGCGCGAATTAGTTCGCCGGCGAACAGTTCGCTACATCCCTACTAGAAAGTACCGGTGGTTAGAATAGATAACATTACTTTGTTTATTTTTCTAGTCATAATGAAGAGGACACTTTAGGGTTCTATAAGCCTTTATTCGGAACAAATATGACTGTAGCCAAAAAGGGAGGAAAATCTATGCCCAAAATATAGAATGTGGTACATGCTACAATTACAGTGATGCCAAAAGAAGGTAAAGACTTATCAAAATAATCTAATTATAGGCCAATCTCCCTGCCAAAATATTTTTACATATATTTTTCATATACATGCATCACAAGATATTATTTGTGATATTATAGACAAAGACCAAGTGGGCTTCATTAAGCATCAGCAATAATCAGACAGTACTAGACGCTTTATAGATATAATACATGTAATTTGTCAATCAACTCTTGTCTTATCTTTAGATGCAGAAAAAGCATTTGACCAAATTCACCATGAATTAAGGAAGATTTTATATAAACTTGGGTGTAATCATTTATTTATTCATGGAATTTCCGCATTATATCATAATCCTTCAGCTAGAATCGTTAACCGTAAAAATACAGTCTGTCCTCTGTCCCCACTGATTTTTAACCTAACAATTGAAATCTTAGCTCAAAAGAAATTAGAAACACCAAAGAACTGGAGTTCAAATTGGTCTCAAGGATCACTGTATTGGTCTGTACACAGACAACTTTATTATTGTATTATTCTAATCCTACTGAAAAACTCCCAAAACATATGGCAATTTTACAAGATTTTGGAAGTGTTTCCTATTACAAAGTAAATGAAAATAAAACTCAAAACTCAATTTAGATTTGATTGGCCTTACCTGGGTATAAAATTGACTAAAGATCCTGCAAAACTGTTCAAAAGTAATTTCTATCCACTGCTACAGTCATTTAAAGAGAAAATATCTAAATTCAAACCATTATTTATTTCATGGTTGGGTAAAATTTCAGTTTTAAAAGTGTTACTGCTCCCTAAATTGTCATATGCCTTTCATACTATCCCTATATCAATTCTATCTACTTTTTGTTGTAAAAGTTACGGAACAGTAGAGTTCCCAGAGTGGCAACAAACATTCTTCAGAGCAGTAAAGCTGCTGCAGGTCTGGGAGCACCAAATATCAAAAAATACTGTAGCTTTTACTACTATCTTCACATCCACGAACAAGGTGGGTGGATATAGAGATGACCCTCCTAAAAACCATACTCATTGGGGCTGATTTACTAAGACACGAATTCAAATCCGAATTGGAAAAATTCCGATTGGAAAACGAACATTTTACGACTTTTTCGTATTTTTTGTGATTTTTTTCGTCGCCGTTACAACTTTTCGTAAATTGTCACGACTTTTTCGTAACCATTACGATTTGCGCGAAAAGTCGCGACTTTTTCGTAACCGTTACGATTTGCTCGTATCTTGTCGCGACTTTTTCGTATTGCGCACTCGTAAGCGTGCGAAACTTTCAGACTTAGCATGATTTTGGAAGCCTCCCATAGGACTCAATGGCACTCTGCAGCTCCAACCTGGCCCAAGAAAAGTCTCCCATAGGGCTCAATGGCACTCTGCAGCTCCAACCTGGCCCAAGGAAAGTCTCCCATAGGGCTCAATGGCACTCTGCAGCTCCAACCCGGCCCAAGGAAAGTCTCCCATAGGGCTCACTGGCACTCTGCAGCTCCAACCCGGCCCAAGGAAAGTCACCATACTGAAGCTTGAATGAATCCGAAACTTTCGTACTCGGCGCAAAAGCTGCGAAAAAGTCGCGACAATTCGCGCAAGTCGTAACGCTATGAAAAAGTCGCAACATTTTGCAAAACATTCGGAATGGCTACGAAAAAGTCACGTCAATTTTGCGAAAAATCGCAAAATACCGATCATTACGAAAAAAACGCATTCAGACTCATTCGGCCCGTTCGTGCATTAGTAAATGTGCCCCATTGAGTATCTTACTCTGGTAAGATTGACTAAAAACAATTAATTAACTTAAATTCAAGATGGCAATACAATTCTGGAGAGACAATAGCAAAACCACATTATATTCTTCTTTTCCTTCTCCTTTGGCACCTATTTCAGCAGGGCCGGAACTAGGGGTAGGCAGAAGAGGCAGCTGCCTAGGGCACAACGATTGAGGGGCGCCAGGCAGGAGCCTCTCCTGCCTACCCCTAGTGCTACTTTGTCATTGCCTCTGCCGCTTGTCATTAGCGGCGGAGGCAATGACCGATCTAATCGCTTCGCCCCCTGAACCTTCTCCTTTGCTTTGGCACGCATGCGCCGTTCGGGGGGTGGGGAGGTGGGTGGAGTTGGCCGACCGGGTTGCCTAGGGCGCCCAGTCGGCTTGGCCCGCCCCTGTATTTCAGCCTTGGAACCTACAATAAATGTTGATCTTATAACATGAGTTAGGAAAAACCCAATAAGACTGATGGACTTGTACTACACAGAGCAACTTAAATCTTTTATGTGTCTAAAGGAAGAATTAAACCTTGAAAAAAGTGACTTAAGTATCTACAACTACGTACTTACCTATCATCACTTCATCAGTCTAAACAAAGACCGTTCTCAAACCGTCGAAATTTTTCCAACATGGATTTAGTACAGGTATAGGACCCACTATCCAGAATGCTCGGGACCAAGGGTATTCCGGATAAGGGGTCTTTCCGTAATTTGGATCTCCATACCTTAAGTCTACTAAAAAATCAATAAAACATTAATTAAACCCAATAGGATTGTTTTGCATCCAATAAGGATTAATTATATCTTAGTTGGAATCAATTACAAGGTTTTGTTTTATTTCTACATAGAAAAAGCAAATCAGTTTTAAAATTCTGAATTATTTGATTAAAATGGAGTCTATGGGAGACGGGCATTCCGTAATTCGGAGCTTTCTGGATAACGGGTTTCCGGATAAGGGGTCCGATACCTGTATTAAAAAAGGGTTGGCAAAGATATATAACCTTTTAATGAAACTGAGATATACATTTAAAGTTCCACACATGATTAAATGGGAGCAAAGATTCAAGAAAACTATACTGTACAAGGCTATTTCTAAAACGCAACAATTAACCAAGTGTGTTACACATCAAGAAAACTACTACAAAATCCTATATAATTAGTATCTAACCCCCTCAAAAATGGATATGTAATAAAAACATCAGAGATATGTTCCACACGATTTTGGCAGTCTATTGGATCTTTAATTACAACCTGTACACAACAAACCTTTCCCGAAGCAATGTTATTCAATTTTTATAAGAAACTTCCAAAAAAGAATCTGGAAATTTTAACTTTTCAAATCCTAAACACTTGCAGACTTTTGATCACAAGGAATTGGAAAAAAACAAGATGTTCCAAGCTTTGCACAAGTGATAAGAGAAGTAACTAACAATTTGGGCTATGAAAAGGATTTTGTTGGAAAAACAAAGGATAAGTTCTGAAAGCTTATCTACTATGGGTAATATCCAAACTAAGTACATTTACTAATTTTATTTTATTCTACCTAAATTTTATTTGGTTAACTTGCTTATTTATGCTACTGTTACTATAACTTGACACATATTTCTTGGCTTTGGAAAATGTATAAAAACTATAAGAAAGAAAACAAATATATAGTGCAACACATATCAACCTACTAAAGTGGTCTTCCTCAGGGCAAAGAAACAACATAAGGCAGAAAGACTTAATTTGTCGTTTGACGTCACTTCTGCTCAAACACGTAATTGCATATTGTAGTCGGTGTTGATTTGCGTTGTTGATTTTTAACTTTCTACAACCACATGCATTCCTACTTTCCAGGATGCCCTATATAATTGCTATTATTAGCAATGCTGCTAATAATATAAAGGTCAATCTAGCCATACAACATACTATAAATCTTGATTATATACAAAATGATCCAAATAGTTACAACAATCACAGCTGATGTCAGTCAAAGGCATCCCATGATGATGAGAGTTCATGTTGACAAATATGACTGTCGAGCAGTAATGAATAAGTAGTAATTGGGTAATATGCCTTTTATCTAAATATTTATTACCGCTGGTCAGTTATTTCTCAACAATAGAATTTAATTATGTGAAGTTCTGGAATTCCCTCCCCGAATCAGTCGTGCTGGCCGATACATTATTTAACTTTAAGAAGGGGCTGGATGGATTCTTAGCAAGTGAGGGAATACAGGGTTATGGGAGATAGCTCTTAGTACAAGTTGATCCAGGGACTGGTCCGATTGCCATCTTGGAGTCAGGAAGGAATTTTTTCCCCTCTGCGGCAAATTAGAGAGGCTTCAGATGTTTTTTTTTTGCCTTCCTCTGGATCAACTAGTAGTTAGGCAGGTTATATATAGGCATTATGGTTGAACTTGATGGACGTATGTCTTTTTTCAACCCAACTTACTATGTTACAATGACACAGAAATGTTAGAAATCTGCATATCCAAATATTATTCCACTGAAATCTTTAACTCTCTCTTTAAATTTTCCCTTCTCTCACCCTTCTCATCTCTCTCATTCCTGTTCTCCCTACTGCTGGTGTCTCCCTGCTTTTTATGTCCGGGTCACAGGTCCAAGATTGTATGAACATCTATACAGTATATGGCTGTATTGGTTATTAGAAATATACACTGTCAAAAAAGGGACATGGTGACATGGGGAATTTTAAAGAACAATGTGTAACATATATTAAGGTATTCACTTACTGCAGCACAAATCAAATCAAAATATATATTCTCTTCTCCTACTTTTTTTTTAAGCTGCAGTGTTTCAACTATCACCACACCTTCCCCTTGGTATAAATTCTGTATATAAAACTTGGTGTGCACTCTAAAAGTGACCTCAATATCTTTCCATATGATGTGAAGCACTGCTCTGTCAAGGGTGCAAGAAGGACATCCAGGGGCAGAAAGATCAGAGAAGAGACAAAGAGGCAAAATGTCCTTTATTGTAAATGCCCCATATCTCAGTGTCACCACTTTTTCAGATACCACTTCTTCATTTCTTCACATCTTTCTCTTTTCAGAGTTTGCTTTAAACTCTATAAATCTATCATTTTTCTTTTCTCTGCCTTTCTGTCAACTACGTACATTGCCTCTGATGTGTTTGAACTTCTTATGTTGTTTGTGTAGTTGCTCATTTGTTTCTTATGTTTGCTAACGTTGTACTTGCTCTCTAACAAATAAGTGGATTATGTGCCTAGCTGAGTATAATAGCTCTGTGTTTCATTTTTCAGTGAATGGTGGACAAAGAATTCTTGCATCTTTTAAAATAAACTGTGCAAAGGATGTCAAATACAAAGGTTATATCATGCGTCATGTTTAAAAATTCAGTTTTTATATTGAAAAAAGCACAAAATAAATCCCTACTTCCAAAATACTACGCTTTGCATTTCTAGAAGGAAAAAAATGGCTGAAAGAAGGACAGACTTTGGGGCACATTTACTAACGCTCAATTTTTTTTAGAGATTATGCGATAAACCCACGACAAATCTAAATGCAAAAATACGCCATCTAAAACCTATGGAAATCAAGTAGAAGTCAATGGCAGATGTCCCTTTTACAACTGGAAGATCTGTCTCTGCTTTGCGGTTTTAGAGGTTTTTGTGTATTTTCTTACGCTGGCTTTTGCGCAACAATACAAAAAAGTTGTGGTTTTCGAGCAGCAGCGAAAAAGTCATTGTTTTCTGCATTTTCCTGCATCATTTTTGCTTTCTCAATTCTGATCTTTAGTTATAGTAATAATGTTTTATTTCACATTGTTTAAAATAATATTGCATAATATAAAGTAACAAATGGTTGAAACTAAACTCTTTGTTGAAGGTGTGAGTACACTTCACACATTATGAATAACTAAATACTAAATACATTTATTGGGACCCCTAAAGCACCCACGTTTCTTTCAGATGTGTTCATGGCGTCACCTAATTCAGTTTCTTTGTACAAGCATAATACAGGTATGGGATCCCTTATCCGGAAACCCAGTATCCGGAAAGCTCCAAATTACGGAAAGCCTGTCTCCCATAGACTCTATTTTAATCAAATAATTCAGATTTTGAAAACTGATTTCCTTTTTCTCTGTAAAAATAAAACAGTACCTTGTATTTGATCCCAACTAAGATATAATTAATCCTTATTGGATGTAAAATAATACTATTGGGTTTAATTAATGTTTTATTGATTTCTTAGTAGATGTAAGGTATGGAGATCCAAATTACAGAAAGACCCCTTATCCAGAATACCCTTGGTCCCGAGCATTCTGGATAACAGGTCCTATACCTGTATTGGGTAAATTCTGAACTATAAAATATGCTGTCTTTAGTGGCATAACAGCATCACCAACCCTTGCACTGGGTGCCACTAGGCTCTCTACTCCTCCCATGTCTTGCATCTGTGTGCACATTTGTATATGGGCCCCAGGACCAACATTCACACCCCTTGCCCTACAATGAGGGGCGTATTTATAATAAGGCACACGAGGGCCTGTGCCTAGGGTGGCAGGTTTTAGGGGGTGGCCTTTGGATTCCTATATAAATATGTCCTCAGCGAATTTCTGCATTTCACCACTGGCAAATTGTTTCGAGAAATTTCCAAGAAAATTGGAACTGGCAACTATCATGTTTTGCAGATTTTTTCACCGCTTTGTGAATTTTTGTCATTTCGATAGTTTTTGCCCAATGGGAAACAGATTCGCTCAACACTACTGGCGACAAAGCTGGGGGGTAGGGGTAGCTGTGAAAGTGACGACGCGTGCACATTTATGAGCATGTGACCTCACACGCATGACTTAGTGGTGTAGCTACGCAACTAGTTGTATTTTAGCAGTTTCAATCTATTTTGCATCTGATAATGGCACTAATCCTTCCAATTAAATACCATGAATAGATGAGCATGGGTAACATTAATATTAAAACATTTGAGCTTAGCATGTTTAAGAATGTGCAGCTTTTAACTTACTGGGGCTCACTAACAAAAGAGCAAAGATGTAGTAACATATAGCAGTGAATCAGTAATTATTTCTGATTGGTTCAGAGCTGAGAAAATAACTATGTAGGTTTTTGTATGCAATTCTGTAATTGACATGATTTACCCTGAGTAAATGTTTACTTTGGTAAGAGGTTATGCGCTTATTTTCTCTAAAGAATCTTTACAGTCAGAAAGATGTAATTTACAGGAACGTGCAATGAATTACATAAAACAAAGGGGGTTATTTTTCAAACCCTGGGGTGAAGAAGCCAGAATCTTTTTTTGCACTTTGTACAGTGCGCCCTGCATTGTAAATTACTCCTAAAATGAAGTAGCAATTAAATGCTGTTTTAAACTATTACAATATATTTTTTATTTATACATTTATTTAGGGTTTATCATCTATGTATTTTCAGTGTGAAAAGTAATATTTCTGCTCTGCATACTTAAAAACTTACATTTGTAATTTTGTGTAAGAGCTGCTCTTTTGCTTACTCTAGAATTGTATCCAGAAAAAACTATGATGTACAAAAAAGAGAATTAAAAAAAATTGTAAATACCTACTCAGACTAGGAAGCATTTACAGATAAGGTACACAATACAGTAGAGTGACTAGTGCCAAAAGTGACTCACATGAAATGGTTGGATACTTTTTCCATGTCATCTTTTTAAAGTGGATATGCAGGACCACTTTAAGGCCATGGAAGCCCACCCACCCTATACCAACACCTTCCCACTCACCATGACAGCCCCTCACCTGTCATACACAATCATTTTATCTTACAAAACAAAAAACAGAACTGTGTTGCATTTTTGTCCATAAGCAACTAAAGCTGGCCTTAAACTCCACTCATTCGGTGGATCTTTCCAGTGATAGGCCCACCTAAGGTGGGTGATAAAGGGTTAATCCAAAGGTTTGGCTTTGGGGCCAAATGATCAGATTACAAAAATGGGAATACGAGTCGTCAAAGTAACAACTGATTGGTCCTCAAGCCGATGGAAAAATAGAACCTGCACAAGTGTTGGACAAATATTGGTCAGGTAGGCCCAAACACAGCCTCAAACACAGGAAGATAAACTGACAAATTGGCAGCTTAAATCTGCCCGTGTATGGCCACCTTAAGTCAAATGAGCTGCCAATCAGTAACCAAACCACAGACACAAGCTACAAGGAGCAATGATCTAGATCTGCTGGTACTGAAACTGCAAGTTACTTTCTGCTTCACATATCAGTAGTCCCATATACATTGCATATGCTGTTTGGAGCAGACATGGCAAATGACTTCAATCTGTGCAATGCTTTTTTAATAATTGGTAAGAAAAATTATTCCTGAACTATAAACTGGCGTCGGTTTTAAAGATTAGTATATCTTCGCCTAAAAAAAGGAAAAATTCATATAATGCCCACTAATGAATTCTTCACTGCAACCCACTGCAATTCTTCATTTGCGTAAGATGCCCATTTTTATTTGTCGGTCAGTTGTTTTACTTTTATATATACCTAAACATAAGCATAATCCAGATCATTAATCTGGTTGCCTTTCTCTGAACCTCAACCCTCTCAAGGTTGTATGGTCTTTTTGTTAAAAAGGTTATCACTTAATAAGGATATCCCAGCCCAGTGTTTGTAAGGTAGACAGAGTGATACAGTTTTGAGTTGTGGTTGAAATGGGAAGCTCTTTCATAAAAGCTTCTTATATTGTGTTACTGCTTTTCTATAAAACATTTATAGATTATTGAAAAGAACAGTTGGATATTGCTGCTCTAAACCAGAACTGATAAAGCAGCATTTTCATCATAGTATTCAGAATAAAACATTAAACAACCTACTGAAACAATCCTAAGATGATCCATCAAGGAAGGCTGGCTCGGCATCCAGGTTTTAACTAATTCAGTACGTCCCATGCCTTTTTAATCTTGAGGTTGTCAGTATAGAATAACTCTATCTACCTAGGCCAGCTTAATATAGTAGGCCTAAAAGCCAGGACCTTTTTTGTTTTTTAAATGCCACAAAGAGTCCATATGAAAAGAAAGAAAAGAGAAATTGTCACAGCTATTGCCCTGAATTATTTATCATAATTTTTTTCATAAATAATGTATGTTATATACCATATGTAAAGAGCTGAGTCATGCTGTGATCACTTTGTTTCATTCACTAACTGGCATATATTCCGCAACCTAAAATTTATACCCAAGGTTGTTGTACGCTAATAAAATAAAATATCCATATAATTTTTCACCTTCAAAAAACTAGTCCACCCCACACTGTCCACATTATTTTAGGTTTTTAACTTTAAGAGCTATGACAAATGGGACACTATAGCTTGAGAAATCTTCTTTCCCCCAGGCAGATAGGAGTTTACTGCATTTACCTAAAACCCTTTACATTTGGCAACCCGGGGTATGTACCCTCTTGTGATTAAAAGCAGAAGCTCATTAAGCCAGGACTCAACTGTTACAATTTGATATAATTATTTATGTATATTTCAGCAGCTGCAACCTCTTCTGAGCATAGTATCCCAGCTTAACTCAAATCTGTAACAAACCAACTTGATACATTATCTGCTGGCATTTCTCTGACACTACTAATAAATGTATACAGTAATGTAAAAGATTACATTTTATTCAGTGATCGAGTCTACGGATCTTCAAATGAATTATGAGAATGGAGACTATAAAACCAGCGCCGAAACCGGCCACCTAAGTGGCCTCACCACAAATCCGGGCCTGTATAAAAAAAAGTATTTTAAATGGAACTATAATAAAAATAGATAATATCTTCCCTTGTGTCTCCGTACGTTCCTGGCCGACTCCTCCGTTCCTCACAGAGCAATCGTTTGGTTGCACCTCCCACTACTACTGCTATTTCCCGCCTTAAACCTTTCTACCTTGCTGCCCTTTACATTTGGAATGCCCTCCCTGATTTCCTCCGGAGAAAATCCTCCCTCAGTCTTTTTAAAACCATACTAATAGACTACCTTTTGGAGCACTCACCCAGCACCTGACCAGGGAACTAGCACTTATATTGTAATGTCACCCACTATGACCTACAGCACTTATATTTGCCTATTTGTGTCTGTAAGTTACACTCCCATATAGATTGTAAGCTCTACGGGGCAGGGACCTTCATCCTCTTGTGTCTTTGACTCTTATCTTATTACAACTGTATCTTTTATTTATTTGTGCTTATTGTAATACTTTGTATTTCTCTATTATCTTAATACACCCTGTTTATATTAATGTATTGTACTGTACAGCGCTGCGTACAAAAGTAGCGCTTTATAAATAAAGACATACATACATACAATAGAATAATAATAAAAAACAAATACATTTGATAACAGTAACATTGAGTCGGCAGCACAGTGGTGCAATGGTTAGCACTGCTGTCTTGAAGTGCTGGGGTCCTAGTCTTGATTACAGCCATCTGCAAGAAGATACTTGCATTAGTGATGTCTACAAGAACAGTTTGTTTGTTTGTTTATCCTACACGTCTCCTTAAAAACTCAATTTATTTAATGTGTCAGGTTAGTTGGTAACTTTGTGAGAATGTAGGGAATTGTGTCTAGTCTAGCAGTTCCAAGGAAAAAAAGAACAAGGAAAGATTCCTAATTTATTAGTAATTTTCCATTGTACAGGCATGGGATCCCTCATCTGGAAACCTGTTATCCAGAAAGCTCCGAATTACAGAAAGCTTGTCTGACATAGACTCCATTTTAATCAAATAATTCAGAATTTTAAAACTTGATTTCCTTTTTCTCTGTAGTAATAAAACAGTACCTTGGTATTGTTCCCAACTAAGATATAATTAATCCTTATTGGATGCAAAACAATCCTATCGGGTTTAATTAATGTTTTATTGATTTTTTTAGTAGACTTAAGGTATGGAGATCCAAATTATGGAAAGACCCCTTATCCGGAATACCCTTGGTCCCAAGCATTCTGGATAATGTGTCCTATAACCTGTACTGGTTTAATTGGATTATTAAAGTGCAACTAAAGCCTAAAATAAATATGAGGTACTGTACATTATGCACTGTGCTTATTCTACTAACTAATTCATGCCTTTTATCCAGTAGCATCCTATCTTTTTTGTTGCTCAGAAATATCCCTAGCCTAGTGCTTCTGGCACTCTCATCAACTCTGGTGTTTTGTAGCCAAACAACATGTAGTATTTATAGTAAACAAAAAAATAACTGTGTCTCCAGATTATGCAGCTAACACACAAATTCATCAAATTCACACAAGCACATTGGAATGAAGATGTAACTTCCAAACATATAAAGCATTAAGGCTTTAATCGTTTTAACAACAATTTGCTGTTAATCCTCCTTTCTCCTATTTTACTTAATCTAACTTTGTACATAACCCCTATCTAGGAGGGATTTTTCACAGCTCTGTGTGGATATGTCTTGCACAGAAGTTTAGTAGACTTGGTAGTATAAGCCAGTAACTACTCAACTGGTGTTTATACTTTATTGTTTTGCTATTATGTATGCCTAGGCAGTAAGACACAAATAAACATTTGTTAACCATAATTAATAAACAGTTCTATGATAGACATATACTGGTTCCAAAAATTCACATTTAAATTGATAACTGGAGTTCTTATTCCTCTGAAATACATCTCCTCTTAAAGATGCATGAAAGGCCAGGAAAGTCCATTAAAAGAGTGATAAATAGGTTACTTTCATTTTATTTGTCCTTTTATACAGACTTTTTTCAGAATAATGCTTGCATTAATGACATATTATGTAAAGTATACTACCCTCACTGTCCTTTCATTATTATTGAATCTTTGAGTATTTTTTTTTTTTTTTGCAAAATGATATTCTGTCACTGCCCTCTCTTTGGCAAAAGAATTACTGGCTAGTAACTGTGGGCATTCATTTAATTTAAAACTCAGCATAAAAGGGATGTGATACAGTTCAATTTAGAATCAAGAATCTAGCAGATTTATTACATACACACACATGTATTTAGTAAAACCTTTTTGAAGAAGAATTTGTTCCCATAGCCCTTATCTGTTATCTGTTACAAATACACAATGGTAACGTAAGCAGTCCCACTTCTTTCTTCCCCATGCAGTATATTCCTCAGTTAAACTTGGCCTTGCTACTAATTTAGTGCATAATTACTTTATGCAAATCAATAGTTTATATAAAAATATTATATAAATTTATTTATTTTATTTCTATATATTATTAAATTAATTTGTGTAATCTTTATTTCTTCAGGCACTTTATGATTGAAAGCAAAAAAAACCTCTCAGGGACCACTGTCTGATCCACAAGTACTTTTGGTTAAAAAAAACAACACTGGGGCCCTGCATGGAAGGTCCGTGTGTATCTTGGGGCCCCACCTCATGTGTTATTTCATGTTACTACAAATAGTTCATAGGGACACAAATGGAAGCAACGCTTTTTAAAAGGGTAACAACTACATCTTGTTTACAATACTTCCAAAGTGTACAAGCAGATTCAACAAAACATGTAACTAGGGGTATCAAAAGTGCTGAGTGTCAATCTACCACCATTTTTACCCCCAAATCATGCTCCTCCCATCTTATCAGCACATTACACAATATATTGTATACACAATAGACACAATCGCCATACAATAAGCAATCATGACCAATCAGACTCTGTCATTGTATACTGAGAGTGGTATTGCAACACATTGTACCAAAGGAGGAAATATTCACCTAAGGGATTCCAAAGATGTAGAGTTGCAGTCTGATATTTATTTACCCCTACATCACATTCCTGCACTTTCAACCAAGCACTGCCAATCCATTCTATAGCAGAAGAATGTGGCAAAACATGCATATAGCTGTTTTCAAAGTTGCTGAGATCTGTGATTTGATTACCCCAAAAACATTAGTGAGGAAAAAAAGACTGCCAGGATAAAAAAATGTTCTTATAGTATAGTATACAGGTATGGGATCCCTTAATCGGAAACCCGTTATCCAGAAAGCTCTGAATTACGGAAAGCCTGTCACCCATAGACTCCATTTTAATCCAATAATTCAGAATTTTAAAGCGGATTTCCTTTTTCTCTGTAGTAATAAAACAGTGTAATTAATCCCAATTTAGATATAAATAATCCTTATTGGATGCAAAACAATCCTATTGGGTTTAATTAATGTTTTATTGATTTTTTAGTAGACTTAAGGTATGGAGATCCAAATTACAGAAAGACCCCTTATCCAGAATACCCTGTGGTCCCGAGCATTCTGGATAACGGGTCCTATACCTGTATATCTTGTGTTCGCTATCCTACCTATCAGATGTTAGATGTCAGACAACATTTTCAAAAAAGTTGGAATAAGGGCAACAAAAACTAGAAAATGTATTAATGCTAATTAGAACATCCCAAAAGAGCCTTGGGTGTCTCTGAAGTAAGGGGGGCACCACTCTGTGAAACACCGTGTCAGAAAATATTGCAACAATATAAACAATCATAAACATGATCTTTCTCTGAGCCCAAGCTCATTTAAGAAAAACTGTGGGCTAAAAAAATCCAAATTTGAAATTATTCTTGAAAATTATGGATACAGTGTCTTCTAGGCTAAAGGAAAAGGACCATCTGGCTTCCTATTAGCACCACAGGTAGCAAACTATGCCATGAACCTATGCATGCATAAGTAGCTTTTTCCTAGACATCTTCTAAGTTAAAAGGACCCCCCCCCCCCAAAGGCTGCAATAGACATAATTGTCATTCACAATTAGATTCCCAGTTCCTGCTTGAAGAGATAATGAAGTTAGACAGATGAAGAGAGGGAGATAATAAAGATAAGCTATTTTGGCAAAAGGATCAGAATTTTTAATTGATCATATTTAGAAAATTTCTCATTTTAATGTAATGAAACATATATTAAATGTTAATTTTTGTGATAGTTCCCCTTTAAAAGCTTGGAATCCAGTGAACCTGCAAAAAAGGCACCACTTGCTAGACCTTTATCCAAACAAGGAGAAGGCCTTGTTGCTTAGTAAAGGTTTTGAAGAAGGCTTTTGACTACCTGTTTTTGAAGGTTTTGGTTTGAATTGGGTTGATAATCTTCCATTAAGGATCATATAGACATTAGTTTTTGAGAAAATACAGAAGGAAAGACAGCATGGGTGAATAGGGAGCCCTTTTGACGTTCCACTGTTTATTAATTTTCAGCTATCCCCACTTGGGGTAGTACTGAAAAAAGAAAAGGGGTTATTTAGACTGATTCACCATCTTTCATATCCAAAATGTATTTACAAGCACAATTTCTCCAATGGGTGAGCACTCTAAACACAAGTGTAGGTGGCTAAGAAACAAAGCTTTATTTTACATCATTCCTGATGCAT
Organism: Xenopus tropicalis; assembly: GCF_000004195.4. Lineage (NCBI taxonomy): Eukaryota > Metazoa > Chordata > Amphibia > Anura > Pipidae > Xenopus > Xenopus tropicalis. The sequence continues at coordinate 33,533,942 of NC_030684.2, read as the reverse complement.
TTTGTGTTTTTCAACACGTAGTCATGGGCATATTATCAAACACATAATCACAAAATGTAAAATACCAACGTATCTGACATCACAACCTATCACCGCCCTCTACATAGTTAACTCTTACTTATCTGATTAAAAACAACTGCAAATTCTACTTAATTTCTTCTTAGTTAAATAATCAGTTTTAATTACATTAGTCTAGTCTCTAAATTACACTTTTCGTTATCAATTCAAAAAAATTGTAATTTAGTAAAATAATAAGTTAACAAATACATGTAAATATATTTATTCATTCAATAAATTAATTCAAAATATCTAATCCTATTGAGACTTTCAAAAGCCTACTATAAATGCATTAAAATTTATCTTAATAACGCATTTCATTAAATCTACTCTAAACCATAGTTGTATCCTGATTGCAGCAGTATCTAAAACATTGGAAACATTGAAACTAGTGCTTAATTTGCAACAGAAGCTCTACATCCTTGTTAATCCTATAGAACTCAATACACATGTTACTAAAGTATCGCTTAGGTGTTACCTTTACAGAGTATCTCCTGGTTAATAATGCCACTGCTGCTTTTGTTTTACAGCTACCAATGTTTAATCACTTTTTTCATGGACTACCAGATTACAGAGTATAAATTAACAATGACACTATTACTTTTATTTCTGCCTAACCTTATATTTATTCACTTTAATCTTGGGCTACAAGTTCATTTATTTTATAGTAAAATTAAATATATATTTTGTAACAATCTCTAAATAAAGCAACTCACATCTCATTTAACTTTTATGTCCCATCACATCCCATTTAACATTTAGGCCTATGACAACATGTTGAAAAACACGGAACATGTCAGGATGGATGTGAAATAAAGCTTTGTTTCTTATCCACCTCCACCTGTGTTTGGAGTGTGCACCCATCAGAGAAATTGAGCTTGTGACTGCTGGCTCACCCCTTGCTATGGATCTGGGGCGCTGCACCCAGACCATTGGATCAGTGGGGTGATTGTCCATTAAAAACTTTGATTTATGAGATTTTTTAAGAAGAACCTGTTGTGAAAATAAATCTTCCCTGAGTGAACGGTTTGGGGCAAGGCACCTGGACCAATTTTGTGAAGGGGTAAGCAAATGCTGATTGAGACTGGCTGTTTTAAATTTGGTTTATTTCGCTGAGTGGCTAAGAGCAGATGTAAAATAACTGTAGTTGGTATTCTAAAGGCATGTCTCAAAATGATTAAATAGAAAAAGATGTGTTCAGTATAATATGCCACTTTTGACCAAGCTTTGGTTTTATTGAGGAAGTGTGGTAAGGGTACTATAACGGTTTATGCTATGTAGAAGTAGCATTTAGGCTTTTGCCGGTGCATTCTGAGAGTTTTAGTTTGTTAGGTTTCCAATTCCAAGGTAAATTCTATTTTGATTGCTGTTTACCTATGGCATGTGTTTTGTCTTGCTCTTATTTTGAGTCATTTACAGCATTTCTTGAGTGGACTTTTATTTGTTGGTCCTTTTGGTTCGCAATTTTTTTGTTGTGTACATTATGTGCCATTTGTAAATTCATGGGGTCCCATATTGTAAGGAGAAAACTGTTTTCCGGTGACCAAGTTGTAATTTTTGGGTATAACCAAAGGTTCTGAGGCCATGAAATGTAGATTGCCAGAGAAAGAGTTAACCTTAACAAAAGAGAAGGTAACATTGAAGGGACTTCAGTCGTTGCTGGGTATGTTGGCATTTGCAGCATGGATAATGCCTATGGGAATAATCTTTTCTAGGAGATTATCAGCATTGACTGCAGGTATGAAATCTCCTTCCTGTCACATATGGTTGTCCAAAGAAGCACTGGATAATTTACTGGTTTGGCATCAATTTTTACAGGTTTATAATGGTAGATCAGTTTGGCAGCAAGACTTTATAACTGCTTCTGATTTGCAGATATATACCAACTCAGGATTGGAAGGTTTTGGTGCATACTGGAATGGTCATTGGTGTGTGGGAAGTTGGCCGGAAACGTGGAAGGAGAATGGCTTGAAAAGGAATATAGTTCTGCTGAAGTTGGTTCCTCTGGTGGTGACTACAGTAGTATGGGGTAAACAATTTGCAAGTAAGCATTTAAGTGTGATAATGTGAGTGTGGTTTGGTCTGTAAATAATTTGTGTTCAAAGTCTATGGACTTCTTAGGCATTTGGTTCTCTATTTTTTGGTGAATAGTATTTGGGTTAAGAGCAAGGCATATACCAGGTGTAACAAATCAAATTGCCAATTCTCTTTCTCACTTTCGATTTCAGAGATTTCAGGAGCTGGCTCGTCCAATTTGACGCGACTTTTTTGACATGCAACAAATTTTTCACAGAAGTTTTGGGAAACAATTCGCCAATGGCGAAATGCAGAAATCCATGCCTGGCGAAAAAATTCGCTCATCAGTACTGAAGAATTCTATTTCAGAATCTATATGGTGCTATGTATGGAGCTGGAACAAATGGTGCAGGTTCTTAGCAAGTTAAAGATACATATTGAGTTGCCTCAATAACATCTTTGTACTTCACTGCCTCAATAACATGTGGCTATACGTTTTGTTTTGTCATTATTCAATGACCATTCAATGATCTGGGTCAAGCATTACTAGAACATTAGCAGGTATTCTGTTTTTTATGAAGCTAGCAGGTGAAAGCCTTTAAATCGTTATTTTACAGTGCAGCAGATTGTAAAAGGTCATAAAAAATGTATAAACCGGATTCTAGGAGACCTCCTTCACAATTGTTCATTTCTATAATTTCATTTTTATCGGATGTTTGCTTTGCAAAATACAATGACTTTTTTTATTTGGCATTTTTTGTAGAACTGGTAGAGCGTCAAAAATCTGCATCAAATTTGCAAGTGGATGACATTAAGCTATCTGAGGATAGAGTGCGCATTTTTATTAGAAGGTCGGAAAACTGATCAGCAAGGTGGAAGTTGTGTAGTTTGGCTCAGGGATTTAGCAGACTCCTGTATTTGTCTAGTCAGCATTATAAGAGAATTTTTGGCAATATGGCCTAAAGGTAATATTTCATTTCTGGTTCAATTGGATTCTACCCTGTTGTCTAGATTTCAGTTTAATAGAGTATTAAGGCTTAGTACTGTGAAATGTGGATTGAGCAATGCATATATAACACCACACTAATTTCAAATAGGAGCAGCAACTGAGGCAGCAATTTTTGGACTGGGGGAGTCAATCATTACAATGCTGGAGAGGTGGATTTCAGGAAGATTTAAATTGTGTGGACATCCACATTTATCAGTACCGAAAGCTTTCTGATTTAGTACTTATTTGTTTCAGTGTTTGCCAAGATGACTATATGGATTGCTGATCATCCATTTGTATTCGGGGCAGAGGACAGAGCAAAAAGACGACCATATACATCCAATCTATTAGACCCTCGCAAGTTTCAGGTTTTTTGGTTGGGAAATAAAGGCATGAAATGGGTTAATTTGTTGTCAGCTATGTGGGCGGCAAGGGCAACGTTTCTTAATCCGGATATAATTATAGTTCATTTAGGAGGAAACAACATTGGCAAGGTTAGAACATTGGAGCTGATTAATTTTATGAAACGGGATTTGAAACAGCTAAGGTTGAGTTTTCATAATGTAGTGATTGTCTTTTCTGAAATTGTTCAAAGGCTTGTTTGGGTTAAGTCTCCACATTTCACACCTTTGGAAAGAGTCAGAAAAAAATATTAATAGAGCGTTAAGTTCCTGCCTCTTCTAGGTGGATTTTCTTTTCTGCATACAGAGTTAGAGGGCAGTTGTGAAGGTTTGTATAGTGAAGACTGGGGTTATCTTTCCAGTACAGGTATTGGACCTGTTATCCAGAATGCTCGGGACCTGGGGCTTTCCGGATATGGGATCTTTCCGTAATTTGGATCTCCATACCTTAAGTTTTCTAAAAAATTATTTAAACATGAATTAAACCTAATAAGATTGCTTTACCTCCAAAAAGCATTAATTATATCTTAGTTGGGATCAAGTACAAGGTAATGTTTTATTATTACAGCTAAAAAGGAAATCATTTTTAAAAATTATAATCATAATATAATGGAGTCTATGGGAGATGGCCTTTCCGTAATTTGGAACTTTCTGGATAATGAGTTTCCGGACAACAGATCCCATACGTTGTACAGGCTTGGACATTTTGAACAATGCTATCCAAAATATGGTTGAGAGAGTTGTTTTGTTGATGGGGGGTGGCATCGTTGCTGACTGCTTCCAGCTAGGATGGCAGTGGGGCAAATATCATCCAATAGGATGGATAGTTCTTGTTTGTAATGCTGACTCCTACGCTTTATGGTAAGTGGATACGTAAAGTGTTAATTGTGGTGAACCAACTGTGGTATGTTATTTTATGTTAGCCCCTAAATAAAGACAGCAGCCTTTCCACCATATTTTGTTTTGGTCTGTTTCATTTTGAGTGTGTATGGTGGTTTAGGAGTGCCTCCTACAATTCCATGACTCTTGCTCTCCTTGTTCACATATCTGAGCACTTACTGTGCACCTAATTATTTACTGCATGTTTAACTTTTTTGGAAACAATGTTGTATTGCCAAGTATTTTTGACAGCATGTATAAACACATACTAACAGACCATAGGGATCATTTATGAGCAAACAGGCAGTGTGCAAAGTAAAAAAATGAGCACATGCTGCCATTATTTAAAATAACAGATATTACCACTTCATCTTCCCCATACTTCTTCACACAGAATGACCCTTGTTCACCTTGTATTTAAGAGCACATATTTAAGCACTTACTGTCTACCTGATTAATTGTTGCATTTCTAACTTTTTTGGTTGTACTGCCAAGCATTGCTTTACAGCACCCTTTTAAATGTGCACAGATGCTTATAGAAGTCAGGACTCATTTATAAGCAAGAAGGCAGTGTGAAAAGTCAAATAATTAGTACAATCTGACATTTTTTTTAAATAACTTGCTTTTTTCCTTACTTCTTTACAAAGAATGAACCCTGTTCCCAGAATACTCAAGAGTACATATCTGAGCACTTATTGTGTACCTAATTATTTGTTGCATTACACAGTGTTTACAAAACAACCTTCCATTGGGCGATTTGGGGGTTTGTTTCTACACATGCACAACTAAAAGTGCACATTTTTGCTATATACTTTTGTGTAAAGGTTTGCTGTTATAAGTTGAGAACAAGCAACATTTTTTTAGTAACACAGATGACTACAAACCTGATCCCTGCTACACATTTAAAAATGAAGATCCAGGGATTGTAATAATGTGAGGAAAGAGGAAATACTATCCTCTATTGAAATGTGTGGCATCTTGGATGCTATTACCCAAAATGTCTGGGATCTCTTTTTTTTTTTTTTCCTTCTATGCACCAAAGAAAAACCCTGCTTGGTTTAAGATTGCAACCTGTTGGCATCCCAATCAATATGTCAACATAGGATATGTAGGAGAAACACCAATACAGTTATGCAGAGAAGGGAATATAACACCCACCACTTGTCTTAGGTGCTCTATGATACTGAAGTGGGCAGCTGGTCACCCCACTAATGAGCAGCTACAATTACGCTCCTGTGAAAAAATGTTGAAGAAACTAAAAGGATTAATAATGATCATAGTTCCATAAATGCTGCATTAGAATTTGGGTCTAGAGACTTACCAGTACTTAAACATTTTTTTTCTGCTCTACCGTGCTTTACCAATTTTGAAATATATAAAAATTGACCATGTTACCTCATTGATTTGTAGGGGGCACTAAAGATAAACTTTTGTTACAAATCGAGGCCTATTACGTAGACTCAAGATTTTGGCACTGCAATGAAATGTTTACATTATCCAGGATTTTAAAATGATGGAGGTTTGTGTCCTGTAAACAGAGTCTACAGTATCTGATGAGTTTTCAGTAATCTTCTCTTTTCTTTTCATGATTTCCTTTTCCTGCCTCTCCGTCCTTTCCTGCCTTGTTTACCAGTTTCCTATATCTAGTTATAATTTATATATATACCATGTTGCTAAAAGACTCAAATGCTGTGCTCTTATAGTTCACATAAGTTATGGTAGTTTACAGGTTGCTGTGCTTTGAATAAAGTAGAAAGACTGGCCAGTGTGGATTTAAAAATGAGCTAACAGTGGTCCTTGTAGATTTGGGGAAAGTGTGATATAGACTAAATCCAGAAATCTTGAAAAAGAATAAGAGAGGATTTTTGCTTGACTGGATTTATATATTGCACAACTCAGTAAGAGCCATGATCAGCATGGAAGTGTGATGTATTCTCACTGTTTATGGACAAGGGTGTTGCAGAAGTCTGTCTCTCTTGAAAGTTCTTTAATTAACTTGATTCCTATTTCCTGCATATGAGTGTAAAGAGGATTAGGACAGGGGGGCATATTTTGGTTGCAACATTCTCGGGAATTTGGACTGCAAGTCCATGGCCTTTGATGACATATCAGAGGCAAATGATTGTACTAAATGGCTTGATGTAGATTTAACTGGTGGACGTGGGGTTTTTTTTTGTTTTATCTCCTAACAACAGCCGCAGTAGCAGTTGCTGACTTACTTAAGAGTGAGTGAATTAACAGTCAATATTTGCCTGTGACTGGCCAGCTTTAGTTGGAAAAAGACCAATCACACAAAGGCAGCATGCAATACATGTTCCTAGCTCTTTGGTGTGTCTGCAGCTAATAATCTCCCAATTAAATTAGCAGGATATACCTATCGTGCCCATGTGATACTAACATCAGTATACAGGTATCAGTATCCAGTAACCCATTATCCAGAAAGTTCTGAATTACGGGAAGGCCATCTCCCATAGACTCCATTTTTATCAAATAATTCTAATTTTTAAAAATTATTTCCTTTTTCACTGTAATAATAAAACAGAACTTTGTACTTGATCTCAACTAAGATATAATTAATCCTTATTGGAGGCAAAACAAGACAATTGGATTTATTTAATATTTAAATTATTTTTAGCAGACTTAAGTTATGGAGATCCAAATTACGGAAAGATCCTTTTTTTTGGAAAACCCCAGTTCCCGAGCATTCTGGATAACAGGTCCCATACCTGTACTTGCTATTTTTGTCTTTCAGTTAACAATTTTTTTTACGCTTCACTTACAAGTGCACTTTGAGGCTAATACTAATACTTTGAAGACTAATACTTTGATAGAATTGTCTTCCTACATTTAATAATAATATTTAAAGGGGAAATATTGCAAAAATAAAAATGTAATATAAGCTTAATCTCACTTAATTTTTAAATGTAATAAATGTTCTAAATATAATTCATTAACAATTCTGTACTGTTTCTAAATAATCAAGTTACTCTTCACTATACCGCATTCACTCTTCATGCAGGAGCTGGGAAATTTTGATCGACGATAAGGTCTAATACAGAGTTTGGGTTGTGCTGCTTTTGCCTAGAATATGTATTAGAGCTCACTGTTCAAAATCATCAGAAATCTTGTCTCTCTCCATTCTTGAATCAGTTATTTGAGTTGGTTATAATGCATCTCCTAGGAAAGGAATTGGCTCTAACTGTTGATCAAAATATGACTTCTGACCCCTGGAGAGACAGATGCTGAGAGGTAGATAGTGAAGAAAAATTTAATTATTCCAGAAACTATATATCATTTTCAGTTGATTATATTGTGGAAGATTTTTTTTCCATGAGATGAAGCATATATTACATTTTCATTTTCATGATAGTTCCCCTTTCAATAGTGGGTAGGTGGGACAAAAGGGAGTAGAGGGTATGATTTGTCTACCAAAGCAGAAAAATTATTTGAATGATATCCACATGAACCTGCATTGCATTTTAATGAAGAGGGGGAGCTGCCGCTGAATTCTTTAATTCATTATATCTTTGTGAAAATGAAGTTATTAGGTTTTCAAAGATACTATTAACTTAATTTATATTTATAGAGACCCACTAATAAGGATGCAGTATTCTTCTGTATGGTAATGTTCAGCTACAGGTCTAGCAAAAAAAAAGGCATTGTGCACTGTTCTCTTCTGCTTCTCCATCTTGTCTGCTTAACAGTGAAAGGTTTAAACATCTTGTTTCCTCAGCTATTCACAAAAAACAATTTGTCTTTCTTAGTACAGTATTAATATTATTCATCCCAAGTTTACACACTTTTGTCAGAAGCACAAAACAGCTGCCATGGGACAAATTATAGTCTGACAAATATAGAACAGTCATTCAATGACCAGATTCTGTTATTGTAGTCTCTTGATCTAGTTATCTGGACCGACAACAATGTTATAGTGCTAAAATAGTAATATAAAAGTATTGCTTTTTGCAACTAATTTATTACTAATATTCTTGCCAAGCCCCAAACTTACAAGAAATGAGTTAATCTTACCTGAACCTTGGTATTTGGTAAAGGTACAGAATCTTCTGGCACAGAGTATATCAAAAGCTGAAGCCACATCCCTAATCAATCATCAATGTAATATCAATCATAATCAAACAGATACTGCTGGCAAATAAACTAAAAATATACAGGCAGTTATAAGCCATACTGTGTGCAATAAAGGCTGCCATTTGCTTACATCACCTGTAACCCCCCTATCCCAGACCATTTAGCCATTCTACACAACTCAAAAACAAAAGAAATGGGCAAAAGATGGGTCTAGTTAACACAAAGGGTCTATGCATGGAGCTCATTACCCCTCCACTATTTTCCCACATTAACAGGGCAGCTATGGGCATACTCCAATCAGTGTCGGACTCGGAACTTATGGGCCCACCAGAAAACCCTAGACCATAGGCTCACTCTCCAAACTATTTTTCCTCCTTTCCTTGCCCAACCACTTTATTCTCCTATTCTCTTTTATTTACATGCTAGCATCTATTCTTCTATTTATTTCTCCTTTTTGTTCCCATTCAGAAATAGGGAATGACCATGAAGCAGGCCAAATGCTCAGGAGCAGGAGGGTCCACTGACACCTGGGCCCACCGGGAGTTTTCCTGGTATCCTGGTCGGAAAGTCCAACACGGACTCCAATAAGGGGCCCTGTGGCAGAGGAGGGACCCCATTCTACTTGCTGGTCTAGGGAACCCAGATAACTTTTGGGCTAATAATTGGGAGCTCCTCAGAGGAAAGGACCTGCTAAAACATAGTAGTATGGGGGCCCTTCATTACTAATGACAGCCCTGTGTGTGCATCCTGCACTCCACTCCACTAACGCTGTAACCTAATCTGCGTGCCTGTAGGAACATCTACATCTATAAATATTAAATATTATTAAATCAACTGAAACAATAAAGAGGAAAAGAAGAGGGAATGAACAGTAGCAAACGTTAACAAAATCAAATGAAAACATGTCACAACAATGCTGTGAATTGCAACATGAAACAAACATTTGTTGTTGAGACTAATCAAAACAAGTCATTTCCTGAACGACAGAACAGCAACTTTTGATCTTATATTAGAATAACTTCTTTAGCACAGCATCAACAAATACATGAAAATAACAACTCACTTAAAAGCCCTGAAAAGGTGTTGCTTACTTAACCCATATAAAGCTTGCAATTGCACAGTAACTATTACTAGAACAGTTTGTAAACAACACCACATAAAGATAGAACATATAGGATTGTATATTCTGGCACTATTAAATAAAACAGGTGCTACACTGATACAAGGTTACAACATTGCATGTTACTTTGTACATAACAAACACAAGAATAAGATACTATAAAAGTACTCTCCCAAAGTAATAAAGGCCCTACCCAAAACACGGTATACAATGGCGTACTAGCAATGGTAAAGTGCTGCAATCTGCACAAATTGCAAAGTTTCGGCCTACAATGCATAATGTTACCCCTGGAATGTAAACATTATGAACATTTACATGTTGGCTTGGTAGCAATTTAAAGAACAGCCCTGTATTTGTCCCTGGTCTTGTTTCAGAATGCTTACCTACATATTAGGGATGCAGCGAACCCAGTTTTTTGGGTTTGGCTGAACCCCCAAATTCCCCAAAGGGATTCGGCCCAATAGCGAACCAAATCCAAATTAGTATATGCTAATTAGGATTTGTAAGGGTTAAATGTGGGTGCATGCTGTGCGCACGGTGAAAAATTTGACACTTTAGTGTTTATGCAGCGAAATTAAACCTTTCCAAATTCTAATTAGCATATGCTATTTAGGATTAGGATTCGGTTCAGCCAGGACCGTGGATTTGGCTGAATCCGAACCCTGCCAAAAAAGGCTGAATCCTGGCCAAATACCGAACTGAATCCTGGATTCGGTGTATCTCTACTACCAGGGCCGGAACTAGGGGTAGGCAGAAGAGGCACCTGCCTAGGGCACAACAGTGATGGGGTGCTAGGTAGGTACCTCTGTTGCCATTGCCAGTCCAGGATCCCTGCACGGCATCTCCCTCCTCTATGGCACCGGGCCGACTTGGCCCACCTCTGCCTACTACATATATGCCCTACTGCTCTTCTTAGCTCATTTAAAGTAGAAGAAGGGTACAATTACTGGGGGGGGGGGTGCCAGAATGTTAGGCAGTTCCATCTGTCTTCGTTCTTCCAAATCCCAGGGCTGGCACATGTGCAGTAGGGTGGAAAATGGCGACTTTCTTGTTAAGTGGCGTAAAGACAGAAGAAGAAAAAGTATCGCCCCCTCGCAGGTACCCCGGGCTGGTGCAGTTTTCTCCTAGCAGGAGCACCAACCTGGGGTATAAGGTAAGTGATTAAAATCACTGAGTGGCCTAACATTTTGGCACCCCCAGCGATTTTACCTTTCTTTCTCCTTTAAAAGTGCAGTTCCCTCATAACCATGAAGCAGTCATGAGGATAAGACATATTCAAAATACTTCACAAAACAGTATGTTCCGACACAGCTGAGGTCTGTTTACTATTCACAATTAATATATTCATTGTAATTCTAAAAACACATTATTATGTTCTATATGCTTACATTGCAAATTTACGAAAGTTGCATGAATATTAGATATATATATATACATTTACCACACACTGCCAAATTAAAACATCTGGAAAGAGAGACACCAAGACATTAACTAGTAGAAAACAGACGAATACGTAAATGAGGCAAAACCTAGTAAATCTAACTTTAGACATTTATAAATTAGTACATTTAATGCCAAATTTGAACTTGCCTATCATGGCACACAAATATTTAATGCCAAATACGAACTCACTCATGTTCTATTCATTCCTATGGGATTTTTAGAAGTGTATATATCAATGGGTGAAAGTTAGAACTCACCATTAGATAAATATGCTTCTAAAAATGAACAGAACGTGGGTGAGTTTGTATGTATTAAGTTTACATTTTGATCAATCTGCCCCTAACCATTGCTTAACTATAATTTACCCTTTCCAAGTATGTAATTGTGTAACACAAATGCAGACAGTGTTAATGCATTCACCTTGTTTTCACTTAACTCATTGATGGCATTTATGCTTTCTGAATGAGTTTCAAAAGCATAGTCAATTAAACACTGAAAGGAAAGAGGCTCTGGAAGATTAAGTACTGCTCTTAACACATGCAAACAAACAACAGTAACTTGCTAGTCGGCAATAAGGACCATCACACAAATGGTACACTATACTACACTATATTTAGTATAGACAGTCCCTATCGGTTTCTCTCTTACTTTTACTTTCCCCACTTCAAATGTTTTAACTAAAGGGCAAGTCTGCACAATCTGGCTAGACAATAAACAAATCTGCCTTATACTCAGGGCACAAAACAACTAACACTTTCCATTTTATAAAATGTGCATTAAACATTCAAAACCAAGCTTGTTGCTCATTCGATTCCAATCATATTCACAACCAATTAGGCATTTATTATTACCCCAACCATAAAGTAGTTGCAGCAATAAACAATGTCTTGCAATTTCATATGACACAAAAATTTCCCATTATCTACAAGCCCAGTCGGCCTCTGTATAAGTAAATGAATTCCATATTCCATAGCAGGGCAACTAAAAGTAGCAAAGTGTACTGAATAGCTATGAAAGAAATACCCTTAAAATGTCACTTTTATTAAATCGCATTTATTGCCACAGAAATAGATTCACATTATCACATTAATTTCTACAGAAACTAAAAAGACAAAAGAAAACATCGCTTCTTTTATATAATGAAACAGGGCGGCACAACTCATAACCAACTCCCTTCAGTTTTACACCTGGGCTAACTTTACTTTTTGTTCAAGGACAGTTTTCATACTTTACCTACAGTATTCCTTCTTTTAATTATTCAGCACTAATAACTCCTCAGAAAGTATCAGAGAGAGCAATGAAATGCCCATTTTACAGATCTTTTGGCTATGACTTTGGCTCAATATCTGTCACCCTGTTTCTCTAATAATAGTATCTTTGGGTTCCAGTCTACCCCACTCTTCAGTTTGTACATATTTCCATAACAGTTAATTATTGCAGCGATTATTACCATGACCTATCATTGCCCCTGTGGCCCTGGGACACCTATGTGCAGGTATTACACCTAACTTTACTTTTTGCGCTGTTTTTTCTAGGGCAGTTTTTTATACTTTACCTATTTCTTCTTATAATTATTCGGCACTAATTACTCCTCAGAAAGTATCAGAGAGCAATCAAAAACCCATTTTACAGTTCTTTTGGCTATGACTTTGGCTCAATATCTGTCACCCCGTTTCTCTAATAATAGTATCTTTGGGCTTCAGTCTACCCCACTCTTCCATTACATAATTGCATAAGAGCTAGTTATTGCAGGGCATTTCTACTAGGGATTATTACTGTGACCTATCATTGTCCCTGTGCCCCCGGGACACCTAACTTTACTTTTTGCGCTGTTCTTTCAAGGGCAGTTTTTTATACTTCTATTTCTTTTTTACCTATTTCTTCTTTTTAGTATTCAGCAGTACTTTCTCTTGAGTAAGTATTACATTGCTATGAAATACCCATTTGACAGATCTTTTGGCTATGACTTTGGCTCAGATTCTGTCACCCCGTTTCTCTAATATTAGTATATTTGGGTTCCAGTCTATTCCACTCAGTTTTTCCATATTTGCCTAAGAGGTAGTTATTACAGGGCGTTCCTACTAGGGATTATTCCATGACCTATGATTGTCCCTGTGCCCCTGGGACACCTCTGTAAGTGCAGATAACCTGCTATTCACTAGAAACTCCTCTTGCCGATAAACTTCACTTTCCCTCCCGGTATAATTGCCAGGCTGTCCCTGCTGTATGTGCCCTGAGGGAACATGATTGTGCCAGCCATACCCAGCCCTCCTCCCCTCTGGCTTTCTCTCCCCGGCCCTCACCCAGAGTGAAGTAGGGCGGCTCGGTGTTGTGCAAGTCGTCCCTTACGGACACACTCCCGGGCGCCTCACTGCGGACGTGCAGGGGAAGGCGGGAATCGGCGGGTCCCGGAGGCGGCGATGAGGCGGCCCCACTCCAGCTCAGGTCCCGCTCCCTCAGAGCCGGCAGCGTGGATACAGTCACCGTCTTGAGCCGGCATCCCGGGGAGGAAGAGCAGCGAACTGTCACCGGGAGAGGAAGGAAAAGGCCCAAAGAGAAAATAAAGGAGTATGAAGGGAACATGCCGAGCAGGGCTGAACCCCGCCCGGGGGTACCACTCCAAGCCTCTAGCTGCGCTCAAAGCTTCAGGCGGCGGCGGCGGCGAACGGCAAAGCTTGAGGAGAGCCGCTAACTATCCGCGCACGACCCCTTGCAGGGACACGCCCCCTTAGCGCCGGGTCTCTCAGCAACGGCCAATCGCTATTAACTTTATCCTCTCTCGTATCCGCCCCCTTAACTTCAAGTTCCCCGTGTATAGCCAGTCGGGTAAGCGCTAGTATCTCAGCGCCCGTCCCTTTAACTATGTGTTTCCCCGCAACAGCCAATCAGCAAGCGCCTCATCCTTTCTCCTAGGTACCAGTTTAATAGTATGTCGCTAGGCAACGGCGAATTGCAGACTTTCTCTTGTGGATCGCAATTAACTGTTCTGTTCCTGCGGTGTCTTATAAAAGCAGCACATCGTTCCCTCACTATAGAGTGGGTCCCACAAGCCATAATGGGTAAAGCATTCAGCACTGGGAGGTACTAGAACCAAAGGGCTGCCTATGAATGAGGTCTCTGTAAGTGTTTTTACTTGTTTATCAGTTTGGTGCCAGAAGTAACTGGAGTTCAAACTCTGCACACACAGGACTCCTTAACAGAAATAAAGCAGCTGTCAAATTACATCTTCACTACTCTATTACAGATCAATATGAGCTGAAAATACCAGTAAACACCTCTCTGCAGTGTGCAGGCTCAATAACCATGGGGAATACAATGATCTAAAATAGGATTAAAGGAAAACTATACCCCCAAACAATGTAGGTCTCTCTCTCTCTCTATATATAAATATGAGCTTGTATAAACCAGCTCATATGTAAAACCCTGCTTCATCTAAAGAAACCATTTTTATAAAATATACTTTTTTAGTAGTATGTGCCATTGGGTAATCCTAAATAGAAAATTGTAATTTTAAGAATTAAAGGCCGCCCCCTGGGATCATAGGATTCACAGTGCAAACAAACAAACCAAGGCACACATACCTGCTAGGCCCCATCAGCCAATGAATGGGCAGAGTTCTCTCTTTTGGTTCCACACTTCCTCCTGATAGAGAGCCATTATTTCTGATCATGTGATCCCTGTGGGAGCCCACGGCCCATGATTAAATGGTGGATCAAGGGAAAGGATGATATATATATATATATTGATCAAGGGCAATATATACTGATATATATTCCAGTCTGGTGAGATTCTTTAATAGGTCACTTAAAGGGGAACTGTCACCCTAAGACCTAACTCCAAATTATTTTCTATATTGTTGGTTAAGCAAAATAAACTTTACTTACGCTATATAAATAATATAAATCTTGTTTCCTTCCGTCTTGGAATTACACAATCAAAGCAAGCAGGCAGGCACCATTTTGTGGGCACTGTTATGAAGACAAACTTTGTATCACCCCAAAATCTTGTTTATGTGACTGACTGGGGGACCTGATGCCCAGGCCCATGCACTGGCTACACAGTTAGATGAGGAGGAGGAAGGGGAAAGTGAGATCTGCAGTGACATCTAGGAAGTGCTGAACGGAAAGCTAAACTTATTGTCTGCCCCGCCTCTATGCTTAAGGCATAGAGGCGGGGCAAGCAATATATGATTGACAGCTGGGATTTTTAAATGCCTTTATAATGGGTTTGGATGTGTTAATATAAAAATGAATTTGGGTTTTATGTTTAATTTGAAAAGGACTTTTATTGTACAACTTTTTATGTCTGGGTGACAGGTCCACTTTAACATAATATAAACTATCTGTTGATTAAGTATTCATTCTGGGGGTATAGTTTTCCTTTAAAATTGATCAGGCACTGACGCCATTCATATTAGTTATCAGAAAAAGTATCTTATTGATGCGGTTCATAAAATCTTCTTGGATCTATACTAGCTCTGGCACATGAGTATCTTTGGGGACAGCCATAGTACCTGCTCAGCCTGCTCTATTGAATAGTTTTAGGTTTCACTATCAGGTTGCATCAAAAGGCAATCTTTTTATTAAAGTCACCCGAAGAAATAATTGCAAATCTTTTTCAGTTGGGTAAAATAAACTTTAGTTGCACTATATAAATAATTTCAATGTTGTTTCTTTTACTCTTGGAATTCACAGCCAGCAGGCAGGTACTATTTTGTAAACACTGGGATGTCCATCTTTGGACAAGGGTCAGAAAATAACCAGCTCCTGTCTCAAGAAACATTTTCTTAACTAGTTTTAATTTTGTAAAATAATTAGCTCTCAAGATAATTACCAGTGAAGGAGCACATCGCTGATGTTTCTCGTGCTAAAGATTTCTCGCGATCCCCCATCTGATCAAAAAAAAAATGCAGGCATGAAGCGCTAGTGTGCATGCTGCTTGATTTGCATATCTTTGATATGATTGGCTGGCATGATTACTACAATGAATGATCAAAATATTTTCTCTCATATCTTTCCATACTGGCCATGATTATCTTGAAATTATGGAATGCTTGGGGCTCACACTTACCACCAGATGTTTCCTTAAATCCAATAGCTCATATTCTCATATCTCAGTACAGGTATGAGACCCATTATCCAGAATGCTCAGGACCTGGGGTCTTTCTGTAATTCAGATCTCCTACCTTAAGTCTACTAAAAAAATTATTTAAACAGTAATTAAACCCAATAGGACTGTTCTGCCCCCAATAAGGGGTAATTATATCTTAGTTGGGATCAAGTACAGGTACTGTTTTATTATTACAGAGAAAAGGGAATCATTTAACCATTAAATAAACCCAATAGGGCTGTTCTGCCCCCAATAAGGGGTAATTATATCTTAGTTGGGATCAAGTACAGGTACTGTTTTATTATTACAGAGAAAAGGGAATCATTTAACCATTAAATAAACCCAATAGGGCTGTTCTGCCCCCAATAAGGGGTAATTATATCTTAGTTGGGATCAAGTACAAGGTACAGTTTTATTATTACAGAGAAAAAGGAAATAATTTTGAAAAATGTGAATTATTTGATTACAATGGAGTTTATGGGAGATGGGTTTTCCGTAATTCGTAACTTTCTGGATAATGGGTTTCCGGATAAGTGGTCTGATACCCATATTACCTTTTCTAACACCTCTGTTTACTTTTTAAGGCAGAATAAGTTGATTCAGTGCACTTTTTGTTACTTCAGCTATTCCATTAAAAAAAATAATTGTTCTTTTACTTGTCTTTATTAACTACTTAGCTGTAATGGTTTAGTAATGTAAAAAAAATGGGCTTAGAATACATGACCCCAGTGATAAAAAGTTTTATTTTATAGATACAGCAGGTTTAAATAGTGCATAATGGCTTATCATATGCAACATGTACATGAACACAATTTGTTACAGAGTGTCATGTTTCAATTTAGGAGCAAAATGCACCACTACAAACACCAGTGGAGAAAATGCCAATACTGCTCCTAACACCATGTGTAGGGAGTCATTGGGGTTCATTTATAAACACTGGACAGATTTCCACTTGGGCAGTAACCCATAGCAACACAGATCAGTGATTAGCTTTTTTCAGCCAGCTGCAAGTTGAACAACGAAATCAGTCATCTAATTGGTTTCTATGGGATACTGCTCAGGTGCAAATCTGCTGTTTATAAATGACCCCCACTGATTTTAATGGCAAGAGTTTGTCACGCACTTGCAGTTTCTAGCTGAAATGTGGGGAGGTGCTTACCTTTAGGCTGATGGCAGACAAGGCGTAGGGCGGATATTTGCGGCAAACAGAAAAGCGCTTGCTGAAAATACCACCCTACGCCTCCTACATGTGCCTGCACCCGAATGTATGGAATACACACGGGTGCAGGCACATGTAGCCGAATTATGCATAAAAACGCGAGACTTTGCATTCTCTCACGTTTTTATGTGTATTTCGGCTACACGTGCCTGCACCCGAGCATATTCTATTCATTCAGGTGCAGGCACGTGTAGGAGGCGTAGGGCGGAATTTTCAGCAAGTGCTTTTCCACTTACCGAAAATATCCACCCTACGCCTCGTCTGGCATTAGCCTTAAGGTCAATGGCTGCCTATATACTCTGTATGAAGCGGTACTGGTGTATTTAACGCAGGTGTGACATTTGCCAAAAATATTGCCACAACTGATAGAATTTCAGCCATGAGGCATGACAATCGCTAAGTGAAAGTTAAAATACAGGCAAATGACTGGGGAAACATTACAACATTCAAGCACAAAATTGAGTCATTTAAAATTAAAATCTACCACACTACTGTTACTATCCCAGTGACATTTTGAAATTGCCATGGCTTGCACTTCACATGTAGAAACCCCCAGCTGCCTACACTGTAACACAAATGGGCATGCAGTTTACAGGATTTAAACATAATCACGCTGCGACTGCTCCTGGCTTCCTTTTTGTATGTTGTTGTGCATTATTATAAATAACCAGTGTAATGATGAGCAAATTTTTTTGCCAGGATTCAAAGCAAAATTCTACATTTCGCCATCAACAAAAAAGTCACAGAGACAAAAAAGTCACAGAGACAAAAATGTCGCAGAGACAAAATTGTGCAGAGACTTATTAGTTGCTGCAGAAAAAAATGCTCATTGACTTTAATGCATTTGGAATAAGAAAAAAGTCAAATGGAAAAAATGTCACCCCCCCCCAAAAAAAAATTGTTGCACGCAAAAAAAGACACCTATTGAATTTTTTGGCAAAGTGAAACAGGACAGACTCGCTATTGACAATATTGATATGCATCATTTAATTCTCAGAGCTGGTTGTGGGAAGCAGAAGTATGTGGAGCTCTGTGTCCCCATCCCTTTAAACTATAGCTACTACAGGTATGGGACCTGTTATCCAGAATGCTTGGAGCCTGGGGTTTTCTGGATAAGGGCTTTCTGTGATTTGTAAAAATCATTTAAATATTGAATAAACCCAATAGGCTTGTTTTGTCTCCAATAAGGATTAATTATATCTTAGTTGTGATCAAGTAAAAGGTTCTGTTTTATTATTACAGAGAAAAAGGAGTTTTGGAGCCTATGGGAGATGGCCTTTCCGTAATTCGGAACTTTCTTAACTTACAGGATGCATTTTCCTTGTGATTAGGTGACAGAATTACGTTAAATACTAAAGTGTTGTTTAAGCATCAAATAGAAGTACCATAATTTCACTAATGTTAAACCTTTTTGTAAATTTTTTTTCAGCTCAGTTGTGATTTATTAACAATGAAATTGCTTTCAGAGGTTTATCTAATTTTATTTTCCCTATACATTTTCAAAGATTTAACTGCTAAGGAAACTACCACAATTCCGCCAAAGCTCTTTCCAAGACCAAAATGATGCTCATAATAAGAGACAAATTACCAATATATTTTGACAGCTGCCAGAACTTTTCTAGCCACTTTTTGGCTTAAGACTCACGTTTGGGTGGGTATTTATTTCCTAGTACAGGTATGGGACCCTTTATCTGGAAACCTGTTATCCAGAAAGTTCTGAATTACAGAAAGGCCATCTCCCATAGACCATTATAAGCAAATAATTCTAATAAAAAATGATTTACCTTTTCTCTGTAATTATAAAAAAAAACCTTGTACTTGATCCCAGCTAAGATATGATTAATCCTTATTGGAGGCAAAACAATTCTATTGGGTTAATTTAATATTTAAATGATTTTTAGCAGAATAAAGGTATGGAGATCCAACTTAAAGAAAGATCTCTTATCCAGGTCCAGAGCATTCTACAGGTCCCATACCTGTATTTATATAATGCTGACCCATTATGCACCGACACATCATTCACATCAATATATGCCCCAGTGGAGCTTACATTCTAAGATCCCTACCACATTCACACTCACAATAGGGACAATTTTATCTGCAAACAGTTAACCTGCCTGCCTGTATGTTTTTTGAAGTGTGGGAGGAAACGTGAGTATGGAAGGTTTATATTAGGAGCTATGGAAGGTTTGTATTAGAATCTATGGAAAACATTAGATAATGCTTGCGGGTTATTGGGGATTAGAGGCATACTAACCAACATCATAGTATGCAATGCAAGTGTCAACTAGAGTGGAACACATGTCAGTACTTTTGGAACTCCTGATCTCCTTCTGTATCTGGCAATCTAAAAAGTCTGGATTTAGCAGATGCCAGGAGAACACTACCTGCCTCAGTAAATAATGCCAACAGTAATGTTTAGTGGAATAGGAATAATGGTCTGGGCCTGATTTAAGTTGTTTGGGCCAGGGCCCTGATTTAATTGAAAGCAAGCCTCACTATTATTTACATACTACAACGGTATTAGTATCATTTTTCATAGAAACCAAACTTCTTTCTTGGTTGCGTGTCTGTAAAAAAAATCAATGCAGTTAGGCTTTTTATTATTTAAGATCACCTTTTAATGCACTTGCTAATAATATCATTTTATTACACAGCAAACTGATATGCTGCACTGTATGCTACACTATTTGCCTTTATCATCTAATACCTTACTGTTACATCAGAATTAATGACATTGGGCAGTATTCAGAAGAGAGAGATATACTGCTGTAAAGTATACCATTCCATTTTTCCCTGAGGTATTCTAATAACGTCTTCCTAAGCTTATAGCAGCTCTGCTAAAACACAGTTAGTCAGATAAAGCACTTGGATTGTGCACCAATGCCTGGAGCCTTGGAAATTTATCAGTATTCACATTACAAGCTTAATGTTCTTTCATAGCTAGAAATGTAAAGTCACAGAGTATTACCATAATTGGAAAGGAAATGTAGACTGAAAATGATCTTCCATACATGTATAATGTTCACCTTTTACAATATGTACATATACAGAGGTAAATAAAAGTTGCTCCTCCCTCTATACCTGGAAAGGTGAATTTATTTGGATAGAAAATTAATATTTAGGTGGGTCAAAAATTTTATTTTGTGATCAAAAATATGCATTACTATGCGGGGAGTTAATGAAAGAATTATTGTAATAACCACACGGACTGAAAAAAACAGTTGGTTATACTGCAATGTATGCAATAACAGTGTTGCAGCTGCATGCAAAGGACTAAAGATAAAACAAGGTTAATGACTTGACCTCCTTGTTTAGTGCTGACACAGCTAAGTCCGGACAGAAACGGTCATGGGACATAGAGCCCTGGGCTGCAAAATAACCGAGGCCATGAAAGACAGCCTTAACTTTGCATAGCAGAAAGCATACAAGGCCTTTCTATATAATGAAATGCATTTATCATTTAAAATCTTCATACAGGTAATTATTACCCTCGTTTAGCAACTATTCTGCTATCTATAGATCCTACTTAATACAGCTGCAATTTAGTGTATTTACCTTAACTGTACATTGCAGCTTTCATACAATTAGATGGATCAATGTTTAATTCTAATGCAAGATCAGTCATAAAAAGTCATAGAAAGAACACGGTTATTCCCTAAATTAGAACAAATCCAAGCCATATTGTAAAACAAGCAAATGGGCAGAATACTTTGAACCTCTGCTAAAGAAAAAAGGGTGTCTGCTAATTTCTGAAATAAGGGGCTTTTTTTAACCAAATGCCCATCTTTCATCATAACTCTAATAACCTAGATCAGGGGTGGGCAAACTACGGGCAGCGGGCCACGTCTGGCCCCTTGGTCTGTTTAATCCGACTTCCGCAGGTCTCATCACGCGAGACTTGGAGTCTGGGGACTGACGAGCGGAAATGGCGTAACGCTGGCCTGACCCGGCCCGTGGCTAAGTCAATGTGGCCCCTGAGCGAAAAAGTTTGCCCACCCCTGACCTAGATTTAGGGGCATATTTATTATGCTGTGTAAAATGAAATTTGTCGAGAAAATTATGTAAAAAACTGTGTAAAGTAAATGGACAAGTTCGCCATCTGAATGTTTAAGCAGTTTTTTTTACACGCCGAAGCCTGGTGATGTGTGGCGAATTTTGTTGTGGTTTTTTTATACAGCATAATAAATCTGCCCCTAAGTGTCTCCAACTAGCGGCTTCCAAGCTTTTGATGTATTCCCTAGTGTATAATCACCTGCTGAGATAAGAAGGATCATTTGAGTTGTAGAATGATACCAGAAAATATTTTCATTCTTTTCCATTCTTTTGACAAACTATCCCTTTGGTTAAAACATTTCCTGAGAAGACTGGCACAGCAATTGGCCAATCGTTGATCGCCACATCATAGCCCCACCCCCTGTGACAGTGCCACTCCATCCCGCCCCTGTGATGTAACACCCTGCCCATGACATCATGCCCCGCCTCCCTGCACAGAATTCCTGGGCAGGAGAGATGACAACCCTATTTCAGAAACATAGAGACGAGAGGAGTGGAGGAAGATTAGGCTGAAAAACGCAAAAGCAGGCATTTTTGGGCCAATCTGTGTTCAGCTGATAGACAATCCACTTTCTTACTCAAATTTCCAGTTCCAGAATTAATTTCAGTTCACCAAACAAAACTAACATAAACCCTTGACAGGCAATGTCCAACTAGATTAGTTATAGAGCACAGCGTACACTGGACTCTAACACACAAATGGGTCTTCGATTTGTGGAAGGACCAAGGGGGCAGTGTAGTGCAACTACAACTTACTTATGCCATATGCTAAAAATAATAAAATAAATAAATAATAAAATAAAGGGTGCCAGAGGGTTCTTGCAGCAAACTCAAATAGAACTGATTTATTTTCCAAGGCAATGCAAAGCAGTGTATTAACACTCACAAGGCAAAATAGCACAGTTTGATGATCAAGGTCAATGCAGTAAAGGCAGAACTGAGACAGCTCACTGTGACACCATAAGGAGAAGGCTCAGGGTAGTTTGAGATTCGTTCTTATGGTTTAATACCTCATGTGGTCCGGACTCCATACAGCAGAGTTAGATCAGGAAGATAAGCTAAGCCTGATTGCCTTGTTAGTACTGCGGTCCCTTCAATTAGGCAAGAAGAGCCTAGGGGGGGAGATACTTCCTGCTATCAATCCTGGTTGGAGCACATGCTGTTCTTACTAACTAAATCTATCTCACTTTCCTAGAAAGTGCTATTACATGAAATAACCTGTCACTGACTAAAGCATTGTTCACAGGGTCCCTGCTCCCTGACCAGCACACACTATCTCTGGGTCAATAAGGGAAATATCCCTCCCACAGGGCGTAGGTTAAAAAAAACGGGAATTCCTAAGCTAGAAGAAGTAAGTGCAGAAGTTAACCCCTTGGTTTCCCTCCACATTTGTTTCAAAATGTTACATTCTCACGGAATTCCCCAAAGTGTGAAGCATTCCTTTTACAAACAGGATATGCATGGAACAGTTCCCAACTACAAACTTGATTCAACCTTTTTGTTGCTAGTGTAGGGTTTTTACTATCCGGTTTTTTTTTTACCTAACTGATGACCATGAGCTCAAATCTAAAAATGCAATAGGGCATATCCAATATATCCAATGTATCCAATGTTCACCAAAGTGGTGAGATTTATATATATTGGATGTCTTTCCTTAAATAAACTTATTACACTTTTGCCAAGTCCTGGTGTGTGCAGCTCACTTTCTTGCTTTATATTTTTTTGCTAGCACCCTGGGCATTTGAATTTCAATTGGGTGTGCTCCGTTCGTTCCTGTTATATAAGAGAAGGATACCGCACTCACACGACTTAGTAGAAGAAAATGATGAACATCATGATATATATATATATATATATATATATATATATATATATATATATATATATATATAAATCTCACTTTGGTGAACATTGGTGACATCTACTAAGTCCTGTGAGTGCAGTATCCTTCTCTTGACATGTTTCCTGAATTTTCAATACTGCACCCGGGCATCCAGTGACTTTAAACATGAGTGCCGGCTTCCTCGAGACTATATATATACAACCCCGCCCCTTTAAGGATAGCCTTGCAGCTAAGAAGGTATTTATTTGCTTAATCACTGAATGGTTTCTTTGGAATAGGTCATGCCATATAGAGAGAAAAGCAGGTATGGTCTTTCTCCCCCCAAAGAAAATATATTCTCTTTTTTCGCTAGGTTAGGACTGACGCAAGGACACTGCCTTGACGGGGCGCGTCAGCTTATGCATACTTTGTACAAACCGTGTAACTAAACGTGTCTCTTTTTACTAAAATGCAGACATTTTTCTTCAGTGTGTGCAAAATTGGTTTTAAATTTTCTCTTGAAGCTTTATAATGGAGTGCTGGGGTAATGTGTATAGTATATAATACAAGCCACTCACCTACGTGCACCCAATTAGTTTTGATTGATTAATCGGATAGAGCTGTATTTTTGTATATATTTATATATATATATTGTGAGGGATTAGCATCAAACAGTAGAGGGCAGCAGTATAACATTGGCTTGGAGACAATAACAATAACAACAATAAACAAGTAAAACACCAGGTTCCACATATGGCATGTGATTTATTTAGACAGCAAAGTCATGGGTTGCATTTTCCACATACAGCAAAAAACGTAAACTTTACAAATATAAATCTTGCTTGTCTGAGAACAAACCCAGAAACTGGGTCATCCAACAATACTTGAGTGTGCCCTTTAGTGCTCATTTAGAACACTAAGGGGTCTGGCTGCGCTCTGTATCTAGATAAAAAATCTGACTCTGAGTCCCTGTTCTTGGTACAGTAGCTCATAAACATGCATATACCTCACAACAAAAATATATATATTTATACAGTACATCATACTTTCTAGTTGTACCAGTTTCTGTTGAAAAGTCAGGGATGGGGTTTAGTGGAAAGTGGATGGAGTTTAACCTTTCAAACAGGCATTTAAAAGTAGTTCAGTTGCCAAATGACTTTAAAATAGCAATTTTCTTTTTTGTTTTGCATATTTTATCTTAATCTGCCAGGGTTGTTAATTTTTCATAGAAACATTATTTGCTTCTCCCTTGCTCCAACCCCACCTTTCTCCAATTAATGCAAAGGCCTAACTTAAACTCAGCAGCGGATTTCTAATGGGGGCACCCCGAGGCCGCCCCCATTCTGTGCCCCCCTACCCCACCGCGCGCATGTGCGAAAACCCAAACCCCCCACTCCGCGAGCACGCATTCAGAACGTTAAAACTTAAGGGTTTTTTGGATATCACCCATGTTCTGCATGAACAATTTAATTTTTGAAGGAAAGATGTTTGAAAAAGCATCACCGTAACAATACTGCAACACTCTGCTATTAATTTTATCCTCCTGCTCAGTCACATCTGTTATGCCCTTTTGTATTATGTCCTATACTCTGTATGCAACTAAATAGAATATCTTGTCATTTTCTCAGGGTCTTAAAACTGATAAACATACATACTATTGCCCATATATACAGTACGCACTCCTACTACTCTTGCTCTATGCAATACATAATAAATTTATATTTTTCATATATTAATGTCCTAAGACAGATACTACTCGAAAACAATTGTTCTATTAGATTTGGGGTCTGGCTCCATCTACTGGAATCTACACAAAATTAAAATCTCAGGATAGTGTTTCTTGATGTGCAGATTATTCTTACATTTGACATGTACTCGAAACAGAAAATACACAATTTATTTACAGAGCAGTAACCAGATTAAAAATGGCCAAGAGTTCATTTTCGCTTGTTAAATAAACATGGCAAATATTCTTAGTGTTCCAGAAAGAAATGTTGTCCATGTTGTAAAACATTTTAAACACTATTTATATATTTTGAAACTTATATTGCACTGAGAAAGGTCCCAATGTGAACTGCATATGGTTCAGCTTGACTTTTTGACTTTATATATATTCAACATAGATTGTATGGTAAAATATGAACTTACACACTATCACAGTTACAATAGTAAACTTTTTGTGGCTGCTAGAGAACCAGTTGATTGGAAAAAGGTTAATGTGTATCCATAGCCAGAGCTGCTGTAAAGGAGCGTCAACACATGTGGTTCTCTTCTCTGGGTCCAAAATGGGATAAGCCTGGTGTAACCAGAGAGCGGAGAGAGAAGTAAACAGGCTGCTAGTCTGGCATTTGTTATGTGGTTTCTTGTATAGAGAGGGAAGAATCCTGTATGTAGAGGGGCGATTTTGTAGATCATACTTTATCTGATCTTGTCATACAACACCATGAGAGTTTGTAGAATCCTACAAAATCTGATCTTCGTCGGCTGTAAAGTAAAGTCAGATCCAATCAAGTCGGATAGTGTGTTTTGTTCATGCATCTACATCTGACAGTCAATGCATTTCATTGAGGAAAAGAAGCCTGTTATACACCATCAGATGTAATCTCATCAGATGAAGACGCAACATGCACCGTTCCCTTCTGACAAGTGTGTCATGTTGTATGGCAAATCTTTCATGTAGTTTACAAACCAGATTTTTTGTATTAGTCCCATTATATATTGACCCATGCGACTACATCCAACTTGCGTTTTGTTGATTCAACACCATCCTACAAAATCTCCCGTGGAGTTTAGCCCTAAGGCATAGCTCAAAGCAGCAGGAATTTGTTTTCTGTGTTGGTAATGATGTTGCTTTTCAAAAGTGTCTGACAAGAATGTAAACAAACTGTGTGCTGTTGGACTGTGACATGAAGCAAAATTCTTTTTTTTGGTGTCCATGTCTGTTTTATGTAAAAGAAATCCTGCATGTCTACCAATATAAAATGCTTAATCTCCACAATATATACATATAAAAATAAAGAGAGAAAGAGAAAAAAAAAGAATAGTAAGTTCAGGCAGGATAACTTTGCTTTTCCATAATCAGTATTGCCATGTGCGTTTTATTAAACCTGATGGACATGTGTCTTTTCTCATCCCAAATTTATCTGTGTGAATATATGGCATTATCCTTATTTTATATGACTTTATCAGTGTTCGATATCCTGTGCATGTTACAAAGGTATAGTACATAGTTAACTTGGGTTGAAATAAAGACAAAAGTCCATTAACTTCAGCTCCAACAAATGACCCTCACCACTATTTTAAACTATTAGGTGGGGTAGTTAACACAAAATTCATATAGACAACAAGAACAAGTGCAGTTCTTAATTTGAAAGGGGTGGCCTCTGGTTCTTTAATAATTTCTTGTAAAAAGATCCCTCACGCTCTGTCTACAGTTACATAGTTACATAGGGTTGAAATAATATCAGAGTCCATTAAGTTCGACCTTTCCAAGTAAAACCAGCACACACAACCTATACTTACCTATCTATCCACTCACATACTGTACATAAACTATATATACCAACATCAATACTAACTGTAGATATTAGTATCACAATAGCCTTGGATATTCTGATTGTTCAAGAACTCATCCAGGCCCCTCTTAAAGGCATTAACAGAATCTGCCATTACCACATCTCTAGGAAGGGCATTCCCCAACCTCACTGCCCTCACCGTGAAAAACCCCCTACGCTGCTTCAATGAAAGTTCCATTCCTCTAATCTAAAGGGGAGGCCTCTGGTGCACTAATCATTTTTATGAGAAAAAAGACCATCCTCTATTTGCCTATAATCCCGTCTAATATACTTGTACATTAAGGACTGGAGCCCAAAACTGCACTGCATACTCAAGGTGAGGCCTTACCAGGGACCTATAAAGAAGCAAAATTATGTTTTCATCCCTTGATTCAATGCCTTTTTTTATACAAGACAGCACTTTATTTGCTTTAGTAGCCACAGAATGACACTGCCTGGAATTAGACAACTTACTGTATCCTTCTCAATTAAGGATCCCCCCAACACACTACTATTTAGTGTATAACTTGCATTTATATTATTTCTACCAAAGTGCAAAACTTTGAACTTTTTAACACTGAACCTCATTTTCCAGTTTGCTGCCCAGTTTTCCAATTTTGTCAAATCGCTCTGCAAAGTGGCAGCATCCCGCATGGAACTTATAGTTTTGCACAATTTAGTCAGATGAAAAATGAGAGTTCAGTGTTTCTGCTTT
Organism: Xenopus tropicalis; assembly: GCF_000004195.4. Classification (NCBI taxonomy): domain Eukaryota; kingdom Metazoa; phylum Chordata; class Amphibia; order Anura; family Pipidae; genus Xenopus; species Xenopus tropicalis. Next base: position 33,506,474 of record NC_030684.2, on the reverse strand, counting down.
TTCCCTCATCAACCAAAAATGAAGGTTCCCACCCCTTTTTGCTTAATTTGTTTACTATTTACATATTTAAAAAATAAGTTTGGATTCCTTTTACTCCTAGCTGCAATACCCCTTTCCATCTCTATTTTAGCTTGCCTGATAGCTTTTTTGCTGCTTTATTTGCTTCCTTGTACCTGATGAAAGTTTCTGCTGTCCCAGCTAACTTGAATGCTTTAAAAGCACATTTTTGTTTTAATGAACCTTGACAATAACACCTTTATCCAACCATAAAAGTTTTGCTTTCCAACACCTTTCCTTGCTTACAAGGGGAATATACTGACCTGTATACTTGTTAAGCAACATTTTAATATAAATATATTCCATTCTCTTTCTGTGTTTAACCCTGTGAAAAGCCTTTCCCAGTTGACACATTGCAGAGATGCCCTTATACTGGCAAAATCCCTATTCCCCAAATGCTCACCCACACAAATGTTAGAGATGAGTTCATTATTATTAGATATCACCAGGTCCAAAATAGAGTCATTCCTAGTAGGTTCATGAACTGCCTGAATTAGAAAGTTGTCATTTAGCATATTTACAAACCTACTAGCTTTAGCTGACTTGGCCACCCCATTACTCCAGTCAATGTCCGGATAATTAAATAATAATATTAATAACTTGACCTAGATGTGAGGCCTCCTCCTTTTGCAATAATAGCTGGGCCTCATCCTCCTCTCTTATACGGGGTGGTTTACAGCATACACAAATGATGATTTACTTTGTAACCTTTATCCCTGCTGAAATCTCTACACAAAGGGATTCCATGCCCTCTCTGGTGCTGTTTTTGACCCCCTTAGTATTTCAAAGATAGCTCACACTCAATTACTATACTTAATAAGTTATAATGAAAAAAATATTGTATATATTTTCCTGAGCTACCATAGATTATTCTTGTATTTTTGCTCTCCTCGGGAAGAGTAGCTATACAGGTCCTTTTCAAAAAATTAGCATATTGTGATAAAGTTCATTATTTTCTGTAATGTACTGATAAACATTAGACTTTCATATATTTTAGATTCATTACACACAACTGAAGTAGTTCAAGCCTTTTCTTGTTTTAATATTGATGATTGTGGCATACAGCTCATGAAAACCCAAAATTCCTATCTCAAAAAATTAGCATATCATGAAAAGGTTCTCTAAATGAGCTATTAACCTAATCATCTGAATCAACAAATTAACTCTAAAAACCTGCAAAAGATTCCTGAGGCTTTTAAAAACTCCCAGCCTGGTTCATTACTCAAAACCGCAATCATGGGTAAGACTGCCGACCTGACTGCTGTCCAGAAGGCCATCATTGACACCCTCAAGCAAGAGGGTAAGACACAGAAAGAAATTTCTGAACAAATAGGCTGTTCCCAGAGTGCTGTATCAAGGCACCTCAGTGGGAAGTCTGTGGGAAGGAAAAAGTGTGGCAGAAAATGTTGCACAACGAGAAGAGGTGACTGGGCCCTGAGGAAGATTGTGGAGAAGGACCGATTCCTGACCTTGGGGGACCTGCGGAAGCAGTGGACTGAGTCTGGAGTAGAAACATCCAGAGCCACCGTGTACAGGCGTGTGCAGGAAATGGGCTACAGGTGCCGCATTCCCCAGGTCAAGCCACTTTTGAACCAGAAACAGCGGCAGAAGCGCCTGACCTGGGCTACAGAGAAGCAGCACTGGACTGTTGCTCAGTGGTCCAAAGTATGTCATTCGGAAATCAAGGTGCCAGAGTCTGGAGGAAGACTGGGGAGAGGGAAATGCCAAAATGCCTGAAGTCCAGTGTCAAGTACCCACAGTCAGTGATGGTCTGGGGTGCCATGTCAGCTGCTGGTGTTGGTCCACTGTGTTTTATCAAGGGCAGGGTCAATGCAGCTAGCTATCAGGAGATTTTGGAGCACTTCATGCTTCCATCTGCTGAAAAGCTTTATGGAGATGAAGATTTCATTTTTCAGCACGACCTGGCACCTGCTCACAGTGCCAAAACCACTGGTAAATGGTTTACTGACCATGGTATTACTGTGCTCAATTGGCCTGCCAACTCTCCTGACCTGGACCCCATAGAGAATCTGTGGGATATTGTGAAGAGAAAGTTGAGAGACACAAGACCCAACACTCTGGATGAGCTTAAGGCCGCTATTGAAGCATCCTGGGCCTCCATAACACCTGAGCAGTGCCACAGGCTGATTGCCTCCATGCCACGCCACATTGAAGCAGTCATTTCTGCAAAAGGATTCCCGACCAAGTATTGAGTGCATAACTGAACATAATTATTTGAAGGTTGACTTTTTTTGTATTAAAAACACTTTTTTTTATTGGGCGGATGAAATATGCTAATTTTTTGAGATAGGAATTTTGGGTTTTCATGAGCTGTATGCCACAATCATCAATATTAAAACAAGAAAAGGCTTGAACTACTTCAGTTGTGTGTAATGAATCTAAAATATATGAAAGTCTAATGTTTATCAGTACATTACAGAAAATAATGAACTTTATCTCAATATGCTAATTTTTTGAAAAGGACCTGTATATTATCACCTTGATAAACAGTTCTTATTCAGATGCTCCAATGGCTATAAGCTATACAACATTTGGCCCCTGGCCATTGCTCTTTGCTTGGTCATTAAGCATTCTAGTTGAGATCTTGCCCTCCTGTGGTTCATTATTTCTTGTTCCTGGGACCCCATCTGGTTCCTAGTTCCTGAGTCTCTTCCTTATTCTGTGACCTCTGCCTTGTTCATGTGCTTCAGTCCCCTCCTTATCCTGTTCCTGTGGATTTCCTGGTTTTGGCCTTCGCCCTGTTCCTCGCCCTGTGCTTGCCAGCTGCCTTACCTGACTACTGGTCTGATTACTGGACTCTGTTTCAGCCGGCTGTTTATCACTGTCACTGGCCTGTATATTAGTTTTGTGCTCCTGCGCACCATAAGCTATTGTGTGAACACATTTTGTTTATTAAATTCCACATTCATTTTATCATGGCACTTGCACTCTCCAATAGAAACCAGAGATGAAAAAGCATTTCTTTACATTAATGAGAAAGATATTTGAGAATGGTCATGCAAAAATTTCTCCTAGTGTTAAAAAGGAAAAAAGAATGCTGGTACGTGCCCATCTTGTATACTATACTACCCAACGAAGCCAGATCAGATCAGAGTTTTGTTTGATTTCAGTTCCAAATATGATTTTCTTAATGATGTTCCAACCTCAACAACAAACGTCTAGGAGTACTCATACTCGGCAGAGATTCCGATACCTTCATACCAGACAATTCTTAATTCTTCGCTTGATTCTGTCTGTAAAACTAATTTGGGCAAGCTAAAATATTCTAACTATGATTCTGACTACAGATTACACTAGGCGAAAAAAAAGCATTGATTTTAGTGGTTTTATTGGATTTTGGTGATTTTATTGCATTGCACATTGTTCTTTATTATTTGTTTTTTGTCTTTTATATATCGATTTAGGTACCTCTGTACGCCACATAGTTTGGTAAATCTATGCATATTATATTGGGCATGAAACTGTTCAGTAGACCCCTGGCATTCATATTTAGGATATTTTATGTTAGTACATTATGAAATATGGGGCATTAAATGTGGTAAAATGCAAGCTTTGTGGTGATTTTTTTGAACAAAACAGCTATGTTTACAATAGCTTTGCAGTTTGGTAGTTTGCAGTAGAAAGGCATGTTTAACCATTTTGGTTGTAGCAGAATGTGTACTTTTGTAAAATATTTGGGTTTCTAGGGTCTCCATTCTGTTAAGGGGTCTTATGGCACATAATACACATACCAAGTTCTTATATTGCAGGAGCCAGAGTGTTACCTGTTTTTATTTGGGTGCCTCTGTATGCCACAGTTTGCTAAATCTATGTATATAGGGCATCTGTTTAGCAGACCCCTAGCATTTATATCTAGAATGTTTTACCCTGAAACCTTATGATATGTGGTGCATATAATGGGGTAAATTGCAAGCTTTGAGACAATTTTCAGAAATGACATAAAATCACTACATTTAGCTTAGCTTTGTGGTTTGGTACTTTGCCATACAAAGACATATTTACCCGTTTTAGATTCGGCAGAATATGTATTTTTCTGGGGGTCAACTTAATTATTTGCCAGTTTTACCACACATAAATCAGGTGGTGCATTTTTTAATAAAAAAAATATGTATTTAATAACTTCTTTTTACGCTCTCTAAATGCCCGATACTTGGTAATCCTATGCATAATGGGCATCAAACTGTTCCGTGGAACCCTGGCTTTCAAACTTAGGATGTGTTTTTTTGGTACTAAATGCTTGAAAGTGGAAGCTTTGAGGCCAAAATTGGGAAAGCATTGGAGAAGAAAGACATGGGTACTCATTTTGAATTCCTCTAAATGTGTACTTTCCAAAAATATATATGGTTTTGGGGGCTAACATTTTTGTGTGTTTTTACCCAAGAAAAATGCAGTAAATGTGTGATCTCTGGGGCAATTTGTATGCACTAACTCCATTTTGGGGTCTCTAAATGCCAGATACTTTGGTGATCCTATGCATAATGGGCATCAAACTGTTCAGTGGACCATTGGCTTTCATATTTAGGATGTTTTTTCTTGGTATTAAATAAATGTTATGTGGGAGATAAGGTGCTCGCAAGTGGAAGCTTTGAGATATTTTAGAATTTTCATTATATTTTCTAAAAACTGCTAAGCTCAAATACACATTGGTGTTTGGTACTTAGTAGTTGAAAGACATGGTTACCCATTTCAGATTCAGTAGAATGTGTACTTTTCAAAAATATATGGTTTCCTGGGGTAAACCTAATTTTCCAGGATTTTTGGCTTTGGAATGTAAAGTATGCCGTATTCTGCTGTAATGCTTTGAAAATTTGGTGATTTACTGCTGGGAGTTTTTGATCTATAGAAGTCAGAAATCTCTATAAAACTATACATATCAGGTATTGGCACGTTCGGGAGACATGAGGCTTTCAGAATCAGTTGAATTTTTGTCTATAAAATAAAGAGTTAAACAGATTCATCCCAAAGTGTCTGCATTCTACACTTGCACCTTGGGTCCCTTCGCTTTGAAAGATTTTCTATTTGGAAAGTCTCTATTCACATCTATCACCTCTCTACTTTATATAGTAATGTTCTTTTAGAAAGATTTCCCTTCGATTTTCAACAACTGCAAAACAGTGGCACTACCGTTAAAAGACACCTTTACTAGATTGAGCAATACCTTAAGCAAGCAAGAAACATCTGTAAATGTACAGCATGAAACATATGCTAAAGTGCTTCAGTGCAACAAAGGCACACAGGCTATTCTTAAAAACTGTGTCTTAAGCTTGACATTTATAAAATGGACTATTAAGAGTAATAAAACATGAAGAGTTGGAGGTCACATTACGAAAGCTACGCTTGGATGAGAGGCTTCAGCCCTCTAATTTTCCACCATGACATATTTTATTATACTGGGTTTTAAATCCTGCTTAATATACAGACAAACCTTCCTCCTTTTCTATTTCACCTGTTCCTCCTAAACAAGCTATGGCCTTCTATATTTATTGCCCAGTCATATGACTTATTCATCAATATTTCAACAGTGCCAATGACAGGTCTTCCATTTTATCAGTCAGCTTCTAGCATTAGTAAACATACTTTTAATACCAGTACCAGGTTCTATATTTTGTATATGTAACCCCCATCCACCATTCACCTTTCTACTGCTAAACTCATGATCTGTATTATCTTCTGCAGGATTATTTACTGCTCCCCCCCAACCTCCCACCCTCGTGATTAGTTTAAAATCTCCTACAACCTTTCAAAAGCTTTTTAGTCCCATGGTAAATGCCTTTCCATGGTTGGGTAGTTTAATGCCAACAAATAGAACTGAGGGGAAGGGTCAACTGAACACAAACAAGGTGCTTCTAAAAATACATAATACTGTACAGTAGAAATAAATCAAATGTTCCTTGTGTTGTGTATTATTCATTGCTGGATTGTTTTGAATATCATGCACGATTCTAGGATAAACTAAATCTACAGCAAGATAAAGTTAATATACACTGTTAGAGAATAGACAGTACAAAAGCTGACATTTTTAAGGTTATTTTGACATTAATTAGAATATATTCTTAAAAATATTATGACTGACTAGGAGTCATTTATGACCACAAGTTCAGTTGCAGTCGCATTATGTTGGCCGCATTTGTTGTGCAAAAGAATCCCATTCGTTTAAGGATGCTTGCATCAAAAACTGCTCCTTGCTCTGCCTCATAGTTCAGTCGGTCTGTTCCACCTCCTGTTATTATTTAGCACAGCACAACTATTGATGCTGGCAAACTCTGTAGCTACCACCGCCTCAGATGGTGCCAGTAGCACCAATGTTCCTATACCAATCTGTATCAGGCGCGGCACGCTTGCACCTAAAGAATCAGGCGAAAACTTCCAGGGCTGGGGGGGCTATTTCGGCCTCTGTGTAACTGAAATGGCAGTTTGAGTCTCAGTGAGTTGTGTCAATAGACGCAGCAGACTTTTACAAAATGAATAGTGATGAGCGAATCTGTCCCGTTTTGCTTCGCAAAAAAACAGGGGGTCCTCCTCTCCATCAGCTTCATGTAGCCCCTGTAGACTTCTAGGCATAACAGAGTGGTTCTTCTGGCAGGCAACACATGGGGGCCATTTACTTACTCACGAACCGGCCGAATGCGTCCGATTGCGTTTTTTTCGTAATGATCGGTTATTTGGCGATTTTTTCGGAAAATTATCGCAACTTTTTCGTTGCCATCCGAATGTTGCGCAAAATCTGGCGATTTTTTCGTAGCGTTAAAACTTGCACGAAAAGTCGCGCCTTTTTCGTAGCCATTCCGAAAGTTGCACAAAATGTTGCGATTTTTTCGTAGCGTTCGGATTCATTCAAGCTTCAGTATGGTGACTTTTCTTGGGCCAGGTTGGAGCTGCAGGGTGCCATTGAGTCCTATGGGAGGCTTCCACAATCATGCTAAGTCTGAAAGTTTCGGCCGCCGCTTACGAGCGCTCAATACGAAAAAGTCGCGACAAGATATGAGCGAATCGTAATGGCTACGAAAAACTCGCGTTTTTTCTCGAAAATCGTACTGGTAACGAAAAAGTCGCAACAATTTCCGAAAAGTCGTAAAGGCGCCGAAAAAAATCGCAAAAAATACGAAAAAGACGCAAAATGTTCGTTTTCCAATTGGAATTTTTCCAATTCGAATTCGTGTCTTAGTAAATCAGCCCCATGGTGTGGGCCCTTGTGCAGTTGTACAACCTGTTCCTTCTAAATTATACCAAACAATGTTGTATAGGTATGAGATCCCATACCCACAACTCCATTATACAGAAAGCTTCAAATTACGGGAAGGTCATTGTCCACACAGTCCGGTTTAAGCAAATTCAAATTTTTTAAGTGCAAACGCAGATTCAAATTTTTTAAGTGCAAACGCAGATTCAAATTTTTTAAGTGCAACTAATTGGATTGTTTTTACCCCTCCTCCCTTCCCCTTCACCCCACTCACTGCCTCACCCACCTGTACACTATTTAATCAGCGCAGTACAGTCAGTATAGTTTTTTAGACTTTATAAAGGTCCCTGTGTGGCTGGAAATGATGTCTACATGCCACTGTAAGCCAATAAATCACCTTTGTGCACTTTTTCAACGCAAATCCAGTGTGCTTTTTTCTTATTAGTAAACTCAATACATAACAGGTGCTAGTGAGCTCACGGACATTAACATGAGTGCCAAGGATTATTTTTAAATGGTTTATAAGAAAAGATGTAGTCATTGTTAAAGAATACCCATATGAGATTTATGTGAAATATAAGCCACTATGGCAAATTGACTGATTTTAACCAAAAAGTTTGGTTATCTACCAGGAACATTCATCTTAAAATTCCTTCTACTAAGTTGAGTCCTAAGTTTATTGGTCCCTTTCTGATCCTGGAGATTATAAACCCAGTGTTCGTCCAACTCCAACGTCCTCTTTGGATGCAAATTCCTAATGTGTTCCATGTATCCCTTATCAAGCATGCAATTCCTAACCAGTTCTCCTCTGGGCATTCCTCTCCTACTCCTGTCATTGTCAATGGCCAGCAAGAAAATTAAATTGGAAAAAGTCTTGAGTCGTTGCAGTTCCCTTAAAAAAAGTTTCTGGGTCAAGCATTCTAATGTTCTTGCCCCATGATTGATACGTGAGTTATATAGACAATTCCCACAGAAACCTCATCTTCATGGTCTAGTGCCCCCCCAGCGTAGTAAGCTCCTGTGTGCGCTGTTAATTGTTTCTTCTGATCTACCGGTATTTGAGCTTTCTGCCTGTTTCTAACCATCCCGTTTGCTGCCTTAACTGCCCTGTGCCGGGAATACTTTTTTGAGACTCATTAATCCTTTCTAGCTTCTTCCTTGGTCCCAACTCCAAACCAATTAGGAGCCAAGCAGGCCCTAAATACAGCCCTACGCCTGCTACTTGTGCCTGCACCCGAATGAATGAGAAACGCTCGGGTGCAGGAACATGTAACTGCCAGGAGTAACCTTTTAGGTGAGACAGGAGAGCCCTGCCAACCCCGGTATTCACCGGCGCCGTTTGGGGCCCAGGACTTTCTGAGGCGGGACTGACAAGGATCCTACTCACGGCCAAGGTTAATTCCGGAAACATGGTACAGAGGGGATCAGGTAGAAGCAAGGTCAGAGTAAGGCAAAAGTCAGTGGCAGGCAGCGAAGAATCATAGTCAAAAAGTCAGGCAAGGAGTCAAAACCAGAAAATCAATCAATACAAAGCTTAGCAAAGGATCTTAGGTGTCGGCCACGTCACGAGGCAGTGCATTATTAGGCATGCACACACGTGCCTAGGGGCAATGCGCGATGGAATACGCTGGAGACGGACGCATTGGGGAGCACGCCTACCGGGAGAAGCGTAAGAACACGCACCTGTTGCCCAGGCCTCCTTACAGGGGCATTGTAATTGCTACTCTCAGGCTGCTTGGAGGACTGGCGATACAGAAAAACTAATTTTACAGATTTTTACTCTAGTTCTGTTAGCCCCCCCACCAATAACAACTATAGTTGTTTTTTCAACATGATTCAACATGCACGATTGTATTTTTGTTTTACATTTATTTTGTTATGGATTGAGCCTTTAGTGTGTATCTTTTCTGTTACCCTTTGCCATTGGTTATATTTTGTTCATGTAACATTATTCTAGATGGTGCTAGTGTGTAGCCTGCTTCCTTAATTATCTATGGTAAACGGTATATACAGTAAATACTAACTTTATTTTGTATTATAGGCACTAGCCTGGTGTGCTATGGTGTATGTGACCTTGAGCTTTATCGCTGATTGCAGCAGGAGTTTACATTAGGCATCGGATATTTGAAAATATTACTTTGAAGGTATGCAGGCTTTTCTTTGTACTCTGTAATTATTTATTGTCTTTTCAGAAAGCAGCCTGGCATGCCAAAGAAATGTCCTGATGTAGGACAAGGTACACAGGCTATCAGCACAGAGAACAAATGTTTAAACAAATATAGACTGAAAACAAGGTAGAAAAGTCTGAACCAGTTAGAAAAGGAGGAACAGTTTGCTTTGCCATTTAAAAAGAGTCGGAAAGATATTGTTATTAGATTCAAAAAGATCAATATTCTATTGTACTTGATAATGTCAAAGAAAGAACTAAATTCTGCTTTCATGTAGAGATGAAGTGTCTATGTAGTGTTAAAGTTCACCCAACCTTTTCACAGCCGAGAACCTAAAAATTATAGTTGAATAAGCTTAAAGCGATACTGACACGTTCCTATAAAAAACCAATACGAACGTGTCAGTATTACTAAAGAGCTGCAGCACCAACACATTTCCCTTTAAAGTATTTCAAGCAACTGTGAGTCATTTATGTACCATGGGAGGGGGCAAACGCATCAACCAAAAGCATTTTCCTACAGCAAGCCTGTGTTCAATGACCCAGTGCTATGGGTGCTTAGATCATTCTTGTAACTAGAGGTGCTGTAAACTAAGGTTTGAAAATGATACAAATTTGTATACATAACAAAAAATGTGATAATTTGGGAACTGTTTACTGAATTTACTGAATTTACCACCCAATGTTGGCAGCCCTACAACAGACCTGGTATTTACTATATCTTTCAGACTGACTCACAGACATCACAATAATCTAATGTATCTCTTTTCTGTAGTCTCTAGGTATCTGAAAGATCTATGTTTATAAGCTTTTTTCTGTAGTCTATTTCTCCAAGAGAGGATTCTGAAACCTGAAATTATTAAGATATCGATAGGTCTATTATGTTGGCATGACTTGAGATGGTTTCTTTATTAGAAACAGTGGTAAATGTGCTAATGTTATATCTATATATATATATTTTCTTTCTCTTTATTTGTTTACATGGAATGAAAGTAGATGTTCACAGGGGACGTATTTCTGGAGTATGGGGTTAATTTCTATGGGGGACTGAATAGGCTTACTGCTGATTTCAACTGGCAGGCAAAACAAAGGACAATGAAGCCTGGAGATGCTGGGAGTTTTTAATAATAAAAGAGGACAGTGAAGAGAGCAGTTGCACAGAGGAGAGAGGTCCAATGAAACACTGGGGGAAATTCTGGTGGACCCTAACCCTAGTGGGCCTTAGCACCTCCAGGGAGTTGAATGAGATTGGTGAGCATCTGTATGATAGCACTGGCAGACTATAACATGGGCCTGTGTATCTGAGGGGCTGAGGGCTGCCTGAATTACCATTATAGTTCATCCAATGTATAACAAGTAGTAAGTGCAAGAGATTGCCCTGTGTTTAAACAGTATGGTAATTCTCTGCTCAGCCAGTATAAGGGACACACCATTCACTCACCTACTGCTGAGTAGAGAAAGAAAGGGTGGGTGGTTAGAGCAAGTAATCTTCCTTTTTTTTGGTCTCTTGATCTATGCTTGCTATGAGCTTGCTGCAGTCTGCCACAGTTAAATTCCATCTCTTTCTATTAATTTCTATGGAACATTTAAATGTGTTAAATTCATTTATGTTTACTTGTTGATAAATACAACTTTAAAAAATCCCTAGAAAATGAATACAGAGCAGCAGTATGTGGCAAGCTTTATTTTCTCTGCATATTACAGCTTACAGGGGCTTATGTCTGGAGAACAGCCAAGGGCCCAAGTTCACTTCTGTATGGGATGTAATCAGCGGAGGGGTGGTCTGTGGCAGTGGGGGTCCTTGAAGTCAGGGCCCCTGGGCCCAAGGTTCCCCAGTTCAATCCTGAAGGGAAACAGAATAAGCAGAGAAAAAGGGGAGTTAAATAAGAAAGAACAGAGAGGCAGACAGCCAAAGAAAGAAAGTGAGAGGTGATTCTGTTGCAAGACTGCAGCCCTGTGAGAGAAATTTTGACAAAAATAATATAAATTTATAGGAAAAATGAAAAAGTAAGCAAATAGGATACAGGAAGGTCATGGAACTAAGACTTAGGGGCTGATTTACTAAGACACGATTTCGAATCCGAATTGGAAAAATTCCGATTGGAAACGAACATTTTGCGACTTTTTCCTATTTTTTGCGATTTTTTCGGCGTCTTTACGATTTTTGCGAAAAAACGCGAGTTTTGCGTAGCCATTACGAAAGTTGCGCAAAGTCGCGATTTTTTCGTAGCGTTAACACTTGCGCGCAAAGTCGCGCCTTTTTCGAAGCGTTAAAACTTAAAAGGCGCAACGTTTCGCGCAAGTTTTAACGCTACGAAAAAAATCGCGACTTTGCGCAACTTTCGTAATGGCTACGAAAAACTCGCGTTTTTTCGCAAAAATCGTAAAGACGCCGAAAAAAACGCAAAAAAAACGCAAAATTACCGATCATTACGGAAAAACCGCAATCGGACGCATTCGGCCCGTTCGTGGGTTAGTAAATGTGCCCCTAAGTAAGCCAATTAGTACAGGTACTCCATGGGAGATCTATTAACCAGAATGCTTGGACTTGGGGTTTTCCTGATAATGTCTTTACATAATGTATTTAGTTTAATAATTAGTATTAATTTGCCACCAGTATGGATTCATGCAGGATTAAATACAGGGTAATATTTTTTTAGAAAGAAAAAGGAAATTGTTTTTAAAAACTGTAATTATTTGCCTAAAATTGACTCTATGGGGCACATTTACTAATCCACGAACGTCCGAAAAGCATCCAAATGCGTTTGTTTCGTAATGATCGGTATTCTGCGACTTTTCTGCAAATTGTCGCAAATTTTTCGAGCTCAATACGAAAAAGTTGCGACAGTTCGCAAAAGTCGTAATGGCTATGAAAAAGTCGCGACAATTCACGAAAGTCATAATGGCTATGAAAAAGTCGCGACAATTCGCGCAAGTCGTAACGGCTACTAAAAAATCACAAAAGATACGAAAAAGTCGCAAAATGTTCGTTTCCAATAAGATTTTTTCCCATTCGGGATTCGTGGTTTCGTAAATCAGCCCCTATGGGTCAGTGATCCTCAACCAGTGGCTCAGGGGCAACATGTTGTTCCCCAACCCCTTGGGTGTTGCCTCTCAGTGCCCCCAAACCAGGGAGTTATTTTTGAATTCCTGACTTGGGGGCAAGTTTTGGTTGAATAAAAACAAGATTTAGTACCAAATAAAGCCCCCTGTAAGCTGATAGTGTGCATAGAGGCTACCTAATAGCCAATCTTAGCCCTTATTTGGCTCCTCCATGAACTTTTATGGTGCTTGTGTTGCTCTCCAAGTCTTTTTACATTTGACTGTGGCTCACGAGTAAGAAATGCTGGAGACCCCTGCTATGGGATATGGCCTTCTCAGAATATAGTGCTTTCTGAATAACGGGTCTCCAGATAATTGATCCCATACTTGTATACATAGAAAGGTTGCCACAGACATCCTTCTCCAGGTACCTCTTGTCATTTAAATAATTACAAAAGCTGTTTCTCACTGCTCATGATTATGAGCCATAGTAGGTAACAGTATCAATTGTTAATTGTTAGATGTCTATCAAGATTCTCATCCATCCAGGTCATGGTGTATCTGTAGTAATAAGTCAAATCAACTGGACTTGCTGTGTTTTTCTAGAAGACGCTTTTGCCCGTCATCTCACCGGCTTTCTCAATTCTTGATTGTGAGTCTAGTTGATTTGACTTATTACTACAGACTGCACAGCGAGTTTGGGAGCTGCTAGCGAGTTTTGCATGTAATTTAAAGTGTTGCATGTAGATTAAGTGTATAGTAGGCGTTAAAAACAAAAAAGGCGTTTGAAACTTAAAAGGCACTATACAAGGGATTGCACTCGGGAGACTGTAAGTACCCAGTGGCAATATGAGTAGCAGTATGATTGCTGGTGTTACTCAGTGTGCATCTTGTCGCATGTATGTGGTCCTGGAGCAGCAGTTCCATGCAGCATTTACTTGTGAGAGATGCAGGTGGGTTTTCCTCTTGGAATCTGAGGTGCAGAATCTAAGGGGGGAACTGGCAGCACTGAGGGCAGCTGCAAGCATGGGGGAGAACAGGAGGCTCACTGAGCAACCACTGGCAGGGGCCGGTGTAGTGGGGGGTGGAGAAGGGACAGTGGAGGTTAATGAGGGAGACAAATTTGTAACCGTTAAGAGGGGAAGTAGGGGACACAAGGGTAGGGGGGCTGGTTCACAGCTTGTACAATCCAACAGATTTGCCGCTTTAGGTGAAGATGCTGGGGAAGACAGCTCTGAGCTGGCATGTATGGAGCGGGCTGACTCTCAGAGCACCCTGGGAGCCGGCACCTCTAATACAGGTGGGGGGAATAGTGCTAGGAAGGGAAGGCAGGCTATAGTTGTAGGGGATTCAATTATTAGAAAGGTGGATAGGGTAATCTGTCGCAAAGACCCTACATGCCGAACTGTGTGTTGCTTGCCTGGTGCTAGGGTTCGGCATGTGGTGGAACGAGTGGACAGATTGTTGGGAGGGGCTGGGGAAGACCCGGCGGTCTTGGTACACATAGGTACCAATGACAAAGTTAGAGGAGGGGGGGAAGTCCTCAAGAACGATTTTAAAAAGCTAGGTGCGAAGTTGAGGGCGAGGACTTCCAAGGTAATTTTCTCAGAGATATTACCTGTGCCACGAGCAACATTAAGAAGGCAGCGGGAGCTTAGGGAGATTAATGCGTGGCTGAGAGATTGGTGTAGGGAGGAGGGCTTTGGGTTTCTCCAGAACTGGGCTGATTTCTCAGTCGGCTACAGGCTCTTTGCCAGGGATGGGCTGCACCTCAATGATGATGGGGCAGCTGCTTTGGGGGAAAAGATGGCTAGAGGGTTGGAGGAGATTTTAAACTAGGAGTGGGGGGGGGGAGGGTGCAGAGGGAAATTCTGTGGTAGACAGGATAGATGAGGTAGTGGGCATAGTAAGGGAAAATGGGGGAGGAGACTTGCTTCGGGATACTGATAATGGCAGGGAGGCCCATAAGTTGTTTACACGTCATTCTCACGCCGGAACCAGTATTAAATGTATGTTTACCAATGCAAGGAGTCTGACTGGTAAAATGGGAGAGCTGGAGGTACTGGCGTTGGAGCGGAAATATGATGTGATTGGAGTTGCCGAAACTTGGTTGAATGAGTCTCATGACTGGGCAGTTAATATTGGGGGGTATACATTGTTTCGGAGGGACAGGGGCAATAGAAAAGGAGGAGGAGTGTGTCTGTTCATTAAGCAGGAATTAAAAGCAAATATTAGGGAGGAAGTGATGGGGTTAACAGAGGGAGCTGAATCCTTATGGGTTGAGCTTCTCACAGATAGTAAGGAATCTACCAAACTAATTGTAGGGGTATGCTATAGACCCCCTAATGTAAGCGAAGAGGAGGAGGCCCAGCTCCTGTTGCAAATAGAAAAGGCTGCTAGTTTGGGGCAAGTGATAATAATGGGGGATTTTAATTACCCTGATATTGACTGGGGCAATAGTACTGCCAGGACAGTAACTGGGAACAAGTTTATAAACTTGCTGCATGACAACTTTATGTCACAAGTTGTTGAGGAGCCAACCAGGAACCATGCTATACTAGATCTAGTGATCTCTAATGACCCAGAACGTATAGCAAATGTGCAAGTGGTTGAACCCCTGGGTAATAGTGACCATAATGTTATTTCATTTAATGTTTGGTGCAGGAAACAAATTTACACGGGGGCAACAAAGACAATGAATTTTAGGAAGGCAAATTTTAGCTCCTTAAGGGCAGCGCTTCAGGGCATAGATTGGGGCATTATGTTTTCTGATAAAAACACAGAGCAGAAATGGTTGTCATTTAAAATGATATTAAATCATTACTGTTCTCAATTTATTCCATTAATAAGAAAAAGTAGAAGTGTTAAGAATCACCCTATGTGGCTTAACTCTGAGGTAAAGAAGTTAATAGGGAGAAAAAGGAAAGCTTTTAAGAAATATAAGTCAGAGGGGACAGTAGCTGCGTTTAATGATTATAAACACTATAACAAGTGTTGTAAAACAGCAATCCGGAAGGCAAAGATAGAAAATGAGGAGCGCATCGCGGCCGAGGCCAAGACTAACCCCAAAAAGTTTTTTAAGTATATTAATAGTAAAAAGATGCAGGTTGAGGGTGTGGCCCCATTGAGTTATAATAACAATATGGTTACAGCGGATACAGAAAAGGCAGATGTGCTTAACCAGTTCTTTTCTTCTGTGTATACAGTAGAGGAGCCAGTGGGACAAGTCCCACCCAATAGCTGCACTGTTGCCTCAGCTCCATCTACACAGTGGTTGGCACAGGATATGGTGCTTAAAGGGTTACACACGATAAATGTAAACAAGGCACCTGGGCCAGATGGAATACACCCTCGGGTACTGAGAGAGCTAGGGGCAGAATTGCAGTGGCCCTTGTTTCTGATGTTCTCAGACTCTCTTTCATCAGGTATGGTACCTAGGGATTGGAAGAAGGCGAATGTCATTCCCATATTTAAAAAGGGAGTAAGATCTCAGCCTGGCAATTATTGGCCTGTAAGTTTGACATCCGTGGTGGGCAAGTTATTTGAAGGCTTGTTAAGGGATCACATTCAAAATTATGTAGTGGAGAATGCCATTATGAGCAGTAATCAGCATGGCTTTATGAAGGACAGGTCATGTCAGACCAATTTAATTGCTTTTTATGATGAGGTAAGTAAGAAGCTGGACAGTGGGGATGCAGTAGATATCATCTATTTGGATTTTGCGAAAGCATTTGATACCGTTCCCCACAAACGACTGCTTTCTAAGCTAAGGTCTATTGGTCTTAGTGAAGCCGTTTGCACATGGATAGAAAACTGGCTACAGGATCGGGTACAGAGGGTGGTTGTTAATGGTACATTCTCTACTTGGAGTAAGGTTCTCAGTGGGGTCCCTCAGGGTTCTGTACTGGGTCCACTTTTGTTTAATTTGTTCATAAATGACTTAGGGGAGGGTATTATGAGTAATGTATCAGTGTTTGCAGATGACACAAAACTCTGCAGACCAGTCAATTCTATCCAGGATGTGACATCCCTGCAGCAGGATCTTGACCAACTGGCAATCTGGGCAGCTAAGTGGCAGATGAGATTTAATGTGGATAAATGTAAGGTCATGCACCTGGGATGTAAAAATATGCAAGCCCCTTATACCCTTAATGGGACTGCACTAGGCAAATCCATAATGGAGAAGGACCTTGGAGTCCTTGTAGATAATAAACTTGGCTGTAGCAAGCAATGCCAGGCAGCAGCTGCAAGGGCAAACAAGGTTTTGAGCTGTATTAAAAGGGGTATAGATTCACGGGAGGAGGGGGTTATTCTTCCCCTTTACAGAGCGCTGGTAAGGCCCCATCTAGAATATGCTGTTCAGTTTTGGTCTCCAGTGCTCAAACGGGACATTACTGAGTTAGAGAGGGTCCAGAGAAGGGCAACTAAGCTGGTAAAGGGTATGGAAAGTTTCAGTTATGAAGAAAGACTGGCCAAGTTGGGTCTGTTTACACTGGAGAAGAGGCGCTTAAGAGGTGACATGATAACTATGTATAAATATATAAAGGGATCATATAATAACCTTTCTAATGTTTTATTTACCAGTAGGTCCTTCCAACGGACACGAGGGCACCCACTCCGTTTAGAAGAAGGGAGGTTCCATTTAAACATTCGGAAAGGATTTTTTACAGTGAGAGCTGTGAGGTTCTGGAATTCCCTCCCCGAATCAGTCGTGCTGGCTGATACATTATATAACTTTAAGAAGGGGCTGGATGGATTCTTAGCAAGTGAGGGAATACAGGGTTATGGGAGATAGCTCTTAGTACTAGTTGATCCAGGGACTGGTCCGATTGCCATCTTGGAGTCAGGAAGGAATTTTTTCCCCTCTGCGGCAAATTAGAGAGGCTTCAGATGGGGTTTTTTGCCTTCCTCTGGATCAACTAGTAGTTAGGCAGGTTATATATAGGCATTATGGTTGAACTTGATGGACGTATGTCTTTTTTCAACCCAACTTACTATGTTACTATGTTACTATATATTAGTTGTTAGCTTTTTGTAACAAATGCATTTTTTTTTGTTTTACTGAGCACTCAGAAAAGTACTTTATATTACAGTTTGATATGTTGCTGATTTAAAATGTTTTCTAATGCAGTTACCTTTTTGGAAAAGTATAGAAAATGCATGTAGAGCCTTTTATAGAAAGAAAAGACATGAAAAGTGCTGCAAAGAATCTGTCCATCATCCAAATCAGTGAGCTGAGACTGGCAATGTTTTCTCAGTAAACCTGACAGCTTTCATTCTTTTGTGTGTAACAACATATAGGGGCACATTTACTAATCCACGAATCCGAATCCCGAATGGGAAAAAATCAGATTGGAAACGGAAATTGTGCGACTTTTTTGTCGCCGTCACGTTTTTTTCGTATTTTGCACGATTTTTTCGTCGCCGTCACGACTTTATCGTATTTTGCGCAACTTTTTTGTCGCCGTGGCAATTTTTTCATATTGAGCAATTGTAAACAGCGGAAAAAGCAATCCTGATTTTTTCGCGATGGCGACGGAAAAGTCGCAATGGTGACGAAAAAAAATCGCAAAAATACCGATCATTATGGAAAATCGCATTCGGACGCTTTTCGGACATTCGTGGATTAGTAAATGTGCCCCATACAGTTAGGGGCACATTTACTAAGAAATTCTGAGATAAAGTCAGATTTTTACTTACTTCTAGATAATTCCGAGATTTACGAATAGGTTTTCGTCAGAGCTCAATTTTTTTGTTATTGTTCCCTGAAAAATTCAAGTTTTTCAAAAATAACTCCCATAATTCGTGAATGTTTAGTTAACTTTTATTTGTAAAAAAAATCAGCAGGTTTGATCTGTCGAGTACCATTGAGTCCTAGGAAGGCTTATAATAGTAGGGGAATAGAATAGTCAATGACAGCCTGTCGTTGAACTTTCAATAAAAAATGAATCCCCTCACTGTTTTCAGTTTCACCCAGCTTCAAGGGGAAGTTAATCCACTCATTGGTTTCTATTTCACACACTTTCAAGGGGAAGTTAATCCTATCATTGTTTTCTATTTCTTTTATGTTTGCAGACGCTAAGGGGCACATTTACTAAGATCCGATTTTTCTCTGGGCTTAAAACATGATATGGAAAAATTTGGTGTAACCACGATAATTTCTGATGTTCTAAATGACTTGACAATGCTTTTATCGGTCATACGAAAATATCGCAATTGCGTACCAAAAAGCTTTCCATAGGACTCAATGGCAGTTGACAGATCAAACGTTGCGAAAAGATAGTCCCAAGAAAAGTGTTAAAGAATTCCGAAATGTTCACATTCTTTGCACAAAATCGTTTTTTCAGTGGAAATTTAACGAAAACCACATTTTTTTTTTCCGCATACATTCCGAAATGTTCTATAAGTAAGAAAAAATACAAAATTATCTCAAAATTGTTTAGTAAATGGGCCCCTTAGAGTGTCATGTGGGTCCAATAGTCTCAGGAAAGACTATAATTGTAACATGTATGGCCACCATTACCGCATTTAAAAGAAAAATGTTAATTATCCTGTTGCTAGCTCAAATAAAGTCAGTTTGCAATCCTACCATTTCAAAGGAAACATTACATATCATACACTTTCCCTGCATTTCTATCTTAGAAACCTAATTGCACAAGTTACAGAAAGCAGTTGCACTCCTAACATTGATAGGTGGACTCTATGCTCTGCACCTTGTATCACATTTAAAATCAAATGCAATTTACTTTGGTAGATGCAGGCAGGGCCGGAATTAGGGGAAGGTGGAAGAGGCACCTGCCTAGGGCACAATGTTGGGAGGGGGTGCCAGGCCAGTACCTCTCCTACCTACCCCTGATACGTTTTCTGGCTCCTCTCTTGCATGCACGTGCAGCAATGTTCCTCTCCCACCCCAGGACATCACCACACATTTATTCGCTCTCACGCGCATGCGAGGAGGGGTGGAGGGTGCAGGGGCAAGGTGGCCAGCTGGTTGTCTAGGGTGCCTGCATCTTGTTTAGTTCTCCTACATGATGGACACAGGGGCAAGGTGGCCAGCTGGTTGTCTAGGGGGCCTGCATCTTGTTTAGTTCTCCTACATGATGGACACAGGGGCAAGGTGGCCAGCTGGTTGTCTAGGGGGCCTGAATCTTGTTTAGTTCTCCTACATGATGTACACAGGGGCAAGGTGGCCAGCAGGTTGTCTAGGGTGCCTGCATCTTGTTTAGTTCTCCTACATGATGGACACAGGGGCAAGGTGGCCAGCTGGTTGTCTAGGGTGCCGGCATCTTGTTTAGTTCTCCTACATGATGGACACAGGGGCATAGTGGCCAGCTGGTTGTCTAGGGTGCCTGCATCTTGTTTGGTTCTCCTACATGATGGACACAGGGGCAAGGTGGCCAGCTGGTTGTCTAGGGTGCCTGCATCTTGTTTAGTTCTCCTACATGATGGACACAGGGACAAGGTGGCCAGCTTGTTGTCTAGGGTGCCCAGTCAGCTTGGCCCGCCCTTGGATGCAGGTTGTGCTCTGTACCTTGTGTCAGATTTAAAATCCAGTTCAAGTTGCAGAAAACAGCTTCCCTGGGTGCAATACAGCCTTGTACTTAACTCCTTCCAAGCATTTTCAGCTTTACAGCACTCTCTTGCTTCAGAAATCCTCTGGTGTAAGGGGCATGTCAGGCAATGCCAACAAACCACCCACCTCCCGCCTGTATACATGCAGTTAAACACTATTGTAATTGGTATGGGGAGTATATCTGGGTTTGCACAAGCAGCTTTAAGTTTAGAAAACTATCATCTCTTTATTTCCCAGAGGTCATTTTCTCTTTAATTTAAAAACTGTTTTCAGTGAGTAATCTCGTGTTCTGATAACAGCAAGTTTTCTAAGTACCCTTGAAGGAGGAAGGTTAAAATGTGCTTTTTCCTAAGGAGTATGGGAAAACATCTTCGGATATTTACCTTCTGCCGTTGCTGGATCTTCTGTTATTCTTTAAATGGCTGCATAGAGGTAAGCTTTATTGAGCTTTGCAAGAATAAAATATTTTATGGTAATCGAAAAAAAAATGTCCCTTTTTCATTATATTTTTGTATGGAAGTTGTACAAAGTTTGAGATACACAGTGTGTTTATTTATAAGCAAATCAGCATTTATACAAGTTATATATATATATTTTATAGCCTGTGTTCTAATGTTATTGTCAGCTCTGTTTTGAATAGCAAATATATATTTTTTTTAAAAGAAATCCTGAAGATTAACTGAACTGTTGTGGGGTTTTATTATAATAACATTTTATATAAACTGTAAAAAAAAATCCCGAAAAAAGACACAGCTGCCTTGTTTTTCTGTGTAAAGGGGGATATTACTTGCAGCTTTTCTTATACCTAACACCAATAGCTTACATGTAGTGTATCAAATTCTTATATTTTATTTCTCTGCAGGAAGGATTTTGTTAACCCTGGCTTATTTATATTATGTGCCCACAAGCAGAGTTTTAACCCACACTGTGTGGAAAGGTTAAATAAGTAATTCAGATCATTACATTTTGGGGGGAATTGGCTTTGGTTGGCAGGTTAGAATATTGATCTGGCACATAGAGACAGAAACACCATGTCTTTGGGCAAACATGGGTTTATTTTAGACAAACTCTTCCCAACATAAAGGTCACAGGAGAACAGTTTAACAGCGCTTCAGCAAAATATATTCAAGACTTTTCCCCTCTCTGGGGCTCTCCCCATCCATGGTCACTTTCACGCTCTGGAACATTCTGGGGCACTTACTAAGCCCTGCTGACTCTCCCCTCCAGGTATACAAGCACACCAGCCTCTGGCCCGGCTCACCTTCCGGCAGGACCACACCCCCCTCTAACACAAGGACAAGCACTGATGTGTAACCCCAACCTCCTTTATTTACCTGTAACATAATCAGGCAGCTACCAATAGCTGGGCAGCTGCAAACAATAAATAGAGTACAGAATCTAGATCCCAGCCTACTCTCCCTCCATTCTCTTCAGGGACTCAGATGTCCAGCTTTTCCTAACCCAGCAAAATAATTCTGTACCACTGTTAACACTGGTGAAAAATAGACCTAGCAATGATCTTGGCCAGCACATACAGTATATTACAATATATATTAATATATAAATTCTTGATGGTGCAAAACAAAGAAATAAGCAATCAGCTTTAGTAGGTGGCAAGAAAGATGAAACAGACTAACCTTTCAAAAACTTTACTCTTTTAATTATCCTTTATTTATTCAGCAGTGCTTTACAGAGATTTGACAGTATTCACTTTGGTCTTTGCCCCCAGTAAAGCTGACGACTTTGACGCAGTTGGCCAGCAACTATGCAATATATGGACAAACAATCCCCGTTTTGCTTAAAAGGAAAGGCATTCCTTGGTAGCTTAATGCCCAGAATGTATTAATGTCCTATATATATTGATAATGGATGAGTGCAGAGGGGCTCTTGTTGTTGCCCCAGTAAAGCTTACAGTCTAAGATCCCCGTCACATACACTATGGCTTTTCTCTAAAATTTTGGAAAGCAAGAGTAAACCAGAGAATGCAGGAAACCCACACAAGCATGGGTATAACATATCTTAACTTCATACAAATAGTGCTCCTGCTGGAAAAAACCTAGGATTCCAGAGCAATAAGGCAGCAAAACTAACCATAGAGCCACTATACTGTCTCTTGTTTTTTGTCTTTTCCACCAACCTTCACTAGAAGGTATTCATAGCTGCATCCCTTTTCTGGAATTCCCTTTCACATTTCAGCAAACTTTCTCTAAACCTATAAACCATCTCTTTAAATAGATTTGTATAGTGCAGCTTGGCTGAATCTTGTTTAGTTCCCCTACATCAGGGATCCCCAACCTTTTATACCCGTGAGCCACATTTAAATGAAAAAAGTGTTGGGGAGCAACACAAGCATGAAAATGGTTCCTGGGGTGTCAATAAGAGCTATAACTAGCTACTTAATAGCCTCTATGTGGACTGGCACCTACAGAAGGCTCTGTTCGGCATTATACTGGGTTTTTATGCAACCAAAACTTGTCTCCTTACCAGAAATTCAAAGATAAGCACCTGCTTTGAGGCCACTGGGAGCAACATCCAAGGGGTTGGGGAGCAACATGTTGCTCACGAGCCACTGGTTGGGGATCACTGCCCTACATGATGAACTATATGCCCCTGCTAATATGCCATGTTTTTTTAATTTTCCTTCATTTCATTGCATGTAAATGGCTTTTTGAATTCTGCTATGAACATTGGTCAATTTAAACAGCTTGGGGTTACTGCAAAGGTGCAAATTTGTAAATCGTTGATTAATGAGCCCATTATGTTTTAACCCTATTGTTTTACTTACGATTAAGGTTTTTTCCTGAAACATGTCAGGCTGTTTGCACCGCAGTAGCCACTCATGTTTTTAACTCAAGAATAAAAGATTGTTTTTTAGTAGGAGTGTTTTTTTTCTTTTTTGGTATTAAAGTTATGCAGCGTTGGGGCACTGCACTGAACTGGCTCACACACATCTTCAATTTTTTCCCACAGGCACTGAAAGAGGGGATGAGTTTGTGCAGGTTAACTTTTTTTTTGTTGCTTTAAGTAATCTATAGCAACAGTAATGGAGTTTGATGAGTTTTTTTTCAGCAAGCTGCAGGTAGAACAGTTAAACAAAAATATGACTGGTTGCCATGGGTTATTACTTTGGAAAAATGTGCCCAGCGTTGATAAATAAGCCACCATGGGGCCAATTCACTAAAGGTAGATAAAATGAGCACTATTTATAACATGCGTTAAAAATGTTATCACTTCTTATTTTTTGCGACTTAACGCTCGATTCACTAAAAGGACACTTGTCATAATTAAGAAACGATGTTCTTTGCATTATTTAACTTGCGATGAGTGATTTGCTTGCGTTATTTTCCACCGCGTGCGTTATTTCCCGCCGCTTGCTATATTAGCGCACACTATTACACACGTAACCATTACTTTCTGAAAACTACTGTTCTGAAAATGACCATTTCCCTGCAAACTGGCGGCTGCATCACTCTAGGGCCAACACAGACTGAATAAATCCCACTGCAAAGTCCATATTGTGTTGCCAAAAGCTCACGAACCACAATTTTCTTTAAGTACCGCCTGCCCCAAGTACAGTAGGTGTCAATATTCGCACAGATTAACGCGATATTTTGCGCATTTAACGCTTCATATGCTTTTGTGAATCATGCGTTAATATTATATCTATTCGCTAATTAACGCAATGCGATAGAAATAACGCTTTGCGATGATGCAGTTTTTTGCGCATGTGATATGCGTCTTACCGCATGCGAAATTACTTCGATGAATCGGTACTTATTTATCGCATGCTTTTTAACGCAAAAAAGCATGCGATAAGCGTTATCGACCTTTAGTGAATTGCCCCTATATGTTTCTACTCATTTTTTTGTTGCGATCACGTTATATTTAAAAGTTGTGTTTCTCCACAGGTGCAGTATAACTGTTATTGAGGATCTGGCATTCTTTGGCCTCAATATATTACAGACTTTGGTTTTTACTGGTAACCCAAGAAGCCATTGGGCTCCACTGTCATTTTTTGGCCTTTTCTCCTAACACAAACTTATTGTGGTAGAAACATCGCTCAGCTCTCTCACAGAACTTCCCTTGAGAAATATAACTTCCCTCCGTGAACTCTATTGCTGGTCATAACAAATTAAAATCTCTGCTTTTCACATCACTTTTGGTTAATCTTGACCTCCATGGCAATCAAATTACAGAGATAAAAGATAATGACCTGGATCTAATCAGAGGGGTCATGAAAACCAGTCTTTCCCTCATCTTGTCTTGTAATCCCATACATTATTTTTCTCCAAAAGCTTTTATGGATATTAATCTGCACAAGTTACAAATTCAAGGTTGCTTTTCAAATGCAGAATCCCTAAGGTCCAACTTGAAAGTACTTTCTGGTAGTAAGATTGAAAAACTCGAGATTGGAGATTATAGATCATCGGCAGTGAAGATCAGCTTTCAGGAGGGTCTAATGGAAGGGCTTTGTAGAGCAGATATCCAAGAGCTGTCAATAAATGGCATGTATTTCCCAGCTAGAGATACACCACTTGATTGTGTAAAGAACTTGACATCACTTTGTGTAGTAAACAATAATTTGGAGTTAGACAATATCATTCAGAGCAATGAGATTTTTGATAGACTCCAAAGTGTATATATAAAAAAATTGCACGCTCACCAATATACCCTCATTATTTCTATCCAAATGCCCATCACTACGAGAGGTTAGGATAACAGGTATTCAAAAACTATCCAATTTTAATAGAGAGCTTACAGGTTTAAGGGAGCTAAAAGTATTAGATTTTAGTAACAACCAGCTTAATATGAATTATTACTGCACTCAGCTTGTTGCTGGTACCAAAGAATCTAGAATCCAGCATCTAAATTTAAGTTATAATTCATTTATTGGTTTTGACAGTGCCTTCATAAATATGCCGCACCTTCAATCTCTAGATCTTATTCATTCTAAAATACAAACAGTTGGAAAATTTCCAGTGTTTATGTTGCTGATAAACCTTTCTGGATTTGTCATACACTTACTGCCACTTCCCTATTGACTGTTCCTTCTGTGGATTATACAGACTAGAGGAACTCAGAGTATCTCGCAGCACATTTGCTGGTGACATTTTGAGTGTCGTTTTCCAGAACCTGACAAAGCTTCTATCTCTTCATTTATCAGAATGTAGCCTGGAATTTATTCCCAAAGGGACCTTCTTGTCTCTTAAAGTTTTGAATGTGCTAAATCTAAGCAAGAACAAGCTCCTGGATCTCCAAACATCTATGCTCATTCCACTTTCAAACCTTATCAGTCTGGACCTTAATTTTAACCAATTCAAGGTTATATCTGACAACAGTATACGATCCTTACCAAGTAGTTTGGCTAAAGTAGATCTTTCAGGAAACCCTTTTGACTGTTCTTGTTGGCAAATTATTTTTTTGTTGTGGGTTCAACAGCAGAAAGACAAGCTACTAAAGCAAAGTTATCAAATGTTTTGTAAAACTCCAAACACCTTAAATGGATTGCCACTGACAGATTTTACCCCTAATTGTAGTATGACAGCGTTGATATCAGAAACTGTTCTGGGCATCCTTTGTCCTAGTTTAATTGCTATCCTACTGGCAAGCTTATCTGTAATAAGTGCAAAAGAAATCATGATAATAACTATGTATATGATGCATTTGTTATGTATTCCAATGCAGACAGCAACTCGTTCCTAAGTTAGAAAATGAAAATGGATTCATAATATGTTTACATTACCGAGACTTTGTGCCTGGCGTTCCTATAGTTACCAACATAAGTAATAGTATTTTAAATAGTCAAAAGGTAAGTGTTGTCCTTTCTCAGACTTTCTTGGAAAGCAAGTGGTGCAACTTTGAATTTGAAATGGCCAAAGCCTGGCAATCTTTGGAAGGTTCATTTCAGATTATAGTTATTCTTCTGGAGTGAATAAATAAGACTCAGCTTAAAAAGGCTCTAGGACTCCATAAATACCTAGCAAAAACCACTTACTTGGAGTTGAATAAAGACCTTTTCTTTTGGCTGAGGCTACAAAATTCTCTCAAGAACGGACAATGTAGGACTAATCAACACAATTATCATAAAGGAATGCCAGAAAATGTTTTATAATTCTATATTAAATGACTTATCTGAACAAGAATTACATGTATAGTATCTGCAAATGCTTTCATATTATAATAGTGTTTGGCTAAAGGTCATAAATATACTTTCTTGAAAACATTTTAGTTTTACACATATATACACACACATAACTTTGTCTTCTGGTCTATTCTAGAGAAATTTATTACCAGTATTAACCCTTTAAGTGCCAAGGGACGTAGATTCTACGTCCTAGGTACCAAGGGACCAAAGTGCCATGGGACGTAGAATCTACGTCCAATGGCACTGTCGGGTTTACAAGCGCTGCGCTCGCTTTTAAAGCAGCGCAGCGCTTGTAAACCCCTCAGATCCCCCTAGGCAACGAGCAGAGTAAGACATACTCACCGATCCGGTCCCCCAGCCGCACCGATCGGTCGCTCCAGCCAATGACAGCAGTGGGCACGCGTTGATGACGTGTCCACTGCTGTCCCTTTAAATAGCGCCGCCTACTGTCGGCTCCCTCACTCCTGCTGCGCACGTTGGACAAGATGGAGCTCCCCTGCTGCCTTCCTGCTGGATTGATCGCCCCTGATCGCCTCTGATCGCCTGCCTGCCTTGGGTAAGCTGAACTACAACTCTCTACCACTGTTTATTTTGCTTATTTCTATCTCAACTGTCTAAAAAATTTTTTTTTTTTTTTCAATTTTTTCTTCTATCTTTGTCATTATTACACTTTTGTACACATACACACTTATTTACAACTTTCCCAAGCACACACAGACACTTACACACACACTTACACTTTTTTTTTTTTTTTTTTTTTTTTCTTTCTTTCTTTTCTTTTCTTTCTTTCTTTGCTTTCTCTGGCAGTCTTTTTTTTTTACTAAAACTTTATTTCTGATCTTGCTCTATAATTATCTGATTTATTTGGTTGCATTTTAGTGTTTTTTTGGCATTTTCATAATTGATTTCTGTTTTTGAATTATTCTATTGCACTGTAACTTTTTATTGCTATTGGGTGCTGAATTTGCAGTGACGTTGGTGGATCCAGGGCTCTGACCACCAATTTCATTGCAATTATTGTTCTTCTGTTGGTTTAGGTGGTTTTATTGGATTTTACTGATTTTATGGTGTTTTATCTTTGCATTGTTCTTTGTGTGTTTAGTGCCCCCAAAAAGGTTGCTTTTGCAGTGACATTGGTGGATCCAGGGCTCTTACCGATTTCATTGCAACTATTGTTCTTTGATTGCTTTTAGTGGTTTTATTCCATTTTAACTTCATTTGATTTCAGTTGTTCTAGAAAGGTCCAGAGGTGCTAAGATTGTTCTGGTAGTTTCTATTGCCAAGGGTTAGGCTGATGCCACACATGGCGTAGGGCTGATTTTTTCAGCAAGTGGAAAAACGCTTGCCGAAAATTCAGCCCTACGCTTGCTACTTGTGCCTGCACCCGAATGAATGGGATACGCTCGGGTGCAGGCACATGTAGCCGATATACGCATGAACACGCGAGACTTTGCATTCTCACGCGTTTTCATGCGTATATCGGCTACATGTGCCTGCACCCGAGCGTATCCCATTCATTCGGGTGCAGGCAAAAAAAAAGGGGTGCATAGAGTGCAGCCCCAATATTATGCATTTTCAGGTTTGGTGGCCATGTACTTATGCGCAACCAGACATAGGTATCGTTTTATTCAGGGGAACTTGCAGATTGATGGTTAGTAAGTTTTTGGTAGTTGCCATGGAGATTTTGGGGAGAAATCTAGGTTTTTTTATCTGGTTTTTCCTTGATTTCTGACCAAAATCTAGGGTTGTATCTGGTTTTTCCTTGATTTCTGACCAAAGCGCTGACTTCTGCAAGGGACTGCGGCCACAATTTTCCATGTAGAAAGAGAAGAATGGTGTCTCTGAATAGCTGAAGGTGTGCACTTTTCGTAAATATATAGATTGTGGGGGTTATCTCACAGGTAGGGGTGGTTAACACTGAAAAACTGCAGGTAGTGCACATAGAGCGCAGCCCCCAAAATTTCAACTGAAATTGCCCTTATGCATTGCCCCTGTTTTGGGGCATTTGGTGGCCACGTCTTTACGTGCACCCATACATATGGGGTATCGTTTTATTCAGGGGAACTTGCAAATTGAGGTTTAGTAAGTTTTTGGTAGTTGCCATGGAGATTTTGGGGAGAAATCTAGGTTTTTTATCTGGTTTTTCCTTGATTTCTGACCAAAGCGCTGACTTCTGCAAGGGACTGCGGCCACAATTTTTCATGTAGAAAGAGGAGAGTGGCGTCTCTGAATAGCTGAAGGTGTGCACTTTTCAGAAATATATAGTTTGCGGGGGTTATTTCACAGGTATGGGGGTGTTTAGACTAAATAACTGCAGGTAGAGCACATAGAGCACAGCCCCCCCTTATGCATTGCCCCGGTTTGGGGGCATTTGGTGGCCACGTCTTTATGTGTACCCATACATATGGGGTATCGTTTTATTCAGGGGAACTTGCAGATTGAGGTTTAGTAAGTTTTTGGTAGTTGCCATGGAGATTTTGGGGAGAAATCTAGGTTTTTATCTGGTTTTTCCTTGATTTCTGACCAAAGCGCTGACTTCTGCAAGGGACTGCGGCCACAATTTTCCATGTAGAAAGAGAAGAATGGTGTCTCTGAATAGCTGAAGGTGTGCACTTTTCGTAAATATATAGATTGTGGGGGTTATCTCACAGGTAGGGGGGGTTAACACTGAAAAACTGCAGGTAGTGCACATAGAGCGCAGCCCCCAAAATTTCAACTGAAATTGCCCTTATGCATTGCCCCTGTTTTGGGGCATTTGGTGGCCACGTCTTTATGTGCACCCATACATATGGGGTATCGTTTTATTCAGGGGAACTTGCAGATTGATGTTTAGTAAGTTTTTGGTAGTTGCCATGGAGATTTTGGGGAGAAATCTAGGTTTTTATCTGGTTTTTCCTTGATTTCTGACCAAAATCTAGGGTTGTATCTGGTTTTTCCTTGATTTCTGACCAAAGCGCTGACTTCTGCAAGGGACTGCGGCCACAATTTTCCATGTAGAAAGAGAAGAATGGTGTCTCTGAATAGCTGAAGGTGTGCACTTTTCGTAAATATATAGATTGTGGGGGTTATCTCACAGGTAGGGGGGGTTATCACTGAAAAACTGCAGGTAGTGCACATAGAGCGCAGCCTCCAAAATTTCAACTGAAATTGCCCTTATGCATTGCCCCTGTTTTGGGGCATTTGGTGGCCACGTCTTTATGTGCACCCATACATATAGGGTATCGTTTTATTCAGGGGAACTTGCAGATTGATGGTTAGTAAGTTTTTGGTAGTTGCCATGGAGATTTTGGGGAGAAATCTAGGTTTGTATCTAGTTTTTCCTTGATTTCTGACCAAAGCGCTGACTTCTGCAAGGGACTGCGGCCACAATTTTCCATGTAGAAAGAGAAGAGTGGTGTCTCTGAATAGCTGAAGGTGTGCACTTTTCGGAAATATATAGATTGTGGGGGTTTTCTCACAGGTAGGGGGGGTTATCAATGAAAAACTGCAGGTAGTGCACATAGAGCGCAGCCCCCAAAATTTCAACTGAAATTGCCCTTATGCATTGCCCCTGTTTTGGGGCATTTGGTGGCCACGTCTTTATGTGCACCCATACATATGGGGTATCGTTTTATTCAGGGGAACTTGCAGATCGATGTTTAGTAAGTTTTTGGTAGTTGCCATGGAGATTTTGGGGAGAAATCTAGGTTTTTTTATCTGGTTTTTCCTTGATTTCTGACCAAAGCGCTTACTTCTGCAAGGGACTGCGGCCACAATTTTCCATGTAGAAAGAGAAGAGTGGTGTCTCTGAATAGCTGAAGGTGTGCACTTTTCAGGTAGGGGGGGTTAACACTGAAAAACTGCAGGAAGTGCACATAGAGCGCAGCCCCCACATTTTTAGCTGTAATTGCCCTTGTGCATTGCCCCTGCTTTGGAGTGTTTGGTGCCCATGTCTTTATGTGCACCCATACATATGGGGCATCATTTTATTCAGGAGGAGTTTGTCTTTCAAATATGCCTTTGTTAGAAAATTTTTATGAGATTTTTTTTTGTCAAATCCACATTTGATCATGCGTCCAAGTTTACGTTTTAGAAAAAAAAAAAAATGTCATAAAAAGTTCCAAATTTCACAATGCACTGACAAAAGGTATTTGGCTTTTGAGTGAAAACTACATTGCACCTAGAAACCTGAAGGTCTGTAGTTTCTAAAGATACCAAACATGAGGGGATATTTTAGATTTACATATAAGTTATGCTGCATTAACTGTTACAAGCGCTTTTCTGCTTTGTTCTGGTGTGATATTGTACTAAGTATTGCTTTAGTTTGGGGGTTACTTCTGGACAGGAACTGTGGGGTACCACCACATATTTGGTATCGTTGGAATTGGGAGTATTAGGGCTTTTACAAACAATAAAAAAAAGTGAGTAAAATTAACTTTTCTATGGAAAAAAACCTCAAAATATACAGAAATTTTTCATAATTTTATTTTTTTTTTACATATTTCACCCAAAATACACATCATATCTCCAGAAAAGTTATAAAATTTGGTATGTATGTCGAAGCCCAATTAGTGACGAAAAAAACGATATATAATTTCCCTAGTTTCGTGGAGGTTTTCCTACCAAAAAACATTGTTAAAGTGAATGAGTACAAAATGCTTAAAAAACGTCTGGCACTGGGGGGAACCGAAATGCCGAATTCGGCTGGCACTTAAAGGGTTAAATGTATGTTTACTAATGCCAACGTTTTGAAAATAAAAAAAAAAATTCTGAGTGCACCAGTTTAAGTCTCGAATACCTTGTAATAATACTAATAATGAGAAAATACCAAATATGTGGAGTTGCATGTGCTGAAAGATAAATTAAAGAATCCAGATTGCTGGCATCCAAATACCATCAACTGTATAGTGTAAATATATGGCAGTGTAGTGTGGCTTTAAGACATGGAGCTACCAGTAGCAGCTACTTGTGGTGCTACTAAAATAGACAATGATGATCATTTACTGATAACTGTCTCAGTTTATTCTCAGTATTGTCTATGGCAGGGTGTTTTCTGGAATTTAGTAGCCGTGAAAAAGCAGCTGCTTCTAGTAGCTTAGTGTATCTTCATAACTTGCACAGTACTGCACACAGAAAAGCAATTGCGCTAACATCTGTGTCTTCTACGATACAGTTTGAAAATTTTTTTATTATTTGTGGTTTTTCAGTTATTCAGCTTTTTGTCCAGCAGCTCTCTAATTTAAATCAGAGCAGCTAGGGCCCAAAAAGAAAGATAAAGTAAAAAAACAATAACAATAAAATTGTAGCTTCAATAGTTTTTTTGGCTGCGGGGGTCAGTGACCCGCCCCCCTCCATCTGAAAGCTGGAGAGTCTGAAAAAGAAAAGCAATTAATTTAGTTGGGCCTACCTACACCCAGACCCTCTGGAGCACACCTGACCTTCAGCAAGTAGTAATAATAATATCTATTTAGATTTAGATGTATGCTATAAACACTTAAGAGAGCATTTGTAATTGAAAAAGTTCCTAAAAGCTGCCAAACTTTTCATTATTTAAAAAAGCCTGCTCAAAGAAAAAAGCCTAAACCTATGAGATATTTTTGCCGGAAACCCTGTGAGTTCCTGAACTCACGTGGACTTTCCTTTATGATTGCTCGAGCCAAAGACTTGAAATATGTCCTCGCACTGTCACAAGCTTTAACAATGTAGAAGCTGTTATGTAATGCTCTGTATTGTATTAAAGGTATGGGACCTGTTATCCTGAATGCTCGGGACCTTGGGTTTTCCAGGTAAGGGGTCTTTCTGTCATTCGGATCCCCTACCTTAAGTTTACTAAAAAATTAATCAAACTGTAATTAAACCCAATAGGGTTGTTTTGGCTCCAATAAGGGGTAATTATATCTTAGTTGGGATCAAGTACAGGTACTGTTTTATTATTACAGAGAAAAGGGAATCATTTAACCATTAAATAAACCCAATAGGGCTGTTCTGCCCCCAATAAGGGGTAATTATATCTTAGTTGGGATCAAGTACAAGGTACTGTTTTGTTATTACAAGGTAAAGAGAATCATTTAACCATTAAATAAACCCAATAGGGCTGTTCTGCCCCCAATAAGGGGTAATTATATCTTAGTTGGGATCAAGTACAGGTACTGTTTTATTATTACAGAGAAAAGGGAATCATTTAACCATTAAATAAACCCAATAGGGCTGTTCTGCCCCCAATAAGGGGTAATTATATCTTAGTTGGGATCAAGTACAGGTACTGTTTTATTATTACAGAGAAAAGGGAATCGTTTAACCATTAAATAAACCCAATAGTGCTGTTCTGCCCCCAATACGGGGTAATTATATCTTAGTTGGGATCAAGTACAAGGTACTGTTTTATTATTATTACAGAGAAAAGGGAATCATTTAACCATTAAATAAACCCAATAGGACTGTTCTGCCCCCAATAAGGGGTAATTATATCTTAGTTGGGATCAAGTACAGGTACTGTTTTATTATTACAGAGAAAAGGGAATCATTTAACCATTAAATAAACCCAATAGGACTGTTCTGCCCCCAATAAGGGGTAATTATATCTTAGTTGGGATCAAGTACAGGTACTGTTTTATTATTACAGAGAAAAGGGAATCATTTAACCATTAAATAAACCCAATAGGACTGTTCTGCCCCCAATAAGGGGTAATTATATCTTAGTTGGGATCAAGTACAGGTACTGTTTTATTATTACAGAGAAAAGGGAATCATTTAACCATTAAATAAACCCAATAGGGCTGTTCTGCCCCCAATAAGGGAAAATTATATCTTAGTTGGGATCAAGTACAGGTACTGTTTTATTATTACAGAGAAAAGGGAATCATTTAACCATTAAATAAACCCAATAGGTCTGTTCTGCCCCCAATAAGGGGTAATTATATCTTAGTTGGGATCAAGTACAGGTACTGTTTTATTATTACAGAGAAAAGGGAATCATTTAACCATTAAATAAACCCAATAGGGCTGTTCAGCCCCCAATAAGGGGTAATTATATCTTAGTTGGGATCAAGTACAAGGTACTGTTTTGTTATTACAAGGTAAAGAGAATCATTTAACCATTAAATAAACCCAATAGGGCTGTTCTGCCCCCAATAAGGGGTAATTATATCTTAGTTGGGATCAAGTACAGGTACTGTTTTATTATTACAGAGAAAAGGGAATCATTTAACCATTAAATAAACCCAATAGGGCTGTTCTGCCCCCAATAAGGGGTAATTATATCTTAGTTGGGATCAAGTACAGGTACTGTTTTATTATTACAGAGAAAAGGGAATCATTTAACCATTAAATAAACCCAATAGGGCTGTTCAGCCCCCAATAAGGGGTAATTATATCTTAGTTGGGATCAAGTACAAGGTACTGTTTTGTTATTACAAGGTAAAGAGAATCATTTAACCATTAAATAAACCCAATAGGGCTGTTCTGCCCCCAATAAGGGGTAATTATATCTTAGTTGGGATCAAGTACAGGTACTGTTTTATTATTACAGAGAAAAGGGAATCATTTAACCATTAAATAAACCCAATAGGGCTGTTCTGCCCCCAATAAGGGGTAATTATATCTTAGTTGGGATCAAGTACAGGTACTGTTTTATTATTACAGAGAAAAGGGAATCGTTTAACCATTAAATAAACCCAATAGTGCTGTTCTGCCCCCAATACGGGGTAATTATATCTTAGTTGGGATCAAGTACAAGGTACTGTTTTATTATTATTACAGAGAAAAGGGAATCATTTAACCATTAAATAAACCCAATAGGGCTGTTCTGCCCCCAATAAGGGAAAATTATATCTTAGTTGGGATCAAGTACAGGTACTGTTTTATTATTACAGAGAAAAGGGAATCATTTAACCATTAAATAAACCCAATAGGGCTGTTCTGCCCCCAATAAGGGAAAATTATATCTTAGTTGGGATCAAGTACAAGGTACTGTTTTATTATTACAGAGAAAAGGGAATCATTTAACCATTAAATAAACCCAATAGGGCTGTTCTGCCCCCAATAAGGGGTAATTATATCTTAGTTGGGATCAAGTACAGGTACTGTTTTATTATTACAGAAAAAAAGGGAAGCATTTTTAAAAATTAGACTAATTAAATAATTCTATGGGAGATGGCTTTTCCGTAATTCGGAACTTTCTGGATAATGGGTTTCCAGATAAGGGGTATAATACCTGTACTCTGTATTAGCACATGCCTCTAATAAAGCTGCCTGTTTAATATCTTGAGTAGATCTAAATGGTTCTAGTAAGGCCCAGGGGGAATGTCAGGCCAGGCCTAATTTGAGTATTTATTTAAATCTAAGAGTGGCTTATTCAGTTTGGGTGTGAAGCATATCTCAGTATAGAATTATAGGTGCAATGAGTACCTGACATCTATAATTAATAGTTGGTAAAATGTATAAACACTTAATAAATTCTATTTAAAGTATAAAAAGATAAAGTATCAAGTATCTCACAACAAAGAAAACACACTTTGATTTTTACTACACAACTTTGGCGTAGGGAAAAAATAGAGAAATTCTACTTACCGTAATATCTATTTCCAAGTCACCTTCCATGGCGGTATAATTGTGTTAACCCTTTCCTGCCCAGTGACCTGTGGGGCAGAGAATACCGATGTTGGTGATTGCTGCCATGGGTGGCTTGGGAAATATCCTCTAAATTAATAGTTTAAAGTAAAAATTGTCTCTATATTCGCGCACAATAAACACGCACAGAGGGGATGCTCACTCAAACCGCCATCTTATTTGCAAATTTTGGTGTTTAATTCTCATTTCACTGCGATTTGCAAAAAAAAAAAGTGAAAGACGGTCACAGCAGTGCAAAATAATTTTTTTCTTTTAGAAGAAAACATGCCTAAAAAAATATGCGCTGCCTAAACTTTATAAATGATCCCCCATTGATTTGATATTAATGGCACTCTGCCAAGTTTGTATAGCGGCAGCATGCTTACAAAAAAGGATATAAAGATTACGCTGAACAGAATTTCTTTAATTTAGTGAAATGCAACCTTTTTTTAACCAGGAAGGATGTTCTCATATTATCTATTAATAACTGAATGTGGATGTTTCCCTGAATGCATTGTTATATTGTGCTTTCTGTATCTTTATACGGTATGAATTTGAAAGTCAGCATTGTATTAGTTCATGTTAACTACAATCGCTTGATCCAGACAATGTTTCTGATCGCCATGGGGGACAGGAAGGATTTTTTTTCTCTCTTGAGGCATAATTGGCTCTTGCTTCAGGTTGGGTTTTTTCCCTCCTCTGGATCATAACAATGGATATATGATAATGTATTTTAAGTTTTATTTGTCACAGCAGAGGCAGGACCGTGCCAGAGTACTGCACGGATAGTTTTAGCAGAGGGAGAAAGGGGGTTCTCTCCTGTGACTGCATGGTTGGTTGATAGATAAAGACGCTACTATTGCTTGCGCTAGGTGACAGCCTACTTGGATTTCCTATCATCGAGTCACTGCATATCCAGGACCGGCAGCAGGGCTGCTGAACCTCTCTCATGGTTAGTGATGCAGCTCCTGCTGGTATACTAATACTCAGTGGTGGATATAATGAAAGTGCTCAAATGGAAACTATGGAAATAAAATTCAAGTCTTCATTGAGGAACGGCAGAGGATAGTAGCAACCTCTTATGGAATTCTAGCTTTAGAATATTGCCTTGGGTTGAGGCTGGCAAGGTCATATTTGTTCCAAAACATGTGAATAAATTCTATTGTTTATTCATTAAAGGATCCAACAAGGGGGTTCATTGGGTTGGTTCAAGGCGAAGGGTCATTTGAGGAATTCACTTGTCAAGAAATTCCTGAAGAAAGAGGTTGAGAGCAGAGAGTGTGTATTACATCTATCCAGATCAGAAAAACCAGCACTGTTTTGCAATTGAGAACAGCGCCATCAGAAATCAAGGGCACGCTCTGAGCATAAACCTAAGAGACTAATGCTGCCAGCAGCAGCTGTCTTGTACTCAGATTTAAAGCCTGCAAACTATATATTTTGTGATAAGTCAGAGCACAAGATCTAGGACTGCGATAAGCTTAACCCAGAAGAATGCTACAAAAGACTTAAAAGAAAAGGATTATATTTTGTGTGTTTGGGGCCTAAGAATATTGCAAAGTACTGCAGGGTGAAGGAAGTCTGTGCAACATGTGGCAAGAAGCATCACAATTCAGCGTGTGACCAATGAACCAAACAGGGATCTTTGAAACCCACAGTGGACACTGCCATCAGTATTTCTAGATAACAAAGATATGACTGTGACAAACAACAAGACTTTGTGGCTGCAGACTACACAAGCATGGGCAGAGGGCCCTACAACCAGAAAAATGTTATGCTATTTACTAGATGGAAGAACTTTCATCCATGAGGCCTTTTCCAGATCACTTAAAATTCATTTTGAAGGGTAAGAGAGATTCGCTCTACAGTTTTGGGTCCAAAAGCCTGACAATGCCAGTCAGAAAA
Organism: Xenopus tropicalis; assembly: GCF_000004195.4. Taxonomy (NCBI): domain Eukaryota; kingdom Metazoa; phylum Chordata; class Amphibia; order Anura; family Pipidae; genus Xenopus; species Xenopus tropicalis. Next base: position 33,469,798 of record NC_030684.2, on the reverse strand, counting down.
GAGTCAAGTTCAACCTCCACAGCAGTGACAAATGGATAGAAATGGAGACTCTATAAATCCCAATCCCAACCTAAAAGGGACTAAGGTTAGCTGACTCAACTGAACTGACTGGTCAAGACTCATAAATAGTGGTCCAAGGAGATTACTAATAAAGTGTAGTATGTGGGAGAATAGAGATACTGCATGTTGCATTTGAAACCACCCTTGGGTGGACTCTGCAAAGGCTGGTTCAGGTTCAGGTATGCAGTGTAACTGGCATCACATGTGTTAGAGTCATGAATGTAAGTGTTGCAGATGAAACACTTGTTTCCAGTCAACCACAAGCTTTTTAGGGGTGACAAGTGAAAAAATTGTAATCTCAGAATCAGATGTGGTTTTCATGCACAGTAAACAACTTTACAATGGCTAAAGACAGGTTTGATTGCTTAATGAGAAGGCTTTCAACAGATTTCCCTCCCTATCATAAATACAACAGTGTAATGCAGCACTGCCTCCAAGAGGGTATTGTTGAGGATGTGAATGTAAGTAAAGGTGAAAAATGGTTTGATGCTTCATCTCATGACAAAGGGCAAGTATCATTTAATGATTGCCTACTGACACGACCAAATCTTAATCCTGACCTTCTCAAAATCCTAATTAATTTCAGATTCACAAGATTGCTTAGATGTCAGACAAAGACCATCTACAAATCAGCATTGCAGAAAAGGACAAGGATTCTGCCAGATATCTTTGGACTAATGATATTTAAAGTCCTAACCGGGAACTATCCTTACATGTTTTGAGGATTGCAAGAGTGTTACTTGAGGCATCACCCAGCCCATTATTCCTGACAGCTGCCATCAAACACCATCTAAAACAATATGAAAGATTAGTGAGCGAATTTTTTCGGCAGGCATGGATTCGCCGTAAAAATCTGTATTTCGTCATTGGTGGATTTTTGCGTGATACTGCATTGAAAAAATTTGGCGAGACAGATTCACTTATCACTATGAAAGATTTCTCCAGGTTCTATCAAAATGCTAATTTTTGCACCTGGTTCGTGAAACAATCTGCCAATGGTGAAACATGGGAAATTGCCGCAAATCCATGCCTGGTGAAAAATTTTGGTTATCACTATTCTTAACCAGTTCTTTTATATGGATGACACTGTTGATGATGCTTATGCCATATTCACAGAGGCAAGTTACAATACATTGTGGAGACCCTCACTGATAATGATTAAGATCTGTGTCCCCAGTTTGTGTCCCCTAATAAAGAGAACCCAAGGCAAGGTGAGGTATAAGGGGTCAACAGTAACAAAGTAAAAGGCTAAGAATTGTTACACTCGCATAGCAGTATAAGAAAAGGCTATGCAGCATCTGGCAAACTCCCCCCACTTCATGTTGAGTGACAATAAACCACAATGCATAACATAGGGAACCTTAAACTTAGGTAATACCAAGGACAATGATTACAAATATTCTATATGTTTGTATATAAAATGTTTTTCTTACTTTTTATGGGAATAGTTGCAGTCACATCACATATATGTTGTCTATAAAAAATATGGACTGCCCTTGTGTTACCTGAAGCCATCTTGTAATATATAGTGCAGCCTTTTCATTTGTGTGTGTTACTGAGACGGCTTCCCATGACTGCCTATTTTTGCCTGTCTAATAAATGCTCAGTTATTCTGAAGAACCTTGTGTTGCTCTATAGCAAGGTATTCTGCATTACAAAGTAACCAACTTTCTTGGTAGCTTGCCCAAAGTGATAAAATGTTGGCTGCTGGCCACAACACTAAAGTAAGTTTTCTTGCAGTGAATTGTGTGATGCTAGTATGTATATTAAGGTATTTTCTGGAGAAAACTTGAGTATATGTTTTATGTCTCCCTTGCCTGTTCTTATAAACAAAGGCAAAGGCAGATGAGGGATGTTCTTTTTTCCCTTAAAAACATTCAACACACCAGAGACCTCCCCTTTAGATTAGAGGAACGGAGCTTCCATTTGAAGCAGCGTAGGTGGTTTTTCACGGTGAGGGCAGTGAGGTTGGGGAATGCCCTTCCTAGTGATGTGGTAATGGCAGATTCTGTTAATGCCTTTAAGAGGGGCCTGGATGAGTTTTTGAACAAGCAGAACAAAGGCTATTGTGATACTAATATCTACAGTTAGTATTAGTGGTTGTATATATAGTTTATGTATGTGAGTGTATAGATTGGTAAGTATAGGTTGTGAGTGCTGGGTTTACTTGGATGGGTTGAACTTGACGGACTCTGGTCTTTTTCAACCCTATGTAACTATCTAACTAATACTCTGAAGCTAAGTTTCTCTAAATTTATTTTAAACGCATTGCCCTTGTGTCTGCATGTACAGGACAATGTACAGGTGCCGTCCTACAAAATCACATTTCCTTTAAAGCCACCTACTAACCCTTTCAAAAATGTGAAAGATTTATTAATAGTCACATGTAACAATCTTTTCTCTTTTCAGATTCTCATTCTGGCTTTGCCATTTGCCAAATAGACCCTAAAACTGTTTAAATTATTTGGACAACCCCAAATATGTTATCTCCCAACCTCACTGCCTGACCAATGAAATCCATGCTTTTGTTTTTTTGTAGTTGACTCTTCAAATCTAATCTGATGTTTTTCTCCAATGTTAATATATACTCCCCTAATTGTATTGGTCATCTCGGCACAGTCATTGATTTTCTCTTCCTGTTCTTTTCTCATCTTGGAAAATTTCAATTATTCCAGTCCGCCACATTTTTCTTGGTAACTAGTCTTCTTTAAACAAGATACACACAAATACACCCCAATACACCCCTTACTGTACCCTATGGAGATCTACATGAACTTTCACAGAGAGTTCATGGGTCCAAAGGATGTTGAATCCCCATTACAGAATTCCACTATGTTAGTTATATTAGTGTGATCTTTTTGCTGTCTTTAAAGCTGCATATTTCTGCATTAAAGTGAATAACAGCATCTCTTCTAAATAAATGTTAACAGTCTGATACCACACATGGTTATAATTGCAACATCATCCTTACAATAAAATACACAACCACCTGAAAAATGCAATGCTTCAATATCTAAATCCATAACAGGGAACTGAAATATATATATATATATATATATATATATATATATATATATATATATATGTATACATATATAATTTTTTTTTGCCGTTTCACAAATTTTCCTGCCATTTTGCAATTTTTTCAGCTTAGCGAAATGGGGCAGATTTGCTTACCACTAATGGTATCCTTAATCCAGAATGCCTGGGACTTGCTGTTTTCTGGATACAGGGTTGTTTTTGTAATTTTGTGCATCATCCCTAAATGTTGCTAAAACATTTAGATATTACAAAAGAGGGTGGTTTTGCCATCAAAATGGATTTGACCTAGCTAGTTATCATGAGTTACATAGTACAGGTATGTGACCTGTTATCCAGAATGCTTGGGACCTGGGGTTTTCCGGATAAGGGATCTTTCCATAATTTGGATCCCCATAACTTAAGTCTGCTAAAAATTTAACCATTAAATAAACCCAATAGGGCTGTTCTGCCCCCAATAAGGGGTAATTATATCTTAGTTGGGATCAAGTACAAGGTACTGTTTTATTAGTACAGAGAAAAAGGAATTATTTTTAAAAATTTTAATTATTTGCTTATAATGGAGTCTATGAGAGATGGTCTTTCCATAATTCAGAACTTTCTGGATAATGGGTTTCTGGATAAGGGATCCCATACCTGTACTGTCAAATTATTGAAGAGAAAAATCAGATCAGAAAAGGATTCTATTTTCTTTAAAGGCCCCTTTGTCATAGAGATACTGTATAATAACAATACATTTAATAATATCTTTAACTACAACCAACAAAATGAAAAAAAACACATTAAATACATATAGAGCTTTGCATTTTAACAAGTACATAAAGCAGATATTCTGCAGACATGTGACAATCATGTATGTATGCTTTAGGGTTCATTTCATTTTGAACAATTCCCACAGCAGGTATGGAGGATTTGACCTTACAACAGATGGATGGGGTTATCATTCTGTCACAAGACTAATGAAATTTCTTGGAAAATGTCATTGGTGATTCATGCATATGCCATTATAATATACATTCTTTAGACTTAAATTCAGTGGAGGGCACTATATATATATATATATATATATATATATATATATATATATATATATTGCGCTGATCCTTCACATAATTCAAAGCAATTTGGGGATCTTTGAAACACCTGATCATGGTTTTATAATTATTTTCTGAAAATACAAATAAGTAAAGTTCAATTTTTCAACACCAGAACAGAGTGATTAACTAGCAGCTTTAATACATCAAAACCACATAGTACTCGCGTCTCTGCAGTTGCATTTAGACATCAGGTGCATTCTGCTGAAATTCTGGGAAAACAATCTTCCATTATAAGTAAAAATTGTGGCGTTTTGTATCCAAAAATTGCACTTTAAACTTTGCAGCGGCTTCAAAAATGACACTTTAGAAGTGATTTTTTTTCATCTCTATTTAAGAGGCCACTAGTTTGGGAGCAAATAAACAGGGGAGGTGGAGGGGTGGACAGGTAGAGCTCTGGACTAGTGATGAGCGAATCTGTCTTGTTTTGGTTAAAAAATTTGCGAAACAACAAGAAAATTGGCAAAATGGTGAAAAATCTGCAATACACGTTTGTCGCACAATTTTTTGTCGCCCACGTCTTTGGACGTGACCATGCCCAATTAGACGCAACCGCACCATTTTCTGACACACTGCAAATTTTTCAACTGCAAACTTTCGTGGAAGTTTCACAAAACAGTTCGCCAATGGCGAAATGCGGAAATTTGCTGCAAATCCATGCCTGGCAAAATATTTGCTCATCACTACTCTGGACTAAGTAGTATTGCCCCAATATAGCACATACAAATCTGGCTCCATGTATAAACCTACAGGGGCTATATGTTTAATTTTACCAGTTCTTTTACATTTTATTTGGAAGATACCCAAATGTATGTTTCTCTGTGTCCAGAAGAAATCTGGGTCCTGGTTGTATGCAATTAAACCATAGCTGTCCCTTAGGGATCTGGAATAGTGATGTCCCGTTGCGCTTCGCCATAAAATTCGCGAAACGCATTTGTCACACAATTTATTTTGTCGCCCGCTTATATTTTTTTTTGTAGAATAGAAGGAATAGAAATGTGATGTTTCTTTTCACTGAGGATTCAGAGAAGCAGTTCTGTGTTTTGTATCATAATAGCCTGTTTTGGTATGTTTTGCGTAAAATTGGGCTTGTTTTTGCATTACAATAAAAGCCTTAAGTGTTTGTGGCTGTAGTTACATAGACCTTTCAGATAAAGCTTAATTAGTGTTTACCTTTCCTTCTCCTTTTAAGTTGGGTTGAAAAAAGACCATCAATTTTAATCCCTTGAAATAAACCACAGTGATCACATACATAAACTATAAAATAATACTAATGTCTATACAAATTGTTGATTTTAGTATCCTAATAGCCTTGGATATTATGCTTGTTCAAGAACTCATCCAGGCCCCTCTTACAGGCATTAACAGAATCTGCCATCACATCATCACTAGGAAGGGCATTAGAGTCCTGTGTACCCCATGCTCTAAAGCCTATCTAGCTGTTTTCACAGCCAAATAGGGGGTTACATAAGTAAAATGATAAAGTGCACGAAGGACAGGAAACATGTAGAGCAATTGGCGATGTAACAATTTTAATCTAACTTTGAAGACTTTTTTATTTTACTCATTGTGGCCGTTGTGGATCCTTTGAGTGCCAAAAAGCTTGTGTTTGCTGCGGTTTATGGTTAACTGCTCCCTGAGCTGAGGGGCTGGGGATGGGGCACCCGGACCACCCCCTTTACTGGAAGAGTGCCTCTACATTTGCTTCCTAAAGCGCCCATCTTTACCTTTATTTGATGTAATAGATTCCAGCATGAATATCACTGAAGACCATACTTTCAAGCAATTTCAGTTAGTGACCTATGTGGAAAGCGGAATAATATTATAAATAATAAAAAAATTATTTTCCTCACCACCATAACTTGGATAAACTTGCATAAACCTGGAGTAAGCATAGTTTTAGTACATGTTAATGGAAGGGAAAACTTTTGAGTAATATAAAATAAATATGCTATTGCAAAATGTTGCTGCATGACTGAGTTTTAATTAAATAAATTGCTATTAAATAGATTATTTCACTGGTTACTTTATTGTCTACGTCAATGAGTGTGACAGGGATAATCTAATTAGTTGATGTTCTAAAGCCAAGCTTTTTGTACAAAATGGTCTGACTAGAGTTGAAAGGAACCTTTAAAAGCTCTTTTAAATGTTTTAGCTTTATTGCGAGCGAGAATTTTTTTTGGTATGTTTTCGGCTCATTTTTGCATTGTGATAAAAGCCTTAATGTTTGTATCAAGTGCATTGACTCAAATGTAGTAGGTAGAATTTGTTAATCACTTACTTTACAAGCATTCTAACATCTAGTTGTAAATTTATCAACTAGTAAAGTATCCTATATCTTTCCCTACCACCACAATGGAAAAGCACATTCCTTGCTTGCCACATGGTGAGTTTACTTAGGTTTAGTTTATCCCCCCTTATATATTTATACATAAATTCCCAGTGTGATCAGTCAGTTAACCTAGACACTTTCTTTAATACTTAAACCTATGGTAAAAGAATAATGTTCCTTTAGAGTACATTGTACAAGACTTTGTTGGTCTTTGCTGCTGCTGGTAACATTGTATAAGTAGCCATTACATTTTTAATGATTTTTGTCTTCCATTTAGCTGCACATATTGCCAATCAGGATTTTTCTGCAAGAATACATAAACTTCTTAAATAATAGTTGACCCAATATACAAACCTTTTGCACACCACTTTGAACCCTAGTCTTAATAAAGATTGTGCTATTGACAAGTACTGTTGATAGAGTATGCAATCTTTTAGCCAGTTATCTATCCATATAAAAACAGTGCCACCATCAACAGCCTATGGTTTAGGAAGCAACATTTATGTGGCGGCGTATCAAACGTTTTGGCAAAATATAAGGAAACCAAATCAACTGTAATACAGAGGCCTATTCTTATTTACTATATCATTAAAAATATACATTTATAATAAAGAAATGCATTTGAAATTATTCACACTTCAAAAAAAAAAAATGCTTATACAAACAAACCATCCCATAACTTTCACAATGCAGTTGTCAAATGTATAGAGCTACAATTGCTATCCAAGAACTTAATAGTTTCCCTATTGTATATACTAATAAAAAATAACTATTTAGCACATTTGCTTTTATACTACATGCTATTAATAACTTGTTATTAATGATGAGTACATTTTTCCAGCAGGTATGGATTTGCTACTTTCCACATTTGACCATTGGCAAATGGTTTCATGAAACTGGTGCGGAAATTCAACGCTGAAAAATTCACCGTGCGTCAAAATGGTTGCAGCAAAAATGGGCATGGTCACAGCAAAACAGGCGCTGTAGAGGCAAAAAAAAAGACAAGACAACAAAAAAAAGTCACAGGAGACAAAAAAGTCACGCGTCAAATGTGTTTCGTGGATTTTCTGCTGTTTCGCAAAATGGACAGATTAGTTCATCACTGCTTGTTATAGCTTTTGTCATTACCTTTTTTCTCACTGTACTTTATTCCTTTAGTTATTTTCCCTTTTCTTTTTTCATTGCCTTATGACATAATAATATCATTATTAAGGACAAGGCAGCTGCCTTTTGTTTTAATGTAACCGAAATATACCCAACATGTTGATTCACTCACTTTTCTACTTCCTTTGGCTACCTTGTTTGTCAATGCAGCATGTCTTGGAAAAAATTAAAAAAAAACCTAAATAAGTAGTTAAAATAATGAATTTTTGATATTTGAATGGTAAAGATTTATCTTTTGTTTTGTACATCTTTTTACAGATAACTCTTGATTTCCGCTGTATAATATTTGTAATATTTATAGGTCCCAGAAAATAGTCTTTTCTCTCTGTCTCCTACTTTTTAAGTTATTCCTTTTTCTTTCTAATAACTTTATACAAAGCAGCTATTTGTGCATAAATGTATTGCTGTAGGTTTAAACCTGCTGTGACTTTCAGTGGGTCGAGATGCTTTAACAAACACCGAAGGCCTGCAGAGAGAATATTGTTATAGTAATGATATATTTATATTTATATAAGGCCTATTGCTTTTTTTATTCTGTATTAGCTTAAAAAATAATTAACTCCTGTGGCCTTATATTTCACCATTATAGAGATCACACTATCATATTACTATCTTGTACTTAATCTCTCAAAATCAGATTTCTACTGTTTTCCACCCTCTTCAAACTCAATTTCACTTAAAATGGTCCTAACTATTAATGTACATATTATTTAATCACATGCGAATAGCAATTTATTGTACAATTTTTATCTGTATGGTGTCAGCACACGTTAGTACTACTTTCAGTACAATTACAATCGTTATCAATAAGAACATCCTGTGGGCAGAAAAAAGATGGGCATGTTTTTATTTCCCTTTGTCTAAAGGCTTTAGCTGACATTCAACAGCCAACTATTCAACAAAGGAAAGAGGGGAGAAAGAAACTCTAATAACAATAAGCAATCAAAACACAATACTTCACCAGTGGAAGCTCAAGAAGCAACCTTACTTCAGTAACCTCAGTCGCCAATAAACTACAAAGCAAGAATCACAACTTACAAATATCTATATTAATAACTGAGAACTAACAGTATGTGCCAGGCCTGATCTAGTGTTTCTGCCTAACAAAGACACTATTATTGATCAAAAACAGTTTTTACCAAAGAGGGCTGCATTGTTATGCTGGTTAATCCCACTTAAAGACATTTGTACGAAGTGGGTGGGCCAAAATTATTATCAGGGTCATTCTGGTTTTACCCAGTATTATAAGCCCAAACGTGTCCTAGGCGTTGTCTCAAAAGGGGCTCCTCCCAACATTGTCAGGATATTAACTGTACTTAGCCACAACCATCCTGAAGGTAGGGCAATGGACCTCTTGATTGATCATTTGTGACAGAGGGTCTGCAATGAGACTTTTCACACTATAAAAGATGCATATTATGGTAATGCTGATTCTGGTTGTATGCTATGTTTTTTTTTAAAGACCATGAACTGAGGCTTAACATCTGCTCACTTTAGGAAGCAGGGATGAGGAAACTTCCCAGATATCCATTCCCAAAAGTGTCATATTTCAAAGCTTTATAGTAAGACTGCAGGATCCCAGGTAGGATTACCTTCTCTCCTCCTCTAACTTACTTGGTCCCCTCCCTTAAGAATTGGCTTTGGCTAACTGAGCATGCTCCGTTCTTCTAAACTCAGGTTACCAAGCCTGCCCTCCAGTTTAGCAGCCACACTCTACGTTGCTCTAGTTGTGCACTCTGTTGGAGAAATACGTTTTTTTTCTCCTAAACTCAGTGACATCTTTGTCTTGGCAACTTTTTTGTCTAACAGAATATTTTGTGTTGCCAGTTTCGCGAATGAAATTAGCGAAAGCCAAAATGTTGAGTTTTGCTCTGAATCCATGCCTGGCAAAAAAATTCACTCATCACTAGTGCTGGAAAATATGCATTACAAATGATGCGGTGTGGGTAGGGGGAGATGTACCCAACAAGGAAAATGTAGGGTTTGCATGTCCTTTAAACTACGATGAGCTATGGGCCACCAGTTTGTAATCAATTGTCAATTCTGTTTAAGAAGGATTAATGTCAACACCTAATTATGTGGCATACCTGCCAACTCTCTGCTAATCACAAAGAAATATTTGTATCTGCTCTTTGCACATCCATACAACACATCAGTTTAACACAAACCCAGTTTTGGGACAAGTCACACCAACACCGTCCACTTAAGCATCTCCTTAATTGGAGGAATAAGTACACGCTACCTGAAAGATGGTTTCCCACTTAACAAACCGCGTTTTGAGCTTGCACTCCTTTGTTTACTACTGGAACTGGGCAGTTGAATTCAGTGGATATAGTGGCACAGTTTTAGCATGGCTTTTGGTGTTACAGCTAATTCACTATGTTACTGTGTAATGGTGCTGACATTCCTGGGCCAGTGTGGTCAGTGACATCATTAGCCGTTACTATGTACATGGCGGATGGTGCTACTGTACAGTATTGACTCTAATTCATTCCTATTAGAGTCCCATTCATGCTACTTGATTGGAGGAATCATACAATACAAAGAGTTAATTGCATTGTTTATAAAGGTATGTAAAAAGCTGTGTAATATGCAGTGTCATTTTTAAACTTTCATCTATTCCTAGCACAGAATTTTTACACATGTCAGATTTCATTACACAGGAATTTATTCAGTTTAATACATATATGTTGTGTTTTTTTTACACATTGACTATCTAGCATGAGCTCATATCAATATGATATTCCAACTTTCATGAACTCTGTAGAATAAATGGGGACTAAGCCTGTATATTTCTATATATAACCTTGCATTCTATACACCAGGGTCAGACTAGGGGGTGCAGGGCCCAAGGGGGCTGTTTCCCCAAGGGCCCTGCAGGTACCCACACTGGCCGTGTCCCTTAGGGGCCCCCGCTGCACCCCCTGCCCAACGTCCTCCCCTGAGCGTGTCAGTTTAATGCATCAGAGGGGGAAAACTACCGGGTCTGTGCCATCGGGCCCACCAGGTTTTCCCGGTGTCCCGGCAGCCCAGTCCCATTTTTCCGCACCTGTGGAAATCTAACAAACCCAGTTTTACTCTGTGTATAGCAGTGTTATATACACAGAGTAAAACTGGGTTTGTTAGATTTCCACGGGCGCGGAAAAATGGGCACGGTCATGGCAATAGAAGATGCGGGCCACAAAAAAAAAAAAAAAGACAGGCTACAAAAAAGTCCCAGAACAAACGCATTTTGTGGATTTTTTGCTATTTCATGAATTTTCCCGTCGTTTCTCAAATTTTTCAGAGAAGCAAAATGGGACAGATTCGCTCATCACTAACCTTCATTGCTAAACCCTGTTGAAACCCTACAACACATTATTTAGTGCAGTACCAGGATATATTATTATTACCAAGTACTCTTTGTGCATGATCCTTTGCCCAGTTTTCTCTTTATGAACAAAGAGCATTTTCTGACTGATGCACCTTAGCTTAAACAGTAGGCAGTTTTGCAGCACTTTATCCAAAGCCTTGGCAAAATCTAAGCAGAAACATCTACATCAAATATGTCATGTTGCATTTTATGTTGTGGTTAAGCTCTAATTCCTCTTAAGTTTCCAAGTCTGCTCAGAATGGTGCTGCCAATAATGCTAATAACATTACTTTGCAAGCTTAGCTGCATTAATATTTTAGTGATTTACATTTAGTTCAGACAATATGCGGCAATTGGGATTTCCTGTCTGACACTTGGTTAAATGTAAAATGAACAACTGCCATTTGTTTTTTGTAGTCAGTCCTTTAAAGGAAAACTATACCCCCAAACAATGTAAAACCCTGCTTCATCTAAATAAACCATTTTTATAAAAATGTACTTTTTTAGTAGTATGTGCTATTGGGTAATCCTTAATAGTAAATTGGCCTGGTACAGGTGTGGGATCCCTTATCCGGAAACCCCTTACCCAGAAGTTCTGAATTACAGAAAGCCATCTCCCATAGACTCCATTATAAGCAAGTACTTTTGAATATTGATTTCCTTTTTCTCTGTAATAATAAAACAGTACCTTGTACTCGATCCCAACTAAGATATAATTACCCCTTATTGGGGGCAGAACAGCCCTATTGGGTTTATTTAATGGTTAAATGATTCCCTTTCCTCTGTAATAATAAAACAGTACCTGTACTTGATCCCAACTAAGATATAAATAATCCTTATTGGGGGCAGAACAGTCCTATTGGGTTTATTTAATGGTTAAATGATTCCCTTTTCTCTGTAATAATAAAACATTACCTGTACTTGATCCCAACTAAGATATAATTACACCTTATTGGGGGCAGAACAGCCCTATTGGGTTTATTTAATGGTTAAATGATTCCCTTTTTCTCTGTAATAATAAAACATTACCTGTACTTGATCCCAACTAAGATATAATTACCCCTTATTGGGGGCAGAACAGCCCTATTGGGTTTATTTAATGGTTAAATGATTCCCTTTTCTCTGTAATAATAAAACAGTACCTGTACTTGATCCCAACTAAGATATAATTACCCCTTATTGGGGGCAGAACAGCCCTATTGGGTTTATTTAATGGTTAAATGATTCCCTTTTCTCTGTAATAATAAAACAGTACCTGTACTTGATCCCAACTAAGATATAATTACCCCTTATTGGGGGCAGAACAGCCCTATTGGGTTTATTTAATGGTTAAATGATTCCCTTTTCTCTGTAATAATAAAACAGTACCTGTACTTGATCCCAACTAAGATATAATTACCCCTTATTGGGGGCAGAACAGCCCTATTGGGTTTACTTAATGGTTAAATGATTCCCTTTTCTCTGTAATAATAAAACAGTACCTGTACTTGATCCCAACTAAGATATAATTACCCCTTATTGGGGGCAGAACAGCCCTATTGGGTTTATTTAATGGTTAAATGATTCCCTTTTTTCCCTGTAATTATAAAACTGTACCTGTACTTGATCCCAACTAAGATATAATTATCCCTTATTCTGGATAACAGGTCCCACACCTGTAGTAGAATGCATTACATGGAGATTTAATTTTTTATTAACAGCTTGGATTCTAAACACAGATAACTCTATGGGGCTGATTTACTAAGACACGAATTCGAATCCGAATTGGAAAAATTCAGATTGGAAAACGAACATTTTGCGACTTTTTCGTATTTTTGGCAATTTGTTTCGGCGTCTTTACGACTTTTCGGAAATTATCGCGACTTTTTCGTTACCAATACAATTTGCGTGAAAAAACGCGAGTTTTTCGTAGCCATTCCGAAAGTTGCGCAAAATCTGGCGATTTTTTCGTAGCGTTAAAACTTGCGCGAAAAGTCGCGCCTTTTTCGTAGCGTTAAAACTTAAAAGGCGCAACTTTTCGCGCAAGTTTTAACGCTATGAAAAAATCGCCAGATTTTGCGCAACTTTCGGAATGGCTATGAAAAACTCGCGTTTTTCCGCAAAAATCGTATTGGTAACGAAAAAGTCGCGATAATTTCTGAAAAAATCGCAAAATACCGATCATTACGAAAAAAAACGCAATCGGACACATTCGGCCGGTTCGTGGGTTAGTAAATGTGCCCCTATGTATTTGGAGTTTATTTATACCATAGATTTACATTTTCACCTTTTTATATATATATATATATATATATATACACAGGTATCGGACCCCTTATCCGGAAACCTGTTATCCAGAAAGCTCCGAATTACGGAAAGCCCGTCTCCCATAGACTCCATTATAAGCAAATAATTCAGAATTTTAAAACTGATTTCCTTTTTTTATGTAGAAATAAAACAGAACCTTGTAATTGATCCCAACTAAGATATAAATAATCCTTATTGGATGCAAAACAATCCTATTGGGTTTAATTAATGTTTTATTAATTTTTTAGTAGCCTTAAGGTATGGAGATCCAAATTACGGAAAGACCCCTTATCCGGAATACCCTTGGTCCCGAGCATTCTGGGTAATGGGTCCTACACCTGTATATATATATAAAAAATCCAACGTATGGTGCACACAAACAGCTTAATGAATACTATGGGTGCGTAATAAGGCTCAAATCACAGCGAGTCCATCTGTGCCAAAATATACCGTCCAACTGAGCCGCACTCCCAAAATGTAAAACGTAGCTTTTATTAAAGCATGGTTAAAAAATGCCAGCAATATTCACAAGTACAATAAAAGTCAATACTTATCAGTCCCATGAGCCACATAAACGCGACGTTTCGGGGGCATCCCACCCCCTTTCTCAAGCGTACCTCGTGGCAATCACAAACAGTGATACGCATACATCTCAGTTCCTTGTATAGCTTAGAGGCGGAAGTGACGCGGCGGGTAACTATGGAGACGGTGTACACTATCGGTGTACACCATATTCACAGAGGCCGACTCGCCAATGCCGCTAACAATATTTGTATCAGTAGAATCAAAGATTTCTATTTATACAATGGTATTCAGAGTATACTTCTCTGTGAAACAGTATCTGGCAAAGCGATATCTAGTGAAACAGCATTGAAAAAACCAAAGAAAAATTAGACACAAAGAAATCAAATAATAACAAACAAAAACCCAAAATAAAAATAAAAATAAAATAAGACATTGGAAACAAGTACAAATAAGGGCATAAACAGCAACACCTAAATACATGTTAAATATCAGTGCATATATATTTATAGATGTGATACCACTTATGTGCTACATATACTATAAGAATAAATGTAGATCAAAATCCTTATTGAGACCATTAGGGGCTAAAGTGTTTAAGCGATGAATCCATTCTACTTCTGTTCTTTTAAGTATTTTAACACGATCACCGCCCCTCTTTGGGGGAGGGACGTGCTGTATGACACGATACCTTAAATCATCCGCTGTGTGTCCGACTTGTCTGGACACAGGAAGAGTATTATTACCTGTGTTCACTGTAGATCTATGCTGTGAAAACCTATCCCTCACTTTTTGGGTAGTTTCTCCAATATATATCAAGTTACACGGACACAACAACATGTACACCACAAAATTGGTATCACATGTGTTGTGTCCGTGAATTTTATATCTTCTGCCAGTCTGAGTATCAGTAAATTGGGGTCCCACTAACACAAAATGACATTGGGAACAACCTTTACATTTATACATCCCCTCCCTTGGCGGTCCCAAGAAGGTGAATCTCTTAGGTGCAGAAGATATCTCTGCATTCACCAGTCTGCCCCCTATAGTGTTACCTCTACGAAAAGCCATCATAGGCGATTGTTGAAAGACTGTAATGGAGGGATATGACTCCTTAAGTAGGTGCCAATGTTTATAAAGGATAGATTTTAATCTACTACTATGTGCATGATATTGTGAAACAAAGGTCATGCGTGTGTCACCTTTTCGTTTATAACGTACATTAGTATTACTCTGGTTGTTGGCCTTCAATAGGCCCTCCTGAAGTATGCTGTTAGGATAACCCCTATCCATGAGCTTCTTTTTCATTTTATTGAGGTCCTCCCTAACTATATCTGGATCATTTGCTATCCTACAAACACGTGAAAATTGACTGGTAGGAATGGATTTTTTGACTGATGTAGGATGAAAGCTGTCAAACTTTAACAGCTGATTACGATCCGTTGGCTTCGTGTATATACGTGTGACAAAACTATGCTCACTTTTGTTGACATCAACATCTAGGAATACAATCCTGTGAGTGTCGGCTGTCATAGTAAATTGAATATCCAAATGGGCCCTATTTATCTCATCGCGGAAGGTGGACAAGGACTCCAGGTCGCCCCGCCATAAGAGGAACACGTCATCGATGTACCTCCACCACGCACAACAATGCGTGGCAAAAAGCACATTTGGATACACGTATTCCTCTTCAAACCAACTCATAAAAGAATTGGCATAGGCTGGAGCGACCTTGGAGCCCATGGCCGTCCCCCGTATCTGCAGATAAAACCTGTCCCGAAATTTGAAAAAATTCTTATGTAGAATAAAACTGAGAACCTCCACAAAAAAATTGATTTCCATGTCACTATACTGGCCACATTGTATCAAAAGTCTTTTCACTGCCATAATCCCTTCATTGTGAGGTATCGATGTATATAAGCTGGCAACGTCCAACGTTGCCAGCCATATTTCATCACCAAATTCACTTACACCAGACAATTTTTGTAAGAAATCTTGAGTATCACGTATATATGAACGAGTTTTTTGTACCAAGGGACTAAGTATTTTATCCAGGACCTCTACAGCATTGCTAGTAAGTGAGCCCACTCCTGCTACTATTGGTCGACCTGGTGGATTTAAAGGGTCTTTATGTATTTTAGGGAGTACATATATCACAGGAATTATAGGAAATTCAATTTGCATATATCGAGAGGTGGACGAGGTGATAACATTAGATTGTATAGCAAGCTTCAATAGAAGATCTAATTCTCGTTTAAAAGATTCTGTCGGGTCACCTCTATATATATATATATATATATTTATACACACACACAGTACGAGGGGGCTGAAATAAAATGTGCAAGTGTTCCTTAGGTCTAATAATTATAGCAGGTAGCAAATATCTGTCTGTTGCTTTTAGAATAAAATCTCTTTGCTGCTTGTTGCTGTGGCACAGGAGCTGGAAAAAAACCTGGAAAAACCTAGAGGGGAAAGTATGACGCTCCTAAAAAGCTTTTTGAGACAGCGCAGATGTGAAGAATAACTAGGGCTGTGATGAACAGGGCAAATAGCAATGAGAAAACATAATGTGACCATGCACGGAATATACAAACGCCATATAATGATATATCATTAGATCTCCCTGCTTAAAGGGGTGGTTCAACTTCAGGTTAACTTTTAGTATGTTATAGAATGGCCTGTTCTTAGCAACTTTGCAATTGGTCTTTATTTTGTCTTTCTATAGTTCCTAAGTTATATTCCTTCCTCTTCTGACTCTTTTCATCTTTCAAATGGGGGGGGGGGGGGGGTCACTGACCCCAGCAGCTAAAAAACTATGTGAGGCTACACTTTTATTGTCATTGTTATTTGTTATTACTTATACTTCTATTAAGGACTTTCTTTAATCATATTCCTATCTCTAGTTTAAAGCGCTGCCTGGTTGCTGGGTTAAATTGCACTCTAGTAACCAGATAGCTACTAAAATTCCAAACCAGTGAGCTCCTGAACATAAAGCTAAACATTCAGAGCACAAATAGTAAAAAATGAAGACCAATTTCAAATTGTATTAGAATAGCATTCTCTACATTATATAGGTATGGGATCTGTCATCCAGAAATTCATTATCCAGAAAGTTCAGAATTAAAGAAAGTCCATCTCTCATAGACTCAATTTTAATAAAATAATTCTAATTTTAAAAATTGTTTTCCTTTTAATCTGTAATAATAAAACTGTGTCTTGTACTTAATTCCAACGGAAATATAATGAATCCTTGCTGGACGTAAAACAATAATATCTCACATAAAGAGGAACTTAAATTCCCACATCATGATGTGTATAGACATTTTAAGATTATAAATGATTATTGTAAATTATAATTCTTATAAATAGGGTTTAAATTAATGTTTAAATTATTTTTTGGGTATGGAGATCTAAATTATGGAAAGACCACAGAAATGTTTAGAAAAGCACAACTTTTTGGAATAGTTGCACAAAAACCTGTATCAAAAATCTGAAAAAGTTTGAAGCAAAGAAAAGTTTTCCAGGGAAGGGACATATGCCAATGTCTTCTGCATGAGCCCGACAGGTTCTAGGTGGAGACTTTTCAGATTTGGAATTGTCGTGGAAAAAAAACCACAATGTAAATCTTAAAAAAGTTGCAACTTTTTCCCCACAGCTTTTTAGGGTTTTGAGACATTTTTGCTTCAGAAATCGGACCCGAAAAAGCCAGATAGTAAATGCCCCCCACAGTTTTTCAGTTGTCTCAGCAAAGCAAAACTCCAGTCCCCCTTCTCTGTTCCACCAACCTTTCCCTGTCTCTCTAATAAGCAAACAGAGCTACTCAATGTCACACAACAATGGAACTTTTATTGTATAAATGTGTCTCTTTACCAAAAGAGAAAAGATTTAATATTTTTATCAGTCTTCTATTTGAAGGCTGACTTCCATTTGATTTAGCATCAGATGCACTTACAAACGGTTGCAAGTATTTTCTGAATTCCATATTTCTTTCGGGGACCAGATGTTATTTTGATGTTATTGTGGGGCCCAAGGATGACAAATGGGCCCCTATGCCCCTACCCCACCCCCCGATGGCTGCCTTGTAGTAGAATTAAGTGTAAAACAACTGGACCTTTCTGAGTTTATCTTGGAAACATTTCACCAACTCATTTGAGTGGCTTCTTCAGTTCAAATGACTGGTAGGGGATCCCCCAGCAGTCAAACCCTTGAGGGTACTACAGTCACAGACATCCAATCCCAATGGTCCCATTGAAATTATTTAGTTAGGTGTTGGGTGAAACTGACAGGTGTAAAATGGTATGATCCAGTCACAGTGGTACCATGATTCTCATTCATACCGTTGTTAATTCAGGCTGGCATGAACGTCCTCTTTTACAGCTCTTTCAAACCATCTGTTCTCTTGGTCCAAAATCAGCACGTTACTGTCCTCAAAAGAGTGCCCTTTTTCTTAAAGGTGTAGATACACTGCCAAGTCATGTCCTGAGGAGTTAGCCCTCCTATGTTGGGCCATTCTCTTACAGAGAGGTTGTGTTGTCTTCCTAATGTCCAAGCCAGATCACTCTTCACAACACTGGATAGCATAGACCACATTATTTTTCATGTGCTTTGGTTACAGGGTCTTTCGGGTGGACCAACTTCCGTCTCAGAGTGTTGCTGAATTTGAATAACACAGGAATGCGATGTTTGTTGAAAATTCTCCTGTTTTTCTGCTGTGAACCCACCATGCCTGCCGAAAAAATGTGTCCATCGCTTCTTGTCTTTGTCTTTCTTTTCCACTTTTTCCAGTTAAAGGTTTGCTAAAATTGGAGGTACAGGCAAACCTATGGCACAGCCATTGTTGTGACTGGATCTTACCTTCTTACACCTGTCAGTTTCAGCCAACACCTAACTGAACAAGTTCAATGGAACCATTGTGATTGGATGTCTGTAACTGTACTACCATCAAGGGTTCAAATGCCGGGGAATTCCCTACCTGTCATCTGAACTGAAGAAGCCACTCGGATGAGTTGATGAAACGTTTTCAAGATGAACTGGAAAGGTCCAGTTTCTTTAGACATAATTCTACTACATAGAGGTTGCCAGATGTTATCCTCCACCTGAGGAAGAGAAAAAGGATTTATCATATGAATTCCGTGTATTAGGTAAAATGTTAAAATACATATATAAAGGACAAGGAATGGTTAATTTACTGTTGGCGTACCATTATCTTAGGTAAAATTTTAGATGGGTTCTCACATGTAGGGGGAATAGTTTGAGTTTTTTTCACGATTCGAGATTTTTTGCACTAAAAAAACCTCAAATTCGAATTATGATTCAAAAACTCAGATGTCAAAAAAAGTGCAAAAAAACCTGAAAACTCAAATGTAAAAACTTTACCATCTAAATGCTTCTGAGTTTATATAGAAGTAAATGGGAGTTGCCCTAGGCAAAGTCGTGCCATATTTTTTTTAAATTAATATACTCGAAAATTTGAGTTTTTTTTATCTGAAAGAGTTTCTCTTATTAAAAAATAAGAGCATTCAATATGTGAGTTTATTAAATGTATAAACACAAACAAATGAGCCAATAATATATATAATGGATACAATAAAATGTGTAATATTATCCCTACCTCAGGATGGCTGGTCTGGCTGATGGTATTACCAGATTCCCAAAATCCAATTCCTGATTATTTCATCCTGGTTATAAAAGAGAGAAGATAAAAAATGAATATATTTCACAGGGCAAATGAATGAAAAGTTTGTAAAAGTGTTTTTTCTGCTTACCTACTCACTGCGTTCCTCCGTATACTGTTGAAAAGACAAGAAAAGGGGATTAAAATTCAAGTCAGTAAAAATCTTTAGACTACAGTCTGCATGGGATTGAAATGTGAATATTATTGTCTTACATAGAGATGTAGCGAACTGTTCGCCGGCGAACTAATTCGCGTGAACATCGGGTGTTCGCGTTCGCGTAAATTCGCGGACTTTTGCCGATGTTCGCCACTTTGGGTTCGCCGCGTTTTTTTTTGGCGCCGCGTTTTTTCGCCTTGGTTTTCCCGCCGCGTTTTATCGCCTATGCATATACATAGGAATAGCTTGCGGTTTTTTTTGGCGTTATTTTTTTGCGTTTTTTTTTTTTTTGCGTTATTTTTTGGCGGTTTTTTTTTGGCGCTTTTTTTTGGCGTTATTTTTACAAGTATTTTTCTGAGAAGTTTTTGCCCTTGATCCCCCTCCTGCATGCCACTGTCCAGGTCGTGGCACCCTTTAAACAACTTTAAAATCATTTTTCTGGCCAGAAATGGCTTTTCTAGGTTTTAAAGTTCGCCTTCCCATTGAAGTCTATGGGGTTCGCAAAGTTCGCGAATATTCGCGAGTTTTGGCGAAAGTCCGCGAACGGGTTCGCGAACATTTTTGCGCGGGTTCGCTACATCCCTAGTCTTACATAGACGGCAAGTTTGAAAGGCGGCATGTCCCGTCTGTTCTCCTGGTTAAGATAAGAAAACATTTATATGATCAACTCAGATTAGTAGAAAATATTTTAAAACAAATCTTTAAAATTTCTTTTCTGTTCATTGATTATTTTCTGCTTACCTCGCAGTGGCAGGAGTGGAGAGATGATGTTGATGTTGAATCCTGGTTAAAAAAAGAGAGAAGATCAGAAACAAATATTTCACAGGGCAAATGAACGCAAAGTTTATAAAAGTCTTTTTTCTGCTGACATCATCTCTGGCCTCCTCTGATTCCTGTTGAAAAGACAGGAAAAGCGGATTAAAGTTAATTAAAATTTTTAGACTACAGTCTGCATATTGCAATCTAACACAACATATAGAAACTGTTCCCATTAATTCGGCCCACACAAAACTACATTTACTCTGGGATGCTGGGATTGAAATTGTAATATAATTGTCTTTGCTGGTTACCTCAGAGGTCGAATCGTGCAGCTCCAGAGCCACCATATTACCTGGGCCCTCCTAGTTTTGGGGAAAAAAAGAATAATATTGTATCAACTTAGCCACACAAAACAGTCTGAAATGCAACTTGTATAAAAGAAAGTAATTCCATACTGAGTGGCGTCATTTTCAAAATATGACTCCCTTCCCTTTTACTTACTTGACAGATGTTGTCGTCATCAAGTTCCTCAGGCTCCTCCTAGTTAAGAAAAGAAAAAGGCATTTGCCATTGGCTAATTTTTTCGTGAAACTGCAGCAAAAAATTGCAACAAAAATTTGTGAGAGAGGAAAAAGTCTTGGCCACGTCAAAATAGTCACAGGTGCATTAAAAATAGTTGCACACTGTTTATTTTTGGGAATAATTACATACAAAAAAAGCAAAAGATAACCAAACCACTCGGTTTATCAGAACAAATGGAGATCACAATATCTATTATTACATTTTGTCAGAGGCTCGCCAGTTATTTAAAATACTGTCCTTTTCATAATCTTAACATTTGAACTTTACCCCTTGTTGTGTGGAAAAATGAGTTTACCTGATTAGATAAATATTCATGAAATGCTGAGGAACAGGTTGACAGGTTAATTGGGATTGTACGTTACATTGGGACAGGGGACTGTGAACGATGAAAAATCTGTAAAACATTTTATAAACATGTCAGCAGTGTATAAATAAAGAATAATATGAATAACTAATAATAAGTTATCCTAGTAGTGAATCCAGCAGGGTCCTAGACTGAGCAACCGGCCCAACCAAATCTGTGTATATGTGGCAATTTCCTGTCCTGCCTCTCTTCTGTATACAGGTATAGGACCAGTTATCCAGAATGCTCAGGACCTGGGGTTTTCTGGATAAGGGATCTTTCCGTAATTTGGATCTCCATCACTTTAGTCTGCAAAAAATCATTTAAATATTGAACAAACCCAATAGGCTTGTTTTGCCTCCAATAAGGATTAATTATACCTTAGTTGGGATCAAATACAGGTACTGTTTTATTATTACAGAGAAAAGGGAAATCATTTTAAAAAATTAGAGTTATTTGTTTATAATGAAGTCTATGGGAGATGGCCTTTCCGTTATTCTGAACTTTCTGGATAATGGGTTTCTGGATAAGGGATCCCATACCTGTACTAAAAAGTGATATTTTTGTGGGTTCTGCATACACAGCCTCATACTGCTGGGGGAGTGGGAAGGGAGAACACATATGCACACACATATACAAACATATACATATATTAATATATGCATCAGATTCTAAACTACAAGAGCAAGTGTACAGAGAAACAGATACAAATCATAATTCCTCCCCTTTTTAATGAGGTACAATAAATTATAATTTCTCAGTCATACAACCTTGTTTCGTAAAGGGATTCTGGCAAAATGCATACGTTAATAGAGCTCCTCCAACACAATTCTGCCTTGAAATTTGTTGTTTTTTAAAATAGCAAATAGATTAATTTTGAAATTTAATGTGGGGCAAGACATATTATTAGTTTCCTGGGTGTCTTTAGCCATGTGACCTGTGCTCTGATAAACTTCAGTCACACTTTACTTACTGCTGAGCTGCAAGTTGGAGTTATATCTCCCCCCTCCCAGCATCCAATCAGCAGAACAATGGGAAGGTAGCAAGATAGCAGCTCCCAGTAGGTATCAGAATAGCACTCAATAGTAGGAAATCCAAGTCCGGCTTGGGACTCCTCCAGTTACATGGGAGTAGGAGAATCAATAGGTTATATGAAAGCAGTTCTAATGTGTAGCACTGGCTCCTATTGAAAGCTCAGACTCAGGCACAATGCACTGAGATGGCGCCTACACGCCAATATTACAGCTAAAAAAATACATTTATTAGTTCAAAAATAAAATTGAGTTACTTATTTGCATGTGAATAGTGTATTTGTTCCCTTTAGGAGCATACAATTGCATATACAGCAAACTGAGCAACATGTATAATGCCCCCTTAATTGGAATGACTCCTCAATAATCGGATGCTCAAAAATGTTTTCTTTAATCACATACCTACACTGTTTACAATCCAGGCATGGATACAGTACATACCATGGTTCCTAGTTCCTAGAAAAGTTTGTTTATAATCCATCTCTGGGCCAGAGACCTGGTCAACCGAGATCCTCCTATGGTATATCAACAGGGGGGGAAGCAAATTTTTCCACAGCAGGATAGACCTTAGGCAGTATGTGCCGTAGCACCTCACTTACCCATTTGCTAAGTTCACTATATTGGGTAACAAACGTAACCATAAAGCCCTTTGTTCTTTTGTTTCTCTAGGACGTATCAAATTCTCTAACCAACACATAGATTCATAGTTATCTCTACTATCTTCCTTTTTCTCCATTTTTTTTATACACTTTTAAGTGTACTCACTAAAAAATGGGACTCTCTTCTTCATTTTATACTTTTAGTTTTTTTCTGCAAAATAATCTGAAAAGAAGTCAAGGTCACATTCATGAATGCAACCATGAAACACTAAAATGGACACATTATTAATTGTACACTACAAGCATTTGAGGGTACTGGAAGAAAGTGCAAAAGCGTCAGCTCTGATAAATAATGCAAAAGTCAATACATTAATGCTAGTGAATCCAGCCTAGAAGTGATGCCACTGATTACTCTGTAATGTCACAAGTTGTGCACGATTTCACAAAACAGCATGCAAAGTAGCTAGTACAGATATGGGATCCCTTATCCGGAAACCCATTATCCAGAAAGCTCAGAATTACGGAAAGCCTGTCTCCCATAGACTCCATTGTAATCAAATACTTCAGAATTTTAAAACCGATTTCCTTTTTCTCTGTAGTAATAAAACAGTAACTTGTACTTGATCCCAACTAACATTTAAATAATCCTTATTGGAGGCAAAACAATCATACTGGGTTTATTTACTTTTTTATTGATTTTTAGTAGACCTAAGGTATGGAAATCCAAATTATGGAAAGACTTCTTATCCGGAATACACTTGGTCCCGATCATTCTGGATAACAGGTTCCTATACCTGTATTGGTTTATTGCAATCAGTGTTTTAAAGCTTTTCTGCTATAATTCTGGAAAAACCATTGCGCACTATCACGCTCTCTGCATTAGCGATGAAACCCCCCTGGACCCCCTCTGCTGTTGGAAATGCAAGCGTGGAGGTGAGGGGGGGGGGGCAGGGCAAGGACAAGAAACATTTCCAGAGAGCAACGGTTATTAATCATTTAATGCAATTGTAATAGTGTCTTAGCAGGTATCTACCCACACATACTTCCTTATAATACTCTATTTCACTCATTCCCTCTTTCCTAGTTTATTCCTCCAGCTTCATTGTTTTTTTTTTTACCCATGCAACCAAAACTGCTACAAAACCTTGATTCTTTTAAATTCATATGTGCCTATGTTAATACAATGTGCTGATATACGGAGAGACATCACAGCTGTTGTTCACAGGGACACAATATGTGCATATATAGAGTTAAATGTAGAGTCAGTATATAGATGTTTCATTTTTTCTACCAATGCAGCAGAAGCAGGTACAGGTATCGGACCCCTTATCCGGAAACCCGTTATCCAGAAAGTTCCGAATTACGGAATGCCCATCTCCCATAGACTCCATTTTAATCAAATAATTCAGAATTTTAAAACTGATTTCCTTTTTCTATGTAGAAATAAAACAGAACCTTGTAATTAATTCCAACTAAGATATAATTAATCCTTATTGGATGCAAAACAACCCTATTGGGTTTAATTAAGGTTTTATTGATTTTTTAGTAGACTTAAGGTATGGAGATCCAAATTACGGAAAGACCCCTTATCCGGAATACCCTTGGTCCCGAGCATTCTGGATAATGGGTCCTATACCTGTACTTGCATAATGCAACTGAACTTGTGTGCAGAGACATCAACCCGGGGAAAATGGGCTGTTTGCAGAAACATTTCCGTCTTGTCTTGTAACATATCCAGAGACTGGAAAACTTATGGGAATGCCATATGGTAACGGGAGGATGGGAAGATGGAGTTCAAACCAGGTAACTCCCAGCAAAATCAAGGGAACTGACATTGGCTAAATGTATGAAGAGGTAGAATTCATCATTTATGAATTTGGACCATTAGCTGTATTGTTTAAAAACTGCACCACAGTTGTTCTAGTCTACTTGAATTGAAATAAATCACTGCGAAGGCAGCTTTCTCTAGTGGTAACGATAATAAAAAATAGATATAAAACCCCTAACACACCCATTGGTTGCATAAGACCTCAATAACCACCACAAGTTGGTCAAATTAAAAAATAAAAAATAATCAGTTTTTCTCACAGTAAAGCTAATTTGGCTTCAGCCATTCAAGGTACTACCCAGCATCACTGACCGAAGAAAAACAAGTTTTGCCAACTGTCCCAGTGCAAATAGAAATAAAATGTTATCTTTTTTTTCTCTTTCTAGGTTGAATTGTCCCCTAGATACTTCATCTAGAAGAGCATTCCAAAACTTTTCAACTTCACAAATAAGAATTGTGTTTGAAAGCAAGTATAAGGTTGCTATGGGTAATGAGTATTGTTTTTCCGCCTATAATTTAATTATCCCCTTTACATTTTAAGTGTTCTCCAAACCATTATGCTACAAAACCTTTCAAGCTGACCCAGCTTTATTATATTTATCTTTCATTTTCATTACTGTCCAGCACTTCTTAGTCCCTCTTTATGAACAGATTTGTTATAAGGCAACTAAAACTGCAATTAATGAAATCATATAATAAAAATCATAATGCCTCCCTATACAGTTACATACAGTATGTTTATTGTAAAAAAATACAATATAGTGTAGATTGTAGCACAAACTGAGTGGCTTGTTTTGTGAAACATATCACCTTAGCATTTGCCTTAGCATTTCATTTCCGTAGCTTATCACCTTAGCACTTTATTTCCTAGTTAGGACATAGGGTGGTGCTGTTGCTTAATATTATATATATATATATATATATATATATATATATATATATATATATATATATATATAAAAGATTGCATGACTTTTGTACATTTTTACATTTTATTTACTATGTATAATTTTATCCATGAGTGTGTATCTACATATACTGTTTGCAGACTTTTGAGCTTCTTATCCAAGTTGATCTCTTTCAGTGTAAAGGTTCATAAATCTTTTCTCTGTTTGTTGGTGCATGAACAGGTGAGAACCTCCTTATGTTTTGCTGTACTTTATATAGCCTCATTTTCAAACTGTATGTTTATAGCACATTCAAATTTTAGTGGCACCTCACATTTTATCTTAATGTACCTTGTCTAAAAAAACCACACATGGTATTTGGGAACTGACATTTACACATATATTTACAGTACCTTTTTATTCACCTTTTTATTGTAGTTTTTAAATGTGCCTTTTATAAACCCATGTCCATCCAAACGTAACGATTACATTATAAAGGGACTTTATCAGAGTTACCAGAGGTTTCGAGTATGTGATGAAGGGACTGTAAAGCAAATAGGAGACTGAGCTGTCTGTTGTGCTGATAAGTGTCTTTCATTCTCTCCACCCACACAACATATCGCATTATAGTAACCTGGATTCTTTTCGGTGTCATCTGGGTCTAGAAAGATTTTTGTTGCCGTTAAAAGTAAATAATGTTAAATAGAGGTAATCTGTGCAGATTTATAAAAAAAATATTTTAATAGATGGAAATATAAGTACACTTCCTGGGCCATAAGAATATATCTCACTAAACTGAATATAATGCTCCAGCTCCGATATCTATTCCAGGCTCATAAATCTAGATTTGTAAACACTGGCTCACAGAATTACAGTTCATAATTATTGAGTTACTAACAGGCTAATGATTAACCCGCATTAGTTCCACCATCCTCACCAGGGAATAGACATCAGGTTGCCTAGGACTTCCTGACATATAGTAACATAGTAACATAGTAACATAGTAACATAGTAACATAGTAAGTTGGGTTGAATAAAGACATACGTCCAACACGTTCAACCATAATGCCTATATATAACCTGCCTAACTACTAGTTGATCCAGAGGAAGGCAAAAAACCCCATCTGAAGCCTCTCTAATTTGCCACAGAGGGGAAAAAATTCCTTCCTGACTCCAAGATGGCAATCGGACCAGTCCCTGGATCAACTAGTACTAAGAGCTATCTCCCATAACCCTGTATTCCCTCACTTGCTAAGAATCCATCCAGTCCCTTCTTAAAGCTATATAATGTATCAGCCAGCACAACTGATTCGGGGAGGGAATTCCAGAACCTCACAGCTCTCACTGTAAAAAATCCTTTCCGAATATTTAAATGGAACCTCCCTTCTTCTAAACGGAGTGGGTGCCCTCGTGTCCGTTGGAAGGACCTACTGGTAAATAAAACATTAGAGAGGTTATTATATGATCCCCTTATATATTTATACATAGTTATCATGTCACCTCTTAAGCGCCTCTTCTCCAGTGTAAACAGACCCAACTTGGCCAGTCTTTCTTCATAACTGAGACTTTCCATACCCTTTACCAGCTTAGTTGCCCTTCTCTGGACCCTCTCTAACTCAATAATGTCCCGTTTGAGCACTGGAGACCAAAACTGAACAGCATATTCTAGATGGGGCCTTACCAGCGCTCTGTAAAGGGGAAGAATAACCCCCTCCTCCCGTGAATCTATACCCCTTTTAATACAGCTCAAAACCCTGTTTGCCCTTGCAGCTGCTGCCTGGCATTGCTTGCTACAGCCAAGTTTATTATCTACAAGGACTCCAAGGTCCTTCTCCATTATGGATTTGCCTAGTGCAGTCCCATTAAGGGTATACGGGGCTTGCATATTTTTACATCCCAGGTGCATGACCTTACATTTATCCACATTAAATCTCATCTGCCACCTAGCTGCCCAGATTGCCAGTTGGTCAAGATCCTGCTGCAGGGATGTCACATCCTGGATAGAATTGACTGGCCTGCAGAGTTTTGTGTCATCTGCAAACACTGATACATTACTCATAATACCCTCCCCCAAGTCATTTATGAACAAGTTAAACAAAAGTGGACCCAGTACAGAACCCTGAGGGAACCCACTGAGAACCTTATTCCAAGTAGAGAATGTGCCATTAACAACCACCCTCTGTACCCGATCCTGTAGCCAGTTTTCAATCCATGTGCAAACGACTTCACTAAGACCAATATACCTTAGTTTAGAAAGCAGTCGTTTGTGGGGAACGGTATCAAATGCTTTGGCAAAATCCAAATAGATTATATCTACTGCATCCCCACTGTCCAGCTTCTTACTTACCTCATCATAAAAAGCAATTAAATTGGTCTGACATGACCTGTCCTTCATAAAGCCATGCTGATTACTGCTCATGCTGCCATTCTCCACTACATAATTTTGTATGTGATCCCTTAACAAGCTTTCAAATAACTTGCCCACCACGGATGTCAAACTTACAGGCCTATAATTGCCAGGCTGAGATCTTGCTCCCTTTTTAAATATGGGAATGACATTCGCCTTCTTCCAATCCCTAGGTACCATACCTGATGAAAGAGAGTCTGAGAATATCAGAAACAAGGGCCACTGTAATTCTGCCCCTAGCTCTCTCAGTACCCGAGGGTGTATTCCATCTGGCCCCGGTGCCTTGTTTACATTTATCGTGTGTAACCTTTTAAGCACCATATCCTGTGCCAACCACTGTGTAGTTGGAGCTGAGGCAACAGTGCAGCTATTGGGTGGGACTTGGCCCACTGGCTCCTCTACTGTATACACAGAAGAAAAGAACTGGTTAAGCACATCTGCCTTTTCTGTATCCGCTGTAACCATATTGTTATTATAACTCAATGGGGCCACACCCTCAACCTGCATCTTTTTACTATTAATATACTTAAAAAACTTTTTGGGGTTAGTCTTGGCCTCGGCCGCGATGCGCTCCTCATTTTCTATCTTTGCGTTCCGGATTGCTGTTTTACAACACTTGTTATAGTGTTTATATTCATTAAACGCAGCTACTGTCCCCTCTGACTTATATTTCTTAAAAGCTTTCCTTTTTCTCCCTATTAACTTCTTTACCTCAGAGTTAAGCCACATAGGGTGATTCTTAACACTTCTACTTTTTCTTATTAATGGAATAAATTGAGAACAGTAATGATTTAATATCATTTTAAATGACAACCATTTCTGCTCTGTGTTTTTATCAGAAAACATAATGCCCCAATCTATGCCCTGAAGCGCTGCCCTTAAGGAGCTAAAATTTGCCTTCCTAAAATTCATCGTCTTTGTTGCCCCCATGTAAATTTGTTTCCTGCACCAAACATCAAATGAAATAACATTATGGTCACTATTACCCAGGGGTTCAACCACTTGCACATTTGCTATACGTTCTGGGTCATTAGAGATCACTAGATCTAGTATAGCATGGTTCCTGGTTGGCTCCTCAACAACCTGTGACATAAAGTTGTCATGCAGCAAGTTTATAAACTTGTTCCCAGTTACTGTCCTGGCAGTACTATTGCCCCAGTCAATATCCGGATAATTAAAATCCCCCATTATTATCACTTGCCCCAAACTAGCAGCCTTTTCTATTTGCAACAGGAGCTGGGCCTCCTCCTCCTCACTTACATTAGGGGGTCTATAGCATACCCCTACAATTAGTTTGGTAGATTCTTTACTATCTGTGAGAAGCTCAACCCATAAGGATTCAGCTCCCTCTGTTCCCCCCATCACTTCCTCCTTAATATTTGCTTTTAGTTCCTGCTTAACGAAAAGACACACTCCTCCTCCTTTTCTATTGCCCCTGTCCCTCCGAAACAATGTATAACCCCCAATATTAACAGCCCAGTCATGAGACTCATTCAACCAAGTTTCAGCAACTCCAATCACATCATATTTCCGCTCCAACGCCAGTACCTCCAGCTCTCCCATTTTACCAGTCAGACTCCTTGCATTGGTAAACATACATTTAATACTGGTACCAGCGTGAGAATAACGTGTAAACTTCTTAAGGGCCTCCCTGCCATTATCAGTATCCCGAAGCAAGTCTCCTCCACCATTTTCCCTTACTATGCCCACTACCTCATCTATCCTGTCTACCACAGAATTTCCCGCTGCACCCTCCCCCCCCCACTCCTAGTTTAAAATCTCCTCCAGCCCTCTAGCCATCTTTTCCCCCAAAGCAGCTGCCCCATCATCATTGAGGTGCAGCCCATCCCTGGCAAAGAGCTTGTAGCCGATTGAGAAATCAGCCCAGTTCTGGAGAAACCCAAAGCCCTCCTCCCTGCACCAATCTCTCAGCCACGCATTAATCTCCCTAAGCTCCCGCTGCCTTCTTAATGTTGCTCGTGGCACAGGTAATATCTCTGAGAAAATTACCTTGGAAGTCCTCGCCCTCAACTTCGCACCTAGCTTTTTAAAATCGTTTTTGAGGACTTCCCCCCCTCCTCTAACTTTGTCATTGGTACCTATGTGTACCAAGACCGCCGGGTCTTCCCCAGCCCCTCCCAACAATCTGTCCACTCGTTCCACCACATGCCGAACCCTAGCACCAGGCAAGCAACACACAGTTCGGCATGTAGGGTCTTTGCGACATATTACCCTATCCACCTTTCTAATAATTGAATCCCCTACAACTATAGCCTGCCTTCCCTTCCTAGCACTACTCCCCCCACCTGTATTAGAGGTGCTGGCTCCCAGGGTGCTCTGAGAGTCAGCCCGCTCCATACATGCCAGCTCAGAGCTGTCTTCCCCAGCATCTTCACCTAAAGCGGCAAATCTGTTGGTTTGTACAAGCAGTGAACCAGCCCCCCTACCCCTGCGTCCCCTACTTCCCCTCTTTACTGTCACAAATTTGTCTCCCTCATTAACCTCCACTGTCCCTTCTCCACCCCCCACTACACCGGCCCCTGCCAGTGGTTGCTCAGTGAACCTCCTGTTCTCCCCCATGTTTGCAGCTGCCCTCAGTGCTGCCAGTTCCCCCCTTAGATTCTGCACCTCAGATTCCAAGAGGAAAACCCACCTGCATCTCTCACAAGTGAATGCTGCATGGAACTGCTGCTCCAGGACCACATACATGCGACAAGATGCACACTGAGTAACACCAGCAATCATACTGCAACTCATATTGCCACTGGGTACTTACAGTCTCCCGAGTGCAATCCCTTGTATAGTGCCTTTTTAGTTTCAAATGCCTTTTTGTTTTTAACGCTTACTAAACACTTAATTTACATGCAACACTTTAGATTACATGCAACACTCGCTAGCAGCTCCCAAACTCGCTGTGCAGTCAGAAACTTATTGAGGTTCAAACCAAACAGCCAAACTTCTGATGAGAATTTACCAGATTTACTCCACCCCCTTAATCAGTATGCTCAATCAGCCAGGTAGCACTTACAAGTCACACAGCAGTGAGTTAATTGCACTTACTTTTCTCCTTTCAACCAGCACTCCCAGCATGCACAGTAAACCCCAAACGCCTTTTTGTTTTTAACGCTTACTAAACACTTAATTTACATGCAACACTTTAGATTACATGCAACACTCGCTTAGCAGCTCCCACACTCGCTGTGCAGTCAGAAACTTATTGAGGTTCTCTGAGGCTGTAGCGTTAACTCTGGGTAAAAATAAAGCAATAGTCCACCAACACAGACCTATCTTGCACACACCATCTAGAATATGCAGTTTTGGTCTCCAAGGCTCGAAATGAATATTATTAAATTAAAGAGAGTCCAAAGATATACAGCTGGTAAAGGGTATGGAAAGTCTCAATTTGAAGAAAGACTGGCCAAGTTGGGGTTTGTTTATGCTGAGGAAGAGGTGCTTAAGGAGGGATAGGATAACTATGTATAAATATATTAGGGGATCATATATTAATCTCTCTAATGCTTTATTCACCAGTAGGTCCTTCCAACTGATATGAGGGCTTACATTTTGATTAGAAGAAAGGAGGTTCTGTCTGAGTATTCAAAAAGGATTTAGCTGTGCAGACACATTAGATAGCTTGAAAAAGTGGTTGGATGGCTTTTTAGCAAATGAGGGAATACAGGGATTTTTAAAATAGCTCTTAGTGCACGTTGATCCATGGAGGCAAATTAAAGGGGCTCAGAAGGATTTTTTTGCCTTGTTTTCTATAGACATAAAACGTTGAAGTTGATGGGCATATGTTTATGCACAGGTATGTGAGTGTATAGATGATAGGTCTGTATGTGAGTGGATAGATAGGTCAGTATGGGTCTGTATGTGAGTGGATAGATAGGTCAGTATGGGTCTGTATGTGAGTGTATAGATAGGTCAGTATGGGTCTGTATGTGAGTGTATAGATAGGTCAGTATGGGTTTATGTATGTGAGTGGATAGATGGGTCAGTATGGGTCTGTATGTGAGTGGATAGATAGGTCAGTATGGGTCTGTATGTGAGTGTATAGATAGGTCAGTATGGGTCTGTATGTGAGTGGATAGATAGGTCAGTATGGGTCTGTATGTGAGTGTATAGATAGGTCAGTATGGGTCTGTATGTGAGTGTATAGATAGGTCGGTATGAGTTTATGTATGTGAGTGGATAGATGGGTCAGTATGGGTCTGTATGTGAGTGGATAGATAGGTCAGTATGGGTCTGTATGTGAGTGTATAGATAGGTCGGTATGAGTTTATGTATGTGAGTGGATAGATAGGTCAGTATGAGTCTGTATGTGAGTGGATAGATAGGTCAGTATGGGTCTGTATGTGAGTGGATAGATAGGTCAGTGTGGGTCTGTATGTGAGTGGATAGATAGGTCAGTATGGGTCTGTATGTGAGTGGATAGATGGGTCAGTATGGGTCTGTATGTGAGTGGATAGATAGGTCAGTGTGGGTCTGTATGTGAGTGGATAGATAGGTCAGTATGGGTCTGTATGTGAGTGGATAGATAGGTCAGTATGGGTCTGTATGTGAGTGGATAGATAGGTCAGTGTGGGTCTGTATGTGAGTGGATAGATAGGTCAGTATGGGTCTGTATGTGAGTGGATAGATAGGTCAGTGTGGGTCTGTATGTGAGTGGATAGATAGGTCAGTATGGGTCTGTATGTGAGTGTATAGATAGGTCAGTATGGGTCTGTATGTGAGTGGATAGATAGGTCAGTATGGGTCTGTATGTGAGTGGATAGATAGGTCAGTATGGGTTTATATATGTGAGTGTATAGATAGGTCAGTATGGGTCTGTATGTGAGTGGATAAATATGTCAGGATAGGTTGTGTGTGTGCTGGGGTCCACTGGGAAGGGTTGAACTTGATGGACTATCCCACCCCCACACCCCATGGGGTTATTAAACCATTCACCAACTTATTTTTGGCCCACAAACCTAGATTTCCCTAGCTACTTCAGATAATAAGAAAGAAGCCGCCTTGTATTCATCAACATTCACTTCACAATCTGAGCTTTTCATGGTAACAAATTATGATATCAAGTTGAACATCTGCCATTTACCAAGTACAAAAAACTTAAAAGCTCAAATTTAAAAATATTGGCATTTTAAAGCTTACAAGTTAACGAAGAAGTTTGTGTTAGAAAAACTAAAGCTATATTTCAATCAAGTTTAATCAATTCAAGATTATGACGTGTGAAAAGTGATGGCTAGAATGTAATTTTGAGTGTTTGAGTTTTTTATGGTTTTTTATGGTTTTAAGTGATCAAGGTTTTGAGTTTTTCTTTCTAAAAAAAATTTGCAAATGTGTTTGGCAAGCTTTTTTGCTTTTTACTTTTTTGAAAGTAGAAAAAAACATCGAAAATTGCTGAATTTGGTAAGCTATTATACACAAGATAAATGAATCTAAAACACCGGCCTTGGGTATTAATTTGGAAGTAAGTAAGCTCCAAATATTGAAGTCTAAATATGAATCTGACTGGAAGGACAGCGCTATCCATTAATTAGGAGTCCAATTGTTTAAATCATCGCATTCGCTCTGAAGTTTAGTTTTATCTATCTAAGAGCACCAATTATAACTATTACATAAGCTATTCCGTATTTGATATTAAGGGAATGGCATCAGGAACAAGAATTTTTTTTTTATTTTAGTTTCTTCAAGACTCAAGTATTAAGTCATTCGAGCAACTACAAGAAGAATGCTGTTGCCCAATAAACCTTTTTATAAATACCTATAAGACATTTCTTAAGATCTAGTGATATTGACAATAGAAAGTTCACTGCACTTATATATATATAATATTTATAAGTATATATAAAGGGGAGATTAGATCTTTGATCTATCAACTATTGAGCAAATGCCAACCTTTCTTACTCGTGAGCCACAGTCAAAAGTAAAAAGACTTGGAGAGCAACACAAGCACCATAAAAGTTCATGGAGGAGCCAAATAAGGGCTAAGATTGGCTATTAGGCAGCCTCTATGCACACTATCAGCTTACAGGAGGCTTAATTTGGTAATAGGTCTTGTTTTTATTCAACCAAAACTTGCCGCCAAGTCAGAAATTAAAAAATAATTACCTGGTTTGGGGGCACTGAGAGCAACATCCAAGGGGTTGGTGAGCAACATGTTGCCCCTGAGCCACTGGTTGGGGATCACTGGTGTATATATAAAGGGGGGATTAGATCTTTGATCTATCAACTATTGGGGTTAATGGCCAGGACTGTCTAGAGGAATGTAAGGCAAAGTGGGAGCCTGTTCTACAGCATCGATATCCAGCTACTAGCTGGAAGTCAGTCTTTTTAGCCCCACAAAGATACTCAGGGTGTTTAAATCATGTTGTGACAGCTAGGAAAATTCTATATTGTTTGAATTTCTTTCCAGAAAAACTGCAGAGAATGTATCTGAAAGAGTCTAATAAATGCTGGTGTAATTGCAATCAAATAGGTTCTGTTTCCATGTGTGGGATTGTCCTGGTACATATAAACTTTGGATACGAATGGTAAATGGAATCCTGTTCCATATACTGTAACTATGCATATATATATATATATATATATATATATATATATATATATATATATATATATATATATATATATATATATATATATATATATATATATATATATATATATATATATATATATATATATACTGTAGGGACCCATAGGGTTTAGCTCCCCTATGTCTTTAAATCCTCTATTCTTAATTTAATTATTAATTATTTATTTACATTTGATTGTCACCTGAATTGTAACCTTGTCATGGAAAAACATGTTTTTTTCAAAACACATCAGTTTTGAAGAGGGCTTCTCCAGCAGAATCCTGCACTGAAATCTGTTTGTTTGTTTTTTTAAAGCAAACAAATCTTTTTACACTAAATTCTGAAATTTCACATGTTGCCAACCATATTCTTCATTTCCCAGGGTGCCTGGTGCCAGGGTGCTCTGATAAACTACAGCCATACTTTATGATTCAGACAACAGATTACCCTGTCCACTTTCCCAATACTTGAATCTCCTATAACCACCATCTGTTTAGGCCTAGCTCTGCTCCCCACCACTACTAGAGAAACTGGTCTCCCGGCTGTTAGAGAGATCAGCCCCATCTAGAAACCCGGAGCAGCCTCCCTTTGCCTTTTCCCCACAATTGATTTTCTAATACAGGTATGGGATCCCTTATCCAGAAACCCGTTACCCAGAAAGTTCCGAATTACGGGAAAGCCACCTCCCGTAGACTCCATTGTAAGCAAATAATTCTAATTTTTAAAAATGATTATCTCTGTAATAATAAAACAGTACCTTGTACTTGATCCCAACTAAGATATAATTAATCCTTATTGGAGCCAAAACAAGCCTATTGGGTTTATTCAATAATTATTTTTAGTAGACTTAAGTTATGGAGATCTAAATTACAGAAAGATCCCTTATCCAGAGAACCCCATGTCCCGAGCGTTCTGGATAACAGGTCCTATACCTGTAGTTACCCCGCTAACTGTCACATATTTGTCACAGTCTTTTATTAAACTGACAAACCAATATACTGATCAAAATCACTTCCTTTTATATAAGTGTTTGCTACTACCGCCTGCTGGTTACACAATATAAACAATAACATTTCAATATATGTAACCAGCAGATGGCAGTAGCAAATATTTATATGAAAGAAAGTGATTTTGATATTAAAATATACAGATTCCCACCTCCAATAGACAATCATATCACAATGCAATTGCATATAACCATCTTGGGCTTTTTTTTTTTACTTACAGTAACAAAAAAAAACTTCATTTACATTAGATATTATTTGAATATATATACATTTTGGGGTAGTCCTACTTTTACCGGACTTTCAGACATATTTTTAACAAGGCTCATTTGGAGCTTTATATGCAGGAGGGGGGATTTACCCCACAAACTAGCCCACTAACCAGCCCATACTGACCTTGGTTATTTTGGTTTTCTTAATTCTCTTTTTTGGCAGTTAGTTCTTGTAATATACTTAATTGGTACAATCTTGGTCAGGCCTGAAAAGAGAAATTGTTCCGATAAATCAAATGTGACAAATGGATCAAGCAAGACTTGGTCAAGCAAATAATTATTATATACTGACTGGTTAAGTGTATTTACAACAACTTGCAGAAATTATGTAATATGTACTTACTTACATGCATACAATGCAATAAAGTTGTCTAATTTTTGCCTCCATATAGCCTCATGTTTTAGTAAACATTTTACTCAATCTCACCTAAATTTCAGAATATGTTGTAACACATATGGGGCTACAGTATGTAATAAAAGGCCCTTAGTTTGCAACCAATCAGCAGCTAGAATTTGCTGGTCTCTTGCTTAAAAGCAAGCATCTCATTGGTTGCTATGCATTACTGCTACTGGGCAAATATTACATATGGGGGTTGAAATCTGATTTGTGCTTCCGAATGTCCACAGTCATTAATATGGCAAGCTATTGGGTTTTGTCTAACATTACATCTAATATCTCATTTATGTTTACCTATTCTATCTTTAAGCTGTCTACAAATCTGCCCCATATATATTAGCCCACATTGGCATTTTATGGCATATACCACGTGTGGACAAAGTGTTTCTTATTGGGGGTGGTATACTTTATCAACCTTTAGACAATTTTTACAATGTTTATAAAAAATCATGCAAAAGGCCATCGCGTAGAACTAGTACTCCATGTCACCATCTGCTCTCTCTTATGTGCCAGCAGTGCCCCCTGACCCCTGCCAGTTCTACATAATAAAAATGAGCCCTGAGCCCACAGTATTGTAAGTATGACTGTATTGTCTGTTGCACAAGCTACAGTCCCAAAAAAACTGAGCTTAATCTTAGATTATA
This sequence comes from Xenopus tropicalis, assembly GCF_000004195.4. Taxonomy (NCBI): domain Eukaryota; kingdom Metazoa; phylum Chordata; class Amphibia; order Anura; family Pipidae; genus Xenopus; species Xenopus tropicalis. The sequence goes on along the minus strand of NC_030684.2, from coordinate 33,432,787 downwards.
TAAATTGGTAAATATACATTTGTTATCTGGTACAGGTCTGTTATCTGGAAACCCATTATCCAGAAAGCTCCGAATTACAGAAAGCCTTTCTCCCATATACTCCATTTTAATGAAATAATTCAGATTTTTAAAATGCATTTCCTTTTTCTCTGTAATAATAAAACAGTACCTTGTACTTGATCCCAACTAAGATATAATTACCCCTTATTGGGGGCAGAACAGCCCTATACCTGGCCCAAGGAATAGGGCTCAATGGCACTCTGCAGCTCCAACCCGGCCCAAGGAAAGTCTCCCATAGGGCTCAATGGCACTCTGCAGCTCCAACCTGACCCAAGGAAAGTCTCCCATAGGGCTCAATGGCACTCTGCAGCTCCAACCTGGCCCAAGGAAAGTCTCCCATAGGGCTCAATGGCACTCTGCAGCTCCAACCTGGCCTAAGGAAAGTCTCCCATAGGGCTCAATGGCACTTTGCAGCTCCAACCTGGCCCAAGGAAAGTCTCCTATAGGGCTCAATTGCACTCTGCAGCTCCAACCCGGCCCAAGGAAAGTCTCCCATAGGGCTCAATGGCACTCTGCAGCTCCAACCCGGCCCAAGGAAAGTCTCCCATAGGGCTCAATGGCACTCTGCAGCTCCAACCCGGCCCAAGGAAAGTCTCCCATAGGGCTCAATGGCACTCTGCAGCTCCAACCCGGCCCAAGGAAAGTCTCCCATAGGGCTCAATGGCACTCTGCAGCTCCAACCCGGCCCAAGGAAAGTCTCCCATAGGGCTCAATGGCACTCTGCAGCTCCAACCCGGCCCAAGGAAAGTCTCCCATAGGGCTCAATGGCACTCTGCAGCTCCAACCCGGCCCAAGGAAAGTCTCCCATAGGGCTCAATGGCACTCTGCAGCTCCAACCCGGCCCAAGGAAAGTCTCCCATAGGACTCAATGGCACTCTGCAGCTCCAACCCGGCCCAAGGAAAGTCTCCCATAGGGCTCAATGGCACTCTGCAGCTCCAACCCGGCCCAAGGAAAGTCTCCCATAGGGCTCAATGGCACTCTGCAGCTCCAACCTGGCCCAAGGAAAGCCTCCCATAGGGCTCAATGGCACTCTGCAGCTCCAACCCGGCCCAAGGAAAGTCTCCCATAGGGCTCAATGGCACTCTGCAGCTCCAACCCGGCCCAAGGAAAGCCTCCCATAGGGCTCAATGGCACTCTGCAGCTCCAACCTGGCCCAAGGAAAGTCTCCCATAGGGCTCAATGGCACTCTGCAGCTCCAACCCGGCCCAAGGAAAGTCTCCCATAGGGCTCAATGGCACTCTGCAGTTCCAACCCGGCCCAAGGAAAGTCACGATACCGAAGCTTGAATGAATCCAAAACTTCTGTACTCGTTGTGACAATATGATTTTGTTGCATAATTTTTGGCACACAGTACAAAAAAGTTGCGCAAATTAGCGAAAAAAAATAGGCGAAAAAAAGCTCAGTACAATTTTTTCGTATTCGGAAGCAATTGTACTTTGATAAATGGGCCCAAAGGGTTTAGGAGCTTTACAATTTAAATACACAATATATGTAAGTATATTCTTGGCACGTTTTACATAAAGGCATAGCCTTTTTGAACCTACTGTACTTGCCCTTGTGCAGTTTTGGACGACAAATGCATACTTTCTACAACCTGGTACCTATTGCACCTCCAATATCTGCCAAAAAAAAAATTTGCACCAGATTGTAGGGAGGGCAATGGTGCTGGCATTCTGAGAATACAAAGTGCATTGCGAGCAATAGACAGCCTTACGATCTCTGCTTGATTTAATGACTGAGCAAGATTTCACTTACATCCCCTGTTTATATTTTAATATTTTTGCAGACAATTTATTGTAGTGTTGCACCGACATTCTCATTCCATCTTCCATTTGTATCTTTAATATTCTATTGCGTGTAGTTAACTATCACATGCATCATCTATTGCAGTTTGAGCGGAAGATGTATTTAAGTTCTAAAGCCATAAAACACTGGATGGCAGTGGTTGTTAGACTCACAGCTCGGCTTGATCACTGCCCATGCATATTTAATGTAACATTTATAAATGGTTATTAAAACAATTCTTAAAGTAGAGTGTCAGTTTATTTTTTAATTAACTTGCTACTGGAAGAGTGAAAGAGGAGGAAATATGCTGCTCTTACTGTGATTAAATTAGAGAGAGAAAGGGGTTAATCCATACATATTGCTCAGGATTCAGCTCTCACAAATCAGTAGTTTGGGTCATTCTGCCTCCCTCAATGGACATTTGTGTAATTCTCTATATAACTGACATATTAACCACTTCCAGCATCATGCCTTTTACTTGCTCAAGTCTCTGGTGTAATGCCAGATCTCAATATATACCCAGTTTCATTATATGCTCCTTATAGTAAATGATATTACTACTTAAAGCCCATTAGAGCCATACTGTGTTATCCTTGACTTTTTCATTTGTATAAACCGGATGCAGGTAATATTTGTCATTAACTGATAACCGTGCCCTTGCTAAATTTGCTGTTTTTGCCTATTCTGTCTTTCTGAAGATTTCCTTTTCTTTTATTATCTGCTTTTATTTTTATATATGCATCATTCCTTGCTCTCTCTTGCTAGCCATTCTGCTCTCCTCCCTCTCCTCTGCCTCTTATGTATTCATTCCCTGTCTTCCTTTTGCACCACTCTCACCCCCCCCCTTGCTTTTGCTGCCTTTATCCTATTTAATCTTTTGTTTTCATGCTTTGCCATCCTCTCGTCTTTATGTACCTCCAGTACTTTACATTCTCCTCTATTCTCTGCCTCTCTCTCTGGTCCCTTTCACCCTTTTTCTCTTTAGACTCTTTCATTTTTCTTTATTCTCTCTGCATTTCTCTCTCAGCTTCTCTCCCTCCCTCTCTCTGCTTAGCAGCCCTCCCTTTCCAAGGTCACACACACACAAGTGCCATTATCTTGAACCTCTCCCTTCATCTCTCTGTTTCTCTTTTCTTTTCTTTATAATTGCTTCTGAATAACATTTAAGGGAGGGTGGCTTGTCCCCCTCAGTCCAGTGGGAACAACACTTATAATTACCCTCAGGATTGCAGGCCTGTCCTTAGGGGTGGGTGTCACTTTTTGGTAAGTGCTTGAGGTTGGGAGAGATTAATTAGGGTTCCATTAAATATTAAAGCTTCTCTGACATGCTAGCGAGACAGCTCCTCCGCGTGACCTGCACTAAAACCCCACAATTTATGTGTCTGTCTGACAAAAGGAAATCCAATTATAGGGTCCTGCTTAACCCTTTCCAATCAGGGGTTACTGGTGCACTAAATGAATCAGTAGGTATCATAGGGCTTATAATAGAAATTAGCACATTAATCACCTCAGTGCTCTCTGTTCGACTGTGTATACATTAGAGGCTACAAATATACTATGCATTTTTGGGAGACATAGCAAACATGAGCAATAAAAAAAGATGATTGTTGCCTTATGAAAGGTTGTTTTAATGGGTGTCTACAAGGCAGATTCTTTTTCTGTGTGTATTATCACATTTGCGTGTGCTTAAAACAGACAGGAGAGTGATTCCTTGTGTATGTGTACAACAGAGAAGGATGCAGTATCTGTATGTAAAAGGGAATAAAAAGGGTTTGGATAGCAAAGAGGGATAATACGTATAGGAGAAATGGCAATGAATTGCATGTGTTTACACTTTACAAGAAAAGGAAAATCGTTATAAAATTAGTCCTTGGGATAGGATGCAGCTGTTGCTCTGGTTACCAGATACATATCGTCTTTTTCATTTTTTTTTTAACTGCAAACCTTACACTGGCTGAAGGATTTCTGTGGACAGAGGGTTTGCAGTACTGAATCAGTTTTTGCACACAGTTATTATTTTTCTTGCTTCTAATCTGAATCTTAGATTTGTGCTCAAAACTTACTTAACAAAAAGTAATTCTGGTTACATCTCCTGTACCTCAGTCTTCCATATCTGTCTATGACTTAACTATTTTTTCCACAGTTACCAGTTCCTGCCAGTCACTTGTGTCCCACTTGTCATCTAGCTCTCTTACGATTCGCTTACAAGCCTAAATTTACTTGTACTATTTATTCTATAAAAAACTCTAATATCCTATGTCCCAGTCCTGGTAATTCTAAATCATGTACTAATATCTCCAGTAAATTACCAATCTCATTTTCCTACCAAAAATGTAAGCTCCTTATTTCTAAACCACTCCCTGTCTTCCCTTAAACCTTTACTCCACTGTCCGATCCTCAAAACCATTAACATATTGCTTATTGTATATTGTATAGTAAAATGTGTATAGGACTAGAAGGGGTATGTAAGCACTTGGCATAGTGTGCATCATATAACAAATATTCTATTCATGGATAAAAACTGGTCCCAACAATTCATCACTCTCAATGAACCTGTCACAAAATATGGCAAAAATGAATAGAAAAAACTGAGAAACAGAACTATGCGGCAAACAGTTTATTCACATTCACAAGTCTAAAAAGGTAATTTATGGCTGCAACTTAAGTGCATTCATGCTAAATTAAAGCAGTCAGTTGCACCCAAAGGAACTCCTAGCACTCTTGCATTTTGCAAGAGATTTTGCAAAGCACAATTGCACCCTACCTGTCTGCATAGATGAATTATGTGCTTCTATTTCTATCTTAATACTTGGAAAAGTCAACAACTTGTCAACAGCTTACAATGCCACTTTGACATCCTTACCCCAGCGGTTTCACAACAGTTCACACTTCCAGTCATGTACAATTAACACCTGCATCAATAAGAAACATGATACCATTGTGTCATTTTCAGCCGACACCTAACTGAATACGTTCAATGAAACCATTGTGATTGGATGTCTGTGACTCTCAAGGGTTTAGAAATGCCAGGGAATTCCCTGCCAGTCATTTCAACTGAAGAAACCACTTGGATGAGTTGGTGAAACGTTTCCAGAAAAGTTTAGTTGTTTTAGACTTAATTCTACTAGATACTGTAAAGGGTTGGATGGCTTTTTGGCAAGTAAGAGACTACAGGTTTATGGAAAATAGTTCTAAGTACAACAGGTGATCCAAACACTGGTCTGATTGCCATCTTTAGGTTAAGACGGAGTTTTTTTTTTTTTATCAACTAGCAGTTAGGCAGGTTCTTTATAGGAATGGAAAACTGAACTTGATGGATATTTGACTTGATCAACCTGAATTAATATTGATACTGGGAGACCAGTGGGGAGTTTGTTTTCAATGCAATTCAGTCAATTCCTGTCCAAGCTCAATTTTGCATGCTTTGATGCTTCAATTGCACCAAGCACAACTACTGCAATTATGCCAGAATTATAGGGAAAAATGCTACATCATGGGTAAAAAAAACTTGGCAAATTGCATCTGCAATAGGACTTTGCACACTTCACTTGTGGTCGTAAACAATCTTTTACATGTTTTGAGCACAAGTGCTTGTTATAAATAGGCCCCTTAGCCTTAGTGGTCTGAATGCAAGAGAAGGGTTTCATGAATCACCATTGCATGGAAAAACAACAACATTACACCTCTTATTTCTTTAAATTGAGATCCAGCAGACGTTTCGGGGACCAGGCTCCTTCATCAAGTGCTCTTACAAAGTGTGCACAGGGAAAACGCATTTAAAGGGGAGGGTACTCATAACCTCACCCCCTGTGAATCATGTGGTGACCTCATAATACATAATACCTCAATTTAAAAAGGTATTATTACATAATACCTCAATTTAAAAAGGGTCCATACAAATAAACAATGAGTTTGTTGTTGCTTATAAACAGTACAATTCTTTTAAATTGGTATAAATCCATAAAGAGCTGTAAAAAGAATAAAAGTACATTGATTGTTACCAGGTAAGGTGTGTACATATTTATTCTGTAGCAATTAATAGAAACTAGAATAACCTAAGTCCTCATTTAGTCCCATAGGGGCTAGAGTTTTCAGTCTCTCTATCCATACAACTTCTTGTTGTATTTTACCGAAATCACCCCCTTGTGGTGAGGTTTTTCATTTTTACAAGGTCACAGTTATGAATGGATCTTTTATGCTCACCGATCTGTGTCCTCACCGGTCTTTTAGTCTTCCCAATGTAGGCTTTATCACAGGGGCATTTTAACATATGTATAAGTCCTGTAGAGGTACATGTGGCAAAAACTCAATACTGTACCTTTTGAAGGCTGATTGAATTCTTTACCCTTAATAATGCCATTACAACATTGACAAGACAGACACGGGAAGGTACCTTTTAGTGGTGTGGTATGAAAAATTGTTTGTTGTTCATTTATTTGAACCAAATGGTTGCCCAAACTCCTGGCACATTTGTAAGAAAATAATGGTTTCTCTCCAAACAAGTTGCCAAACTGTCTTTTACTAAAATCTCCCAATGTTTGTAGACAATGATTTTAATATTGTCTGAACAAGCTTTAAAAGTAGTTACATCTTACATTTCATAGGCTTTTGTGTATGGCCTGACGGGAGATCATGTCTCTCCACCTTCATAGCCCTCTGCATTTGTTTACCTAGATGTTTATGTGCGTGCCCTCTTTCCTCAAATCTCTGCATCATTTCACCCATTCTAATACAACATAACTCGTCATCCAAAATAATCCTTCTTACTCTTAGGAATTGGCTGTAGGGAAGGCCCTTGCTGACATTCTTAGGATAAAACCTTGAATTCAACAATACACTATTTCTATCAGTTTCTTTACAAAATATATCTGTATTCAAAAAATTCTCCCGCTTCACAACTACATCCAAAAAGCTGACCTTTTCCTCATGAAATGTTAAACATCAGTGTTGGATGTAATGTATTTACACTTATTACCTTACCCATGTTGATCAATCTTTCTTGATCTCCATGCCAGATAAAAAAAATATGTCGTCCACATATCTATGGTAGCTCTTTATATACATACTATAGGCTTGTTCAGAAAAAGACAATGATCTCAACAAAGGAAACAATTTCATGAATGACCGCTCTTCCTCCAAATCACTTTGGATGCTTAGGAGAGTTTTTTTCTAGATGTCCATATCTTTCTTGATATAGTATGAGAAGAATGAACTTAGATTCAGTACCAGTTTGGATTCAGTATCAGTTTGGATTCAGTATCCAGATTTGTGGCAAGGCCACCAAGGACCAGGCCTAGGGCAGCATAAATTTTGGGGCGGCATGCCGCTCAGCCGCTGAGCACTGGGGACAGGATGCGCAAAAAACGTTAGTAGTGATGAGTGAATCTGTTGTGGGCAACAATTAATTTGCCGGGCGACATGTTCGCCGGTTCACAAATTTTTCACCTTTTCGCAAATCTTTTGAAAGATCCGCAAATTTTTCAGCAAAGTGAAACAGTGAAAAATTCACGAAACAGTGGAAAAATCGCGAAACGGCGAAAATATCGCACTGCAAAATAATTGTCGGCCACAACTATTCTTTTGACATGCTACTATTCTTGCGACAATTTTTGGACCGGTGACTATTCTTTTGATGCCTGCGACTATTCTTTTGACGTGCAACTATTCTTTTGACACCCGCGACTATTCTTTTGACGCCCGTGAATATTCTTGCAACAATTTTTGGGCACGTGGCAAATTTTTCCGTGGCAAAATTTTTCATCCATTTTGCGAAACAATCCTGCAGTGGCGAAACGCGGAAATTCACCACGAATCCATGCCTGGCAAAACATTTCGCCCATCACTAAACGTTAGCACGTCCTGTTCCCAGTGCTCCGTATACAACTTGCAAGAATACACGCAATCATGAGGGAGGAGGGGGCCGGTCTCTGGGCACCTGAAAATTAAATCCAGCCCTGTCAGTTTCAGTTTGGCAAATACCTGTATGTAATGTAGCATCTGGGGCAACAGATGCAGTTACATCTAAATGAACCCATTTTGTGCTGCAAGGTGCATGGGTAGTTGTTATTTTAAATTATACTTTGTAGTTTTTTTTACAACCGCACATATGCATCAATCAATGCAGTTAAGTAAAATAAAGTTTATATAAGAGCAATATGGAGAGTATTGAGACTTTGGTCACTGTTACTTTGCATGATTAAAATAGGCAGCTTAATAACCTACTAGGAATGATTCTCTTTTGGACGTGGTAAGAATTAATGATGCTGAACTCACCTCTAGCATTTGCGTGGTGAGTATTTGGGGAACAGTGATCACAACATGGTCTCCTTTGAGATAATGCTGCAGAGACAGCTCTATAAAGGAGTAACTAAAACGCTCAATTTTAGACGTGCAGACTTTGCCAGTATAAGGGCATCTCTGCAATGTGTCGACTGGGAAAGGCTTTTCAATGCGGTCAACACAGAAGGAAAATGGATTACAATTAAAATGTTGGTATACATTTTAAATTAAAAAAGTATACATGTCAGTACTGTATATTCCCCTTGTAAGCAAGAAAAGACATGGCAAAGCAAAACAATTATGCTTTCATAAAAGGGCCCATTTACTAAGCAATTATAGATAAAGTTGGATTTTTTCTTACTTCTAAATAATTTTGAGATTTACGAATGGGTTTTCGCCAGAACATGATTTTTTTCAGTATTGTTCCCCCCAAAATTTTTTTGAAAATAATTCCCATAATTCATGAGTTATTAATGTTTAGTTAGTAGTGGGACCTTTATTATCACAGGGGGGTCAGTTGATTGATGAGAAAAAGCAGCTGCTTTAAAGAGCAATTTGACAAAATTGGAAAACTGGGCAGCAAAATGGAAAATGAGGTTCACTGTTAAAAAGTGCAAATTTATGATAGAAATAATATAAAATGAGATTTTGTTTTGGGGGGGATCCTAAATAGAGAAGGATCTCAAGATTTTTGTCTAATTCCAGGCAGTGTCATTCTGTGGCTACTAAAGCAAATAAAGTGCTGTCTTGTATAAAAAAGGGCATTGACTCAAGGGATGAGAACATAATTTTGCCCCTTTATAGGTCCCTGGTAAGGCCTCACCTTGAGTATGCGGTGCAGTTTTGGGCTCCAGTCCTTAAGAAGGATATTAATGAGCTGGAGAGAGTGCAGAGACTGCAACTAAACTGGTAAAGGGGATGGGAGATTTAAACTATGAGGTTAGACTGTCAGGGTTGGGGTTGTTTTCTCTGGAAAAGAGGCGCTTGCGAGGGGACATGATTACTCTGTACATTAGAGGGGATTATAGACAGATAGGGGGTGCTCTTTTTCCCATAAAAACAACCAGCACACCAGAGGTCCCCCTTTAAATTAGAGGAATGGAACTTCAATTTTGAAGCAGCGTAGGGGGTTTTTACGGTGAGGGCAGTGATGTTGTGATGGCAGATTTTAATAATGCCTATAAGAGGGGCCTGGATGAGTTCTCGAACAAGCATAGTATCCAAGGCTATTGGGATACTAAAATCTACAGTTAGTATTAATGTTTGTATATATAGTTGTGTGTATGTATGTGAGTGTATAGATAAGTCGGTATGGGTCTGTGTGTGTGTGTGCTGGGGTATGCTTGGAAGGGTTGAACTAGAAGGACTTTTTTTCAGCTTGACTGTAACCATGAAACTATGTAACATACTGTGTCTAAGGGGCACTGGAAGATGTACAACTTTACTTGAAGTGTCCTTATTAACTGTCAAGAATCTTAGGACCAATCAGATGTGAATACTTCCAGCCAGCTATCTCTTACACTTATATATCAAATTTATGGGTTTTGGTTTCAGTCATCGCAAGCCCTTGTCTAATTAAAGGGGTAAATATATATATGACAATTCTTTAAAAAAAATGACTCCCCTCTCTGGCAGTTTCTCTTCACCACCTTACCTGTTCATATTAACGTTCAGTTATGACAGCTGAACTGGAGGATGCATTTCATTTCTACATTGTATGTATTTTAGGTAGAAAAGCTAAAGCAGTAATGGAGCTATTTATGAAAAAGAGTGACAAAAATCACCTAGTGGGCACATGAAATTAAATCAGAAAACACGAGGACAAGTATAAAGAAAGACAAGAGACAAGTGAAGGAAAAGTCAAGTGTGCAAGGAAAAATGTGGCAGCTCATGGAAACTTGCAATAGTTTTGATTTAAACACGTAGCTAAATAGATATTCTAATACACACAGATACTCTGAAAATAAGAAAGAAGATGAAAAAAAGCAGGAGGTATATAAAGTGAGGGAGAATGCCAGAGGAACTCAAGAAGAGTTATGTACGTTAAAAGAAAGCAGTAAGAATAATGCTGAGAAAAAAATGCAAGTGGGATTGATGAGAGTAGCAAATGCTGATTAAAAATGTCAACTAAAAGAAGAGTATCTTCTACAATGTACTTTAATAGATTTTACAGTATGGCAGAGAGAACTACCTTACAGCATACTAAACATATTGCCATGCAATTGTGTGTATGTGTGTTTGTAGAGAGCTGGTAGAGCTAGATCATTTATCATAGAGACAGAATGCTAATAAATGCACAAAAATTTTTTCCTTCAAAAGAATTGTGCACAGAAGAAGCCTCTGGAAAACCATTAACTTTTAAGAAGTATAACTTATGAAAAGGGGAATCCATTTGAATGCTTGTGGCATGAAATACATTGGCACTATTTGTAGCTATTGCAAAATGAAGTATAAAAGAGTGGCCCTGTATTTATCACAAAGAGCAGCCATTCTGTAGTTGGTAAAAGATTTTTGTTTAAACAGACCCTGGTTACAACAAGTCAACAATGCAGCAGAACATATTAGTAAACAAGCCCCAGAATATATACATACATATATACGAGACTAGAATATGCAAGACAAGGGAGAGATTTTACAGAAGATTTTACAGAACAGTGAATCTTAAATTCCCATGCAAAAGAGAATACTCAAAATGTGATTAGATCACAAGAGAGATTATTTTTTCATTACAGAATTATAATGACATTATAACTCTGATCTGTAGGCCCATATTTAACTATTATCCCACAACAACATTATTACTGACAAACATGTTTAGACTGTTGCTTTCTTTGTAAGTCTTCAGTTTTCTTACGCTACTAGATATGGTTAAGATTGGTGGAAATATTGGAATCCTGCCTTCCCAGCAGTGGTTAAAGTAATAATTAAATGGTACAGTACCTTCACTTTTCTTCTTGTAGAATTTTCTCAGGCAGACTCCTCTGTTATCCACAGAACAACTGCTTGGTTGTACCCCCCACCATTACTGCTGTTTCCTGCCTTAAATCCCCATATTCCTTCAGAGAGTATCGTCCCTCAGTCTCTTCCGAACTAAACTGATAGACTCCCTCTTGGGGCACTTGCATAGCCCCTGATCTGGAAAGTGACACATATATTGCAGGGTCACCCACTGTAACCTGCAGAACTAAATATCCTATTTGTGTCTGTAAATTACCCTCCCATTTAGATTGTAAGTTCTACAGGGGCCTCCATCCTCTATACTCTTTGGGGCACATTTACTAACCCACGAACAGGCCGAATGCGTCCGAATGCGTTTTTTTCGTAATGATCGGTATTTTGCGATTTTTCGCAAAATTTTCCCGACTTTTTCGTAGCCATTCCGAATGTTTCGCAAAATGTCGCGACTTTTTCGTAGCATTACAACTTGCGCGAATTGTCGCGACTTTTTCGCAGCTTTCGCGCCGAGTACGAAAGTTTCGGATTCATTCAAGCTTCAGTATGGTGACTTTTCTTGGGCCAGGTTGGAGCTGCAGAGTGCCATTGAGCCCTATGGGAGAGTTTCCTTGTGCCGGGTTGGAGCTGCAGAGTGCCATTGAGCCCTATGGGAGACTTTCCTTGGGCCGGGTTGGAGCTGCAGAGTGCCATTGAGTCCTATGGGAGACTTTCCTTGGGCCAGGTTGGAGCTGCAGAGTGCCATTGAGCCCTATGGGAGACTTTCCTTGGGCCGGGTTGGAGCTGCAGAGTGCCATTGAGCCCTATGGGAGACTTTCCTTGTGCCGGGTTGGAGCTGCAGAGTGCCATTGAGCCCTATGGGAGACTTTCCTTGGGCCAGGTTGGAGCTGCAGAGTGCCATTGAGCCCTATGGGAGACTTTCCTTGGGCCAGGTTGGAGCTGCAGAGTGCCATTGAGCCCTATGGGAGACTTTCCTTGGGCCAGGTTGGAGCTGCAGAGTGCCATTGAGCCCTATGGGAGACTTTCCTTGGGCCAGGTTGGAGCTGCAGAGTGCCATTGAGCCCTATGGGAGACTTTCCTTGGGCCGGGTTGGAGCTGCAGAGTGCCATTGGGTCCTATGGGAGGCGTCAATACGAAAAAATTGCGACTTTTCGCGCAACTTGTAATGGTTACAAAAAAGTCGCGACTTTTCGCGCAAGTTGTAATGGTTACGAAAAAGTCGCGACAATTTCCGAAAAATCATAATGGCGACGAAAAAATTTCGGATTCGTGGGTTAGTAAATGTGTCCCTTTGATTCATAACTTACTCAAACTTTACCTTGTATTTGGACCGAGGACTGACCCCTGTGGTACTCCACTAACCACACTGGTCCAAAATAATATTGACAGTAATAATATTGACAATAATATTGACAATATTGGAGATGCTTAGGACTGTTTTGTACATTAAAGACACCATTTAAATAAATAATTTACACAAGGGGAATGTATGAGGCTAGTCAATAGCAAAGAAAGCCCTGGAGCTATAAGCGCAGGGACTGCATAACAAGGGATCAAAATGACCAGCAGCCAAATTACACTGGTTTATGTTTAGAGATTGGCAGAATCAGATGCAGCCATGATTAGGTGTGAAGGAATGAGTTAAGGCAGGAGACAGCTGTGCCGGAGGGTCAACAGAAAGAGAGGGATGTGATGTAGGGAAAGTAGCAGTCTCTTCCCTATCTTCTGAGCAGGTAGAAATGTCCTACCCACCCTCCCCCTTTTTACATACTGTATGTTGCAAAATCAGGAGTTTTCTTCTTTATGTTCTCATATTGTCTATTAATAACTGAATGTGGATATTTTCCTGAATGCATTGTTATATTGTGCTTTCTGTATCTTTAAACAGTATGAACTGTCAGCATTGTATTAATTCATGTTAACTACGATTGCTTGATCCAGGCAAGAGGTAATAGGGGTCAGGAAGGAATTTTTTTACCCTCTTGAGGCATAATTGGCACTGACTAGGTTGTTTTTTATACCTTCCTCTGGATCAAAACAGTGGATATATGATAATATATTTTATTTGTCACAGCAGAGGTACTAAAAAAAAAAAAAAAATCCAAGGTAGCCTATGTAATTGCTCTTCTTTTTGGGAAGGCTATTGCTTGGGCTTCACCTTTGTGGGAACATAATGATCCTCTAGTCCATAATGCTGCAGCTTTTCAAGAGATTTTTTATGCTTCTAGTCGTAAAATCAATGCATCAGCCTGTCTTCTGAGGATCTGTCAGTGTTATCTCTCTGCTGCTGAGTATGCCATTCACTTTTGTTCACTTGCTGCTTAAGTTACCTGGAATAATGATGCTTTGTGGCAGCTTTTTGGCAAGAGCTTAATGACGATCTTAAGGGTGAACTGGCTTCTCGTGATTTGCCCTTTCTATTTGAAGAACTGGTTTCCTTAGTGACTCATATTGATACTCGAATCAGTATTCACAAAGGTTAGACAGCATCTGATTCCTCTTCTGCGGCTCCAGTTCAAGTTGAAGAACCCATGCAGCTCAGTGCTCATTAGACCCCAGAGTAAAATAAAGACCGAAAATAATGACTGGTCTGTGTCTGTATTGTGGGCAAGATGGTAATCTCCTCAAAACCTATCCAATCAGACCCAAGCGTCAGGGAAATTCCCTTGCCTAGGTTTGAGGGGGGAGTCTCCCCTTGGCAAAGTTACTTCACTCCCAGACTGTCTTCATTCAAGAATCTTTGGTCCTGCTTTCTTGACCTTAGATTCCAAGTTATTTTCCTGCCAAAAAATCTTTTCTAAGTTAGACCTGCAGGGAGCCTATAATCTAATCCATATCATGCAGGGCAATAAGTGGAAAACGGCTTTCAGTACCAGGGATGGTCACTATGACCTATGCCTATGCCTTTGGGTTTATGTAATGCTTCTGCAGTTTTTCAAGGCTTCATTAATGATATCTTCTGTGACTTGCAGAAATCCTGTGTTATTGTCTACCTGGATGATAGTTTGGTATTCTCTATCTCTTGGTCTGAACATATCTCACAAGTTAAACTTTTTCTGCAATGCTTAACTCTGGTGTAGGTACCATTTGTTACAACAATCTAGTTTGCAAGGTCCACTTCATCCATGTTCTTTCTTTTCTTGAAAATTGTCTCCTGCTATAAAATTGGCAATATGGAACTTTTGGCTGTTAAGCTAGCCTTGGAGGAGAAGCTCCATCTTTTGGAAGGCTCTATGGAACCTGTCACTATCCTCATTGACCATAAGGATTTGGAATATTTTTCTGATTCTGAAAGATTAAATCCACGCCAAGCTCGTTGGGCCCTTATAGACCTGGCTCTAAGAATATTAGGGCTGATGCTTTATCTCAGTCTCTGGCTTCTGATGAAGGTGCTGCAGTCCGTCTCTGCCCTATTATTTCCCCTGAGCAGATTATTGGACCAGTATCTTTGACTTTACCCTTGAGTGTCCCTGGGATAAAACCTTTATTCCTCAATCTAAGGTTACTTAAGTCCTTTTGTGGGGTCATCCTGCAGTTAAGAAGACAAGATCTTATTGCCAGATACTTATGTTGGGCCTCCCTAGCTAAAGATGCTACAAAGTTTGTTGCCGCTTTTTTTGTTGTGCGTAAAAATGTCTCCTCGCTTTCTTTCTTATGTACTGTATTGCTTCAGTCATTGCCTGTTCCTTTCCAGCCTTGGTCTGATATTTCGATGGCCTTTATTGTTGATTTACCCAAGCCTGACAATTTCTCTTCCATACAGGTGGTAGTGGATTGTTTTTCTAAAATGGTTCATTTTGTTTCTCTGAAGAAGCTCCCATCAACTGCTCTTTTGACAGGTGTTTGCCAGAAAATTTTTCCTTCTTCCATTGCCTCGGACAGAGGAGTCCAGTTTGCGTCCCAGTTTTGGTGTGCCTTTTGTAAGCTGCTGGGGATAACATTGAATTTTTCCTCTGCATACCGCATAGTAATGGCCAGACTGAATGGACTAATCAAGCCCTTGAACAGCCTCTTCATTGTATTATTTTACAGAACTAAGATGACTGGTCCAAACTTCTTCCCTGGGCTGAATTTGCTGATAATCTCTGTCATGATTCTTTGGGCATTTCTCCTGATTTTGTACATATGGTTTTAATCCTTTGGCTTTACCATTTGTCTTTTTCATAGCGGATGTACCTGCATCTGAATCTACTATTTGTGATTTCAAAACCATTTGGAGTTGTGCTCATGAAGCCTCTAACAGACAGAAGTTGGCAGTTCTCCTCCTCCTGTTTCTGTTGAGGGACACCAGGAAATTGAGGTCCAGGAAATTGTTAACTCTAGGAAGTTTAGAGATAATATTCAATATCTTATCCATTGGAAGGGGGTTGGTCCTGAAGAGAGGTCTTGGGTCCTAGCTAGGGATACACATGCTCATCATTTGGTTAGATCCTCTCATAGGACATTTTCAGAAATACATTTTGTTTCTAAAATGTTATTATTTTAGTGTTGCTGAGCCCTATTCCATTGACCAAACTGACTGTTTATACAGTCCTGCTCTAAGCCTTTACTTGTATTTCTGCTTGATCACTGGTTATTGATTTTGTGCCTGACCCTGACTCTGACTCTGATTGAACTCCGCCAGCCCTGACCTCTAGCCTGGATTTTGGCTACACCTTTGTAATTTCCTTGTTTAGTTTAAACTCTGTACATTTCAGGTTCTCTCCGCTGGTCCTTAACAGAAACTTCCATGGCCCCAAAGGGGCATTGGTGAAGACCAGTCCTGGCCGAGTTCCCCAACCCTTTTACAGTGTTTTAACTCATTGGCAGTCCCCAGGGCTCCTCACTTACTGGTTGTTACACAGACATTATGATGGTATGTGATTATGATAGTTATGTGATGTTTGAAGCCAAATGATTAAAAATGCTCATGCAATAATTTCATTCACCTAGGAAAATTAATTCCCCCCCCCCCCCCAAAATATCAATTGCTTCTAGCAGAAAGCAATATCTATTAAGCATTAGAATGTGTGGGTGCGCAATATTCAAAGCAATGAATATCTAATAGTCGAAGCAATATATTGGAAATGCAATGAGAAGAATGTCTGAAATGCAAAGCAGATCTCTGTTATGACAATGCTGTCTAAAGCAGTGTGCAGTCTGTACAGAGCAAAGAGCATCTGGAAGTGTTCAGTTTGCTGTCACTACTTCTCCCTACACATTTGCAGACTCAGCTCTGTGTTCTGCCTATGTACTTTCTGGGTAAAAATAGCTGGCTATATTTAGAAAAAACCTTTTCCATTCATTTTCTGCTGATGTAAATTTACTGTTGTGGGGTATTATACAAGAGAGGCAGAAAGTTACTTTTTTCTGCTGCGGAATATTTTATATATTCTACTGCGCTGCATGCTTATTGTTAAATAAAATGTAAAAATAACTGAGCAACGACATAAAGTAAAAAATAGTATACATTTAAAAACCTAAAAGATCTTGATAGATGTCCTCAATTTGCTTTGCACTGGATAAAAACATGAATACACAGACAATGAACAGAGTGTCATGGTGGCAACCTGCAGTTATTGTAACCTACAGCAGAACCAAGGTCACATACTGTAATGACCCCAGGCAGAACTACATTCTACAGAAACAGACATCATTGGAGACATTACACAACCATTCCAGTAGCTGGTGATGAGGTGCATCCAGTGGCGTAACTATAGAGGGGGCTCAAAGGAACAGGGGGGCCCCAGACCATGGGGTCTTCTTCCTTAACAGTTATAGAAATCCCCCCTCCCCAGCTGCCCTCTTAACTGACAGTGGGTGGAGATGCAAGCAGCAAGGCAAGTGGGTAGCACTGTTATGTTCAGACAATGTGGAGAAGCAATCAGATGGGAGTCTGTATACTGGGTAACCCGCAGTATAACAGAACACAAACATTCCATAATGATGAAATAAGGAATTTGGCAGCAAATCCATGCTTGGTGAAAAAAATGTGCTCATCACTACTGAAACAATTTGATAAAAGTCTTGATTAAGTGCTACTTTTTAATTGGTCCATATATTGACGCTGTACTGGCTGCATCGGATTTAGAGAGGATAGTGCAAGGCAATATGGCACAATGGAGCCCTGTACTTTACACCTACCTTAAGTAGGTAGTAATTAAAGTGCTCTGATTGCATGTTGCACCAGTAGGAACGCATACTATAGACCAGGGATCCCCAACCTTTCTTACTTATGAGCCACAGTCAAATGTAAAAAGACTTGGAGAGCAACACAAGCACCATAAAAGTCCATGGAGGAGCCAAATAAGGGCTAAGATTGGCTATTAGGCAGCCTCTATGCACACTATCACCTTACAGGGGGCTTTATTTGGTAGTAAATCTTGTTTTTATTCAACCAAAACTTGCCACCGAGTCAGGAATTCAAAAATAATTACCTGGTTTGGAGTAGCTGAGAGCAACATCCAAGAGGTTGGGGGCAAGCCACTGGTTGGGGACCACTGCTATAAACCAACTAACACCTAAACCCCACACACTCTATGATAAAAAAAGTATGGGATCTATTATCCAGAATGCTTGGGACCCAACGTTTTCCTGATAAGGGTTTTCTTTTACAATTGGTTTGCCATGCCACAAGTCTACTTACAAAAATGTAAACATTAAACAAACCACATAGGATTTCTTTTCCTGCCAATATGATTTAACCCTTTAAGTGCCAAGGGACGTAGATTCTACGTCCCAGGTACCAAGGGACCAAAGTGCCATGGGACGTAGAATCTACGTCCAATGGCACTGTCGGGTTTACAAGCGCTGCGCTCGCTTTTAAAGCAGCGCAGCGCTTGTAAACCCCTCAGATCCCCCTAGGCAACGAGCAATGAAGAACATACTCACCGATCCGGGTCCCCCAGCCGCACCGATCGCGTCGCCAGCCAATGACAGCAGTGGACACGCGTTGATGACGTGTCCACTGCTGTCCCTTTAAATAGCGCCGCCTACTGTCGGCTCCCTCACTCCTGCTGCGCACTTCGGACGAGATGGAGCTCCCCTGCTGCCTTCCTGCTGGATTGATCGCCCCTGATCGCCCCTGATCGTCTGCCTGCCTTGGGTAAGCTGAACTACAACTCTCTACCACTGTTTATTTTGCTTATTTCTATCTCAACTGTCTGAAAAATTTTTTTTTTTTTTTTTTGCATTTTTTCTTCTATCTTTGTCATTATTACACTTTTGTACACATACACACTTATTTACAACTTTCCCAAGCACACACAGACACTTACACACACACTTACACTTACACTTTTTTTTTTTTTTTTTTTTCTTTCTTTCTTTTCTTTTCTTTTCTTTCTGTCTTTGCTTTCTTTGGCAGTCTTTTTTTTTACTAAAACTTTATTTCTGATCTTGCTCTATAATTATCTGATTTATTTGGTTGCATTTTAGTGTTTTTTTGGCATTTTCATAATTGATTTCTGTTTTTGAATTATTCTATTGCACTGTAACTTTTTTTATTGCTATTTGGTGCTGAATTTGCAGTGACGTTGGTGGATCCAGGGCTCTGACCACCGATTTCATTGCAATTATTGTTCTTCTGTTGGTTTAGGTGGTTTTATTGGATTTTACGGTGTTTTATCTTTGCATTGTTCTTTATTGTGTGTTTAGTGCCCCCAAAAAGGTTGCTTTTGCAGTGACATTGGTGGATCCAGGGCTCTTACCGATTTCATTGCAACTATTGTTCTTTGATTGCTTTTAGTGGTTTTATTCCATTTGATTTCAGTTGTTCTAGAAAGGTCCAGAGGTGCTAAGATTGTTCTGGTAGTTTCTATTGCCAAGGGTTAGGCTGATGCCACACGAGGCGTAGGGCTGATTTTTTCAGCAAGTGGAAAAACGCTTGCCGAAAATTCAGCCCTACGCCTGCTACTTGTTCCTGCACCCGAATGAATGGGATACGCTCGGGTGCAGGCACGTGTAGCCGATATACGCATGAAAACGCGAGACTTTGCATTCTCACGCGTTTTCATGCGTATATCGGCTACATGTGCCTGCACCCGAGCGTATCCCATTCATTCGGGTGCAGGCAAAAAAAAAGGGGTGCATAGAGTGCAGCCCCAATATTATGCATTTTCAGGTTTGGCGGCCATGTACTTATGTGCAACCAGACATAGGTATCGTTTTATTCAGGGGAACTTGCAGATTGATGGTTAGTAAGTTTTTGGTAGTTGCCATGGAGATTTTGGGGAGAAATCTAGGTTTTTTATCTGGTTTTTCCTTGATTTCTGACCAAAATCTAGGTTTGTATCTGGTTTTTCCTTGATTTCTGACCAAAGCGCTGACTTCTGCAAGGGACTGCGGCCACAATTTTCCATGTAGAAAGAGAAGAGTGGCGTCTCTGAATAGCTGAAGGTGTGCACTTTTCGTAAATATATATATTGTGGGGGTTATCTCACAGGTAGGGGGGGTTAACACTGAAAAACTGCAGGTAGTGCACATAGAGCGCAGCCCCCAAAATTTCAACTGAAATTGCCCTTATGCATTGCCCCTGTTTTGGGGCATTTGGTGGCCACGTCTTTATGTGCACCCATACATATGGGGTATCGTTTTATTCAGGGGAACTTGCAAATTGAGGTTTAGTAAGTTTTTGGTAGTTGCCATGGAGATTTTGGGGAGAAATCAAGGTTTTTTTATCTGGTTTTTCCTTGATTTCTGACCAAAATCTAGGTTTGTATCTGGTTTTTCCTTGATTTCTGACCAAAGCGCTGACTTCTGCAAGGGACTACGGCCGCAATTTTCCATGTAGAAAGAGAAGAGTGGCGTCTCTGAATAGCTGAAGGTGTGCACTTTTCGTAAATATATAGATTGTGGGGGTTATCTCACAGGTAGGGGGGGTTAACACTGAAAAACTGCAGGTAGTGCACATAGAGCGCAGCCCCCAAAATTTCAACTGAAATTGCCCTTATGCATTGCCCCTGTTTGGGGGCATTTGGTGGCCACGTCTTTATGTGCACCCATACATATGGGGTATCGTTTTATTCAGGGGAACTTGCAGATTGATGGTTAGTAAGTTTTTGGTAGTTGCCATGGAGATTTTGGGGAGAAATCTAGGTTTGTATCTGGTTTTTCCTTGATTTCTGACCAAAGCGCTAACTTCTGCAAGGGACTGCGGCCACAATTTTCCATGTAGAAAGAGGAGAGTGGCGTCTCTGAATAGCTGAAGGTGTGCACTTTTCAGAAATATATAGTTTGCGGGGGTTATTTCACAGGTATGGGGGTGTTTAGACTAAATAACTGCAGATAGAGCACAGCCCCCCCTTATGCATTGCCCCTGTTTGGGGGCATTTGGTGGCCACGTCTTTATGTGCACCCATACATATGGGGTATCGTTTTATTCAGGGGAACTTGCAAATTGAGGTTTAGTAAGTTTTTGGTAGTTGCCATGGAGATTTTGGGGAGAAATCTAGGTTTTTATCTGGTTTTTCCTTGATTTCTGACCAAAATCTAGGGTTGTATCTGGTTTTTCCTTGATTTCTGACCAAAGCGCTGACTTCTGCAAGGGACTGCGGCCACAATTTTCCATGTAGAAAGAGAAGAGTGGTGTCTCTGAATAGCTGAAGGTGTGCACTTTTCGTAAATATATAGATTGTGGGGGTATCTCACAGGTAGGGGGGGTTATCACTGAAAAACTGCAGGTAGTGCACATAGAGCGCAGCCCCCAAAATTTCAACTGAAATTCCCCTTATGCATTGCCCCTGTTTTGGGGCATTTGGTGGCCACGTCTTTATGTGCACCCATACATATGGGGTATCGTTTTATTCAGGGGAACTTGCAGATTGATGGTTAGTAAGTTTTTGGTAGTTGCCATGGAGATTTTGGGGAGAAATCTAGGTTTGTATCTGGTTTTTCCTTGATTTCTGACCAAAGCGCTAACTTCTGCAAGGGACTGCGGCCACAATTTTCCATGTAGAAAGAGGAGAGTGGCGTCTCTGAATAGCTGAAGGTGTGCACTTTTCAGAAATATATAGTTTGCGGGGGTTATTTCACAGGTATGGGGGTGTTTAGACTAAATAACTGCAGATAGAGCACAGCCCCCCCTTATGCATTGCCCGTTTGGGGGCATTTGGTGGCCACGTCTTTATGTGCACCCATACATATGGGGTATCGTTTTATTCAGGGGAACTTGCAAATTGAGGTTTAGTAAGTTTTTGGTAGTTGCCATGGAGATTTTGGGGAGAAATCTAGGTTTTTATCTGGTTTTTCCTTGATTTCTGACCAAAACCTAGGGTTGTATCTGGTTTTTCCTTGATTTCTGACCAAAGCGCTGACTTCTGCAAGGGACTGCGGCCACAATTTTCCATGTAGAAAGAGAAGAGTGGTGTCTCTGAATAGCTGAAGGTGTGCACTTTTCGTAAATATATAGATTGTGGGGGTATCTCACAGGTAGGGGGGGTTATCACTGAAAAACTGCAGGTAGTGCACATAGAGCGCAGCCCCCAAAATTTCAACTGAAATTCCCCTTATGCATTGCCCCTGTTTTGGGGCATTTGGTGGCCACGTCTTTATGTGCACCCATACATATGGG
Source organism: Xenopus tropicalis (assembly GCF_000004195.4). Lineage (NCBI taxonomy): Eukaryota > Metazoa > Chordata > Amphibia > Anura > Pipidae > Xenopus > Xenopus tropicalis. The sequence continues at coordinate 33,411,161 of NC_030684.2, read as the reverse complement.
GTATCGTTTTATTCAGAGGAACTTCCAGATTGATGGTTAGTAAGTTTTTGGTAGTTGCCATGGAGATTTTGGGGAGAAATCTAGGTTTGTATCTAGTTTTTCCTTGATTTCTGACCAAAGCGCTAACTTCTGCAAGGGACTGCGGCCACAATTTTCCATGTAGAAAGAGAAGAGTGGTGTCTCTGAATAGCTGAAGGTGTGCACTTTTCGTAAATATATAGATTGTGGGGGTTATCTCACAGGTAGGGGGGGTTAACACTGAAAAACTGCAGGTAGTGCACATAGAGCGCAGCCCCCAAAATTTCAACTGAAATTGCCCTTATGCATTGCCCCTGTTTTGGGGCATTTGGTGGCCACGTCTTTATGTGCACCCATACATATGGGGTATCGTTTTATTCAGGGGAACTTGCAGATTGATGGTTAGTAAGTTTTTGGTAGTTGCCATGGAGATTTTGGGGAGAAATCTAGGTTTGTATCTAGTTTTTCCTTGATTTCTGACCAAAGCGCTGACTTCTGCAAGGGATTGCGGCCACAATTTTCCATGTAGAAAGAGAAGAGTGGTGTCTCTGAATAGCTGAAGGTTTGCACTTTTCGTAAATATATAGATTGTGGGGGTTATCTCACAGGTAGGGGGGCTTAACACTGAAAAACTGCAGGTAGTGCACATAGAGCGCAGCCCCCAAAATTTCAACTGAAATTGCCCTTATGCATTGCCCCTGTTTTGGGGCATTTGGTGGCCACGTCTTTATGTGCACCCATACATATGGGGTATCGTTTTATTCAGGGGAACTTGCAGATTGATGGTTAGTAAGTTTTTGGTAGTTGCCATGGAGATTTTGGGGAGAAATCTAGGTTTTTTATCTGGTTTTTCCTTGATTTCTGACCAAAGCGCTGACTTCTGCAAGGGACTGCGGCCACAATTTTCCATGTAGAAAGAGAAGAGTGGTGTCTCTGAATAGCTGAAGGTGTGCACTTTTCAGAAATATATAGTTTGTGGGGGTTATTTCACAGGTAGGGGGGGTTAACACTGAAAAACTGCAGGAAGTGCACATAGAGCGCAGCCCCCACATTTTTAGCTGTAATTGCCCTTGTGCATTGCCCCTGCTTTGGAGTGTTTGGTGCCCATGTCTTTATGTGCATCATTTTATTCAGGAGAAGTTTGTCTTTCAAATATGCCTTTGTTAGAAAATTTTTATGAGATTTTTTTTTGTCAAATCCACATTTGATCATGCGTCCAAGTTTACGTTTTAGAAAAAAAAAAAAAATGTCATAAAAAGTTCCAAATTTCACAATGCACTGACAAAAGGTATTTGGCTTTTGAGTGAAAACTACATTGCACCTAGAAACCTGAAGGTCTGTAGTTTCTAAAGATACCAAACATGAGGGGATATTTTAGATTTACATATAAGTTATGCTGCATTAACTGTTACAAGCGCTTTTCTGCTTTGTTCTGGTGTGATATTGTACTAAGTATTGCTTTAGTTTGGGGGTTACTTCTGGACAGGAACTGTGGGGTACCACCACATATTTGGTATCGTTGGAATTGGGAGTATTAGGGCTTTTACAAACAATAAAAAAAAGTGAGTAAAATTAACTTTTCTATGGAAAAAAACCTCAAAATATACAGAAATTTTTCATTATTTTATTTTTTTTTTACATATTTCACCCAAAATACACATCATATCTCCAGAAAAGTTATAAAATTTGGTATGTATGTCGAAGCCCAATTAGTGACGAAAAAAACGATATATAATTTCCCTAGTTTCGTGGAGGTTTTCATACCAAAAAACATTGTTAAAGTGAATGAGTACAAAATGCTTAAAAAACGTCTGGCACTGGGGGGAACCGAAATGACGAATTCGGCTGGCACTTAAAGGGTTAAGCTAACATAAAATGTACTGTTTTGTTATTACAGAGAAAAATGATATTTGGAGCATTGGAGTGTCTGCACTCTGTTGCAAAAAACTTTGTATACAGCGGCATGCACAGTCAAATAAAGCACACAAAAAATGACTGTATGCAATAGTTATGAATGTTTTCATAGGGTGTGCCAGTCTTACAATTATTTTTTATATATATATTTGCTTAAAATGGATTCTATGGGAGATAGCCTCCTCATAATTTGGAGCTTTCTAGATATTGGGTTTCTAGAAAAAAGATTCTGTAGGGACCCATAGGGTTAAGCTCCCTATGGCTTTACTTCCCTATCTATTCTTATCTGTACTGTTATAGGGCAGAGCCCTCTACACTCAGGTTACACTGGGTTTAGCCCAGGTTGACCACTCCCCTCTGCAGACTATATAGTGTCTTGCAAGGAGGAGTGTCTTCCTCTCTGGCTGCCGTTGTCTCAGGCATCAGTCCATTGAGCCTGAGGCACAAGGCCCCAGTAAAGAGAACCATCCTTTATCTTAAGTTGGGGACAGGGCCCCGTGAACGAGAACAAGCCAGCACAGCCAGTCTTATTTAATAGCACCCTCTAGGAGTGGTGAGCATAGTCAGCTTATTTAGCAAGGGCAGTAATTAGCCCCATCAAGGAGTTTGTAAAAGGGTTTAGCCTACCCCGGCTCTGTTGCCTTTCTGGAGGGACCAGTTTAGACGCAGGATTCAGGCAGGTGCTGTGCCCCTGGACCATAGTCGACTGGAAACACTCCCTACTGTAAAGGTCTTCATCTCAGGTATCCAGCGAATACTCTGTACATCCTTCAAGTGGGTTATACTGTTCCTAAAGATCACATCTGCTATCCTCCACTGTGACTAACTCTATACTGCTGTGTCTGTGAGCATATACCCTCTTGCACTATTCCATATGTGTATTGGAAATAAACCTGTACTATAGTTCATCAGCAAGAACCTTTCTGGCGTCCATTATTACATTTGCACTACACAAGCTCTATCTAGTTGTAGTTCAACTACACCCTCCGCTCCAATTTATAGCTCCCACTTAGCGGAGGCCCACTCCTGTGTATTAAGGTCGCATGTAACATGCTCTATACCAATTACTAGCCTGGGTTTTGCCATTTACAGCCAAACAAGTGTTACAATTCCATACCTGTAGCAATTTTACAATTGATTACATGGAAAAGCTGGGAGAAAGTCCTAGTGTGTGTAAGAAAACATGCAATGTGTGCTATATCTTTATTTTGATTTGCATTACATTTAAATCATTATAGGGTTGATTCACTAAAGGTCAATAAAACGTGCGTTATGTATAGCATGCGGTAACAATTTTATCGCGTCTAATTTTACGCGTCTTAACGCATGATTCACTAAAAGGATACTTGCGTTAATTTACGCGTGATGCTGCTTGCGTTATTTTAGTCACGAAGACTATTTTCGTGCGGTATTTGACGGAACGAGCGCTAATCAACGCACCATGTACAAATATTTGCCATACTAGCCATTACTTTCGGAAAACGACTGTACTGAAAATGCCCATTTCCCTGCAAACTGGCGGCTGCATCACTCTAGGGCCAACACATATTGAATAAATCCCACTGCAAAGTCCATATTTTATTGCCAAAAGCTCATTAACTGTACTTTTCTATAATTACCGCCTGCCTCAAGTAGGTGTTAATTTTCGCACAGACAATCGCAATATTTAGCACTTCTAAGGGTTTGTGAATCATGCGTTAGTGTTATTTTGTTGCGCAAATTAACACGGTAGCGTGAAATTTAACGCATGCAATATGCGACTTAACATATGCGGTAATACTGTAGCGAATCGCACGTTAATTTTCGCGTCAATTTTAACACAAAAAATCGTGCGATAAAAATTAACGCACATTAGTGAATCAGCCCTCTTATCTTTTATTTTACAACCATGACTTCAGTTATGAGGACACAGATGGAGCCTTACAAGGGCTTATGAATAATTATCATAAGTACAAAACACGTATGTCTTTATGATACAATTAATGTGCATAACATACCATAATACAATTAAAAATCTATATGATAACATTATTGCAAACAATGTTAAATATAATATAATCATAACAATACTATTGCTATGTGCTCACTCTGTATAACATTCCTTTATGCTAAATGTAGCTTTTCATCTTTAAATCTACTTTTTTTACCCCTGTTACCCCCCTTCCCCTGCATCAGGTTGTAGAATTTGACCTTACAGTTTGTCAAATCAACAGAATGTCATTTCTGTAGAATCAGATGGCCTGACTGGTGCTAGAGTAGAACAGAGCTAATTAAACAAGTGCATGAGTGGAGGGGGAAAGGTTGTCCTGTCATATCCTGCATCTACAAGCGCATCATCACAAAGGTGCAGAGAAAATATCTCCTGGGTTAAAGAAACAGTATTTTGGATTTAGTGACAGAATACACCATGTCAGAAATAACAGGGGTCAAGGCTATAAGATCTCTGTGAAAGTGTTACCTGTAGAAATGAAAGAAGGAAATAGAGGAAATATCATGGTTCAGCCTGCTTACAGAAAAGTCTATTGGTGAAAATGAAGAGCCAAAGGAACGCATTCGTTTTCCCCCTCCTAATTTTATATTTTTAACTGGGCACTGCTCCTGATGTAGGCTTAAGGATTATTACACAAGTAATGCATTTTGTAGGAGTTTGCAGTCAGTATTAAGAGTAAGCTCTTTTGGGCAGGGCCCTCTTCACCTCTTGTTTTGGTTATTGATTGCTTTATATGTTACTCTGTATGTCCAATGTATGAAACCCACTTATTGTACAGCGCTGCGGAATATGTTGGTGCTTTATAAATAAGTGTTATTAATAATGATAATAATAATGATGATAAAATAACACTGTGGTTAAGGCATTTTCAGCCTTGGGATAGCATATGCATAATAATAATAATGATAAAATAACACTGTGGTTGTGGTTAAAGGCATTTTAGCCTTGGGACAGCATATGCATTACCCAGCCTTGTTAGAGTAGCTCATTTGATTTAACTTCAGCTGTTCTTCATAAATAAAAAGGCTCCCATGTTGCCAGTTTCTGCCAAACATGGTGCCTGGACAGCTACTTAGATAGACAGGGGATTCATAAACATTAAGAAAATGGCATTTGTAAACAAAGGGCAGGGGCGATTTCAACTCTTTGTGGACACCCTTTACAGAGCAAAGTGTCTTTCCTTAATTAGATTGCAAATGCCTATTTCTGGCAATGACTGTTTGTTATAGTTTTTACGTTATTTGCCTTCCTTTTCTACATCTTTCTAATAGGAGTCACTGACCCTTTCAGCCAAAAAACTATTGCTTGTATTTTTACTTAGTACTTAGTACTTATCTTACTATGCCGTCCTCTTCCTCCTATGCGTAGTCTAGGCTCTCACTCAAACCACTGCCTGGTTGCTAAGGAAAATAAGAAACAAACAGTTTGTGTTAGGGGAGCACTACCATTATCAAAGAAAAATTGAGAAGGTGTGCTTGGAAAACAAAAAAAGAAGAAAGGCTGACCATCAAGCTTGCACCACCCCTTGCTTAATACCTGGAACCTCCCATAAAACATAACCTTTATTGCAACACAAGAGTGCTTAACTAGCCATATCAAAAATAAACAAGACAAAGAAAAATGACAGAGACGGCAAGACAATCCTGCTGTCAGTCAAATAACTTGACCTGAGGAGGGTGAGTCCAACCACCCAGGGTATAGAGAATAAGACCATCACAGCTAGGTGGAAATCTCACTGTACATGAGGTCACTAGTCCTGACAGGTTGAAATTTTGTGGACAGAAACTGTGAAGCGTAGGTAAGGGAGAGAAGTAGAGGTCTGTGAGTAGCGGGTGTCAGCTAAACAAACTGATTACCAATCCAACATACGTACACCTTGGGGTAAAAGCTGTTGAGAATCAATCCCAATGATATTTGGACTAGGGTTACCCCTCCAATGTCCCATTCACTTTACCCAACTTGATTCAGCTAAATTACCCCAATCCCCTCAACATCCCCCACTTCCACCCAATTCCCCCCAATTTGGCTCAATTCCAGCACCATCCTCCCGCATATCAACAGCTGTGAAAGTCCTGCCTATGCCTTATTAAAATGTGCCTAGGCCTACAACACCTGGTATTCATGGGCGGTCCCCCATCCAAGTACTAACCAGGCCTACGGCCACACCACCCCAAAGGAGCACAATCTTGTCTCATCTAGGAAGCCAATATCTAATTGTGAGTTTACAAACTTGAAAAACTCAAATGGAAAATATGGCTCGACTTGCCTAGGACAAGTCCCATTGACTTCTACATGACCTCGCCAACCTTTAGATGTCAAAGTTTTACATTTGAGTTTTTATATTTTTTTACTGTAATAAATATTGGCATTTTCGAACCATAATTTAACTGGCACAGTTGAGCTACAAAAATTGAATTGAAAAAATCCCCAAACAGAATTGATTTTCAGTCTCATTGAAAATAAATGGAACAATGTGGTATTTGCTTGTGTGCAAGTTTTCCCCCTCAAAACTAGCACAACCGTAAATATCCTGTTCTTGTTAAAATAAACTTGCACATTTTTTTATGCAGTTTTTTTTTCACTATTTTTTTCTTTTTGACCCCAAAAATGTCACAAATTGGACGCTAACATACATTTACTAAAATCTGGTTTGAAGATTCGCCTTGAAAGTCTAAACAGACTGTTGAGTATAAACACAACATCCTGAAACATCCTCAAAATCCTGAATTTTTCTAGTTGAAAGCATTGTTAAAACTTGGAGTTTATACGTATGTTCGTTTCCATGAAGTCTTTTAATTTTTCCCAAACAGGAATTGCTCCAGCAGCCATTTTAAGAGTGCTGGCACTCATTCTTGTGTTTAAGTTTAACTTGAAACTGGGGGAAATAGAAAGTCGAAAAGTTTCGGATTCATTTAAGCTTCGATATCGTGACTTTCCTTGGGCCAGGTTGGAGCTGCAGAGTGCCATTGAGCCCTATGGGAGACTTTCCTTGGGCCGGGTTGGAGCTGCAGAGTGCCATTGAGCCCTATGGGAGACTTTCCTTGGGCCAGGTTGGAGCTGCAGAGTGCCATTGAGCACTATGGGAGACTTTCCTTGGGCCGGGTTGGAGCTGCAGAGTGCCATTGAGCCCTATGGGAGACTTTCCTTGGGCCAGGTTGGAGCTGCAGAGTGCCATTGAGCCCTATGGGAGGCTTTCCTTGGGCCGGGTTGGAGCTGCAGAGTGCCATTGAGCCCTATGGGAGACTTTCCTTGGGCCGGGTTGGAGCTGCAGAGTGCCATTGAGCCCTATGGGAGACTTTCCTTGGGCCAGGTTGGAGCTGCAGAGTGCCATTGAGCCCTATGGGAGACTTTCCTTGGGCCGGGTTGGAGCTGCAGAGTGCCATTGAGCCCTATGGGAGACTTTCCTTGGGCCGGGTTGGAGCTGCAGAGTGCCATTGAGCCCTATGGGAGACTTTCCTTGGGCCGGGTTGGAGCTGCAGAGTGCCATTGAGCCCTATGGGAGACTTTCCTTGGGCCAGGTTGGAGCTGCAGAGTGCCATCGAGTCCTGTTGGAGGCTTCCAAAATCATGCACTGAAGGATCAAAGTCAGAAAGGTTTTTGCTCTGTTAACGATTGTTCGGATACGAAAATTGTGTTTCGGATCGTACCACAATATTTTCTTACAAGCATGACGCGACTTTTCACAAAATTCACGCAAAATTTGCGGATTTCCGCAAATCATACTCATAATTCGTCCTTTAATGAATCTGGCCCTAGATGTCAGAAATGCCTTCCTCAGTAAATACTTGCCTGAAACAGGTATTAGGCATGGCACTAAAACTTAAGAAATGAAAATGTACTTTATGTACAGCTGGATTTTAATCATGGCCATTTTTAACATGGACTGTATACACATAGATGCAAATGAACCAAAACATTTGATTTGTCAGTATCGATTAATGTATGTCAATATACTGACCATAGAAATCGTGGCCCAGAATACTAGACAATGTCTAATGCTTAATCATTATTATGACTGCCATTCCACAAACAGCAACCTACCTCTTACAGATATCAGTCTCCTACTATAAAATTAACTCAGACAAATCACAAGCCCTTTGCATAAGTCTAAGCTCAATCTCATTGCAAATGTTCTCAGACACAAAATGGCTTTAAACAGAGATCAGACTGACTAACACAGTTCACTCTTTATATAAATTCGATCATTATGAGCTTATACCCAACCTTATCAAGGAGATATCTTAATTCTCTTGGCCCATGTCAAGATGCTGCTATTACCAAACAATTTATAAATTTTCCTCTTGATTCGGATACTACCCCCAGAATTCACTCCCCCTCCCATCAGAATGTGTGATCTGAGCTACCAGCAGCTAGAGCTGCCCACGGAAACCAAGCTAAAATGCCAGCTGCTATTTTAAACAAACAGATGGAGCTTCTAGGGCTGTTTTCTCAGGTATGGTAAAGCTTTCTACAGATTAAATATAGCATTCTATGTGGCACTGATGTGGCTAGTCATTTGGCATTAAAATGCCTTTCCTTCCCCTTTAAAGCTTGTTAGGCCTCATCAGCTTAAGATATTGGAACATGCCTTCTAAGGTTATAGGACTTGGAAAGCAGTGAAATCATTCCCTCATTATATGTAGGAGAGGCATCTACAGTACAAACATTTTTAGGTAATTAAATGCACCAAGATAAGCACATATTCAGTAAAATAATGAAAAAAAATCAGATTCCAATTAACCTTTTACAATTTTGTAGTATAAGAAGAAATCAGAGCACCCAAAGAAAACCTACACAGACACAGGGTAGAATGCGAACAGTGCCTTGGTTGGAGTCAAACCCACGGTCCCAGTGCTGCAAGGCAGCAATGGTGCTCACTGCTCCACAATGCAGTAGTAAATTCAGATTGACTGGAGGACAGCAGAAAAAGCCTTTAGATATACAAATGTAGCTTAAGGGGTCAGTATAACCCCTTTTTCAACATGAGATCATTGGATACAGCTTGTGCTGTACATAATTTTTGCTTATAGTTTAATTATAAAAAAAACTTTTTGGTATTTCTTGAGCTATAAAGGGCAAATTAACTCTACTTTTTGTTTGGTTCTTGCAAGGTAAATAATTAGATTACCAGTACACAATTAATCCTGTTGCATAATATACTCCATACAAAACAGTCACAACAATGTGTGAAGGAAGGGGATTGTATACTGGTGTAATAGGCAAAAAAATATGTTCAAGCCCTAAATCATAGTAACATGGTAAGTTAGGTTGAAAAAAAGACATATTCATCAAGTTCAACCTTATATACCTATATATAAACTGCCTAACTGCTAGTTGATTCAGAGGAAGGCAAAAAACCCCATATGAAGCCTCTCTAATTTGCCGCAGAGGGGAAAAAAATTCCTTCCTGACTCCAAGATCAACTTGTACTAAGAGCTATCGCCCATATATTCCCTCACTTGCTAAAAAGTCATCCAACCCCTTCTTAAAGCTATTCAGACCTCCTTTCTTCTAAACGGAGTGGGTGCCCTTGTGTTTGCTGGAAGGGCCTACTGGTACATAAAGCATTAGAGATTATTTTATGATCCCCTTATATATTTAAACATAGCACATCACTCTGTTTAAGCAATGGGGCATATTTCCCCTTTAAAATATAACCATATGCATATAATTTAAAGATTCTTCCTGTACACTCAGGTCCAGACTGGCTATCTGTGGGTTCTGGCCAATGCCAGAGGGATTGCTGTAAGATTCCATAGTTAGTCACTATTGATTGGGCTGCTGGAGGGCTGCTTGGGCCTCTGAGTTCTTGGACTGCCAGGGTCTGGGTACACTGATATATAGATACCATTATTATTTGTTTCATTTCACTAACATAGGAAATGTGTTTTGCCTCTCATTACTTTAGTTCTATTTTTCTTGGTATATAAAATGTCATATTCTGGATGTCCTTGGACTGACACTGAACATTCTGAAGGCGCACAATGAATTTATTCCCCGTGGATAAAAGGGACGTTTGATTTTCATGGATAATAAGGAATATTCTCCTTCTGAACATTACACATTGTCTTTCTTTTACATTTCAGGCTGGGGAAGGCTCAAACAACAGGGCAACTAGTTCATAACGTTTTTACATTTGTTGTTAGAAGCAATGAATTGTCTTTTCAATTTCTGTATTTGAAACACGTAAATAAGACAGATGAACACATATATAAGTCTAAACACATTCTTGCATTTGCAAAATCTTCGGTGTTAATATGGTATTTATTGGTTATGTTGCTATTTTTCCCAATAAATTCAGACATACAAATATTTATGTGTTCTGTCCTCACCACGTGTTACCCTGAGGTAGTGTGTAGCTTTACATACAGATAAACCTTCCCACACTCCAATAAAGAGACCAAGGGGTTAAATCTGTAGAACTTTACTGGGTGATTGTGGAAAATAATAGGTGAAACTGTAACATAAATGAAATAAAGCACAATGAGTATATGGGAAATACACTAACACAAAAACAACTGCAACATACGCATCAATGCTGGATCGGATTATATGCCACAGTGTCTGAGGAGCTGGCAGCTTTTTAATGGTGACTCAGTCCAGGTTTTATGACTATAATGGTTACCAGCGATGCTACCATGGGGAGAAGATGGATGGTGCGTGCTTCATCCATAGCATGGGCTACAAAATGGAGTCTGCACTCCCACAATGCATTGTAAAACATCAATGAGCAACAATAAACAGCAAAATGATGGAAGCTATGCTGGAGACATGACATTTATGCAACCATGCCCTTTTTTTGAAGCAGCTGCAGCTTTTTTGCCACAACCATGAATTTTTTGGTGCCAAAATTTTGCAGCAGTTGCATGAAAAAAATGTTAAAATGTGGAATTTTGCTGCAAATCCATGCCTTGCGAATAAATTCGCTCATCACTAGCCGAATTGGTAATGCAGCACTAGGCATATTACTATCACAGAACCAACAGGCTATAGTACACTGGATGAGTATACTGACTGTCAATGTACTGTAACTCAGAGAAAAGATATAGGTTACAGCCTTCTCTCTGGGCTTATTCCTGGGACAGATAATGTATGCTGTCAGTATAATGCTGAACATGTTGGACTCACAGACTGGCAATTTAATATTTGGAGTATAACTGATGCAAAGCATAACTTAAGGTTCTTCTGGGTTCATATGTATTTAGGCTTTGCATATTTGGTAACTCAGACACAGCATAGCCTGCTGTTTCATTTCTGGAAATTCAACAATGGAAGAATGCAAAAGCTCATTTTCTTTTCTTTTCCTTTTTTTCTCTTTCAGTTGCAATAACCCAGTAGCAGGAAGCAGGGAAAAAAATGTTTTTTGCTATCTTTCTTTACTGCTAATAATGGCTGAAAGCATCACTTTAAATACCAACCAGATAAACCCTAGTTGGAAGATTTCTGAAATAACAGCTTTCAGGGGCCCAGTCACATTGTGTCAAGAAGTTCTGATAGCGTTGATCAGGGTCAGACAGGGCCGCCGGGGCACCGGGAAAAAACCCAATGGGCCCCGGATGCCCAGACCCAATCCCTGTCAGCGCTCCCCCGGCCGCCGGTGTCCCTCCTCTGACATGTTTCACTTACGCACGCTTGGGGAGGGACATTGAGCGGGTGGCGGCACCCCTAGGGGCATGACCAGGGCCCCTGTGCAGGGGGGACACACCCAGCAGAGGCACCTTGGGGGGCGGGGGTAGCCCCAGTGGGCCCTGCACCCCCCAGTCCAACCCTGGTGTACATACCCCCCTGACACACACACAGCACCTGCTGACCAAATAAATGTAGCACCCTTAGGGGCAGATTTATCTAAGTGTAAAATCTGAGCTCACCACAGTAAAATTCCCCCACTTTCTATTTATTTCTGTGGGATTTTTAGATATTTATCAATGGGTGAAAATTAGAGTTCACTATTTGATAAATACAAAAAATCCTATATGAATGGATAGTGGGGAATTTTACTGGGATTAGCTCAAATTTTGCACTTTGATAAATCAACCCCTTAGTAGTAGTATCGTAGTAGGATCATTTATTTTCGCAGTTCATTATCAGTCACCTCACTGTCATATAAACATACAAGGCTGAACTTGATAGACATGCAACATTTCTAAACCTAACTTACTATATTACTGTATTATTATGTAATTTCTGCCACATGACTCACTAAAACTTGTATATAATAAATGATGTACCCCTTTCTTAACATATGAGGCCTTCAGCATTGTGCTTTTATATTGGTTATGGAACTCCTTAGTGACATATAATACAGGTATGGGACCTACTAAAATTTATTTAAACATTAAATAAACCCAATAGGATTGTTTTGACACCAATAAGGATTAATTATATCTTAGTTGGGATCAAGTACAGGTACTGTTTTATTATTACAGAGAAAAGGGAATCATTTAACCATGAAATAAACCCAATAGGGCTGTTCTGCCCCAATAAGGGGTAATTATATCTTAGTTGGGATCAAGTACAGGTACTGTTTTATTATTACAGAGAAAAGGGAATCATTTAATCATTAAATAAACCCAATAGGGCTGTTCTGCCCCCAATAAGGGGTAATTATATCTTAGTTGGGATCAAGTACAGGTACTGTTTTATTATTACAGAGAAAAAGGAAATTGAAAAGGAATTGAAATGTCAGTTATTTGCTTATAATGGAGTCTATGGGAGATGACCATTTAGTAATTCAGAGCATTCTAGATAATGGGTATCCAGATAACAGATCCCATACCTGTATTTTACAATCACTATATATATTTACATCACTATATATGGGCAACAGCAAAACAAGAAGAAAGCATTCAGGCATTTAGGTAACAAAAGGTTAAGTGTAGTTAGTAGTAATGTCAATAACACAACAGCATAGTGCAAGGCAATCAATAGCAAACTAGCATATGCTAGCAAGCAGAATCTAATGATAGGTTGTCTCACCAGCTCACGTTTACATTTGATGACTTTGGCCACTTGAATTAGTGCCTGGAACACGATAGACTACTAAATTTGAAGACTTTGAAGACAGCAGTGCACTTATTTCTACTTTTGAAGCGGAGCCTGGCAAATCTGAGAAAGAAATGTAATCACCTCGATGCTAAACCTATAATGATCAAAGCTACCCTTTTAAACAGCTAAATAATGGAGAATAATTAATCTTCATGCCATTTTTAGCTTCAATAATCTCTCGGTTATGTTGAAGATACAGAGAAGTCAGTGCAGCGTTTCTGTGAGTGCTTATGGCTGTATTTACACAGACCTTTCTGATAAAGCTTACTTAGTTTTTACCTTTCCTTCTACTTTAATGCTCTTACATTTACTTCTTAATGGAATAAATTCATATTTAATATTAATATTTTAAATGACAAAATCAGCAGAAAATCTAAAGCGTTTCTGAAATTCAGAGACTTTGTGCCCCAATGTAATATTGCATTTTGCAACAGTAAAAGAGAGCATCATGGCCACTATTACCCAGGGGTTCAACCACCTACACACCTACTATACATTCTGCATTGTTGCACATTTGCTATAACTTCTGGGTTTTTAGTGATCACTAATTCCAGTGTAGTACAGGATAGGACCCATTATCCAGAATGCTTGGGACCAAGGGTATTCCGGATAAGGGGTCTTTCCGTAATTTGGATCTCAATACCTTAAGTCTACTAAAAAATCAATAAAACATTAATTAAACCCAATAGGATTGTTTTGCATCCAATAAGGATTAATTATATCTTAGTTGGAATCAATTACAAGGTTCTGTTTTATTTCTACATAGAAAAAGGAAATCAGTTTTAAAATTCTGAATTATTTGATTAAAATGGAGTCTATGGGAGACGGGCATTCTGTAATTCGGAGCTTTCTGGATAACGGGTTTCCGGATAAGGGGTCCGATACCTGTATAATTTCTGGTTGGCTCCTCAACAACTTCTGACATAAAATTGTCAGCAGGAAAGATCGAAAATCTTGTGTGGCCAGCTTTATTCACATGCAATAGAAAGACTACATGCAACATTTGCTGTACAAGCATGTAACTGAGGTTTCAAACCAAAGAACAGAAAACCTGGTAAGAATTTGCCAGAATACATTTATTATCTCCATTAATTAAAAAGCAGAGGGAAATATATAAATAAATGCTATTTAAAATAAAATAAAAATACTTAGTAACTATTCCACTAGATAAAAAGACAGAATAAGTGTAATAAACGTCGTTACCCCCCAGTCCCTGACCCAACTGACAAGATGTAGTGAGACTAAAACCACTATTAAGTGCAGCCCCACACCACTGTGTTTAGTTTCTCCCACTTCCTAAAGTTGGCCATACACGGGCACCTACGGCTGGGCGATATCCGGGAGGCATGCAGGCGAATTCGATCGTTTGGCCCCGGGGCCAAATGATTGAATTCTACACGTGGCAATGGGGCAGTCGGTTCGGGGACCGCATTAACAAGCTGATGCGGTCCCTGATCCGACTAGATTTTCTAACCTGGCCGATCGATATCTGGCCAATTTCAGAAAAAACCCTAAATAGAAAGCTGTCTGGACACTGCAAAATCTATCAACATGGCACAGTATGAAGCAGAAAAAGACTATTTTACTACATTTTTTAATATTAAATTAATATCATTAATATTATTAATTAATATTATTGTTCTGCTTGTAGGTTGTGCTTATTATGTATTTTTGCAATCAGATCCAGTAAGAACAAATGATATATGACCTATTTACCACCAGGCTTGATGGTATGATGATGGTAAAACTTTTATCACATTTGAAGTACTATGAGTTGGAGCTGCAGAGTGCCATTGAGCCCTATGGGAGACTTTCCTTGGGCCAGGTTGGAGCTGCAGAGTGCCATTGAGCCCTATGGGAGACTTTCCTTGGGCCAGGTTGGAGCTGCAGAGTGCCATTGAGCCCTATGGGAGACTTTCCTTGGGCCAGGTTGGAGCTGCAGAGTGCCATTGAGCCCTATGGGAGACTTTCCTTGGGCCGGGTTGGAGCTGCAGAGTGCCATTGAGCCCTATGGGAGACTTTCCTTGGGCCGGGTTGGAGCTGCAGAGTGCCATTGAGCCCTATGGGAGACTTTCCTTGAGCCGGGTTGGAGCTGCAGGGTGCCATTGAGCCCTATGGGAGACTTTCCTTGGGCCAGGTTGGAGCTGCAGAGTGCCATTGAGCCCTATGGGAGACTTTCCTTGGGCCGGGTTGGAGCTGCAGAGTGCCATTGAGCCCTATGGGAGGCTTTCCTTGGGCCAGGTTGGAGCTGCAGAGTGCCATTGAGCCCTATGGGAGACTTTCCTTGGGCCGGGTTGGAGCTGCAGAGTGCCATTGAGCCCTATGGGAGACTCTCCTTGGGCCGGGTTGGAGCTGCAGAGTGCCATTGAGCCCTATGGGAGACTTTCCTTGGGCCAGGTTGGAGCTGCAGAGTGCCATTGAGCCCTATGGGAGACTTTCCTTGGGCCAGGTTGGAGCTGCAGAGTGCCATTGAGCCCTATGGGAGACTTTCCTTGGGCCAGGTTGGAGCTGCAGAGTGCCATTGAGCCCTATGGGAGACTTTCCTTGGGCCAGGTTGGAGCTGCAGAGTGCCATTGAGCCCTATGGGAGACTTTCCTTGGGCCAGGTTGGAGCTGCAGAGTGCCATTGAGCCCTATGGGAGACTTTCCTTGGGCCAGGTTGGAGCTGCAGAGTGCCATTGAGCCCTATGGGAGACTTTCCTTGGGCCGGGTTGGAGCTGCAGAGTGCCATTGAGCCCTATGGGAGACTTTCCTTGGGCCGGGTTGGAGCTGCAGAGTGCCATTGATGCCTATGGGAGACTTTCCTTGGGCCGGGTTGGAGCTGCAGAGTGCCATTGAGCCCTATGGGAGACTTTCCTTGGGCCGGGTTGTTGCTGCAGAGTGCCATTGAGCCCTATGGGAGACTTTCCTTGGGCAAGGTTGTTGCTGCAGAGTGCCATTGAGCCCTATGGGAGACTCTCCTTGGGCCGGGTTGGAGCTGCAGAGTGCCATTGAGCCCTATGGGAGGCTTTCCTTGGGCCGGGTTGGAGCTGCAGAGTGCCATTGATGCCTATGGGAGGCTTCCAAAATCATGCACAGAAGGATCAGAAAGGTTTTCCTGCATTTTACAATTGTTCGGTACGAAAATTTTGTGACTTTCGGATTGCAAATACGATATTATCGTGACTAATACAATTTTTTCGGAAGCATATTTGTGATATTTGCGATCTTAAAGGACAAGGAAAGGCTAAGTCACTTGGGGGTGCCAAAATGTTAGGCACCCCCAAGTGACTTAAATCGCTTACCTTGTACCCCGGGCTGGTGCCCCTGTTAGGAGAAAACAGCACCAGCCCGGGGTACCTCTCGAGAGCGCTTCCTCCTTCCTATTTGCTCGCTAGCCAATTGTCCCGGACAAACGCATGCGCAGTAGAGTGAAAAGCCAACTTCTCTGTTAAAGTTCGGCTTCTCACTCTACTGCGCATGCGCACGTGATCGTTCAGGAAGAAGGAAGCGATCGCTGCTACCCCGGGCTGGTGCTGTTCTCTCTGTACAGGGGCACCAGCCCGGGGTACAAGGTAAGCGATTTAAGTCACTTGGGGGTGCCTAACATTTTGGCACCCCCAAGTGACTTTGCCTTTCTTTCTCCTCCTTTAAGAAATTATCGTATCCAATCCGAATTGAAAAAGGAAATGCAGTGATCTTGGCCTTTTATTTATGTCACCTAAGTGTGGACCTATAAATTCTGCCAATCTGTTTCCGCTGGAGTCTGTACTCCAGTACAGTGCAGTAAGGGAAAGGAGAATTTACACAAAAAGTCGTGGTGCTGTTGGTGTGCATATGTGTGTTTGTGTGCTCATCCAGCAACTCAAGGCCTTGATTTAATTCATAAACTGAAGTGAGTCCTTTCAGAATATACAGCTCTTTAAAATCACATAAATCACTTCCAAAAGCTTGACCTTCAAACAAAGGGAAAGCAATTCCGGATACTGATTAGAAAAATGAATACTAACACTGTGTGGACAGCAGGTTTAAAGATACTGGAGATCTATTGACCTCTAAGTACCTCTAAGTAAGTAAAAATCAGTGGTAGGAAAGCTTTAGGAAAGGGTAATAAGGGATAGAATACTTGAATACATTGCAATTCACAATACTATAAGTTTGTGCCAGCATGGTTTTATGTGTAACTGATCTTGCCAGATTAATTTAATTGTCTTTTATGAGGAGGTGAGTAGGAACCTCGATGCTGGAATGGCAGAGGATGTCATCTTCTTAGATTTTTCTAAAGCATTTGATACAGTACCACGCAGAAATTGAATGATACAATTGAGGAATATTGGCCTGAAACTTAATATTTGTACTTGGATAGAGAACTGGCTGAAGGATAGATTACAAAGAGTGGTGGTAAATGGAACATTTTCTTATTGTGCCAGTGTTGTTAGTGGAGTACCGCAGGGGTCAGTCCTTGGTCCTTTGCTTTTTAACTTTTTTATTAATGACCTGGAGGGGAGCATAGAGAGTACTGTTTCTATTTTTACTGACGACACTAAATTGTGCAAAACTATAAGTTCCATGCAAGATGCTGCCGCTTTGCAGAGCGATTTGACAAAATTGGAAAACTGGGCAGCAAACTGGAAAATGAGGTTCAGTGTTGACAAGTGCAAAGTTATGCACTTTGGTAGAAATAATATAAATGTGAGCTATCTGCTGAATGGTAGTGTATTGGGGGTTTCCTTAATTGAGAAGGATCTCGGGGTTTTTGTAGATAACAAGTTGTCTAATTCCAGGCAGTGTCATTCTGTGGCTACTAAAGCAAATAAAGTGCTGTCTTGTATAAAAAAGGGCATTGACTCAAGGGATGAGAACATTATTTTGCCTCTTTATAGGTCCCTGGTAAGGCCTCACCTTGAGTATGCAGTGCAGTTTTGGGCTCCAGTCCTTAAGAAGGATATTAATGAGCTGGAGAGAGTGCAGAGACTGCAACTAAACTGGTAAAGGGGATGGGAGATTTAAACTATGAGGTTAGACTGTCACGGTTGGAGTTGTTTTCTCTGGAAAAAATTCACTTGCGAGGGGACATGATTACTGTGTACAAGTACATTAGAGGGGATTATAGGCAGATGGGGGGTCTTTTTTCCCACAAAAATCAGCGCACCAGAGGTCACTTCCCCATTAGATTAGAGGAACAGAACTTTCATTTGAAGCAGCGTGTTTTTTTATGGTGAGGGCAGTGAGGTTGGGGAATGCTCTTCTGAGTGATGTTGTGACGACAGATTCAGTTAATGTTTTTAAGATAGATAATAGATGATATCCAAGGCTATTGTGATACTAAAATCTACAATGAATATTGGTGTTAGTAAGAGATGTAGTGTCAATTAAAAATACTTATTTTTAAATGTTACTTCTGAAAGAGGACATTTCTTTCTCATAGGGCTCTTCCTTAAATGTATTGATAAATTGTCATCCAATAAACTTACCCTTAAATGGATATAAGGCATATATATGCCCTTATATTGCATTATTTAACATAAAGCATAACCTGTGCCCATTTGTTCCTGCTGGTATATGTGGTTTGCTTACTGATATTAATAATATTGGTACTGTAACATTAAAGGCTATGCTTAAAAGCATTATTACAACATAATTAAGGTGGCATGGGCTGAGACTCCGTGGTTAATACCTTTAATACCATTAATTCTCTGAGAAATGTGTCATCTCTTTGTGACTTTGATATTTGAATGGCTGATAATCCTTAATGTAGCTGCGCTAAAGAGGTTCATTGGGCCCCTCAGTAAATGAGAAGCCAGAACCCTAGCACTTCCACTCTTTCTGTAGAGGGTAGTTAAAAAAAAAAAACAAAAACATGGCTGCTCCCCCTATTTTGTATCAAGGATAACCCATAACACCTTTGGGCCAACACATCCTTGCCATGGGGCATGTTGTACACTATACACATTAATATTTTCTACATATGTTTAACCCTTTGAGTTACACGTACCGTAGAATCTACAATAAGTGGATAAGGGGACACATAATATAGATTTGAGTTTCTTCATTCTGCCATTGCCCCATCTAGCGACCCACCTTTGCTATGAAAGATACGGGGGATTTACGGCACAGTGCCTCCACCAAGTGGGTACGAGGAGTACACCACAGTTAGTGCTTCCTTCCCCAAAATACCTTTCCTTGTACTTAGTAGCCACTTCCATGTAGCAGGTACACAAACAACACCTGTACTTACACAGGGTTCCCACACTTGTATCCTTGCCAGTATCCTCCCTTTGGTGGCTCACTCATCAGGGTGCTCTCAGAGGCTGACACACTGGAGTTTACAGCAAGCTCTGTAACATAGACATGATCCACATTGGCACTGGTCACCTCCTGGTTATCTAGCAGCTTGGCAGGGAACAGGATGGGCTCTTTCTGAACAGTCTCTCTGCCCCATCAAGCGATGGAAACACAAGATTAAAACTCAAAATGGGCTTATCCCAGACAACAACCATAGGAAAAAGTTGGGTTTCTTTCTATCGTGCTATCCGGCAGGTAAGTGCAGCATTGCAAACAGCTTTCATTTTCATACATAATACATACAAAAAGATTGTAAAACAGTTTTGGCCATTACTCCAACTTGATGAGGAATATGGTAAGCTCTTTAAAGATCAACAATTATTTGCTTATAGAAGAGTTCTGACCCTGAAGGATTTACTTTGCGCAACTTAAAAGATCAGAAAAGTTTCCCTATTGAAGCAAAATCCAAAAATGGGTCTTGGATGCAATTGTTGCACATCTATAATGAAAGGCCCGAATATTAATCATACAGAGAGGGACAGGGATTAGACTAAAAACATACACAAGATGTGTAAGCAGTCATCTGATATATGTGTAACCCTTTTCTTACCTCACTTCTGTAGAATCAGATCACACTCTTTTCTTGGCCTTTACTTGTTTGCGATCCAGTAGACCTGACCCACCTTTGCTATGAAAGATACGGGGAACTGGGATTTACAGCACAGTGCATCTACCAAGTGGGCACGAGGAGTACACCACAGTTAGCGCTTCCTTCCCCAAAATACCTTTCCTTGTACTTAGTAGCCACTTCCATGTAGCAGGTACACAAACAACACCTGTACTTAAACAGGGTGCCCACACTTGTATCCTTGCCAGTATCCTCCCTTTGGTGGCTCACTCATTAGGATGCTCTCAGAGGCTGACACACTGGAGTTTACAGAAAGCTCTGCAACATAGACATGATCCACATTGGCACTGGTCACCTCCTGGTTATCTAGCAGCTTGGCAGGGAACAGGATTGGCTCTCTCTGAACAGTTGGGGCTCTAGGCCATTCCTCCTTGAGCTCTACATGAATGAAGAGGAAACCGGTCTTATCTCCTATACAGTCTTTTTCACACTGGTTCTGGCTGGAAGCTGCAACAGGTGCTCCTTTATAGCCATGAGGTCAGCCCTTTGGCTCCAATGCAAGGTTCTCCCTGGGTCCTCCTTGTTTCCCAGAGGTGCACTGGGGCTCCCAGCCAATCGGATTGTTCCCCTCCCTGTAACTGGGCTGAATGATCACATAGGCAGGACAGGGAGAAGGGGGTTACCTGATCCCCTACATATGTGCTGAAATGCCCATGTGCCCTATTTTATGTTGGCAAAACTAACCTCTCTCAACACTAGAATTAGGGAGCATAAAAACTCCATACAAAACATTGTAGTCAATACAAATTCAGACACTCCAGTTTCTAGAGACTTTGCAGAGGCTAAACATAAAGTGAGTCTGGAAAGTGTTAGAGGTGTTGTAAACCTGCCAGAGGAGGGAGTTTGGAAAAAATCCTTGCTTCAAAGCGAAACAAGATGGATAAGAAGACTTGATTGCCCCAAACAAATGAATGAACGGAAAGAAATAATTGTATTGTAATAGAATGCTGATTATTGGCTCTGTATTGTAACTTTATGCTCTTGTGATTTCACGTACTAATTAGTGATGAGCGAAAATGTCGTGCGGCAAAAAAAATTGTCGCCCACGGCTATTATTTTGTCGCGCGGCTATTCTTTTGACGCCCGCGGCTATTATTTTGACGCCCGCGGCTAATATTTTTTGACGCCGGCGGCTAATATTTTTTGACGCCGGCGACAATTTTTGGACGTGCGGCAAATTTTTTTCATCCGTTTCGTGAAACAATCCGCCAATGGCGAAATGCGGAAATTCGCCGCGAATCCATGCCTGGCAAAACATTTCGCACCTCACTAGTACTAATGCCTGTTAGTCTGCAACAAGGTTTACAGATCTCCTGCTGTGTAAAGATAAAGGTAACATTGGTGCTTTTAAGGAGTAATTAAGCAATGAGCATTCATAACAGGAGACTAAAGTAAAAATGCTGGTAGTATATTATACAGTATTATGCATGAAAATGGGATCTCTTTGTTGTGCTCAGTTACATAGTGTGTATGGTATGTGGTAGGCGATTGATGTCTAACTCATTTTTGTAATATTTTTGGCCTATTGACACTAAGTGCACTGTAATTGTGTTATAGTGTGCACTGGACAGTAATGAACTCTATTCTACATTGAAGGAATTTGTCAGTCAACAATAAGAAGCCAATAGGACTGAGGAAGAAGGACTTGTTAAAAAGGTTAAATACCTTCATCCAGGTCATGGTATATCTGTAGTAATAAGTCAAATCAACTAGACTTGCTGTGTTTTTCCTGAAGACGTTTCACCAGTCATCCAACTGGCCTTCTTAATTCAATTAAATACCCGTATTGTATTGTTCACTTCACACTTGCTAAAGGGCAAGGTATAAATCATGTAGTGTGTAAATCCACTGATTGAATTAAACCTTGCCATTTAAAACACTGCTGATTGTGCTGTTTGGATCCTTACTCAATATATTTCTTATCCCAGGCAACATGAATACAGTCAATGGGACAAAAGAAAATTGTTCCAAACCCATGGATCAGTCTTGGTGCTATCATTCTTACACATGCATAAAGGTCACCCTTGCCTAAAGGGCTGAATTTTTGCCCTACTTTTCAGTTAAATAAATGAAAAGTAATTAAGAATATGTTTGTTTTGTAGAAAGATACTACTAATACTAATTTTTTAAGAACAAGCTAAGTCTGATGATTTATTTTACATGAAGAAAAAAACATTACAAATTCTGGCACATTTACTCAGTGAACAAGAAGATGTGTTCAATAATGATAAGTTATAAAAATATCAACCACATTCCTAGTTCTATCCCACACATAAAGGAACAGTAACACCAAAAATGTTTTAATACATAATTCATGTCTATGCTGCTGTAATAAAATGTATATGTTACTCCCACTTCATCTGATTCACCCTTACTTATTCTTATAAAATGTGCCCCATAGGTCTCCTGGAAGATTGCAAAAAGGCAGTCAGGCAACAGACAATATCCTGTGCCGGGAGTCCAGTAACCTGCTCCTGTGCCAGTACACCATTCACCTGATCCCGTGTCAATACTTCAGTCACCTGCTCCTGTGCCAGTACACCATTCACCTGATCCCGTGTCAATACTTCAGTCACCTGCTCCTGTGCCAGTACACCATTCACCTGATCCCGTGTCAATACTTCAGTCACCTGCTCCTGTGCCAGTACACCATTCACCTGATCCCGTTTCAATACTTCAGTCACCTGCTCCTGCCCCTGTGCCAGCAGTCCAGCTTCTCTACCAGAGGTCCAGTTGGTTACAGCTTCTGTACCAGTGGTACAGCTGGTTCCAGCCTGGGTACTGTGCTAGCAGTCTAGCCATTTCCAGCCACCATGCCAGAGGTCCAGCCAGTTGTAGCTCCTGTACACCTGTGCTAAAGATCCAGTTGGTTCCAGCTCCTGTTCCAGAGGTCCCGCCAGTTCTAGCCTGCATGCCAGCGGTCCAGCCGGTTCCAGCCTTAGTGCCAGCAGCTTTGCCAGTTCCTGACTCCATGCCAGTAGCTTTGCCTTTGAGGATCGGTCTGCCATGGCTTCCGAATCGGAAGACAAAACTACCTTGGTCTGCAGACCTGCCTTCTGTGCTGCTAGATCTGGTAGCTCCAGACTTTACCAGTCCAGTTGCTATCTGTGGTGGTCTTCCTGCTGTTCTGGGCAATCCTCTTCCTGAGGTGAGACAGGCCTTTAAGAAAGTGTTATCTAAATGTCCTGAATGCTACCACCAGTGCTGGGCGGGGCCTTTGACTGCAATAGATGGATCCCTGGACCCAAAGACTGAGGTTCCTGTGGCTTCAGAAACTCTAAAAGAACCACCCCCCATATGTCAACTCTCTTGGGAGGCATATTCTGTAGCAGTCTGCCTGCACCTCTGGTTGCGCGTTCACTGATAGAGGGACCCAAACCTAATTTAGCTGCTCTAAACCTGGAGGAGGTAAAAGCCACATCCAAGGGTAGGGGTTGTGGACTCGCCCACCCCCAGCTGCTACCTCTGTTGTTTCTCGCGAAGATCATTCTGTTAAAGGCAGTGTCCAATCTGTGTTATCCCCAGAGCATGATTGGGAGGATGCTGGTCTCGCATCTCCTACTAAGGACTCTTTTCCCCAGGGGAAGGAGTCTGTTTTGTCCACAGCGTCACTGCCACCATATAAGCCTCTTGAGGAAAAAACCTTTGGGTGTTTCTTGGGTGAGCTGATGCCTAGAAATTACGCACAGTGTCACATGGGCAAAGAAACATCTAGAAGGGCTTTGGATATATTGTGCAGGGCAATTACTAATACTTTAACGGCTATAATTAGGGCTATATTCACACACAATAAACGTGCACAGAGGGCAGCATTCAAATCGTAATCTAATTCGCAAATTTTTGTGCGCAATTCTCATTTAACTGTGATTTGCAAAAGAAAAGATGGGCAGAGAAGTGCTAAATGTAAGCGTTTAGGAGAAAACATGCACAACCATTTGTGAAAAAAATAGGCGCTGTGCGTACTTTATAAAATTACCCCCAGAGTGTGCGCATAAATATTCACAATTTTCGAATAGGCCATATTTAAAAAGCACATTTGCACTGCAAATAAAAATTTCACAATTATGTTTTCACATTAAATGTGCTAGTCTTGTCCAGCTTTAGAAATATAAACACTGGCACGGCAAATATTTTCTGTGTGTGAATAATTCTAGAGTCTAGATTTGTGGTGAGGCCACAAAGGCCCAGGGCCTAGGGCGGCACAAATTTAGGGGCGGCATGCACAGAAATTTTGCTCCCATAAGGAGCAATGGGGACCTCTCCCCACTGCTCTGTATGGGAGTTTAAATGATCAATGTTGTGCTTGCGCATGCGCGTGTAGGGGAGTGGATTTGGGGAAGCGTGCACGGGGTGCGGAGGGGGGGGAATGAATGAGGTGCAGCCTCGGGGTGCCTGGTCAAGAAATCCGACGCTATCTAGAGTTGCACAATCTGGCATCCAACAAATATCTCCAAATCCTTCTCAAATAAGGAGGCCCCAATATACTCCCATGTAGTGTATAACTAGCATTTATTTTATTCTTACCCACTTGCATAATTTTGCATTTATCAACACAGACCCCTCATTTGCTTCCCAGTTCTCCAATTTAGTCCCATTTATCTGGCAAGTGACAACATTACATGGGAACTGTGTTGCACAATTTAGTATCATCAGCAAAAATAGAGAAAGTACTTACCATGCCAACATCAAGGTCATCTATGAACAATTTTTTTTTAAATAATGACCACGTACAAAGCCCTGAGGTATACTACTAATAATACTGGTCCAACTGAACAATGTTCTATTTATAACCACTCTTTGTAATTTATCTTTTAGCCAGTTCTCTATTGCATTTTCTGATATTATTTTTATGGCCAGTATCCCTTCATTTAATTAGTTACCTTTTGTATGGTATTGTATCAAATGCTTCAGCAAAATCTAAGTACTGCATCCCCATTGTCTAGGTTTCAGCTTAATTCCCTTGCTTAGAGCGCAATAAAATGTATCTATTAATAAAAAATCTATTGTGCATTACACCGTGTTGGCATAAAATCTTAGTATTATTATATAGAGAAATGCAATGTACCATTTGTGAAAACCTGCTCCTAAAATCTCTCCTTCTGATCTAATTCTCTTAACTCTCTATTAACAGCTCCTCCTCGCTGATGAAAATATTTTCTTTCAAATTTACACAGGAACAAAATTCAAATAAAATGCAGGAATAAAATTAAAGTGAGCATCAATTTAGAATGCAGAAATAGAAACTCGCCAGACATTTATGCTAACAGCTCCTCAGAGAATAGAAGGAGCTGGAAGTAAGGAAGTTGCAAAGAATTTCGAATCTCCAAAGTGTGTCAGGCAGAGACACTGCAGAAGTTAACCCATTTTTCTAGAGATTGTCATCATTTAAGGGTTAATCTTTTTAGTGGTTTTTTTTTTTATACCACTTGGGCTAAAAAAGGTGTCGGGAAATGAACTACAAAAGCTATAAATATGATAAATAATGATGATTGCTTGAATAATAACACATTGTGCGTCCTGTTCAATACTTGAAAATTCTAAGGACGTTGGCTAATATGATGGGAAATCACATCCAGGTTTTGAAGCTTAAATCATTCAGAAAAATAGTGTACTTTTATGTTTAATACAAATCCATTTGTGCTTAATTTAGTGACAAAAGTGACAATTACTTAAATAATTACATATCATAATACCTGTCTGCTCTTACTGGCTTTGACTGTGCAGTAACGCAATGCAGACATATTCCCTCACATCAATTCAGAGACATTAAGTCATTAAAAAAAATAGAGAAATAACTTTCGTTAACATTAAGTGACACATTTACTAAAATTTGTTATTTTTCCCCAAACAGGAATTGCTCCAGCAGCCATTTTTAGGCTGGAAAACAATAATGTATTTAACCCTTAGGGTGCCAGCAGAATTTCACATTTCGGTTCCCCTCAGTGCCAGACGTTTTGTAAACATTCTGTGCTCTCTCAATTTAGGGGCTTTTACTGGGGGCAGGGTTAAGTTTAGGTAGGCAAACTATATATTGTTTTTTTCAGGAGAACCTGAGCTTTCCAAATATACCTGAGTTTTTGTGAATTTCCACTTTTGGAACAAGATTTAGAGCTCGAAATTCAAAAAAGAAAAAGAAAAATGTATATTTTTCATGATATAGGGATTTATACCAGAAACATATTTTATTTTATAGACAAAAATTCAACTGATTTGGAAAGCCTCATGTCTCCCAAACATGCCCATACCTGATATGTATAGCTTTATGGAGATTTCTCACTTCTATAGATCAAAAACTCCCAGCAGTAAATGACCAAATTTTCAAAGCATTACAGCAGAATACGGCATACTTTACATTCCAAAGCCCAAAATCCTGGAACATTAGGTTTACCCCAGGAAACCATATATTTTTGAAAAGTACACATTCTGCCGAATCTGAAATGGGTAACCATGTCTTCCAACTCCTAAGTACCAAACGGCAATGCTTTACTGAATTTAGCAGTTTCTATAAACAATTATGAAAATGTAAAAAAATCACCTCAAAGCTTCCACTTTCAAGCACCTTATCTCCCACATAACATTAGGTACCAAGAAAACACACCCTAAATATGAAAGCCAAGGGTTCACCAAATATTTTGATGCCCATTGTGCATAGGATTACTAAAGTATCTGGAATTTAGAGACCCCAAAAGGAAGTTAGTACATACAAATTGCCCCGGAGATCTCTTTATTTACTGAAAATGCAACACGTTTACTGCATTTTCTGTGGGGCAAAAACACAAAAAAATACATTGATCCCCCAAAACCATATATTTTCAGAAAGTGCACATTCAGGCAAATTCAAAATGGGCACCAATGTCTACTCCAAACTACAGAGTCACAATGCTTTCCCAAAATTGGCGGTTTTGATGAATGACCTGAAAATCGCATCAAACCTTCCACTTTCAAGCACCTTACCACCCACAAAACATTAGTTACCAAGAAAACACATCCTAAATATGAAAGCCAATGGTCCACTGAACAGTTTGATACCCACTGTGCATAGGATCACCGATGTATCTGGCATTTAGAGACCCCAAAAGTAAGTTGCAATATAAGCTCCCAGTATGTGTATTATGTGCCATAAGACCCCCTAACAGTACGGAGACCCTAGAAAATCATACATTTTTCTGAAAGTACACAGTCTGACAAAACAAAAATGGGTAAATACATCTTTCTTCTCCAAACTACCAAACTACAAAGCTATGCTAACCATAACAATTTTTAAGACATTTCTGAAAATTGTCACAAAGCTTGCATTTTACCCCATTATATACCCCACATTTTGTAACGTATCAACATAAAACACTCTAAATATGAACGCCAGGGGCCTACTGAACAGTTTGATGCCCTATATGCATAGATTTACCAAACTATGTGGCGTACAGTGGAAATAAGTAAAGTAGTGCTTATGAATTTTCACGTATGACGCTCCGGCTCATGCAATTTTTGCACCTGGTATGTGTATTACTGTATGTGCCATAAGACCCCCTAACATTATGGAGACCCTAAAAAAACCATACATTTTCCTAAAGTACACACAAAAATACATCTTCTACTGCAAACTACCAAGCTATGCTAAACAGAACGGTTTTTATCCATACGTCTATTTATATAGCACAGACACATTTCTGCAGGGCTTTATAGAGATAAGTTGCCAATCACTTCAGTCCCTGCCCCAGAGGAGCTTACAGTCATACCTATCACATTCACACACCATGGTCAATGAAGTCAGAAGCACGTTAACCTGCCCGTATGTTTTTGGAGTGTGGGAGGAAACCAGGGTACCTAGAGAAAACCCATATGGAGGACATACAAACCTTCTTGCAGATGGTGCCCTGGCTGAGCTTGAACTCAGGACCCCGGTGCTACAAGACAGAAGTGATACTCACTGAGCCACCGTGCTGCCCCCCTGAGGAGTAAGTGTTATTTCTCTTTTGTTTTAAAATATTAAATCATGGTTAACTCCAACATAGAGAGGGCTGATATAGTACAACATATTCTGCATGTTTAACCCATGTTTATATTTTTAAAAATTACCATAGTTACATAGTTACATAGTTACATAGGGTTGAAAAAAGACCAGTGTCCATCAAGTTCAACCCATCCAAGTAAACCCAGCACACACAACCCCCACCTACCAATCTATACACTCACATACATAAACTATAAATACAACCACTAGTACTAACTGTAGATATTAGTATCACAATAGCCTTGGATATTCTGATTGATCAAGAACTCATCCAGGCCCCTCTTAAAGGCATTAACAGAATCTGCCATTACCACATCTCTAGGAAGGGCATTCCATAACCTCACTGCCCTCACCGTGAAAAACCACCTACCATGAAAATTTTTAATGTAAAAACCATTCCTTTCAAAAAGGTGTGTTCTGTGGGATGGCAAATCTTTCATGTAGTTTGCACATAAGATTTTTTGTATCAGTTCCATTAATTTTTATCCGCTGCAACTACTGTACATCCAGGGTCGGACTGGGGGGTGCTGGGCCCACCAGGGCTGCTGGCCCAGGGGCATTACATAGCATCACATGTGAAATTGTCAAAGTAATTTATATTTAAGACTTTAATGACTCATTTCAAAGGAAATTAAAGTGTACCAAACATACTATTGATTTGTTGAGGTTTATGGGGTTAGACAATATAACAACTAGAAACAAAGGGATTGATCAGGTGTATTGATTTTACAGTAACGTTGTTTGGGGAATTTTAAGCCACAAATAATGAATAAAATGACTCACTCTTTGCATGTATACACTACTGTATAGTTCTACAATATAGTCATTTTGTCAAAAAAAGTTGTACACACACGGTGTGCTCTTTACTGCATGTCTTTTTTGCCTAAGAAAAAGTTTTTATTGCCATTGCAAATAGTGCATTCTCGAAACGCTAATCACAAAATTTGTTAATTTAAAAATGTTATTTTGTATTATGTTTTTGATGATTTTGGTGCATTTTCAGTCATTATATTGCATTTTCAGTTCTGCATAGATGTGGGTTTTTCTGTGGTTTTATAGGATTTTAGTGATTTTATTGTATATATATTTTATACCTTTCTGTATTCTAAGTAAGGTATGGAGTATGTTATCCAGAATGTTCCAGACATTATATATATATATATATATATAGATAATGTATTTATTTATTTTTAAATCACTATATAGATACACAGCACTGTACAATTTTACAGAGCAAAGTACTCACAGGGTGGAGAAGCATAATAAATAGCAAATAATGTGCTAAACAATATTAATAATAATGTGCTAAAAGAAACTAGTAAAGAAGATCCCTACCCCATAGAGCTTATGATCTAAGCAGGTATATAACATACAGAATAAAATCAAAGGGAAAGAAGTGCACAGAAGAATGGGTATTTGTCCTTAAGTGCTAGGATGGGGCCAGACAAGATATGTTCTAGTGCTCCAAAAGGTAGGATCTAAAAAAGATTGAGCGAGTGTCTCCTATGGCAGAATTCAGGGATAGAATTCCATAGGTAAGGAGCCACAAGGTAGAAAGGTTTAAGATGAGAATATGGTCTGGAACGTACAGGGACACAAGTGAAGAAATGTAGTGAGGAGTAAAGGGCTTTGAATTTTAGCAAAAAAAGTGAATTTTGGAGAATGTTCTTCTACAACCAGACAGTTATGCCCAGTAACACTAGCATAGTTTAGGGTGGCCGTACATGCACTTTTGGTATTATTGGTGCATGTATGATAGGAGACAAGGCGACCCATATTGATAAAAGCCTTGGATATTGGTGGCCTTGTCAGTTGGGAAAGACTGAAAATTTGATTGGGCGCCTTTGAAGGTGCTGAACATTGTAACATTAATGTTGTCTCGTCAGATAGGGGCAAAGAATACCTTTGTTTTTACCTGCATATCTGACAATTCAGCTCTTAATGTTAGTAGAGTGTAAGAAAAATCTTTCCTATGGTCGTGGGACAGATCGTAATTGTGTACGGCCACCTTTAACCCTTTGCATTTACCTATATCCCTATATTAAGTACAGCACATTAAAATATTTTGTGCATTAAACAATAAATTATGGAGGTTTGGATGGTGTTTCTGCTTTTCTCTTGGATGAACTCACATAAAAATATTTTCCCTTTTGTAAAAATGAAGTTTTATTTTTTAATAACCTAACGTTTCAGGTACACAGTTTCCCAAGGGAAACAAGCAGTGTGCACAAGAAACTAAGACAGCGGTATACATTGCTATAGCAACATGGAAACTAAAATAAAAGCAGGGCTAGTTTGTGAGGAAGCAGGAACGTACAACAGACATAAATACTAATTCTTATTGTACAACTCAGCCCATTAGCTTGAATAATATAGTAAAACATATGCATCACTAGCCAGTGATAAAGAATAAATTCTGTGTGGGCAGATTCCCCCCCCCCCCCCGCAGAGGTCCATGAAGGATGTTGTGAAACTATTTATGTTATCCTTCATTCTGGTACTCATGGAGTTAAAGCTCTAAAGCGGTATTATTGTTTAGAGTCCAGCTGTAGGAACTGCCCCCCTGACTTGGATGGATGCTGTTCTTAAGCTAGCCTTGGTTCGGCCTTGAGGGCTGTGCTACCTGTTGTGGCCAGGGACAGGCCAAGCCCACCGGGCACCCTTGGCAACCCGGTTGGCCCCCTCGCCCCTGCACCTTCCCCCCCACCACTCGCATGTGATTGGTGCGTATCCGCAGTTCTGGGGGGGGGGGTGGAATGGGTCATTGCCTCCACCGTAATGACAAGCGGCTGGGGCAATGGCAAAAGAGCGTGGACTAGGGGTAGGCAGGAGAGGCTCCTGCCTGGCACCCCCCAATCGATGCACCCTAGACAGCTGTCTGTTCTGCCTACCCCTAGTTCCGGCCCTGGTTGTGGCATTAGAATAGTTCTTCATTCTAATTGGTAACACCCATAAGCATACATAATTATGTTATATGCTACCATGTCACAAAGTCTATACAAACCCTGTGCTGCCTTTTTTCTGTTATTCTGACCCTATGCTCAGAACCCACGTACGTGTCTAATAAACCATACTTTTTTACCTCAAATAACCTTTGGTATCAGGCTTTTCCATAACACCAGTGGGAGCCTATATGCTGTGTATCCCACAGCTAACATACTGAGGGAAGAACTGTATTAAAACAGAAGATTTAATAATAAAAACTGAAAACAATGACCACAGCTACAAACAATGAGCTGGAAGAAAAACAATTCTGAATCCAGGCAGTTGGTCTGGGAAGGTGACACTTGGGGGTATATTTATCATGCTGTGTAAAAAGTGGAGTAAAACATTACCGGTGATGTTGTTCATAGCAGCCAATCAGATGCTTTGCTTTGGTTTTCTAACTGTTGAAATCTAATTGCTGGTAATGCTTCACTCTACTTTTTACACAGCATAATAAATACACCCCATATGTTTACTTAACACAGGGGTGCCTGTTTTAGCATACAAAACATAAATCATAAAGAATAAATCCTGCCCTCTGGGCACTACTGTCACACATTTCATGACTTCCCTCACTAAACTCAGCTCCTTGTGGGCTAGCAGTAAGAAAATACAAATGGTTGGGGTCACCCCTCTACTTACTTCTTTGGGCGAATTTCTAAGCCTCCTGGCTCTCTCAGTTCCTCAGTCTTTGTCAAGTCTCCCTCTGCTCAGTGCATTGGCAAGAAGTACCCCCAGCCCCTCTGGGAGTTCCAAACACAGACAGACAGCCTCCCTGCTCTGTGTCCCACTCTGAGAGACCTACCTAATATTCTTTCTACAATGAATTACTTTTCCACAGGACAACCTTCCTGTGAAAGTGAGCTCCAATATGTGAACCGGACTACTGGAATGGATCGCTTGGTCTGCCTGTTCCTTCCAGAACACTATAGCTTCCAGGGCCAGACGGCACAACCCTTTATACAGAGAAAGTATTTATCCCTCAAAGCTTACATCGCCCTCTATGGAGAATTTAAACTCACCGATTGGCCTACTTTTGACGTGCAGAAATATACATTTCAGCAAAGAGGATGTAAATAGGAGTCTAGTGGTACAATTATGAAGGAAATAGTATGGAATCTGCAAGTTGATGGCGTGACTATTATAGTATATAATAATATAGTAGAAATATAGGCGGTTAACATTTATTCGGCAAAACCCTACATTTAATGTTACGTGGTCCATAATTATATGGGAACAACACATTTAACAAAGTTCCCTTGCTTCAGAGATGTGACCCATGGGGTTAATATCTAGTTACTAGGCAGAAGCCCTTGTATCTTTTCTCATATTTACATATCTGTTCATTATTGGCCATAAACCTTATGACCACTTCCTGCACACTGTAATATTAGGCTTAGATCTGTACTCCCTGATTCAGGTCTGCTGTATGGGGTCCGGACTAAACATGCTACTCTGCACAGTGGTGCATCAGTGCCTTTACCATCATTTGAACCTACCATTCTTTTGCATTACATCTGCATTATGAGTATTTTATACATATCCCTGTTGATCATTTTTTGAATGAATTCTATTCTGTTACAGTTTTGTTGCAGAAAGCTTCTGGCATCCTTATTTTTGCTTTTACATTTACTTTATCACATCTGGCAGAGGGTGGTGTAGTTTAACAACACCATTTTTTGGCATCCAATAAGGATTAATTACATCTTAGTTGGGCTCAAGTACAAGGTATTGTTTTGATATTACAGAGAAAAAGGAAATAATTTCTAAAAATTAGAATCATTTGTTTAAAATGGAGTATATGGGAGATGGCCTTTCCGTAATTCTGGATAACGGGTTTCTGGATAACGGGTTTCTGGATAACGCATCCCATACCTGTACCAACATCAATAATAACTGTAGATATTAGTATCACAATAGCCTTGGATACTATGCTTGATCAAGAACTCATCCAGGCCCCTCTTATAGGCATTAACAGAATCTGCCATCACAACATCACTGGGAAGGGCATTCCCCAACCTCACTGCCCTCACTGTGAAAAACCACCTACGCTGCTTCCAATGGAAGTTCTGTTCCTCTAATCTAAAGGGGGGGCCTCTGGTGCACTGGTCATTTTTATGGGAAAAAATAACATCCCCCAACTGCCTATAATCCCCTCTAATGTACTCATAGAGAGTAATTATGTTCCCTTTTTTTCCAGAGAAAACAACCCCAACCCTGACAGTCTAACCTCATAGCTTAAATCTTCCATCCCCTTTACCAGTTTAGTTGCAGTCTCTGCACTCTCTCCAGCTCATTAATATCCTTCTTAAGGACTGGAGCCCAAAACTGCACTGCATACTCAACACAGTTCAGGCAGTGAAGGACAGATCAGGTCAAATAGATTGGTGATGTTGTTTGTGTGTGAGCCAATAAAAAATAGTTTTAGGGTGGACATTCCCTTTAAATAAAAATAAAATATAATCAAACAAAGGAATATATTCAGGAGGGTGGAAATTGTAATTTAATCAGTGAGCTGTAGACAAGCTGCCTAAATCTGTATGTTGTTCATGACAAGCTTCAAGGACAACTCTAAAATCCATCATATGTGTCAAAATTACATACCAAGTTTAATCTGCCGTCAAGAATAGCCCACACAGCTACTAAATTCTTTCATAATATACAAACAACAACAAAATTCAATATCATCTATAATCACGTATACAAATATATTTTGTATATACACATAAACACACACATTTTGTTTATTGACGTTCCCAATCATTTTCTTGCAGCTGTCAAGATGGTTTATACATGAAAAAAAAAAACCCCATCAAAAGGCACTATTCATCCCTTAATGAATACGCATAGCCAACAAATTAAAATTTGAAATGTACATTT
The DNA here is from genome assembly GCF_000004195.4 of Xenopus tropicalis. Taxonomy (NCBI): domain Eukaryota; kingdom Metazoa; phylum Chordata; class Amphibia; order Anura; family Pipidae; genus Xenopus; species Xenopus tropicalis. The sequence continues at coordinate 33,377,367 of NC_030684.2, read as the reverse complement.
TTAAAAATGGTTTCCTTTTTTCTCTGTAATAAGAAAACAGTACCTTGTACTTGATCCCAACTAAGATATAATTACCCCTTATTGGGGGCAGAACAGCCCTATTGGGTTTATTTAATGGTTAAATGATTCCCTTTTCTCTGTAATAATAAAACAGTACCTGTACTTGATCCCAACTAAGATATAATTACCCCTTATCGGGGGCAGAACAATCCTATTGGGTTTATTTCATGGTTAAATGATTCCCTTTTCTCTGTAATAATAAAACAGTACCTTGTACTTGATCCCAACTAAGATATAATTACCCCTTATTGGGGGCAGAACAATCCTATTGGGTTTATTTCATGGTTAAATGATTCCCTTTTCTCTGTAATAATAAAACAGTACCTGTACTTGATCCCAACTAAGATATAATTACCCCTTATTGGGGGCAGAACAGCCCTATTGGGTTTATTTAATGGTTAAATGATTCCCTTTTCTCTGTAATAATAAAACAGTACCTGTACTTGATCCCAACTAAGATATAATTACCCCTTATTGGGGCAGAACAGCCCTATTGGGTTTATTTAATGGTTAAATGATTCCCTTTTCTCTGTAATAATAAAACAGTACCTGTACTTGATCCCAACTAAGATATAATTACCCCTTATTGGGGGCAGAACAGCCCTATTGGGTTTATTTCATGGTTAAATGATTCCCTTTTCTCTGTAATAATAAAACAGTACCTGTACTTGATCCCAACTAAGATATAATTACCCCTTATTGGGGGCAGAACAGCCCCTTTGGGTATATTTCATGGTTAAATGATTCCCTTTTCTCTGTAATAATAAAACAGTACCTTGTACTTGATCCCAATTGAGATATAATTAATCCTTACTGGAGGCAATACAAGCCTATTGGGTTTATTCAATATTTAATTATTTTTAGCAGACTTAAGTTATGGAGATCCAAATTACGGAAGACCCCTTATCCAGAAAACCCCAGGTCCTGAGCATTCTGGATAACAGGTCCCATACCTGTATGTGAGTAGTGAGCCTGTGAGTGATTAATTACACATTGCTGCCAATTAGCATGGTTTAACCAGTTCCAGATGCCTGCTTCCAGTTGTTTGTGTGGCTGTTTCACACTGGATTTATTTCCTTGGGCCCTAACAACTCTTGTAAGCAGTATTTGGAACATAACGTCATGTAATTTAGGGCACGCAATGACTGAACCTCATCTCTCTTTATTTTCTTATGTAGCTGATGTTGTGAAATTAGAGGCAGTTAACTTCTCATTAGCGGGATGGAGCACAAGAGGAAGAGCAAGATACTTTGCTGTCTGGCTGGAGAGAGATAAGAAAAAAGCTGCAAATATAGAAAAATACCAGCCTCATATATTAACTGAACCAGCTTCCAGACTTAGACATCTGCATTTTATTCTGTTCCGCACACAAAAGGGTACTATTAATCAGGGACATAAATGATCTGTTTTTATTCCTATCCTATGAAAAATATTGCCTTATATACTGTGCTTTAGCCAGTTGGTGTATGTTTAATAAATAAAATGTTTGTGTAACACCTATTTGGCTATAATATGGCCAACCCAGGCTAGTAGCGTGCTGTAGAGCATGTGTTACATGCGACCTTAATACAAAGGAGTGGGCCTCCGCTAAGTGGGAGATAAATAATGGAGCCGAGGGTGTAGTTGAACTACAACTGGCTGAGGTAGTGTGGTGCAATAGATAGAAATGGACGCCAGAGGATTCTTGTGAATGAACTAGATAATGCTTTATTGTCCAAGACAATTGTATTCAGGGTATTTCAATACTCACTCAATAGATGCAGAACAGTATGCAGTTATACAATTGATGTAAAATAGATCAATAGCAGAAATATGATGCTCCCCTGGATTTCCCTTCTCATCAACAGAGTGATAGGTAGGAAAGCTCAAGGCATATTTGCTAACCTATTTCCCTAGCACTTCTGTGTCCCTAATCTAAGGCCAGTAATGCCTGTTAGGAAGACTACTCCTTTGCTATTATCCTTGATGGAGCAAATGGCTGCTCTTTCTATATAATTCTGTCTGAACTCACCACTCCTAGAGGGTGCTATTACAAATGTTGCTATACTGTCTTCTCCTCATTCATGGGGCCCTATCCCCGACTTCAAATCATATAAGTGGCTTTTACTGGGGCCGTATGCCTCCAGGCTCAATGGTGTGACGCCTGAGACAACAGCAGCCAGAGAGGAAGACACTTCCTTGTGCAAGACACTATATAGTCTGCCAAGGGGAGTGGTCAACCGGACTAAACCTGTAAGGGATAGCTTAAGAAACTGTAACCTGAGTATAGAGGGCTCTGCCCAATAACAGTACAGATAAGGAAAAGTAGGGAAGTAAAGCCATAGGGAGCTTAACCCTATGGGTCTCTACATTTGCATCTCCATTCCATTTGTCCCATTTGTAAAAAAAAGGTACATATTTCAACCTATGCATTCTAAAAGCCCAGAAAATATGTGTTTTGCGGTTTTTGGCATGCAGTTTTTGTTTTCTTCCATATGGTATATACTTCGTCTAGTGGGTTATTAAAAACATGAATTCGCTTTTGACCTTAAAGTAGAAGGAAAGGTAAAAACTAAGTAAGTTTTATCAGAAAGGTCTATGTAAATACAGCCATAAGCACTTACAGAGTCCTCAGTGAAAAGAAACACCACATTTCTTTCCTTTTATTCTATAAACATGATCTTCTGTGTCAGACTTCCTCCTCTCAGATAAATCCATCATGGCATGGCGCAAGTTTGCTCCTCTCTCCCTCTCCCTTCCCCTCCTCCCCCCTCCCACATCTCCTACTCCCCCTCCAATCACTGCTGTGTAAATCTGAGCTGGGAGCTGTTCCAGGAGTAGTGTGCAGGCAGGGAAGTGAAGTCAGACCAAGCTAAAATAGCAGCTGCTATCTTAAACAAATAAAATATTGTGTTCTAGCCTGCAGTATTGTGCAATGTATTAGCAATAATATGGCAAAATGCCTTTTCTTTTCCTTAATAATATTTTGCAGAGATGCACAAAACATTTGTAAAATCAACCCGTAAGCTATCTGATAGCCCAGCCATATTTACATTGCCACTTAATTGTCAGCCTTAAGCATTTTTCACTGGGATAAAGGCAGAGCAATCCTTTTATAGACTAGAATACAAATATAAACGGTATTTTCTGCACTAGCTCAGCGTAAGTCACAAAACCCATTCTCCACAAAGTGAAGTTTGGATATGTGTAGAAACCTTAATAAATAGCAGAGTGCTAGTTAGAGAACTAAAAATACCAGTGCCAGCTTTTAAGAAAATAAATCTGTGCTTCCAATAAAGGGGACATATCCTTAGTGATAAAGTAAGAAAAATATGAATAAATAATAACAATGAACCATATTTTTTGCAGCCCTAAAATGAGATGCAAAGTGCCCAAAGCAGCCCCCCTCAGACTAGAATACATGGTTTGCTTTTCATGAAAAGCTAAGCCTCCCCTAACTAACACCAATAAATAAATTCCTCAACCACAGCCACTCTCATACCTACCCCAGCACAAGTGGACAAGAAGCAGGGGGCGCATGTGGAGGAAGGTCCGGGTATGGGCTGCTATTCGCACCCAAGCCACCTTTTTTTTTTTTTTTGCCGGGGCGGAGTTAGGGGGTACGGTGATATTTTTACTCCATTGCTTGGAGCACTTACATAATATCTGACCATGTTCTGGAACATCAGTGATGCAGCACTTCATATTCTCCTCTGTTACCTACCCCCTTAGATGCACAACAGGGCAGGGACTTCCTTACACTTGTCTCTTTAACACTTAGGGGCACATTTACTAATCCACGAACACTCTGAAGGCGTCCGAATGCATTTTTTTTCGTAATGATCTGTATTTTTGCGACTTTTTCATCGCCGTCACGACTTTTTCGTATTTTCCCCGACTTTTTCGTATTTTCCCCGACTTTTTGTCACCTTACCAAAAATTTCGGATTGAGCGTTCGTTGCACAACGAACGTTCTTTCATGCGCAAGTGCACTGATCGAGCCCATGCAGTTTTCCCGGCGTTTACGTTCAATACGAAAAATTTGCAACGAAAAGTCGTGAAAAATACGAAAAAGTCGTAACAGCGACGAAAAAGTTCAGAAGTTTTCGTTTCCAATACGAATTTTTGCCGTTCGGGATTCGGATTCGTGGATTAGTAAATGTGCCCCTTAGCATGTGTCGTTTAATGTTACTGTACTTTGTATGTATTTCTTTTTATTATTGTATTGACCCCTATTTGTTCTGTCAATTCATTGTTGTGCAGTACAGTGTTGTGTCCATAAGTACAGCTATATGAATAAATAAAAAATATATACACATAGATATATCCCATTACTATATACCTCACCTTGAGTATGCAGTGCAGTTTTGGGCTCCAGTCCTTAAGTAGGGATGTAGCGAACCCGCGCAAAAATGTTCGCGAACCCGTTCGCGGACTTTCGCCAAAACTCGCGAATATTCGCGAACTTTGCGAACCCCATAGACTTCAATGGGAAGGCGAACTTTAAAACCTGGAAAAGCCATTTCTGGCCAGAAAACTGATTTTAAAGTTGCTTAAAGGGTGCCACCACCTGGACAGTGGCATGCAGGAGGGGGATCAAGGGCAAAAACTTCTCTGAAAAATACTTGTAAAAAAAACGCCAAAAAAAAGCGCCCAAAAAAAAAACGCAAAAAAATAACGCAAAAAAAAAAAAAAAACGCAAAAAAATAACGCCAAAAAAAAAACCGCAAGCTATTCCTATGTATATGCATAGGCGATAAAACGAAGTGAAAAAACGCGGCGGAAAAACCAAGGCGAAAAAATGCGGCGCCAAAAAAAAACGCAGCGAACCCAAAGTGGCGAACATCAGCAAAAGTCCGCGAATTTGCGCGAACGCGAACACCCGATGTTCGCGCGAATTAGTTCGCCGGCGAACAGTTCGCTACATCTCTATCCTTAAGAGGGATATTAATGAGCTGGAGAGAGTGCAGAGACTGCAACTAAACTGGTAAAGGGGATGGAAGAGTTAAACTATGAGGTTAGACTGTCAGGGTTGGGGTTGTTTTCTCTGGAAAAAAGGCACTTGCGAGGGGACATGATTACTCTGTACAAGAACATTAGAGGGAATTATAGGCAGATAGGGGGTGTTCTTTTTTCCCATAAAAACAATCAGCGCACCAGAGGTCACCCCTTTAGATTAGAGGAATGGAGCTTCCATTTGAAGCAGCGTAGGTGGTTTTTCACAGTGAGGGCAGTGAGGTTGGGGAATGCCCTTCCTAGTGATGTTATGATATAACTATATATAACTATATATATACTATAATAAGATGCATTAAATGATTCATGGAGGTAGCTGGTATTTTGGCTCACATTGTGCACTTGGCATATATTTATGCCACATTCGGGATTACAGGATCAATGAATGCACCTTCTGATGAAACAGTTAATGAGTAATAATATGATTGTAGTTACAGGGATAGCCAGTTCAGCATCAGTTCAGCACATTCAGGGAGCCCCTCAACCTTTGGTGTGATCCTTAGGTTCCCGAAAAGCAAGCGCTGATCCAAGATATCTGGCACTCATTCAGGAGTCCTGACCCAAAGCAGAGGTACGGTATTCTCTTTATTATTTTTTTTGGCACACACAGATTCACAGGAAATCGTTGCATTTCGCTATTGGTGACATTTTGATGTGAAAATTCGCTGGCGCATCAAAAATAGGCACGGACGGGTCAAAGAAGAAAATACACATCCTGCCAAACTTAAAATGGGTAAATATGTCCTTGTATGGCAAAGCGCCAAGCAGCAAAGCTAAGTTAAATGTAGCAATGTACAGTATTTGTTTCTGGAAATTGTCTCAAAGCTTGCATTTTACCCCATTCTATACCCCACATTTCATAGTATATCAACATAAAACATTCTAAATTTGAACTCCTGGGGTCTACTGAAAAGTTTGGAGCCCAATATGCATAGATTTACCAAACTATGTGGGGTACAGAGACACCCAAATGAAAATAGTGCATATGAATTTTCATGTCTGACACACTGGCCACTGCGATATAAGCTTCTGGTATGTGTATTATATGCCATAAGACCCCCTTACAGTATGGAGACCCTAGAAAACCATATATTTTCTGAAAGTACACATTCTGACAAAACAAAAATGGATAAATACATCTTTCTACTGCAAACTACAAAGCTATGCTCAACATTTTACCAAATTTCTAAAAATCGTCACAAAGCTAGCATTATATACCTTGCATTTCATAAGGTATCAACATAAAACATTCTTAATACGAATGTCAAGGGGCTACTGAACAGTTTAAAGCCCAATATGCATAGATTTCCCAAACATGCAGAGGCACCCAAATCAATATAAAGCAGACACAATTTCCATGGGCAAAAACAAGTAAAGAATAATGCGGAATACAATAAAATCTTTATAATCCAATAAAACCACTAAAATCAATGCTTTTTTTTCCCACCTACTGAAATCTGCAGTTAGAATCACAGTATGAATAATTTGGCTTTGGCAAATTAGTTTTACGGACAAAATCAAGCGAATGATACCTATGCAGAGCTGAAAATGCAATAACCATGGCTAAAAATGCAATAAAATGACTACAAATGCACTAAAATCACCAAAATCTAATAGAAGCACTGAAATAACATACAAAAGGTTTTGCGCAGTGCGGTTAGGAAATACTGCTATCTGCAATGACAATAAAACATGTCTTTCAGGCAATAAAAAAAACAATGTGTAATTTGTGTAAGTGTACACTTGGTAGAATGTGTGTTTGTGTGCAAGTAAGTGTGAGTGCTGTGAATGTGTGAAAGTATAAGTGTGTATTAGTAAATAAATAACAGGAACTATCAGTGTTAGTATGTGTGTCACATGAGACAAAGGGCAGTTTGTGCCTGTATGTTACCCAGCCACTTAGATTGTAAGCTCTACGGGACAGGGACCTCCTTCCTACTGTGTCTCATACCACATGGCACATATTCCCTGTGCATTTATATATATATATACTGTATATATATTTATTGTATTTATTTATTATAACACTTGTCCCCCCTGTGTGTAATCTTGTATTCTGTAAGATTGTACAGCACTGCGTACCCTTGTGGCGCTTTATAAATAAAGTTATACATACATACATACAATGACACATGGGAAGATTTGTACCGAGATTTAAAAAATCATAACCACTGGCTACAAATCTCCCAAAAAACTAAGCCTCTGTTTATATATTATATATTCATATAGATCTTAGGATGTGCCATTTCTACTGTCTGCAAGTACTGTTCCCTAATGGTAGGGGTGTGGAGGAATTTTCCTCTCTCTGCTTAATAACTTTCTGCAAACAGGCAGCACCATTAAATTAATTGCTCATTTAATAACTGCAGATTTATGCCGCTACACTGAACAGAGTGTGAAGTTCCAAGTACATATAACTTTGCCCTTTCTTTGTAACTGTGTCCAAAACTTCATTAAACCCTTTTATTGATTTAAAAGCTGGTCTTGTACAGGTCCCTCATTCCCAGGTATCATAGATCTCTGTAAAGAAAACATCAGAATTAAACAAATGCAGAGATGCATTAGAACCTTAAAACATTTTGTATATATATTGTGTTTTTATTTGTTGCTTGTTTGCAATGTCAGCTTGACACGGTGATATAACAGACTGTTGTAAATCAGTTTGACACATTTGTGTAGATTATACAATTCATAAAACTGACACATTTAACAACAAAGTTTGACAAAAATGCTGCATTCTCAAAATTGAAGAGAGGCTTTTGTGAATATGTAGGTTATAACAATTTGACAACATTAATCTTTATTACAAAGAGTGGTGGTAAATGGAACATTTTCTAATTGGGCCACTGTTGTTAGTGGAGTACCGCAGGGGTCAGTCCTTGGTCCTTTGCTCTTTAACTTGTGGAGGTGGGCATAGACAGTACTGTTTCTATTTTTGCTGACAACACTAAATTGTGCAAAACTATAAGTTCCATGCAGGATGCTGCCGCTTTGCAGAGCGATTTGACAAAATTAGATAACTGGGCAGCAAACTGGAAAATGAGGTTCATTGTTGATAAGTGCAAAGTTATGCACTTTGGTAGAAATAATATAAACGCAAACTATCTACTGAATGGTAGTGTGTTGGGGGTATCCTTAATGGAGAAGGATCTAGGGGTTTTTGTAGATAACAAGTTGTCTAATTCCAGGCAGTGTCATTCTGTGGCTACTAAAGCAAATAAAGTGCTGTCTTGTATAAAAAAGGGCATTGACTCAAGGGATGAAAACATAATTTTGCCCCTTTATAGGTCCCTGGTAAGGCCTCACCTTGAGTATGCAGTGCAGTTTTGGGCTCCAGTCCTTAAGAAGGATATTAATGAGCTGGAGAGAGTGCAGAGACTGCAACTAAACTGGTAAAGGGGATGGAAGATTTAAGCTATGAGGTTAGACTGTCAGGTTTGGGATTGTTTTCTCTGGAAAAAAGACACTTGCAAGGGGACAGTTAGACTAAAATCTACAGTTAGTATTGATGTTGGTAAATATAGTTTATGTGTGTGAGTGTATAGATAGGTCAGTATAGGTTTGTGTGTGTGCTGGGTTCACTTGAGAGGTTTAACATGATGGACTCATCAATAATCTTCTTTCTTAGAACAACCATTGACAATTCGAAATAAAAACTTTTTTGGCACTATTACATAAGAAACATGCTATTTTTAAAATGCATTAATGAACAGTGCTCCATCAAGTTTAACCCTTCTAAGTAAACCCAGAGCCAGAAATCTGGTTGGCTGGGAGTCCCAATGCACCTCTAAGAGAAGAGGAGGACCCAGCGAGTGGCTTGCTTTGGTCAAATCCACGGGTTGGACCAGCATGTTATAAAAGGGCCCCTGCCAGCTCCAGAGAAGCATGAAGAAATGAAAGAGCTGCCAACACTTAGGGCTGCAGTGTGCTCTGCTTTAAGCTCCAGCCCTAGAGAGAGAGATAGTTCTGAGCTCTGGTCAATTGCTGTGAATGCCTGTTGCCATCCTTGTGTGTTCCCTGTGGACAGGTGTTTCTCATGAGCCTGCTACATGGGAGCAACTGCCTGATCCAAAGGGAGAGGTACAGGTAGTGCTACCCGGGGGACGAGACCGTTTTAGGTTACGGGTTCCCCTGGGCAGGATTACTGTTTACAATAAACATTGTTTTATGCATTATTTGTCTTTAGATAAAGTTTCCCTTTGCTACTGCAAATTTGTGTGTGATTTATTATCCTAGTGGAATTCCCCTGAGGTGTGCTCCTCCGTGCTCACTAGGTTTAGGCACTGCTCTGTAAATCCCAGTTCCCCAATATCTTTCAACTACGCAAAGAGGTTCAGGGCTGCTGGACTGCTAGTGAGTGTGATCCTGTTCTACGAGACTTTATTTGCAATGTACTGCCTGATAAACAATACATTACTACCCCTTTAATGAGATAAATCGTTTTGAAATATTCTTCTGTACCAGGTTAAATCTGCTTATAAATGTATCCCAGAAAATGCACAGCCAGACGTATGCTCAACTTAGACTGACACAGCCACCACAAGGCACTGATTGAATCTTTTTTGGCAGTAGTGGCATCTCTCTCCCCTCCTTCTGCATTAATTCCCATCTGCCATAATAGGTTTTAACGAGCTGCTGACTCAGCCCTAAGTCCCTCAGCACTGACATAGGAGCCAGTCGGCTCTGAAAGCAGGCCAGCATTTCTTTTCAGTAAGACGCCTGACTTGCTACTCCAAATGCTCGAGGGCAATAAAAGTAGGTGTGCTGCATATCAACTGAAAAAATCCCTAAAGATCTGTAATCTAAAAAGTCCAGATAGCAACTAATATTATAGATTGATAATGAATATTCAAGGGAAAACCAAGTAACAGTATGTGTAATGCAGACTGACAGAATGGTGTCCTCTGTCACAAGCTGCTGAACTATTAAAAGCCACTAATACATCTAGGAAACAAATGTTCATGAATAAATTTACAAAACCTATAGTTTAGCATTGATTTATGGAAACATATTCTTGATGCCAGTGTACAAATGATTTTAAGTAATGGCATATAACCACACAGGTACACAGGTCATAAATGGCTTTCCAGTAGCGAAAACAATGGTGCCTGCCAGGCTGGGCTTTGCATAAAGGCAACAAAGGCCCAGGCTTTGTGGGGGTGGCAGGTCACCTCCATACTATAGCCCAGATTTAATTGTTATACTTGCCTAGGTGTAATTTAGATGTGGTTCAAAGAGCCTGGGCAGGGTATTTAAATAGCTTACAAATCTCCTGCTCGTCCAGCCTCCAGTGTGGCTCCCTTATTTAAGATATAAGCATTCTCAGTAAATCACGTGTAAATTACTGAAGTGATGTCAGTACAAGGACCTACTGCAGTGGAGCTGAAGTTATGAGTGAGGCAGAAGAGTTTGGCCTTACAATGCATAGACAAATGTCACTTTTCCCGTGACTTTATCTTGATAAAAATCCTAATTTGCAGGAAAAGTTGTGGACTTGGTATCACAAAATGTTGCATGATTAATGATAAATGTGTGAAACTACAAAGCAGTAGATGTAAAAAGAAGAGTAAGAGACAGCAAACAACATATCTAAAGTCTTTCAGCAGTTACAAGGTTGTCTTGCAAAGGTGTATATATGTATTGTGGCCCTAGCAAGGTAATTGTTCTAATGCTTTAGGTGGTTGTAGTAAATATCTATACACAATCAATACATAAGACTCCAGGGCAATTCGACTCCCTGTACCACCTGCCGTGATGCCACCTCAATCTACTGCAGAGTACAACACAATTCCACCTCTTTATTGATATGATTTTTTTACACTGTTCACATTGCATATAATTGATTCTACCATTTAATTTTTTTTCTTGAATCAATAAATGTATTTTATTTTAGTTGTAATATTGGTGTGTAGGCGCCATTTCAGTGCATTGTGCCTGAGTCTGAGCTTTCAGAAGTAGTGATGAGCGAATCTGTTCGCGAAACAGCGAAAATGTCGTGCGACAAAAAGATTTGTTGCCCGCGGCTATTATTTTGTCGCGCGGCTATTGTTTCGTCGCCCGCGGCTATTATTTTGTCGCGTGGCTATTGTTTCGTCACCTGCGGCTATTATTTTGTTGCGTGGCTATTGTTTTGTCGCCCGCGGCTATTATTTTGTCGCCCGCGGCTATTATTTTGTCGCCCGAATATTCTTTCGTCGCCCGCGGCTATTATTTTGTCGCGTGGCTATTATTTTGTTGCGCGGCTATTATTTCGTCGCCCGCGACCATTCTTTTTTTACGCCGGCAACAATTTTTGGACGTGCGGCGAATTTTTCCGCGGAGGATTTTTTCATCCATTTCGCGAAACAATCCGCCAATGGCGAAACGCGGAAATTCGCTGCGAATCCATGCCTGGCGAAACATTTCGCCCATCACTATTCAGAAGGAGCCAGAGCTACACATTAGAACTGCTTTCAGATAACCTATTGTTTCTCCTACTCCCATGTAACTGGAGGAGTCCCAAGCTGGACTTGGATTTCTTTCTATTGAGTGCTATTCTGATATCTAGTGGGAGCTGCTATCTTGCTCCCTTCCCATTGTTCTGCTGATTGGCTGCTGGGAGGGGATCCAACTTGCAGCTCAGCAGTAAAATGTGACTGAAGTTTATCAGAGCACAGGTCTCATAACTGAGGGCACCTGGGAAACTAAGAAAATGTCAAGCCCTGTGTTGAATTTCAAAATTACATATAAAAAAATCTGTTTGGTTTTTGAAAAAGGGATTTCAATGCAGGATTCTGCTGGAGAAGCTCTATTAATTGATGGGTTTTATAAAAAAAACAAAACTATTTTTCCATGACAGTATTCCTTTAAGTTACCAGGGGTGGCTTTTTGCCTTCCTTGATAACCTGACACACAATGCCACCTTATGGCAGGAGTGGCCCTGCAAGAGTCCCAAGTAAAAATAATTTAGAGTTGTGTCAGTCAGCAAAAGGGGAGGGAAGGGAGGAGTAGGGCAGGGGAAGAGTAAAGACCTCACCAAGCGAGGGTGGGCTAATTCAGAATTAAAATGGCGGGTGTAGGCGCAGTCGGATAGGAAACCGCATCAACAAGCCGATGCAGTCCCCGATCAAACGGAAAAATCAAACCTGCCTGATCGAGATCTGTCCGATGCCATTCTGCCAGGACCCTGGAGTGTAATATTTCATGCAATGGATAGCCCCTCTAGGTAAATCTATCAATTAAATCATCAAATTCAGTTTGTAGTTGTTGTCCGTGTTATTCCTGACCTGACAACTTTACCCACAATTCTCTGTAAACCAAGGTCTGGTAAGTGAATTGATTGTACGCATCATTTAGTGATGTTAGTGTTATACTAGCCAGTAGGGCTGCTGCTTTGTTTGATAGTTCCTGACACTATCAAAACCATGGCTAGCATAGGTGGGGCTTAGGGTTCTTCTGTTTCTCCATCTCCTCTGACTATATCATTTATCATGCTGCACTTTCCAGTTTCTCTAATAATTGTCTTATTATGTTGCATACAGTAATGTAGTGTTTGAGGATGAGACTATTACTGACACAGTTTAATGGTTATTTTTCAGCTAATCCTTATGTGCCCCTTTGTAGATATCCCCCATTCTATTTTTCTAATGACAAAGAAGGTTGATGCTTTCTAGTAGTGTTTTTGCAGTGTGTTTTGCTGTGTCAAGCCTAAAGAGTCTGATTAGCTCAACTGAGTTTAATAGAACATTTTAAGTCACATGACACCATCACATGACCTATCCGATGGGGTAAAAAATATGTAAACCTTAAAGTCTATGGACCAAGACACATTATTGGATACCTTCTTAATAAATACACACCATGTCCAAAAATACATAGTATAGCACATATGCAGAATTCCAAACATTAAAACCAGAAAAAATGATAAAGGAAAAAAAACATAAGTCAAAGAAATACATATGAATCATAATCCTTATTAGGTTCAACAGGTTGCAAACTTATCAACTTATGAATCCAATATACCTCTCTACGTTTCAGCCTATTGACACAATCTCCCCCCGAAATGGTTTCATCACATGTTGCAAAACCAAAAACCGTACATAATCATGACTGTGTCCACACTCAGAGTAATATCTCAGTACAGGCAGGGAAGTATATTTACATTTTATTTTAGATCTATGTTGACTTTTTGTGCTGTCTCCCCCACATACCAAAAGCCACAAGGGCATTGTAGGAGATAGACACAAAAATCAGTATTACACGTAAAGTGATTACACATCGACACTAACCCCATAAACTACACTATACTTGAATCCTGTATAACAAATTAGCAGTGGATACAAGACCCACATCCAAACATACCTAATCTTGGGGGCCCTAGAATGTCAATTTCACCTGTTTAGATAAAGGAGAAGCCGCTCTCACCAAATTAGTCCTTAATGTACAAGGGGCCTGATTCACTAAAGGGCGATAAAAATTATTGCACGCTTTTTCGCGTTAAAAAACGCGAAATAATTTGCGCGCGATTCACCATAGTATTATCACGTGCGAAAAATCGCCATTTTCGCATGCGGTATATCTCGCACTAGTTTTACCGTTTTGCGTTAATTTCCGCGCTGAAAAGAATATGATCGCATGATTCACTATAACTTTTGTGCGCTAAATATCGCATTCGGCTATGCGAAAATTAACACCTACTACAGGCAGGCGAAAAATTATACAAAAGTACAGTAAATGATTTTTTGCAATAAAATATGGACTTACAGTGTTATTTATTCAAGTATGTGTTTCCCCCAGAGTGACGCAGCCGCCAGTTTGCAGCGAAATGTTCATTTTTAATACAGTAATTTTCTGCAAGTATTGGCGTGTATGGCTAACATGGCGTGCGTTCATTTGCGCGACTATTTGGCTACAAGTGATGAAATGTTTCGCCAGGCATGGATTCGCAGCGAATTTTTGGACGTGCGTTGAATTTTTTTCGCGGCGGATTTTTTCATGCGTTTCTCAAAACAATCCGCCAATGGCAAAACGCATGAAAAAATTTGCCACGCAAAAATTCACCGCACATCCAAAAATTGATACAAGTGTCAAAAAATAATAGTCACAGCAACAATTTTTTTGCCCGCACAACATTTTTGCCGTTTCGTGGATCTTTCGAAAGATTTGCTAATTTTTCACTAAAGATAACCAGAACACATTTGCTCATCACTAGTGGCTACTATTTATAAGCATATACTATTTATATGATACCATTTATATGCTACCATTCATATGCGGCGATTATTCGCGTATTTAGCGCATGTACCGGCATATACCGCATTGAAATAGCCTTTCGCGAGTTAAATAACGCATGCAATATCGCGCGTAAAAAAGCGCGAGTATGCTTATAGTGAATCGTGCGAAAAATAGCCAAAATTAAGCCGCGGTAAAAATTTTAGCGCACAATAAAAATAGCGCACGTTTTATCGCCCAGGCCTTTAGTGAATCAGGCCCAAGGTCTTTTATATTAAACAAGTAGAGTGAACTGGAATTCAGGAATTAGTGGATATGCTCTCTGCAATAAATACCAATGCTTCTGGTTGGAACGTGCTATAACCTGACTAGCACCATTATATTTGGAACCAAAGGCCAACCTAACCTCATTCCACCTTTTGCAATATATCGTGGCTTTCTTGACTGTCTAAGTATTTTTTCTTTTCCAGCCACACATAAAGTAATGGGATAGCCCCCCTCATCTCCAATCATCTTTGCAATTCGTCACATCCCCTCTCTCGTAAGTCACCATCACAAACAATACTATCAATGTGTTTAAACTGACTGTGAGGAATAGATTTCTTGAAATGTTCATGATGGTAGTTAGAGAAGATATCTATATATATATATGATATATGTCTATCTAGAGTTTGCTACAAATACTGTATGGCAAGGAGGTAAGGTTTAGGAAGGACATTGTGTGGAAAGCAATATCTTATAGGTGTTATAGATTTGTAAAATTCCCTCAATATTAATATTATTTATTTTGTTACTGCAAAAATTATTTAGATTAAAAAAACAGGGAGCAGTCATAATTGGAAATGAGAAAGACATTTTTATTCTTCTTAACTGCAGTTAGGGGAAAAAAATGGTACATGCTTCGGTTTATCCTGTACCCATCGGCACTCACTAACTTGCTCATTACACAGGGAGTGGTAGGGGAAACACCTACATGTCTCCACTTTCCCCCAGTGCTGCAAATGCAAGCAGCTCTGTATTCAATGGGAGGGTGAGTTGCTCTATTAATGTTAGTCAGTCTAGTAACTTAGTATATAGACTGTATAGGGCATGTAGGTTTGCACTGTATGACAAATTTTAGGGACTGCTTAGCTTCATTAAAACAATTATAGGTCTGTATAGGTGGTGGTGTAAGGCTCTGCTGAGTTTTGAAGCAGGGACTTTCTGGGTGCTGACTGCTCTCCCTAGCTACTGGGACCAGGAGAGCAACCAGCAAACACATTTCTCCTATTCATTTTCCCTCTCATCCTTTTATCTGCCTATGTTCTATCTCTAGCCTTATTGGTGGGTTAGAGTTAGACAATAAGGGCTGACCCTGCCCTATATAAGCTCAGCCTTCCTCACTGGTGGTACCTGAGCACATTGAGCACTAAGGCACTTTCCCTGGCTCGTTTCCAGCTCTGGTTCCAGTCTGTTTCTTATCTTGTCCTGTTCTCTGTTCTACTCCTATTCCTTCATCTGTTCCTGCTCCTGTCTTGTTTGTTCTCATCCCTGTTCCTGCACTTGTTCTTTCCTTCCTTCACCGCTGCTCTAGTCCTGCTCTGTCTCAGTCTTCACCCTTCATGTCCTCACTCCTGCCAATCTGCTCTACCCTGCTCCAGTCTGTCCTTGATCCTTCGTCCACTCCACCAGGCACCATCCACCATACAGCTACTATTCTGTCCTCCTGGTTTTACACACGCACCATCCTGTTCTGGTCCTGAGTCTTCACCCACTTCATCCTCACTCCTGCCAGGTTCTAGTTTCTTTGCCCTCTCCATCCTGCTCCATCCAGTCTCCAGTTTATCTGTCCTGCTCCTATCTTTACATTATTATTATCCCTAAGGACTTAAGGACCTCCTCAGCACCCCCTACCACTTCCCTGACAGGTATTTAGATTTCTAATTTTGTTTGTTTCATAACTGTACATAATTGCTGTAGTAGAGTAATGACTTAATGAGAATGTTTATAAGATGTAAATGAGAGGTTTATGCCTTGCATCCTGAGCTGAGCGAAGAGGCAATCAGAAAAGTTTTAGGTTGTGCTAGAAAAGCATCAATCTCTTTCTCATACAC
The DNA here is from genome assembly GCF_000004195.4 of Xenopus tropicalis. Lineage (NCBI taxonomy): Eukaryota > Metazoa > Chordata > Amphibia > Anura > Pipidae > Xenopus > Xenopus tropicalis. The sequence continues at coordinate 33,361,009 of NC_030684.2, read as the reverse complement.
AGTGCATAATTGTTTACATGTTCCTCTCTGTCTATGTATTTATTTAGTAATGAAAAACATTTTATTTACATTTTTGGTAACACATAACAAAAGTACAACTGTGTTGTTTTGCTTTTTCTTAATTGTCAAAAACAATTGGATATTTCCTGTTTATATAGTGGTGAAGCCTCATAATGTTCTTCAGAGAAGCTAACCATCACAGACTTCTGTTTTTAAACACTCTTATATTGATTGTAAATTCAAGTATGTATATCTTATTAAAAAAAAGTCAATAGCATGTAACATTAATTTAGTGAGCAAATATCAGATTGGTTGTCCCCCATTATTTGTAGGAATAAGGGTTAATTTAGTTACTATTCACTGTACAGTAGTTTTACTAGAGGCTACTTGGCCCCTGTTGACTCCTCCTGGAATGATAAAGAGAGAAGTGTAGTTTTCACACAGTACTCTGCCTGCCCCATGCTGCCTGAGTGTGCCATAATCTACCTGCCCTACCCTGCCTGTGTGTGCCATACTCTGCCTATGTTGCCTGTGTGCCATACTCTGCCTGCCCTATGCTGCCTGTGTGTGCCATACTATGTCTGCCCTTAGCTGCCTGTGTGTGCCAGGCTCTGTCTACCCTATGCTACATGTGTGTGCCATACTCTGTCTGCCCTATGCTGCCTGTGTGTGCCATACTCTGTCTGCCCTATGCTACCTGTGTGTGCCATACTCTGTCTGCCCTATGCTGTCTGTGTGTGTCATACTCTGCCTGCCCTATGCTGCCTGTGTGTGCCATACTCTGTCTGCCCTATGCTGCCTGTGTGTGCCATACACAGTGACACACTGCTAGCATTGCTCCTACAGTCTGAGGTGTGAACAGGTGAACAGTGTGGGTGATTACAGTCTGAGCCTGAGGTGTGAACACTGCAGTGGGTGAACAATGCAGGGATTTAAAGATGTGAACAGTACAGAGGATTACATGTTTAAACAACACAGGGGGATAACAGCCTGAATGTGAGGTGTGAACCATGCAGGGGGCCAGTTAATCTCAGTACTGATACTATTTAAAGCTTACACAAAGGTAAGCCATCAAAGCAGCCAGACAGGTGGTGGGCCACACAGAGGGGGGTTGCGGGCCGCCAGTTGAACAGCACTGATCTAGACCTTACAAGTGCTGCTGAAGTAAATATATGTATTTTTAAGGTTTGTTCACTTGTTTTGGGGTTCTCTTGAGTGTCCAGGCTTTATATTGAATTTGCGTTTTGATCTTCACAAACGTATCTCTGATATCTTTGAGTGTGTCTTTTATCTCCACTATCCTGGCCTTCTGTATAGTTTTGATGGAGCTTGCCATATCCAATCTATTTCCACAGTTCAGCCAACAACCTGTCTCCATGTACTCTTAACAGCACTACCAACTGGAAGTGCTGCTAAGAGTTCATGGAGACAGGTTGTTGGCCGAACTGCGGAAATAGATTGAAAGACTCCGTGGGGCTTGGGCTGTGTGTAAGGGCTTCCAACATCTTGTCAGGTCTTGCGACGCTGCTGGGGTCAGAGCCTGTACCAGCTGGGAAGAAGCATGATGCTTTTTCCTTTTATCCTTCCCCATGACAATTTTTTCTCAGGTCTCTATCTTGTATAAAAGCTAATTTAATAAGGCAAAGCTTTCATTTTTTCCACAATGCTTTTTTGGATTTTTGCTAGTCTCATGCTCAGCTTAATTAAACTTTCAGAAGGACCAGCTAACCTGGGTTCCCTTAGGGCATTTTGTTGCCTATGTGACAAGATATACCAAAAATACCTTAGTATTGTTATGAATTACTATTACATGGCAGAACCCAGTAGGAAGCTATGGTGCCAAATATCAGATACATCCCAAAGTAAGTCAGCAAGGACCATACTCACTGTTCCCCCCACATGGCTGCTATATCTCCCCAGATGTTCTGCTCTGATGTGGTACATAGATACAAAGTGCTTCTGTTTGGCGTATTGTCTCTGCTTCCAACACAAACGCCATCACTTCCAGTAAACAGACACACCATTTACTGAGCTCACAGCTATAAGACTATTAATTCACATAATTGCACAAAAATGTAAAAAGGAGAATTTTCATATATTTAAACAAGTGGGCAGTTATACAAGCAGAGATATAGCGGTGCCTATAATGAGGTATTTTTGTTCATTTTCTTACCCATGAGGGAGTGCGATTTCCTACGGGCAGCAACCATCCCTGTGTTATTGCCATTTAGTGCACAATTTCATGCTCAATGCTAGCCCTTCTTCTAAAACAGAGGTTCAGATTTGCATTGTCCTAATTTATTTTTTCTGGCCCTCCCCTCCATAGCATTTTTACCATTTGGGTAGTCCCTCTCTCAGCAGTAGTGATGACAGAAGGAAAGAAGATGCTCAGTGAAAAGCCCCCTTCCTCTTTCTACTCTGTCTTTTTCCTTCTGTCAGCAGAGAAGTTGTATAACAGGAGGGGAAGTTCTCTCCTTTCTCTCTCTCAGACCATCCCATGTCGCACTACTCAGCCTCCAGAGGAGTGTCTCAGTGCTGACCCTTGGTTGTAGGACTCAGGGCCTCTAGGTCTCCCTTGTAGACCAGTTTTCTCAGGGTTCTTCCCTACCCTCTCTATACCTGATTCTCCTACTCCAGCATGGCTCCCAGTTCAGACACACATGTTGACATCACTCCAAGTGCAGTTATTTTACTTGTCAGAATCCGTATAATCAAGCAGCTTGTTTGAGGCCATTTTTGTTCCTGCTGAGCCACTCTCTTCAACAAGGTAAAAATAATAAAAAAAAGAAGCAAAAAGAGCAGAGTGGATATATTTGATTTCTAAATAGCTGTTTTCTTCAGTACAGTATGTCACAGACTCCTGAGCGCTCAGATGTTCCTGAGCTGAGCATGCCTAACATGCAAGGATCCTGCGCTTACAGAAAAGAAATGTAGTATTTTCAATTCCCTCCAGTTTCTGGCTCCCAGCGCTACTGAATTATTTAATGCTATAAAAAGTTCTGCTACTTCTGTTGATTCCGAGGATTCAGCTAGAGAGGAATCCTATTCTAAAAATGAGTTAACCTGGATTAGGGCTGCAGTGGCAGAGGGAGTTGAGCAAGCTACACATAAAAAGAAACTAAGATTCTCAACAAGTAAGAAGGTGGAAGATTGTAATCTATATTCTTTTGTTAAAGATGATCTGGAAATGTTTCTTTTTCTGATGATGAGTTTGATTAAAAGTTTGTTTCCCCACGAATTAGGTTTGTCAGGCAGACTCTTTCCATTTAAGACTTTGCTTCCTCCTCTTCCTCATTCCTTATTAATAATACATGTTTTTCTTTGTATTAGGAAATTAAAGCACTTACTGAGTCTGAATCGCAGAATTGTTAAAAGAAGTTTTCTAAGCTATTTTCTTTTGCTGGAGGAAATACCTGCTAGATGGGACAAATTACCCGCTTACGACGCCCCAGTGGCAAGACTCTCAAAGAAAACCGTTTTACCTATTGACCATGTCTCTTCGACGGATTGCCACATGGAGACTGACTTGAAAAGGCTCTTCCTATCTGTAGGGAGGGGCTTTCTATAGACCTATGATTGCCCAAATTTCAGTTGCTTAAGCCATGACCACATGAGTTGATAATCTCAAGCAGAAGCCAATTCTATAGCTATGGGAGATTTATTAGGAGACTGTCCCATCAATTACAACAGGCACTTACTTTCACTTTCAATACTGCACTGGGACACCAGTAGAAAAGTAAGTAAAGTGGCGGCACGGCACCAACACCCCCCCCCACACACAGTGAAACAGACTTCACATGTCCATTAATACTCACAAGCACTTGAGGCAAACAGATGACAGAATTAGTCAAGTACAGAACAAAACAATGACAAAACAAGACCCTCAGAGCTCATTCACTATGCATTATGTCACTAAGGCATCGACTATGCTTAGAGTAAGGACAATGATGTTTTGCACCATGTTCCAGTCTGGAATCTATAACCTGATCTCCTCAAAGACAGCCAAGTTAAGGGATAGCTCGTTCCTACATGCATCCCTCTGCCTACACTTAATGAATATAGAGCTTTTGAACAGAGGCAGCAATGTATTCACCTAAAAAGTGCACCTGAGTGGAAGAACATGCAAGCTTTTGCCTGATTTGTACCTTGCCCAGCCGTTGTTAAATTACCCTCAACATGTTTTTCTCAAAATCAATGTAGTAAAGAAACAAATACTAAACAAAGAATGCACATTTACTTTATATATATGGTGTCCTAAACACATTGGACAAGTCAATCAGCAAACTAAAGATTGTATTTTATTTATTTGCCCATGGAGTGAAAATGTATTTTATAGTCATCATGGTTGCTTGGCTTGAGATTTATTATGAAATCCCAACTACCCCTTATGCTTTTATATAATCCTGCTAATAACACGAATACTGGCCCTAATTTGAGAGTTCCTTCAATTAATACTTGCAAAAATGCTCTCCTGTTTGCTCTCAGAACCATACAAAATGATCTCTCTACTCTCTCACTTCTGGCATCTTAAAGCTTAAATGATCCACTCTAGGCTGTAATTCTCTTCTTTTATAGAGAAAGAAAAATCCTTGCAGGGACAATTTACTTTCATATCGAGTCTTAATTTCTTTCCTTTAACATCTTCTGCATTGTATAAAGAAATTATTATGCACAAGAGTGATTAAACTGAACCTAAAATGTGTGGTGATGCCTTGCATGGATGTATGCGCACTTGCAGCCATCACGTTTCAATCTGTGTGTGTGTATGGATATAGAAAATTGTACAATGATTCCATTTTAATCAGAATACGATGCTTTATTTATACCACACAGAGGATTCATACAAATATGTGTCATGCATTACAATTATATGTTAAAAGGAAGCAGCAAATAACACTTCTGTGGGTTTAATATTCTCAGGTTAACAAATGGGGGTTGGTAAAGCTCTATATTGCTCATACTGTACCTTCCGTTCTAGAGAGGAGTGAATATACACATTGGACAATATGATAGTTATGGTTATGCTCTATTCAAAAAATATTTGGTGCAAGTTATTAGCCTTAATTTAGTTGTTTACTTTATTTAAGTCTTGGCAGCCTGTAAAGATATTTTGCCTAAAGCCCTATTTTGCCAGAAAAAAGTATTATCCACAAATGCTGCTAAAAGCATTAGAAATGCTACATTAAACCATTACATAAATTTCAAAACTGATTACTGTACATGTTGGGGGTCATTTGGGATGAAAATGGTGCTCCCTGGAACCCAAGGGGTTAAGGCAGGGGAACCTTGACCAGGTTAGGAGGATAGGGAGAGCAAAAAGCTAGGTTGGGTGTACCGGGAATGAGGGGAGGGTTAAAGGGCGGTCAGTGGAGAGAGTATAAGTAGGGGGTTCAGGAGTTGGTGGGGTGTTTACCCTGGCCCGCAGGGTGAACACCCCACCCTCCCACCCCTAATGATTGTAAGGGGGTTGTTCGTCACAGCTATGGAATGGCGAGGGAAGGGGCTTGTGTTCCCCGGTATTGTAGATTGCAATTCAGTACCTCCTGGGTAGTGGTACCAAGGGGTAGCTGTGTGGAGTGAGGCTTAACCCCCTCTTACATGCCCATCAGAATGCGGCTGCACCTGGTGGCTGGCATGGTCGGTGGCCCATTCACTCCGGTGGAGTTGCTGTTCGGCAAGCTTACTGTCACCAACTTTATAGATATGATGTTTGTTAATGCTTGTTTCCTTTGTAAATAAAGCTGTGGCCCTTCAAATCCATCCTTGGACTTTGTGTGAGTTTATTTGGGTTAATTTATGTAAGTTATTGGAAGACGACGGATAACACGACGCTGCCCTGATCATAACGTAGTAAGTATCACATGTGGCAAACTCATTTCTACCTTACCCTGCACTTGGTCCTTCTAGGAGGTAATAAAACAGAATTCTGTGTGAACAAAAAGTAAGTACAGTGCATCTAAATAGCTAAAGGTGTGCTTTGCCAAAACATATATATTGTAAATTATTCATATTTAGTAGATACTTTTAATTTACCAAGGGTTTTTTAGATAGACATCCAGTGTTTGTTTCTTTAAAAGGTTTTAGAAAATAATTGCCCCCAATTCTGAGTGTAGGAAAACATGGATTGTAAGTTTAAATATCAGAAGGTGTACATTCCCCCAAAAATGTATGATTAGTTATTTTTATTATTCTAGTCATTATATGGCACTGGTAGGCAGGGAATCCCCTTATGGAGGTTCTAGAGCAGGTTCTCCTCTTTGTCTTTTACCTAGGGATTGACCTAGGGAGTCTATATAAGGGGGCAGAGCATTGAGACCCTCCTCTTTGTCTAAGAAGGAAAGGGTGGATGATGGTCTGTTACCTGAGAGAAGTACCCAGTGAGCCAAGTAGTTAGAGTTTAGCTAGTGGTAGGGCAGATTTGTGGATCTCATTGTAGTAGGTGAAAGAGAGCATAAGCAAGCTAGCTGAGGCTCCAACAAGTAGGAGCTAGGGTTAGGTAAGCCCTGTTGTTGCATAGAGGGCACGCCTAATGGAAGTCATATCCTGTTCAAGAAGCCTGGCAACTGTAGTAACAAGAAAACCTCTTTTCATTTGCAAAAATCCTCGTTACCCTAGTATTGCAGTACTACCTCCACGGTTGCAAAGTGCACGGTCAGTTAGTGCAAGTGGCAGGAAGAGAATTTTAAATTTAAAGCTCCCGTCCTGCTGATCACACTGCTCTAAACTTGTGATCTACCTTCCCTTCCTTAGTGCACGAGTATTACTGGATGCACCGTGGAGATCAAAGGGAAAAAGAGCAAACGTCTATGCAGGGGGCTGCTTGAGAGACTAATCATTAAAAGCAAGTTGGTGGGAATGTGGCCCCCCCCCATGGACCCCTTACGGCAAAGGAAAGGTAAGCACTGGGGGGCAGCACGCAGGAGTCGCTTCAGGTGTAGGATATTTACACTACCTTTTTCTACAACACACTTAGCACTTTCCCATTTATCTTACCATAGGCCTCTGCCTTACCTCCTTCTAGTTTGAACCCTGAGTAGAAGCTTGAAACCCAATCAGGTTTAAAATTTGCCCATAAAGTAAAAATTCAACAGTCTGCAGTTAATTTTTACCTTAGGTTTTTAATAAAAAATGATTCCTAGATCCTGCATAATATAATCAGAGGAAAAATCCAAAGTAATGGCAAAATACAACATTTTACCAATGTTGATATAGCAGAACATCGCAGGGAACTTTTCTCCCCGCATTTCCTTTTCCTTTAGACGAGAGATATGCTGAGAGAGGCTTATGAGTATAACAGAGTATGGTTAATCAAAGCGCCATTTGTGTCAGGCAGATTGGCTAATTAAAGTGATAAAGAGAGGGCCTGGCTGCTTTGGGAGCTGAAAGCTGCAGCTAAGGGCATATATTGGTTTGGAAAATCAATAGAAGGAACTCATTTTATCAAAATGCAACTGTAAGTTTGCAATTCACAAGATAATTTGATTGAAAGCCAACTCACTTGTCCCGTTCAGTGCATTAAACAAAAAAAAAATGTGCAATGCAAACAACTCTTCCAATGAGAAATCAGCTTTCCTTTGCTTATATTTAATGTAAGTAAGCAGCGAATTTGCCTATGGAAAAAACGTTACACATTTTAATTGTGCAATTGTACAGTGTGTGTAACTGTCAAGAAGGTGGAAGAATCAAGTATACTTACCTCTCGCTATTTGGAAGAGTACAGAAAGCCAAGTAATGGAGAGATGCAAGAGAGAAGAATGGTTCTACAGGATTTCCAACATATTATTATTATTATTATTTTTATTCTAGTTTTAAGATGGCACTGTTAGGCAGGGGAGTAGGAGGAGAGCACTGCCAACACCTTAACCAGTGCCCTTTTGGGACCCCAGAACTTTCTGCTGTGGGATTGACAGGTATCCTACACATGGCAGAGGATGATCCAGTAATGCAGAACAGATAAGGGTCAAGTAGATGCAAAGTCGAGGTCAGGCAGCAAAGGTTCAAGGTGAAGAATAAGCAGGAAGTCAAAAAACAGCGGAACAATATGATCAAATGCCTGGAGCAAGGTGTGAGTATACCGAGCCAGCTTGGGCACAGAAAACTACCAACAGACACTATTTTGAATTTTTCAGTGCATTTGCTTATGTCATGACACAACAGCGAGTGTAAAAACATGCGCACATCCAGGCACAAGGCAGAGTAAGGGCACAGGTGCACATGTGGAGAGAACCCTGGAGACTGATGCGCTGAAACCCCGGGGCACCTAACAGTACGCCCCCTTCAGAAGCACACACCAGGGGCTCCAAAGGTTTCCCAAATAAAGAGCATCAGTGTCCCTAGCAGAAACCTAAGATCTTTCTTTAGGACCTAACCCCTTTTAATGAATAAAGTGTTACCTCTATTCTTGCAAGAATCCACAATCCACACTTCAAACTCTTGGTGGCCTTTAATAGATACAGGAGGAGGAGGAGGAGAGTAGGACAAGAAGACATTGTTGACCACATGTTTAAGGAGGAAGACATGTAAAAAAAGACTCTTTAAAAGGACCAATGACCAAGGACCCAGTTTGGAGGAAGAGTTTAATGTTCTTTCCACTCACATACAGACCCATACTGACCTATCTATCCACTCACATACAGACCCATACTGACCTATCTATCCACTCACATACAGACCCATACTGACCTATCTATCCACTCACATACAGACCCATACTGACCTATCTATCCACTCCCATACAGACCCACACTGACCTATATATACACTCACATACAGACCCACACTGACCTATCTATACACTCACATACAGACCCACACTGACCTATCCACTCACATACAGACCCATACTGACCTATCCACTCACATACAGACCCATACTGACCTATCTATCCACTCACATACAGACCCATACTGACCTATCTATCCACTCACATACAGACCCATACTGACCTATCTATCCACTCACATACAGACCCATACTGACCTATCTATCCACTCACATACAGACCCACACTGACCTATCTATCCACTCACATACAGACCCACACTGACCTATCTATCCACTCACATACAGACCCATACTGACCTATCCACTCACATACAGACCCATACTGAGCTATCTATCCACTCACATACAGACCCATACTGACCTATCTATCCACTCACATACAGACCCATACTGACCTATCTATCCACTCACATACAGACCCATACTGACCTATCCACTCACATACAGACCCATACTGAGCTATCTATCCACTCACATACAGACCCACACTGACCTATCTATCCACTCACATACAGACCCATACTGACCTATCTCTCCACTCACATACATAAACTATATATACAAACATTAATACTAAGGGGCTGATTCATGAAAGTATGAGTTCGAATCCCGGAATGGGTAAAGTTCAGATTGGATACGATAATTTCTGCTGATCACGAAAATGCTTACAAAAAAATCATATTCGTCATGATAATATCATATTGGCGATCCGAAAGTCACAAATTTTTGTATCCGAATGATTGGAAATGGCGGGGAAACCTTTCCGACTTTGATCCTTCTGTGCATTATTTTGGAAGCCTCCCATAGGGCTCAATTGCACTCTGCAGCTCCAACCCAGCCCAAGGAAAGTCTCCCATAGGACTCAATGGCACTCTGCAGCTCCAACCCGGCCCAAGGAAAGTCTCCCATAGGGCCCAATGGCACTCTGCACCTCCAACCTGGCCCAAGGAAAGTCTCCCATAGGGCTCAATGGCACTCTGCAGCTCCAACCTGGCCCAAGGAAAGTCTCCCATAGGGCTCAATGGCACTCTGCAGCTCCAACCTGGCCCAAGGAAAGTCTCCCATAGGGCTCAATGGCACTCTGCAGCTCCAACCCGGCCCAAGGAAAGTCTCCCATAGGGCTCAATGGCACTCTGCAGCTCCAACCCGGCCCAAGGAAAGTCTCCCATAGGGCTCAATGGCACTCTGCAGCTCCAACCCGGCCCAAGGAAAGTCTCCCATAGGGCTCAATGGCACTCTGCAGCTCCAACCTGGCCCAAGGAAAGTCTCCCATAGGTCTCAATGGCACTCTGCAGCTCCAACCTGACCCAAGGAAAGTCTCCCATAGGGCTCAATGGCACTCTGCAGCTCCAACCCGGCCCAAGGAAAGTCTCCCATAGGACTCAATGGCACTCTGCAGCTCCAACCCGGCCCAAGGAAAGTCTCCCATAGGGCCCAATGGCACTCTGCAGCTCCTACCTGGCCCAAGGAAAGTCTCCCATAGGGCTCAATGGCACTCTGCAGCTCCAACCCGGCCCAAGGAGAGTCTCCCATAGGGCTCAATGGCACTCTGCAGCTCCAACCTGGCCCAAGGAAAGTCTCCCATAGGGCTCAATGGCACTCTGCAGCTCCAACCCGGCCCAAGGAAAGTCTCCCATAGGGCTCAATGGCACTCTGCAGCTCCAACCTGGCCCAAGGAAAGTCTCCCATAGGGCTCAATGGCACTCTGCAGCTCCAACCCGGCCCAAGGAAAGTCTCCTGTAGGGCTCAATGGCACTCTGCAGCTCCAACCTGGCCCAAGCAAAGTCTCCCATAGGGCTCAATGGCACACTGCAGCTCTAACCTGGCCCAAGGGAAGTCACAATACCGAAGCTTGAATGAATCCGAAACTTTCGTACTTGGCGCAACAATATGATTTTGTCACGTAATTTTTAACGCACAGAACGAAAAAGTTGTGCAAATTTGCAAAAAAAAATAGGTGAAAATACGCAAGGTATAAAACTTAGAAAAAATAATTTTTTTGTATTCAGAGGCAATCATACTTTGATAAATGGGCCCCTAACTGTAGATATTAGTACATGCCTCTTATAGGCATTAACAGAATCTGCCATTACCACATCACTAGGAAGGGCATTCCCCAACCTCACTGCCCTCACCGTGAAAACCCCCTACGCTGCTTCAAATGGAAGCTCCGTTCCTCTAATCTATAGGGGGGGGGGGCTCTGGTGCCTTGATTGTTTTTATGTAAAAAAATAAAACACGTTCACCATAGTTCTTTAGGTGTTTAACTAATATCTGGTCATTTTTACTTTTACTTTTTTTAAGTATTGGAATAATACTTAATTACAGTAATTTGTGTTACTGTACAATTAGAATGATTTTGTGCTTACTTTTATTGGATTACATGTTATACAATATATCCCTTGCTTAATCTCTTGTTTAGAAGTACACTGTTTAAACCAAACTTGAACTTCATCTTTTGATGGCACTGAAACAAAACACACTCTCCCCTGTCCTGAAGGGAATATCGTATCCTGTGAGTAAGATCAGTTAGGATGAGCTACACAGTGGAAAACAGCTTCTTGTAGCCCCAGGTGCCCGCTGTACCCTCTGCCTGGGTAAGTAAATACAAAAATGATAAAAACAGCAGCACTCCGGTTGTTTTGAAAAAATGATAATTTTACTCAAGTGCCAAAGGCAACGTTTTGGGCTTCAATCCAGTCCTTTATCAAGTCTATTAGTATAAATACAATCTCGTGAGCGTACTTTTTTCTATATATGCTCTGTAATAAGAGCGATTGTGCCAATAAGAATTCATTATAATCTTAACTTGATTGGGTAAACATAATAACTTAGTGGGAAACTGTTAACAACCTGAAATATCTACTTGTTCTAGAGAAGTGCTATTAACAAGACAATTAGTAAAGTCTAAAGCTGGCCATACACGCACCGATACTATCGTATGAAACCTCGTTCATACTATTCTTTTGTCTCCCGCGACTATTCTTTTGTCTCCCGCGACTATTCTTTTGTCTCCCGCGACTATTCTTTTGTCTCCCGCGACTATTCTTTTGTCTCCCGCGACTATTCTTTTGACGCCTGCGACTATTCTTTTGACGCGTGACTATTCTTTTGTCTCCTGCGACTATTCTTTTGACGCCTGCGACTATTCTTTTGACGCGTGACTATTCTTTTGTCTCCTGCGACTATTCTTTTGATGCGTGACTATTCTTTTGTCTCCCGCGACTATTCTTTTGTCTCCCGCGACTATTCTTTTGACGCCTGCGACTATTCTTTTGACATGCGACAATTCTTTTGTCTCCTGCGACTATTCTTTTGACGCCTGCGACTATTCTTTTGACGCGTGACTATTCTTTTGTCTCCTGCGACTATTCTTTTGACGCGTGACTATTCTTTTGACTTGCAACTATTCGTTTGACGTGTGACGACAACTTTTGGAAGCGCTGCGAATTTTTCCGCTGCAATTTTTTTCATCCATTTTGCGAAACGCAGAGATTCACCCATCACTACCTATCAATATTTCTTCCATGTGCTGTATCACAGTACCTTCAACTTTAAATTTAATTACTGTATGAGTTAAACCCTCTACAAGAGTATTTATTGTTTGTTGTGTACGTATAGTTTTTGCATTTAATAAACCATCACACTGCAGATTTCTAGCCATTTTATCTATATCAATAGTATTTACTACTACTAATTGTCAGGATCAGCGGGATTCGAACACCACTTGTGGTGGTCCTGGCGGCATGCATTAGCCTCTGTCTGTTTCTTCCCTTGTCTCCTACTTTCTGTCTGCTCTCTTTCCTCCGCCCACCTCATTAACCTCATGTGTTTCCCATCTCCTAATCTTCACCCTTTATAAGCCTTTCCCTGACCATTGCCCCTTGCTTGGTCATTAATTGTCTTTCGTGACCCTGCCGTCCTGTTCCTGTTCCTGTGTCCTTGTTCTCGCTGGTTCCAAGCTCCAGTTCCGTGTCCTGATCCTGCCTTCTGCCTTGTTCCTGAGTCCTTTCTAGTTCTGCCTTGATTTCCCGGTTTTGACCTTGGCCTGTCCTTACTTCGCTTGACTGCCGCTTGCCCTGACCTTTTGCCTGTTTTGGATTCTGCCTGCCGTTCAAGATTCAGTCTGTATATCCTTTGTGTGCACTGTTAAGTCACTAAGTTTATTAAAAGTTCTTCACTATCAACATGGCCTCTGACACCAGTTCTGTGACCTATGGTTACACTCCGGGTTACCCCGTCTTCAGGCTCCCACCTTCCTGGTACTCCATGGTGTCTCCTCAGGGAGATCGTGACAGAATGACCAAGCCATACAAAATGGAGCCTGCTGGTAACTCCTCCATGTCCTGTGATGTTGAACTACAACTCTCTACTGCTCCTTGGCTCTCTACCCTCAAGAAATACAAAGGTGAGGAAGATTCTTTTTCTGCCTTTCTGCTATCAAAGCCTTAAGTTCTGCTACATTTTTTGTACAAGCCACTAATCCTTTAAGGAGTAGACTTATAGCTCGTTATCTCCTAGAGGGAGATGCTCGTGTATGGGCGGAATGGTGCATTGCTGAAAAGGCCAGTTTTTTGGAGGATCCCTGTGCTTTTTTGTCCTATCTGAAAGCTACTTTTACTGGGGATTTATTCCCAGTTACCTCTGACTCATTCTCTTCAAGTGCCACTGGGACTGCCGGTTCTGTAAAACCTTTCCCGTTTACCCCTTCAGTCCCAAGATATTCACAGCTTGTTGAGTTAAATATATTGAATATCCACCAGCCTACTGTTCCTTCCTATTATGATTTTTATGATGAGGAACTAGACTGTGAAGATGACTATACTGATTTTTCTGATTATGAAGATTGGGAAGATGTGGATACTGATGAGGATGAGATTCAAACTGCCATTAAACCCATGTCTGTTCATTTACCTTCAGTTCAGTCTGTAACTGCTCCCCTGTCAGCTTTGGCTGTTCCGCAGTCTGACATCAAACCTGTGACCATTTTCAAGTCTCTCAGACCTGAACCCCAGTTCGTGAGTCTGTCTATTAAAAACCAGTCTCTTGCTCAAGTTCCTGCAGCCAAGCTTCCGGTGTCTGCTCCAGTGCCAGCTATCTCCCTGTCTGCTCCAGTGCCAGCTATCCCCCTGTCTGCTCCGGTGCCGGCTGCCCAGCTTCCAGTGTCTGCTCCAATGCTGGCTATCTCCATGCTACCTGCTCCAGGGCCGGCTGCCCAGCCTTCAGTACCTGCGTATTTGTCTATTTTTCTGGTACCTGCTCTCAGGCGGCTTGGTCCCTTGCCAGCTTTCCCACGGATTGGGCCTCTACCATCCCTCGGGCAGTCCAGCTCTGAACATTCATCGGCTCCTGTGCCAGTGCTTCAGTCTCCCACTCCAGCCTCTGTGCCAGTGCCCCAGCAACAGCGGCCTTGTCCTGCTTCAGCTCCTGTGCCTGAACTGCAACCCTCAGCTCCTGTGCCTGAACTGCAACCCTCAGCTCCTGTGCCTGAACTGCAACCCTCAGCTCCTGTGCCTGAACTGCAACCCTCAGCTCCTGTGCCTGAACTGCAACCCTCAGCTCCTGTGCCTGAACTGCAACCCTCAGCTCCTGTGCCTGAACTGCAACCCCCAGCTCCTGTGCCGGCTCCCCGAAAGCTGACTGCTCCAGTGTCAGCTGACTCCCTGCCCGCTCCTGTGCCAGTCTCCGCTCCTGTGCCAGTCTCCGCTCCTGTGCCAGTCTCCGCTCCTGTGCCAGTCTCCGCTCCTGTGCCCGCGCTGGTGTCTGCCATCCAGCCAGTGCCCGCTCCGGTGGCTTCCATCCAGCCAGTGCCCGCTCCGGTGGCTGCCATCCAGCCAGTGCCCGCTCCGGTGGCTGCCATCCAGCCAGTGCCCGCTCCAGTGGCTGCCATCCAGCCAGTGCCCGCTCCGGTGGCTGCCATCCAGCCAGTGCCCGCTCCGGTGTCTGCTACTCAGCCTGTGCCTGCACCCCGACGGCTGCCTGCTCCTGTGCCTGCACCCCGACGGCTGCCTCCTCCTGTGCCAGCAGTAAGGTCTGTACCAGCTCCAACCTCCGTGCCGGTTCTCCAGCCATCAGCTCCTGAGCCGGTTCTCCAGCCATCAGTTTCAGCTCCTGTGCCAGTGGTCCTGCCTGTGATAGCTCCTGTGCCAGTGGTCCTGCCTGTGATAGCTCCTGTGCCAGTGGTCCTGCCAGCTCCCATGCCAGCAGTTGTGGCTGCTCCAGCCTCTGTGCCAGCGGTCGTGCCTGTTTTTGCTTCAGTGCCTATGTTTCTGCCACCTGCCTCTGAGGACAAAATTGCTTCCGGGCCTACCTTCCCTGCTACTAGATCTGGTGGTTCTGTTGTCACAGGCACTGCCAGTTCTGTTGCAGTGAGTGGTGGTCTTGTTGCTTCCCTGGGCATCTCTCTTCCACCTGTAGTGGGTGTGTATGATGGTGCTTCACCTGTAATGGGTGTCTATGATGGTCCTCCACCTGTAATGGGTGTGTTTGATGGTGCTTCACCTGTAATGGGTGTTTTGTGTGGCGTCTCATCCGCTGTGGCTCCTGACCCTGGCGTCTCATCCGCTGTGGCTCCTGACCCTGGCGTCTCATCCGCTGTGGCTCTCGATTCTGGCAACTTCTCTGTTCTAAATCCTGACCTTGGTGGCCTACCTTGTGTTAATGATCCTCTGGCTTCGGCTCCTGACTCTGGCGACACTCCTGTTCTGGCTCCTGGCTTTGGCGACCCTTTGGCTTCGGCTTCTGTTCCTGACGACCCTTTGGCTTCGGCTTCTGTTCCTGGCGACCCTTTGGCTTCAGCTTCTGTTCCTGGCGACCCTTTGGCTTCGACTTCTGATGACCCTCTGATTCCGGCTTCTGTTCCTGACGACCCTCTGGCTTTGGCTTCTGATCCTGGTTATTTTCAATTTTTTGCAGTTCTTTTGTTTTTGGTCTCTCTGGATTTGAAACTTTTGGACATTTTTTGGACTGCAAGCCTTAAGGACATTTTTGGTAGGAAAATGTTTAAAATATGTCCACCCGATCCTGGGATCGCCCAGTGGTCGATCCTCAAGGGGGGGGTAATGTCAGGATCAGCGGGATTCGAACACCACTTGTGGTGGTCCTGGCGGCATGCATTAGCCTCTGTAGCCACTGGAGGCATTTGGGCTCTGTCTGTTTCTTCCCTTGTCTCCTACTTTCTGTCTGCTCTCTTTCCTCCGCCCACCTCATTAACCTCATGTGTTTCCCATCTCCTAATCTTCACCCTTTATAAGCCTTTCCCTGACCATTGCCCCTTGCTTGGTCATTAATTGTCTTTCGTGACCCTGCCGTCCTGTTCCTGTTCCTGTTCCTGTGTCCTTGTTCTCGCTGGTTCCAAGCTCCAGTTCCGTGTCCTGATCCTGCCTTCTGCCTTGTTCCTGAGTCCTTTCTAGTTCTGCCTTGATTTCCCGGTTTTGACCTTGGCCTGTCCTTACTTCGCTTGACTGCCGCTTGCCCTGACCTTTTGCCTGTTTTGGATTCTGCCTCTGCCTGCCGTTCAAGATTCAGTCTGTATATCCTTTTGTGTGCACTGTTAAGTCACTAAGTTTATTAAAAGTTCTTCACTATCAACATGGCCTCTGACACCAGTTCTGTGACCTATGGTTACACTCCGGGTTACCCCGTCTTCAGGCTCCCACCTTCCTGGTACTCCATGGTGTCTCCTCAGGGAGATCGTGACACTAATCCTGTACAACGGCTCCCAAAATTGTATCAAGAATATCTTTTCGCTGTCTTATTCTACCTTCTGCCTATCTAACCAAAGAATTCTCCATTGTTGCAGTGACTTCAGTGCAATTCCTAAAATGTGTTGACACCAACCAATCTCTCAGATTTATTTGCCGTGTTTTCATCTGAATGTTTGCCTTTGTTAGAGTTGTTATTGCTCTTATGGCGCTTATCTGAAAAGAATCTCCAGAAAATATTTTCTGATCCTCACATTCCTTATTAGTATTCTCTTTTTATAATTGTAATATTCTCTTTTTGTAGTTGCAATAATAGCGGTCAATAGGTTTACCAATGGCTCTTTGTTTTTAACTCATTTTTAAACTCATTTTTATACCTCCAGCCTGATTTCATTCAAATTTCCTTGTTCAGCCTTTCTCATACATCCTTGTCAGATTCCCCTTATGCAAATATTATGGCCAGGTCTGTCTCTCCATGGCTGTAACAGGATTAATAAAATGTGTGAAAAATGTAATATTTGCACCAATTTTCCTACACCATTCCAATTAGTTTCTCACATATTTTGATTGTTATAGTTACTCCTCCACATCCCACTTAAATGTTTCCCTCAGTTTCTTCTACAATGTCAGTATCACTACCAGAGACAAACTTAATATAGGGAATGCATTCTCCATTCAAAATATCATCAGTCCAGAATTATGTCCATCCTACAATTAAAGAGCTCTCTCTGCGATGTCTGACAAAAGAATTCTTCATTGGCCCTGGATCTCATCCCATCTGCACCAAGTATAGCACCCCCTGTATTATGTGTTTGCCAGATGAGATTTTTTTTTATTCCAGTTAGTACTTAGTGTTAAGGATACTCCAGGAAGTCCTACCAAGAAAGTATGTTTTGCTCCAACGAGAAGAGACAGGGGTTAAGGTTACGAAGCCTCAGTATCAAGAAGAAGTTTGGTATAATAACCACCTACAATCCCGTTTATATATGGGTGCCCCAATGGTCCCTATAGGTGTTACAAAAGAGAACCATTTCGACTGGGGACATTAATTTTCAATCAGAAGGTGATGTGAGAGACAATTAATGGTGAGAAAATCTCACCATTATAATGCTTTCCTTTACTGGTAGCCACAACATTAATTCTACGAGTTCCTGTCATCCCTTACATTACAATAATTTGGCGTGCTTTCCCAATTACACCAAGCACCCTCGACTGTTTCTTTTTCCTCTGTCATCAGTTGTATCCCTGGATTTAACTAAGTAAATTTCTTTACTAAGCATTGAATTAAATCTGGAGTTTGATCTGAGGGTAATCTGTGTGTAAGTCTATATACTGTACTTGCTCAAATGTGGATGCCAATACCCATGGCACATCTGATAAAGAAACTTTCATTTCAGCTAAATATTGACTGTCTAACTCTTTTGCTCCAGTTACCAACTTACACACAGCCCTGAGTCTGTCTCCCATTGTACCCCAAGGTGTCTTTCTGAAGTAGTCTCTATCCAGATTTACTAATAGGTGGTTCCAATCTGGCTGCAAGACTACCTGGAAGCATGGAAGCCACAGTTTAAAGGAGAATGCAAGTCAAAATTTAAAAAGCATGCTGCCCAATAGTCCTCCTATTGTTTAGTAAAAACGCCACACTTTTGGCTCACCTAATCAAATATTTACTCAGTCACACTTACTTCACATTTTCTTGAACAGGCAGCCATCTCTAAAAAGGTATTCTCCCTTCCTTTCCCTCCTTGCTTCATACTGCACATGTGTTTCATTCCCTCCCCCCCCTCCCCTCTGCCAGATCTGCTTCTGATTGGCTGGTGGGCATGTGTAGCTCAGAACAGGAGACAGGATCAAGTTACACACATGCTCAGAGAATAGGAAGGCTGCCGCTGGCACCTACAGGAAGGACAGAGAGATTTCTGTGATGTCACTGTAGGCTTCACACTGCTGTAGGCTTCCAGCACCATATCTCAGAGAAGCAAGCAGGGATCTGGGCATTTAGATATGCAGTAAGTACTTAAAAATAATGCCTTTAGACTTACTTTTAATTTATATTAACCTTTCCTTGTCCTTTAAGCAAAATATGTGCTTCTTTTTGAGATAACATATATTGCTTTCAAAATAACACATGTTTGATAAGACATCAAGTTTAAAACCATATGGTGGGGGTGAGATACATCGAGCCTGGGACTACAATTAGACCAGGGAAACTGACCAGCAATTTATCAGTTGCACAAATGTCTCAGTGTGAAAGACTCCCAAAGTGCCCAAGCTTCAGTCAAATTGCCTCTCTGCAATTCCCATAGATTCTCTGCTATAATCTATCTAACCTAGCAAGGCACAGCTTCCCACCTGGTCTGGCTTGGTATGTCTGCCTCTCTGTCAATGTTGTCAGGCTAAAAGAGGAGTGGCTGGTACACTTACCTTTATAGACTTCTGAAGGGAAATCTCCCCCCCTCCCACAGGCCAACCTTAGTGGTTTGTGCCATTTAGTGGGCATCCCAAGTATAGCTTGGCTATATACCCTGAAATAAATTATTTTTCACCTCCTTACATTCTGCTGTGATCCTCCTGCCTACAAGAAGAAAGTGGTGAGTCTACTTCCGGGCCCACCCATAGATCTCTTACCCCAGGAACCCCTTGCCCAATAAGCTCCCATATAGGAATTACTATCATCTGGAGGAGGGGACTGTCCTTCTTGCATTGCCATACTCTATTTCCCTGATGTTCTCCCTGGATCATTGAGTCCTAGTTTTCCCACTGATGCTTCCTGATATGAGCTAGTCACGTTTGAATTATGATCATTTCACCATCTGGATTACTAATAAACAGATCCACAAAAGGGAAATGATGTTAAAGCTGCAGCGGAATATACAGCAGAAAATTGAGGACCAGGATGATCTCCACATCCTGCATAGGACGAAGCAATTTAAAACCCTGCATATGTCATGTAGGTCTAGCTGGCTCTGTCAAGTAAGTAATATTACTAATATTAATTAAATATATAAATGCATTTAACATGGTATTTTATGTGTAAACATAACACTGTATTATGCATAAGATGATGGGCCTCAGGCCTGAAGAGGGAGAAGAGGCAGCAGAAGGAAGAAGAAGCAGGAAGTGTGGCATGGGCAAAAGAGGAGAAATAGGTGGAAGAAGAAGAAGAAGGCCCAAGGGTGGGAAGTGCAGAGAGGGAAGAAGAAATACAGGAACTTGAAGGTACTTGTTCTCTAATGTAAGATATGTCTGTGGCAAAGCAATACTGTCTACACTAATGTGAAAGTAGGACATGTCATTTGTGAGCTTTGATTATGTCTGCCTTTATCCAACATCATGATAAAGATGACATGATAAAATAATTTGAAAAGCAATTAGGGTTGCCACCATTCAGGCTGCTTCTTAACGGCCAGGGCAAGGGGCGGGTCCATTAGGTCAGGGGTGGAGCCATGCTGTAAATGGGGGGGTTATAAAATAACACACATATATTTTCAATATTCATCTTAGATGACATTTCATGTTGCCTTTGGGATGAACAGAATATATGGCTAATAAGACTAATAAACTCTGGCAGAGGTTATGATACTTCACATTCACACTTTGTAGATCCTTTCTGTATGAACAGCAAGAAGTATTTCCTGTTTATCAATATTTAAGTGATTAATATGCTACAAATTCATCTGCAGCCTTTTCCAATATCTTTTCCTTTCCACAGACGCAGGTACTGTTTTGACAACATTTTAAGTAGTGTAATTCCACATTTCAAACGTTCATGCAAGCAGGGGGTTAATAAGTCGTCTGCTTACAATTGATTAAATGAAAATGTTGGTAAACACATTCGCTCCAAACTTGGGTAAAATGCGTGATGGCCCTGGGAAATACATAAAACAGCTCATATCTGAGAATAATTGTAGCAAAAATAAATAGAATAATGTATTCTGAAAGCTAAAAACAAAATGCTTGCTTTCCTTATGGTTTTATAAAATGATCATTGGAAAGGCATATATACACATGTATTCAGGGTATGATTACTGACATCTAAAACATCAAAAGAGATGACGGTCGTACAGGTTGATATTGGTGAATTACGTTTCTGTATTGTAAAAACATTTTTAATATTTGTTGTTTTTGTTATTTGAGATCAACTTGACAACCCTTTTGTCTGCCATTGTATCCACTTGAGTTTTAAAGGAGAACTTAAGCCTAACTAAAGAAATAGGCCAGAAATGTTGTACATTATGTTTTAGGCTTCTGTATCAGCCCAAGGCACCCACAGCCCTTTAGAAGGGAAGATCTGTGCCTCTGAAGATGCCCCAGTAGCCCCCCATCTTCTTTTCTGCTGATTCCCTGCACATACTCTGTGCTGCTGTCACTTACTGAGCTCAGGGACCCACTCACAATATACTATAAATGTCACAATATAAGGTTGATTAGTAATTAATACGGATAATTCATCACTAATGATCAGGTTTCCCAGGAATCATGATTCACATATTCTTCAACAATCTGCCTTATATATTGCAAATTTGTTTCCGGAAATATTCCAGAAGAATAGCTTTTAGGTAATTAAGATTTATTTGCTTAATATGTCTATGGCAGGTTCATGCAGTAAATGCCAGGACAGCAAAATGGCTTTATTGTGCCGGCAGCAGTATACAAAAAATAAAGGCAGTTTTTTCTGCAAATAGTTTAAAAAAAAAAAAAGCTTACATCAGCAGGATAACACAAAAATACAAAGATTTTACAGACGTCTGGTCAGGTAACAAACTGTGAACTGGCACATAGACTTCTATACAGACGCCACTCTCTCTGTCTCTGTAAGAGTATTGAAACACTAAGGGGCTGATTTACTTACCCACGAACGGGTCGAATGGAGTCCGATTGCGTTTTTTTCGTAATGATCGGTACTTTGCGTTAAGTTTTAACGCTACGAAAAATGCGCAACTTTTCGCGTAAGTTTTAACGCTACGCAAAATGCGCAACTTTTTACGCAACTTTCGTAATGGATACGAAAAACTCGCGTTTTTACGCAAAAATCGTATTGGATCCGAAAAATTCGTACAGAATCCGAAAAAATCGCAAAACATACGAAAAAGTCGCAAAATATTCGTTTTCAAGTCGGAACTTTTCCAATTCGGGTCGGATTCGTGGGTTAGTAAATCAGCCCCTAAAGGTCAGGGCTACTTATTAGCTGCCTAAGGCTAAACAGACCAAGCTGGTCAGCATGTAGCACCCTACTCTGCTATGTCTCTGCCATGTTTGAAGGAGGACAAGGTTTCCAGCGGCTGCAGCCTGACTCTCCAACTTGTCTGAACAGGAAATTGGCTTTCTGATTTGCCTTCTCAGGTCTGTGTTTAACCCTAAAGTAAAAGCGTTGGATAGCCAAGTATCACTTCTTCAGCCTAGGGTTGGTGTCCTTCATTAAGTGCAACTATTTTTGGGGCGCATAATCTGTTACCAAAACAAATTGTACTCCTGCTATGTAGTACCTTAGAGCTTCAATGGCCCATTTAGTGGCTAAACACTCTTTCCCAATGATAGAGAAAAGAATTGGAGGGTCAATCCATTCAAGGGAAAATACTGCTACCCAATGTGCACTTCTTGGCATTTGATGTCAGTACAGCCCTTAACTTGTCTATATAAACTTACCAGGTTTTACTGTAAGCTACAATCTAATCAAGATATACAGCAATATAACCTGCATAAGGACACAACACCTTAGCCATGATCATCTGGAAGGGAGCAGGGGCTCCATGTAGACCAAATGGAATCATGATAATAAATAAAACCAGAGGGAGTTGTAAAGGCAGTTTGGTGTTTAGACTTTTCCTCAAGGGGAATCTGTCAATAGGCCTTTGTTAAGTCCAAGTTAGATCTATAAGCTACCTTGCTCAAGGGGTCTAGTAGTTCATCCACTTGGGGGCATTGGGTAGGCATCAAACTTAAACACTGCATTGACCTTGCACAGGTCTATACAATACCTTATTGACCAATCTGGCTTAGGGAACCAGAGCTATGGAGCTATATTGCTTTACCAGTCACTATTTGACTCTTCAAAAATCCCTAACTTAAGCATTTTCTTTCCTCACAGCTTTTCTACTGTGAGGGAGGCAATTAGGGTGAGAACTTTCACCCCTGGGTCTGTTTCTACTTTATGTGTGATAAGATGTATCTTACCAAGGTGTCAGTCAGCAGATCATTTTTCTGTGTTACTGTGAGTTCTCGCACTTTTACCGGTGGGAAGATGTGGTCCCAAATCTATGCCACCGGGGACAGGGTGAATGAACGTGGTGCCCTCAGTTTTCCATGGCTTTAAGAAATAACGTGATAGATCTGTTTACCTCTTCTGGAATCTGGGCATGCAATTTTGTAATATACTTCTCCTGTCCTGCACAGCACCTTAAAGAGACCCTGCCATTTAGCTAGGAGTTTGCTTTCTGAGCCAAGTTAAATACAGCCCTTATTAACTGAAACCAACATTGTATTCTGTTTGTGTAGTCTTGTACACTCTGTATAACAGATCATTATGGGATTCACAGGCCAACACTGGGTGCTCTCTCTGTTCCTTTATAAAGTTGGAATAAGAGGAGTGTGTTAACAGGAAACACCATTACCCTCGAGTCTTTCACAGGGATATTTGGGATCCTGAATAGGGGACTGAGAAATGACTTTTTCAGGGGTTTCTGGTGATTAAGGATATAGTTTATCCAGTACATCTGGGCAAACATGTTTTACAGGGGATGGTGTTGGTATTAGCAAAGAATAGAAAGGTAAATAAATTCCTTTTCAGTAACACAGGGGTAAGCAGTCAGGATGCAACTGCAACACAGGGGAAACTGGCTGGTCATTAAACCTTAAAGGAGATATATCCTACAAAAATTATGAATGTACCAGTGAATTATACTGCTCTAGATATAGAAGGATTGTGCTTAAAAATGTTGTGTTTCAAACTGATTTTTTGAGAAATTCCACTAAAACCTCACTAGCCCCGTCCATCTGTCCCATTTTCTGCTGTCTGAATTCTCTGGATGTGCAGGGAATGTAGGATAGGAACCAATCAGCAGCTAGGCTGACCTGATAGGGAACTGAAGCCTGTCTGTGCTTGTGTGACTGCCGGGCTGTGATTGGCTCTTCTCCTCCCACTGTGCTTCTGGCAGGGACCGATAGGACACGCCCACCCCTCATATGAAACACAGACAGGGACCTAAGAGGATCTATAGGGAGCTCCAATAAAGGGGCCATTGTTACAGATAGGATTAATGTTTAGCCCAAAGGGAAACCAGCACCGGATATTATTCATAATTGCCTACAGGATTAGGGTTTTCCCCATTTATCTAATATGTCTCCTTTAAGGTTAGATAGGTAGAGATATAGTTAATAATCTCTTGGGGAAATAACTGATGAGAGCTGTCCCAGAACCTGAATCAATCATTACACTAATCTGTTTCCCATAGACCTCCACCCTTACCATTGGGGGATAAAGACTTTCCTTGATGGCTGCTGTTGCTATAGTTCTAGGAAATATGCAGACCATGTTGCAATTATCAAATGGAGAGGAAACAATAGATGTATCAAAAGGAGAAAAAATGGTATTGTACCTGGCCACTGTAGCCTTGTCTCTACAGGCAATTCCTTGGTGCAAAGAATTTGACCACCCTCTCTATTACCCAATCCTTGTATTTTGTTGCAGGCTGTATCTACTTGGTGCAAAAGCCCATCAGTTGCTGGGCTAACACTCTGGGCCAGACCTGTTTGGAATACAGCTCAGACCAGTATGGAGGACTTTACCTTTTGGTAGATGTCATCTTTGTCTGCTGGAATTCCTGACTGTGCTTCACTAGTCAGAAATGGTGCCAGTATGATTGCCATTTCTGGCCAATGGCTACCAGGTTAAAAGTTATGATCATCAGGTAACCAGACAGTCTCATTTGCAGCTCTGCCTGGAGTTGAATTAGGTCTGAATAGCTGCTTCTGTAACTGCCTGAGTAAATGGATCTGTTGATCCTGCTGCTGCTGCATCAAATTTTGCAAAAAAAACTTTGCTTTTGGGCCCTTCTCACAACCAAGAGCCACTCTGGATTAATAACACACTACTGACACCATATATACAGATTCACACAGAGTAAATGCCAGAACAGTAAAAAGAATCTTAAAGGCAAATGGCTTTTATTCATCTGGCAGTGTATGAAAAGGCAGTTTTTCTTGGGCAAAAAAGTTGATAAAAAGGCAGCTTATATCAGCAGGATAACACAAAAATACAAAGGATTTACAGGTCTCTGGTCAGGTAACAAAGTGTGAACAGGCACACAGACTTCTATACGCTTGGTTCACAGACCTTCAACCAATTAGCAGATAGAATTTTCTAGTCGCCTGTTTAAAAGCCAAACTCTTATTGGTTGCTATAGTTTACTGCTCCTGGGCTAACAGAGAGCCTTTTATTACATATGGGGGTAAGAGTCTTGAAAGGCTGACCAGCCAGGGTTTTACGGGCTATGGCTTAGCCCAGCTGGTCAGCCTGTAGTGCCCCACTCTGCTGTAGTGTCTAATATTTACAACTACTACGGGGAAAGTATAATCTATCACATATGAGAAAGTTGGCTGATTTTCAATACCAGCCAAAGATAGATATTAGACATCTCAATGATTTATTGGTAGAGGGCTCTCTAGCAGCCCTTAGCAATTAAAGACCAAATTCAATAGCCAGGATACACTAGTTTAATTCAATGTTTAAGTCAATTAATTTTAATTGAGGCGCACATTTTATATTCAGTTTCAATTCTATAAGTTTACACCAGCAGTGACTGCGTAGGAGGTTAGACTCTGGGCTCCCAATCCATCCAAACTGCTCTCTCATTTATACAGTATCATTTAGTCCTTCCTACCTGCCCCTTTTGACAAAGAAAAACTAAAATGGATGTTATTCATTTCTTCCCTAGCTAAAGACCGATAGGAGGAAGCCATAGACAATTTATACACATTTCTAATATCCCTTAGTGATAGATAATTCATCAAATATATATCACATGTCTGAGGTTTAAAGCTATGGGAAGGTTAGAAGATGCTACTGGGCTTATTTATCAGTTTTCGAGTTTCTGAATGTGAGTTTGCGAATTGTGAAAAAATCAAATTCATCTAATTTTTGAGTTTACAGGCTCAGTTTGTAAAAAGTGTTTTTTTGCACTAAATAAATAACAGACATTTACGTTTTTCAACTTGAATTATAGTGAAAAAAACTCAAATTGTGCAAATTTGAATGTTGATAAATCATCCCCTAAATGTAAGATCTAGTATGGTAGAGAATTGTTTTCTCCATCTGATTTGGGAATGCCCCAGGATAGTAGCATTTTGGACAGATCCCTTTCTGGGATAAGAATCCCTACAACTTGCATCAACTTGCCATAATAGTTAAGCAGTGCCCCTACAAAAAAGCAGAATGTTGCTACAATCAACCATGTTCTATGCAAAAAAAGTGAGTACTCATGAAATGGATAAGCCCCAACTCCCCTACGCTGCAGCAACTGGTAGAGCTAGTAAATACCATGCTGCCTTGGGAAAAATATGGTCACCAGTTAGATGACAACCCCCAACTATTATAGACAAATCAAATGAGAAGTTTGCAAGTTACTGTATATTTCCTAGCCTGATACAGCACACACCTTTTCACTGAAAAAATGGCAGACTATAGAAACCATTAATGCTTTAATTGGATTTGTAAGCTGAGAATTTCCCATACCAGTCAGTTGAACTGAAGAAGCTTATCGGGTCTTCATGATTACTTAGCAAGTCCAGTTGCTTTAGATCAGTGATCCCCAACCAATAGCTTGTGAGCAACATGTTGCTCCCAACTGCCTTTGATGTTGTTTCCAGTGGCCTCCAAGGTTCCGGTCACGGATCACGCTTCTGCCTATAACAACCACCTTTCACTTTGGGTGGAGCCCTCCGCTACTCAGGTGCTGCCAGGTCTTAAAGTGAGAGTACCATGGAAAAGGTTCTGGGCAAGCAAGGGAACCAGTTCATTTGAAAAGGACTGAAGGAGCTTACTAGAGTCAGTGTCAGGCAGGCCAGGTCAAAATCAGAACAGAAGCGCAGCAAATCAAGATCCAGAAGAGAAGTCAAACAGGCAAGGGGGTCAGTCCAGGTGGAGTTCACTCGAAGTCAGGATACAGGCAAAGATTGGAACCAAATACACAGAACAGGACAGAATAACAGCACACCCAGGAACTTTGCTAGAAAGACCTATAATGGGCAATGACTGAGTGCAGAGCAGAGGGTTATATAGGCAGGTTGGTTGTTAACACAGAGCACCTGTGACCAGATTAACAACAGGTGAACCTAACACTGCCTACATGAATATACAAGGGTACCATAGCAGGGAACCAGGACCTTAGCTGTCTGCTCATATAGAGCAGTTGTAAAGATACTATGCCCAACAGCCTGCAGGTCACTAGTTTAATTCCAGGCAGGATGTTAGAAGCAGGTCTTCATTCTTGAATTTCTAACTTGGAGGCATAAAGACCATGGGTACTACCAAACAGAGCCTCCTGTAGGCTGCCAGTCCGCATAGGGGATACAAAATAACCAATTACAGCCTTTTTTAGTCATCCCTAGGAACTATTTTTATGCTTGCGTTGCTCCCCATCTTTTTTATATTTATATTCACTCTGAGCACTTTTGTATAATTGCCCTCAGGGCCTATCAGTCTTTTCTGCCTTCCACTCCAACCTGAGAACTGCTGTGGCTATTTACGCACAGCGCCGTGCCATCAATAGACGCAGTATACTTGCGGCACACTCTGAACTCCAGAACTGACATGAACAACAAACACCGGAAATGACACCAGGTGAACTATGAAAATATTCCTTGCAAATGTGCCTGATTTGTAATGAATCACAAACAAAGATGCGTCCAACTGAGAAGCGGCATAACTGCATCAGATTTAGTGCCCTCATTGATCCCGCAATGATGCCTGATGGTGCATTGTGGGAAAAACACAGCCATTGCATTCAAAATGGCCCTTTGCTCACTGCATATGGGTAAGTGAATGTGCCCTTGTGTGCATAGAGGGAAGATTGGGTGCCAATGTGAAAGTCAGCCAAGGGGCTAAATCTACAACAAGACAATGGGGCACATTTACTAAACAGCGAACTGTCTTTTTTTGGTGAAAATTTGTCAAAAAGACAATTTGTAGCGCATTTGTTGATTTACCAAAACGCAAATAAGACATTTCGGTAGAGAAAAACCTCAGTGCCGTTTTGGCAGGTGAATTTTTGCTCAGGTGAAGAAGCGAAAGTTTATTGCGACTGGTTCAGACTTGCGAATTGATGAAACTAGATCCGCAAAGTGACTGCATCAGTGATATGAAATTTGATATGAATTCTGCATTCCAACAGGTGTCAAAACGCATGCGTTTTTTTCATATTAGAAGTGATATCCTTTATACAAGTTGTAAATGTAAAACATATTTGACCAACGTTTTTTTTTAATTCCTGTATTGTTAATGACTGTGCATTTCACACATGCTGACTGCCCCTCCCACAAATATATATATATATATATACTGTATTAAAATGCTCATAACCTGTTAATTGTTTGTGGTTAATTTCAGTTATTTTGTGCGTTTCGAGAATTTTTCCCAAGTTTCACTATTTTTTCACCAAAGTGAAATGGGTCAGATTCACAATCTGATGCTTGAAATCCCTGCCCAAATTGCCCCAGATAGGGATTCAACAGAGACTGGAAGGGGATTGTGAGAGCACAGCTAATTGGCTGGAATAACTGGCAGGCATGGATTCACAGCGAATTTCCACATTTATGATTATGTGAGAATGTAGCATGTGGTGTTTTGAAGCTTAAAAACAGCTATTTCAATTATAAATAAAACATTGTAGATATTTCCATTAAAACATTTAATTGCATTGGTAAGCAATGTATGGCAAAATAAATGGCAATGTAACCATCAGGATTTTATTTTCTGGAAATGCACCCCCCTAACTCAAGGTACACCCCTTTTAGAAGGAGTATTAGATAGTGATGAGCGAGTTTTACAGCAGGCATGGATCCGCAGCAAATTTCCGCATTTTGCCATTGGCATTAAAGGGAAACTATACCCCCAGAATGAATACTTAACCAACAGATAGTTTATATTATGTTAAGTGAACTATTAAAGAATCTCCCCAAACTGGAATATATATATCCGTAAATATTGCCCTTTTACATCCTTTCCATTGATCCGCCATTTAGTGATGGGCTGGGTCCTCCCTCAGGGATCACCTGACAGGAAATAATGCAGCTCTAACTGTAACAGGAAGTAGTGTGGAAGCAAAAGGCAGAACTCTGCCCATTAATTGGCTGATGGGGCCTAGCATGTATGTGTGCCTTGGCTTGTTTGTGAGCACTGTGAATCCTATGATCCCAGGGGGCGGCCCTTAATTCTTAAAATGGCAATTTTCTAAGCAGGGTTTTACATATGAGCTTGTTTATGCAATATATTATAGAGACCTACATTGTTTGGGGTATAGGTTTCAGGTTTCCTGGGTAAGAGTTTTGTTGACACAAAGGATTTGTGACCAGCAATAAGAAATTATATTTTGTTGCAGAAGATGTTGCTCTTTAAGATCATTAAGGATGTGATTTTGCTGTGTAATACGTTGGTTTTGATTGAGAAGAAGATCTATTTTTTGCCTTTTCAATGAAACATATTTTTCTGCTGCATCATAGATTGTTTCATTTAACGCCAGCAGCTCCTGGTGAATGAGAATAAAGCCTCGTTTGATTTGTTTTGGGGTTCTTTTCTTTTGTGCAGATGAAAGTGTGGAAGTGAGATGATGAAATGATTGTTTGAGGGAATCTGTGACATCAGGACTGATTGTAGTTTCCTAATGCTGGTCAGCAGGTTGCACATCCATACCTATGGCTGCTATATATATCCAGAAACAGTGTTATTTGCTCCTCATCTCTGCCCGGATTAGAACAAATCAAAAGATTTCCAAAAACATTTTATGTACATTTAGAAAGCTTTTTCAACATGTACATCTAGCAATTAATTGAACTGCAATAGATTTTTCAAGTTGAGCAATTCTATATATAGACCATGGGGGACACTTATTAATGCACGAACGCTCTGAGCGTATTTTCTGAGGCAATTTTGTACCTTGTGCGACAATTTCGCACCTTGCGACAAAATCGCATTGTCACGCAGAGTACGAAAGTTTAGGATTCATGCAAGCGTCGGTATTGTGACTTTCCTTGGCCCAGGTTGGAGCTGCAGAGTGCCATTGAGCCCTATGGGAGACTTTCTTTGGGCCGGGTTGGAGCTGCAGAGTGCCATTGAGCCCTATGGGAGACTTTCCTTGGGCCGGGTTGGAGCTGCAGAGTGCCATTGAGCCCTATGGGAGACTTTCCTTGGGCCGGGTTGGAGCTGCAGAGTGCCATTGAGCCCTATGGGAGACTTTCCTTGGGCCGGGTTGGAGCTGCAGAGTGCCATTGAGCCCTATGGGAGACTTTCCTTGGGCCGGGTTGGAGCTGCAGAGTGCCATTGAGCCCTATGGGAGACTTTCCTTGGGCCGGGTTGGAGCTGCAGAGTGCCATTGAGCCCTATGGGAGACTTTCCTTGGGCCGGGTTGGAGCTGCAGAGTGCCATTGAGCCCTATGGGAGACTTTCCTTGGGCCAGGTTGGAGCTGCAGAGTGCCATTGAGCCCTATGGGAGGCTTTCCTTGGGCCAGGTTGGAGCTGCAGAGTGCCATTGAGCCCTATGGGAGACTTTCCTTGGGCCGGGTTGGAGCTGCAGAGTGCCATTGAGCCCTATGGGAGACTTTCCTTGGGCCAGGTTGGAGCTGCAGAGTGCCATTGAGCCCTATGGGAGGCTTTCCTTGGGCCAGGTTGGAGCTGCAGAGTGCCATTGAGCCCTATGGGAGACTTTCCTTGGGCCGGGTTGGAGCTGCAGAGTGCCATTGAGCCCTATGGGAGACTTTCCTTGGGCAAGGTTGGAGCTGCAGAGTGCCATTGAGCCCTATGGGAGACTTTCCTTGGGCCAGGTTGGAGCTGCAGAATGCCATTGAGCCCTATGGGAGACTTCCCTTGGGCCGGGTTGGAGCTGCAGAATGCCATTGAGCCCTATGGGAGACTTTCCTTGGGCCGGGTTGGAGCTGCAGAGTGCCATTGAGCCTTATGGGAGGCTTTCCTTGGGCCGGGTTGGAGCTGCAGAGTGCCATTGAGCCCTATGGGAGGCTTTCCTTGGGCCAGGTTGGAGCTGCAGAGTGCCATTGAGCCCTAAGGGAGACTTTCCTTGGGCCGGGTTGGAGCTGCAGAGTGCCATTGAGCCCTATGGGAGACTTTCCTTGGGGCGGGTTGGAGCTGCAGAGTGCCATTGAGCCCTATGGGAGACTTTCCTTGGGCCGGGTTGGAGCTGCAGAGTGCCATTGAGCCCTATGGGAGACTTTCCTTGGGCCGGGTTGGAGCTGCAGAGTGCCATTGAGCCCTATGGGAGACTTTCCTTGGGCCGGGTTGGAGCTGCAGAGTGCCATTGAGCCCTATGGGAGATGTTCCTTGGGCCGGGTTGGAGCTGCAGAGTGCCATTGAGCCCTATGGGAGGCTTTCCTTGGGCCGGGTTGGAGCTGCAGAGTGCCATTGAGCCCTATGGGAGACGTTCCTTGGGCCAGGTTGGAGCTGCAGAGTGCCATTGAGCCCTATGGGAGACTTTCCTTGGGCCAGGTTGTTGCTGCAGAGGGCCATTGAGCCCTATGGGAGACTTTCCTTGGGCCAGGTTGGAGCTGCAGAGTGCCATTGAGTCCTATGGGAGACGTTCCTTGGGCCGGGTTGGAGCTGCAGAGTGCCATTGAGCCCTATGGGAGACGTTCCTTGGGCCGGGTTGGAGCTGCAGAGTGCCATTGAGCCCTATGGGAGACGTTCCTTGGGCCGGGTTGGAGCTGCAGAGTGCCATTGAGCCCTATGGGAGACTTCCAAAATCATGCACAGAAGGATCAAAGTCAGAAAGGTTTTCCCGCTGTTTACAATCATTCGGTGCGAAAATTGTGTGACTTTCGGAGTGCCAATATGATATTATCTTGACTATTCAAATTTTTTCGTAAGCATTTTCGTGATATTTGTGATCGTCAGAAATTATCGTATCCAATCCGATTTTTACCCCATTTCGGTATTCGAACTCGCGATTTGATGAATGTAGCCCTTAGTATGTGAGAATTCAAAATAACTGCAACAATTATATAAGAAGGTTAGCCTTCATGAAGACATTTTTGTTTTTTACTCCCATTCGTGATGTTTTTCTTTGTTTCACAGGAAGTTCAAAGAAATCATTAGCTAGTGAAGACTGAAAATTGGCTTTGCAATTTCTCAGTATCATAAGTTCCTTCCATGCCAGTTATTGTGTCTGGACCAAGTATAGTTGAGATTTCTTAGTCTAATTCTGATGGTGGTCGTCCTCCAATGATATCTTTTATGAGCAGAATTATTTTTTTTTGTCTGTAAAAAGAATACAAAGATGTTACTGTGACCTTTAGATAAAAACACATTTTAGCAGACAATATTATGCACAAGGAGGTGCTGCTGAACTGGGTCCTTCATAAGGATCAGAGGTGGCATTAACATGTGAAGAATAAAAAGTGTTAGGGGTTATGTTAGCAGTAGTGATTAGTGATGGGCGAAAAGATTCGCCAGGCATGGATTCGCGGCGAATTTGCGCATTTCGCCATTGGCAGATTGTTTCACGAAACGGATGAAAAATTGTCGCTGGCGTCAAAAAAGAATAGTCGCGGGCGACGAAATAATACTCGCGCGACAAAACAATAGACACGTGCGACAAAACAATAGCCGCGCGACAAAATAATGGGCGCGGGCGACGAAACAATAGCCGCGCGACAAAATAATAGCCGCGGGCGGCGAAACAATAACCGGGCGACAAAACAATAGCCGCGCGACAAAATAATAGCTGCGGGCGAGGAAACAATAGCCGTGCAACAAAATAATAGCTGTGGGCGATGAAACAATAGCTGCGCGACAAAATAATAGCCGCGGGCGACAATTTTTTTTGTCGCAAGACATTTTCGCCGTTTCGCAAATTTTTCGCCGTTTCGCGGATCTTTTGAAAGATTCGCGAATTTTTCGGCGAAGCGAAACGGAACAGATTCGCTCATCACTAGTAGTGATGAGTGAATCTATCCTGTTTCGCTTCGCCGAAAAATTTGTGAATCTTTAAAAAGATTTGCAAAACGGCAAAAGTGTCACCAGGCACGGATTCCTGGCGAATTTCTGCGTTTTGCCATTGGCAGATTTTTTCTCAAAACGGATGAAAAAGCTTGGCGCAGAAAAATTCACTGCACGTACAAAAATTGACACCTGCGTCAAAAAAGAATTGGAACGTGCAGCGAATTTTTCCGCGTAAATTTTTTTTCATCCGTTTTGAGAAAAAAATCCGCCAACTGTGAAATGTGGAAATTTGCCTTGAATGCCTGGGGAAACATTTCGCCCAACACTAGTTAGCAGTCAAGGAAGAAGAGCTTGTGCGGCGTGGAGCAGGATGAGTGGTGCCTTGACCAGGACAATGTTGACCTAGGAGGATCTCTGTCTTCCTTTTGGTGCCTTGAACATTTTGCAAAATAAATGGCCACTTCCACTAAGTTCAGCAGCATCACAAAAAAAAACCACACACGTGTCCTTTATTTACCTACTAATTAGTAATTGACATTAGTTTTAATATGTTAGCAGATTTTTCCACCAAGTGACAGTAGTGAAAATTTGTGCCAACAAATCGCTGATGAAAGTACGCCTGGGTAGTTCAAGCATGGCGAAGGTTCCCGAAGTGAAATCTGCCCCAATGATCCTAAAAAAGCCGCCACAAGCTGCGAAACTAAACGTTTTGAAATGGCTTTCACAGTCCTCTGATATTAAATGAAATGGCTCTTACTTAGATATAAAAGATGTTTACCCGCTGCGATTTGTGCCGAAGGGGTT
The DNA here is from genome assembly GCF_000004195.4 of Xenopus tropicalis. Taxonomy (NCBI): domain Eukaryota; kingdom Metazoa; phylum Chordata; class Amphibia; order Anura; family Pipidae; genus Xenopus; species Xenopus tropicalis. The sequence continues at coordinate 33,327,558 of NC_030684.2, read as the reverse complement.
GTTACTAAATACTGACTTACTGCGGTGTCCAGAATTACTATTTTCTTTGTTCCTTTGTTTGTGAAATAAAACGTGTGCCGGTGGCAGTTATGGCAGAAAGGAGACCGGAATGCCAGATTGGATTTTAAAGGAACTATTTCTCTATTTATTGTCCACAATACAGGGTTTAAACAGAAAATATAAAAAAATAAATATAAATAAAAAGTTGGTCTCTACAGATTCTCTGGTTACACAGAGGAGGGACCCTCACTTCCTATTGGTGATACAACTTCCCCAAGATAAAGCAACGTACCTGTATAATCTGCAGTCCTTTTGTTGTAGCATTGCAGAGAGACACCCTCTCGCACACAGCAGCCAGAACAGTCTCAGCCTTAGGGCGAGTATAAACACAGCCAATAACAATGATTAGGGCTTATTGTGTTGGACAACTATTATTGTGAATTCCACTTGAGGGGGTGTGTCCTCTCACTGATTATGTCACTTCCTTCAAATTAAAATACTTTGTTTTAGCAATTATTTTTACTTTGTCCCTGAGGAAGGGAGTTGGAAAATACATGCCATTATTTTTATAACTTGAACTATGACGAGCAGGTAACTGTACCAGTCCCAGGACCAACTTTGTACTAGAGTTAATATGGTATTTCCTCATAAGGCATCCAACTTCTTGAATCTTCTTGAATCTATCTGATGTATCAGATATAGCTAAGATCACACATTCCTAAGGGAGGGGGGAGGGAGTTATTAGCATTCTTGTGGTAGGGGGGAGCAGGAGATGGGAGAGAGGAGAGAACTGCGCAGACTCTGGCCCCGGGAATTAAGGCTGTTTCTGAGAGAGGAAGTCAGACACTGGAACATCATGTTTACAAAAAAAGAGACAAGAAATCCTGAGTTTCTTTTGATAGAGGACTCAGTGCAGCATTACTGTGAGTGCTTATGGCTGTATGTACATAGACCTTTCTGATAAAGATTACTTAGATTTTACCTTTCCTTCTCCTTTAAGTATCAGAGACCACAACTGCGCTGCATATTCTTGATGGGGCCTTACTAATGCTTTGTAAAGGGCAAGTGTGACCCTCTCCTCTTGTGAATCTATTCTTCTTTTAACACATAACAAAACCTTGCTGTCCCTTCATGCTGCTGGCTGGCATTGTTGCTAAAGCTAAGCTTACCATCCGCACATACCCCCAGCTCCTGTGTCTCAGCTAATCCCATTTAGGGTATAAGTGGCTGCATATTTTTATCTCCCAAAGGCACAACCTTACATTTATCAACACTGAATCCCATCTGCCACTTAGCCACCCAGTCTAGCAGTTTGTTCAGATCTCCCTGCAGAGATGCCACATTTTGGGCAGTTTAATTGGGCTGCATAGTTTAGTGTCATCAGCAAATAAAGATACATTGCTCCCAATGCCCTCCCCAAGTGATTAATGAACAAAGTGAATAAAAATGGGCCCAATACAGAAACACTATAAACCTTCTCCAGGCAGAGAATGCTACTTTGACAACCACCCCCTTAATCCAGTTTTCTGTCCATGCACAAACATATAATAAAAAGCTCAATTTGTCTGACATGATCCCTCCCTTATAAAGCCACACTTATTACTTATTAATATTTATAATAATCCTGAATGTAATCCCTTAACAAACCTTTAAATAGCTTGCCCACAACAGATGTCAGAATGAAAGCCAAGCTGACACCGTAATGCCTTTATAAATATTGAACTTCCATCAGCTCTTGTAAGGCCCCGCTGTGCAAGTCCCCGGCACTGACACGTTTGCCTCTGCGTGAGAACTGGAGTTTGCGATCTCACCGCAAATTTGGCACCAAATTCAGCCCTTTAAAAGGAAGTGAATGGCACTTGGTAAGTTTTCTTCTCCTGAACTTCTTGTTTGTTTGCATTCTGGATATTGACTTGGCCTGACTACTGGATTTCCCCTGCTTGAACGCTGCCTGCCTTTGAACTCTGCCCGTCCTGACCTTTCCCTTGACTTTGACTCCGTTTGTTCTCAGCCAGCCCAGACCTTCTGCCTGTTTCCTGGATCTGCTTCTAGAAGCTTCGCCTACACTGAGCTCCACTATTAGTCCTGACAGCTCTCCTAAAATCCACAGGTGCCATAACAAACCAAATATCAAATATATAAATATATGGGTCTGCTCTATATGTTCCCTTTTATGATGTTCAGCCGTATTGTCCATATAATAACTGTGAGGCGCTCTGCTGGTCCAGGCCGATCCCCTGGCCTGGGCCGCGCCGGCCGGCAGACGCGCGTTACTCACCCCCCTCACGTACGGCCGGCTGTGCTTCCGGGTTCGCAGCGACACGCAACATGAAGCCGGTTGACGCCATCTTTGTAAAGGGTTTCTGATAGTTCCTATTACCTCATTTCCTTGCTGTTTTTGGCGCCAAAAACCAGCTATTTAAACTGATTTCTCATTCTCTCCTTGCCCAAGCTGGCTTTTGGTTATTTATCAGTACCTGCTCAAGCTTTTTGACCTTTTGCCTGTACCCCGACTATGATTCTTGCTACCTGCCTCGACCTTTGCCTTTACCCCGACTACGATTCTTGCTACCTGCCTCGACCTTTGCCTGTACCCCGACTACGATTCTTGCTACCTGCCTCAACCTTTGCCTGTACCCCGACTACGATTCTGCCTTCACCTTGCCGGTACCTCATATTTGCATCTGTACTCTGAAAGTTTGCAGGACCCCAGCTTGGACCGCAGCGGAAAGTTCCGGGGCCCCAAAAGGGCATCGGTGAAGACCGGGAAGGGCTGGGAGTTCCTGCTATACCGTAAGAGTCAAACTTTACATCCAGCAGTCGCACACTGGTTCCTACCTAACTTGAACGTTATAATAACACAGCAAACACAGATAAAGGAACAGAGATACTAACAAAAAAATGAATAATAAAATATTGGCCAATAACATCTTTATGGATAACAGTTTTAAAATACTCAGGTTCTTTTGTCACAGTCCCTTATACTAGACTGCATACATTGATGAATTTCTTTGCTGTCATGTATCATTTCCAACCCTTGAAACAAAAAATAGTCCATTAGTGAGAAAAGAGAGTGATATACAAAATACTGGGCAGATGAGATGATATAGCCAGTTTCCAAGGGCAGCCATTGTGATGACCAGTCTGATAACTAAACTGAGGTTCTGAAATGCCTTTGCAACAATTGGAACTTTATTACTTAGATAAAATTGCTATTCTATAGCTCACTGAATGTAATATTATATAAATGTGAAACAGGCTCCCCTTGCAGTATTGGGCTGGCTCGCAGGGTTACCAGGAAAACTCCCGGTGGGCCCAGGTGTCAGTGGGCCCTTCTGCTTCTAACCATTTACCCGTATTCATGGTCATTTCCTATACTCTATCGACTAAATATAAAGTAGATTATAGTACGTAAAGATTAAAAACTATAAACTATAGGAAAATATAGAGGCTGAGTGATAAGTGGATGAAAAATATTTCAAAGAGTGGGCCCATGGTCTACGGTTTTCTGGTGGGCCCCTGTCATCCCAGTCCGACACTGTCCCCTTTTATGTAAAATACTTTTGAATATATCATACTTTATATTAGAGTGTTTTATATTTTTCATAATATGGAATTTTATCAATTAATTTAGTCTGGCTATAATGTCTGTTTATAGCTTTTGTCATTTCTTGAGCTCAAAATGACTAACAGGGAAATTGAAGTTACTCCATGTTTGGTCCTTGCAAGGTGGACAATTAGATTACAAGTGTACAGAGAATCCACCTACATAATGAACTCCAGCAAACAACGCAGATACATAAAGGGGGTAATTCATCTGTAAAGGGCCAAAAATCAACTTGAATTTCCCTTTGTAGCTCAAGAATAACAAAAAATCTCAGTGGGGATAAAAGTTAGAAAAGCAATCATTGGCGTATGCTATAAACCACCCATATAAGTGAGGAGGACGAGGCCCAGCTACGATTTCAAATGGAGGAGGCTTCACAACTGGGTCAAGTTGTTGTTATGGGGGACTTTAATTATCCGGACATTGACTGGAGTAATGGGGTGGCTAAGTCAGAAAAAGCTAGTAGGTTTGTAAATATGCTAAATGACAACTTTTTATTTCAGGCGGTTCAAGAACCCACTAGGAATGACGCTATTTTGGACCTGGTGATATCTAATAATACTGAACTCATCTCTAACATTTGTGTGGGTGAGCATTTGGGGAACAGTGATCACAACATGGTCTCCTTTGAGATAATGCTGCAGAGACAGCTCTATAAGGGAGTAACTAAAACGCTCAATTTTAGACGTGCAGACTTTGCCAGTATAAGGGCATCTCTGCAATGTGTCAGCTGGGAAAGGCTTTTCATAGGGTTAGACACAGAAGGAAAATGGAACATCTTTAAAACATTGCTTTGCAGGTATACACAACAGTATATTCCCCTTGTAAGCAAGGAGAGGCATCGCAAAGCAAAACCTTTATGGCTGAATAAAAGTGGTAGTGTCGAGGTTGGTAAGATCCGCTAACAGAGTAGATGATGCTGCTAAATCACCCCCAAGCAATAGTGTGTGAGGTGTCAATACTATACTTTATTACCTATTTTTTTTATACTTGCTAAAATGTTCTTTAAATACGGAGGCTTTTGATTTATGTCTGATGAGTTGCTACATATATTTCTTCACAACTCATATGTAATGCATTTTTTATAAGTCTCCCTCTTTGAAAATAAATCTTAAAAGCATATTTAATTATATAGGATGCCATTCCTTATTGATAATAGAGAATATAGTACTGGAACCAATGAGGCTTTAGTGTGCAATTTCACCAATATGTAGATATCTAAATATTCAGTAAAGCCAGTAACTATTACAGGTATGTCATCCTTTATTCAGAAACCCATTATCCACAAAGCTCAGAATGACATCAAGGCCACACACATACCCTTATTATAGAACAAAACATATGATTTTTGTACTGTAGATATTGTTTAGGGCACAAACTAAGGCACAACAGTAGGGGCCACTAGGCACGTACCACTTTCACCTGCCTGTCTCTAGCCTGGGCCCTCAATTCTTGGACAACCCGAGTGTGGACTGGAAAACACGAAAGTGGACAATTTCCAGGTTAACGTCTGATCCACTCCGCTCTGTGTGCCCACACTCGGGCAGCTACCATAGGTTTTAATGCATGAGTAGTGTAGGCAAGCGGATCCGCTTCTCTCAGCCTGGCCGAAAAACCAAGGGCTAAGAGAAGCGGATATACTCGCTGCGTGCCCTCGGCCTTAGGCCTATAAAAAAAATGAAGACCAGCTGTCACTGCACTTCGTAGGAAGGAACAACACATGTACAGGTATGGGACCTGTTTTTCAAAATTCTTGGGACATGGGGTTTTCCAGCTGAGGGCTCTTTCAATTTGGATTGACATACTATGGCTGATTCACTAAGGTGCGTTAAATGTGCGCTATTTATAGCATGCGCTAAAAATTTTATTGCGTCTAATTTTTCGCGTTGTAATGCACGATTCAGTAAAAGTATATTCGCGTTAATTTAGATGCGATGCTGCTTGCGTTATTTAAGTCGTGAAGATTATTTTTGTGCGTATTTGATGGAATGCACGCTAATCAACGCATCGCGCACAAATAGTCGCCGCATGCAAAAAAACGCACGCCATATTAGTCAAACACGGCATTACTTTTGTAAAACTACTGTTCTGAAAATGACCATTTCCCTGCAAACTGGCGGCTGCGTCACTCTAGGGCCAACACAGACTGAATAAATCCCACCGCAAAGTCCATATTGTGTTGCCAAAAGCTCATGAACTGTACTTTTCTATAATTACCGCCTGCTCCAAGTAGGTGTTAATTTTTGCACAGACAAATGCGATATTTAGCGCGTCTAAGTGTTTGTGAATCATGCGTTAGTATTATTTCTGCGCACTAATTAACGCAATGCGGTAAAATTAACGAATGCAGTTGCGCGTAATTGAATGCACGTGATATGTGACAATGCACACGGTAATACTTTAGTGAATCATGCGATTTTTTTGCGTCAATTTTAACGCAAAGAAGCGTGCAATAAAAATTAGCGCACCTTAGTGAATCAACCCTACTGTATCTTGCTTACTAAGAAATTATTAAAACATTTTTTAAATCGAAAAAGATTGTTTTGCCTCCCATAGGGATCAAGTACAAGGTACTGTTAAATTAAATAGAAAAATTAGATCATTTGAAAAAAAAATTAATTATTTGCTAAATTAGGCTCTATGGGAGACAGCTTTCCCATAATTCATAGCTTTCTGGATAATAGGTTGCCAGATAATGGTTCCCATCCCTGCACCTAGGGGTTTTCAATGGTGCTGAGCTTCAATCTACATTCCATTTACCCCAAAATAACAGGAATGCCCATCTTGCCAGTAACATTTGTCACCCACCCAGTATTGGAGAACTGACAGGACTGGCTTGCTAGGGAAAGGCCACATTAAGTGGCTGGCTTTTTCTAGATAGATGGTTTGGCAGTTATCTGCTTACTGTTCTCTAAGCTTTCAGCCTAATTGTCTGTAAGCAAAAATATTTTTAAAAGGGCTGTTCACCATTATAACACTTTCATGAAATAAACATATTTCCCATGTAATTAATAATGTGCTTTTATTAACAAAAATGCACCAATTCCAATATATTCACCTGAAAAGGTTGCACTGCTTAGAGCATTAGAAATCCGCACAAGCCAGAGGGATCGCCCACACCGCGGCTGTAAGGCAGGGGGCCTCAAACTTTTTAAACAGGGGGCAGTTCATGGTCCCTCAGACTGTTGGGGGGCCGGATTATAGTTAGTCCTCAAACTCACCCCTGGTTACTACCTGTCTGTCACAGTGTGGTCCTCAGCCCGTTGCGTTGGTCGGTGTCATGTGGTAACATGAGACGCTGGGGCTAAGGACCACACTGAGGCAGACAGGTAGTAGCCCCTGTGGCAGCAGCCCTGGTGGGCCCTGCACCCCCCAGTCCGACCCTGCGTGGGTTGGATACGGCACCCCATGGTCATTTACCGGCTAAATGACCATGGGGTGCCGTATCCAACCCACGCAGGGTCGGACTGGGGGTTGGAGGGCCCACCAGGGCTGCTGCCGCAGGGGCTACTACCTGTCTGTCTCAGTGTCTGCCACAGCAGGAGCCGGTAAATGACCATGGGGTGCCGTATCCAACCCACGCAGGGTCGGACTGGGGGGTGGAGGGCCCACCAGGGCTGCTGCCCCAGGGGACCCTCAGGTGGCCCTACCCCCTAACCCCCCTCCCCACTGAGCCTCCCTAACCCCCTGCAGGGTCCACCGCCCGATGTCCCCACCTGAGCACACGTAAGTTTAAAGCATCAGGGGAGGAATGTTCGGCTAGGGGAGTGTCGGCAAGGGTTGGGTCTTGGCCGCCAGGGCCCACCGGGGAAAAACCCAGTCCGACCCTGAACCCGCGGTCTGTAGTTTGAGGACCCCTGCTGTACGGGATTCTGGCTACAGAGGAATGACGTCTCCAGCTCATCCTGGGAGTGCAGGTATCAGTCACTGCTGCACATGCCTACTTCATTTGCATGTCCTTGATCCGATTGGCTGGTATGATTCAGCCAATCAGATCAAGAATATGTAGATGAGGCAAAATGACAATCAAGAAAGTGCAGAAGCAATCATGTTGTGACTACATCAGATTTTTCATCAGTTCATCACTGCCTTTATATATTAAAAATGGTTCCCTTTTGCTAATAAAGACCAATTACAGGTATTATTTAAATGGGATATGTTTTTTTAATAAAAGTGCTTTCAAGGTTAACATCCCCTTGGTTTTTCTTCTTTCAACATCAGTTATCCACAGAATAAGGAATTGTGGGAACATCGTTTCCATGGTACCTGTAGTCGGAACCAGCAGAATAACAGAGGATAGGCAAATACGGCTTCCAGTTGCTATTGCACTTTAATATAACTTTACATGAAATGTAAATCTGTTATGGTACTTAAAAATACATCTGATTTCACTATGTAAAATGTTTTGGACCCCGATCCCTTTAAATTATCTTAACATGAAAATCCCTTTAACCAGGCATGTTATAAGGACATGCACACATTATGTTTTGGATTTATTTCAGTGAAGGTCATGCTTAGTTACTGGAGAAACCGACCTGCTGAACAACTAGAGCTTACAAAGCTGAGTTTCACTGTATAATCTCTGTTTCTGTTTGAACCGTAACCATTTGAATATATTCTTCCAATGTCATAGATCCAATAACCAATCGCCAATAACCGATCTAATTGTCAGAGAAATAGCATGTTTTTTCTTTCTATAAAACCTAATGTGAATTACAATTCCCTGTTATTGGAATAGCTGTAGCTATAAGGTAAGCTTGTGTATGGGGCGCTCCGATGGGCCTGCCCAACCAATATCTGCCCTATCAGCAGTCACTTCTTGATGTGGTCCTTACTCCAACAGCCCATTGTTGTGATTCGATTGGTTGGCCTGAAGTGGGCATATCAAGCAAAAATCCACTCATTTGGTGAGGTTGCCAACAAACAAGCGGATCATTCAGTGTATGGCCACCTTAAGTTTCTTTTCTACCATGCTGTTTGAATATCAGCGTGATACATTTTCTATATTTAATACCCTGCTATATTACTATAAAATACTATTTGTTGTGTGGCCATTTCAAAGTGTGAAAAACTGCAGCTTCCCATATGGGAATACAAAATGTTATTGTATAAAGTTGCCATTTCTTTACTCCACTCGCTTCAGTTTAATCCATATGCACATTATAAACTCCAGATAGTTATTCTCTGTGGCTTATTTATTACATGTGAAACTAAAGAACCCTGCAGTCTGCCAGTGGCGCATTTTAATGCTCTCTACTGCAACTCGGCACTAACTAATGGCAACCAATCAAATTTTGTTTTCATTGTTCTACCTGCAGCTGGCTGAAAAAACTAATTACTGATTGGATACTATGGGTTATTGCCCAGATGCAAATTTGACCAATGTCCATATATAAATCTAGCACAGGGATCCCCAACCTTTCTTACTCGTGAGCCACAGCCAAATGTAAAAAGACTTGGAGAGCAACACAAGCACCATAAAAGTTCATGGAGGAGCCAAATAAGGGCTAAGATTGGCTATTAGGTAGCCTCTATGCACACTATTAGCTTACAGGGGGCTTTATTTGGTAGGAAATCTTGTTTTTATTCAACCAAAACTTGCCCCCAAGTCAGGAATTCAAAAATAACTCCCTGGTTTGGGGGCACTGAGAGCAACATCCAAGGGGTTGGGGAGCAACATCCGAGTTTTTCATTTTGCTTTGCATCTCAATAGAGTTACTTTAGGGGAGGATTTTTTAATGAAGGAAAAAAACAGTCCAATACTGTTTCGCACCTAGTGATTGGCCAGCCACAAGCTGCAGGTTTCTCCTGCTTGCACCCCATCGCACGTGGATTCAGATGCAAATCTTTGTGCATTATTTTACACAAGGGAACAAGCTCAACCTTTGGCAGGAACATAGTACCTTGCATGTGTTTTTGCCATGCACCTTGTAAATGATATTTAACGTTCCAGTAATGAAAAGATGCTTACCTCTGTAGCTTATTTACCATTAAAGATGTCATTTATTTCTTTTTTTTCTCTCACCAGTAACATGCAGTGCCCAAAAATACTTTAGAGACTCCTACTACTACTCCCCACTTTCTTCCCAATGTAATGCATCCTTTTTTCATTCATTCTTCACCAAAAGAACAGCCAGATTAACATGGTATTATGCCAGTATTTTATGAGTCTTTAAGGTGGAACATTCCAGCACTTAGGGAGTAGGTTGTCACCCTCAGGCTTGCTGTATAATCACCGTCATTACTGATATTATCTGTTATATAACATTTTACAAATTTCTTTTACAGAACAAAAAAAACGAAGATTCTCTCCCTCATTGGGGGGCAAATGTTTATGTATATGGCAGTTAAACCCCATCACTGCTGGTTTCTCAAAGCTTGTGTAGGAGGTCAGTTGAGTATTGAAACGTCTTAGATTAATCCCACTTTAATGTCCTGGAAACAGATATGTGCTTCTCTCTCTTTTCCCCTTCCTTGGATGGTGATTGTCTTATTCAGGCTCGGGGGAAATCTGCATTATGGATGTAGAGGTGGGATTGGTGTTTAGAGAGTTGCTTGGTGGCTGCGTCAGGTGACTCGCTGGTGAATCATAATAAAGCGGACTTTCTTATAGTCTGTTGGATGGTAAAGCTTTTAGATGATACGTGTCCTTGATATGTAGTGAGGTTCCTGAAAACTAAAGACTTTATAACACAAATTCTGTTAAGGTTATTGTGCATTTTGTAATTCTGAGAATGTGCATCCCTTCAGGGCAGCAGTTCATATTTGGCACTGTCTGAAAATGAGTATGCTGAATCAATACAGAGTATGGCTACATACTTCCAGTTACCTGAAAGTCGCAAATATAGAATGAACATTGTAAGCATTTTCAGCAAAATAATAAGAGATGCCAGTGTATTCGTTTAACTCCACGATTTCTAAACTCATGACAATTTGGTCAGTTCTCTGAGAGGCAATATTGAAAAATAAAATGGTTTACAATGGCTTGGTATCAATGTGCAATATATAGATATGAATCATAATCAGAAAGTGTCTTGTACAGTATAGGAAACAGATAAAGTGCAGTGACTTGGAATCTAAATCTATATTTTTTTCCTTTTGACTCTGAGGCCAGGGTCAAAGTAAGTTGGCTTTCTCCTTTGCATTTAATTCTGATATTGAGGACAATCAAGAGTCATTATCAGGAATCTCTAAAAGATTCATATCTAACTACGGCATCTATCTATCTATCTATCATCTATCTAATATGTGACGTGCATCTGGGACATGGTTACATGTCCCTTTCTCCCCTTTTATGTGTATATTTATAACAGCATATGGGGGAATAAGACCATAGGTCGATGTACTTAGCTAAAAGGTACATTCAACAACAGCAGAGCAGATATTGCCCTGGATTGATGCAGGCATAGGAATGAACTATTTACCAGTAGGGGGGGTTACAAAGACTTGTCGTAAAATACAAACGTAAACAATAAGCAAAGTTTTATAAATGATTAGGCTAAGATTAGACAAAATCATGTACACTGTTTCTACAGATATGTATTTAAGATTGCATAGCTTAATAAATACTGGAATTAAGCACATGTGAGCAAAAATAACGCAACACTCTTCATTAAAATGACAATATTTGCAGCATTTGATAATGTGATGCACCTCGAGGCGCAGTAGAAACATACATACAGCGAAACAGCACAAACGCGGGGATGGGACTGGGAAACAAACAAGGACAATACTATGATAATATTACAGCACTGTAGTATGTATAACATGTAACCTCTGTGTTTCCCCTTGTTTACTACTAGTATTTAACATAAAAATGTACTAGTTGTGCAAGTATGTTCATACTGCACAGAGAAGTGGCCAGTTCTTTGACTGCATGGCGCTTATGCAATATTTTAAAAAATACCTTAGATGTAAGTATGTAAATATACTCATTTTATACAGTGCAACATAATCATAGTCAGACAGTAAGTTGGACTTTACATCTGTATGGAAATAGAAGAGATCTCCAAGTCAATGAAAGTGATGAAATCAGACCAATGAAATTCTCCAGAAGGTGGACCACTGAACTCTGATATTAAACATTTGACCCGGGGGTCCTTATAAAGAGGCAGAGGAGAGGGTTAACACAATTTCACTGTCATATGGTCAGCCTGTTTCAGAATCTCAGTGTTGTACAAATCCAGCGCGTGGTTTACACGTATGATCTCACTGTTTGTCAACTTCAAGCGGTGTTTCAGCATACAAGAAAAAAGGTCCAGCTGGGGTTTGCCTGGTCCGGCAGGTGGGGCCAGGCGATTGATCCTCTCACGAATATCCAACATGAGCAGCATTACCGATGATGATGAGTAGAACTGCCCACTTTGGGAATAGGACTGATTGACCTGCTGCACTGCACTGCGGAGGAGATCTGGATTGAATCGTAAGCTATAACCATACAACTGAACTTCTGAGATCTTCACATAATACTGTCGCTTGGTTGGATCAGAAAGATCTACTGGGCTTTGGCCAGTGTCATTGCGGAAAAGAGTTGGAAGGCGGGTGCGACTGCGAAGGTAAATATGCACAGTTTCAAAGAATGTCTTCCAGCGGTTTCCCAATAACAGAGTCCAGTTAAAGCACTGGCTGTTCTGAAGCCTTGTTTTCTCCCACTTTGGATAGCCATGCTCACCAAAAGGCATACTCCACCCTTCTGAATGGCTTCCACTAAACGGATTGACATAGACAAAAAAGCTTGGGTCTAAGGTGGTGTTACGGGCCTGGCAGATGCGCATGGACATTCCAATAACCATGTGAATAAACTCTACTCGATTTTTGTTGCTTTTTAATGTGAGCGACATCCTCTTTCTCCAGCGTGGATCAAAAAAGGTGTCTAATCGTATCTCATTACTAATGAAGGTGGTATGGACATGTAGTCGGGAGTCCATCTTCTGCAGAAGATAGCGCAACTCCTGATCTTGAAAGTCCAGTTCAGTCTCAAGACTCATAAATTGTTCACTACGTTCTGAGTCTACATTCTGTGCCTCACAACGACCACGATAGAGTTTGAAGCCCTTGTTGCAGGAGCCGCATAGTGAAATGTTGGCCATACTGCACATTGCGCAACTCTGGTTTCCCCCAATAATGCAAGGAATGGGTCGCTGGCAAAGGGTACTACCTCCGTGGCACACACAGCTCCTTTGACTCTCCAAAAAGGTTCCCCAAAAACCATTCTCATTGCAGTAAAGTAAGGACTGCACTCTAGCCAGCCACTGTTGAATTGTCCTGTTAAAGAAAGAAATTAAAAGCCTTAGATCATATAAATATATTGTACATGATGAATAAAAATATACTAACTAGCCCTTTTCTTGAAGACACAGGAATAAAATTAGCAAAGTCTGCAGAAGGCCTACATTTCCTCAGTTCTAAAAATATGGAGCAAAATGCTTAGTACAAGCAGTTTCGGGCACAAGGCACAAATGCAAGAAACCCCTAGGCAGGTTAAAGTTAAAGGAATGAATAACAACTGTCTACTGGGGCAATGTAAAATAAAATTTGACTGAGAAGAACAGTGTACGATAGAATTGGAGTGTAGAGGAAGGGGGTCAGAAGGTAAGAGGCAAGAGCAAAGGTAGAAATGCAGAAAAGAAAAAGCATGGTGAAAACTAAAGGTAAAGTAAAACAGAGTAGTAAAATAGGATAAAGGAGGGGAGAGGAGAGAAGGAGTGAAAAAAAACAGCGTAGAGCGAATGAGAAAGATAAAATGGTGAAAACAGGGTGGTATGGAATACAGAAGTTGAGCTAAGGGAAAGGTAGGAATGAGCATAAAAGGCAATATCTTAATCTCTTAATATGACAATGTTTTCGAATAAAGATAAGTACAAGGAACTAAGAGTAAAGAAAGCCCTCTTATATCAAAAACAAAAAACTCTAAAATCAGTTTATTGATTAGAAATGTGAATATGTGTGAATTAGCCTAATGTCCCATGGGGAGGATTAGTAGCTGTGATTTTTAAAAAGCAGGTTCCAGCTCGTTTTGTGTCTACATAGAGAAGAATATAAATCGCCAGTACCTAAACCGACGATACTACTTCATATCGCTTATCACTCCGAACCGCTATGAGCCCCTTTTTCAAGCGATTTTACAAAGAAAGCATTGTCATTCAAAACTATTGGAATCGCTGAAAGTAAAACCCGCTGAGCGCGAAGTCGCTGCGATTTCTCTATTGCACTGAATGTAAATTCTAATTGTGGGCGGGGAAAATGACACCTGGATTTGTGGGAAATAGACTTGTCACTGGAACTCACTTTTTAAAAATCGCAGCGACTAAATTTCCCCGTGGGACATTAGCCTTAAGGTCAGAGTGAGACTGGGGTGCCAGGGGCCCACCAGAGAACCCTATACTGTGGGTCCAGTCTCCAAGCAATTTTTCCTTCTCTCTTCACTTGCAATATTTATTCTCTTAATCACTTCCCCATACATATTATTTATTCTTCCTTCTATTTATTTTCTTTGTTCTCATATAGAAATGAGGAATGACCGTGGTAAAGGCATACAAGGAAAATGGCCGACTGACACCTGGGTCCCCCGGGAGTTTTCCTGGTACCCTGGTGGGCCAGTCCGACATTTTCATCCCTTTCAAGTAATATAATAAACACTTACCACTCTCTAGGCAGCTGGTGATTGGGATTGTGCCGACACCGCAGGCTAAGTCCAAAAAGTTTGCGTGCTGTGCGCTGCATCTTTTGCCGCTGCACCTCTAGTGAATTCTGGAGTAATTTATAGCGACTCTGCAGTTCCCAGTCATTGCCCCAATGCTGGTGAATGGCTCCAATGCTCAGAAAATGGCTGCTAGGTAAATGCTTCATATAAGATTTAAACTCATCTGAAAAAAATAATGGTCAAGGAGTGCATGAGAACACAAGAGTTATAAAATGCTTTGTATGTACAGATCACAAAAGTGGTTAGGTATAAACACAAATAAACACAATAATAAACACAAATAAAAATGCACAACCTAACAAATAATCTTTAATAACAGAATTGGGACCTTAACATCAGAATAAAAAAGTGTCACAACAGGTAACTGCACACTTCACTCTATATACACAATCCAGTTCACAGTCACATTCAGGAGCCATCTTGGATCAACAGCAAGCGGCAGGGGATGGAGGGCTGAAACAAGCTGGAGAAACAACACCTACCAAACATCTTAAGCTCATTCTGTTGAATTTGAAACACACACTACAAGCAGATATTTAACAACTTTCCACAGACATATGAAAAGCAATCCATGAGCTAGGCAAGTGTGCCACACACATTAAAAACCTAAATGAGGGCGTAGGCTGAGAACCATAACAAGTAGACAGATAAACAAGCTACTTTTACAAATATAAATAAGTGCAATTTTCAGTGTATGCTCCTCACTTCAGATACCTCGTGACAGATAAACTAGCTAAATTGGAGAAGGAGGTAGATCCATTAACTAACAAAGTTGCGAGGCCTGGAGATCAATCCTGCAGGCACTGTTCCCTCTAAGCCTATGGTGTGCACAAAGAATTTTGTATGAAAACTCATACTTTTTTTGACCCGGTGACCAAAAGAACATGGATAATGTACTATGTTCATGCCATGATCAAAGCACACAACTGATTGCTACTGTAGTAAAATTCTATTCTTTAAATGCTAGGGACTAAACGTAATTTAGTCATGAAATGTAAAGCATATATTTTCCTTCAATGTATGTTATTTGGTTACATCTCACCCACCCAAATGGCATAATTTGTACTGCATCTATCCCATCACATTTTTCTAACACAAATAGCAGCTTTTACCAGGTGGCCATTTTCACTGTGACACATTATCAGTGACTTTATATCTGCAAACAATGCATGTGCAGGCTTAAGGTCCCCATACACGGGCCGACTATAGCTGCCGATATCGGTCCCTTGGACAGATTCGGCAGCTAATTGGCCCGTGTATGGGCAGAACAGAGCGGCCTGGCCGACCGATATCTGGCCTGAAATTGTCCAGATCTCGATCGGCCAGGTTAGAAAATCTGGTCGGATCGGGGACCGCATCGGCTCGTTGATGCGGTCCCCGAACCGACTGCCCCATAGCCACAAATGGCCAGGGCCAGGGCCAGGGCCAAGGGCCAAACGATCGGATAATTTTTTTTTCAAGTTACTTTCTACCTGATATCGCCCACCCGTAGGTGGGGATATCGGGTGAAGATCCGCTTGCTTGGGGACATCGCCAAGCGAGCGGATCTTATAGTGTATGGGGACCTTTACACAGGCAGAACTTACTTTGATAAAAAAAGTTCTGCTTTGATTGAGCCCTGTAATGGTTAAGATGAGCTCAGGAGATTGTTTCACCAAGAGACCCATTTTTAAAGGTCCTACCTAATTTGTTGAATAAGAGCTTGACTTCCAAGAATAAATCGAAAGGAGTCTCCATTTTAGTTAGTGCCAAATTAGTATTTCAAATGCATCTGTTAGGGGACCCCAAGGGTTGCTATTTAACGCTAATCTGCTCTATAGAAAATCAGTTCCATACGTAAATTAATCTATATGTACCCAATAACAACCAATTGCAATTTCTCTTTAGAACATTAGAACTTTTTTCAGCACAAAAATAAGAGGAGATGTATCGTAGAAGGCAATATAAATTGTATATTACACCTATAACAAGATATTCCCATGTCAGCTGCACAAACTATAACTAAACAGCAGGAAAAGTGGCTAAAAAAATAGATACTTATATTACAAACTAGCATGAGAGCTAAGCACCCTCTAAATAGAGAATATATATCGCTTCCCTAGACACTCTGTGTTTGTATGGATGTTATTTTTACAGATCACTTATAACTAATGCCTGGATAGGGATACAAGCTTGATCCAATTGAGCTTTGATTGGTATAGAACTTGGCCTATCACGGACAAAGGACCATATAGCACCTCAATGGCTCAATTACTTTTCTTTTATCAAACGGCAAAAAGGTAGCAAATCAACACAAAAACAGTTCTTGCTTCAGGATAGGGGCCCAGCAATGGATCTGTACATCAGTTGGAACTATGATAATTTTGAGAAATATAAAAAGCCACTCTGTAAGACCACTTTAAACACAAAAGGATGAAAATAATATTGCTCAACAAAACACATCCATGGAGTAAATAAAGATATGGCGAGTTACAAAGCATATGCAGCTACAATTGGCAAGAACTTTAAGATACACAACTCTCTGGGCTCACCTGAGCTCTCGAAGTCTCGGTATGCTTGTGCCCAAGCTTTGCCCTGATTGGCCAGTGTGTTTTCCATTATCTGTATATCATTTATAGGGCAGTTACACTGAGGGTAAGATTCAGAGCACAGGCAGGAGCACTGGCTATTCTTGCACACGTATTCTCCTTCCCCATTGCACATGATGTAACTCAATGCAGACTGCACAAACTTCTCCCGCAGGTATTGAGGGACAATGATCTGTAGACCTGGGAGAAGTGACATGATAGAGACAATTAGAATAATAAGTACACATTATTCAAGCATTATACACAAACAACAGAAGATCACTCATTGTAAGGCTTTGGAAGGTTCAGGAATTACTTTATATGTAAGTCAATTCTCTCTCTCTCTAATTTGAAAGTGGGTTATGCCCTTATAATTGTGTTGGTGCTGTGGAGCGAGCATTCCGCCAATTGTCTCTTAACCAGATAAATTGATTATTTTTTATTTATGAACTTATACTGCCTGCTGTCAGCATTAGGAAAGGGTTAAATGGTCAGGTGGGGAATTAACAACGATCTTTAACCCCTTACGATCCTAATTAGCATAAAGTTAATTAGGATTCGGATTTGGTTCGGGATTTGGCAGAATCCCTCGGGGTGGGTTCGCCTGAACCCAAAAAAGTGGGTTTGGTGCATCCCTGATATATATATATATATATATAAGAAGAAAAAGAAGCCGCTCTCTCAGGACTTAGGTGCAAAAATAAAAAGTAATTTATTGAGTAGACGAACTGACGTTTCGGCTGAACACCTCAGCCTTTCTCTTTGAGAAAGGCTGAGGTGTTCAGCCGAAACGTCAGTTCGTCTACTCAATAAATTACTTTTTATTTTTGCACCTAAGTCCTGAGAGAGCGGCTTCTTTTTCTTCTTATCTCGGTTTCACTGTGAAGACTGCACCCAGGCGGATTTGAGATTTATACGTGAGTGCCAGTATTGCATTTTGACTTTATATATATATATATATATATATATATATATATATATATATATAGCGCATATATAGAGAGAGCACTCACGGCATACAAGTATAGAAAAAATCTATTTATTCAGTCACCGTATCTACGCGTTTCAATCCCCACAGGATAGTCATCAGGATCCTGTGGGGATCGAAACGCGTAGATGCGGTGACTGAATAAATAGATTTTTTCTATTCTTGTATGCCGTGAGTGCTCTCTCTATATATGCTCTTTCTATTTTATGGTCAGCACCCGGCGAGTGCCTTTGATGTGGTGAGTGCCGATTTCCAGTAGATATATATATATATATATATATATGAAGTAGCTGGTACCGCACTCACAGGACTTATGAAAGTACAAAGATTTATTCAGAAGTTGTGTCTAACGTTTCGGCTACCACTGCAGCCTTTCTCAAAGTCTTTGAGAACACTGAATAAATCTTTGTACCCAGGTATAGGACCCATTATCCAGAATGCTCGGGACCAAGGGTATTCCGGATAAGGGGTCTTTCCGTAATTTGGATCTCAATACCTTAAGTCTACTAAAAAATCAATAAAACATTAATTAAACCCAATAGGATTGTTTTGCATCCAATAAGGATTAATTATATCTTAGTTGGGATCAATTACAAGGTTCTGTTTTATTTCTACATAGAAAAAGGAAATGAGTTTTAAAATTCTGAATTATTTGATTAAAATGGAGTCTATGGGAGACGGGCATTCCGTAATTCGGAGCTTTCTGGATAACGGGTTTCCGGATAAGGGGTCCGATACCTGTACTTTCATAAGTCCTGTGAATGCGGTACCAGTTACTTTTTGTTACTTTACCATTATATTCTGTAAATATATATATATATATATATATATGTGTTTGAAGTGATACAATTAATTTTGTAGCCCTTTTAACCTATTGCAAAGTGTCAGTACAGCTGGAAATGACAATGTAAGGGTGATATAAAATATAGTACAGTCCGACATTGCTAGGTATGGTAAGGGTCATTTTAATACATAGGTAAAAGGGGCATTTTCCCAGGGCCCACCAGGATAGGAGGCACAATTTTATCTGGGATAACTTTTGGCAGAAGCATCCTGCAGAGATGGCAGACCCCTCATTTCAATCAGCAGGAATCGGCATACAGTATGGTTATTTTGATTTATTTGCCCTGTTTCCTGTGGCATCACCATTTTATCATGTTTCTGCTCCTAGGGCTTTTGATCCAGGGCGGCACACCTGGGCATCATTTCTTCACTGCCCGCCTTACTTACTTATATTGAACTTTACATGCTTCAGTTATTCTATCACAAATTTCTTGGGGCAGTGGGGGCCCACCAATAAAATTTTGCCCAATGCCTGCTGGTACCTCAAAGCAGCCCTGGGTATAGTAACACAATCCTATAAATGATAGGAATATTTCATATCACTTAAATTACTAATTAGAGGTTCCACAAATAATGGTATGGCATTTACATATAAAAGAATTGGAAAGGGTGTTCAGCAAACAGGATGGTGAGGGTTAGTTTAAGATCATTACTGCGTGTTTACATTACTTTAACCAGTGAAACAGACAACAGCACTACTTTTTTCCCAGCTAGCTGTCAGGCAAGAGGAGAGTCTGGGCTACAATTACAAATTCTTCATCATTTCCAATGTTTATTCATATGACTTGTTCATTTCTTTCCTTTATACAGAAGGCATACCATTTAGTACTGCTTTACAATGTACACAGACTTACCCTGTAAGTGCAGCTTGCTCTCCATGCTCTGAAGTAGCACTGAACTAACAGAGTCAAGATTGTCATAGCTGCTGCACCCCAGCGGCCCAGTCCGAGTTTCTGTTACCTGGAAATAAATTAAGTATTATGCCACGGTATTTTTATAATTCCTTTCATTTGTGCACCATTTGCCAGGGCCAGGCCTAGGTATGTTGTCACCAAAGACAAGTGCTTCAATGGATGCCCCCCCTCCACCATGGCCTAACCTTACCAATTAAACCATGCCAATTACCAATGACCCACAGCCTGCAGGACTACTTATCCCATAAAAGCCTCTATAAGAAAGAAAGCTTAGCCCCTAAGAAGCAGATATTTCACCCTTTTGAAAAATGAACCTTTGTATTTCCACAGCTGGGTAAAGGGGGTTGATATTCTGTAAGGCCAGCATTAACTTCTGCAGGCAAACCATATATCCCTTGTATATACCCCTTGTAAGCAAGTAAAGGGTTGTGTTTTAGGGTGAATATAATAAACTAAGTATTCTACCGCCACCCTCAGTTCAAGGAAAACTTGTTTGAATAAAAAACTTGAATACCCGAAAAATTCAAGTTTGAAAATATGACTTGACTTTGCATAAGACTTTTCCCATTGAGTTCTATAGAATTTGTACATTTGAGTTTTTGGGGATTTTGCACTTAATAAATACCAGATATTCAAGTTTTTGAATGCTTTTATAGTTTGAATGCTTTTATAGTGGATCCACTTCCTAGGTGAAAAGTCCTGTATTGAACCAATGAGTCCCAACAAGATTGAAACTGGTCTGTTTTTGTGCATCTGCTCAGCATACTACTTTGGCTATCACTTAAAATCCAGTGGGTGAGGATTGGTCTCAAGGGTATGACTGTGCCCTAGGCACATGACTTTTCAGCCTTCCCCTACATCCCACGTATCCCACTGCACGTATGACAGCACATAGAGATGTTCCGCAGGGATCAGGGACCACAAACAGAGTGCCAACTAATCACACCAGGAGGGGCTTGGGGCAGGGACTTAAAAGGAATTCATGTTTTCTTTTACTGGGTGATGGGTTATCTGCACTTTAAACTTTCTTCTTTCTCTTCTGCATAAACGCTACCTTAATGGCTCCTGTGGATATTTGGATTTCATGAAGTTTTCTCATGGTCCCATCCCTGTCCACGAAATATGATGATGCCAAATGATGAAGAGATTCAACACTCTGACTTCCATTCCCTGAATGGCGATCTAGCCTGCTTTTATCCATGTACATTGTCAGTGCCTCCTCGCCTGCAAAATATGAAGAATACAGTGAATTGATGCAATAACATAAGTGCAACAATAAATAAATACATTAAGGAATTACATTATAACTGTGGGTATAAGTATGGAGTGCAAACTACTCCATGTAACCTTATTACCTGTACTGGCAGTTTTGCTTCAGAACTTGTATAAAGTACAGGTATAGGACCCGTTATCAAGAATGCTCGGGACCAAGGGTATTCCGGATAAGGAGTCTTTCTGTAATTTGGATCTAAAATCTATTAAACAATCAATAAAACATTAATTAAACTCAAAAGGGTTATTTTGAATCCAGTAAGGATTAATTATATCTTAGTTGGGATCACATACAAAGCACTGTTTTATTTTTACAGAGAAAAAGGAAATCAATTTTGAAAATCTGAATTATTTGATTAAAATGGAGTCTATGGGAGACGGGCTTTCCGTAATTCGGAGCTTTCTGGATATCGGGTTTCCGGATAACGGATCCCATACCTCTTTTTACTTTAAGAAATGTAATGGGTGACAGCTAACACAGTATTCATGAGAGGGTTGGGGGTTACCCCTTTATGGCAATGGCTTAATTTTTTTGTATATATATAAAATGTTTTTAGATGTTAGCATTTTGGTGAGTTTTCACCACTATGTATTGCTGCAAATAGATGTTGAGTAGAAGTAATAGCACAAACCTGGCTTTCCTCTCCTCTTCTGTTTGCTGTTCTGATCTTGGAAGGTTATACAAAGTCATAATTAATCTAAACCTCCCTGTATCATATGCAACTTTAGTGTCTGAAGTATAGTAAGTATAAGAAAGAAGGGTTTGGGTCCTTAAAGCACTGGGCTGATTGTTCCTTAGGGTACAATTAATATAGCCATAATATTTATTATGACATGTTTAGGGCCTCACTGCCATTTCTAAGTGTTGCATGTCAAGTGCAGACTCTATCTCCACTCTACACCACTAACTGGCAAATAACAATTTTGGCCAGACAAGTTGCACTTCATTAATATTATGATTATACCTGGCCTAGGAGAGCTCCACAGACCATTTTATTTTTATATATTGAGTCTGCAGAAATGTAGGTATGCATGCTCTAAAATACGCTGGTAGCCTCCTTTAGAAATATATTGTGGTCTTAAAGTTCTCTCACCTATAAAAATCCATAGCTGGGAAAGATCATCCTGCCGCATCAATGTATTGGTCAGTAACCACATTGTAAAGATAATGCAACTAGGCAAAGAATGCCAGCCAATAAATACCAAAGAAAAATACTTAGAACGAAGGGTAGCCCTGTTAGGGGGCCCCATGACAGCATGGGCATTGGACAGTCTAGACAGCCCCGGATCACGAAAAAAATTGCAATATAAGCAAGCAAGATTTTTTTTACTTAACTTGTTTTTAAAGCCATGTGGAGGCCTGAAACACATCAAGTGACTGGGTACATCCTTTTAACGATGCATAAATGAAGGCATTTGTAACTTGATATTGTCTCAATGGACATGCATCTTCTAGATAAACCTCTACAGCTGGACATTTAGAGCCTTATGGAGGTTCCTTTTAGTGTGCACCCCCGGAGTGTGCACTTGGTTGGCTGTTAACTAGAATGGTGCACGCTTATGTACAACATGTTGCTCAACAACCCCTTTGATGTTGCTCCCATTGGTCTCAAAGTTGGAGGCACAATGACCATGTGTACTGCTAAACAGAGCCTCTAGTAGTCTGCCAGTGCACATTGGGCTACTAATTAACCAATCTGAGTCCTTATTGGTCAAATGCAAGGAAAGTTTTTGTGCTTGTGTTGCTCCCCAGTTTTTTTTCATTGATATGTTGCTCATGGGTTAAAAAGGTTGGGAACCTCTGCTCTACATTTTACTAAAAGTTAAGTGGGATGACCCCTTTCAGGTGTAGGGTCACTTTTAGTCAGTGAAAAACAAAAAAATAAATAAAAGCATCCCTTACAAATCCTAATTATCACAGGGGGTAGATAGTTGATGAGAACAGAGAAAAAGCAGAAATTCTGAAGTGTCTACGACAACTGAGGAACCAGTTCATGAAGGACTCCTTTTTAATATGCCCAATTCTAGTAATATAACTACTGACGCATGGGTCACTCGGGAGGAAATTCAAAAGAGACTTGAACATGTAAAGGTAAACAAAGGTCCAGGACTGGATGGGATTCTTCCCAGGGTACTAAACAAACTTAGCTCTGTGATTGCCAAACCTCTCCGCTTAATTTCTCAGGATTCCTAAAGGGCTAGCATGGTGCCGAGAGACTGGCGTATTGCTGATGTGGTGCCGTTATTCAAATGGAAGGTTTTCTTATTGGACTAGTAATGTTAGTAGAGTACCACAGGGGTCAGTCCTTGGTCCTTTGCTTTTTAAATTGTTTATTAATGACCTGGAGGTGGGCATAGACAGTACTGTTTCTAAACTAACCTTTCCATGCAGGATGCTGCCGCTTTTGCAGACTAATTTGACAAAATTGCAGTGAAACTGAGGTTCAATGTTGAAAAGTGCAAAGTTATTATAAATGTGAGTTATACACTAAAAAAGTAGTGTGTTGGGAATATCCTTAATTATAGGAAAGTATATATATTCCCTCTGTTATAGGGTTCACATCCTCATAAATCACATATTGGTTATGAGAAGCTTACATGTTTCCTAATAAAAACAAACAGGACAAATAAATAAAAGTCTTTCAGTAGCCTCCAGTGTTATCTGTACTCCTCAACAGGTTACAGACCCCGTGCTGGCTGTACAGCATTTCCAAATTCAGATATCAATGACCCGGAGAGTACACATTTTCTCAGTGGATATGTGTAATTTTATTGAGACATCACAGCTCTACGTTTTGGCTAACAGCCTTCCTCAGGTGCATAAGGGAGGCTGTTAGCCAAAACATCTAGTGCTGTGATGTCTCAATAAAATAACACATATCCACTGAGAAAATGTGTACTCTCCGGGTCATTGATATCATTCTGATCTCCCACATATAGATCACCACATTCCCCTATTTTCATTATAATATTGGGTAATGAGAAGTCCCAATATTGTATTACAGAAAATTGGCCTTGCCTCAGGGACATCAGGAAATTCTGGGTACAATACTTGATGTTTTAATCCTTTTTATTTTATTTACTGTTTTGCATGTCTATGTCTCTCCTTTGTAAAATGGGAGAGTTTGGGATTTTTAATGAATGTGGATTTTTTTTCCATGAATAGGCAGAATACATTTGTGTTTTAGGCAAGGGTGTATAAACAGTAGGCGCAATAATCTCTGCAAAACACTGCATGATTCAGCAGAGCTAGATAGCAATAACAAATTCTATTTCTATATTAATAGCAGAGTGTTTTCTCTCACCCCCCAATGTGGCAGAAACCAATAGGTGCGTGCCATACTTCTTGATGATGGTCTCTGTTATTTGTTGTGAGGAAGGCCTCCGACCAAGTTGCCGCAAACTTTGCTGAAATTCAGGCATTAATGGTAAAGGATGACGGAGTGGCTCCTTCCGGTCCACTGCCACGTTTCTCACCTTCCAGCGGGCAAATTCCCTTTATAACAAATGCACAAAAAAAGAAGAAATTAGACCAAACAAAGCACTCAGAGTCACTGTGGCGGCCTGGCTGCAGAAAAATCCTCTCCATGTGTCTGTAGCGAGGTCAATGCAGTAAATCTTGGTGCAGACACAGGAGAAAGCAAATGCCTGCAGATCGGCTGATTCTCAGCCTGAGTTATGTCCAAGCCCCTTGTGGCTTTAGCCTTATTCCAAAAAACCTGCATTAACTGATTGAATGACTGACAAAGCGAAAACTTAACTGAAACTGAAAGTTTGTGCTTGTACAAGTACATATAAATATGGTACAGGTATGGGCAGTATTATCCAGAAGGCTCGGGACTGTGAGGATCTCAATTTGGATTACCATACTTTGCTAAAAAAAGAATTTATACTTTATGGGGGTTATTTGTATGTATGTATGTATGTATGTATGTCTTTATTTATAAAGTGCTACTTATGTACGCAGCGCTGTACAGTAGAATACATTAATACAAACAGGGGGTTATTAAGATAATAGATAAATACAAAGTATAACAATAAATACAAATAAATAAAAGATACAGTTGCAATAAGAGTCAAAAACACAAGAGGTTGGAGGTCCCTGCCCTGTAGAGCTTACAATCTATATCTTTATATATTTAAATATATATATATTTAAGGTTTTTTCACCAAAATACTATTTTGTACAGGTATCGGACCCCTTATCCGGAAACCCATTATCCAGAAAGTTCCAAATAATGGAAAGGCCATCTCTCATAGACTCCATTATAAACAAATAACTCTTTTTTAAAATGATTCCCTTTTCTCTGTAATAATAAAACATTACCTGTACTTGATCCCAACTAAGATATAATTACCCCTTATTGGGGGCAGAACAGCCCTATTGGGTTTATTTAATGGTTAAATGATTCCCTTTTCTCTGTAATAATAAAACAGTACCTGTACTTGATCCCAACTAAGATATAATTACCCCTTATTGGAGGCAGAACAGCCCTATTGGGTTTATTTAATGGTTAAATGATTTACCTTTTCTCTGTAATAATAAAACAGTACCTGTACTTGATCCCAACTAAGATATAATTACCCCTTATTGGGGCAGAACAGCCCTATTGGGTTTATTTCATGGTTAAATGATTCCCTTTTCTCTGTAATAATAAAACAGTACCTGTACTTGATCCCAACTAAGATATAATTACCCCTTATTGGGGGCAGAACAGCCCTATTGGGTTTATTTAATGGTTAAATGATTCCCTTTTCTCTGTAATAATAAAACAGTACCTGTACTTGATCCCAACTAAGATATAATTACCCCTTATTGGGGGCAGAACAGCCCTATTGGGTTTATTTAATGGTTAAATGATTCCCTTTTCTCTGTAATAATAAAACAGTACCTGCACTTGATCCCAACTAAGATATAATTAATCCTTATTGGGGGCAGAACAGCCCTATTGGGTTTATTTAATGGTTAAATGATTCCCTTTTCTCTGTAATAATAAAACAGTACCTGTACTTGATCCCAACTAAGATATAATTAATCCAAAACAAGCCCATTGGATTTGTTCAATATTTAAATTATTCTTAGCAAACTTAAGTGATGGAGATCCAAATTGCGGAAAGACCCCTTATCCAGAAAACACCAGGTCCCGAGCATTCTGGATAACAGGTCCCATACCTGTAGCAGAAAAAAAATGCAAAAAAGCAAAAATATGCCATCTAAAAGCTGTCAAGGTCATGTAGAAGTCAATCTTCATTTTACAACTGGAAGATCGTTCTTCATATGTTTTGGACGTTTGCATTTGTGCAGCAATATGAAAAGATTTTTTCATTTTAGGCCTTCTTCTGAGACCAAAATGGGATGACCTAGATTTTTTCTATTTTACTTTAACTGATATTGAGAATTATTATATCTGCGAGCGCTTGGTGCATACACTATATACTTATATATATACAGGTATTGGACCCCTTATCCGGAAACCCGTTATCCAGAAAGCTCCAAATTACGGAAAGCCTGTCTCCCATAGACTCCATTTTAATCAAATAATTCAGAATTTTAAAACTGATTTCCTTTTTCTATGTAGAAATTAAACAGTACCTTGTAATTGATCCCAACTAAGATATAAATAATCCTCACTGGATGCAAAACAATCCTATTGGGTTTAATTAATGTTTTATTGATTTTTTAGTACACTTAAGGTATGGAGATCCAAATTACGGAAAGACCCCTTATCCGGAATACCCTTGGTCCCAAGCATTCTGGATAATGGGTCCTATACCTGTATATTATGTAAATATACTTTGCCAATACTGTTTTGTTTCTCTTATGGTGTAAGGGTGTGAGAGAACATTATTTGTTTATAATCCTCATGATTATAGTGTATATATATTGGCTGTTTCTCAGACTGACTTCCAGTGTGAATTTCTACTTTTAAATGAACAGTACATCCACTTTGGATGCCAATTAATGCTATGTCAGTTGAGAAAGCTATTGTTATAGCAAAACGGCAGCACTGTTGCAAAGTGGGGCCCCCCTACTCTCTGGATATATGATCTCTTATATTGCAGTCTGCCCAATGGCGTCCTATAGGTGCCTCATCTGACGCTACAGATTTCACCATTACTTCCGAGACGCTCACAGATTCGGCTGTGGGACCACATGGCAGAGGTGAACACGGACATCGTTATGCAACCACTCCCAAGCAGGAATGATAAGTATAATTTAAGTGCACACTGAACACTCTGGTCCTGTCTGGAATACTTACTTGCGCACTGACACTACTAGACACAACTATGTACCTTGCTTGACCAGACCGAAACTATGTGGGATGCAGTAGTGGTTTTATAATCCTCAGTTATATTTTACTTTTTTGCCACACGGAACTTTGAACACTCATTAATAACTTGCATTTCCTTCTGGACAGACCGGTACAATATGGAGTGTTTTGCTCATAAGCTATTATACTTTTTGGCATAACTTGTTTTAGGACTAGCTCAGGACCTTCACATATAGCAGTCTTGCATATTGGCAATTTTGCCTGAAATATCCTAAAGTCACGCTATTTATATGTTGTATGCTATAACATACGGTCAGGGTCGGACTGGGCCGCCGGGACACCGGGAAAAAACCCAACCCGTCAACGCTTCCCCACGTGCAGGTGTCCCTCCCCTGACGCGTTTCACTTACGCGCGATCAGGGGAGGACATTAGACAGTTGCGCATGTTGGGGGGGTTAGGGGGCACTTTGGGGGGTGCGGGGCCCCTGGGGCAGCAGCCCCGGTGCGCCCTTCACCCCCCAGTCCGACCCTGCATGTGGTTATGCTAGCTTGCTGCACTATTAACCAGAAGGTCACTTATACATGTGCAGGGGCCCCTTCTTTTCCTTGTTACAGCGCTGTCTTGTTTTTATGGGTTTTGGGGATTTTAATTTTAGGAATTTAGTGTTGGCAATAATGTAATAAAGATTTTTCTTTTATTTTTACTTTAGTTTTTGATTAATTTCCCAATGATTTATGCATTAGTTACTAGGATAATTATTATATGTCAATATATAGGACACCCTGCATATGATATGTTATATTATTGGTCTTTCCTCATCTAACAGTAACTGAGATTCAATAGATGACCTAGATAACTGTTTCGGCCCTGCAGTTATTTCATCACCTGGCTGAGTGGGACAAGTAATGTGAATTAACAGACCAGTGTTAATGTCATCATGTGATCCAGCACCCACAAATAAACTGTTTTTTACAACAAATGTCTTGTTTTATATGAGCAAGTTTTTCATTTCACAGTTTTGTACAGGATCATGAATGGCAATTGTCCCTACTATTTTTCTGTTGTGTAATAGTTACATTCAGAAAGTATAAATAAATAAAACCATGATTGCAAGCACAAGAGTGAAGCGCTACAGTGAACACAAAATGAAAATTCAGGTACTTGCATTATTCCACTTGCAACAAGCATGTACACTATGGAACCCTTCAATTACTTCCAATGTAAACAGGCAATGTTACTCTATAATAAGCAGTTCATATGAAGAATTCCACCAATTTATGTGCTAATTAACGGTCAGTTCATTGAGGGTCAGTAAACTGTGCTTAGGGGCCCAATGATCTTGCTGTGGGGCCCAATAACTAGTCAGTAGTAGTTTATAAAAAACCCAAACCACAACTCCCTACACCAACTTTTACTTAAGTTGTTGCACGTGGAACAGGTAATATAGATAATTACCTTAAAAGTCCTCACCTTTTTACCTAGATTTTTGTAAATTTTTGAGGACTTCAACACTTGTTCATTGGTACCAATAAGTACCAAGACCACCAGGTCTTCCCCAGCTTCTTTAAATAATCTGTCCACTCTCTCCACCACATGCCAAACCCTAGCAACAGACAGTTTGGCATGTAGGGTCCTTGTGACAGATTTCCTTATCCATCTTCCTAATGCCCTAAATCCCCTCTGAATATAATCTGCCTTTTTCTAGCTCTCTACCCCCATCTGTACTAAAGAAGCTGCCACTCGGATGAGCTGAGAGCCAGCCCACTCAATACATACTAGTTTAAAATAACTCAAAATAGCAAATTAGTTGTTTTTGACAAACTGTGGACCTGCCCCCCCTGCCTTTCCATTCATTGCTGCCCCTCTTAACTGCAACAAAGCTGTCCCCCAAAATATTCAAGTTTCCTCTGTGGATTCCAACAGTAGAACCTACCTGCATCTCTCACAAGGGAATGCTCACTGAAATAGCTCCAATATAATTTTATGTGATAAGATGCACATTAAGTGGTACAGGTATGGGATCCATTATCCGGAAACCCATTATCCAGAAAGTTCCAAATTACGGAAAGGCCAACCCCCATAGACTCCATAATAATTATAAATAATTTTTTAAATTGATTTCCTTTTTCTCTGTAATAATAAAACAGAACCTTGTGCTTGTTCTTAGCTAAAATATAATGAATCATTATTTAAGGCAAAACAATCCTATTGGGTTTAAATGATTTTTAGTAGACCTAAGGAATAGAGATCCAAATTACTGAAAGATCCCTTATCTGGAAAGCCCGAGCATTCTGGATAACAGGTCCCATACCTGTCCCAGCAAACCCACTGAAAATCTTTGCACTGCTTTTTTTATTGCTAACTTCCAAGTGCAATTTCTATCACACCTTTAGGTTTCTAACACCTGCTAAATATTTACACACACAAAAGCAACCTTGTTTGAAAAAAAAAAAAAAAAATAGTGGTCCAACATTTCAGTCACAATCAGTGGGCTTCCGTGTTTGCTGTCCCTGAAAAAGGTTGCTGATTATGACTTTACCACTGATAAATGTTTTGTGATGATGTGTAGAGCAGTGTTACTTATTGATAATAAATCCCTCCTCTCCTCGTCTGCTAATCCCCTCTATAAACAAAAATATCCATACATACATCAGTTTGAGCTTGACTAGTGCAGAATAGTTTTTTGTGTCTATTTAATACCTGTAGATTTTATATCTGGTAGAGTAGCCCTGTCGATGCCTCTCCACAAAGGACAGGTAGCTGCGTGAGTGATGGAATGGGCCTCGGTCTGAGATGAGCCAATCAAACTCTTTGGGGACATGTTGTTGTGATTGTGCTGATTCCTGCACAGTAATCTGCTCCCAAATAAACAGGAAGGAGAGTAACTTGACCAGACGCCAGCTCATGCTTCTCCCTCGGCCTCTCCCCTCTCATTCTTGCTCCATTCTATGGAGTCCTGTTGGAAAAAATATATATATTTTAATTTAATCATTATGTACATCATAGAAGAATAATTCAAATACTAAACAACCTGTAGTTATTGGACATAGACATTCAGATTAGCAGATTAATAAAATAATCTACATGAGAAAGACCCACACTAAAGCTTCATATCCTTAATAAATGCCTCACAAGCTAACAGCTTCTATGTTATATGCCAATAATCACATTTATTAAACTAGACACACATGAATAATAGGATATTTATCCAAACGCACACAATATACCAACCTCTGATGTTCTGTGCATTGCACCCTTTCTCTTTCGCTGTATGTTTAAAAACATTGGGGTTGTGTAATAAACAGAACCAAGTTTGCCCGGTGCACTAACTCATAGGAAACAATTAGCAGTAGCATATAATGTTTTCTCCATCTGTATGTTGAAATAATTACTATTTATACTTTCAGTATCTGCATAATATAGTTTTCACTAAGATGCACATGCTGCTAGGATAAATGTAATTGGTTCATAACATGACTATGTAGAAACCAATGAAGTGACAGTTGATTAGAAGCTATTGTTTATGTTCATGGGCAATCCACTGTAGTAAATGGTTTAAAACTAAGGGCTCTGGCACACGGGGAGATTAGTCGCCGGCGACAAAACTCCCCGTGTGCCAGAGCCCTAAGGGACACATTTATCAAAGTACGATTTAATCCAAATACAAAAAATTTGTATATTTTCTAATTTAAGTTGCGTGACTTTTTTGTACCTTGCAACAAAATCGTATTTATTATGTACAAAAGTTTCGGATTCATTCAAGCTTCGGTATCATGACTTTCCTTGGGCCAGGTTGGAGCTGCAGAGTGCCATTGAGCCCTATGGGAGACTTTCCTTGGGCCGGGTTGGAGCTGCAGAGTGCCATTGAGCCCTATGGGAGACTTTCCTTGGGCCAGGTTGGAGCTGCAGAGTGCCATTGAGCCCTATGGGAGGCTTTCCTTGGGCCAGGTTGGAGCTGCAGAGTGCCATTGAGCCCTATGGGAGACTTTCCTTGGGCCAGGTTGGAGCTGCAGAGTGCCATTGAGCCCTATGGGAGGCTTTCCTTGGGCCGGGTTGGAGCTGCAGAGTGCCATTGAGCCCTATGGGAGACTTTCTTTGGGCCAGGTTGGAGCTGCAGAGTGCCATTGAGCCCTATGGGAGACTTTCCTTGGGCCAGGTTGGAGCTGCAGAGTGCCATTGAGCCCTATGGGAGACTTTCCTTGGGCCAGGTTGGAGCTGCAGAGTGCCATTGAGCCCTATGGGAGACTTTCCTTGGGCCAGGTTGGAGCTGCAGAGTGCCATTGAGCCCTATGGGAGACTTTCCTTGGGCCGGGTTGGAGCTGCAGAGTGCCATTGAGCCCTATGGGAGGCTTCCAAAATCATGCACAGAAGGATCAAAGTCAGAAAGGTTTCTCTGCATTTTATGATCGTTAGGATACGAAAATTTCGTGACTTTCGGATTGCCAATACGATATTATCGTGACTATTACGATTTTTTCGTAACCATGACATGTCCAATCATCAGAAATTATTGTATCTAATCCGAATGTTACCCGTTTCGGGATTCGATGAATCTGGCCCTAAATCTTATTGCTTAATGCTTACAGACATGTCAATTCCCCCATATTTGTCAGGAAATGTCCTGATTTAACCCACTCTTTTACAGTCATCCACTGTAGAGCACCATCTCTTGCTGCCACTAACGTGCACCCAAAACCTAACTTACCTGCTCCACTGAAATCAGAATTGTCACCCCCATGTCCTCCAATATGAACAAAGCATTGTAGCAGTGAGCACACAAGGGGGCGGGGCGGGGGAGAAACAGGGAGGAGTCAGGGACTAGGGTGATCTAAAGTGAAGGACCTGTAGATCATAGAGCTGACCACAAAAAGAACTATTACACCACCCTACTGGATACTTCTCATTATTCAGAGCGAATCACTGGCTAGAGAATAGGGTATTGCTCATTATCTGTATTTGTGCAGGTCAGTGTAATGAAGCTACATTTTTCATGGCAGTGTACTAGCTTTGGCGATGGACCATGATGCAACGACGTAATAAATGTAAAATCCCACACCTGTTAAATCTGGTCACTATTTATTTTTACATTACTGCCTTTGAATACACCAGTACTAGTTACAGTCCTCATGGAAACAGTTGCTACAGGGAAACAAGTATTAATAAAAGCATCCTAGTTTGAACCCGAGTGACCTAGAAGAGACACTGCTTCTGTTGCCAATCCAGTCACTGTGAATTTTCGCAGCAAAATTATGCTGAAGTTTTGCGCCACAATTCACCAATGGCGAAATTCGCTGTGAATCCGTGCCTGGCGAAAACATTCGCTCATCACTGTGTATCAGCCGTCTGTCCTGTAGCCAAGTGCCTATTCTCACAATCACTTGTATTCCTGTTATTTACAAACCTGAAAAGAAAGATTATAACAGAGGAATGCAACACATTGTTGCAACAGTTCTCTTGCTGATTTTTCTGTCGTTTCTTGCAAATTGAAAAGGCAAAAGGACAGACAGAAACGTCTTAATTTCAATAATTAACTTTTAAATCAATAAAATATTTGAATGAATTTACTGTATGTGCTAGTAGCAGCCACAATTAGGGCAAAGAAATGCAACACAACCAAAATACAAATGACACAGTTTTTTTAATATTCCCAGTACAATGTTGGCAGTAGCTTTGCACGTGTGCTACACAAAGGAAAAGAGCCCATTGTAGCCCCAGGTGCACGCTGTACCCTCTGTAAAGTACATAAATCAGTGGAGACAGCAGCACTCCAGTTATTTTGTGAAAGTAATGACTTTACTTAAGTGCCAAATACTTTTATTTTCAGTAGACAATCTTTGTGACTAGGAAATCCTGCCTCTCTATGGGCAAAGTCCCCAATAACCAAGAGGCAACTGTATGTCCAACACGGATCTTTTATCAAGCAACTCATTGTTTAATGCAGTGTTTGTTTAGTTCCCCAGAACAGCTTTAGGTCCCCACTAGTGATGTGCAGGCTGGCCCGATACCTGCGGGTTAACCTACGGGTTGGGCGTGTTTGGACCGACCTTGGCACATCACCTGCGGGTTGCGGGCAGGGAGAGCAAGTGGAGGAGCTCAGCCCAAACTTGCCCGCAACCCGCAGGTGATGTGCTGAGGTCGGCCCGAACACGTACACTGCCGGCAGCTCTCTTTGGGGTTCTCTATTTATAGGTGCGCGCCCAGAAGCCCCACCCCTTTGTGACATCACTGTGGGGCAGGCGCGGGTAGGGTTCGGAGCGGGCGGGTTAGTGTTGAGCAGGGTCAGACTGGGCCAAAAAATCCCGGTGGGCCCCAGCGGCCCAGTCTGACCTTTGCCGGCGCTCCCCCTACTGACTGTTCCTCCCCTGACGCGTCCAGTTTATATGCGCTTGGGGAGGACGTCAGGCGTGGGCCCTGCACCCCCCAGTCCAACCCTGGTGTTGAGAAATTTTACATTCTCTGTAATGGTGTGTACCTTCCATCTATGATTTTTACAGTAATTCTACAAAAGAAAGGAAATCATTTTTAGGGTGGACAAGTTAGCTAATGTAAGGATGGAGATAAATGATTTCACATCAATAAATCTCTGTAATTCAGTTGAAAAGCAGCCAGTCACTCTGAGATGCTAGTATTAATGAGAAGTAAGGCTTTTTACATTCACTAAATATTTACTTCTCGCATTCACTTGCAATATTTTATATGGCTCTAAAGGATGTGGGGCTTATGGTGTGTTAGAAAAAGAGCATCTGCAAAGAACATAAAATAGCCAGGCCCGGATTTGTGCTAAGTTCAGTGCCGGTCTTATAAACTGCGCGGCCCTATTGGGACCATTTTGGCGGGGCCCCCTACACAAAGTGTTGCCAGCTGGCAGAGGGTTCCAGGGCTGGGTGGGCAAATAGTCCCTGTCTCTCATTCTGTGACTGATGGTGTAACCCTGCCTTTTTACCTCTCTCTTGTTCCATTGGCCCCAACATTTCATGGCACAATATGGCCCCCAAGCACTGGGCACTGACACACCAAGCATACTATATACAGTGTGACACAGTGATTATTGGCCCCTCAAGCACACTCTACACAGTGAAAGATCCTGGGGTAGCAGTATGAATGCAGTGCCCACTTTGGGTTTAATGTCCCAGAACACATAGCAGTATTATTGGGCAATCGTTGTTGGGGGTGGCCTGGACAGCTTTATGTGTTTATTCCCCCAGGTGTGGGCCCAATAGGTCCAATAGGTCCAATTAGCCTAAGGCCAGCCCTGGGTAAGTTCACAAAGGCCCAGGCCTAAGGCGGCAGGACTTCAGTGGCAGTATGCCGAAAAGCTTTTACAAAAAAACCAAACAAACAATATTATAAGGGTCCCTGTATATTGTAATAAAGTACAAGTGTTAAATAATTATTACAAATAAAACAATGTTATTGTATTTTATAAGAAGAGCTGAAATGTAAGTGTATTTAGTTATCATGTAAAATAACAAATGAAGCCAGACAGGAAAGGTTAATAGAAGCATCTAAAACAAAGAGTCCACGTGAGATGAAAGCGTAAGGTTAATGAAAATGAATAACAAATCTGTGGTATGGATTTAAGAATCGCTTACGCTGCTCCTGTTCCCACAGCAGTAATAGTTTTAATTAGCAAAATATTGATGTTTTCTTGTTTATTGTTGTGCTGCCATTGTAACTATATGCAAATATAATGAATATTTCCCGCGCCCAGAGACACATTCGCTATTATTTGGTATCCTTGGAAAACCAAGGTTTACTGAGAAGTCGTTAAAGGGGAACTTTTTAAGATGGCCTTTATAAAACAAAGAATAGATGAAGTCCAGAAAAATAAAATGTTCTACATATTCAGCACAAATATATTTTCAAATGAAGCTTTCAGTATACAGTAACGACTGGTATATCCAAGGCTATTGTGATACTAATATCTACAGTTAGTACTAGTGGTTGTATATATAGTGTATGTATGTGAGTGTATAGATTGGTAGGTGTGGGTTAGGTGTGCTGGGTTTACTTGGATGGGTTGAACTTGATGGACACTGGTCTTTTTTCAACCCTATGTAACTATCTAACTACGTAAAGAGAATAAATAGAAAGAGAAAATGAAATAGGCTTTCATAACAATAAGGGGACAACTCATCAAAATTCAAGGTTGCGGCTTTATTCTTAATATGAAAAAACACGAACAAGGAAAAACATGCTTAAACTCGAGAATATTTTCTAAAGCCTTGAATAGTCGAATAGGTATTTTTAAAAAAAAAAAAAAAAAATTTGCCTGAAAAAACGAAAAGCTGCTGCGTTTCTGTAGGAGCCAACGGGAATCGTCTCAAGCAATTTCATTTTATTTATTGTTTCCCAGTTTATTAAAACGTTTTACAGTTTCATTAAAAGTGAATAAAACAATTTGATTCTCACTTGTCTGCGAGCGGTTTGTTCCAGTAATTGTGTTTTCTTTTCCTCGACCATGAAAATGAGTAAATTGCCCACTTACTGTGTATACAGTGACTAGGAAAGCAATGGCTTACCCACTAAAGCTGAGTACTAGAGACGGGCGGAATAATTCAGCAGGCATTGATTTGCGGCGATTTTCCGCGTATTGCCATTGGCACAATACTTCATGAAACGGGCAACAAAATGCGTGTGTTTCGCCGTTTCACGAATTTTTCGGCGAAGTGAAACGGGAGAGATTCGCTCATCACTACTGAGTACATTATAAAATATTTAACTGCAGAGATCTTAGATGAAAATATTCAGCAAATATATAATTAATCGTTATTAAAATACAATATGGATAAAATGCGCAACTCAGCACATTTATGGGCTTACAGTATTTAACAATTTTTGAATTTGTGAATTTGATGGGCATATTTATCAGTTTTCGAATTTGTGAATTCTACTTGACTTTTTTGCTACGTCGACATAAACTCACAATTTAAAAAACTAATACGTTTGCTTATTTATTAAAAAATCTAAATACAAAAAAACCTCAATTTAATAAAATCATGGAAAAAAACAGGTATAGGACCTGTTATCCAGAATGCTCGGGACCAAGGGTATGCCGTATAAGGGGTCTTTCCATAATTGGGATCTCCATACCTTAAGTCTACTAAGAAATCAATAAAACATTAATTAAACCCAATAGGACTATTTTACATCTAGTAAAGAGTAATTATATCTTGGCTGGGATCAATTACAAGGTTCTGTTTTATTATTACAGAGAAAAAGGAAATCAGTTTTAAAAATCTGAATTATTTGATTAAAATGGGGTCTATGGGAGATAGGCTTCTGGATATTGAGTTTCTGGATAAGGGATCCCATACCTGTAACTTGACACGGGTTTACAAGCACGAGAAAAAAACGTAAACAACTCAAAATTCTCGAAATGAAAAAATGGCTTGAATTTTGCCTAGGACAACTCCCATTAACTTCTACATGAACTCACAAGCTTTTTGATACCCTAGAGGCAGATTTACTAAAACATTTCTCATTTTTTTAACTTTAAAATTCATTTAAACTTTTTCCTATGTCGACATAAACTCACAATTTGAAAAACTGGTATGTTTGCTTATTTATTAAATAATCTAAATATGAAAAAAAACTCGATTTAATAAAATCATGGAAAAAACGTACCGTGTATACTTGAGTATAAGCTGAGGTACCTAATTTTACCTAAGAAAACTAGAAAAACGTATTGACTCGAGTATAAGCCTAGGGTGGGAAATGCAGCAGCTACTGCTAAGTTTCAATAATCAAAATAAATACCAATACAATTACATTAATTGAGGCATCAGTGGGGTATATGTTTTTCAATATTTATTTCAAAGAAAAACAGTAAACTAGCTCTGTGAGCGGAGAAGAGGGTCAACAAAAACAATATGAGTACTACCCCACGCTCATTGCACATTGGCAAACTGGAGGGATGTAAGGGGAAATAAGTATTACTTGTGGGAGCCTAGGCCAGGGCACTGGAAGGTCTGGTTGCAGGTGGCCTAATTTGCACACAAAGGAGAGAGGGGGCTAGTCTGGAGGGACACATGGCACCCGACTCGAGTATAAGCCGAGGGTGACTTTTTCTGCACATTTTGGGTGCTGAAAAACTAGGCTTATACTCGAGTATATACAGTAAATACCTCGACAAGAGTTTACAAGCTCGAAAAAAACAAAATAACCCAAAAAAATCTCGAATTGAAAAAATGGCTTGAATTTTGCCTAGGACAAGTCCCATTAACTTCTACAACAACTCACAAGCTTTTAGATACCCTAGGGGCAGATTTACTAAAACTCCAACATTTCTCACTTTCAATTTCAAAATTCATTTAAACTTGATTCCATGAATGTCTGGCATTTACTAAAAACTATGGAATGAAAAAGCACTTGTGGAAAAAAATGTCACAAAAATATCATTAAAAAAGTCAAAAATCTAAAACCTCTAAAGTTTTGAAGCAAAAGAAGGGTAGCAGGGAAGGGAAGGGACATCTGCCGTGGACTCCTACATGATCTCAGCAGGTTTTAGCTGGCGAATTGTCAGATTTGGATCTTTAGCTGTTTTCACTAGTGACGAGCAAATCTGTCCCGTTTTGCTTCGATGAAAAATTTACAAAATGACAAGAACATTTGCTAAACATTAAAAACTTGCGAAACATGTTTGTTGCGTGTCTTTTTTGTTATGCAACCATGACTTTTTTGATGCGAAACAAATGTTTCTCAAAACAATTCAACAATGCAGAAATACGGAAATTCACTGCAAATCTATATGCCTGCTGTAAAAATTCGCTCATCACTATTTTTGATGTATAGTAAATCTTGGAAAAGTCCTAATCGGGGGAAAAAAATATTTGACCGTAAATGGCCCCCTAAGCTTTAAATTTTGGTTTTTGGGTGTTTTTGCAAATAAATATCGTAAATTGAAGGGTCGTAATTAAACCCACGATTTCCAAGAGGTCTCAATTAAAAAATTCTTTTTTTCTGAGTACTGACAGGTATAATTTTGCTTAAGTAAACACAAAATAAAAACAAAACGATATATCTTACAGGTCTGAATATGTCTTATGTTCCAGGGAAAGGTATGTTTTTTTATTTTGTGTGTCCACACCACTAATAGATGCTTGCTATTGTTTCCCCTTATTTCTAGTAACATTGGCCTGTTTTACGCACAACATGAAGTCCATGAAGAGCTGAGTATATTGTTTATTACAATGGAATAAACACAGTGCTTTTTTATTATTCTGGGGGGTCTATTTAGTTTTTTTACCATTTTTAGTGTGCTGTGTATGTGCGTATTGGTTAAGAAAAACTGGAGATTTTTTTTATGAAGGACATATCTTTGTGTTGGTCTTATTATATAGGTCAAAACAGCATCATTATAGAGGCAGCAGGCACACATATATTTTATTTTTTATTTATACTTTCGGGATGCTTTATGATTCAAGGTAGGATGTAAATAGAAGGAATATGTGGAGCTACAAAGGACTGGGAAAATTCATGCCTGATCTCGTATTCTATACATTTATTCATTATATACTGAAAGGTGAACAATGGATCTGTAATGCTTGAAGGGGCAAAAATTATTAGTAGGTTTATAAGTTCTAAATCTGGACCATTTCAGCGTATTAGTAATGCACTATGGAAATAGAGCAGATGCACATAATATAGGAAATTGTTCTATTTCAAGCCCAGAGGGGTCAAAAGATAATATATAAAATTCAGTTTAAGGGAAGACCACCATTGGAAAGTAGAGATTTAGGCCAGGAGGAAAAATCTGCACTTCTTATGAATGGTTGCATATACAGTAGCTGTTGTTGCTGTACAACAAAAGATTTTATTATAGAGCAGTATTTTTCTTTTTAGTTAACCGTCCTTCTGATGTTACCATTTCACTTTAGGAGATGCTGTGCATGTACATCCATCACCCTTACAGTACCAGCATTTGTACAGTATGGGGGTGGTGAAACTGCTCTTTAACTTATAAACTGTATTTATATAACTTTAAAGTAGCAGATGGGTACTCACTTACAATTAGAATGTTGCCTTGGAAATATTCTCTTCTATGATTCTAGACCAGTGGATCTCAACCTTCCCAATGTCGCGACCCACAGTTCCTCATGTTGTGGTGACCCCCAACCATAAAATTATTCCTAAGACCATCGGATATATGTGTTTTCCAATGGTCTTAGGCGACCCCTGTGAAAGGGTCGTTCGACCCCCAAAGGAGTCCCGACCCACAGGTTGAGAACCGCTGGTCTAGACTCTATGCCAGGGGTGGCCAAAATGTTGATCGCGGTCCACCAGTCAATCCCCCTTGGATTTCTGGTGGAACGTGTATAAGCCAGGAAATGAGGAAGTGCGGTGGTACCATACGTTTATTGGGTATGCGCACATACGCTGCATCACATAGGTAAGTGGGGAGGAGTCAAAAGTCAATCACCAGGGTTAAAAAATCTGGGCACCCCTGCTCTATGCCAAAGAACTATAGCATCAAATCTTTAATAAATATTAATTCTAAGTTAAAATTGCACTCACTTATTTTTGGCAATAAAACTCCTTGAAAAATAGTATCCCCTTGGTGTCTAAATCCTTTCTGCTGCCTGTGGATGATTTTTTCATTGGCATTCATAGGTGTTCTCCAGGAGAACTTCACAGACCTGACGCATTTTGTCTATGCAACTTCTTCAATCATTAGCTACATATGTTTCCGTTCTTAAAATCTGTGCGTTGCTATGGAAGCGCATCACTATGGGGGCATGTCACCATCCTG
Source organism: Xenopus tropicalis (assembly GCF_000004195.4). Classification (NCBI taxonomy): domain Eukaryota; kingdom Metazoa; phylum Chordata; class Amphibia; order Anura; family Pipidae; genus Xenopus; species Xenopus tropicalis. The sequence continues at coordinate 33,287,641 of NC_030684.2, read as the reverse complement.
TTTGCTCTTTTTTTCATCACTCATAGGCGCATCTCCATAGCAGCCCATCACTCTTAATTAACTTCTATTGGTGTACAATTTTATTGGCTTCACAGTGGGCGAAGATTATTCAATTATATATATGCAGAACAGGGGTGCTTTAAAGGGGTTCACCTTCATAAAAATGAAGCTATTTAGCAGAGTAAGTCATTTTAATAAAATATGTAACGTATCTCTATAAGAAAATGGCTACTGTTTTAGAGAAAATTACTTCTGAAGGTAGCGTTTCTGTATAGGGCAGGGGTTAGTGGAGGCACCAGGGGAGGGGGTCGCCGACCCCTTTCTGCACAAGCCTGTGTCAGCATGTGGAACTCTGAGTAATGCGGAGTCTGTCTGCTTCTTATCTCTCCTCTGATTGGCTGTTAAAGTTACAGGCTAGTACATGATCCCTTCTGCTGCTGTCTTCTCCTATGAGTGTTCAGGGAGGAAGGGGGGAGTGGAGAGGGAGGGGGGAGCAGGGGGGGAAGCTCACATGTGACTCGCACTGTAGAGAAGAAACACTCCTTCTCCCTACAAAGTAATTTTTGGGTAGTACTGAGAAAAGGTGGACAACCCCTGTAAGGTACCAGTGGGCACTGGGCAAAATTATATTGCTGGGTCCCTACACAGTTGTGATAGAATAACCCTAAATCACATAAAGTTCAATATAGTAAGGCAGGCAGTGAAGAAATTGCCTGTACTTGGGAGCTAAAAAATCATGATGCCACAAGAAAAAAATGAAATAACCATAGCAGAGCTCTTCCAGTTGATTAAAACAAGGGGTCTGCCATCTCTGCAGAATGCTTCTGCCAAAAGTTATCCCAGATGAAAGTGTGCTAGTGGGCATACTGTTGGGCCCTGGGCAAATGCCCCTGTTGCCCATTTATTACAACAGCCCTGATTTAGACTTCACCTAGTAACCCATTTATTTTCACACTTACCTGTTCCCATACAGCAATACAATACAGTAAAGTAAAGAACGTAACTTATTCACACCATGTTAAAACCATACGTAATCAGTCTATTATTAGTCAGATTATTTTTGATCATACGCTTTCATATGAACTGAGGAGGTTACAGAAATGCATACAGAAGTTCATGTCAGCATTTAACCCTTTGGTTCAAATGTTTCCATAGTGCAAATCCAACCTACTCTCACACTGTAGCACATCTTTACCAAATCCCCTTCTATCCATTTTTTATTTACTTGTTAGTTGCACAATATATGATTCCTATAGGATTCTTTTCTTTGTGACAATCTTGAAAATGTTTCAAAACGCTGTGTTTTCCTTTCTCAGCATTATTTATATGTTTCCTAATGCAGTCTGTCAGCATTCTATTTGTTGTACCAATGTACTGCAAGCCACATGGGTACTGTATACAGCATATCATATTTTGTGTTGTGCATTTGATACATTGGTTGATCTTATACTCTTTTTTGTTACTGAAGAGATTTCTTTTTATCCATATTTTCATGTTTTACAGAGGGAGTGTGGATAACAACCTGCCTATGACAGGGTTTTTGGATTTATCTTTTCTGTAAAACAATGGTTCCATGTCAATATTTGGTATTTGCTCAGACTACGTTCGCTTGCTCTCGGATCATTTTCTGGAGTTCTTGATCACAATGTAGAATTTCTCCTAATCTCTTTTTCTAGGAGATTAGATATGGTGGGAAGTTGGTTGTTTTGACTTTTTCTTCCTTTCTCTCCTTCCTATCTAATTTTGTCTATTGAAGGTTTTTATTGAATGTCTCCTTATACCCTCTTTCTTTAAACCAATAAGTTAGTGATGATTCTAGATTGAAATCATTCTGATTAAGGGAATTTACAACCCCTCCAGGTCTCCCTCAGATCCTTCCCAGACAAATTCAATATCATTTATATAGCAGTGCCATAGGGACAGGTTTCCGCCCAACTGCAATATGGGAAAATATGAATTGATAATTCAATTGTCTTTGGCTTTGTCTAACATTTGTCCTAATTTTTATTGAATATTCCAATTGGGCTTTCTTTTAAAATGCTATAAGTTATGTGTAAGTAGAACGTGACACATCTCTAAATATCTTTGTTTATCCATAATTACTGTCACCCCTCCCTCATCTGCAGTTTTAATAATTATCGTCACATCATCTTTTAGAGTTTCTAAGGCCACTCTTTCATCTTTCTTTAAATGGGTTTCATAGTATTTAAAGTCTAAATGAAGGCCTTTTCCATTCTATCTAAGAAGTCCCAGTGAAGTGTGCCATTGAACTAACTGGGTAAGTTTATCAGGCGCCATTTTGTGAACACTTTTATTAAAGATGAATTATCATGAATGGGAATCTGCTTAATTTGGCTCAGTAATGACAGGCAGCTTGTATTCTGAGCAGAGAGGAGTGGGAGCGTCTCAACCATTCTTGATTGACATCTAAATTTCAACCCCCCCCAGCCCATCTTTTGTATCTGAAAAACTTTGAAGAATGTCTAAAAATTGAACCCAATTTACCCTTACATTGTCTGACACTTTTTCTCAAACATTCATGCCAAGTGAGCTGGCAGGTATTGCTCAGAGTTGTAGTTAGACAATAGCTTTAGGCTTTCCACTTGCACATTCCCATAAAACTACAAGTTGCCTTTTGTATAAATTCTAAATACATTTTGTAGGAACAATAACTTGTGTTACTGTGCAGTGATTTTGTACTCACTCTTTATATGTATGCAAGCTAATCGATAACAGAATATATGCCCATTTCTTAAGACTACATGGACTGGTTGCAGGATTATAATCCATTATTATTCACTAGAAACCATTTTTTCTTTTTTTTTTTTTTTTTTTACTTTGTTTTAAAACTGGGAACCACAAATCCAAAAGAGACATCACCCAGAAGGCAGATAAACCAGATCTGGGGAAAACAAAATCTATTAGGAATATAAACAGTGTTCCCTAAAGCAAGTTGAGATCACTATCAAATTTTGAGAAATTAATTCTTCTTGGAGAGAGAAGGAAAAAAGGTCTGGCAAGGATCTATAACCTTTTTAAGAGACCCAAACAATGGACAAAAATCTCTGCAATGGAGAAATGGGAAAAATGTCTAAATAAGAACTTTCCTATGAAAGATTGGCAACAAGCAATACCCAATACAAAATGCACACCAAGAGAACTTTTTCAAAATGTTATACAATTGGTACCTAACCTCCTAAAAATGGTCACAGATTTATCCAGGAACTGTTAACACTTGTTGGAGATGTAACAAAGAAATAGGAGATACGTTACACATATGGTGGTCCTGTTCTACTATCCAATCTTTCTGGACTTCAGCATTTTCTCTGATATGGAATTACATCTTACGAGATTTTGTTTTATCTCCGGAAGTGGTGTTATTAAACATTTCTGACAAAATTCCCAACAAAGCTCTGGAAAAAGTAATTTTTCAATTATCAAATACAGTCAGACTTTTAATTGCTAGAAATTGGAAAAAACAGGAGGTTCCAAAAATTCCCCAACTGGTGAGAGAAATTGGCAGTAAAATAGTATATGAAATGGCAATTCCAAGAAATATTTCGGAAAGAAGATACATACAGGAGGCTCAAAAAATATGGAAGGACATTTCTGGTGTCGATATTCTATAGTTATGTGTGATGTGCTATTTGTTACAATGTTTTACTTTTTTCTTTGCAGATACTGATAAAATAAGCTGTGTAATTATTATGGTTTACATGTATTGTAAAAACTAATGACAAGTTGAAAAAAAAAAAGAAATCTATACAGCGGCGTAACCCAGGAGGGTGACTGTCAGCTGATCTAAGTCTGTTGGTGATCAGCATAAAACCCAAATGTAAAAGAGTCTGAAGTGCTGTGTACATGTGGATATAAGCAATTGCTATTATTTGTACAAATGCAGCTTCATCAGCACCAAGCCCAGCCCGGCCCCATTCCTTTACTTTCTCACTTACGCAGACCAGGGAGCCAGAGATTCTGAAGGGTGGGGGATGGGGGCTGCTGAAATAATTAGCCAAAACTTTGTAACAGTGTAAAATTTCTAAAACCTATAAATTGTTATAAAATGTTTGTCTAGACAATATATTTTCAATATTATAAAACAATTTTTCATGATTCTTCCCCTTTAAAGCAAGTTTCGCATCATCCCAAATTCTTGTTTATGTGCCAAAATGGGGGACCTGATGCCCATGCACTGCCTACACAATTACAGATTTGAGAAGGCAGGGGAAATGAGAGGAGTGTAATGACATGACATCTAGGAAGTGCAGAATGGAAAGTAAAAGTATTTGCCTGTCCCATCTCTATGCCTGAGGCATAAAGCTGGAGCAGACAATATATGATTGACAGCTAAGATTTCAAATAAAAGAAATAATTTACATTTTGTGTTTCATTTGCAAAGGACTTTTATATATAATCATGAATAATGTATCATAATGTTACTAATAACATCCAGACTTCTGTAAGTCAGAGTAATAGATACGGATAAATTTAGGCTGTAACAAAAAATGATGGTACTTTCTTCATCTTAATGTAAGTCACTTAATTTATGTAGCATTAGGAAACTATGTCAAAGAAAAGTAGAACTAAAAAAGAGACCTGTTCTTGTATGTTTTCAAGGGCAATCAATAAATCATTTTTCCAAGCACATTTGCAGTGCTGCCAGGGAAGCTTTCTCCAATATCTGCAGATTTTAATTCTGTATGAAAAGTATTAACCAATTTTAGTAGTAGTTCTAAACTTGTGTCTAGAACTTTCTTTGGCAGGTAAGCAAAGTGTGGGCTACATGAGCCATTTTGGGGGTTATTTGAAGGTAAGTGAAGGTAAATGTCTCAGTGCTTGACGCTACCCATTGTTGGTTGCTCTTTCACAGCTCCTGGGGATGTGGCAATATAGAAGAGCACTAAGGAGAGTTAATTGACCCCAAAGCTTCTTTAGTTCTAGGTATAAACAAAGCTATCTATCTCTGCCCCCTCTAGCTGGCATTTTACAGTGATATATGGTTGATGGGAGTCACTGACCTTGGCAATATTGTTAGTTACTTTTTATTACACATGTTTCTATTCAGGCCCTCTCCCATTCATCTCCCAGTCTGTCTGTACTGTGTCCTAGCAACCAGATAGCTGCTGAAATTCCATTCTACAGAGTTCCCGAACAAAAAGCAAAATTTTTGTTTTAAAAAATTAAAATAAAATTGAAAATACTAAAGGTTTATTGAAAGGTGAGCTTGCTCTAGTCAAACTTGCCATATTTTAAGTTTACCCATAAGGATAGGACCTCATGCAACAATGTTGTATTTATGATGTAAAGTACAGGTATAGGATCCCTTACGCGGAAACCCGTTATCCAGAAAGCTTCGAATTACAGAAAGCCCATCTCCCATCGACTCCATTATAAGCAAATAATTCACATTTTTAAAAACGATTTTCTTTTCTTTGTTATAATAAAACAGTACCTGTTCTTGATCCCAACTAAGATATAATTACCCCTTATTGGGGGCAGAACAGCCCTATTGGGTTTATTTAATGGTTAAATGATTCCCTTTTCTCTGTAATAATAAAACAGTACCTGTACTTGATCCCAACTAAGATATAATTACCCCTTATTGGGGGCAGAACAGTCCTATTGGGTTTATTTAATGGTTAAATGATTCCCTTTTCTCTGTAATAATAAAACAGTACCTGTACTTGATCCCAACTAAGATATAATTACCCCTTATTGGGGGCAGAACAGCCCTATTGGGTTTATTTAATGGTTAAATGATTACCTTTTCTCTGTAATAATAAAACAGTACCTGTTCTTGATCCCAACTAAGATATAATTACCCCTTATTGGGGCAAAACAAGCCTATTGGGTTTATTTAATGTTTGAATTATTTTTTAGCAGACTTAAGGTATGGAGATCCAAATTACGAAAAGATCCCTTTATCCAGAAAATCCCAGGTCTTAAGCATTCTGGAAAACAGGTCCCATACCTGTATAATATTTAGATCCGTCTAAAATCTTTTCAAAGCTCTGTCTTTCAAATCTGAAACATTTAACGACGTTTCCCAACAATGTCTAAGGGGGACATTTACTAATCCATGAACGCTCTGAGTGTATTTTTGGCGACATTTTAGTACTTTGTGTCAAAATTTGTGCGTCAAAATCGTATTGTCGTGCTGAGTACGAAAGTTTCGGATTCATTCAAGCTTCGGTATCGTGACTTTCCTTTGGCCAGGTTGGAGCTGCAGAGTGCCATTGAGCCCTATGGGAGACTTTCCTTGGGCCGGGTTGGAGCTGCAGAGTGCCATTGAGCCCTATGGGAGACTTTCCTTGGGCCGGGTTGGAGCTGCAGAGTGCCATTGAGCCCTATGGGAGACTTTCCTTGGGCCAGGTTGTTGCTGCAGAGTGCCATTGAGCCCTATGGGAGACTTTCCTTGGGCCGGGTTGGAGCTGCAGAGTGCCATTGAGCCCTATGGGAGACTTTCCTTGGGCCGGGTTGGAGCTGCAGAGTGCCATTGAGCCCTATGGGAGACTCTCCTTGGGCCGGGTTGGAGCTGCAGAGTGCCATTGAGCCTTATGGGAGACTTTCCTTGGGCCGGGTTGGAGCTGCAGACTGCCATTGAGCCTTATGGGAGACTTTCCTTGGGCCGGGTTGGAGCTGCAGAGTGCCATTGAGCCCTATGGGAGGCTTTCCTTGGGCCAGGTTGGAGCTGCAGAGTGCCATTGAGCCCTATGGGAGACTTTCCTTGGGCCAGGTTGGAGCTGCAGAGTGCCATTGAGCCCTATGGGAGGCTTCCAAAATCATGCACTGAAGGAACAAAGTCGGAAAGGTTCTCCCGCTACATCGTTCCGTACTTGATCCCAACTAAGATATAATTAATCCTTATTGGATGCAAAACAAGTCTATGGGGGTTTAAGTTATGGAGATCCAAATTACGGAAAGACCACTTACCCGGAAAACCCCAGTGGCCAAGTATTCTGGATAACAGGTCCCATACCTGTAATAGTTTTGTTAATATCTTGGTTATTAAATAGAATTCCTAATGTTAATTGAAAATAAATCCTATGGTCTTTTTCTGTCAGATTCACTTTTTCCCTGTACAGTTTGTCACAAGACCAACTCACCAGAATCAGTGATCAAATAATATCTCTAATTCATCTTAACTTTCCGTTCCCAATAGAGGTGAGTTTAAAGAAAAATGTCCAAATTGTTTGACAGGAGAAAAGGGAGTTACCTGGTAATTGAGATCATTTTGCTACAATTGACCCTTATTGGTGGCAAAACAATCTTATTGGGTTTAATTAATGTTTAAATTATTTTTTTAGTAGACTTAAAGAGGTAAATATTTAAAAAAAGGATATATTTAGCATCAACCCATTTAAAAGTACACCATACACTACCTTAATATTTAATATAAGGTTACCTTTTATGTGTGCAGTGTTCTGCGCTTCACCTGACTTTTTCCTGACACATGTGCCATCTTGGAAATCCTGACTGAGGGAGCGGGTGTCCCCCCCCCACCACCTGGGAAGCAGGCACATGTCTCCTATGCCTGCGTGGGTGCATGCCGATTTGCTAATACGAACGCACACCTTGCAAGACAGACGTGCATGCTGCTGGGCAAAATCTCACGCGATTTTCTTGAAAAATCAGGTGCGCTTCCTACCTGCCTGTCCAGGCATGTGCAGAAGTCTCTCCACTTTGACTACAGTAGTCAAAGTAATAAGAGACCTGAACAGAAAGTGGTGGCGGAGCTTCACTCTGCACAAGGAAGCAAAGGAAACGAGCAACTTCTAACTCAGGAATCAGGTCAGACAGAATGGAGGGACAAAGGTAGGTAATTCTGAGAGCTGTCAATGGGGACCTCTCCCCAATGCTCCGTATGGGACCTTTACTGTTTACGCATGCGCGCTCGGTGGCGGGGGGGTTCCGTTGGTTTGCGCATGCGTGGGGGGGGCTAGGAGGGGGGGCATGAATGGGGGCGGCCTCGGGGCTCCCCCATTAGAAATCCGGCCCTGCACATTCCTAGGGGAGGGGGGAGGGAGTTCTTAGCATTCTTATGCAGACTCTGGCTCACGGACTTCATTATTATTCATTATAAATCCTGTTTCTTTTGATAGAGGACTCCATGCAGCTTTTCTGTGAATGCTTATTGCTGTATTTACATAGACTTAGTTTATACATTTGCTTCTCCTTTAAAGTATGAAGATCCAAATTCTGAAAAAAGCAGTCTGGTTAACAGGTCCCATACCTGTATTTTCTACTATTCTCCATTGAGGAATTTTTTATTAAAATTTTAGTTACTCAATGAAAGAAAATAAGCGTTGACCAATTTATAAAAAAGTCTTGTCCCCTGTAATAACCATCTTTCATGTTTCCTATAGTATTTTATCATTTTTTATATGTTCTGAGTTTTCTTTAATAAATAAATTTCATCTTTCAATCAACATGGACTTTTTCTGAATAGGGAAGTTGTTAAGACCAAGGGGCCCATTCATTAAACCACAATTAAGTTTTTTGAAAAAGATTTGTGTTTTTTCTAACTTCTAGAACTTTCGTGATATCCATAATTTAGTTAAAATTCCACAACTTTTTCTTGGTTTTAGTTAACTTCCACAAAAAGTTGTATTTTTCGAAAAGACTACAACCATTTCGGAATTCATTCAAGCTTCGGTATCGTGACTATCTTCTGGCCAGGATGGAGCTGCAGAGTGCCATTGAGCCCTATGGGAGACTTTCCTTGGGCCGGGTTGGAGCTGCAGAGTGCCATTGAGCCCTATGGGAGACTTTCCTTGGGCCAGGTTGGAGCTGCAGAGTGCCATTGAGCCCTATGGGAGACTTTCCTTGGGCCGGGTTGGAGCTGCAGAGTGCCATTGAGCCCTATGGGAGACTTTCCTTGGGCCGGGTTGGAGCTGCAGAGTGCCATTGAGCCCTATGGGAGGCTTTCCTTGGGCCGGGTTGGAGCTGCAGAGTGCCATTGAGCCCTATGGGAGACTTTCCTTGGGCCGGGTTGGAGCTGCAGAGTGCCAATGAGCCCTATGGGAGACTTTCCTTGGGCCGGGTTGGAGCTGCAGAGTGCCATTGAGCCCTATGGGAGACTTTCCTTGGGCCGGGTTGGAGCTGCAGAGTGCCATTGAGCCCTATGGGAGACTTTCCTTGGGCCGGGTTGGAGCTGCAGAGTGCCATTGAGCCCTATGGGAGACTTTCCTTGGGCCGGGTTGGAGCTGCAGAGTGCCATTGAGCCCTATGGGAGACTTTCCTTGGGCCAGGTTGGAGCTGCAGAGTGCCATTGAGCCCTATGGGAGACGTTCCTTGGGCCAGGTTGGAGCTGCAGAGTGCCATTGAGCCCTATGGGAGGCTTCCAAAATCATACATTGAAGTTTCAAAGCCAGAAAGGTTTTCGCTCCGTTTCCGAACGTTCCGATCTGAAAATGTTGTGATATTTTCGTATGACCGCTAAAAGAATTTTCATGACATATTCGAACATCAGAAATTATCATGGTTACTCCAAATTTTTTGCATATCGTGATTTTAACCACAAAAAAATCGTGGGCCACCAAGTATAACATGGGTATGGTCCAAGAGATCAATGTAAATTGAGATTATGTATATTGTAGTAAAATATAAAGTCCTTTTCTACAGGAGATAAGATTCTCCAAATGTCATTTAATATAGTATTTATCATGAAATCATTAATTAGGAAAGATTCCCAAGTGGATTATTGGTCAGAATGGCTTTTGTATAGAAACCAATTATGGGATTCATTGATCAACCCCCAGAATTAGGTGAGATTGACCCTTTGAGATAACTTGATAGAAAAAAAGAGTTTTCGTTATTGTTGGGTGCATACACAATGCCTTATCTCTGATTAGAGTTTTTGCTTGCACATATCAAACTATTTCCCCAAAATGTAACTGATGCAGTACTATAATACTGCTAGTTTCCTGGTAATTGAATATACGTACTTTGTGTATGAAATCTAATATGCATAGCCTAGTCCTTGCCATTAAAGAGTGGAAATAATGGTGACAACATGTTTGTCAGCTTCAAAAAAAAAAAATTGGCATTAAAAGATTCAGTTTGATCTCTATGGTTTGTTGCTACTCTTCACAACACAGATCACACTTTTCTTTCCAAGTAATTTTCAACAACAGTCTCTGTTAAAACTCTCTTTTAAATGGCAAAGTTTATTATATATTTCCTCTTTGCCCCAAAGGTTAATCCCATATTTCTAAATGTAGTGCACAATTAGTCTTGCCTTCATTTAACATAGCTGAAGCTAGTTCAAGCAGGTCACAGCATGACAATAATATGGCTGCCTGCAGGAAAGGCATGGTAAGTAATACATATTTCTGGCATTGTACCTAATGTTACTATCCAAGCATACTTTATTTTATTAAACTCTGTTTGCATAATACAACATTTGAATTAGCAGCACACTTGCTGTAATTTTTATTTGCCTTTCCAACTTGTAGTAGGCCTTGAAAATGTTGAATAGGATGGTTTTACTGTGTTTCTTTTGAAAACTCACCAATTTTCAGTATCTATCTGGCACAGCTGAAATGCCAAAAGTTACTGCTTAACAAAAGTTTTGAATTGTTACTTGAAAACTTAATGAAATAGTAATGAAAATGTTCTGTAGCAGTAAAATTTTTTGAGAAGAATGATTACCCATGGCAATCCACCCAATGAAAGTTTTTTAACAGTTGCAATCAAAATAAGTGACCTAAATTCACTTACACTAGTAGGCCCAATATAACAGAGGAACCAAGAAAATGCTCATAATCATAATCGTTAGTTTATATATTGTTTTATATATTGTTATAACTTAAACATGATTCCAGCTGAAACGTTGGAGTCTGTGTTGGCTGTAAATACAGAAATAATTTAAAAGATAACAGAAGATTTAAATGGTTACACACTTTATAGGAGGGACTGTATGTAAAGCCAGAAGAAAGTCATGCACCTAGGCCAGGACTAGGACTACGGTGGCAGCCCTGTGTGTAGATCTGAGTTTAGTGTTGAACTGGCCCACCAGGAAAAACCCCAGTGGGCCCAGGTGTCAGTGGCCCCTCCTGCTTCTAACCATGTAGCTTACTTCATACTTTTTCTGTACAAACAAAGAGGCTAAATAGAAGAATAGATGATATTATGGATAGAAAGGAGACTAGGAGAATAAAGGGGTTGAGTGATGACAGGAAGGAAAATAGTTTGGAGCGTGTGCCTGTGGTTTAAGGTGTCCTGGTGGGCCCTTGTCATCTCAGTCCGACACTGTCTAAGTTGGATTTAAGGTTAATAAGAAAATGATATTTGGTGTATGCTACAAGCCACCCAGCATAAGTTGAATGAATGTTAAATGAAGGTCAGCTACTTTTACAAATGGAAAAGTCTTCATGACTAGGTCAGGTTATCATTATAAGGGTTTTCCTTTATGCAGGCAGTCACTAGAGCAATTGGATAGACAGACATAACAGGTTTGTAAAAGTTTTTATTTTAGGTAGTTAAGGATCCTACTAGAAAAGATGCTCTTTTAGATCTGGAATAGCTAATAATACCAAGTTCATCTCCAGTATTAGAGTAGGTGAGCATTTAGGCTGGGATTAAATTGTTATCTCCCCTATAAGGGCCTGCTTGGCTCTTAATTGGTTTGGTGTCAGAACCAAGGAGGAAGCTAGAATATAAGCAGTACAACAGGCCAAAAACGCAGTACCAAGGGGTTAATCAGTCTCAAAAATGTATTCTGGCACGGGTCAGTAAAGGCAGCAAACAGGATTGTCAGAAACAGGCAGGAAGGTCAAATACTGGGAGATCAGTTCTTCACAGTGAGGTGCAGTAATGTTGGGGAATGCCCTACTAGGTGCTTTTGTGATTGCAGATTCTATCACTGGTATAGGACCTGTTATCCAGAATGCTCGAGATCTGGGGCATTCCGGATAGAGATGTTTCTATGCTTCTATATAACAAATGGAAGCTCTGTATAATAATGAACACATTATCTTCCCAGATTTGGAGCTGACCATATCAGTTGGCAAAAAGGACACTACACACGTATCACTATTTGAAAACTCCACACAAACACCTTTTTTCATTGTAATGAAGTATGATGAAATGGAACAAGGTGAGGAAGGGGTGACATAATTCTGCCAGCCTGAGGGGGTAGGTAATTGGTTCTTACAAGTCAGAGACTGACTATCATGTTGTCCTTTCAATATATGAATCATATTTCTGTGTAAAAAAATATATTCACAATTATTTTTGGAAATGCAGTATTTGTGCACCATTTTTTTATAAAAAGAAGGTATTTTTCCCTTTAAACCTATGATATACTAATGTTACCGAAATTGGAATCTGGGAATACATTTATAAAATAGCAGCACACAGCTAAGCAAAACGGTATTAGACAGTGCCAACTTTTAACAGCATTTGAGCTTTTGTAGCATTATAATTCCCACCATTACCATACAAATGATACTGAACGCCTTTGCATATCAAGTCAATTACATGAATTTGTGACACAATTATATCTAGGATTAAAGATTTCAGCTTAACCCAGATACCCTCCTAGGAACAAGCGGTCAACTCTTGACTGTGAAAGGGACTATGGTTTTTAGACTATGAGAAATTCTAGAATCGATTCTTGATTCTTTTTTCGCCAATATCTTTATGACATCATACAAGATGAAATGTAATGGCAGCCCACCCTTAGCCAGAATTATATGGCTGATAAGTAACCATTTAAAGATTATTTCAAGTTTATTTCAAGTTACACGTTACACTAAAGCAGTGGTTCTCAACCTTCCTAATGCCGCAACCCTTTAATACAGTTCCTCATGTTGTGGTGACCCCAAACCATAAAATGATTCCTAAGACCATCGGAAATTTGTGTTTCCCGATGGTCTTAGGCGACCCCTGTAAAAGGGTTGTTCGACCCCCAAAGGGGTCCCGACCCACAGGTTGAGAACCGCTGCACTAAAGGAAGGTATCACAAGACAGTCTATACCAAGTTATATATAGTAGTAACTATAATACTTTATGAATATAAGAATATGAGCTGGTAACATACATTGGGGCACATGTACGCCCACGAGCAGTGACCATAGTGCAGTCTCAAGTGCAATCCTAGAATTCTGGCTTCATTGCAGTTGCAAAGGGGCAATCTAGACATAACTGCACTGCTCCTGCCACAGCTGCATCCAATTTAGCAGAATTAACATGATTGCAAGTACACTTCGTTACAAATCAGGCCCAATTGCATTGAATACTCACTAAGTCTGTGTGGCATCATTTCCGTTGTTTGGCATGCAGGTCACAGGGCACTGCGGTGCGGAAGTTGCGTAGTCTCCAGGGTTCCCCTGCATCAATAGCCAGAGAAGTTCTTAATTCGGAATGGAAGGTAGGGAAGACTAAGCAGCACCAAGTATGAAGCACCCAATGGTGCAAAACGCGTAAGGAGAGCGGAGTATGGGTACTATGAAACACTGGGAAGCACCTGTTTGTTCTTTGGCATGGTATGATTTGCTTTTTGAATTTTTGTTAAAAATTTGAGCCAATAAATGGTTGTTTTGTTTCACTTGCAGACGTACATGAGCCCTATTATTACATGATAATAAACTGTATATGCCCATTGGGGAAGCGCAGCCAAGTACTTGCTGCATTTTGTGAAATAAATTTGGTTTCATTTTTCTATTTAACATCAGAAATGATAATCACAAATTTTAATCAAAAGAACTGACAGATAGTTACTAAATAACATTTGAATGGCAAGACAAATCTTTCCTGCGACAAGTTGGCCTTGGAACATGTCCTTTTTGTCTATAACTTGCAGCCAGACCCTGTATTTCTTGCAAAAAACATTCTGATCTGAAAATATGAAGCTATAATAGTATATATTTAATCTTTCCGCCAAACTATGAAAAGATTTTCAGTTTGAAAGCATTTCAATGTTGTTCACAATGCATTCTATTTAATAGCAAATGTGAATCACATAGCCTCATAACAATAGCTACTACATTTATTTGTGTTATGGCTACTGAGAATTTGCAGACTGTGACTAAAATGATCATATAAAACAAACATCGAATGCAATGGCACAAAGTTTGCAATTTTTTTCTACAGCAGGAATGGTCTTGTGAGCTGTGATGTTAATAAAATTCTAAAACATTAAAAAATATGTATTAAAAATATGTATGAAGAACTTGCAAAGTAGAAAGGGGGCATGTTCTTATATTCATTCTATAAGTTAGTTACAGTGCCTTACTAAAGACAGCAGTGAAAGTATTTGTGACAATATTTATTGGAAGGTGACCCTATAAAGAGATTTCCTTTCATAGATTGTAGCTGGTAAAAAATAATACCACAACCGGGTTAATGTAATCAACAATCTAGTTTTTATGAGTAGATGCAAAGCTTGAAGGATATGTTGGAAGAAGCTGGAGATGCCAGGAGATAAACCAGGAGATAAACCAAGCCTTTAATATTAATGCAAAATGGGGAAACAAAATAGATCCATGGCTCCTGATAGCTCCCAAAATACACTGCTATTAAAGTCTCCACACCTTGAGCAACCGCACCACAAAAGGGTTGTTGAGCCAGAGCACTCCTCTTCTCCAGTCCCAGCAACTCACCTGACTCCTGCATCGACCTTGGACTTAGGAGTTCTACTGTCAACTTTACAGATTAAAGAGGCTGCCATTAAGGTCTCACAGTAAACCAAGGAAATAAAATGAGATATTTACTCTTTCCACACACATATGGAGAAGACACAAAGACTGCTACACCACCAGCAGTTTAACACGCAAGGTAGTTATGGAACCTCAAGAACCTACTAGAGGCAGAGAATCACAGCTGCAGATGTAACGTGTATATAAGGTTTTCCAGAGGATACAGCCAGGAGGAAAAAACATTACTAAAGAACTGTATGACAAAAACACACCATACTGATTGATCGTTTACACGGGGTGACCAAGGTGAAACATGACATTATTGAAAGTTACTAGGACCTTGCTTATTCAACGATGCACCAATGCAGACTGCTGTTACTCCTCATTACACTACTTAAGAAGAATTACCTATGCTTTCGATGGGGCTTCTGTTTCTTTCTTCAAGTCTACAAAGACAGTAGACTCGATTAGCTACAGTACATGATCCCTGGGAAGGTTTAAACTTCTGCAACTTCCTCCCAAAATGAACTTCACAGAGTGGACTGTATATGTCGCAGGATTGGAAGTAACAACATTGTAAGTATGCTAGGTTTTGCCAAGGTATCCATCTCACTTCCTGGTTCTGATTATGATCCTTTACTAAGCCAAGCCAAGTTTTTACTACATCACCAAAGTAAACCTTGACTCTGTCATGCTACCTACATGATTTTGAAGGCTCATATGGGGATATATTATTAACTAGTAATGGACCTAGTATGTATATTTCAGCATTTTAATCCTGCCTCATGTGCCCAACCAGCCCTGACTTTGAAAATTTCTCTCTGATGACACACGCACCCTTTAGGCTTAGCTTCAAAAATTCAACATGCCCCCACCCTTACCACAACTCACTGCTGAGGAACTAGATGCCAGGTTCACATTTCTCTGTGATAATATGAAGATATTGCAACTCTAAGGGATTATTTATTATATTAGTCTTTTACAGGTATGGGATCCTTTATCCAGACACCCGTTATCCAAAAAGCTCCGAATTAGGGAAAGCCCGTCTCCCATTGACTCCATTTTAATGAAATAATGTAGATATTTAAAAATGATTTCCTTTTTTTCTATAATAATAAAACAGTACCTTGTAGTTGATCCCAACTAATATATAATTACCCCTTATTGGAGGCAAAATATTCCTATTGGGTTTAATTATTGTTTTATTCAATTTTTAGTAGATTTAAGGTTAGGATGAAGAGCCAAATAATGGACCCCTTCTCCGAAATACCCTTTATCCCGAGCATTCTGGATAATGGGTTCTATACCTGTCCTTGTGAGAGTGAGTTTGTACAGCATACTTATCCCACTTGACACAGCAAGTGAACATATTCATTAAACTAGAGGAGTCAAAACAATACTGAAAAAGAGCACAGGATATTCATCAAATATAATCACCTCAAGATTCATATCATCTATGATCCATGTTGAAGTCCATAGCACAATCAGTCCATATCCCCACAGCCCATTGCACATTTTACCATAGCTTCCTTAAGGGCTGTTATCTAACAAATACAGGTGATCCAAGGGAAGAGTTACCCAGAGCTCTAAATCTATTTACCCAGAGAGCGATCATGGATCCCTCTAGTCAACCATGACATGAAGTTCCTTGCTAACATTATCTCGTAATGATTTCAAAAACTGCTTTCTGATTTGATTAGTTTGAAGAAGGTTGGTTTTGTGCCATAGATAACTTAACATAGTAACATAGTAAGCAATATGGTAAGTTAGGTTGAAAAAAGACATACGTCTACCAAGTTCAACTGTTTATGTCTATATGAAACCTGCCTAACTGCTACTTGATCCAGATGGAGGCAAAACCTCATCTGAAGCCTCTCTAATTTGCCGCAGAGGGGAAAAAAATCCTTCCTGACTCCAAGATGGCAATCGTACCAGTCCCTGTATTTCCTCACTCTCCAACCCTTTCTTGCAGCTATTTAATGTATCAGCCAGAAGGACGGGTTCATGGAGAGAATTCTACAACTTTATAGCTCTCACAGTAAAAAACCCTTTCCAAAATTTTTAGACAAAACCTTCTTTCTTCTAACTGAAATGAATGCCCTTGCGTTTGCTGGAAGGCCCTAATGTTAAATAAAGCATTAGAGAAACTTTTATGATTCCTCCCCGTGCACAGGTACTTATTTTTCGCCCCTCCCTGCCCGCTAATGTTATGCACACACCCCCTGCTTAATAGTAAAGCAGCAAACATGAATAACTTGCCCAACTAGAGCAGCTAAAGAGGAAGCAGGCCTCACTGTGTTGGTCTCCCTATCCCCTGGGCCCCCCTTCGTCTGCTTTCTCTATAGTTATGCCATTGCTCTTTGCTACACAATCTGCACATACTGGGACTGGATACTGAAAATTTCTGAAGAGATTCTATATACACCAACCAGTCTGTGATGGGATAATCAAGGTCGCAAATGACCAAGATTATGTGCTATTGTTCCTTCTGAACAAGACCTTCTCTCTTCCTTGTTTTCCACAGTTGAACCTTTTGATTTAACCACTGGTAAATTACTTATACTTGCTTATACTTGCTACACTGAAAATAACAAAGTCTTTCTCCATATAGGACAGGCTAATAAAAATAAAATAACTTTACAGCTTTAAGGTACTTTCCACTGCTACTGCTGCCCAAATTGCCAACTAAAATGTATTAGGATTTCCTACTGTTCTGTGATGGGCTAATCAAGGATAGTTAACAGTTATGTCCCCACTTGTCACAATCAGTCTGACTTTCTCCTTCCGCCCCTTTACTATCAGCTCTACTTAGGCTATTAAATCCTTTATGTTGATGAATTATTGCAATGTTCATATTTGTCTATGAAGATTTTTCATTCATCCAGGGCATGATATAAAGTCTAAGGCAGCTGGACTTTCTGAGTGTTCTTGAAAATGTTTTACTACTTATCTGAGCGGCTTCTTCAGTATTTGAGAAGCCACTCGGGTTTTCAAGAAAGTCCAGTTGCCTTTAGCTGGCCATATACGCATCAATATTATTTTGTACAATTTGTTGACCTTGTGTGGGTTCTGAATTATCGTCTTGACAATTTTTGTACCATGGCGATTGGTTGTTAGGTCGATTGGACAGGTTAGACAATGAAAATATCTGTGCATGTATAGTGTATCTGGCGATTTCCTTGAGTGACCTACAATGTATATCTGGGACATAACTTTCGTTAGATCATCATCCAATTTGTTATTTTTAGGACTTAATCCTACAATCTGAATCTAATCTCAAGATGAATGCTAGTTTTAGATTGTTGCATTAAAATGTACGATTGATATCCAGTCATTCATCCTAAAATGACTAAAATCTAATCGTGTATGGTCAGCTTTAGAATTAATTTTACGAGATAATGTTCATTTATGTTTTCTCTCTTCTTTATTATTACATCTTATACTGTATTTCCAAAAATTATCAATCAGAAAAAAATTAATCAGTAGACTTTTGGACGGTGGAAGGAAACCAGGATTTTCAGAGAAAACCCGTGTTACCATGGGAATAACATACAAACTTCACAAAACAAGTTCCCTTGTCAGAACCATTTTCAAGACTTAAGTCAAGTGAGCTGTAATCACAAACCACTTTTCCACCACAAACATTCTCTCTGTAGCTAGTGGAATTCTGCCACACCTTTACCATTCACCATCATTTCTCTAACTTGTTTGACACTTTACCTACTAACCCTTAGTAAACTAGACTAAAGTCTTCTGCCATTCTGGAGAATGTTATTACAGACTTCTGTCCTATTTGGGGCCTATTCACCTGACAGTGTTTGTTTTCATTCTGCTTTATGATCTCAGTTTATGTCTCAATTACATGTATTACATCTCAAGTACATAGCTCATTTCACTGTGCTTGGACAGCTGCTTTTTTCTCAGCTAAGAAGGCTTGGAATGCATTATATCTATGGAGAATTTTAAATTGTCTAAGTCACAAGTGAATGATAGACAGAATCATGTCAGGATCCACCTCAGGTTTAACAGTGTGTGCCCAAAAGCTGGGGAAAGCAGCTACAGTCTAAGGTTAACTGGTATGCAGTGAAACAGAGTGGACAAATACAGGGAGGAACCATATACTGAGTTGTTTAAAAGAGGTATCCCCCCACCCTCGTTTTGACATAAGGTCATCAGTTAAAAGCTTATGTAAAAACCTCTCTTTGAATAAAAATTATGTATGGGGTTAAAAAGTCGTGTCTCCAGGCCTTAGGCCAATTGGATTGATTTTCATGAATTTGACTCAGGTCTTTGTGTGTTTGTTAACTGATCTAATTTAAAGCTCCCCTGGAATGAGGACTGAAGAACAATCTCTGCAAAACTGTTTTTGAATGTGTCACACCACTTTATAAATAATAGATATTAATCTTATTATTAATCTATCAGAACTACTTTACACATGTGAAATAACAAATAATCCCTAGGTATGTATGTTCAAAACAACTGTCAATGCACACCACATTCTCACATTCTTTATTTGAAATATAAATGATCTTTAGAACATTGCATCAGGGTAAGTTCACACTATATAGATGTTAACCATCAGACTCATCTATTCCAGAAAATTGCATTAAGCTTATTAATGGAAACCTCTTAGTCCAACGAAAATATTCAATGTAAAACTGGAGAGAAGGGGATGTAATTTCATGTACTGGGGGTTGTTTTCTTAACATTTTGAAAGGCTTGTTTTCTGTATAACACAATATTTAGGGGGGGATATTAACATTACGATTTTTGTGGTTTTATTGGTTTTTTAAAACCACAACTAAACTCTTTTCCACAAATGGCAGCCATTTATAAAAAAAAAAAAAAGAAAAAGTTAAAAAAGAACTGACAGGAAGTTCTGAAAACTGTGACTTTTTCAACTTGTACGAAAACTGCAACTATTTTGTATTGTCGCCCAATAGCCTGCGTCGCAAAAACCCCCAAACATCTAAAACCACAAAGCAAATAAAGATTTTCCAGCTGTAAAAGAGACATCTGCCATTGACTGCTACATGATCTTGACAACATAATAAATTACAACAAATTTGCAGGGGGTTTTTTGGTGAAAATTTGGTTTTCTGGAACAAAAAAACCTGAACCAAAAAAAATGACCAACAGTAAATTCCCCCATAAATCTACATATGTGTTTGGTTTTTATTATTTTACTTTTATTTAAACTGTGGGTAATATGCTGTGTGGATAAAACTGTCCAGTAGTGATATATGCACTGGCAAATTCATACTCTATTCACAGTTTCATCTCTAGTCTATTCAGTGTGTTGGAATTTATTAAAGCTTAAGTTATTCAGCATTATATGAGAATGACTTTGGAGGTTACATTGTAAACATATAATTTTAGATGTCAGTTCAAAGCTGGTAATTAGCCCTTTGCATGCCAGACAATTTGGTCATTTGCAGTAATTTTATTGCTAGTCCATTTTTGAACATTTTGCTTTCTCTTCTTCCAATGAAGAAAAATCATTTTTCCCACAATATAAACACATATATCAGAAACATAAATTATTTTACACATGAAAATACAACTGATTTGGAAAGTCCCATGTCTCCTGAACGTGCCAATACCAAATATATATAGTTTTATGGAGATTTCTCACTTGTATAGGTCAAAAACTCCCAGCAGTCACTACCTAATTCCCAAAGCACTGCTCCAGAAATCTGCAAACATTAGATTTCAAGGCCAAATATTCCACTTACAGTAGGTTTAGCCTAGAAAACTATACATTTTTGGAAAGAACACATAAATCCAGAATAGGCACAACTGCCTTTCTACTCCAAATTACCAAGTTGCAATGTTTTACTATCAGTTTTTATAAAAATTTGATAAAACATTTCAAAGCTTCCAGTCTACAGCTTCTTTTCCCCCACGTATCATTAGGTACCAAGATAAAACACCGTAAATATGAACACCATTGTATTTCGTTTATGTCAGGGGAAAGCTACAAAAAAGTAAGTTCGCGCCAGGAAAACATATATTTTTGGAAAGTACACATTCACCTAAATTTATAATGGGTACCCATTTTTTTTACTCCAAAGTACCAAGCCACAAAGCTTTCCTAAAAATGGCGATTTTGATGAAATTTCTAAAAATGACCTCAAGACGTCTACTGTGTAGCATCTTATGTCCTGCAGGTCACCTACAACCTACATATGAACCCCAGAGGTCTACTGAACAGTTTGATGACCAATGTACATAGGGTTATCAAAGTGTCGTATATATTTAGTTATGTGCCGTAACACCCCTAACTGCAAGAGACCCCTGAAACTCATATATTTTTGGAAAGTACACATTCAGACAAATCCAAAATGGGTAAATATTTCTTTCTACTTTTGATGGCATTTCTGAAAATCGCCTAAAAATTTTGTAATTTGCCAAATTTATCTCACACAATTTCTTTCATACAAAAAAAACACCCATTGACTTCAGTGTATATGGAGTAAGAACAAAATGCCCACTGGCTTCAAAGTATTTTGCGTTAAAAAAAAAGTTGTGCAGGAGCAGCAAAAACACGCCTATCAATAATTTTTCAGCGGTTTCAATCATTTTTTCGGCAAAGCGAAACCAGATTATTCACCTCTTCTGTTAATGCCACAAGCTTTTTTATTGGCACCTCAAACACTCACCTTTTAATGCAATTACAAAGCCTATCTTGATTTCTGGACTACAACAATATTTTTTTGTTTTTCCATTTTGGGGCTATTTTGGGGTACCTTAGCCAAAAGAATCCCTTTTTGCAGTCAACAAATTTTCAGCCATACATTATACTTGGGGTATTTGGCGACTGAGTCCAATATCATACTATCTAGTAGATGTTATAGATACATGTCCAGTGGGGTTTTTAAACCTAAAGTGCGTTGAGGCTTTTTTTCCCTTAGGAAATTTGGAAAGACCATGGACTTCTATAAAGAATTGCACGCATCATTTTGTACACAGAAAAAAATCATGCTTCTAAAAAGCAGAAAGTGTGCATTTCCAAAGAACATGTACTTTGTGGGGTATTTTACAGGTAAAAGAATGGTGAGCACAGTTCCAAATGTACCTTTTGCACTAGGTTTAGGGAGTTTGATGGCTGCATCTTTAGGTTCACCCATACATTGGTTGTATCATTTTGTTCAGGGGAACTTAGAGATTGATATTTAGCAATTTTTTTTATTGTTGAGGCAGTTTTGAGGAAAGTTCTAAATCTAGGTCAACTTCTTTTTAAACAAGATTGTGAATGCTATGGAGAACTGCATCCATAATTCTGCAATTCTTCTTTGCTTTGAAGATTTCCGGTGGATTTTTTTACTCAAATGTATGCCTTTGTGACTGCGATGGTGTTAAAAATATATAAAGTAGCGTTTCAGATAATGTAAAAAAATTTTGTTTGAATGTTAAAGCCCCATTTCACATCAGTAATAGAAAAAACAATATATAATTTGTCTTCTTTAATCGAGGTTTTGCAAAAAAAAAAAAAAAAAACAACCTAAGCAAATGTAATTAATCCAAAGTGCTTAAAAGTTGCTTGGCATTAGGAGTTCACCATTGTGAAACATCATCTGGTAGTAAAAGGGTTAAACTGTGAAGGTAAAATATCATGGTTGGGTTTGTTTTCTTTGGAGAAAAGAAAAGGTGCTTGCGAGGGGACATGATTACTCTGTACAAGTACATTAGAGGGGATTATAGGCAGATGGGGGATGTTCTTTTTTCCCATAAACACAATCAGTGCACCAGAGGTCACCCCTTTAGATTAGAGGAACGGAACTTTATTTGAAGCGGCAGTGAGGTTGGGGAATGCCCTTCCTAATGATGTGATGGCAGATTCTGCTAATGACTTTAAGAGGAGCTTGGATGAAAGACCCACTGGGTCTTTGCCAACCACTGTAAGAGTTAATAGTGCAGGCCAAAGTATTCCAAAAAATCATTCTGCAAGCAGCTGAAACAGATTGTTAACAGGCCTGAAATCAGTCATGTGTAAAGGTCTCACAACCTGTGATGTCCTGCTCTAAGCCCTGGCTGTAACTGACTGATAAGAATCATTCCATGTGGGGGAGTGAAAGCCTACATAAGGCTGACTTCACATCATCCCATCAGGACCCATCACTAAGTGATCTGTGATCTGTATGATCTTTTGAAGGCAGAAAAATTGGATGTCAGACAGAATGTTGGAGAGAATTCCAGAGAAGCCCTAGCAAGGTCTTTAATGCAAGTATGTGAGAAGGTAATAGGAGAGGCATTGAGTGGGAGGTCAACAGAGGAGCATACCAAGCGGTTTATTGAGTATCTGGAGATGAGTTTAGAGGTGTAGAGGGGAAGATTTAGAGCAGCTTTGAATGTCAGGGTCATTAGTTTGTATTTTATATTGAAAGGTAGCAGACGCCAGTGCAAAGGCTGTCAGACTGGCAAAGGAAGAGACATGTAAGTCTAGCAGTATTCATTAAGGACCGGAGAGCACAGTTTTGTACAAACATATAATTTTTGTACTTATGCTGACCCATCACATCTCTGTCCACAATCTTTTCAAAAAAGAAATGTCAATATTTTAGATAAAAAAATAAGGTTTGAAAAATGTGTGAAGTAGGTCAACTGGTAAGCTGGATCAGCCATCCCTGAAAAGAACAGGGCAGCCTGCAACATACCTGCCCAGAATATACAATGCTGTTTTAACAACTTTACCCTGGAACAAAACAATTCACACCTTCAGTCATGTCAATCTAAAAACAAATGCCATATTATTGTTATTGGAATGAGGTACTTGTAATACCATTAAAGATAGCACATTTCAGGGAATTCCTTACCATTCGGTTAGAATGCTTATATGAATGGCTAAACATTGTCAAGATTACTCAGTAGTTGTTTTGGACTTATCACTACAAGAAACCATAATTGTGATAAAGGTTATTTCGTAGAAAAATAAACACATTCACATACATTGGCAGGGGCAAATCTTTCCTGCATTGTTATCTAAATATATATACTATAAACAAAGGTTACATTTTTATCTGTATATACATATACAAAAATATGTAGTCATTGTCCAAAATACCGCACTCACAGGACTTTCAGTATGTGTTGAAGTGCATTTTATTCAAAAGTAGATCTGAGGTTTTGGCTGTGTCTCCAGTCTGTATCGAAGTTACAAATGCAAGAAAAGACATAATAGATTAACCCACTGTGGCACAAAGCAAAAAATTCTATCACAAAGTGAGTTACAAAATACCCAACCCCCAGTGAAACAATCACAAAAAGAGAAAATATAAAATATACTTTAAAAAGAGAGGAACAAACAGTTTTATGGAATTAGAAATAAAGAATACAAAACGTGTCCGCCCATATTATTGCATCAAGGTGACGCAAACACTATACCACTACTGCACAACTCTGATCTCTATCCTCACCATAGCCACTCTCTACAGAACCTTACAATGAGTCAAGCGTACAGGTAATTAAGAAAGTTTAGGTAGGGACACTAATGTGCATACAGGTAAGTCTCACAGCTCAGGTAGGTACAAGGATAAAAGTACCTATACCCATCATAGGCGGAGAACGAATGTTAAGATGTGGAATATGCACAGTTCAATAGGCATCTTCACTGGAACAAAAATTGTACTCATTAATAGAGCTCACAAGTGGTTACTCCATAGCCACCACTCCATAGTCACACAGCACACAGGTGGTTCGCACATATGGTCTCACAATCACCAATGCCATCAGGGTGACATATACTTCAATACAGTGTTCCAATTAAACTTAGAATTCTCTAAGTGTGCAAAAATACATAAAAGCCTGACAGCTCCACCTGGCCATTTAAGTGCTGAGGCTCTCTTTTATACCTCTTTCCAACTATATTGATCATTACTTGCAACCTATTGTACAGGGAACCTTTACATACATTAGGAACACTGGGCACCTGCTAGTAAAACTTTGTGAGCTATTTCCCTTGCCCCCTGGGATCAAATTAGCCACTATGGTTGTCTCATCCCTTTATATGGTGATGCCAATAGAGGAAGGCAATGCCATAGTCTGTGAGACATACACATTATCTACGCATGGCACTTCTTTTTACTGATAATTTGCTTTTGCTATGGAGTGGCATCACCAAGCAATTTTGGTCACTGGTTCATGAACTTAAAAGTCCTGACTACAATTTATTTTATGGCCAACACTGATGATTCAATGATTTCCTCCCCGGATTTGCCATTGACACAGTGGTGGGTTCTACACTGTTCACTTCTACTTACAGAAAAGAGACTGATTGGAATACTCTTTTACTTTATTCTTCCTGTCATATTCCACACCTCCTGTGGAATATTCCATATGATATTATGGAATAAGTATTCCAAATAATAATTATTATTATTAAGGCTTTGGATTTTGTCTGGCCAGGCACTCCAGTGCAAATCCTGCTGAAAAAGGCTCAGATTCGGGCAAATCCTGAATTGAAACCTGGATTCAATGCATCCATAATTCATAGGGGCCTTAGTTAACTTACTTTTAGTTTATCGTTTGCACCTTAATTTATGTGCTTGTTTATCAATTGTCAAGTTTGTGAATTTGAGTTTCAGTATCAAACGCTCACTTATTTAAGAAAAACTTGTTCGAATAAATACTTGAATAGCTTGCCTTTGCCTAGCACAACTCCCATTTTCTTCTATAGAAGCTTTTGGATGGCGAAGTTTTACATTCGAGTTTTCTGCACTTAATAAATACCAGACATTCAAGTTTTTGAACCATAACTTGCATTGTGTGAGTTTTAGCGCTAAGAAACTCGACTCAAGCTCAGATGTTAATAAATCACCCCCTTAAGTGAAAGAATGTGAAGCTTATATCTGGATTTTTGAGAAAATATTTTTGAGAGTATTCCCTAATTTAGCCTATTGTGCATCTTATTGTGATTTTTATATTGGTTTATAATAAATGAATAATTTAAATAATTAATTAAATTGTGTCTGATTGAATTTTTATTTAAAAACATTTGTGTGTTTGTTTTGATGCATTTATTTGTTTGTAATTTATTTAGTCCAACAATATAATATTGTTGATCAATATACCATAAGTTTAATACACAATACAGTTCAAGAGGCATTACTAGCTAACACTGATGTTGGGCTACCTCCCCATGCGCATAACTTACATAGTTACAGTGTAAAAGATATATTATCAACCACTCCGTCTAAATGAAATCTGCCTAACTGCTAGCTAATCTAAAGCCCCATCTAAACAATCTCTAATTTGCCTTGGAAGGAGAAAAATTCCTTTCTGACACCAAGAAGTTAATTTCACTAACTAATAATTTCCCTATATTTCCCCCCTTTTAAAAATTATATTCAACACATTCTTATGATGGAGAATTCCACAATTCAGGATCAAACCTCCTTTCTTCTAATCTCAATGGATGCATTTGTGTTTGCTGATGAGTAAAGTGGAAAAAAAACATATTGGTTAGGAACAGAGGGGCTAAAAGGAGCCCAGAAGCCCTTCTCAAGTAAACTTGTACATCAAACAGATTCAGATGAAAAGCTACTAAATCCATTTCTTCATAGTAGTGTAGTTTGCTCTCACAAATCACAAGACAAGCATTCTTCCAGTAATCACAATTCATCTAGGCATCTAGCATCAATGGTCACAGGAAAGATCGTTATTGCTACGCGTATGGCCAATTTAAGCTGATGAAAGACCAGCATATACAGGACTACTTTAAAGTACACCTTAGAAATGGTGGAAGGCCTGTAAGGTATAGGAGAAGAAATTAAAAAAAAACTTTCCTGTTGCAGCACTGCTGCTCAGTGATCTCCCAGCAAGCTATGAAACACTTGACTCAGCACTAGACGCACACCCAGATGAGGAGTTTACAATGGAGGATGTTAAAGGCAAGCTTGTGGATGAATACAAGCATGAAGCTGAAAGTGCAAATGACAAATCTGCTACAGAACTGGAAACTGCACTTAAACCATGGATCAAACTAAAAACCTTAATGTGCAACATGAAACATGTGAATGTTTTGTTTGCAAAAAGCAAACTGAAGAGTCTAAAAGCTAGAATGAATAAGTTAAAGAGGCAAGCTAACCAACAAAAGCCTTAAAGTGTTAAAAGAGAAATGGAAGACACAGAAGCAGAGTGTGCCTTTTTCACTTTCACTCCAAAGAGGAAGGCTCATAAATTCACTGCTGGTGTATCGACTCAGGAGTTACACGTTATATATGGCCAATGATAAGAAATTCTTCACTCAGCTTGATCAAAGAAAAGCAGAAAGAATTGCTACAGCTAATTGGCAATTTATGGTCCCAGAGGGAATGAGGTAGGTTTTCTTCACTGCCCTGTTTCCAATACAGTTACCAGAAAGATACCTTTCAAGAATGTCCCATATGTGCCAGCTCTTGAAATCAATTCTTGTTGTCTGTGAAAAAGCTAACTAAGCAAGGGAATACAGTTACATTTAAAGGTGACAACTGCATTATAACTAAAGGGAGTCACATAAGGATTCACAAAATTCACAATCAGTTGGACTGTAGGGAATGTCAGGTAAGCTCTGGCGGTTCTTCTCCTGGGTGCCCAGTTCACACATTCTGTCGCAGATGCACGAAATGCAAAGACTCGGACGCGCATCATGTTAGACATGTCTTGTGCATGTGCATAAACGAATGCTAGGGTCTACTTACTTTGCAAAGTGACCAACACTATTCTGTGTCTGACACTGAGCCTTCTATTCCTGCCTGATCCTTGTGTTTCTGACCAATGGCCTGAGTCCCGACTCAAACTTCCTCCAACACAAGCCATTCTGCAAGGTATGTGGTATTTATGACAGAATACCGTATATACTCGAGTATAAGCCGATCCGAATATAAGCCGAGGTACCTAATTTTACCTGGAAAAACTTATTGACTCGAGTATAAGCCTAGGGTGGGAAATGCAGCAGCTACTGCTAAGTTTCATCAAAATAAATACCAATAAAATTACATTAATTGAGGCATCAGTGGGGTATATGTTTTTAAATATTTATTTCAAAGAAAAACAGTAAACTAGCTCTGTAAGCGGAGAAGAGGGTCAACAAAAACAATATGAGTACTACCCCACGCTCATTGCACATTGGCAAACTGGCAGCAGACCCAGTCCCAGAGAAGATGTAAGGGGAAATAAGTATTGCTAGTGGGAGCCTAGGCCAGGGAACTGGAGGGTCTGGTTGCGGGTGGCCTAATTTGCACACAAAGGAGAGAGGGTGCTAGTCTAGAGGGACCCATGGCACCCGACTCGAGTATAAGCCGAGGGTGACTTTTTCAGCACATTTTGGGTGCTGAAAAACTAGGCTTATACTTGAGTATATACAGTAACTTTGCCAAGAAATAAGGAGAAATCAGGGAAAGCCTCTCCTATGGAATTGTTTACTCAGTTTGCTACCCTCACCCAGGCAGTTTGTGAGCTGCATGGAGGTCATCATCAGGTTCAAGCCCAGAGCTTGTTTACGCAGTTTGCTACCCTCACCCAGGCAGTTTGTGAGCTGCATGGAGGTCATCATCAGGTTCAAGCCCAGAGCTTGTCCGCCTTGTTTATAATTCCTGCTCCTACAGGTTCTAATCCAGTCTTCCTGTTGCCGTTCCTGAACCCAAGATACTCCTCCCTGAACGCTTTGTAGGTCATTGCAGCAAAACCGCTGAGGCAGCCCTGGGAAATTGACAACAATGTAAATGAGCCGTTAGAGAATATGTCTCTGACTTCTGGAGATATGCTTCTGACACTGAGTGGAAAGAAGCAGCCCTGAAACATCAGTTCTGCACTGAGCTCTCATGCTCCCTTAAAGATGAACTGGCTCGTATTGGCAAACCAGATTCCCTGGAGGCCACAATCGACCTTGTAATTCAGATTGATAGACGTTTGAGAGAGACTTCAGGAAAAAATGGTTGCACCTCCTTCTAAGTAGTTGGTACCCAAGGCTCCTTTCCCCTCTAATCCTGGAGCCAATGCATATCGACTGGATTCGCTCTTCACTGTCTCAGGAAGAAAAGGTTGCATAGACATCAACTAAATGTCTGCCTGTATTGTGAAGCCTCAGGCCATCTCCTCCATGCCTGTCCTGGCATGACAGGGGATTTCTTCTTGCATCTTCCTTCATCCTCTGGTTTTAACACAATTATTGTGGTAGTTGATAGACTATATAAGATAGCACATTTTATTCCTGAAAACTTCAGCAGTAGCAGCAGCAGCAGAAGGTAATCGACTGCTACTGTTGAATTTTCATCAGAGAAATTTTCAGTCTACATGGGTTTTCCAAGGAAATAATTTCTGACCATGGTTCTCAGTGCGCCTTCAAGTTTTGGTAGTTTCTTTCTCATATTCAACCTTTCTTATCAACAGCTTTCCATCCTCAAACTAATGGAGAGACTGAACTGACTCTTGGGCTTCTCTTCTCCCAGTAGCAGAGTTTGCTCATAACAACATCATTCGTTCTTCTACTCAACAAACAGCCTCCAGTCTCCCTGCCTGACCTTTTTGAGGTTCCTGTTCCAGCTGTGCAAGATATATTTTTGTCTGGGAACTTTAAGGCTCTTTAACAGAGGGTTTTTAAAACTTTGCTGATAAGAAATGCCGGGATCCTTGGCATTTTGCTCACTACTTAGAGTTTTAATTTATTCTGTCCTTCTTAGAAATTAGGACAAAGATATCTGTTATAGTTGTCTAATAACTGGACAAGAAAATGCAGTATCCTTTAGCCATAGTTACCTAAGAATCCATCAAGTTTTCCATGTGTTGCTCCCTAAACCAGTGGCGCAGAATCCTTTTCCTGGTTGCACAGTTACTCCACCTAAACCTATTACTGTTCGAGGAACAGAAGACTTTGAGGTCAAAACCATCCTCGATTCCAAAATTTATGGAAATCACTTACAATATCTTGTCCAATGGAAGAATTATCCCCCTAAGGACAACTCCTTGGAGCCAGCTAGGAATGTCCATGCCCCTCAGTTGGTAAGAATAAGAAATTTTGACTTGCGTTCAGAAAACACGCCTTTGGAGGGGGCAATGACAGTCAAGCCCTGGTGGTTCCTCTCCTCGACGCCCAGTTCGCTGCACAGAATGCAAAGACGTGAATGCACATATAAATGGATGCTGGGGCCTCCTCACTTTGCAAAGTGATCAACATTATTCTGTGCCTGACGCTGAGCCTTCTATTCCTGCCTGATCCTTGTGTTTCTGGCCTGTCGCCTGACTTCTGACTCTGATTCTCCGCTGCCTGGACCGACAATCTGCCTGTTTGCCATCACTTCTGGCATGCAAAATGATTGAGACACCTGGTTGTTTTTGACATTCCTGCCACTCTTCCATAGTGGCAGTCCTGTTCCTAACCTCATTGACTGTTCACACTATGGAAAGTGTAGGTGAGGTTAAGATCCTTCAAACTTCCCCCAAGACAAGGTATGTGGTATTCGTGACAGGAGATGGTTAAGGCTGCCAACTGTATTAACACATGGCACCTTGAGGACAGAAATCCTAAAGCAATAAAAAGGCTAGTTCAAGATTAGCATGCTAGTGGTATAACAATTGATGCACATAGTAAATAAAATGTACTAGCTGAATAAGGGGAAATTTGACAAAGAAACCTTTTCCGAAAGCCAGCAACAGCTCAGTTTAACCTAATGCACACAGATCTAAGAAAAGAGAAAACTCGGACTCCAGGAAGGGAGAAATATTTTTTTACATTTATTGATGATTTCTCAAGTTACACAGTAGTCTTCCTGCTGCACAGCAAGGATGAAGTTGATGAAGCTTGAAGAGTATCTTGCTCAAGTAAGCAATACATTTAGCAAAATGCCAAAAATACTGTGACGAAACAAGTTAACACACAATACCCTACCTACATCTAAAATGTGTCAAACATGCATGAATTTAATGCTTTATCACATTTTTATATTTTGCAAATAGCTTCCAAAGGTCACAACTAAATAATATATTTCTTATGAAAGCACTAAATCCAAGATTCGGTTCAGCCTTTTTCAACAGGATTCAGCCGAATTCATGTCTCCGGCCGAACCATATCCAGAAAATCATTTGACTTGTTGTCACATAAAAAAGGAAGTTGACAATTTGTCTTTAGCCCTTCCTTTCCATATACCAAGTAGGACTCAGATTCAGTTCGGTATTTGGCTGAATCTGTTGCAAAGCATTTGGGGTTCGGATCCTAAAATAGTGGATTTGGTGCAACTTTAATATTTCTTTTAACATCTTCTGTTGGGTGGTCTAAACCAATCAACTCTCATTTGTTAAACACCACACCCAGTATAAAAAGGCTTTGCTCTTCTAGAAAATTCTTGGGACTGCCATTGCACTTCATGCTACTGGTGCTTGTGTGCCCCAAGTATGCTATGCTAGGTACCCTTGTCCTTGTAAACCATACACCAATGTACATTCAATCAATCAAGATTCCAGCAATTCACCCTCACTACATTTTGTAAATGACTTTTGATTGTTTAATCTTGCAGTGTTTATTGTTTATATCATCTTATAGTGTACACCAAGCCAGCCAATGAAGGACTATCAAAACAGTTGATGAAATGGTATAAAGTACAGCTGATATTATAAAAATGGGAAAAACATAATTAGTAGTAACAAAGAAAAAAATGGCTTTGAATATGTCTTTACACAGCATAGTAACAGTTAATTTAAAGATGTGACACATTAAGGCAAACAAATCAGGAAAAGATAGATACAAAAATAGAGAGATGTTTGTGAGAAACATTTACGTAGTATTATTCAAGTGTAGCACACACACTTATGTTGAAAAAATTAGGAAAATAATTACACATCATTGAGAATCATTGAGAATTAATTATATTTAATAGAAAAAGGGGAACTACATAAGATGATTTTAAAAAATAAACACTTATTAACACATAGATCATTTGAAACTACTGATGGAAATATAATACACATTGGCCTAGTTGTTATTCCCTATACAACACAGTATAAAAATGCGCATGTGTCAGAATACAAGAGGAAAGCAATGCGAAAAGGCTGTTGCATGAAAAGAAATAGCACTTCCACCAGTTTAAGTTGGCGTAATGGAAACCAGAAGATAATGCAAGAACTTCACTCATTAAGGCTGGTGTCCCCGGCAGGTTACCTGGGATGGCAAAATGTTGGATAGTAACTTCAAACACCGACACAAATTGTACATGATTTATGAAAAAATTTCACATCATACGCAAGTTGAAACAATAAATGCTGAAATTCTGGGAAAGACTGCTGCACTGCTGGTAACAATAATAATAAATGAAGCCTTTGGAATGATATCTAGCAACAATTACATGTTTCTTCTTTCAAATTAGACTTTTGATTAAAGTAGCTCCTGTCAGGAATGTGAGCTGTTTTTTTTAACAGTTCCACTGACCCTATCAACCAAGCAGTGGTAGATATATATAAATAGGACAGGAGAGGGCCTGAATACAAAGAAGATTAAAAAAAAAAATGAACATTCTCATTTCATAATAAAGATGGTATCAGTGTTTTCCGCTACTAGATACCAGAAGGTTAAAGAAAAAATGACCAATGTTGCTTAATCTCTGAATATATATATCATATATCATATATCATATTTTTACCTTTTTACCTTTCAGCCTAATATTGCTTCTCCCTTTGGTTGGGGGGACACAATAGTTTTTTAAATAGCCCCCTGCAGTGTTAAGCTGCCCGCACTGGGATGGAGTTCCTGGTTTGGACAGCCATAGTGTGATACTTGCATGCATGTCATGTAGGAGTCCAATCCACGTCTTCCAAGTCACATGCATGCATATAATGTGTGAGCTCATTATATGCACGCTAAATAACATGGCCACCAAAACTGGGAGCTCCCTTCTTTTTCGGGCAGCTTAGCACCTCACCTTACCTCTCATCTCTGGTCGGGGAAGCAAATTCAGGGTGATAAGTGCCCTTTATTATTAATTTGAACTTCCTTTACTTTTGTTTACTGTTGTAAGTAAACCAATACACATGGAAAGTGTATTATTTTCGGTCATTGATCAGGATCGGACTGGGGGGTGCAGGGCTCCCCAAGCTGCCTCCTCCGTCCGCGTCTCCCGCCGCACACCCCTAAACACCCCGCACAGGGGCCCCTGTCCAACGTCCTCCCCTGAACGTGTATGTGAAACGTGCCAGGGGAGGACATCGGAGGCCAGAGGAATCAGCAATAAGGTCGGGTCTGGGCAGCTGGGGCCCACCAGGTATTTTCCCGGTGTCCTGGCAGCCCAATCCAACCCTGTCATTGATTATAATTAACATAAGCAGCAATCTCATTCTGTTTGCTACCTGTTAAAAATAAATCAATACCTCTGCCATATGGAAATGGTTGCAGTCCGTGTCTAGGCCTGGCCGTTAAAAATGATGCTTGATGCAATGTGATTAATAGGGAAAAAAGGCAAAAATATAAGAAGGCTGGTATTATCTTCCAGAAAAGGTAGCAACCCTACCTGTGTCACACTCTTTATCTGGAACATATACAATATTTGCTCTGGGCCAGCAATCTCCCGTAACAATGGAAAGTATATTTTTAGAGAAAGTCGCTCACCAGGTATCACAAGGTCACCAAATAACTAAATGAATCATATTTGATTACTGTTACAGGGCAAACCTTCATGTAGTCAGTCCCAAATTGTGCCTTTTAAATGGACATATTAACTGTTCTCTTTATATCACCTATTTGTTGTACAATGAGTCAAATTCATTTCAGCATGAGTTTAAATTTTACTTGCAATAAAATATGTTATCAATCAAATGAGAAGCGTTGCTATGTACCATTCTTATTACAAGGTCTGCACGCAGTTAGATTGTAATCACGTCTTGAAAGAGGGACTTATTTTTTATTCATGGCACATAGAATTAAAGCGACTTTGCTCAAGGTCACCTTGATTGGCTGAGAGGTTTAACATTTCATTAAGACCCCTACTGAGTGATCTTGAGCTAATGATGGCTGATAAATTGCCAAAAAGTAAATGTACCTCCTTCTGTGGTCCCCAAGATTATAAAAAAAAATAGCACAATAATTAGACCTTGATACATGTTTAATGTTAGTATAAAATTGTTACCAATAGAGAGAATTAATTTGTTTGATTGGTTAGCACACATTAGGGGTTATTAGGGGTGCGCACTTGGGGGCATATTTATTATGCTGTGTAAGAAAACGGCTGCGCCGTGTAAAGATGGCGTAAAAACGGCGTAATTGTTTTACACGTTTTTTCTTCCACCGGAACTTATGGAAAATAACGGCATAATATCCGGCGTTCAGATGGTGATCTTTTCCATTTATTTTACACAACTTTTTACTCCGTTTTCTCGGCAAATTAGTTTTACACAGCATAATAAATACGCCCCTTGGTGTAAACCCATTTTTGCCCACTGCTTTTCCCTGTTGTCAAAATGTTGCAGGTCTGTCTCTGACCTGCGGCTACCCCCTTGTCTGCATTCAGTAGCACTCTGTTCAAAGGGGGGCAGGGGATGCACAAAAGTGATTTTTGTTATTCAGCGTGGGGTGCACAACACATCTATTTCACTAAATGAGCACTAAGGGCCACAAAGGAGAAAGAAAGGTAAAAACTAAGTAAGCTTTATCAGAGAGGTCTATGTAAATACAGCCATAAGCACTCACAGAAATGCTGCACTGAGTTCTCTTTCAAAAGAAACAGGATTTCTTGTCTGTTTGTTTTCCTGTGCCAGAGTCACGCAGCCCTCTCCTGCTCCCCCCTCCCTCATAATGCTAAGAACTCACTCCCCCCCTTAGGAATGTGTGATCTGAGCCAATCAGCAGGAAGCTTCCTCATAGTCTAAATAACTCAGCATGTACACCGGTCTTGGTGCAAGAGTGAGGCATTATGGGAACTTTCTTTACACAGCTCAGCGTTTTTTTTCCTTCTCATCCTTCTCATCTTCTCATCTTCTGAGATCATCTGAACGGGAGAAATATGGGGAGACTTAAGGGCACTATTGAGAGAACTGAAGGTATGCCTGCAGCTTGAGATTAACTCTTTATTAGCCTTTCCTTCTCCTGTAAACTCCTCAGTGCTACTAAATCTACTAAATCTAATTTCGCTGTTAACAGATTAATCGTCTAGTAAAAGAAACTAATGGTTCAAAAATCAAACCTAGTTATGCAGAGAAGTATAAGTACAGGTATAGGATCTGTAAACCAGAAAGCTCTGAATTAAAGGAAGGCCATGTGTCATAGACTCCATTTTAATTTTTTAATTAATTCAATTGTTAAAAAATGATTTCTCTTTTTCTCTGTAATAATAAAACAGTACCTTGTACTTGATCCCAACTAAGATATAATTAATCCTTATTGGGGGCAGAACAGCCCTATTGGGTTTATTTAATGGTTAAATGATACCCTTTTCTCTGTAATAATAAAACAGTACCTGTACTTGATCCCAACTAAGATATAATTACCCCTTATTGGGGGCAGAACACCCTATTGGGTTTATTTAATGGTTAAATGATTCCCTTTTCTCTGTAATAATAAAACAGTACTTGTACTTGATCCCAACTAAGATATAATTACCCCTTATTGGGGGCAGAACAGCCCTATTGGGTTTATTTAACCCTTTAAGTGCCAGCCGAATTCGTCATTTCAGTTCCCCCCAGTGCCAGACGTTTTGTAAACATTCTGTGCTCTCTCAATGTAGGGGCTTTTACTGGGGGCAGGGTTAAGTTTAGGTAGGCAAACTATATATTGTTTTTTTCAGGAGAACATGAGCTTTCCAAATCTACCTGAGTTTTTGTGTATTTCCACTTCTGGAACAAGATTTAGAGCTTGAAATACAAAAAAAAAAAGAAAAAATGCTATTTTTCATGATATAAGGATTTCTACCAGAAACATATTTTATTTTATGGACAAAAATTCAACTGATTTGGAAAGCCTCATGTCTCCCGAACGTGCCAATACCTGATATGTATAGTTTTATTGAGATTTCTGACTTCTATAGATCAAAAACTCCCAGCAGTAAATTACTAAATTTTCAAAGCATTACAGCAGAATACGGCATACTTTACATTCCAAAGCCAAAAATCCTGGAACATTAGGTTTACCCCAGGAAACCATACATTTTTGAAAACTACACATTCTGACGAATCCGAAATGGGTAACTATGTCTTCCAACTCCTAAGTACCAAACAGCAATGCTTTACTGAATTTAGCATTTTCTATAAAAAATTATGAAAATTCTAAAAAATCACCTCAAATCTTCCACTTTCAAGCACCTTATCTCCCACATAACATTAGGTACCAAAAGAACAAACGCTAAATATGAAAGCCAAGGGTCCACTGAACAGTTTGATGCCCATTGTGCATAGGATCACCAATGTATCTGGCATTTAGAGACCCCATAAGGAAGTTAGTGCATACAAATTGCCCAGGAGATCTCTTTAGCTACTGAAAATTCAACACACGTACTGCATTTTCTGTGGGGTAAAAACACAAAAAAATACATTGACCCCCCAAAACCATATATTTTTGGAAAGTACACATTCAGGCGAATTCAAAATTGGTACCCATGTCTTTCTACTCCAAACTACAGAGTCGCAGTGCTTTCCCAAAATTGCTAGTTTTGGTGAAATACCTGAAAATCACATCAAATCTTCCACTTTCAAGCACCTTATCTCCCACATAACATTAGGTACCAAGAAAACACACCCTAAATATGAAAGCCAAGGGTCCGCTGAACAGTTTGATGCCCATTGTGCATAGGATCAGCACTGTATCTGGCATTTAGAGACCCCATAAGGACGTCAGTGCATAGAGATTGCCCCAGAGGTCTCTTTAGCTACTGAAAATTCAACACGTTTACTGCATTTTCTGTGGGGTAAAAACACAAAAAAATACATTGACCCCCCAAAACCATATATTTTTGGAAAGTACACATTCGGGCGAATTCAAAATTGGTACCCATGTCTTTCTACTCCAAACTACAGAGTCGCAGTGCTTTCCCAAAATTGCTAGTTTTGGTGAAATACCTGAAAATCACATCAAATCTTCCACTTTCAAGCACCTTATCTCCCACATAACATTAGGTACCAAGAAAACACACCCTAAATATGAAAGCCAAGGGTCCGCTGAACAGTTTGATGCCCATTGTGCATAGGATCACCACTGTATCTGGCATTTAGAGACCCCATAAGGAAGTTAGTGCATAGAGATTGCCCCAGAGGTCTCTTTAGCTACTGAAAATTCAACACGTTTACTGCATTTTCTGTGGGGTAAAAACACAAAAAAATACATTGACCCCCCAAAACCATATATTTTTGGAAAGTACACATTCGGGCGAATTCAAAATTGGTACCCATGTCTTTCTACTCCAAACTACAGAGTCGCAGTGCTTTCCCAAAATTGCTAGTTTTGGTGAAATACCTGAAAATCACATCAAATCTTCCACTTTCAAGCACCTTATCTCCCACATAACATTAGGTACCAAGAAAACACACCCTAAATATGAAAGCCAAGGGTCCGCTGAACAGTTTGATGCCCATTGTGCATAGGATCACCACTGTATCTGGCATTTAGAGACCCCATAAGGAAGTTAGTGCATAGAGATTGCCCCAGAGGTCTCTTTAGCTACTGAAAATTCAACACGTTTACTGCATTTTCTGTGGGGTAAAAACACAAAAAAATACATTGACCCCCCAAAACCATATATTTTTGGAAAGTACACATTCGGGCGAATTCAAAATTGGTACCCATGTCTTTCTACTCCAAACTACAGAGTCGCAGTGCTTTCCCAAAATTGCTAGTTTTGGTGAAATACCTGAAAATCACATCAAATCTTCCACTTTCAAGCACCTTATCTCCCACATAACATTAGGTACCAAGAAAACACACCCTAAATATGAAAGCCAAGGGTCCGCTGAACAGTTTGATGCCCATTGTGCATAGGATCAGCATTGTATCTGGCATTTAGAGACCCCATAAGGAAGTTAGTGCATAGAGATTGCCCCAGAGGTCTCTTTAGCTACTGAAAATTCAACACACGTACTGCATTTTCTGTGGGGTAAAAACACAAAAAAATACATTGACCCCCCCAAAACCATATATTTTTGGAAAGAACACATTCGGGCGAATTCAAAATTGGTACCCATGTCTTTCTACTCCAAACTACAGAGTCGCAGTGCTTTCCCAAAATTGCTAGTTTTGGTGAAATACCTGAAAATCACATCAAATCTTCCACTTTCAAGCACCTTATCTCCCACATAACATTAGGTACCAAGAAAACACACCCTAAATATGAAAGCCAAGGGTCCGCTGAACAGTTTGATGCCCATTGTGCATAGGATCACCACTGTATCTGGCATTTAGAGACCCCATAAGGAAGTTAGTGCATAGAGATTGCCCCAGAGGTCTCTTTAGCTACTGAAAATTCAACACATTTACTGCATTTTCTGTGGGGTAAAAACACAAAAAAATACATTGACCCCCCAAAACCATATATTTTTGGAAAGTACACATTCGGGCGAATTCAAAATTGGTACCCATGTCTTTCTACTCCAAACTACAGAGTCGCAGTGCTTTCCCAAAATTGCTAGTTTTGGTGAAATACCTGAAAATCACATCAAATCTTCCACTTTCAAGCACCTTATCTCCCACATAACATTAGGTACCAAGAAAACACACCCTAAATATGAAAGCCAAGGGTCCACTGAACAGTTTGATGCCCATTGTGCATAGGATCACTGATGTATCTGGCATTTAGAGACCCCAAAAGGAAGTTAGTGCATACAAAGTGTATATACTGCAATATAAGCTACCGGCATGTGCATTATGCGGCATAAGACCCCCTAACAGTTAGGAGACTCTAGAAAACCATATATTTTCCGAAAGTACACATTCTGACAAAACAAAAATGGGTAAATACATCTTTCTACTGCAAACTACCACACTACAAAGCTATGCTAAACAGAACGGTTTTTATGACATTTCTGAAAATTGTCACAAAGCTTGCATTTTACCCCATTATGTATCCCCACATTTTGTACCGTATCAACATAAAACATTCTAAATATGAACGCCAGGGGCCTACTGAAC
Source organism: Xenopus tropicalis (assembly GCF_000004195.4). Lineage (NCBI taxonomy): Eukaryota > Metazoa > Chordata > Amphibia > Anura > Pipidae > Xenopus > Xenopus tropicalis. Next base: position 33,248,929 of record NC_030684.2, on the reverse strand, counting down.
AGTTTGATGCCCTATATGCATAGATTTACCAAACTATGTGGGGTACAGGGGCACCCAAGTAAAAATAGTGCATATGAATTTTCACATAAGACGCTCCGGCTCATGCAGTTTTTGCACCCGGTATGTGTATTATGCGGCATAAGATCCCCTAACAGTACAGAGACCCTAGAAAACCATATATTTTCCGAAAGTACACATTCTGACAAAACAAAAATGGGTAAATACATCTTTCTACTGCAAACTACCAAACTTCAAAGCTATGCTAAACAGAACGGTTTTTATGACATTTCTGAAAATTGTCACAAAGCTTGCATTTTACCCCATTATGTACCCCCACATTTTGTACCGTATCAACATAAAACATTCTAAATATGAACGCCAGGGGCCTACTGAACAGTTTGATGCCCTATATGCATAGATTTACCAAACTATGTGGGGTACAGGGGCACCCAAGTAAAAATAGTGCATATGAATTTTCACATAAGACGCTCCGGCTCATGCAGTTTTTGCACCCGGTATGTGTATTATGCGGCATAAGATCCCCTAACAGTACAGAGACCCTAGAAAACCATATATTTTCCGAAAGTACACATTCTGACAAAACAAAAATGGGTAAATACATCTTTCTACTGCAAACTACCAAACTACAAAGCTATGCTAAACAGAACGGTTTTTATGACATTTCTGAAAATTGTCACAAAGCTTGCATTTTACCCCATTATGTACCCCCACATTTAGTAACGTATCAACATAAAACATTCTAACTATGAACGCCAGGGGTCTACTGAACAGTTTGATGCCCAATATGAATAGATTTACCAAACTATGTGGGGTACAGAGGATGCCAAATTGAAATACAGCAGACAAAATGTCCATGTGCAAAGACAAGTAACAAAGAACAATGTAAAAAGCCCTAAAATTGATAAAAATAAAAAAGAAATCACTAAAATCATTTTTTTTTTTTTGCCTAATAATATCTGCAGGCAGAATAACAGTTTGAGTATTTTGGCTTGGGCAAATAAGTTTTACAGACAAAGTCAAGCGAACAACAACTATGCATAACTGAAAATGCTATAAAATGGCTAAACATGCAGTAAAAAACCCAAAAATGCACCAAAATCACAGAACATGTAGTAGAAACACCAAAATAATACACAAAAGGTATTGCGCAGTGCGGTTAGCGAATACGCTATCCGCAAAGGCAATAAAACATTTTTTTCAGGCAAGAATAAAAACGATGCGATAGAAAAAAAAAAAAAATACAAAATTACATAAGTGTGTGTAAGTGAGTGTGTACACATGGTAAAATGTGTTTTTTGTGCATGTGTGCGAGTGTGCAAGTGAGTGTGCAAGTAAGTATGTGTAAGTGTAACTGTTCTGAATGTGTGAAACCCAACAACTACCCAAAATGTATGTGTTTGTGTGTAAGTGTGAGTATAAGTGTGTATTAGTGTATTATGTGTGTGTATGTGTGTTTTTTTACACTTACCTGGGACAAGCAGGCACAGACATCGTGTGAAGGTGGGAGGAAGGACCCAGGAGACGCTGCAGCTTCTTCCTGCGACGCCGATCTGTGAGTATGAGAAGGGGGGCCAGGGGGGAGGGAAGGGAGAGCAGGAAATGTCAGGCACGCATAGACAGCGTGTCCTGACATTTCCTATGGGGCCCCTGGGCGATCGCGCCCCAGGGGCCACTCGTTCCCCACCTCTGACTTGTGTCTGGAGGCTGGGGAACGAGCGGGGAGCGAAGAAGCGGCTTGAAAAGCCGCTTCTCCGCTCCCAAACCCGGAAGTGCCCCAGGACGTAGAATCTACGTTCTGTGGCACTTTGGTCCTTTAGTACCCAGGACGTAGATTCTACGTCCTGTGGCACTAAAAAGGTTAATGGTTAAATGATTCCCTTTTCTCTGTAATAATAAAACAGTACCTGTAATTGATCCCAACCAAGATATAATTAATCCTTATTGGAGGCAAAACAATCCTACTGGGTTTAATTAATGTTTAAATGATTTTTAGCAGGTATGGAGATACCAATTAGAAGATCCCTTATCTGGCAAACCCCAGGTCCTGAGTATTATTATTATTTTATAAAAACATATTATCTTTAAAACAGTTATGTATTTATCTAGTAGCTAGCGCAGATATAAGAAATAAAAGACTGGGTATAATATCACATACCTCCTCATTCACTTTATGTCTCCTTCTTTCTTTGATAGATACTTTTATAACTCAGAATAGCAAATTCAATATAACGAGCGGATGTCCAAGCCTTTGCAAAATCTTAGAACATGGAATCTGCCATAACAATGCTGTTTCATTACCTACTAAAATCATTATAACAAGCAAGTAAAGCTTATCAATATACAGTATTACTTGACATAATAATACATACTGCACTCATGTCTGGGCACAATGTAGTATTTACCTGAGCTCATTATTTAGAGAAAAAAAAAACAGTTCTACATCACACAGAGGTTACTAGTCTGTTGTTTGAAAGCAAACAGTTGCTTGGGTTTCTAGACCTAAATGAAACATTTATAATATTTATATATATTATACCACATTCATAAAGAAGACTCAGTAATGCTTCCTCACATTAAAAATGTCCAACCTTCTTACCTCCACCTATTGTATGTGGATGGGTACAGTTGTAGCTGAGCAGCTTTGGTGTGTCCATATAAATCCTTGCCACAGGTCTTCTCTTTTATAATCTGGTTACTCGTCCAATTTATGTTTGGTGGGTTTTTCTTAAATATACCTTGTGATGTTTTAAATTTATGCTACGGCCAATATATTCCTTCTCTATGCATTTCTCTTATGTGCCCAAACTCACATGGGTGCATCTAAGCGCCAAATGCAGGTGGAACGCAACATGCTGAATAATTAGAATTGGTTTCAAATAAGCATGTGGTCATTAAGTGACGTAAGGCACTTTTTTGGTTGATTATGTTTTTAAACATACAGTTTGGTTAGGAAAACCAATGTTCCAGTGGCAGTGTTATAATGCTAAACACTGCTAGTAGAAGCACTATATGATCTATAGCATCTAACTCCCATTGCAGCAGCTACTCAGAGCATGTAACAATGCAATGAATGGACATCCTAAAGCAGTGGCTCCCAACCAGTGGCTCATGAGCAACATGTTGCTCTCCCCTCCCTTGGATGTTGCTCCCAATGCTCTCTAAGCAGGTCTTCATTCTTGAATTTCTAAGTGTTGGAGGAATATGACCATAGGTACTACCAAACAGAGCCTCCTGTAGTCTGCCAATTACCATAGGGGCTACAAAATAACCAATTACAAGTATAGGACCTGTTATCCAGAATGCTCGGTACCAAGGGCATTCCGGATAAGGGGGTCTTTCCGTAATTTGGATCTCCATACCTTAAGTCTACTAAAAAATCAATAAAAAATTAATGAAACCCAATAGGATTATTTTGTATCCAATAGGGATAATTTATATCTTTGTTGGGATTAATTACAAGGTACTCTTTTTTACTACAGAGAAAAGGGAAATCAGTTTTAAAAATCTATGGGAGACGGACTTTCCGTAATTCGGAGCTTTCTGGATAACGGATAACAGCCTTTTTTAGTCACATCCAGGAACTATTTTCATGCTTGTGTTGCTCCCCAACTTTTTTTTATATTTAAATGTTGTTCACGGGTTAAAAAGGTTGGGGACCTTTGTCCTAAAGTAAAAGTCAAAATACAATGGATTTCCAGCCCACTTGTGGGAAGTTTATCAGAGGGGTGCACGCAGCATCATATATTCACCTCCACATACCTTCAGACTTCAATATATCGAAATTGCAGCACTCCCATTTCATATTCATAAAACCGCCTTTATTTCACATATGGCACAGACACAGCAACGTTTCGGACCTCCTGGTCCTTTCTCAAGCTAACAAAGAAGTAAAAGCCACTGAAAGTAAAACAACTAAAGGTTAAATATTACAGGGACTGAGACAGATTCAATCATTTGAATCCCGTGCAGGATTTTGTTTCCATGTGCACTTTTTTTTTTTAAAATAAAACGCTCACCTAATACCTAGCAAGCTTTTTAGTTTTTGAAAAGACACACTCGTGGACAGAAAATCCCACACAAGGGAAAAAAAAGCAATTGAGTAAGATTACTAAAATTACAACAAAGCCGAGGTGTGATTAATAATAAATCTGCCCCAATCTCACGTTAGAGTGTTAGAATATATTTCATGTTTCCAATTTCACTGGTTTTTCCTAGCTTAGCCCTTCTGTGCCTATATATGAATAGCTTATGCTTAGTCTTTTGTATTTATATAGGACAATCCACATTATTATATTTTTGTACAACTCTGTACAATAGTTTAAGTTACTCTGAGGGACTGATTTGTTCATTTTTTGGGATCGCATTTTGCCACAGTTTTTCTTTTATTGCATTTATTCACAAGTAAATCATACAAAACATTTTCCCACCTAAAATGAGATGTAGGTTTTAGTAAACCGTGTTAAAAAAAAGTATTTATATTTTTAAACCAGTCCCTAAGGGCTAAACTTCACGACAATTTGGATCAGAATTTGTGGGTCAGTTTTGTCTTTGACCCCCATATTTAATAAAAGACACTAAGGTTGCCCAGTAGCAGTAACCCATAGCAACCAATAAGATGTTTGCTTTTAAACAGGTGACCAGAGTAAAATAAGTAAAACACAGGAAATTTTATTCTGTGTTTGTAAGAATAGGAGAACAATGCTTTTAAGATGAAACAATTCAGTCCTCATACCAGTAGAACATTGTGAGCACATATATTGAACAACAGGGCCACCGCCCTTTCAGAAGAACCATCCAGATAGAAAACTGCATTCTCTCTCCCCAACTCCATTACTCTCCCTGCTCCAACATGAAAAAAAACCTTTATATCACTTTTGTAACCAGAAGTAAAGCAGTCACCACATTGCCTTTTTTGCTGTGCCTTATACATCCAAGGTACAGTACATATAACATTATGTATACAAAACTACACACAGGGAGGACATGTATTATTATAATAAATACAATAAAAAAGTATAAATACACAAAGACTAGGTGCCATGTAGTATGAGGCACAGTATGAAGGAGGTACCTGCCCTGTAGAGTTTATAATCTAAGGTAATGCTATTTTGTTCAAAGGTGTATTTGTAATGTAAAAATGTAGTGTTTCTTTTCCTTTAAAGATACAAATATAACACATACAATAACATAACACATTTTTTGTGACCAGAATCATTGAGGTTTGAAAAACCATCTTGCTTGGGTCTACTCAAACTCATGAACACTGTCTTTGCTGCTTTAGGCTCTGTTGCATGCAACTTAATCTTCCAGTATCTTCATTTGTGTGACAAAATTGGAAACTTAAGGCTGATTAATCCTGCTGGGAAACCAATAATAAAGCCACACAGGAGAATTCATATTCAATTCATAAACATTGCATATAGCAGCTAATCACTCATGTAGAAAAGCAATGTCCTGAAACAAAGTGTTAAGCTTTGGCAACCATATGAAACTTTAAATATTTACACTTCACTTGTATGTCCCTTTACTCTAGTGACAGATGACTACAGATGACCTGGAGTAATTGTAGACCTAAACCACCAGCCAGAATAGTGATATGGGGTCTACGACTAGAGTGGAATAGGTGTCACACCACCTACATTCTTTATTATCCAAAAATAGAAGAATAATGTCAATTTTGTCTCCAGCCATAAAGCTTCCAAGGTACCTAAATTCAGGAGCTTCAGGAAGCCATATTGCGGTATGCACGACTGACACACAGGGGCAAATGGTACAAACAGAAATGCAGAGCATTCAACAGAGCTTATGACATTCAAGAGGTTTGTATATGAGCTTATTGTAACTGATGGCAACAGCAACTTTTTAGGGGGAATTGCATTCTCCTTCCATATTGTCTACAAAAGCGAGTGTTGTATTAGCACGTGAAGGACACCAAAGGACAGTAAAAATAAAAAGACATGGTGGTATCCAAACATAGATCAGCACACAGAGATGGTGTTGCAACACCAGGAACATAGAAGTAACCATTACAAATGGATATTTTATCAGCTATGGTACTAAGGGTAGGCAGAAGAGGCATCTGCCTAGGGCACAATGTTGGTGTTGCTCACACACGGGGGGGGGGGGCGGGGTAAGGGGCTGGGTGGCGGCAGTGTTGCCTCACCACTTTGGCCTGCCTCTGGTGGGTACCACTAGTATAAAGTGGTTAAACGGATGTCATTCTATGGTGTTTTTACTGAGTGTTAACAATATTCCACTAGCTTCTGATATTTCTTTCTTTTCCATAGCTTGTGGTGCTTATCTGTATTTTGTCTTGAATTGGTAATCCAGTGGAGGAACTGCAACACAGATCAGCAGAGGAGAAAATTCCAAGGGTTTACTTTTCCTAAAGGAAAAAAAAATCTTTCAAGCAATTCCCCCCCCCCCCAGCCTTTTCCAACAGCTGATTTTATCAGATCGCCCAGAAAATTTGATATTTTCTAGCTCCAGTTTTAATTATGGATAATGTTAATAATGTTGGGGACAACATTAATGATAGGCAGCAGAAATTCAAAAGACATGACTACGTTCTGAGAAACTGGGTTAAAACACTTGCCCTCAATTATATATAAAATGATATACCAAAACACAGTTCCCCTGCTACACTCCTACTGGCATATAAATCAATATTGGATTTATATGCAGAAATGGAATCCGCCATAACATAAAGTGGCACAAGATTTGGGGAAATACCCCCTTCTTCAGGTGCAATACACATACGTGAACACGTTACTCATTAAATACCACAACGAATCATGTGATACTAACATGTGACACATTTAACCCCATCTTGGCCGCACTATCCCATGACGCCATCTCACCAATCAATTATGTGTAAAGAGACAGTACAAATTCATAGCAGTCTTTACAATGCATAACCTGTAAAAATTTAACCATAAATACAAAGTATAACATTAAAAAGCAATAATACAAAGTATCCCACGATAGGCACATAATACATAATTTATAAAAAAAACATCTTAAACTAAAACTCTCATTTAAACCTTGAGTGGAAAGAGAATCTAATTTTTAATCCACACTGCCTCCCAGACTCAAGCATATCTGTTCAGCCAGGCATTTTGAGTACAATAAAAAGTCCTACAATAAAAAAGCACTTAAAAAATACAATTATTATGAAATAGAGAGTGAAAAGGGTAATGCACCAAACCCCAAATTATTTGTTTTTAAAAATGTATTAAAAATAAAGCAAGATGTATCAAAAATAGGTAAATTGGTTGATGAGGACAGGGAAAAGCTGTGATTTTAAACTTATTTTAATTCTTCTTAGACAGCTGAGAAACCAATGAATTTTTAAAAGACCCAATTATGATTACACAGAATAGCTGTAAAATTAACATTTTTATAATTGGACTAGTGTTGTTAGTTGTGTACCTCAGGGGTCAGTTATTAGTCCTTTGCATTGTTCATAAATGAACCAGAATTACCACTTGAAGTCAGGTTGTTGAAGGTTCTGCTGGATGATGTTGTGATGGAAGACTTCATTGGTGCCTTTAAAAGTGGCTTGGATGACTTCTTGGACAAGAACAATATCCAGGGCTAAAGTAATATCAATATGTACATCTATATCTAGCTATCGATCTATATCTATCTATCTATCTATCATCTATATATATATATACATATATAAAGTCCTCAAAACTGCACCTCACTCCAGTCACACTACTATGTAGCCGCCCTTGTGCAAGAAATACAATGTATACAAAATAAATCACAGCCAGCACCAAGGCTCTTGTAGTTCAAAAACTTTGCGTATTATAATTGCATGTACAACCGACGTTTCAGTCCCCTTTGGGAAAAAGGTCCCGAAGGGGACAGAAAGTCGGTTGTACATGCAATTATAATACGCAAAGTTTTTGAACTACAAGAGCCTTGGTGCTGGCTGTGATTTATTTTGTGTATATATATATATATATATATATATATATGCAAGTGTCTCATTAAGTCTATATGCTATGTGCTATTTTAAAAGGGTTAGCACACCTTCCTTTTTAACATCAGCTCAATGACAAAAAAGAAAATAATGCTTAAAAAAAAAGGCTTCCAGCTACCAAGAAGTCAATTATTTTCTGGACCAACTTTGTAGTAAGCTGTACAGCTCTCACTGTAAAACATTTTTTTTACATTTCCATCTACATTTTCACTGGAAGAGTCTTTTTGTAAAAGCATCAGAGGGTTTGGATTTATTGTTTGATTCCCTTGTATATTCATAAATAAATGATCATATCAGCTGTATACAATCGTCTGCACTGTATGCAATCTAACTTGGCAGGATAATAACAGGATGATATTTTGCTAGCGGACCCTTCCTGCTGCTGACAGGCATTGCTTGCTACAGCTAAGTTTATTATCTACTATTACTCCCAGGTCATTCTCCAACAAGGACATGCCCTGATGAAGCTTGCATATTTTAAATCCCACATGGATAACCTCACTATATTTACTTACTATGTGCTATACTGGATTATGTAGTACAGGGCAATGTCATACGTGGAAATTGTCCTTACTCAGTAAAACAGTTCAGTACAGGTATGGGACCCGTTTCCAGAATGTTTGGGACCTGGGGTTTTCCAGATAAGGGGTCTTTCCATAATTCGAGTCTCCTACCTTAAGTCTGCTAAAAAAAAAATATTTAAACAGTCATTAAACCCAATAGGATTGTTCTGCCCCCAATAACGATTAATTATATCTTAGCTGGGATCAAGTACAGGTACTGTTTTATTATTACAGAGAAAAGGGAATCATTTAACCATTAAATAAACCCAATAGGGCTGTTCTGCCCCCAATAAGGGGTAATTATATCTTAGTTGGGATCAAGTACAGGTACTGTTTTATTATTACAGAGGAAAAGGGAACCATTTTAAAAAATTTCAATTATTTGATTACAATGGAGTTATCCAGAAAGTTCTGAATTACGGAAAGCCCATCTCCCATAGACTCCATTATAAACAAATAATTCTAATTTTTAAAAATGATTTCCTTTTTCTCTAATAATAAAATAGTACAGGTATGGGACCCGTTATCCAGAATGCTCGGGACCTGGGATTTTCTGGATAAGGGATCTTTCCGTAATTTGGATCTCCTACCTTAAGTCTACTACAAAAATAATGTAAGCAGTAATTAAACCCAATTGGATTGTTTTGGCTCCTATAAGGGGTAATTATATCTTGGTTGGGATCAAGTACAAGGTACTGTTTTATTATTACAGTGAAAAAGGAAACCATTTTTAAAAATGTGAATTATTTGTTTAAAATGGAGTCTATGGGAGACGGGCTTTCCGTAATTCGGAATTTTCTGGATAATGGGTTACCGGATAAGGGGTCCGATAGCTGTAACTTGTACTTGATTCCAACTAAGATATAATTAATCCTTATATTATTCAATGTTTTAATGGTTTTTAGCAGACTTAAGTTATGGAGATACAAATTACGGAAAGATCCCTTATCCTGAAAACCCCAGGTCCTAAGCATTCTGGATAACAGGTCCCATACCTGTATATATATATATATATATATATATATACAGTAGTGTGAAAAACTATTTGCCTGATTTCTTATTCTTTTGCATGTTTGTCGCACTTAAATGTTTCTGCTCATCAAAAACCGTTAACTATTAGTCAAAGATAACATAATTGAACACAAAATGCAGTTTTTAAATGAAGGGTTACGTTATTAAGGGAGAAAAAAAACTCCAAATCTACATGGCCCTGTGTGAAAAAGTGATTGCCCCCCTTGTTAAAAAATAACTTAACTGTGGTTTATCACACCTGAGTTCAATTTCTGTAGTCACCCCCAGGCCTGATTACTGCCACACCTGTTTCAATCAAGAAATCACTTAAATAGGAGCTACCTGACACAGAGAAGTAGCCCAAAAGCACCTCAAAAGCTAGACATCATGCCAAGATCCAAAGAAATTCAGGAACAAATGAGAACAAAAATAATTGAGATCTATCAGTCTGGTAAAGGTTATAAAGCCATTTCTAAAGCTTTGGGACTCCAGCGAACCACAGTGAGAGCCATTATCCACAAATGGCAAAAACATGGAACAGTGGTGAACCTTCCCATGAGTGGCCGGCCGACCAAAATTACCCCAAGAGCGCAGAGACAACTCATCCGAGAGGCCACAAAAGACCCCAGGACAACATCTAAAGAACTGCAGGCCTCACTTGCCTCAATTAAGGTCAGTGTTCACGACTCCACCATAAGAAAGAGACTGGGCAAAACGGCCTGCATGGCAGATTTCCAAGGCGCAAACCACTTTTAAGCAAAAAGAACATTATGGCTCGTCTCAATTTTGCTAAAAAAACATCTCAATGATTGCCAAGACTTTTGGGAAAATACCTTGTGGACCGACGAGACAAAAGTTGAACTTTTTGGAAGGTGCGTGTCCCGTTACATCTGGCGTAAAAGTAACACAGCATTTCAGAAAAAGAACATCATACCAACAGTAAAATATGGTGGTGGTAGTGTGATGGTCTGGGGTTGTTTTGCTGCTTCAGGACCTGGAAGGCTTGCTGTGATAGATGGAACCATGAATTCTACTGTCTACCAAAAAATCCTGAAGGAGAATGTCCGGCCATCTGTTTGTCAACTCAAGCTGAAGCGATCTTGGGTGCTGCAGCAGGACAATGATCCAAAACACACCAGCAAAGTGGCCTAGTCAAAGTCCTGACCTGAATCCTATTGAGATGTTGTGGCATGACCTTAAAAAGGCGGTTCATGCTAGAAAACCCTCAAATAAAGCTGAATTACAACAATTCTGCAAAGATGAGTGGGCCAAAATTCCTACAGAGTGCTGTAAAAGACTCGTTGCAAGTTATCGCAAACGCTTGATTGCAGTTATTGCTGCTAAGGGTGGCCCAACCAGTTATTAGGTTCAGGGGGCAATTACTTTTTCACACAGGGCCATGTAGGTTTGTATTTTTTTTCTCCCTAAATAATAAAAACCCTCATTTAAAAACTGCATTTTGTGTTTACTTGTGTTATCTTTGACTAATAGTTAAATGTGTTTGATGAGCAGAAACATGTGTGACACACATGCAAAAGAATAAGAAATCAGGCTAATAGTTTTTCACACCACTGTATATATATATATATATATATATATATCCCTGTTTCCTGGTATATATTAAAATCAGAATAACCAAATTACAGTTTTACAAAGTAAACAAGAGAATATTTGGAATCTGAAGGTAGAGCACATAAGATACTGCCAAATATAAAATGAAATACATGTTGTATTGAAATGTTGCTGTGATTTTTTTAAAAATAATAATAGTTATATGCCCTTCTCAAACTAATTATTTAATTAGGTCACTACTGTTTAAAAAGATTAAAATAAATGGCTTTACATATACCAGAAGTGCAGTATAGATAATGACATACATACATACAAACATGCAGGGCTGGAAAGAGAAACGTGTAACTGCCTCTGCCGACCCATATCCCTGACTCACTAACATTCTGACAAGGCAATGCAGCCAGCGTTACTTACTATGTCTTCCTGTTTAACTGCCTCCCATTTACCTCCTGTTCCCAAGCTCACAGGCCATGTCTCATAATCAGAGCAGTGTGGTTATCTCCTCCCAGCCTTTTCCTCATTCATTCTAACCCATTTGCCTTCCTTTTTCATTCACTCCCAGTTTTCTCCCTCCCCTCTTTCCTCCAGTCATCATACTGTCTGCAAGAGGAAAATAGACAGCAGGTTGAATGCCTAATGTATCTTTCCCTTAACACGGGGTCTCTCTATATTTAAAAGACTGAGTTTAAAACAGACTGGGAACCCAGGATTACTCAGCAATAAACACTTCCATGCCAACTGTACACATGCCCCATCTGCAGCACTCTGCCAGGGCAGCACACAGACAGCAGGTATGCATCTTGCATTATGGCTTATAATTATATCCCTTACTCCCTTACAGACAGCAGGTATGCATCTTGCATTATGGCTTATAATTATATCCCTTACAGACAGCAGGTATGCATCTTGCATTATGGCTTATAATTATATCCCTTACTCTGTAAAGCACTGTGGGAGATGATGGCACTTTAGAAATAATAATAAATAATAATAATAATAGAATCACAGGACTCTAAAAATGACAATCTGATATAATAGTTGCTATCATTTATCAGCAGCAGTTACTAACTGGTATATATGGGTACTTTGCTGACCTTGGGAAAGGCAATTTTCCACAAGTAACAAAGTGCTCAGTTTGATGCTGACTAATTAGTGTTACATACAGTTTTATATTTTTATTAATAAAGGTATGGGACCCAGTATCCAGAATGCTCTGGACCTGGGGTTTTCCAGATAAAGGGGTCTTAATGTAATTCAGATCTCATACATTAAATCTATTACAAAAATAAATTAAAATTTAAATAAACCCAATAGGCTTGTTTTGGCTCCAATAAGGATTCATTATATATTAGTTGGGATCAAATACAAGGTACTGTTTTATTATTACAGAGAAAAGGGAATCATTTAACCATTAAATAAACCCAATAGGGCTGTTCTGCCCCCAATAAGGGGTAATTATATCTTAGTTGGGATCAAGTACAGGTACTGTTTTATTATTACAGAGAAAAGGAAATCATTTAACCATTAAATAAACCCAATAGGGCTGTTCTGCCCCCAATAAGGGGTAATTATATCTTAGTTGGGATCAAGTACAGGTACTGTTTTATTATTACAGAGAAAAGGGAATCATTTAACCATTAAATAAACCCAATAGGACTGTTCTGCCCCCAATAAGGGGTAATTATATCTTAGTTGGGATCAAATACAAGGTTCTGTTTTATTATTACAGAGAAAAAGAAAATCATGTTGAAAATGTGAATTCTTTGATTAAAATGGAGTCTATGGGAGATGGATAATGGGTTTCCAGATAAGGGTTCCGATACCTGTACAGAGTTGCTAGGAGTTGAAACCTTGATATGCTGAGGTTTGGTTATCATGTTATATTATTTGTTGTGTTCTTAGGCTGCATGCTAAGTTGAATGCTGGGTCACTCATGCAAAGCTGGGGGTGCAACTCACCCCAACAATGCAAAAAGCAGAAAGCAGGTTTTTTAAAGGCACAAAGATAAAAAAAAAGCAGAGTATTTGTGTCTGTTGATCACACTTTGCTGCTTTTCCGCAGTTTTGTAAATGAGGCTGTTACTAGATGTCTCTAATAACAATGTGTAAACTCTACAGGACAAGTATCGCCATCCCCCATAGCACTTGATATGAAAATAAGCAAGTGTTTTATTTGGTCTCCATTTTTTATTTTTACTTTATAGTTTTTTTTAATTATTTGCCATTCTCTTTGGCCAAATGGAGGTCAGTTACCCCATCATCAGAAACCTTTATAGGTTATTATTTGTTTGTGTTTTGTTTATTATTTACCTTTCTAGCCAGGCCATCTCCTATTCATCATCATCATCTTGCAGACATTCACATTCAAACCACTGACTGGTTGCTAGGGTAACTTGACCCCAGCAACCATTTAACTGTGACATTCCAAACAGCTGCTGAACAAAAAGTTAAAGAAACCAAAATAAACACACAAAAAAGACCAAATGAAACTTGTCTCAGAAATTATGTCTCTGCTGTGTATTATTCAGTGTTGCATATAGAAGTAGCACTCTACAAATAAAGATATATATACATAGCTAGAGCAGTATAAAAAGTGGATAGCCTTTCTGTCCTGCCAAATATCCTCAAAGAAATAAGGTAAATTTGTTGTGACAGCCTGTTTGTAATTTATTGATTTATACAGTACTGTAGCACTTTATATATATATATATGTAAAATATGTTTATGGCAGAAGAATATTATAGTGGCAGTGCACGGCCTTACAGTGGAGAATTCTGCCTTTGCTCCGACCCATACAAAGTCTATAGACAAGAATAGGCAGCACTCAGCAGTTCATTCAGTAACAAGACTGAATCCTTAATAAAGTGCAGTAAATATAGACTCACTATAGTCACTCAGTTACTATGATGTTGTAATTTCCTGTTCTGGGTCTTCATAAACCTTTGGGGTAAACTAGTAGCATTTGATCTTGCCGCACAGCTTAAGAAAGGGCATTATGCTTGCCGAAACGTTGCTGGGTACTGCTAGGTACTTGATGCTGTGTGCTTTACTGCACTTTATTATGGATTCAGTACACCTTGTTACTGACTGAGTGCAGCCTATTCTTGTCTTGTTCTTATATATATATATTTGTTCCTTCTTTACAAGTCAAGTTATTTTAAAATGCAGTTTATATATACAAAATAATAAAGAGCTTTGCTTGTAAAATTGTTACAAAGCCTCATTACCTATACAGACAACAATATTTTACATAAAAACATACAGTTTTGCAATACAGTTCTGCAACCCCAATACATATAATTCCCAACAGTTTGAAACACACAACATGCACATTTATTGTATCAAGGTATTCACAAACAGCATAAAACATGTGTCAGTCTGTAGCTACAGTTGAAGCGGTGATATTTTTGTATATTAAAATAAAACCCGCTGTGTCCTACGTTCAGTCCTGCCTCTGTACACTTCCCCACATCCCACTTGAGGTTCATTTTCCTGAGTCTGCGTTCTATCCTTTACCACAGCTCAGAGGCCTGTTCTATAGCAAAGTCAGAGCGTTAGAAAGCTGTGCTTGCAGATGTTTTCTAACACAGTATTACAGTGAGTGATACAGCGCCATGAACACCAGTAAAAACAAGACGCATGCAAACACTTTGCAGCACAAACAAAATTTCAGCACCACTGATGTGATCAGGAACCAAAGTGGGGGGGGGGGGAGGGGGGAGGGCGGGGGTCGTGGGTGCTCTGTCTGCCTGCCCCCCCCTCCCACCCCCACCAATCACGTGTTCTGCTCCCTAGTATCTTGCTAGTTATGTCATTGGTCATGAACAAGTAATAAAACAGAACCTACAGCTCTCATCAATGCTCAGCCAAGTTCAAACATACATTTCATTAAGTTTGAATTAAATTAATAAATAAATAAACAGGAGCACACGGATTCCCTAGCAACACAGAGCAGCAAGTTTTGCAGTCCATATACCGGTATCAGCAGCTTTAGTGTAATTACATATGTATGAGAATGGATTTATTAGCTTCCAGCAATGTGAATTACGTGTATGCCTTTACACTTATACTAAATTGTAAAACCTCGGTGCCCTGTTATGAAATGGTAGCCGTATACATGAGCATGCAGTGTGTGTGCGCAGATTTTTCGCCACTGTTAACAGCTTTTACAGCCTCTCCTCTGCATACCTGTCAGTTTGTGCAGATTTGTCTGCAGTACGTGTATCTGAGTCAAGTGCAATGGATTTCTGTACGTGCTAGTACGGCCAGCAACATAACCAATATTTCTGTATGGTTTATATATTTACAATAGCAGCAAGATATATTTTAATTCTGTAATGTATTCCTTCTATAAGGGTACAGGAGTACAACATAGTGCTGCATGTACTGGAAATATATATTGGCTTGTACCTTAGTAAAATATATGTAAATGTCAGTGTCCAAGTGCCTTATGGATGAAGCCTGCAATAGATATGGTTATATAGGGTTGATTTGGAAAAGGCAAGATTAGCTTACCTGCTGTCAGTGTGCCGCTCTGGCAGGGAGCTGGTATCTGAAAGCTATTATTATCCGAGGTGGGCGCCCCTCTGTACAGTTGGCATGCTGGGGCTGATGTCTGTGTAATCCTGAGTTGTTTGCAGTCCTTGTCATGCTCAGACAAAAATACAATTATCCTTTTTCAAGATCCCAAGCATTAGTAAAGACAGAGGTATTGAACCTGCTGGCTATTTTCCTTCTTCTACTCAGGGAGACAAGATGATGACTGGATGAGAGGGGGGGAGAGAACTAGGAGGGTGGAAGAGGAGGGGAGGTAGGCTGGGAGGAGCTGGATGCACAGCTCTGCTTCTGAGACGTATCCTATAAGCTTCGGGAACAGGAGGTGGTACAAGAAGAAGACCAGCGACGCTTGCTGCATTCATTGCCAAAACATTACTGTGACTGAGACTGGGGAGATGCTGAAAAGTATGCAAGGAAATACATGGAAAGGCATGCACGGCTGGGCAGTCAAGCATGAAAGAAATGAGCAGCTGTATACTGAGGGGACAAACTGATCAGATAGGGATGTGAGGGAATTATCTGTGGTGGATCTAGAAAGAAGGAAATGTTTGTATGGGTCGCATGAGGGCTAGAATATGGGAGGGCTCGTGTGCTGCCTGACAAGGTTCAGTTGATATAACCGATGGTGGTACTGTACGTCAGGATACTCAAGGCAGGGGGGACTGACACTTATTGATTATTATAATTGGTAGTATTATAAAGAAATGAAAGGATTAACCGGTGCTACACTATATCGTCATTAATCATATTAATAGAAAAGGTTAGGGTCAGATGTATCAAAATGTGAGATTAAAGTTAAACACAGAAAAACTCACCCACTTTCTATTCATTCCTAGGGATTTTTTTCTGTATTTAACAATAGGTGAAATAATTCACCCTGATAAATATGCTTCTAAAAGTCCCCTAGGAATGAACAGAGAGTGGGTGAGTGGTGCTGTGGTGAACGCTAATCTCACATTATTGAGAAATCTGCCCCTTAGTACGTAGGTACCAAGGAAAATAATATTAACCCGTGTTGTAATTTTTTTTTTTTAAATATAGCTTGTTGTCTTGTTTATTTTTCATTAATGAATAATGCCAATGGTTTACACAGTGGCAATTATAATGTGAGTTTAGAGCTTAATACATAAAAACTGCATGTTCTATTAATTTCTATGGGATTTTTAGGTATTTATCAATGGGTGAAAGTTAATATATATAAATGATAAATATATTTCTAAAAACCCCATAGGAATGAATAGAGTTTTTATGTATTACGCTCAAAACTTACATTTTGATACTAAGGGGCACATTTATGAATGCTTGAGACTTCGGGCTGGAGCATTCGTATCCCAAAATCAGCAGGAGTTTCCAAACTCTTGCATGGTTTCTTCATCCGAATAGCCCGATTTGTGTGAATTGTTTTTTCTTTCCCTCATCCAAAAAATAAAAAGCTTGGCATGTTTTAGATGGGAAGCTTTGTATTTTTTGGTTGAGGAAAAGAAAAGAAGGCTTGAGCATTCATAAATGTGCCCCTAAAACTCATTTTTATTTAAAAATTCAAATAAACTTGGTTCCACAAATGTCTGGTACAGGTATCAGACCCCTTATTGCAGGGGTAGGGAACCTATGGCTCGGGAGCCAGATGTGACTCTTTTGATGGCTGCATCTGGCTCGCTGCCAAATTTTTCTCTGTAATAATAAAACAGTACCTGTACTTGATCCCAACTAAGATATAATTACCCCTTATTGGGGGCAGAGCAGCCCTATTGGGTTTATTTAATGGTTAAATGATTCCCTTTTCTCTGTAATAATAAAACAGTACCTGTACTTGATCCCAACTAAGATATAATTACCCCTTATTGGGGGCAGAACAGCCCTATTGGGTTTATTTAATGGTTAAATGATTCTCTTTTCTCTGTAATAATAAAACAGTACCTGTACTTGATCCCAACTAAGATATAATTACCCCTTATTGGGGCAGAACAGCCCTATTGGGTTTATTTAATGGTTAAATGATTCCCTTTTCTCTGTAATAATAAAACAGTACCTGTACTTGATCCCAACTAAGATATAATTACCCCTTATGTGAGGCAAAACAAGCCCATTAGGTTTATTCAATATTTAAAAGATTTTTAGCAGACTTAGGTTATGGAGATTCAACTTACAGAAAGATCCCTTATCTGGAAAACCCCAGGTCCCAAGCATTCTGGATAACAGGTCCCATACCTGTATTTAGAAAAAATCTGAAATAGTCTGCAGAAAAGTCCCCAAAGTTCTGAATATTTCGACTTGCGCGAAAGCTTTTTCGACTTGTCAAAAATCCGAAAACTCTTAAGTTTTGAAGCAAAGAAGTATCCTCCAGGGAAGGGAAGGGACACCTGCCATTGGCAAGATTTACCTGGAGAATAGTCATATTTGGATTTTTAGCTTTTTTAACACACAATAAATCTCGGAAAAGTGGCAACTATTTTTTCTGCGGCTTTTAGTTCTAAAAATCTAAATCAGGTAAAAAAATGTGGTTAGTAAATGGCCCCCTATTTCAATGTTTGTCCCCCCAATTTGTTCTGTGCTGCATATGGTAGTGCTAAGCATTAAAGTTGTAAAAAATACATTGTGACATGATCAAAACTGGTGTTGTGGATCCCTGATAAAACATTTGCCAGATCCTGACAACTCATACCTGAGCCCGATCTTAATCCCGATACTGTGATACTGTTCTTGATAAGTGAGCCTGTTTCTGATCTCTAATTCTGAGGCTAATGCTGATTGTCATAGCTGAGCCTGATGCCAGATGAGAATCAACATTAGCAGCCAGATTATAAAATATGCTAGCACTATATAAATAAGCGTTAATATTGCTTAGCTGGTCCTGATGCCACATTCTGATCCCTATGCCTCATACAGTTTATTATACCTGTGCCTGATCCTGATACATAATCCTAATCCTGATCTGCTTTCTAACCTTGAACTTGAAAAAAGAGCCTGATTCTTTTTATCTAAGATATTACCATGTGACACAGTAACCAATATATATACAGGTATGGGATCCCTTATCTGGAAACCTGTTATCCAGAAAGCTCTGAATTACAGAAAGCCTGTCTCTCATAGACTCCATTTTAATCAAAGAATTCATAATTTAAAACTGATTTCCTTTTTCTCTGTAATAATAAAACAGTACCTTATAACTGATCCCAACTAAGATATAATTAATCCTTATTGGATGCAAAACAATCCTATTGGGTTTAATTAATGTTTTATTGATTTTTTCGTAGACTTGAGGTATGGAGATCAAAATTATGGAAAGACCTTTTATGCAGAATACCCTTGGTCCCAAGCATTCTGGATAAGGGGTCCTATACCTGTATATATATTGTATATATTAGTGATGAGGGAATCTGTCCCATTTTGCTTTGGCGAAAAATTTGCAAATCTTTGAAAAGATGAAGTTTTTTTGTGATTTTTTTTGATACGCTTCATTTTTTGGACACGTACAGCAATTACTTTTTACATGCGTTACAATTTTTTGTTGCACACAAATTTTTACTCTGCAAATTTTATCACCTGTTTTGTGAAAAAATCCATCAATGGCAAAGCGTGGAAATTCGCCACAAAGCCATGACTGGTGAAAAATTTTGCTCATCACCAGGGGCGGGCCAAGCCGACCGGGCGCCCTAGGCAACCCGGTCGGCCAACTCCGCCCACCTCCCCGTCCCCCGAACGGCACATGCGCGCCAAAGCACAGGAGGAGGTGCAGGGGGGGGGGGGCGGTGCGATTAGATCGGTCATTGCCTCCACCACTAATGACAAGCGGCGGAGGCAATGACAAAGTAGCACTAGGGGTAGGCAGGAGAGGTTCCTGCTTGGTGCCCCCCAACCGTTGCGCCCTAGGCAGCTGCCTCTTCTGTTACCCCTAGTTCTGGCCCTGCTCATCACTAATATATATGTGTGTGTATATGAAAAAAGGGGTGCTTACTGGTGTTATAAGTAACACAATGCAGAAATAAAGGTATACACAAATGACAAAATCCTAGGTTGGCTGGGCCAAAGCATACGGGTGCCCAAGGCTAGCCCCCACTAAGCAACTCTCCCCACTGCCTTAAACTCCAAACCCCCTACAACTCATTCTACTCCCCGTTTCCCCCCTGCTAACACTTTGCAAATCTCAACCCACAAACAATCCCATCTGCTGCTTTCTGCCTTCCTCCACCATTTCCGCTAAGGGCAGGACTGGAGTTGGAAGCAGAAGTGGCAGACCCCCCACCATTGTGCCCTAGGCATGTAACTCTTACCTAGACCACTCCAACACCACCCCCCACAGGCACGTAACAAAAGCATTGCCTGTCCGTCCCGCTACCACTCGCCCGACCCTCATGTCACCCCACCAAACGCCCTGCCTAAACCTACCATTCCCCATCTGATTGCCCCTCACGTCCCCCCTCCCTAACCACTAGCTCTCAGGTAGCCATAGAGTATCATGTTTGCTTCCACAATAGTTATGCCACTGTTTTTAGGCCATCTGAAGAGGTGGTGAGATTTGTAACTTGCCTAGGATTCTCAATACAGCCACCCTCAGCTATTTTTGTGACATATTTGCAGAGCAGCAGCAACTACAATTAGCTTTAGTAGAAATTTTGTGTTACTGATGTAAAAAAAATGTTATTACACCACAATCAATAGAGGAAATATTTTACAAAGAAATTACGAGAGCAGCTATGAGCATTGTTTTTCTAAAATGTGTTTGTTTGAGTACACTATTTTTCAACTGTAACATACCTCCCAACTATCCCAATTTTCATGGGACCCGATTTTAACAGCTCAGCCCGCAGTCCTGGATTGTTATTGTTTCTCTTTGATCTCCTGCAATGAGTGAAAAAAAGATACAAAGTTTCTCAAACTTAATTAAATAAGTAGGCTTTTGGCAGAGAGCCCAGAATACTCTCCACTTAGATACAATTGTAACTAATAAACTAAACAGGTCTCTTGGCGAACTGACTGTAATAACACATAAAACAAGACCCCAAAACCCCGAAGAAATGCGTTCAAACTTTACATAACCGCCCAATTTTGTAAAATAGGCGTGGTATGTAGGGCGATTGGTCATAAAGCAGGTGTGGTCAAAATATATCTGTCTCTCTTTACATTTTTTAAACATTGGGAGGTATGCTATAACAATCAGCTCTAGCTGGTGCAGGTATATTTAGAGTATGCAAACCCAAACTGGGCAAGAAAAAGGTTGTATTTATTGTCTATGGAGATGTACCCGCAATGAAATCTCTGCCAAAGGGGGAAATCTGTCCAGTTGACCACACAGCGGGTTGACAGTCAGCACCAATGTAGATAACTGTATTCAAAGGCCTGACACACTATTGCTGAACTATAACACTCACCTAAACAGATTGTATGCAGTAGAACCAGGCTGCAGATGACAAAGATCTCCTTTAGAGATGCAGGACCCAGTTGTAGCTAAATTTGTGACCACACAGTGGCAGCCCCTGAACCAGTGTGTATAATAAACAAATTAACAACTGGCAGAATCCTATTGGTTTAAGTTATAAATGATATAGTCCAACAACTAGTGGCATGTCAATATTGCAAATCTGATCATGCAATAGGTCCTGTGTGTGTATTTCTTAATGTTGGTGAAACTACTTTTTTAATCAACTACACAAAAATACACTCAAGTGCGTTTCAGTCAGTAATCGAAAGAGAACCAAAAATATCATGTTATTTCACATGGACTAAATGAACCGTTACACCTTTCAATGACATTGCGTCCGAGGACAGTGGATGACTGTTCATCCGTGAATTATAGCTGTTACAGTTCAACAATAATGTGACACCTCTAAGCCTTTAGCACTGTTTTTGAGCTAGTCCTGCTGTGGGCAGTGTTTTGTTGCACTGCTGCTCTCTGTCCTAGTATAATATATATAAACTTACACACATATAATTGCAAAACAGGCCTTTTTCATTATTCTTAACAGCCTCCACCATGTTCTGGATCCACCTACAATGAGGAGTGAAAAATGTTAGGTAGGTGTAATTAGGGACACAACCAGGTAGTCCCAGGTAATGCATTTACCATGGTTTTGAACCATGTCTTAGGCTAATGTCAGACGAGGCGTCTAGCGTATATTTTCGGCAAGCAGAAAAGCACTTGCCGAAAATACCGCCTCCTACCTGTGCCTGCACCGGAATGAATGAGATACGCTCCGTGCAGGCACATGTAGCTAAAATGCACATAAAAATGTGAGACTTTGTACCTGCACCGGGGCGTATCTCATTCATTCCGGTGCAGGCGCAGGTAGGAAGCGGATGGCAGTATTTACAGCAAGTGCTTTTACACTTGCCGAAAATATACGCCAGATGCCTCGTCTGACATTGGCCTAAGATAAACAATTGGTTTCGTGCTCCACTCTACTTTGTACTGTGAATAAAGTAACCTAATCTAGCCTAAACATCAACATGATATTTTATAGGAAATTAAGCTCTGTTTATAAGTCGGTTATGTGTGCCATTCCACGTGAATACACCCAGGAAGGGTGTCCGTTGGAAGGTCCTACTGGTAAATAAAGCATTAGAGAGATTATTATATGATCCCCTTATATATTTATACATAGTTAGCATATCTTCCCTTAAGTGCCTCTTCTCCAGTGTAAACAACCCCAAATGGGCCAGTCTTAAGTTTTTTTGTTTTTGGGACCTTTGCACATAAACCTTTATCACTTAAAATAATGAGCTAATGTTTTAGCAAGCTTTGAATTACCCTTGTGCTATTATTGCCATATAGGCCGGTATAATAAATATATATACTTTTATTTTTACTGTTAATCTCAGTCTAAATTAAGTGCCCATTCCATGTTTTTTTTTTCATTTTGTTTTTTTTATTTTTATAATTTTTGCAGGGTAACCCCCTATCCAAATTGTTTTTACACATTTGTTCAAAGTCTATTCTCAAAGTCGCTGCCAATATATAGTACCCACAACCTTTTTTTACTTTAGTGCTGAGTTTAATAGATGTCTGGGATGGTTACTCTGGCAGAGTACAACAGTATTCCTATCACTGGCTTTTATATGAATGCATGTCTGTATCTCTTCATATACAGGTATGGGACCCGTTATCAAGAATGCTTGGGACATGGGGTATGCTGGATAAGGGATCTTTCCGTAATTCTGATCTCCTACCTTAAGTCTGCTAAAAAATTTTTTTAAAAAGTAATTAAACCCAATAGGATTGTTTTGGCTCCTATTAACTATAACTTACTTGAGATCAAGTACAAGGTACAGTATGGGACCCATTATCCAGAATGCTCAGGACCTGGGGTTTTCCGGATAAGGGATCTTTACGTAATTTGGATCTCCATAATTTAAGTCTAGTAAAAGATTATTCACACATTACATAAATCCAATAGGATTGTTTTGCCTCCAATAAGGATTATTTATATCTTAGTTGGGATCAAGTACAAGGTACTGTTTTATTATTACAGAGAAAAGGGAATCATTTAACCATTAAATAAACCCAATAGGGCTGTTCTGCCCCCAATAAGGGGTAATTATATCTTAGTTGGGATCAAGTACAAGGTACTGTTTTATTATTACAGAGAAAAAGGAAATCAATTTTAAAAATTAGAATTATTTAAACAATAAATAATAAAAAAATAAAAATAAAAAAAAAATTTGAATTATTTGCTTATAATGGGGTCTATGGGAGATGGCCTTTCTGTAATTCGGAACTTTCTGGATAACGGGTTTCCGGATAACAGATCCCATACCTGTACAGTTTTATTATTATGGAGAAAAAGGAAACCATTTTTAAAAATGTGAATTATTTGATTAAAATGGAGTCTATGGGAGATGGCCTTTCTGTATTTTAGAACTGTCTGGATAATGGGTTTCCGGATAAGGGGTCTAATACCTGTACCTGCACATAGGAAATCTAATTGGACTCTATAGTCTCCTAAGCATGCAAGAGTAGGCAAGGCAGACATAGCATGTGAGGCCTGTTGGATACATGAGCTTGATTGTTTGGGCTCTATGGGCCTTAAATGGGCAACTTAATCTGAATCTGTTTTCTGGGGCAAGGCTGTAATGTCATCCTTATACCATCTATAATGTGTAAATACTGTTGAAATAATGTTATATATTGTACAATAAAGTAATATCCACATAATGTTACAACATATTATATTACTGTATGCATCACTTCCGGAACAAAGTTTTGACTTGAGTTTTTTACTAGAAAAATTGACACCAGTGACACCTGTGGTGAAAAAGATGTATCACACTCTCTGTTAGTAGGTTTAACAGTGTAAATACTGTTTGTTTCTACTGATTGGCTCTCTTTTCAAGGAGACTCGTTTCAACCCGACTTAACGACATGTATGTAAGTGGGAGTGTATAAATACCAACAATGCCACGGGCACTTTATTCTTGATAAAGGTCCCAAGTGGAACTGTAATGTTGAATAAAGCCTGTTATGGAAAAAATCACGCTTGGTTATTTAAATTGGCATCCAACCCACTCCCTGTGATGTCATCAGTGCCCAGAATAATTTGTAGATTGTAAGCTCTTTTGGGCAGGGCCCCTTTTCACCTCTTGTATCGGTTATTGATTGCTTTATATGTTACTCTGTGTGTCCAATGTATGAAACCTACTTATTGTACAGCGCTGCGGAATATGTTGGTGCTTTATACATATTATAAATGTTATTATAAATGTTATTAATAATAATATTAATAAACAGAGTAAAGAGAAAGTACAGTATTGCTAAAGTGTTTTACCTGATAATCATAGGAAGAGTATGCAGGTGCCCCTGTGCACACACAAGGGCATTAAAAAGAAAATGGCCAAAAAGCAGAACAGAGAAACAAAAAAATAAAGGAGACAGTGCAGGATCGGTTACCAAACAGATTTAAAGACCACTAGTAGTAGCAGTAGTACTAGTAACAAAATAAAACACACCACACTGTTCACAAAGAGAGCATATCAGCCATAGCCCAGTCAACAGAGTAATTCTGAAAAGGGGTCCTTATGGGATGATGTTATTGCCTGCTTGGCCTACGTGGGTCGAAATTGGAACCAAGGAGCAAAGAAGCTGATAAAGCTCAGTACATGGAATCCAAAGGGCTTATGGTCTCTTAGTAGAATTTCAGACACAGGTCAGGGCAGGCAGAGATCAAAGTAGGTAGAAACAGGCAAGAGAATCAGAAACTAGATCAATTAGGGGCAGGTTTACTAAAACTCTAACTTTTCTTAATTTTTATTTTAAAAAATCCAGATAAACCCATTTCCATGAACATTTGACATTTACTAAAAAAGTCTGAACTGAAAAAGTAAGCTCAGGAAAAAGTCGCAAGTTGTGACACTGCCATTTTTTTTAATTGTCTCACCCAAACCGCTACTTTCTTGAATTGTCACACATTCAAAAATCCGAAAATCTGTAAAGTTTTGAAGTAAAGAAGAATCCTCCAGGGAAGGAACGGGGCATCTGCCATGGACTTCTACACGATGTAGACAAGTTTTAGCTGGCAGATTGTCACAACTTTTTTTTCTGTGACTTTTAGCACTAAAAAAAACAGTAATTTATAATTTTAATTTACAGAACTTTTCGTAATGACCACGAATATATTGTTAAAATGACGCAACTTTTTTGTGGTTTGCGCTAACTTTCACGAAAAAGTCGTATTTTTATATGTATATATATATACATACATATAGATATACAGTACAAGGTTGAACTTGATATACATATGTCTTTTTTCAGCCTGGCCATAGGCGTTGTCTCCAGATTCGCTTTAGTGGAAGATTTCTGACATGTGGCTGCTGAGACATCAGAAAGAAGAAAATCCAAGGGTATGAGATGTTGGCCATAAACACACAGTAAGAATGCAAAGAGACACATAGATCGTTGAAATTTGGATATGAATTAGGAACCTCTGTTAGACACAAGTTCTGCCAGAACTCCATGAAGACAACTAAAAACTCAACACTGCTCTTTTTTTACTTACAGGTCATTTTTCCATTTATGTGCTGTGCCTCTCCTGTGCTTCATTTTGCAGCCCCATTTAAATCCTGGTCTGTTAGATTTACTTTGTAATTTTCCATTCATGTGCTGTGCATCTTTCTGCAGCCCCATTTAAATCCTGCTCTAATAGAGTTAGTAATTCTCCATACATTTTCTAATTTTCACCTCCTGTGTTAGTTTTGGCCCCAGTCTGTCTGCCCCTGAACACTCTGTGTTGCCTACTCCATTGATGTCAGGTGTTAACTATCTCCATGATCTGCCACTCCCTCGTACCTAGCTATCTTTCTAGATAGAACTGGAGTTGGAATCTGGATTGGAATTCAATTTCAAGTCCCACCTTCTGAGCAGTTAATATGCACTGTGTGCTTCTAATTGTAATTTGCTTTACTGGAGTGGTCAGAACCTCTGCCACTTTACATAGTACCCCATATCTCTTTAAATCTCCCATCCCTTCTGGTCTCCACAAATATCTTTCCTATCTTTATTCACAAACCATGAAAAAGCGGAAATACTGAACTCTTATTTTTCATCGGTCTAGACAACTGTAGAGCCAGCTAAATATGGCTTCCATTTTAATAGACCCAATTCTAGTAATATAAGAACATGTAAAGGTAAACAAAGGTCCAGGACGGATGGGATTCATCCCAGGGTATTAAACAAGTTTAGCGCTGTGATTGCCAAACCACTTAATTTTTCAGGATTCATTGAGGTCTGGCATGGTGCTGAGGGACTGGCAAATTACTAATGTGGTTCTGTTATTCAAAAAGGGATCCTGTTTTCAGCCTGAAAACTATAGGCCTGTTAGTCTGACATCATTGGTAGGGAAGGTTTTGCAAGGGGTAATAAGGGATAGGGTACTTGAATACATTGCAGTTCACAATACTATTAGTTTGTGCCAGCATGGTTTTATGCGTAACAGATCTTGCCAGACTAATTTAGTCGCCTTTTATGAGGAGGTGAGTAGGAACCTTGATGCTGGAATTGCAGTGGATGTCATCTACTTGGACTTTTAACAAAAAGTTAATTAAAAAACTAAGGAATATTGGCCTGGAACATAATATTTGTACTTGTATAGAGAACTGGCTGAAGAATACATTACAAAGAGTGTTGGTAAATGGAACATTTTCTAATTGGGCCAGTGTGGTTAGTGGAGTACCGCAGGGGTCAGTCCTTGGTCCTTTGCTTTTTAACTTGTTTATTAATGACCTGGAGGTGGGCATAGACAGTACTGTTTCTATTTTTACAGATGACACCAAATTGTGCAAAACTATAAGTTCCATGCAGGATGCTGCCGCTTTGCAGAGCGATTTGACAAAATTGGAAAACTGGGCAGCAAAATGGAGAATGAGGTTCAGTGATGAAAAAGTGCACTTTTGCACTTTGGCAGAAATAATATAAATGCAATTTATACACTAAATGATAGTGTGTTGGGGGATCCTTAATTGAGAAGGATCTGGTGATTTTTGTAGATAATAAGTTGTCTAATTCACCTTGCTCCTGCTTCTACTCTCAGGGGATATCAATCCTAATCCTGGGCCTTCCCCTATCCTTATCTACTGCCACCTATGCCCCACTATACACCCCTGCCCTCAAAAAGGAGCCCTGGTAATTTGGTATACATCCCATGTCTCTCCATATCTCTCCCCCTCGCCTTCTCCTGTGCACCATGGAATGCCCACTCTCTCTCTAACAAAATAACTACAGAGTATGATCACTTTTTCTCACTCTCTCATCTCATGCACTTCTGACTTTCTCTACTACAAGTTTCTTTTCTCTTGCTCAACACTGCTCTCTGTCAGGCTA
Source organism: Xenopus tropicalis (assembly GCF_000004195.4). Lineage (NCBI taxonomy): Eukaryota > Metazoa > Chordata > Amphibia > Anura > Pipidae > Xenopus > Xenopus tropicalis. The sequence continues at coordinate 33,221,410 of NC_030684.2, read as the reverse complement.
AACAATCCTACTTCTCTCAACTCACAAAATTAACAACCAGCACCTTTTCTCTCTGTTCAGTTCTCTGCTCAAACCCCCAACTGTAGCACAATTACTATCTGTTCTCTCCCCCCTACAATTTGCAAACCACATTACTTACATTTCTTCGTATCACGTACAAAGCTTCCTAAATAATCCTTTGATGACTTTTTCCCAGTCACAAAAGATGAAGCATCAAAGCTGCTCTTCGCATCCCCAGTCACCGCCTGCTCTCTTGAGCACATTCCATCACACTTCCTAATAGATCTGTCCTGTTACTGTTTTTCCTGCACTTTTTCAACTCCTCCCTCTCAATAGGTATATTTACATCAACCTCCATTCTCTTGTCACACCTATACTCAAGAAACCTTCCTCTGATCCGACTATGATGCCAAGGACACTATTCCATGATCCTTCTGGATCTTTGTATCATTCAATACAGCTGACCATTGTCTTCTTTTAAAGCACCACAGGCACCTTCAGTGTAACAGTTTCTAACAATACCTCTTTATCTGTTAATCTCTTTGTTGGGGTGCCCCAAGGGTCTGTCTTAGTGCCTCTTCTCTTCTTTCTCTATATTCTCTCTTGGTAACCTCATCATATCTTTAGACTTCTCCTATCACCTTTATTCAGATGGCACACAGATCTTCTTTTCTTGCCCTTAGTTTACCTGACATTTTATCATGTAAACACGGAAGCTGAAAATCCATAATCTAATTGGCATATGCTAATTAGGATTCCGATTCAGTTCGGTTTTTGTCCGAATCTTTGATGAAGGATTTGGGGTTTGGCCGAATCGAAAATAAGTGAATCTGGTGCATCACTAGAAATAAAATGTGCCATCTTGCTCAAGTGATCTATTACAACCCAGGCAGTGAAAACTTTGGAAGGTGGAAGTTCAGCAATGTTCATGGCTAAGTTGGTTCAAGGTTAAGAGGGAACAGACAGGTTGCAGGAGACTACGTTGAAAAGAATGGCTAGAATTGAACGAGGTACAGATGATGCAAGAAGCAATACAATCTTTGATGACTTTCTGCATGGATTGCCATGATATAAGACAATTTAACAAATCCATAGTCTTTTGCACCCCATATTTGAGATGCATAAGAACTGTAGCAGAAGCAAAGGTCTCTTTCAAAGGTTTAAAAGCATGTGGAGGCCAAGCGTTAGATTTTCCTCTTTGTGGATGAAAGCCAGGATGGGAGCTATACAACCCCTTGAAAAACTGTCTATAAAATTTGGCAAAGCCAGTAAATCTTTGTATGACCTTAGTGATGGCAGAAGGGGGGTCAGAGGCTGCAGAGACATTGGCAGGATCCATCTCAAAACCTTCCTGGGAGATAATTTTTTACAGAGATTTTTGGGAACCTCCAAGCTTGGCCTAAATTGAATTATTTCTTGAATGAGTCCTTTAGAGACCTGGATTCTGTGGTTGATTAAGAAGACAAAAATATAGAGACTGACTGAATGTCCCAATCGATCTCTCAATATATCATTAACAAATTTCTAGAAAAGAGCTAGAGCATTGCAGAGATAAAAGGCATTGGCAGGTACTAATAATGCCCCTCTCTGGTTTTAATGCCCCTTTCTGGTCTTCCATTCATCTCCCTCATGCATCTGGATCAGTTTGTAAGCCCCATGAAAGACAAAGATAATATCCTTAAGATCCTTGCTTCTTTTAGTTGGTCAAACAGTTCAGAGATGAGGGGCAATGGATCTCAGTTCTTAGAAGCAATCTTGTTGAGACCCCTATATAGGGATGAAGTCATTTTTCTTTTCTACAAAGACATGGAAGGTTGAATAAATTCATGTTGAAGATTTTCATGAATGTACTGGAGAGCATGGTTCCAGGAAACGGTCAATGGGGTTGTCATATGGGCGATGAGGTGGAAGAGTTTCTGCAGATTTCTTGTTGAATATATTGGCAAAGTCTTTCAATGCAAGAGGCAGGATTTAAAGATCAACCGAGGCAACAGACAGACAATGATTGAAAGTAGAAGACAGACAATTCTTGAAGAGGTAAAGGCTCCAGTGGAAAACATGATTGGACGACCGGTCATTAGTTGGGCTATGCAAGCATAGTGTCATGAATCGCCGCTCCCTACCTGCTCCTGGTGTGCGGCGGCGTCTTCCTTCTCGGCGCAGCGAATCCAAGATGACGGCGCCCAGTGCTCCACGTGGGCGCAAGGACGCCGGCGCGATGATGTCACGCGCTATGGCGCCAAATTTAAACTTAAAAGGACGCCAGAGACCCAGGTTCAATGCCCGAGTATAGCTCAATATTCCTATTGTGTTCCTGGGTCTCTAATTGTCTGCTCTGCTTTCCTGTTGCTGTTCCATTGCCTGTTCCTGACCTTGTACCTTGCTGCCTGCCTCAAGTGACCTTTGCCTGAACCTGACCTCTCTATTGGATTACCCCGCATCTGTACTTCACTCGGACTCGCTGGAAGCGGCCTTCCTCCTTGATCCTGACTACACCCTCCCTGTGGGTGCTGAAGGCCCCCGCTGACATTATACTCGGGCCATGGATCCTGAGGAAGCTGTACCGGACGTCGGAAGAGCCCTTCACGGGCTGGCGTCCCGTATGGAGGCGTATGAATCCCAGCAAGTCAGAATTGGGCAAGTACTTGATTCCATTTTGTCCCGTTTGCCCTCTACTCCCGCTGTTGCGGAAATCCCTCCTGCAGTGGTAGTTCCTCCTCCAGCGATGTCGCCAGCTCGTGAGCCGCGAATTCCTCCTCGCTTCAGTGGCAATCCTCAGGCCTGCAGGGGATTCGTGACTCAATGCCAGATTCAGTTTGAGTTCCAACCTTCCCAATTCTCCTGTGAGCGAGCGAAGGTGGGTTACGTTATGTCTCGTCTGGAGGGCAAACCGCTGGAATGGGCAACTTCTCTCTGGGAGAGTCAGTCACCCCTGACATTTGATGTGAAGGAATTTCTACAGATGTTCAGAACCATCTTTGATGCTCCTGGTCGGGTTGCTACTGCCTCTTCTCGCCTGCTGCAGATCCGCCAGGGCAATCTGGGTGCCAGTGAGTATGCCATAGACTTTAGAACCCTCATGGCGGAAACATCCTGGAATGAGGAGGCTTATAAGGCAGTCTTCTACCAAGGCCTATCATCCCGCCTGAAGGATGACCTGGTATCCAGAGATCTACCTGACTCCCTTGAAGATTTGATTGCTCTCGCTATCAGGGTGGACACCCGCCTTAAAGAACATCAAGCTGATAAAGAGCAGAATAAAAAGTCTCATCCAGTCCTGGCACCACGCTTCCAGAACCCTATGGTACCCCCATCTTCTCCGCAGTTTACCACTTCCCCTTCGGAGGAACCCATGCAACTTGGGAAGGCTCGACTGACTGCACAAGAGAAGCTTCGAAGATGCCTTTCTGGCCTATGTCTATACTGCGGCGGACAATCCCACTTAGCGGTTTCCTGCCCTGTCAAGCTGGGGAATACTCCTGCTTCAAGTAAGACTGTTGTTTCTTTTGCTGGTAGTATTGTTCCTAAGTCAGCGGAACAATCTCACCAATTTCATGTTCCTGTGCAGATCCGGTTGTCCTCCAAGGCAATTCCAGTCTCAGCCTTCCTTGATTCCGGAGCTGCAGGAAACTTTATGGACTTGGCATTCGCAAAAAAGGTTGGCATTCCTCTCTTTCCAGTGACTCCTCCTATTCGGGTTTTTGCCATTGATGACAGACCCCACTCCACGGACACCATCACTTTAACCACCGGTGAACTATCCGTCCAGATTGGAGCACTACATCTGGAAAAGATGTCATTCCTGATCATCCCATGTCCTTCTTCTCCTGTTATGCTGGGGTTGCCATGGTTACGACTTCATAACCCCTCCATTGATTGGTCATCTGGTCAAATCTCCCGTTGGAGTCAGTACTGCCAAAGACATTGTTTAATTCCTCAGCCACTCCAGCGGGTTACAGTCTCCTCTACGAGTCTTTCAGCCTTGCCCTCCGTCTACAGGGACTTCTCTGATGTTTTTTGCAAAAAGTCAGCAGAATTTCTTCCCCCGCATCGGCGGTATGACTGCCCTATTGATCTCCTTCCTGGAACCATGCCACCCTGTGGGCGGACCTATCCCTTATCCCCTGCAGAGACGGCTGCCATGAAGGAGTATATCTCCGAGAACCTCCAGCGTGGATTTATCCGTCCTTCTACCTCCCCAGCAGGAGCTGGCTTCTTCTTTGTCGAAAAGAAGGACGGTGGACTCCGTCCCTGTATTGACTATCGGGGTCTCAATAAAATAACTGTTAAAAACAGATACCCTTTACCCCTTATTTCAGAACTTTTCGATCAACTTAAAGGGGCCAAGATTTTCTCTAAGTTGGATCTCTGCGGGGCTTATAATCTCATCAGGATCCGAGAGGGCGATGAATGGAAGACGGCTTTCAATACCCGTGAAGGGCATTACAAGTACCTCGTGATGCCCTTCGGCCTCTGCAATGCTCCAGCCGTCTTTCAGGAGTTCGTTAACAATATTTTTCGGGACCTCCTGGGGAAGTCTGTTGTCGTGTATCTGGATGACATCCTTATCTTCTCTCAAGATTTGGAAACCCATCGCTCCCAAGTCAAAGAAGCTCTTTCTCGCCTTAGAGAAAATTCTCTTTTCGCCAAGTGGGAGAAATGCACCTTCGAAGTACCAAAGATCTCCTTTCTGGGCTACATTATCTCGTCTAGAGGCTTCGAAATGGATCCTGCCAAGGTATCTGCTATCCAGAAGTGGCCAAAAGCTAAAGCAATCCAGAGGTTTATAGGATTTGCAAACTATTACCGCCAATTCATTAAAGGCTTTTCTTCCCGCATTTCTCCTATCCTTTCCCTCATCCGCAAAGGAGGGAGACCCAATTGTTGGCCTCCTGTGGCCCTTGAAGCCTTCCAGTCCCTGAAGGATGCCTTTGTCTTCGGCACCCCGAGCCTCACCTACCCTTCTTTATTGAAGTCGATGCCTCTGATGTAGGGGCAGGTGCTATCCTTTCCCAGAGACATTCTGCAGATGGTAAGCTCCATCCATGTGCATACTTCTCCAAGAAGTTTTCCTCCGCTGAGCAGAATTACGACATTGGGAATCGGGAACTCCTGGCTGTCAAACTCGCCCTCGAAGAATGGCGACACCTCTTAGAGGGAGCATCTCATCCGGTCACGATCTACACTGATCACAAGAACTTAGAATTTCTACAGTCTCTCAAGAGACAAAATCCCCGTCAGGCGAGATGGTCTCTTTTCTTCTCCCGTTTCAATTTTGTCCTGACGTATCGTCCTGGGACCAAGAACCGGAAAGCAGACGCCCTGTCTCGAAGTTTCTCCCCAGAGGATCGTCTGCCTATAGAGCAAGAGCCTATCATTTTCCCTTCCAGGATCATTGCCACTGTATTGCCCCAATTCGCTGAACAAATTTTGCTTTGCCAATCTGCCGCTCCTCCAGATACTCCCATAGGAATGGCATTTGTACCTCCTGAATTACGCCTTCCCATTCTCCAGCAGACTCATAGCTCCAAACAAGCCGGCCACCCTGGTTCTGAAAAAACTCTTGAGCTTCTTCGACGTCTAGTTTGGTGGCCGACCATCCGCAAGGATGTCCGAGACTTTGTCGCAGCTTGTACTGTATGTGCCACCACTAAGGCCAGCCACTCTCGACCCTGCGGTCTTCTGCATCCATTGCCAATACCCTCTCGCCCATGGACACATTTGGGTATGGACTTTATTGTGGAGTTGCCGCCCTCCTGTGGTAACACTGTTATTTGGGTAGTGATAGACCGCTTCAGCAAGATGGCACACTTCATACCCTTGAGGAAACTCCCCTTGGCTGTAGAACTGGCTCATCTCTTCGTACAGCATATTTTTCGTTTACATGGTTTTCCTGTGGAAATTGTCTCCGATAGAGGGTCCCAGTTTGTTTCCAGATTTTGGCGCTCCTTGTGCAAGTCTCTGGGAGTATCTCTTCAGTTCTCCTCGGCCTATCACCCTCAGACCAATGGGGCAGCAGAGCGTGTGAACCAAGCTCTTGAACAATTCCTGCGAAACCATGTTTCCCTTTGCCAAGACGACTGGTCGGATTTACTTCCGTGGGCGGAATTCGCTCACAACAATGTCAGTCACTCCTCCACTGGAAGATCTCCTTTCTTATCGGTGTATGGTCAACATCCTTTGGCCTTCCCTCAAGATGTTCTCCTCTCCGAAGTTCCCGCTGCCGATGACCTGACGGCTCACATGTCTGTTATCTGGGCTGCCACCAAGTCTAATTTGGAGAAGAGTTCCCTGGTACACAAGACCTTCGCTGATCGTCGGAGAAAGCCTTCCCCTCCATACAAGGTTGGTGATAAAGTCTGGCTTTCTTCCAGGAACATCCGCTTGAGGGTACCATCTCCGAAACTGGGTCCCAAATTCGTGGGTCCCTTCTCCATCTCTGAAGTGATCAATCCAGTGGCTGTCCGTCTACAACTTCCCCCAGAGATGCGGATTCCTAACGTGTTCCACGTTTCCTTGTTGAAACCAGTAGTGTTCAATCACTTCTCCTCTGCTCAGTCCCCTCCTTCTGCCATCCTCGTGGATGGTCAGCAAGAGTACGAAGTTGAGAAAATTCTAGATTCTAGGCTCTCCAGGGGATCACTCCAATACCTCGTCCAATGGAAGGGATTCGGCCCTGAGGAATGCTCCTGGGAAAAAGATTCTGATGTACATGCTCCTCGTCTTGTGAAGGCGTTCCATGGTCAATTTCCTCAGAAGCCTCGGCCTGGTGGTCCAGTGGCCCCCCGTGGGGGGGGGTACTGTCATGAATCGCCGCTCCCTACCTGCTCCTGGTGTGCGGCGGCGTCTTCCTTCTCGGCGCGGCGAATCCAAGATGGCGGCGCCCAGGGCTCCACATGGGCGCAAGGACGCCGGCGCGATGACGTCACGCGCTATGGCGCCAAATTTAAACTTAAAAGGATGCCAGAGACCCAGGTTCAATGCCCGAGTATAGCTCAATATTTCTATTGTGTTCCTGGGTCTCTAATTGTCTGCTCTGCTTTCCTGTTGCTGTTCCATTGCCTGTTCCTGACCTTGTACCTTGCTGCCTGCCTCAAGTGACCTTTGCCTGAACCTGACCTCTCTATTGGATTACCCCGCATCTGTACTTCGCTCGGACTCGCTGGAAGCGGCCTTCCTCCTTGATCCTGACTACACCCTCCCTGTGGGTGCCGAAGGCCCCCGCTGACACATAGCCAGGGTAAACCCAAGACCACTGGAGCTGAAGGACAATTAACAATGAAGAAGAACAATGTCTCTTTGTGTAGGACCCCCCATAGTCAAAAGTAATTCCTCCGTTGTTTCAGAATGAATCTATAAAATTCCCTGCAGCTCCGTAGAGAAACCGAATGTATATTGTCAAAACTAATTGTAGATTTTCACTATAGTCCTGCATATTATGCCTGTTCATGAAATCATCCAAACTACTCTTAAAGGCATTAACATAATCTGCCATCACAACATCACTCAGAAGGCATTTCCCAATCTCACTGTAGAAAAACCACTTACGCTGCTTCAAATGAAAGTTCCATTCCCTTAATCTAAAGGGGTGGCAATTGCCTTTTTTCCAGAGAACACAATCTTGACAGTCTAACCTCATATTGAAGAGAAATGGCACGCACTCCTTGGTCCACTAAAACTTGTCTTTATTGTAGAGATCTTTAAAACAAAAAGGCCCTGACGCATTTCGTATACAAAAGATACGTTAGCCATAGTCTAACCTCATAGTTTAAATCTTTATCAGTTTAGTTTCACATCTCTCTACATTTTCTCCAGCTCATTAATTTTCTGGAGCCCAAAACTGCACTGCATACTCAAGGTGAGGCCTTACCAGGGACCTATAAAGGGGCAAAATTATGATTTCATCCTTTGAGTTAAGGCAAGGCAGTACTTTCTTTATTAGCCTTAGAATGACACTGCCTGGAATTAGACTATACTAACTATAAAAAACCCCAGATCCTTTTTAATTAAGGATCCCCCCAACACACTACCGTTTAGTGTGTAACTCATTGTGTGCATTTGTATTTAGTATGTGCATTTATATTATTTCTACCAAAGAGCACAACTTTGCAATTTTAAACATTAAACTTAATTTTCTATTTCGCTCTGCAAAGTGGCAGCATCCTGTATGGAACTTATAGTTTTGCACAAATAATATTATCAGCAAAAATACAAACAGTTCTTTTTTAATGCCCCCTAACCTCCAGGTCATTAATAAACAAGTTAAAAAGCAAAGGACCAAGGACTGACCCCTGCGGTACTCCACTAACCACACTGGTCTAATTAGAAAATGTTCCATTTACCACCACTCTTTGTACTCTATCCTTCAGCCAGTTCTCTATCCAAGTACAAATATTATGTTCCAGGCCAATATTCCTCAATTTTATCACAAACTGTGTCAAATTCTTTAGCAAAGTCCAAGTAGACATTCAAGACATTCACTGCCATCCCATTGCTCCTTCTCATCTCCTGAAAAAAAGCAATTAAATTAGCCTGGCAAGACCTGTTATGTATAAAACCATGCTGGCACAAACTCAAAGTATTATAATTTGCAATGTATTCAAGTACCCTATCCCTTTTTACCCCTTCCAAAAATGTTCCTAGCACTGATGCCAGACTAACAGGCCTAAAGTTTTCAGGCTGAGACAGGAACCCTTTTTGAATAACGGCACCACATTAGCAATTCCCCGGTCCCTCTGCACCATCCCAGACCCCACTGAATCCTGAAAAATTAAGTGAAGAGGTTTGGCAATTACAGAGCTAAACTTGTTTATTACCCTGGGATGAATACCATCCGGTCCTGGACCTTTACATGCTCATTTCTCTTTTGAATTTCCTCCTGAGTGACCCATGCACCAGTAGTTCTATAACTAGAATTGGGTCTCTTTGCTAAAGGTAGAGTTTGACAGTGCCTTTCAAATACCATAGAGAATGCACACCTTTCGCATTTAGCTTAGAAGAGAACTGTATTGATATTACAAATGGATTCCCAGAGACTTGCAATCTAGGATTCTGTTTTTTCAAGTTTTCTGACATGTTCTAAATTGTTCTAAAAGATGTAGTTTGACAGCGTCTTTCAACTTCCATATAGAATACACATATCACATTTCTCTTACAGGACAACTGTACGGTATCAGAAATAAATTACTATAGACTAACTCAGCGTTTTAGGATTTTGTTCTTCCAAGTTTTCTGACAGTTTTTAATTCATGAAAAGTTTGCCAAAGGTCTAGTTTGACAGGGTATTTCCATTGCCATCCACATCTTTGGCATTTGGCCCAGATAACAACTGTATTGAAATCTGAAATGAATTCCCATAGATCAACATTGCATTTTTGGATTGTGTTTTTCCAGCTTTGCTAACAGGTTCTAATTCATGAGAAGTTTGCCGAATGTGCATTTTGATGGTAACTTCCAGCTGCCACGTCTATTGCGTTTGGCTTAGAATCAGAAATTATTTACTATAGATTAACACTGCATTTCAGGATTGTGCCTTTTCAAGTGTTCTGAAATGTTCTAGTTCATGAAAAGTGTGTAAAAGGTAACATTTGACAATGATTTTCAACTACCATATAGAATCCATACCTATCACATTTGGTTCAGAAGGGAACAAATTGATATCACAAATGAATTCCCATCGACTAACATTGTATTTTTAGAATCTGATTTTCCAAGTTTCTAATTCATGAAAAGTTTGCCTAAGGTGAAGTGTGACTGACTTTTAAATGCCATACAGAATCCACATCAAACACATTTGGCTTGTTCTGGTATCGTAATTAGTTCTAATTCACAAAAAGTTGATGAATGTGATAACAGAATGAATCATGCCGAACACTCTGCACCAAATGCGCTGTACAACGGGAAAATACCACCACATGACCTCTTCTCCACAATTTCTAGAACAAAGAGGTGGTTGAGAAGGGAGTATTTTGTGTATGAATTCAGGAACTAAATACCATTAAGCTTTATAAGATGTTTAAACCTGATTCAAATAAATAGAATGTTTGTGGGTTCCTTCCCAGAATTTTTCCCAAGCTTTTAGTTTAAGTGTTTGATTAAATTCTTGTTCCCATTGTTTAATGAAGATAGGGAGAATGCTGTTGGATTCCAACATTAAGGTACAATGTATGTATGTATGTATGAATGTATAACTTTATTTATAAAGTGCTACTTATGTACGCAGAGCTGTACAGTAGAATACATTAATACAAACAGGGGATTATTAAGATAATAATGGATAAATACAAAGTATTAGAATAAAGACAAATAAATAAAAGATACAGTTGTAATAAGTCAAAAACACAAGAGGATGGAGGTCCCTGCCCCGTAGAGCTTACAATCTATATGGGAGGGTAATTTACAGACACAAATAGGCAAATATAAGTGCTGTAGGTCACAGTGGGTGACACTACAATCTGTGTTCCAGATCAGGTGCTGGGCGAGTGCTCCAAAAGGTAGTCTTTAAGTTTAGTTTTAAAAAGACTGAGGGAGGATTCTCTCCAGAGGAAATCAGGGAGGGCATTCCAAATGTAAGGGGCAGCAAGGCAGAAGGGTTTAAGGTGGGAAATAGCAGTAGTAGTGGGGGCGCAACCAAGCGATTGCTCTGCGAGGAACGAAGGAGTCGGCCAGGAACATACGGAGACACAAGGGAAGAGATGTAGTGAGGAGCAGAGGAATGGAGGGCTTTGAAGGTTAAGAGAAGGAGTTTGTAAAATATTCTTTGTTTAATAGGAAGCCACGATAAGGACTTTAGCAGGGGAGGGGCCTGAACTCTCCTGGATGAGAGGAGGAGAATTCTGGCAGCAGTATTTAATACAGACTGCAGGGGGGAAAGATGGGAGTTAGGGAGGCCGATTAGTAGCAGGTTACAGTAGTCAAGTCGGGATAAGATGAGAGCATGCATGAGCAGCCTAGCTGTTGCAGTAGAAAGAAAGGGACGGATTTTGGCAATATTGCACAAGAAAAAGTGACAGGTTTTGACAGCGGTGTTAATATGGGCAGAGAAGGAGAGACTGGAGTCAAAGATCACCCCCAAACAACGAACTGAATCGACAGGGTTGATGAGGGTGCCTTCAATAGAGATAGAAAAGGGGGGAGTAGGACCAGGCTTAGGCAGAAAGATCATTAGTTCAGTTTTTGTCAATAAAGTAATGAAATCAACCCTCTTGCATGGGGGCATGAGACACAAGTTTCAAATCCTGTAGAAGGACATACAGTGGTGTGAAAAACTATTTGCCCCCTTCCTGATTTCTTATTCTTTTGCATGTTTGTCACACTTAAATGTTTCTGCTCATCAAAAACCGTTAACTATTAGTCAAAGATAACATAATTGAACACAAAATGCAGTTTTTAAATGAAGGTTTACGTTATTAAGGGAGAAAAAAAACTCCAAATCTACATGGCCCTGTGTGAAAAAGTGATTGCCCCCCTTGTTAAAAAATAACTTAACTGTGGTTTATCAATTTCAATTTTCAATTTCAATATCAATTTCTGTAGTCACCCCCAGGCCTGATTACTGCCACACCTGTTTCAATCAAGAAATCACTTAAATAGGAGCTACCTGACACAGAGAAGTAGACCAAAAGCACCTCAAAAGCTAGACATCATGCCAAGATCCAAAGAAATTCAGGAACAAATGAGAACAAAAGTAATTGAGATCTATCAGTCTGGTAAAGGTTATAAAGCCATTTCTAAAGCTTTGGGACTCCAGCGAACCACAGTGAGAGCCATTATCCACAAATGGCAAAAACATGGAACAGTGGTGAACCTTCCCAGGAGTGGCCGGCCGACCAAAATTCCCCCAAGAGCGCAAAGACAACTCATCCGAGAGGCCACAAAAAACCCCAGGACAACATCTAAAGAACTGCAGGCCTCACTTGCCTCAATTAAGGTCAGTGTTCACGACTCCACCATAAGAAAGACACTGGGCAAAAAAGGCGCAAACCACTTTTAAGCAAAAAGAACATATGGCTCGTCTCAATTTTGCTAAAAAACATCTCAATGATTGCCAAGACTTTTGAGAAAATACCTTGTGGACCGACGAGACAAAAGTTGAACTTTTTGGAAGGTGCATGTCCCGTTACATCTGGCGTAAAAATAACACAGCATTTCAGAAAAAGAACATCATACCAACAGTAAAATATGGTGGTGGTAGTGTGATGGTCTGGGGTTGTTTTGCTGCTTCAGGACCTGGAAGGCTTGCTGTGATAGATGGAACCATGAATTCTACTGTCTACCAAAAAATCCTGAAGGAGAATGTCCGGCCATCTGTTCGTCAACTCAAGCTGAAGCGATCTTGGGTGCTGCAGCAGGACAATGACCCAAAACACACCAGAAAATCCACCTCTGAATGGCTGAAGAAAAACAAAATGAAGACTTTGGAGTGGCCTAGTCAAAGTCCTGACCTGAATCCTATTGAGATGTTGTGGCATGACCTTAAAAAGGCGGTTCATGCTAGAAAACCCTCAAATAAAGCTGAATTACAACAATACTGCAAAGATGAGTGGGCCAAAATTCCTCCAGAGCGCTGTAAAAGACTCGTTGCAAGTTATCGCAAATGCTTGATTGCAGTTATTGCTGCTAAGGGTGGCCCAACCAGTTATTAGGTTCAGGGGGCAATTACTTTTTCACACAGGGCCATGTAGGTTTGGATTTTTTTTCTCCCTAAATAATAAAAACCCTCATTTAAAAACTGCATTTTGTGTTTACTTGTGTTATCTTTGACTATTAGTTAAATGTGTTTGATGATCAGAAACATTTTGTGTGACAAACATGCAAAAGAATAAGAAATCAGGAAGGGGGCAAATAGTTTTTCACACCACTGTATGTTGGAACATAGATTGGAAAAATTGTTGCAATTGAAAGGAGCAAAATTTCTTCAAGGTAGGTGGGTTAAGTTTTTGTTCTAAAGATGTCCAGGTAAGTCTGTCCTTATACTTATACAGATCACAGACATACTTGATACCCTTGGCAAGCCACCACTGAGAAGAACCCACTTCTTCACCTAGAAGAAACTCTGGATTGCCCCAAAATGGGGCCACTGGTTTATGGGATGATGTTAGATTAGCATCACCTTTAACCTGGTCCCATTTAGAAAGCATGTGTTGCATAAACACAGATGCTACCTTGGGCCATTGGTTTTCAATTCAGGGTAAAGAGGCAGGGTTTATCAGGGATATAAGTGACACTTCAAGTTGGACCCAAATTGGAGGGGACGGATAGTACAACTGGGTAATATGGGCTATTTGAGCATAAGGTGGCTCCCAAGGGTAACAAACCAGTTGAGAGCCTTTGTAAAGTAATAAGCTCATTCTTAGGTACTGGGATGGGTATGGAGCAAATAATATCTGTCCTAGACAGGCTATTTTATGCCTAGTCCATTGGGATAATACGGTCTTAATTTCTCCCCATTGTAGGATAATTCATATATGGAGAGAGGATAATTCCATTTATAGAGAAAGGATTAGAAAGGGTAAGAGTTCTATCTTGTGTGATGGCAGGTTAAGACTGAGTGCTTTAGATTTTGAGTTGTTAACAATGAGCCTGAAATGGAAGTGGACTGATTAAGTAAAGTAATGGTGTTAGGGGCTTGATGAGGGTCAGCATTAAGTCATCAGCAAACAAACAAGCTTTGTATTGTTTGTTGAAAAAGCAATTCCAAAAGTTTGGTGCAAATCGATCAGTCTGGCTAACAGTTTCACTGCAAGGGCAAAAGAATGGGAGATAAGGGGCAGCCCTGACAAGTTCCTTATTGCAGGATTATATTAGATGAAGTGAATGGCTCCTATTTAAGAAGTGCTGACGGAAGAGTATAAAGCGTTTTATCATGTGTTGAAAATTTCTTTGGCCAATATGAATAAAAGGTATTAGTAAGATAAGGACTTAGGATTTCAGAGAATTTCTTATAATATTGGCAAGTAAAGTCATCAGGGCCAGGTGTAGTACAGATATGGAACCTATTATCCAGAATGCTTGAGACCTGAGGGTTTCTGGATCCCTTTTCTGAATGTTGGATCTCCATAACTTAAGTCTGCTAAAAGCTCATTTAAACACTGAATAAACCCAATAGGATTGTTTTGCCTCCAATAAGGATGAATTATATCTTAGTTTAAATAATGTATAAGGTTTTGTTTTTATTATTACAGAGAAAAAAGTAATCATTTGTTAAAAGGTTAATTATTTAAATAAAATGGACTCTATGGGAGATGGCCATTCTGTAATTTGGAGCTTTCTAGATAACAGGTTTCTGGACAATGGATCCCATACCTGTATTAGATTTCAAATCTTTAATAGCTTGCATAACTCTCAATTGCAAACGGCCTGTAAAGTAGTTCTATCGAGTAGTTTAATCTTATGATATAAGTGATCTGCATTTAGGGGGAGAAGGGCTCTTGATACAGATTAGAATGATATACTGTATATGGATTTTTTCAGGATGGGCTCATATTAATCATGTAAGTAATGTTCTGAGAAATATCCAGCCCCTTTTACTTTCTAGCGAATAACTTGCCAGCGTTGTTATATTTGGCATAATATTTTTGGTTGTTCCGTCTTATTGTTTTATGTGCTTCTGTGAGCTGTAATAATTTGAGTTTCGTGGCAGTGTCATCTAATCGGTTATGGATTACCAATCTTGCGATAATATTTTTTGGCGAAAGTCAGCACTTTTTCATTTTTTTTTACGATAGGTTGTGTGCCAATGATGTGTTGGCATTAGAAAGCTAGACCAGGCACAGTTATTTGAATGTGTTGTTCCTTTTATGGAATGCAGCAGACTTGTGCTTCTGCTTTCTTTCAAAAAAATGAATAAATGAAGAGGTCAATGCAACAAATATCACAATGAGGTTTCTGTAGATGAATTTTTAATAAACTTATCCAGTTTGGGATGCTGCTATTGATAACTAGGGTTCAATGGTGCAGATCCTCATTCTTTTGGTTAAACAACAGTTTAATGCAATAGTTGCAATTAAAGTTGTAATAAACTTTTGGTTTCTCTCACCAACTTTTCTTGGCTAGAACACTTACAGTATCTGTACTTTCTGTCTATTTTATCTGCTGTCCTAGTTATCATCAATCATAACGTCTCTTTATCTAGATACTTCTCTCTCTCTCTATCTCTCTCTCTGTTTTTAAATCTCCTAGTCTCTCCCCCATCTTCAATTTCCAATATTTTAGAAGTTGTATTTTCTCTCTATCTCTTCAGACTTTACATTCATGCATTATAAAAAGGATCTCTTTACATTCTTTACAGATCTCAAGTACACACTTTCTGAACTGAGGCTGGCTCACATGCTAAGGTTGCATGTGACATCAGTTAGCCATATTGGGACTGGCAACATGCATTGGCCTACTGCTGCTCCCTGTCTCACCACAGCTTCCACCTGCCCCAGCAGAACAAAAGCTAGAAAGGAAAGAGAAGGAACCAAGAGAAGAGATGGAAAACACCCAGCACCAACTGTAATTGTTACTCCTTTACATGGCTCTCATAATGGCCTTGTGTGCCTATCAAAGGATGATTGGAGCCTGTACAGAATCAAAGTTTTCTTTAAAATAATAAAGGGCGGCCTGCGTTGCCTGTTCCAGCTTGGTTGGAATGTGCAGCAGAAAATGTAAAAAGCACCATCTAAGTGTTGTAGGTTTACTATTAAAACTTGTCAAAGTTAAAGAAACTAAAGAATGATCAGACCAAGCAGGGGAACGTATGGAGGAAGTATGAGCTTTGGGCATAAGTGTTTTGGCCAAAAATATATGATCAATTCAAGTATGGATAGAATGGGGATGTGAATAGAACATATAAGGGTTGATTCACTAAAGTGCGATAAGCGTTATCGCATGCTTTTTTGTGTTAAAATTGACACGAAAAAAACGCGCGATTTGCTAAAGTATTATTGCATAGTTAAGTCCCATACCACGTGCGTTAATTAGCGCGCAACCGCATGCGTTACTTTTACCACATTGCGTTAATTAGCGCGCAGAAATAATACTAACGCATCATTCACAAACACTTAGACGCGCTATATATCGCATTACTCTATGCGGAAATTAACACCTAGTTGGAGCAGGCTGTAATTATAGAAAAGTACAGTTCATGAGCTTTTGGCAACACAATATGGACTTTGCAGTGGGATTTATTACAGTCTGTGTTGGCCCCAGAGTGATGCAGCCGTAATGGTGTGTATAGCTAATATGGCGTGTGCGCGATAAGTAGCACACGTGCGTTAATTAGCGTGCACAACAAGTAGCGCGCTGCCTTAATTAGCATGCGTTGCATCAAATACCGCACGAAAATAGTCTTCGCAACTTAAATAACGCAAACAGCATCGCGTCTAAATTAACGCAATATCCTTATAGTGAATCGTGCATTAAGACGCGAAAAATTAGACGCAAAATTTTTTTTAACACATGCTATAAATAGAGCTCGTTTTATCGCACTTTAGTGAATCAACCCTATAGTCTAGTCTGGTTGGATGTTGTCCCTTCCAAACATTGGCAACATGAAGATCAGTGGTATCCAAAAGGCTTTCATCTGTTTTTTTTGTGGCATAGAAAATTGTTTTAAGTTCCAGGGGTGTATTTAAGTCCGGTGCCACCTTAGACACTTTACCTAAATACGCCCCTAAGTTGTGCGGTGGAGCGTAATGTCATGCGTCCCAACCCCCCTACCCCCTCACCCCCCCCAAGCTGGTGGCATTTTTTTTTTAAGTGTCCCATGATAAAGCCTTGTTGAGTTGTCTAATGAAGGAAACAAGCATAGATTAGTATTGCCTGCTAGAATTAGCTCACCCTGTTCATGCAACAAAATGTTTTCCTGTAATGTCTAGAAAACATTGTTGGTTTGGGGCATAGTGACTTACCAATTAAAGTAATTAAAGTTTCCTGTGAATTCATGTGAATATGTAAATAGAGGTAATATTTAACACTGAAAAAGGATGAGGGAAATGTCTTAAACTGAATGATCCCTGGAATGATTGCAGGGTACATGGAGCTGTACTCAGTTTAGTTGGTAAGGCATTAGTACATCCAGCAGACTGGAGAGCTTCCTTGGTCTTATTCGGTGTAGGGTGGGAAAATTACTTGCCTTTATGTGTAAATATCAATTTCAAGGGAAACCCCAGTGATAGCAGATCTTGTGAGATTGCAGTACTGTAAGTACAGACTTGAGGGCCCTTCAACGAGCTGTTGTTTAGGAGTGAAATCTGCGAACAGTTGCACAGAATGGCCTTACAAATCAAACGGTTGGCCTTGTCTGGAGGCTTTACTAATGACCTGTTTGGTTTGGTGATAATGGAATTTCAGGATGATATCTCATGGCTGATCAGTGTTGGGGGAGTCTTCCCAAGGATCTGGGGATCTGATCGATGTGCCGAAACTGAGATGGTAAATGGTAAAGCATTCTTGCAATTCCGAGTGCTTATAAGATTCTGGAATTCCTCATTTCTTATCCCGATAAAACCTGTTCTCCAGGTATTCTAATTTCAATTGGTGGTTTAGAACCTGTTGTTTAATTTGCCATAAGTCTGTTTTTGTACTGTCTATTCCTGATTTGAGTGTATCTGTGTGTCTTGCCAATTCCTTCCGCCCCATCCGAGTTGTGTGCAGATTGTATCAAACAACCAGTTTGTTGCTTCAAGAAAGTGACAATTGGTTTCTGTGGATAAAGCAAGGGAGAGGTTTTGCTTTTTTATTTGATCATTAAAGATAACTGAAATTGTAACCCAGGAGAATGTTAAGTGGCACAGTAATGTGGAGGAAAATACTTATAATACACTAAAAAAATATTTAGCGGCACAGTAATACGACATCACCCTTCCAAGATTATCTGGTGTTATGGTGCCATCTAATGGTGAAGGAGTTGAACTACAAAAGTATTTGACAATACAGTCCATAACGTATTGAAACCGTGCCCGCGCAAAATAAATAGATTCAAAAAAATTGTGAAAAGAATTAATTTAACCAATAACCTAATTGGTGAGAAGGAGGGAAAAAAAACCAAAAAAAAAAAAAACCACCAGAGTGTGAATTAATTGGTGAATCAATATATCACAGAGCAGCCATCCTCCAACTAATCCCCTAGTGTTTCTAAACAGTGAATAACAACAGAGTTGGCGCTCACAAAACACCCGTGTCAGATGAAATTAATCAATTAATCTTTATTAAAAATGTTACAATATTCAGTGGATCAAAATCAAAAAGTGCTCACAGTGACAGAAAAATGAAATAAGTAATGAAATTAATTCATTCCCATACATTAAAACACAATAATTAAAAAGGAGATGAGAATATATACAAAAAATAATTAGCAATAACTACAGGAATTCATTGATCATTACAGGTATAAACGAACTGATTATTGGATAAATTGAGAAACAGTTAAAAAACCTATAATTTATACTCATAAGAAATAAAAAACAATTTGAACAACATGATCGCTACCTTAAAACCCAACTAAAACATCCAATGAATTCAGAGACCTATCGCAATCGGGAATGGATTACCTAATTAGACGTTATAAAAAAGCAGATAGAGGCATAAAGCTTGGATGGGAGAGGCGTCAGATGAAGCCAAACCTTAAGGTATTCACAGTAATCCCCACTAAAGTATCGGTAATTCCCCGCACTGCAGGAGAGTAAAGTATACACAAGGGACCCCACGGGGATTAGCAAACAACACACCCTTCACACTGATCCCGGCCGGGAACTTACTTGATAAAGGCACAGAGAGAGGAGCGGACTTTTTCGCTTGCCGCTTCGGGCCGGTTGGGCAATGTCGTCACCCACACAATACAGTCCATAACATCACAGTCCCAAAATTACTGAATAAAATAGTGCAGTGATAGGTTCTCCAATATCATAGAGCGATTTGAGATATAAACCTTTCAAAGTGTTGTAGGAGATCTTAACGCCAATACGTCAGGTTATTAAATTCTTTATGCAGTTGTATTATTCCAAGGGGCATATTCATTATAGTGTGGAAGCCAACATCACCAGTCATGTTGCCAATAACAACCAATTAGCAATTAGAATCTGAACGGTCAACTACAAAAGCAAAGATCTTATTGGCTGCTATGGGCAACATCACCAGTAATGTTTGTCTCCAATGTTAATAATTACTGCCCCAAGTGTAAGACTAATAACCTTATTACTTACAATAACCATATGAATGCCATGGTCAGAACATAAAGTAAATCAGCCTATGCATTTCCAAGTAGAAGCAACAAGGTCAATAAATTTATTCCAAGGCTTAATAGTTGCTATCGTTGCCTGGAGCTAAAACAAAAACAATTATGCCTCCATATAACTATAGAAAAAAGTCCAGAAAAATGGTAGAGAAGTTTTCCAAATGTCAATCAAATATACTTAAATCCTCATGCAGTTGACCACTTAAAAGCTACAAAGCTCAAAAGAGAGATAGGTATGTGGCAAAGCTAACTGGGCGCCAGGGTGAGAGATTCAACAAGAATAATTAGAAGCTCGACCATCCACACTGCAGGCAGAGATTTGAGATTTGAAATCTCCAAATGGGCAGCAGGCGTCTCGCTCAGGAGTACTCCAAGTCCATCTCTGTATAGAAAGGGGACAGCTAGCGGGGGAAAAGGCATCCCTAATTTCACAAAAGAGACAGCAAACAGTCAACTACAGTCAAGATCTCAGAGATCTGCGGCCTGCTTGCTGGGCGATGGCACGGTCAGAAATACTTAGTACAAGTATTAAGTAAAGGGCTGTCATTTTCACTTACTAGAGTTTTTAATATCTTTGAAACAATTGTTGTTGTTAATTGCTTTGTTCAAAAAATAACCTTAAAGAAATATTTTTACATGATGCAGGGAACTGGAGTTGTGAGAGGAATGTTACCTTGCAAGAACAATGTAATTAGGAACTGATAGATACTACCAAGTTTAAGCATAAGAGCAACTTTTATCCTGGGCAATATGGAGGGACACTTCTAGATCCAGTTGTTCTGACCCAGTACAATAAGGCACTGGGCAGGTTAATAACAGAGGCTGCTGAAACAGCAAATAAGTTTCTCTTTGATGCTGTTCAGATTCCCAAAGCTTGCTATTGAACCTTATAAACGCACACTGTTTTGCAGAATGCAGTACGCTAGACTCAGGGATAACATACCCCGTGTTGCTGCTGTTCAGTGCGTAACTGCATCTCCCACAGAGGCTTCTGGGAATCATAGTCGAACAACAGAAAGGCCAGTGACTGCTTGAGACCTGTGCCTGTGGAGAAACCTGTGTATCTGCCGGAAGGATGAAGAAGGCTGCACAGAATGATGAGCACCATATATAAACAATAAAAAAAATCTTACCTCACAACAATCTGCTTTCTGATTCCCAGCGTCTCCAAGTATAGATGACAAGAAGCATATTATGTTTAACTGTGGAGAGAGGCAAAACAGGTGTAAGAACAACATAGAAACTGGTTGGCATAGTTCCATCTGCAACATGTAGGCAGTTAACTTATGGGCGAACTTTGTCTTTAAGTGATAGAGTCCTAATTTGTGTATGGCCACTCGGGAATTATTGGCCCTGCAAATTCATAGAACTGGGCAGCACTGCAACTAAAGCTCTGCAGCACCACTTGCCAATTCTTTAATACACATAATGTAAGTTTATGTTGAGTAATTAATGCATACGTTGCCCCTGTCCCTATTTGGGAAGGACACGCCATGTGTGGGAATATTACAGAGAGGGCAGGTTTGGGGGCTGATTGGGGCATGCCAGGGTATGTAAGAATAAATAGTGCAGTGTAAGTGCCATTGCGCAGGACATACACTATACCTACATAGGCAGCAGATTTACAGCAAAATAATAAAGCTCATGCAAAGACAATGTTCTGATAATTGTTTCATTTCTGCTGTCAGTATCTCTTTATGGTTTGGTGCCACCTGCTGGCTAAACTTAAACATTGCCCAACTATTTACACTAACAAACAAAAATAAATGTTACCTCCTTACAGGTATTATGCCAAACTACAAATATTTACGAGAACTGTAGCTTTTTCTACAGGTACAGTTCTGAGATCTATTCAAATGCAATGACTGCATGAGGTTAGACTGTCGAGGATGGGGTTGTTTTCTCTGGAAAAGAGGCGCGAGGGGACATGATTACCCTGTACAAGTACATTAGAGGGGATTATAGGCAGATAGGGGGGTTCTTTTTTCCCATAAAAACAATCAACGCACCAGAGGCCCCCCCTTTAGATTAGAGGAACGGAGCTTCCATTTGAAGCAGCGTAGGGGGGTTTCACAGTGAGGGCAGTGAGGTTGGGGAATGCCCTTCCTAGTGATGTGGTAATGGCAGATTCTGTTAATGCCTTTAAGAGGGGCCTGGATAGGTTTTTGAACAAGCAGGCTATTGTGATACTAATATCTACAGTTAGTACTAGTGGTTGTATATATAGTTTATGTATGTGAGTGTATAGATTGGCAAGTATAGGTTGTGAGTGCTGGGTTTACTTGGATGGGTTGAACTTTATGGCCTCTATGGGGTCTTTTTTCAACCCTATGTAACTATGTAACTATGCAGAAGAAGAACATGGAACTATATAAGCCAAAGCTTAGGAACAAAGGTGTAGCACTCATAGAGACAGCAGAATTAGCAGAATGAGCCCTGGGTACAACTCTCATTCTAGCACAATTTCAGTATATGAATGCAGGCCCGGGCCTAGGGCAACAGAAGTTTAGGGGCGGCATGCTGCCCCACCGCAACTACATTTTTAAATTTTGCTCCCATACTGAGCAATGGGGACCTCTTTCCACTGCTCCGTATGGGAGAATAAATGTATGCGCATGCGCACTCGCTGCTGGGGGGCCGCACGAGGTGAGGTTTAGCGCATGCGCACAGGGGGAGGCGAGGGGCGCCCGGATCACAAATCCGGTGCTAAATGAATGTGGGACAGATCATCCCTCAACAAACTGCAGGTTTTTGCTGCAAGATTATTTAAGCCGTGGAGCATAGTGGTTTTATTAGGACCTTTTCCCTAGTCTATATTAATCAGATACTAGTGCAACATGTTATCAGTTTCAGCTCCATATAGCCCTGAAAGGCGAATGTCAAATTTCTCCTTTACAAAATGTATTCTCACCCTACAACACCCACAGGTTGCTGAAAATCTTACTCCGTTCTGCTTCTCTCCTGGGGTTATGTAGCTTATTGCTTATGTTTCCCATGTAACCGGCTCATAATGCACCGTCATTTTGCATTAAGAATATGGAAATTCTGACTCTCTAGATTTCATCACATTAGGTTTTTTTCATTTTTTTTTTTTCAATAGTGCTTGAAACACTGAGTGACAATAGCCAATTGCTTATCTTAGTTTTGGCTTTTGGTTATAGCAAACTATATACCATTAAACATAACATTTAAAGGAGAAGGAAAGGCAAAGTCACTTGGGGCCTTGTACCCCGGGCTGGTGCCCCTGTTAGGAGAAAAATAAAATCCTTTTATTTATCCCTAAGGGGCTGGACAGCTGGTTATCACCAATAAATAATTACAAATAATTGACATTTCTGTTTGGTACTAAATAACTGCACTTGGGCTGCAGCTCTGTGCGTTATTCCTGCTTCGGAAACAAAGCCACCTGTATTAGAACCGAGATGCCTCATTAGATCATTTACTGAGTTCCACATCATAGACACTCTAAGCTAAGTCTAGACCTTCAGATCTTGTGTCACAAAATGTATCCATATCCAGAGCGATGTAAGTGGCAGAGAAGGTTGGATTGTTGGCACACTGACTATAATGGCCGACTACTATCTGCCATTGATATCAACATGCACCCACATAGTAGCAAATGCTTACCAGTTCTCAGTTTCTGACCCATTTTTTAGTTTTTGACATATAAATTGTTTATTGACGAGCTTCCTCAACCGAATATATTTTTACCTACAGCGACCCACTCAACCCCACTGTGAGTGGTACATTGCAAACTGCTGGTTTATAAACGCAATCAGTCAGTAGGCAGGTAGGTAACATTTGTCAGTGACTCACAGCACAATTGTGTTGTTTGCAGCTATAAAACTAATGTTTTAGGTTAAGATAAAAAACTGACAGGACAAACCAGAAAACTGGGGCAGCAGCCTGGTTACTGGCGTATACTGGGGGGGTCACTGAGTGTTGGGCACCCAAAGCTAAAGGTGTTGGGGTGCACTCAGCTTGGCACATATTGAAGCAAGTGTGTTGCACGTGTATTGATGCCAGAACACAGACTGACGCAAAGCAATTGCACGCTGCATATGGGATGATGTTAAATACACCCCAAGTGAAGTTATTATCGCTGCCAGTGAGTGCTTTCCCTTTCACTAGTCTTCTCCTGGGTTTATTTTTGGATCCTTTGTTACTGACCTTGTGCCTGACCTGACACTGATTTGTGCCTTTTTGCATCTGGAATCTTTTTAGGCCCTGCTAACACTCCCCCACTGGGCCTTCAGCCTTCAATGGCTTCATCCTATTCTTACTTACACTTTAACTGGGTTACCATTATCTCGTTTGAGGACTTGAGTGAAAAACAGATCAGGTTTAAGGCCATTTTTATACAGGAATATTGAAATGGATCACAGACATTCAAGCACCACTTGTAGAACTACTGCTCCAATCTACTTTCTGCATCCGTTTTGCACTTCTTAGCTGGTTAAACTGTACCATTCTAATGCTGATGCTGAGCTACAGTTTTATAACTAGGGGCAAGTGGTTCTGATGGTTCTGAGCTACAACTAAAACACTCATTTTCACTGCAACTATATGTATATATATATTTATACATATATCATACATATATATATAGTCAGACCCCATGCACTGGCATGTCTCCCCCTCCCATACTCTGGCATGCCAGCTGCCCATCCCTACATAATGCCCCCCTTTCCAACCTATATACCAACTGCCCCCACACAATATGAGCCATTACACTCCCTGTCATCTCCGGCCTATGACTCCCTAACTTGGCTGGCTAACACTATGGTCTGGATACTGCGCCACGGCCGCCCTACAGCCAAACCAACAGCAGTCTCACACATGCCTGACTGATCAGTGGTGTTACCTAAGGGCAGTGGCACGCGGGGAGATTAGTCGTCTGGAGAGAAGTCTTCGTTGCCGCGGGCGACTAATCTCCCCGCAATGCCATCCCTCCCGCTAGAATGTAAATCCCCGGTGGGATGGCATACGCGACGCTGCGATGTCCCAAAGTTTCCTCTCAAGACAACTTTGGGCGACTTTGGGACATCGCAGCAATGCGTATGCCATGCAAATTTTTCTTGGCAGGATGACGTCAGGCAGAAGGTGCTCCTTAACGTGTTCGCCATTTTCAAGGATGGTTCCATGGCCGTGACCATTAACAGCTTCTCTGTGAAAGACAATAATGATTTTTCCAATTTGGATAGTTCCACCGTAATTTGCCAATATTGAACTTACCCCCCTTTCCTTGTTGATACTTCTTAGCAGAGAAAGGAAGCCCTGAAGCTATAAACGCAGGGGCTGCATGACAAGGGATCCGAATGACCAGCAGCCAGATTACACTGGTTTATGTTTAAAGATTGGAAAAATCAGATGTAGCTGTGATTGGGTGAGAAGCAGTAAGTTAAGGAGGGGGAAAGCTGGGCCGGGGGGTGGAGAAGGATAGGGATGTGATGTCACAAAAGGAGTTCACTCCCTATCTTCTGAACAGGTAGAAACATCCCACCCACCCTCCCCTCTTTTTTGCATATTTTGTAAAATGCCAGGATATTTTTTTCTTTATGCTCTCATATTATCTATTAAAAACAGAATGTGAATGTTTTCCTATATGCACTGTTATATTGTGGTTTCGGTAACACTATACAGTATGAATGTGAGAGTCTGCATGGTATTAATTTTGTTAAATAAAAGTCAAATCCTTGATCCAGGGAATTTTCCGATCGCCAGGTGGGGTCAGGAAGGAATTTTTTCCCTCTTGAGGCATAATTGGCACAGGCTTCAGGCTGGGTTTTTTGCCTTCCTCTGGATCAAAAACAGTGGATATATGTTAATGTATTTTAAGTTGTTTCTGTCACAGCAGCGGTAGGACCTTGCCAGAGTACTGCACAGGAAATTTTAGAAGAGGGAGAAAGGAGCTTCTCTCCTTTGACTGCACGGTGGGTTGATTGATACAGACGCTACTACTGCTTGTGCTAGGTGACAGCCTGCTTGGATTTCCTATCATCGAGGCACTGCAGATTCAGGACCGGCAGCAGGGCTGCTGAACTTCTCTCATGGTGGGAGATGCAGCTCCTGCTGGTAGCAGGGTTTGGGGCCATCCTCTCTGTAGGTAGAGGCAGCCTAATACTCAGTGGTGGATATAATGACATAGTGCTGATCTCAAGTCTTCAGTAAGGAACAGCAGAGCATAGTAGCGATCTCTTATGGAATTCTGGCTTTGAATATTGCCTTGGGGTGAGGCTGGCAAGGTCCTATTTATTTGATAACATGTAAATAAATGCTGTGGCCTCTTTTTTACCCATTTCCGGCTCCTGGTGTTTTATTAATGTATGTAACAATGGGGTTCAGAGGGATGGCTGAAGGCGAAGGGAAATTGAGGAGTCCCCTTGTCAGGTCCAGTACGTTCACCTTCTGGCAGCAACAACTTCTGATTCAGTGTCCTGCCAGTCTTCTTCCCCCTAAACTCACCCCTTCATTTACTGTCAGGCAGTGCGTGCACAACCACTTAGTGCTATTTGTAACTGCTACTGAAAGCACTATTTGTCTTTTTATATGTTCTCTGCACTATTGCTTACTCCTGAAACAATATAGCAGAAGCCAGCTGATCAGGAGTCAGAACCAGCAGTGCATAGAAGGGAAAGGGACAGACACAGTGACAGTTACACATAATTATAAACCCAGTGAGAATGAGGAATGAATGGATATTGGGAAGTGGTATCAGGAGTCAGAACAAGCAGTGCAGAGAAGGGAAACGGACAGACAGACACAGTGACAGTTACACATAACTATAAACCCAGTGAGAATGAGGAAAGAATGGATATTGGAAAGTTGTGTCAGGAGTCAGAACCAGCAGTGCAGAGAAGGGAAAGGGACAGACAGACACAGTGGCAGTTACACATAATTATAAACCCAATGACAATGAGGAATGAATGGATATTGGGAAGTTGTATCAGGAGTCAGAATCAGCAGTGCAGAGAAAGGAAAGGGACATAAACAGACCATCTTGCCTTACTATACTCACTATCCCACAGTTACACTCTGTACCCCCGATACCATCTTGCCTTACTATACTCACTATCCCACAGTCACACTCTGTACCCCTGATACCATCTTGCCTTACTATACTCACTATCCCACAGTTACACTCTGTACCCCTGATACCATCTTGCCTTACTATACTCACTATCCCCCAGTTACACTCTGTACCCCTGATACCATCTTGCCTTACTATACTCACTATCCCACAGTTACACTCTGTACCCCTCACACCATCTTGCCTTACTATACTCACTATCCCACAGTAACACTCTGTACCCCCGATACCATCTTGCCTTACTATACTCACTATCCCACAGTTACACTCTGTACCCCTGAGACCATCTTGCCTTACTATACTCACTATCCCACAGTTACACTCTGTACCCCTGATACCATCTTGCCTTACTATACTCAGTACATTTCCGCTTATACCGGTCCAGGCCTTGGCCGATATTTTACCAGCTAGAGCCGTGAAACCAGATGGCAACCCAAGTCCCTGGATCAACATGCTACTAAACTTTTAGTATGCTATAGAGTGGCCAATTCTAAGCAAATCTTTGATTGGTTCGTATTATTTATTTCTTATACTGTGCTAATTATTTGCCTTCTTCTTCAACCTCTTTGCCGCTTTCAAATGGGGGTCACTGACCCAAGAGCCCAAAAACTATTGCTCTGTGAGGCTACAGCTCTAGTGTTACTTTTTATAACTCTTTTTTTCTATTTCTTATATTTCTATTTTGTCTCCTCCTACTCATATATCAGTCTCTCATTCAAACCACTTCTGGTTGCTAAGGTAAGCAACCTAGCAACCAGATAGCTGTTGACAATCTGAATTGGAAAGTTTCTAAACAAAAATTGAATTAAACTACAAATAAAAAAATGAAGACCAATTGCAAATTGTCTCAGAATATGACTCGCTACATAATGCTAAAAGGATAGAAATCCCCAGTTATATAGATTTCTATAGCTACAATCCTCTGAATTTCTGAACAGACCCACAAAGAGCTTCCATTAAATATATAATTTCAGCCAATACAAGCAGGGCAGCCTGCCTTCAGATCAGAAACCTGCCAGGCACTTACACTGCGCTTGGGCTAAAATGTAACTCTGACAGCTCTCTGTGCTCAGCTTGTACCCCATATATGCGCACATCCACATTTCATCCCCATTTCATCATCAGTTGCTTCAATCGTACAATCCATCTATCAATTCCATCCGTTCAGATTCTTAACTGCTCTTAATGTAAATTTATGAGCCTGGATAATTTGCTTTTATCCGAGGCTATCCGAGGCGGTCTCTAAGGAGCCTCAATGGACTTCTGGGACACTAATAAAAACACTGCAAGCCCTGACGTAGTCTGGGACGATTGTAAGGCTACAATTATGGGGACATTACTTGGTGCTATAGCTGGAGCGAGAAGAGCGGCCAATCAAAAAGGGAATGATGTCCAATGATTTCTTTCAGAGGCAGACCCCCACACTGCCTCATCCACTGAGGAAACAGTACAGTAACTACAGCCTAAGCGGGATGAGCTTGGCAGGGGACAGGTTGACACCGAGTTGTTAAAATATGAGTGCTTGCCAAAGCCTAGCAGCCCTTCTCCATATAAAATAGCCATAACCACGAGAGACACCCCTCCTCCACGTTAGCGGCTGGAGGGGACTCCAACATACTTCTGGATCCACACTTAGACTGCTCGGCCAGACACTCTAGTATTCCTTCTAGAAGTCTGACATGATGTAGAGAACTGACACACTGAAAAGGACTATAAATTCTATTTACACAGACTTAATACTTATTGGAGAATAGATTATATTTTTATTTCCCATAATTCATTACATCAAGTCGTAAGCAGTCAGACTCTCACTAGAATGTAGTTGGACCACTGGATGTAGCAGTCTCTATAAAATTGTATGAAAATTCTAAAAAAATTCACCTCAAAGATTCCACTTTCAAGAAATTTTTCTGCATTTTTGTGGGGTAAAAACACACAAAACAATACACTGACCCACCCAAAATCATATATTTTTGGAAGGCACATATTTGGGAGAATTCCCAATGGGTACCCATGTCTTTCTACTCCATTGCTTTCCCAAAATTGGCGGTTTTGATGAAATCCCATCATAGCATTAGCATAGCTGGTTAGCGCCTTCCAATAGTTATTAAACATTGGACACTAAGGAATACTCAAATAACTTTTGAGTTGAAGGGCGCATTTAAATGCAATAATAAAAAATGCAAAGCGTGCCGGTTTGTGGCCCCTGGAGGTTCAAACTGGAGAGGGAACTAAACTTACCAGAGCCAAAAATGTTTTACAATTGCAGAACCACATTTGTGCTTTACGTATTATTCTAGGATTGCAAACTATTATATATAGGTGGAACGGAAAGAGCTGTGGGGACACGTACTTATCTGTAACTTATGCAAAACATTCATGAATCACATTGTGAATATATATATTTATAGCTCCAACCCTGGAAGTCTAAAGGTTACTGTTCTCGAGCATATTTAACATATAAAAAAGCTGAGACAGAGAGAAACGTTCTGGGATTACCCTTTAATTCACTGGCCATTTACCTTACTGGGATAAATGTATATGTGCCCCATCCATAGTACTAGTGCCCATATCAGCCTGGGATTTATTATGTTGCTTTGAAAAACTGTTCTTCCACTTCAGCTTATTCTTCAGCCCATTCTTAGCACCCCCCATTTTCTAAACGCTTCTCCTCCTACAGGTTTAGGAGTACAACACTCAAACTCTCTACACTTCTTCGCCCTATAGCGGAGCAGGCTGCTTGTGCTTTTCTAAGGGATCCCGGCCTCCGTCTTCTTGTGGCGCCGCTCTGAACACCCCAATATTTCCACTGACTTTGACAGGAAAGATTTTCAAACTGCTGCCACACTTACAGCTCTGAAGCTACACTCCCCAAACTTGAATAACATAGTCATGGGGTCACCCCAAATGAAACAGCGACATTTGTTGGACAACTCAAAGTGGAAGGGGCCAACAGCGGCCAATCCAATTTCACCCATTGACTTTAATGGAGACATTTAAACTGCTGCCAATCTTAGAGCTCTGGAGCCAAACCCACCAAACTTGAATCACATAGTCAAGGGGGAAACCCATACGAAAAGGAGATTTTTCTTGGGTGTCCAAAAGTGTACAGAGCTACCAACAGCCAATCAGATTTAATTCACTGAATTTCATTGTTTAACATTTAAAATACTGCCATTCTCACACTATTTATGCCAGAGACAAATGAAGCAGCATTTGTTTATCCCTATCTGGTCGCTGGTACTGATGATTGAAGCAAAAATAATCTAGCGAAATGTTTTTACCCAGGTCTAACAATCATGTTGTTTCTGCTACATTGTTTCACGACATGTGACTTCACCCCTAGAAATGTGACAGTTGGCTTTGTCCGTTGGTTGACTTGTGACGAGAGGTAAGTCTGCATCCCCTCTGAGAGATTTTTTTACCAATTAACCCTTATTTTAGCTAAAAAAAGATGGGAAATAGTTGGGTGATGCCCCCCTAGACTAGCGGATGTTGCTCCTCTCACAGGTTTTAGTGAATTTGGAGAATTTTAGACATGACATTAATCTTAGCGCTGGTTGGGAGACACAGACACAGGATTTGGCAGTTGGCAGGGCTGCAGCAAATATATCCTTTTTTGTTTGACTGGGGACCCCATAAACATTTGGAGGCCATACAATACATACATTTTTGCTTCCAATATTGACAATGCTAAGGTACAGATGGCAGTTATATTATTTCTGTTCATGGGTGAGTGGAGCAGATACAGATACTGGGGTAGTGATACAGCAGATACAGATACTGGGGTAGTGTTACAGTGTTACAAGGGGCAATTTGGGGTGGTTTGACACCCATGTTTTGTAGAAGCTTGAGGAGTGGGGTCAACACTCCCCAAATTCCCCCCTGGCACCAAAACTCCCCAAATTGATCCCCCCATTTCTGCCTATTGGTATTCATTGGGGAGATGCTTGCCATGAAGCTGTCCGTTGGTAATGTGTTAGCTTGTCTATCCAAATTCCAAAATTCTATATGCCTCACAAGCGAAAAAAGGGGGGTGGGGGGAAAGCCAATTTTGTTTTATTAATGGAAGCTTGGGCAGTGGGGTCAAAGTTTTCAAAATTACCCCCAGACAACAAAGCTCCCAAAATTGCCCCCAATGCTAAGGTACAGATGGCAGTTATATAATTTCTGGATTCATGGGTGAGTGGAGCAGATACAGATACTGGGATAGAGGATCAAATTAAATACAATGATACAAGGGCCAATTTGGGGTAGTTTGGCAGCCATCATTGATAGTAGCTTGAAATGTCAGTTTGTCTTTCCAAATGTGATTTGCCTGACTAGCAAAATAAGGGGGGGGGAATATTAGGCAACTTTGCATGATTAATGGTAGCTTGGGGAGTGGAGTCAAAGCTCCCCAAATTGCCCCCATTATTTGCTCTTGTTTGGGGACAAGCTTGTCATCAAAGTTTCTGTTGGAAATATGTCAGTGTGTTTCCAAATTACATTTGCCCAACAGGCAGGAAGGAGTGGGGGTAATTTTTTTGCCACAGTCACCTAGTGCACTCATCAGGGGGTAACACTGCAGAGGGGCCTATTAGTTATGGGGTCTGGAAAACAAAATCATGTATTGTCCTATATGGCACAAGGGGGCTGGATATTACACCTGTGCCGGGCCACGGAGGGAGTTAAGAGCTGAGAAAAAAAAACACCATTTAAGTTTCAACGTGCAGAGCTGCAACAGAAAATCATAATCACTGTCTCACTGACCCTAAACAAGTTCTTCATTAGCTGTCCCTGAACTACAAGTCCCAGAATTCCATGTGGCTGAGCTGTAGTTTAAAGAGAATGTGTATTTCATATTCTTTGTTTACTTACTGGTGCTTTGGAACTGTAAGACCATTTACACTACCTCTCTCTAGCTCTAACTGACAACTGCCATTTGGATGCTAGGGTCCCACTCTTCCTAGCAACGGTCGGTAGCACCAGCACTAGAGTGCATGTGGGTAAAGGAGGGCCACAATAGAAAGACAAGTAGCACAAATCAGAAGAATAAATAGCTAGCATTAGGATTCCTTACATTAGGGGTGCAGGGGCACTGATCAGAGCAGAGTTGGCTATGGGGGAGCAGGCACGTTGGGTATGTGCAGGGAGAAGCATGTTCCATTGGAATATTGAGATGATCATTGCATTTATGGGACTGGGAAATCACAGTGCATGATGGGATCTGTAGTCATGTCACAAGCCAGCCCTGACATTATAAGCAATACAATGCTAATGGCCTGACCTCAGAGTGCATCATGGGAGATGAAGGCCCTTTACACAAGCCAGTGAGGAAAGTCTATATTCTCGATGACCATCATATTTGTTAGCTAAATAGCACGCACAAGAGCTGTCAGGCACTTTTACATCCAATTATAGTTTTAAGAAATTGAAAACCTGACAGTTATTGGATTTATAGTTTATTCCTTCCATACCATTTTGGTATGGATATTGGTTAGCTCATATTCTTATACGTGATAAAGGGGGTTATGCACTGTATCCCTGGTTGCTCTTAGAGCATTTTAAGGCCCCTGAAATGTTAAACATGAGCAGTTTTGCAACTTTGCATTGATATAATCTGGTCCCAATGGGCCCCCTACTCTCCTGTGGCTCCAGAAGTGGCAGGGTCCTCTGCCCCTAGTATTCTCCTGCTCACAATCCCTTGTATCTCTTTTCCCCTATAGTGTAAGTTATTGAGAGCGATACAGAGAATCCAGAGAACAACAGCGACATCGGCGATACAGAAGGGAGAAGAAGCGAGAACGTGAGAGAAGAAGGGAGAAGATTTGAGTGGTTCTCAGCCCAGAGGATATTTACATCTTCCTAATTGGGGTCCTCTGGCCAAAGGTACTTGTCCTGCATTTCCCCCTCTATAATATGAGTAAGATTATCTTTCCCTATTGGCTGTAGGAACTGTCATGCTACTTATTATCATTTTAGCTATTTCACCTGTAGATCTGTAAGTAAGATTTGAGCTGGGTTCCCACAGTGCAACAGTCACACTGCTATAGTTCCAGGGGTTTCCCAACTAACAACAACTGGTTATCTAGGGGTCAGAATGGCAGTAAAGAAAGATACATTAAAATGAGAAGAGTTACAATTCCTAGCAACCAACGTAAAGGGATATAAAGGAAGGTAATGCTATGTGAGCAAAATATCAAAATAGATCATGGTTTAAAGATTTTTTTTTACTGGTACAGGTATCGGACCCCTTATCCGGAAACCCGTTATCCAGAAAGCTCCGAATTACGGAATGCAAAATAATTGGATGCAAAATAATTCTATTGGGTTTAATTAATGTTTTATTGATATTTTAGTAGACGTAAGGTATTGAGATCCAAATTAGGGAAAGACCCCTTATCCAGAATACCCTTGGTTCCGAGCATTCTGGATAATGGGTCCTATACCTGTACTGGTTAGTGAGGTGCCCAGGTGGTTGGTACTTGTACTTACCTGCAGGGGGGGCACGTTGGTGCAATCTGCTAGGGGTGTTCCTCTGTGTTGTACTGAACTGCACGGCCCAAGCATCAAACAAGATGACTCGCTCACATGGTTCCTTCTCGCTCAGGATGCAAATGTGGGAAGCTTTCTCTTTCCCATCATACACCAGAGATCCTGTGCCTTTATCTCCCATAGACAGTTTAGCCAGATCTAACCTGGAAGCAGAAAGAACAATTCTCTTCAAACAGACAGCTCAGCTGAAACGTCCCTCCCTTATCATATCAGGTAGACAGCACCATTACACTAGTAATGGGAGGTGCTGTCTGGTTGCTAGGGCTTATTTACACTAACAACCACACAGCAGTTTGGAAACAAAAATGGAAGTTGAATCGTAGATGGACTGAAAAGAAACAATAACACAAGTTACACATGTAAAATAGCAATACGTAATATATTCTAAACAAGCAATTTTTGGGAGCGCATCCCGTCAGGAACATGATGCACAGTGCTGCCACTTTGGCACCCTAAGCAATGATACAAGCCATAGCGCCACCAAGCCAGCACCCCTGTGTTATATCATTTAGTTCAGTTGGAGCGTTATTGTTCCTTTTGATACAAAGTGTGAGCATTGGGAGGCAGAGGATGCTGGAAGTTGTAGTTTTACTGCAGCTACAGAATGACACTGTGCCTAAACTCAACTGAACATTTAGTTGGACATATAATTGTCTTGCAGTGGTTATGGCCATTGCAGTGTGACTGTGCATTAGACATAGCAGGACTGTGATTTATTGAGGGGCTCATACGCTAACATACATAGTCAATAGCAGTAACGTATAATATTTAAACATAGGTTTTTGCCTTTGGCAACGGAAGCTGTGAAATGATTGGCTGATCTGACTAGTCCAGGCTTATACCAATGGGATAAGAAGTCTGATAATTTCATTACCGCTTGAGCTTGCAGTTTACCAGCAGCTACAAACAGTTGTATTATTTATCCCCACTAAAGCAGTGACTTAAACCAACCTTTCTTTCCTAATACAGGACATTCAAGATGGGTGCCAAGCTGAGTAACATCTTACATCAGCAGCGTCACACTGAGGTAAGGCTGATGGGTATATAAAGCCATTGTTTCCTGCCTGAGGATGAGAGGCCTTGCCCCCAGATATAAAGGGGAACTGTCACTGCAAAGAGAAATTCCTCTGCTTACAATAAATATTTAGTTAACCTGTTTGACAAGTATGTTCTATGTTCAATGTGTTCAATATTCATTATAGAGTAGTTTGGAGGCATTATAGGCGCTTAACTATTTTTTTCCATTCTCTATAGACTGTCACCATCAATCAGTGTTTTGATGTCTCCGAGCCCTGGGCAAGGCCTTGCCTTTTAGAAATGAAACATCAGCTGGTGCGGGACATCCAGAAGGAGATGCGCATAGCAGCGGGGGCGCAAAAGATGTACCGGGCCAGCAAAGGCAAAAAGGCTAAAGCCCAGGTGAAGGAGCTGAGGAACAGCAGTGAGAAAAGGGTGAAAGCCCTTTACTCCTCTCTCCTCAAGCTCAATGAGGAGATCGCTCGGAGGGAAGCGGAGAGCACTCAAGGTGAGCTATAACAATCTCTGGTTTCTTTCCTATTGTCATTATATGGGGAACCCGTGTGGCATCAGCACATCCACTAAATGGACATTAGCCTGAGCCCCACAGCACTATAGATTACTTTTTTTAGTTTTCGCATATATATTTGAAATCAGTGATTATAAGACAGCATTTTCATAAATCGACAAATAGCCCTTAAGTCTTAACCTGGTACCATTCTATCATGTGAACAGAACCACGGGCATTTGAATTTGTGTTCCTTAGCAACCTTAGGGTTAATAATTTCATTGAATTTTTGTATTTGAAATTCCTTATATCTATCAAACTTGTATTCTATATTTTCAGATGCGGTACCAGAGACTACGGAGACTACATCTAACACCGGTGTAGTATCCCCAACAGAAAACGTTACTGGGCTTGAGGTTCGGGTCATCTCAGAGCCCACCAGTGATTCTTCCCAAGTAAGTACATTACACTGACATTACACTCATTTCTTAGGCAGAACAAAAACATTGCCCTTATCATATCCTTGTGACCCCACATTCACTGACTGCTCACCTTGTGCCCCTTATTTGTTTGCAGCATCATCCTGATGCTTCTTCTAAAGAACCGGGGCCAGAGAAAGAACAGCCCCAAGTTCCACCTGATGAGAGGTAAGGATTTTTCAGAACAGATTAAAAACCTGCCCCCTACTTTCATCAAATAAGAGCAATACAATCTTAACAATAACTGAACCATTCTTCTAATTAAAGGGAAGTTCCTGCAGAGGAAATTATTGGCGCAGAGGAGGACAAATGGTAAGATACACAAGCATTTGGCTGGGAGATTCCACAATACTCAGTTCAGTAGCACTGTGCCATCTATGAGATATGGGTAGGGATGCTGCAGTATTGGGGAATACAAAGAATCAAGCAACTAAGGGAAGCCATAGGGTAGCTTACAGGTAACCAATCACTAATCAATGGATAAAATTTAAGTAGAATGAACATTAACCTGTATTATACTTACAGTGACGTACCAGCACAAGACGAGGAGGTTCAGGGAGAGGCGGAATCTCTTTTTGCCGAGCCGGAACAACAGCCTGAGAATGAAGAGGAAAGGTAAGATCACACTGTATGCGCAAGGCCGCAGGTTAGCTTGCTTTATAACTGTACACTTGCATTATAATGATCTTTTACCTAATTTACCTTATTCCAATAGCGACGTGCAAGTGCATGGAGAAGACTCCTCTGAAACATCGCAGGGTCCTCACCCTGGTGATTACTGCCCAACTCAGGATTGCCAGGCAGAGGAGCCATCAGAGGAGACACAAAGCACTCAGTAAGACAAACCCTCAATACTGAAAATGAATACATATATTTTATATATATATATATATTTTTTTTTTTTTTTTTTTTTGCACAAAACAAAATTCCTGTTTCTTCCGTTGCAGAGAGCTACAGTTCTGCAGCTTTTCGGCAAGAGACTTTCGCCGGATAAAAGTTTTAGGCAGGGGGAGTTTTGGCAAGGTAATTAATTCAGTTTCTAATAAGAACTTAGCATTTAATACGGGGGAACATTCAATGTTACTAAACCCACTCTCTAATTCCAGGTTCTACTTGTTGAGTACCTTCCGGCAAATATATACTGTGCCCTGAAGGTACTCAAAAAGGAAGACATAAACACCTTGGAAGAATTACAACGGTGAGCTCATGATTCCAAAATTCTCCTTTTTATATACTTTTCATTTCTCGTGCCTTCCCTTCACCCAGTTGCTTTTGTTACCATTATATTTGACTCTACGCTGGACTCATTTGCTCTTTTATCTTTCAGCATTTTAGCCGAAAAGGAAATCGGGCAGACGGTGAACCCAGACAACTTCATAGTGGATTTATATGCCACATTTTCCACCAAATTTCATCTTTTTTTTGTCATGGAGTTTGTTGCAGGAGGAAGTCTGAGAACCCATCTGGACACCTGTGGGCACTTCGACCTAGAGAGGGCTAAGTAAGTATAAATTAGGTGAATATTTGGGCTTTTATACATACAGTCTATGAGTTACAGGAGACTGAAGAGCAGGGGAGGATGAGAGAACTGGCAATTGTGCTACACTAAATATTAACATTCATAAATAAAGGCACCATATAGTGATCAAAAGTATTTTCCTTATCCTTGCAGGTTCTACGCTGCCTGTATACTCCTAGGCCTGGAGGCGGTACACATGAAGGATGTTGTTCACAGGTAAGAGTTTATAAGGGGCTAGGTACCTTTAGTGGTGAGTACAACCTGGAGTTTAATACCTGCTGCAAGTTAACAGCAGTGCAGCTACAGGTTCAAAGTTACTTCTTGGAAGTCTAAGGGAAGGAAATAGGACAGGAGGCAGACTTTTTAAGCTTGGCTTTTGACTCTATGCTATGTCACAGCAGTTTTAATGTGTCGTTATAATATTTCCATTTTGTTTCAATGCAGAGATTTAAAGCCAGGAAATCTCCTTATGGATAAGGACGGCTATATAAAGATCGCCGATTTTGGCATAGGCAAGACCGGTAAGGGACGCCTTGTATTATTATCGAGCACAAAGGGGACAAATTTTGGGGTTCCTCTGGCATCAATAAAAATCACTTACAATTTGACTTTTTTGAAGGAATTGGATATGGAGACCGAACAGGCACCATGATCGGGTCTCTAGCTTACATGGCACCAGAGGTACTGAGGAAAGAGATGTACACAAGAGCCGTCGACTGGTGGGCTCTTGGAGTCATCACATATGAAATGCTCCTTGGGAAGGTAAGCGCAAACTGCCACTGACCAGTTATAAAGGGAAGTGACATACAATTAAATATTGTTATTTATCTAACCTCATAAAGC
This sequence comes from Xenopus tropicalis, assembly GCF_000004195.4. Taxonomy (NCBI): domain Eukaryota; kingdom Metazoa; phylum Chordata; class Amphibia; order Anura; family Pipidae; genus Xenopus; species Xenopus tropicalis. The sequence goes on along the minus strand of NC_030684.2, from coordinate 33,184,201 downwards.
ACTCTTTATAATAAACCTGGCCCTTAATACATTCTTATTCAACATTCCAGAAACCCTTCACTGGATATGACGGGGACTGCATATGTGACTCTATTGTCGGGGTTGAGCCACTCTTCCCAGAGTCCCTCGATCCAGACGCAGTGAGCTTCATATCAGAGGTAAGTAGCGCTGACCTATCAGTTTATTACAATCAGATCTTTAGCTCAGTGACCACTTTCTAAATCTCTGGAGTTCCCACAATGCTTCTGTACGTGTAACTGCCATTTTCTGTTCTTGTAGCTCTTGAACAAGAATCCTGAGGAGCGACTGGGTTCAACCGAAGGAGATGCAGCTGATGTAGCCGAACATCCCTTCTTTAATGTAAGTCCTCTGTCTGTATTATCATAATCATTCTAAGATCTTCTGGCTATACCCTCGGATACTATCCGCGAGGTACAGTCCTCTCATATCCTCAGCTTTCTGAAGAACCTCTAATAATCAGCATTTTTATGGTGCATATGTTGCAGAACATAGTCTGGGATGACATACTAGAGAGGAAGGCGACGGCTCCGTTCATACCCAGCCTCAACGGACCGGAGGATGTCACATATTTTGAAGAGGAGTTTACTAAACTGCCAGCCGATCTGACGCTGCCGAAAGGACCTTCTGCCGAAATGGAAATTCAGATCCAAGAAGCCTTTCAGGACTTCACCTATTCGGCATTTTAAGTCACAATACAATCATAGGTAAGAAAGGGCCCGAGTACAAAGACAAGCAGCACAAATACAAAGAAAAAATGTTTTTCATTAGGATTCCTTACATTATGGGGTACCGATCACAACACAGCTGGTTATGGGAAGAAGGCACACTGGGTAACTGCAGGAAAAAGGGGAGCCTTTGGGAATATTGAGGTGATCCCTGAGATAATTGCAATTCTGCAATTACGTGCAATGTGTAAGCACAAAAAAATAAAACATGTAAATCCCATGCAGCCAGAACCTGTTGAGATGCCAATGAAAAGCATGGGAAGTGTATCCCTTAAGCGTTACAGTGTTTTTACAGTAATATCACTTGCTAAGATGAAAAATGCGTGGATTGAGTTTGAAGTTTAATCTTTGGTTTTTGCAGACGGGTCTCGGAAGCGTTCAGAAAAGGCACCTCAAACAACACCAGCAGCAGTTTCCTAAAATTCCAAACACTGCTGTACCGCCAGTTAGGTAACTCCTCTTCAAAATCGCAGTTCCACCAGTGATGACCCTTCCTTAAGCTACCTCAGTTCCACCAGTAGCATTTTCAGGTAAAGACCAGCAATGCATCTCCTTCTCTCCACCAGCCGCATCTTCTCTTTCACACACCTCAGTTGTGCCTTAATTCCATCTGCTGTAACTTCACCAGCAGTGTATGCCCTTACTTCCGCAGCATTTCCACCAGCAGCTTATGCCCATCCTTCCACTTTCATTCCACCAGCGACGCCTCCCTTGCCAAATACTGCCCTTCCACCAGTGGTGCCTCCCATGCCACAATTCACCAACAGTGCCTCCCATGCCACAATTCACCAACAGTGCCTCCCCTGCCTTCCACCACACTTCCGCCAGCAGTGCCTCACCTGCCACCCACCGCAGTTTAACCAATGGTAACTTCTCCTTCAACAAGATATGGCATCATAAACATGAGCTACTCAGTAGGCTCTGCATTCCTTTTCACTCCATCCCACAGACTGCAGAAGCCGGGGTCTGCAGGCTGCATGGGGTCCAATGGAATGAAAGGGAATGCAGGTTTCACTTGTAGCTTCATGGCACCCATGTGTATGCTGTCATATCTCTGTTTGCCTCACCAGCAGTGCCTCCCATTGCATTCCACCAGCAGTATCTTCCATTTCTTTCGCTTAAGCGCCACCAGCAGTGCCATCCCTTACACTCACCACAGTTCCACCAGTGCCTCTTGTTTCGATCAGATATGGCACCATAAAAAAGAGCGCAGGTAAGTACTGCAAAATCATTCACTCCACACAAACAGACATTCAGCCCACACAAACAGACATTCACTCCACACAAACACACTGTAATCACTACAGAAACTTGCACTTTTAATGCCCGTCTCCTCTATTCAGGAGGCTCCTCCAGTCAGAAGTCTCCCTCCATAGGCTGCACTTCATCAGTCCCTTGCCCTGCTGGGTTCTGGAGGGAGAGAGAAACTTCCCCCACAGTACCCAGTCTGATAGTCAGTGCATGGGGACTGTCAGGTATAACCACGAGTGTATGCTAAATAGTGGAAACCTCGCACTACAGTATTTATGTGTTGGGTGCACAGTGTAATGATATACTGATATAATATATTGTGTTATAGACACATGAAAAAAGATACTGGCACACCTATGGTATATTTAAAATTTACTTATTCTTTATTAAACTTACTTTAAAAAATTAAGATAAAAACACATACAAGGAAAGATAGGGAAGATTAAGATCAAAAACGACACTGTGCTTGTTAAACTTAGATCACTAAATCAGTAATGTATTTCGATTTGATACCGTTACAGATTTTAGCAACAGTATCAGGTTCACATATTACAGGGACCGAAGAGTAAGTGGCAATTTATTGTATCTAAACTTCGCCACTATATAAGCTACTTAAGAGCCGATTTTGCAGGGACTGAAACAAAGTAACGGTTTGTTCTGTCAGGATTTTGCTACTCAGCAAGCTGCTCAAAGAGCCTGCACTTGCATCTGTTTCTCCACAAGGGGTCAGGCTTGATACACAAAATCCCTATTGATAGCTGTGTCTAGTACGCGTTGCCGAGAAAAATCTTATTGTTTGTAGCGTCTAAGCAACAAACGCCCGAGTTGAAATCGGGTGCGGTTAGTATCAGCTAGCGTAGGTTTCCCTACTAGATATACTGCAGGTAAGTATTACGGACAAAGAATATATTAACAATCTGTCCTATCAGCTGAAGTATAGTATAGTCTTAGCCATTAATCAGGCTGAATGTATTAGAGGCGCCGATCGTGATAATTGGGTCAAAAACACGTCTGTTAGCCCTTACTCCTGCCACTGGAGCTTCATATAAAGGAAATATAAAGACAATGGCAGGTCCCCATCAGTTTCTAGTTAAGTAACACAGCGGATTGGCCAAGCTATAAATCGGCACTTACAATTTTTCAACCGCAGAGGTGCTCTCCACACCTCCCCTTGCCAGAATTAGTATTAGGATACTTTGCATTTACGTAAAAACGTCTCTGCTTTTTTACACACATTCAATCCCCGACCGGGATTGTTTCACAAGATTGCCGGCAGTTACATACAACAGTGCATTTACTTATTGAAATCGCACAAAGGAGCGGGAGAGTACTTCACATCAGACGCTACAGGAGAACCTTATTCGGAGGAGATGTAATGAAATACCTAAATTCCCGCAATTCCACCAATTCTAAAACAGGTCCTCAAATTAACCTTCGGCAATTGGGCTTACTTTGGAGCCCACCTTTAAATCGCACAGCATAAAGCCATGTACCGCTAAATCCAGCACATATCTATTTATATGCTAATGCTGAGCAAAGGATTAGTCAAACAGTCGTGCCTTATCTGTCCCTAGCAACCATAAATTGGTGCTTTCAACATTACATGTCCCTGATTGCTCTCGTGCCTACAACCATAACAGTTTTACCTCGGCACGAGATTCTAACAAACAACAGGTTCAAACGCCGACGCGCGTTTCGCAAAAGAGCTTTGTCAAGGCGAAATTTCGGTCATTTCCGTAGAGGTGGTTTTAAACCTCTTACAGCCAATCAGATTACTCGTACTTTTTTTAAACTCATTAATTTATACTAGCACGGCCCCTTGGGGCTGAAATGCATTGCCTCATCGTTGCACCGGTTCATTAAATAAATTCTTTGTGTACCTAATTTATTTATATATATAAAGACCCTGTGATATTCAATAAACATCAATGATTATTAATCATATTTTTGTTTTTATTTTTTATTGCTTGATCATTTGTTCGTATTTGTAGTAATATTGTTATTCTTTTAATATAATGTGATATTCATTCTTTTTTTATTCTCAAAGCCAGAGTGATGTCAGTATTATATTTATATGTATGAGTGATCATATAATGTCTCATACTCCAATTATGATTGGATAACATTCTCCTTTTATCTCTACTCATAATGGAAATTTGGTTTATAGTTTACCTCATATATATTGACTTAAATTTACAAACTAATAGTGAACATGATTTAGTTTAGGTGATAGGAAGTGAAACATTTATTTTAATCCGATTAAACTCAAAATTACTATCTAGAAGTGTGTTGACACTGAATAATAATTATTAATATATTTTGGAAAAGTGGCATGTTGAGAAGTGATGGCTGGAAATCAAAAACGCTGATCTACAGTGCTATATAGGTGACAGTGATAGAACCCATCACCCTATTTTTCTATCACTGTCACCTATATAGCACTGTAGATCAGCGTTTTTGATTTCCAGCCATCACTTCTCAACATGCCACTTTTCCAAAATATATATATATAAATTATTATTCAGTGTCAACACACTTCTAGATAGTAATTTTGAGTTTAATCGGATTAAAATAAATGTTTCACTTCCTATCACCTAAACTAAATCATGTTCACTATTAGTTTGTAAATTTAAGTCAATATATATGAGGTAAACTATAAACCAAATTTCCATTAGAGTAGAGATAAAAGGAGAATGTTATCCAATCATAATTGGAGTATGAGACATTATATGATCACTCATACATATAAATATAATACTGACATCACTCTGGCTTTGAGAATAAAAAAAGAATGAATATCACATTATATTAAAAGAATAACAATATTACTACAAATACGAACAAATGATCAAGCAATAAAAACAAAAATATGATTAATAATCATTGATGTTTATTGAATATCACAGGGTCTTTATATATATAAATAAATTAGGTACACAAAGAATTTATTTAATGAACCGGTGCAACGATGAGGCAATGCATTTCAGCCCCAAGGGGCCGTGCTAGTATAAATTAATGAGTTTAAAAAAAGTACGAGTAATCTGATTGGCTGTAAGAGGTTTAAAACCACCTCTACGGAAATGACCGAAATTTCGCCTTGACAAAGCTCTTTTGCGAAACGCGCGTCGGCGTTTGAACCTGTTGTTTGTTAGAATCTCGTGCCGAGGTAAAACTGTTATGGTTGTAGGCACGAGAGCAATCAGGGACATGTAATGTTGAAAGCACCAATTTATGGTTGCTAGGGACAGATAAGGCACGACTGTTTGACTAATCCTTTGCTCAGCATTAGCATATAAATAGATATGTGCTGGATTTAGCGGTACATGGCTTTATGCTGTCTGTGCGATTTAAAGGTGGGCTCCAAAGTAAGCCCAATTGCCGAAGGTTAATTTGAGGACCTGTTTTAGAATTGGTGGAATTGCGGGAATTTAGGTATTTCATTACATCTCCTCCGAATAAGGTTCTCCTGTAGCGTCTGATGTGAAGTACTCTCCCGCTCCTTTGTGCGATTTCAATAAGTAAATGCACTGTTGTATGTAACTGCCGGCAATCTTGTGAAACAATCCCGGTCGGGGATTGAATGTGTGTAAAAAAGCAGAGACGTTTTTACGTAAATGCAAAGTATCCTAATACTAATTCTGGCAAGGGGAGGTGTGGAGAGCACCTCTGCGGTTGAAAAATTGTAAGTGCCGATTTATAGCTTGGCCAATCCGCTGTGTTACTTAACTAGAAACTGATGGGGACCTGCCATTGTCTTTATATTTCCTTTATATGAAGCTCCAGTGGCAGGAGTAAGGGCTAACAGACGTGTTTTTGACCCAATTATCACGATCGGCGCCTCTATTACATTCAGCCTGATTAATGGCTAAGACTATACTATACTTCAGCTGATAGGACAGATTGTTAATATATTCTTTGTCCGTAATACTTACCTGCAGTATATCTAGTAGGGAAACCTACGCTAGCTGATACTAACCGCACCCGATTTCAACTCGGGCGTTTGTTGCTTAGACGCTACAAACAATAAGATTTTTCTCGGCAACACGTACTAGACACAGCTATCAATAGGGATTTTGTGTATCAAGCCTGACCCCTTGTGGAGAAACAGATGCAAGTGCAGGCTCTTTGAGCAGCTTGCTGAGTAGCAAAATCCTGACAGAACAAACCGTTACTTTGTTTCAGTCCCTGCAAAATCGGCTCTTAAGTAGCTTATATAGTGGCGAAGTTTAGATACAATAAATTGCCACTTACTCTTCGGTCCCTGTAATATGTGAACCTGATACTGTTGCTAAAATCTGTAACGGTATCAAATCGAAATACATTACTGATTTAGTGATCTAAGTTTAACAAGCACAGTGTCGTTTTTGATCTTAATCTTCCCTATCTTTCCTTGTATGTGTTTTTATCTTAATTTTTTAAAGTAAGTTTAATAAAGAATAAGTAAATTTTAAATATACCATAGGTGTGCCAGTATCTTTTTTCATGTGTCTATAACACAATATATTATATAGGTATAACCACGAGCTGTGCCGGGGAAAGCTGCTCTGTCTCTCCAGAAACCAGCTCCCCAAGGGACTGTCGGGGAATGGAGTGCAACCTGTGCTGAAAGCCTCCTGACTGGAGAAATCCCACACATAATATGTATTTTCTGACTTACAAACTGAACAGGACAGGCTTCTCTGACTTTTTCTTCCTCTGACCTACCTACACACATATCAGCACACTGGCACAGATACACATTTAGATAATAAGACAAACACTTTCATCCCACTGACATGACTGTCTTTCCTCCCCCCCACCAAAAAATGCCCTTATGACATACCCACACATGCACCACTCTACATATTTACACACACACACGTGAGTCACAGCTGACAGCAGGGGCAAGCAGTACCATACTGGGGAGTGGATCATCAGGGGATACAGCTGAATATCCCTGCAGCGGGGACAGAGACAGTACAGGGAAGTGGCCGACACCAACCTCAGGACACAGAGCAGCACATCATGATCCATATTTCATCTGGTTATTTATGTGTATTTCTACCGAATATTTCTCCATCTGTCGCTCTGTCACTCATGTCACTTAAAAAGGAATATGGCTAAATACACACAAGTACCTTTATGCCACTGAATGGACCCTGCATTCGTTTTCACCCTGTCCCTCAGACTGCAAAAGCCGGGGTTTGCAAGCTGCCTGGGGTCGGAATGGAATGCAGCATTCACCTGTGGTTTTAATGGCTGCCATATTCCCATCTGTTTCCCTTCCTCTTAACACAGATCCACCAGTGGTGCCTCTTCATTCACCCACAATGTGGCTTTATACACAGAAGCACCCTTACGCTACTTGGTATACGGTGCTTTTCTTTCCACTCCATCCCACAGACTGCAGAAGCCGGGGTCTGCGGGCTGCCTGGGGTCCAATGGAATGGAAGGGAATGCATCATTCACCTAGCAGCTAATGGCGCTCATGTGTATCCTGCCATATTGCTTTCTTTTTCTCTCATCCTGCTTGCCCTGATTCATTATGGCGCATTGATCCTGGGAGCATATCCGACTGCCGTTAAGGAGTCAGGAAGGAATTTTTCCCTCATGAAGCAGATTGGCCCTTAGCTTCTGATAGGGTTTTGCCTTCCTCAGGACCAAAAAGCCCAATTTTTATTACCAATAAAGCTGTGACTTACACAGATTAAACACAAAGCTGCTGTGTGTGTCTTTATTCTGGATATTGGGGAGCTGGGGGTAAATTATTTGGTAGGGGTAACATACACAGAAATAGAGATGGTGAAAATAAATTAAATGAAGAAATACGGAAAAGTTACAAAAAAAATCCACATGATCAAAGCTCTAGCAGTGTCAAAGTAGAGAATAACAGGACAATTCCAAGATGCTCCACTCACATCTTGGTCTAGTTTAACCTACAAGTCAAAGTTCTGTGCACATTCAGGCTCTGGAGAAATCTAGTTCACCCTAAAAAGTAATTGGCCAGTTACTTAGATCCTCTGCATACACTGGGGCATATGATTGGGAGACTTCAGTCTGGAAGTGTGCAATGGCGTACTGGCCAACAGCTAGCAAGTCAATGGGAATCTCAGATGAAGAGGGAAATAAGGAGGACAGGGGTCTAAAAAGAAAGCTAGCACAAAAGAAGGGTAGGGTTAAGTGAATAAACAGAAACAGGAAGGTAAAAGTGTGGAAAGCATGACTACGGTTTGGGCTTGATGGGAAAAGGTGAAATTAAAAGCAGTTTGTGAAGAAAGAAGTGGAAAATATAAAGAAAAATTGGTTAAATCTCCCCTGAATGCCTTCCCACCAGCAATAAAGTAAATCGCTAGTGGGAAGGCATATGTGGCGCTTGGTTAACACTGCCAGTCGATGTTCGGCCACTGAACAGATTGATCTCCAGTGTGCAAAGGTTCATCAAAATACACGGCACTTAGAGACCCCAAAATACACCTTGTGCATACTAATCTTATGGCTTAGATTTACCTAATTCATAACCACATGAGCATGTGTTAAAAAACATATACAGGTATGGGATCCCTTATCCGGAAACCCATTATCCAGATAGCTCCGAATTACAGAAAGCCCGTCTCCCATAGACTCCATTTTAATCAAATACAGGTATCGGACCCATTATCCAGAATTTCTAATCTGTAATTTGGATCTCCATATCTTAAGTCTTAAAGAATCAATAAAACAGTAATTAAACCCTATGGGATTGTTTTGCATCCAATAAGGATTAATTATATCTTAGTTGGAAACAGTTACAAGGTACTGTTTTATTACTACAGAGGAAAAAGGAAATCAGTTTTAAAATTCTGAATTATTTCATTAAAATGGAGTCTATGGGAGATGGGCATTCCGTAATTCGGAGCTTTCTGGATAACGGGTTTCCTGATAAAGGGTTCCCATACCTGTACTTCAGAATTTTACTGATTCCTTTTCCTCTGTAGTAATAAAACAGTACCTTGTAATTGATCCCAACTAAAATATAAATAATCCTTGTTGGATGTAAATCAATCCTATTGGGTTTATTTAATGTTTTATTGATTTTTTTTTAGTATTAAAGGGACAGTAACACCACAAAATGAAAATGTATAAAAGTAATTACTATATAATGTAATGCTGCCCTGTACTGGTACAACTGGTGTGTTTTCCTTAGAAAGACTACTATAGTTTATATAATAAAGCTTCTGTGAAGCCACAGGGGCAGCCTTTTACAGGAGAAAAGGCACAGGTTACTTAGCAGATAACAGATAAAACCCCATTATATTCTACAAAGCTTATCTGTTATCTGCTATGTAACCTGAGCCTTTTCTCCTTTTTCCCAGCTTCAATGGCTGCCCTCGTGTTGAAATAGCAGCTCATTTATGTAAACTATAGTAGCGTTTCTGTTGCAAACTTACCAGTTTTACCAGCGTAGGGCAACTGTACATTATATTTTAATTTCTTTCATTTTTTGGTGTTACTGTTCCGTTAAGGTTTGGAGATCAAAATTAGGGAAAGACCCCTTATCCGGAATACCCTTGGTCCCAAGCATTCTGGATAACGGGTCCTATACCTGTATTTTTGAAAGATGCACATTCAGTTTTTGCAATTTGCCTCATTTATCTTGCACAATTTCTTACATGCGTTCAGTGTTGGATTGGATCAGCAGGACCCCGGAAAACACATGGTGGACCCGGGCCCTGCCAACCCAGTCCTGCTCCCAGGGCTGCCGTGTAGTTGGGGGCAATCCCGGGTCTGGTGGCTGTTTAGGTGTTAGGGGGGCCCGGGCGCCCTGCACTTACTGGATTAGCTGGGCCTCCCTGCTGTCAGTGAGCTGCACAAAGTATCTGCACATAGTATTTGGCGGAAAGATGAAGAAGTGGAAGGCAAATAGTGTGAAAAAATATAAAAAATAATTAATGAAGACCAAGGGCAAAGTTGCTTGAAATAGGACATTCTATAACATACTAAAAGTTAATGTAAAAGTGACCCACCCTGTAAACTATCAAGAGTTATCAGCCTTCTCACAACACTGGTCCCAAAAGGAATCGTTTCACCAAAATGTCTCGTTATTGGGAATCTATAGTGATCCTGAGTGGATCTGAATAGTTCAAGCCAGACCCAGGGGGAACATCGGGACCAGACCTGATTTGAGTATTTATTCAACTCCAAGAGTGACTTACTCACTGTGGGCAAGAATAGTAAGAACCGTATATGCCTAGTGGTGGATCTTATGGGAAGATGTGCACCAACATTTTAATAGGAATAAAACAGCACGTTTCGCTATCAATGAGAAGCTTTATCAATGCACTTCAGTATAACATCACAAGATAATCTGCATCAGCTGATATGAGACTGAAAGCGAGGCACCGTAAAAAGATGGTAGGTAACTGGCATCAGAAGTAAAGGGTCAAAACGACTCAATTTCTTTGAACGGCACTATTGTCACATCAGTAAGCGGTGCCGCTCCTGCACGAACAGAACAACGGTATGCGCTGTAGGAACTGCGTGCTCTGTAGCGTGTCAGTCCTTATGGGGCGTTTTGTTGCAGTAGCGTCACCGTGCACAACCCTGTGAATTAGGGTGGCAGAGGGTTAACAAATCAATAACGACAACGATAAACCAAAACTCAGTTGCTTGTCGCAACCCATAGGTAGTGTGGGTTTGTATTAGTATAGTAGAGCCCCACAGAACCCAGCTCAGGTCACTGTGTCACATCTTTAAAATTTGGGATAAAGCATGGGGGTCAGATGAGATAAACTGGGTGGATTACCCGTATAATGCGCATGTTGTTATCCCTGCACAGGTCCTGAGGTGAAACAGGCAGCGTAATAAGGGCACTAGCAATAAGAGAACCAGCTCACCTCTTACGGGACAAAAAGCCGAGGAGAATGGTCAGCGAGTGTGGTGTTAGTGCCCAGCATTAATAAGTGGGACATGAACCAACACTGCGTTCCTATAGCATCTCCCGCTGGAGGAATAGTACCTGCCCACGCTCTGCTTTTGTACCCAAACCGTGCCGCGAAAGACGGGAAGGAGAAACATTGTTCTGAAGACTGATCTTGTGTAGTGCTGCCATACCGCAATATATGTCGTTACTGAATAGGTAATGAGCAAGTGACAGGAGTGACTAGTGAAGTACATGCCCATATTGAAAAAATGAACAACTAAGAAAAAATACAAAATAGAAATAAAATGAAAAGAGCCAGTGATAAGAGTGACCAATAAAGCCAAGGTAATGGCAGACTAAGAGAGTAAATGCAGTGTCGTTACACAATTGCAAATAACCAACACAGAGAGAAAATCCAGTAACGTTATAGGGTTGCCAAAAGTCAAAAGAAAGTAGCAAATATATAGTGGTGGGGAATCCACAAGAGACAGACCCAAAGAAACAAAAATCGTAGGGGAAAGATACAAGGAAAAAATAAAATATAAAACAAACATACCGGGAGAGGATGTTGCCTAACTCTAAGAGCATAGGGGAGCGATATGACAACTAATGCGCTAATGAACAATATAAGTATATTGTAGCTGATACACATTAGAAGACAGTTATTGTGATTCTAAACAGTGTGATGGGATCCCGGAGACTGTGACTGAGCTGCAACTCAGCCCAACTTGGCAGTACAAATGGGAAAATAAATTCTTTGAAACTATACAACCTACTTATATATATATATATATATATATATATCACATGGGATACATGTAATATTCAAGCAATATTACAGTTAGCTCCATAAATATTTGTACTTGTATTTCCTACTGTATTTGGTAGTGGTCAGAGTGTAACAAAAGTGGGCACCAAACACTTGGTTTTGAGGTGAGAGAGCTCTCTGTACTTTTGCTCTTGTTGCAAGTTTGCTTGTGCATCCAACAATATACACACTGTCCCTGATGCCGTTTGCACTTGCATAAGCTCCAGGCAGTACTTGAAGTGCTGGCAATGGGCAAATAAAGAAACCTTCTGACTCAAATGGAGGTCAATGACACCAGCATCCAAAAAACTATTGCTCTTTGCTATTAAGACCCTCATCTATTTATATTCCCCTCACTTGTTCAAATGACTGCCTGGTTGCTAAAGTCATTTAAACCTTAGCAACCAGATAGCTGCTGAAAACTGGATAGTTGCTGAACAAAAATGGAAATCATAAAAAACACAAATAATAAAAACTGAAGACCAATTGAAAAATTATCTCAGAATAACATTCTCTATCACCTGCTGCATTGTGGGTAAAATATGGTTAGTGCAGATGAAATTTACATAGTTATATAGTTAATTTGGGTTGAAAAAAGACTAAAGTCCATCAAGATCAACCTTTGCAAGCAAACCTCAGCACAAACACATAGGCCCATACTGTCCTATCTATCCACTCACATACAGACCCACACTGACCTATCTATCCACTCACATACAGACCCACACTGACCTATCTATCCACTCACATACAGACCCATACTGACCTATCTATCCACTCACATACAGACCCACACTGACCTATCTATCCACTCACATACAGACCCATACTGACCTATCTATCCACTCACATACAGACCCATACTGACCTATCTATCCACTCACATACAGACCCATACTGACCTATCTATCCACTCACATACAGACCCACACTGACCTATCTATCCACTCACATACAGACCCACACTGACCTATATATACACTCACATACAGACCCATACTGACCTATCTATCCACTCACATACAGACCCATACTGACCTATCTACCCACTCACATACAGACCCACACTGACCTATCTATCCACTCACATACAGACCCATACTGACCTATCTATCCACTCACATACAGACCCACACTGACCTATCTATCCACTCACATACAGACCCACACTGACCTATCTATCCACTCACATACAGACCCATACTGACCTATCTATACACTCACATACAGACCCACACTGACCTATCTATCCACTCACATACAGACCCATACTGACCTATCTATCCACTCACATACAGACCCATACTGACCTATCTATCCACTCACATACAGACCCATACTGACCTATCTATCCACTCACATACAGACCCATACTGACCTATCTATCCACTCACATACAGACCCACACTGACCTATCTATCCACTCACATACAGACCCACACTGACCTATCTATCCACTCACATACAGACCCATACTGACCTATCTATCCACTCACATACAGACCCATACTGACCTATCTATCCACTCACATACAGACCCATACTGACCTATCTATCCACTCACATACAGACCCATACTGACCTATCTACCCACTCACATACAGACCCACACTGACCTATCTATCCACTCACATACAGACCCATACTGACCTATCTACCCACTCACATACAGACCCACACTGACCTATCTATACACTCACATACAGACCCATACTGACCTATCTATCCACCCACATACAGACCCATACTGACCTATCTATCCACTCCAATACAGACCCATACTGACCTATCTATCCACTTACATACAGACCCATACTGACCTATCTATCCACTCCCATACAGACCCATACTGACCTATATATACACTCACATACAAAACCATATATACCAACATCGGTTGATTTTAGTATCACAATAGCCTTGGATACTATGCTTGTTCGAGAACTCATCCAGGCCCCTCTTATAGGCATTAACATAATCTGCCATCACAACATCACTGGGAAGGGCATTCCCCAACCTCACTGCCCTCACTGTGAAAAACCACCTACGCTGCTTCAAATGAAACTTCCTCTAATCCAAAGGGGGGACCTCTGGTGCGTAGATGATTTTTATAATAAAAAGAACCCCCCTATCTGCCTATAATTCCCTCTAATGTACTTGTACAGAGTAATCATGTCCCCTCGCAAGCGACTTTTTTCCAGAGAAAACAACCCCAACCCTGACAGTCTAACCTTATAGTTTAAATCTTCCATCCCCTTTACCAGTTTAGTTGCAGTCTCTGCACTCTCTCCAGCTCATTAATATCCTTCTTAAGGACTGGAGCCCAAAACTGCACCGCATACTCAAGGTGAAGCCTTACCAGGGGCAAAATTATGTTTTCATCCCTTGAGTCAATGTTCTTTTTTATACAAGACAGCACTTTATTTGCTTTAGTAGCCACAGAATGACACTGCCTGGAATTAGACAACTTGTTATCTACAAAAATCCCCAGATCTTCAATTAAGGTTCCCTTAATGCACGGGACCAGGTAAAAAAATAAATATTGCGCAGGACTGTGCTGCCATCTTATTTATCTATCCGAAGAGATCTTCGCGCACACCTAAACTTGTGCATGGGCAGTAGTGTAAGTCCAAGATTTAACCGTTACTGCACATATGCTCGTCTGGGCATAATATGACATATTTTTCCAAAAAGGAACAAGGTCCCAGGGGCCCTGCAGGTGTCCCCTAACCCCCCCCCCCCCCCGCAGGGTCCCCCACCCGACACCCTCCCCGAACGAACACAAATTTAACGTGTCAGGGGAGGAATAGTTGGACAGGGGGTGTGCCGGCAAGGGTCAGGTCTGGGCTGCCGGGGGCCCACTGGTATTTTTCCTGGTGTCCCGGCGGCCCAGTCAAACCCTGAACAAGGTCCAAGGAAAAGTGAATTGATTCACTAGTGGGTGCCAACATTTGGCACCTCTATAAATAAAGCTTTCCTTATCCTTAAATAAAACCTGTGTTTCTGTCGCAACAGTACAATATACCCAGCACATCTGAGCTTAAAACTTATAACCAAGGAAACAAAGTGGCTGTTCCCATTGCTTAAGACACAACAATGTATTCCAGTCTCACTTATATGTAATAAGCCTGGCATATGTTCCAAAACTCACACAGTTCTCCAGAATTTACAGTATGTAAATACAAATGTTGGACACAATGTTGGAGGAAATCTGGCTGTAGTCATTAGAAGGCTGCTCCTCTGGTAACTTGATGCAAATTTTCCTTTTTTTAAAATGGAAATGTGTCTCTTCTAGTGCAGCAGCCCCAGAAACAGCGCTGGTCATTTATAGAAATGTACAAATATAGTAAATTCTTTATCAAATGTCGACAATGCCATTTTGTGTTATCTATATAGTGCAAATAGCACAGGGATAAAAAAAAAATGCACTTGAATGTCAATAGTGCAAGGAATAGAGGATGACTGGGTGATCGCAGGCTAATTTAACTTGTGGGATCTATTTTTCCTTTAACACCACCCCATTGTTATTGTGTTTTACCATCTTTTTACTTCTGGGCCAAGACTCTTAATAAACTGTTACATTTCTGAAGGAGGAAAAATGTGTAACAGAGTCTTCCTTGTGCTTTTTCCTTCGTATAAAAAAACAAATCATCTTGGCCCACCTGTAACTCTCAATTGCTTTGGTCAATTATTGGCTATGGAATGAAGTTTTTCATTCACCCTATGGGATACAGAATTCCCCACCCAGGAAAAACCAATTAATAAACACTTAATTATTTGCTGAGGAATAGACTTAAATCTCTGGTTCCATATGGGACTTACTATAGCTCTGATCTTAGGTTTCCCTAATAAATTGTAATGTTCCAGGTAAGAAATCCCCATTCCTCCACAGCAATACAGGACCAAATCAAATGGTCTAAGAGTATATAAAATGTATATCCGTATAAACCATCATAAACTATAAATAATGCTTAGTAATGTTCCTACACAGCCCACTGAACAGTGTATTTGTGTAAGAAATAATGTGCCTTTACTTTAAATTATGAGGATATAAGAGGTCACTAAAATGTTCTACAACTTCAGCCTGTTCCTTGTTGTTGTGAAATTGGTTGGCCTGGTGATTTCTAATATCCTTATTATAGGGGGAACATTATTCCCTATATGTACATATGTTCCAGGGTCGGACAGGCCCCCTACTGTACTGGGAGAAAATCCTGAGGGCCCCTGTCCTGTTGGGCCATACTGGCTCGAGCACACCGGCAGGCTCCGTGGTGCAGTGCTAGGGGACAAGGACACATTGCGTGATACTTATCTATGCTGGAGCCGCTATTTATGGGGATCGGTGGGCCCTTAACCCCCAGTCTGATACTGGAAGTCCACTTTAATACCACAGAGCTCCCTGCTTAGCCAGTCTCTAACAAGTGAATAAGGTCCCCACAGATTCCTTTTAATCTTTGAGGGGGGCCTTTGAGCCTGAAAAGTTTAATAAACATACAGCCTTGTGGCAATGTGAATTGGATACAAACTGCTTTCTGGCCACTAAGGTTCCTGCACAAACAACCAAGCAAGGCTATTAATGGCACACTGCAAGGGGAATAGCAGGGGGCATATTTATCAGGGAGTGTCCCCTTTCATAAATATTCCCCTCAAAAATCCTGTCTTAGTGTATAAAGAGCCGGGGTGTTGCCCTGTGGCAAACTGTGGAAAACCCAATACTTACATAAATTTGCCCCTAAAAGTGAAAGGTAAAACAATTTGCCTTCCACCATAGCAAATTGTTAGATTTTAACTATAACATAAAAAAAATATGCAAAAAAAATTAAATACCAGTAATATATGTATTTCTGCCCTGCTGAGTGTAAATGACCCCCATAGCCAGAAGCCTATGTGTAAGCTTTGCAGAACTTCTGCTGTTGTGGCTCCATCTGCTGACAAATTGCCCAAGTGCAGGTCTTTGGTGGAAAACACACAGTTACATGAAAGGTGTGAAGGTGGGGAAATCCTCCAAAATTCTTTAATTATCTACCCTTTATAATAACAATTTATCTACTAAATGATGTTGTCCTTTAAAACTCCTAATATTACTAGGGTATTCAGTAACACAGCTGTCCTTATAGTGAGGGAACCCCCCTATGCTGATGGCGACACCTTCTTTCCCCTGAATATATGTTTCCTCTGCAAATTCAAATTCAAATTCAAATTTTATTTGTCACATACACAGTCATACAATTATGATATGCAGTGAAATGCTTAGACGACTACTATTAATGACCTCAAAATTAGAATAATATAGAATATAAGAAGTTAAGAATAAAAAGAATAGAATAAAATAAAATAAAATAAAATAAATGAACACAATAATGCAATAATACAATAATTGAAATGTATGTAGTGCAATGTAGAACCATGGCCAAATAGTTGGCATGATAATGTGCAAGAGTTACAGTTCAACTTCGCAGTGTGCGAAAAGTGCAATGTGCAATTGTCCCACGTGTGCAAAATAAAAGACTTAATCCTTGACAGAAGCTCCCAATGGTTCCCAATGGTTCCTAGATCCAAGTGATGTTGTTATGATTGAGAGCTCGTATGGCCTGCGGGAAGAAGCTCCTTCTCAATCTCTCTGTATTGGCTTTCAGTGAGCGGAAGCGCCTTCCTGACCGCAATAGACAGAACAGTCCATTGTCAGGATGACTGAGGTCTTTCATTATCTTCCTGGCCTTAGTCCAGCAACGTTTATTGTAGATCGATTGAAGGTCAGGGAGCTTGATACAGATGATACGTTCAGCTAATCGTACTACCCTCTGTAGGGCTTGTCTGTCCTTCATGTTACTGTTCCCGAACCAGGTTGAGATGTTTCCCGTCAGGATGCTCTCTATGGTGCAGGAGTAGAAGTTCCTAAGCACCCTAGAGGTGCTTAGGAACTTCTACTTCAACTTCAACCCTCTGGGAACTGAATCTGGGAGATATTTCACCCTCACCCATTGCACATCACCATTCAAGCCCCTTGCTTTACTCCTGCCTGGGGTGCAAAATATAAGCGATCCCCTAAAATTGCAGGATGGTTGACAGGTCTGTTTGTGTTCAGGCCAAAAGCTCCCTGTAAGTGATGTTTGTTACTTATGTCATCTATAATGCTCAATATAGTGGTATAAATCATGCACATTATTATGCTATCACTGTATCCTGCATTCAGTAATTCAGTATGGGGTACAACTAACTATTTATAAGCAGTAAAGCTTATTCTTCTGTTGCAGAAGAACAATTATTCTTCTATTCTGCTTTTCATACATCCTTTTATTTTCTATGGAAACCTGGGACAGTAGTAAATGAGTTTGCTCAATCTACTATGATATATAAATCACTATCCAGCACTGATTTAAATCTATATCTTTATTTATATAGTGCATGTGCCCATACATTTATTTTCCAGGGTGGCACGGGCCAGTTGCCTGATCCCAATGCTTGCTAATATATAGTACACTAAATCATTTTCCAACACTGACTTGGAATTGCCATTATTTTAAATGGTACATTAAATAATCATAAAAGGTAGTCTATAAAATAGGGCTCATTTACAATAAATCCACATTTATTGTAATGTGGGGGGGCGGGTGTTGTTGGGCAACAAATGCCACAGAGTTACATCTTCAAATCAATATACTCGAGTATAAGCCGAGGGTGACTTTTTCAGCACATTTTTGCTGAAAAACTCGGCTTATACTCGAGTATATACGGTAATTAAGAGACACATCTAACAATATCTCAGCGTCTCACTCTTCTTTAATTAATCACGAACATTACCCTAAATCACATTCAATATTGAGCCCCCATCAGAATTTAAAAAAGATGCAGCAAAATAATTAGGCCCATTTCTCATTCATTATGCTCAGGGATCAACACCCGCAACTAAAATGAAAGTTTCCTCTGTGGGTTGCGCTCTCATCAGAGATTTATCAAAGGCTGGCACACCACATCTTTGCGCAATTGAAATCATAAACCTGTATCCACACGCAGAACCCGACCAATATATATCGACTGATTGAACCAACAATGCTGACCTCACCAAAATACCCAGATGCTCCTTAATGCCAACACTTCCCACCATGAAAGGTGGCGATGAGGTCAACCAATGCCCCGACGGATCTGTATGATATTTATGCCAGCGTCATGGGAAATAAATGTGCAATAATCCAAGAACTATAGGAGACTCCTAAACAATGATTATTGCAAAATCACAAGTTTGTGCATCTAACTATATGATGTGACCAACCACACCGAAAGCAAAATAACCGTGATTGTAACAAGTATAAATCATATGAGCAATAAATGGTATATAAATTTGCAGGGTTTACAATTTCAATAAATATAAGTATCTGTCGTGGCCTTAGTGAAATGCCTTGAAACAAACTTGTCCTGAAAGTTAGAAGCCCGGCCTTTATAAGGTCATGGAACTCATATTCTACAATAGGGGAAACATTATTATGTTGGGTTGAAAAACCCACCGACTGTTCTTCCACTTCAGCTTATTCTTCCGCTTTTTCTCCATCTTATTCTTAGCGCCCCCCATTTTCTAAACACTACTCCTCCTACAGTTTTAGGGGTACAACACCCAAACTCTCCACACTTCTTCGCGGAGCAGGTTGCATGTGCTTTTCTAAGTGATCCCGCCCCCCGTCTTTTCGTGGTGCCGCTCTGAACACCCCAATTTTCCCATTGACTTTGACAGGGAAGATTTTCAAACTGCTGCCACTCTAACAGCTTTGAAGCTACACCCCCCAAACTTGAATAACATAATCATGGGGTCACCCTGAATGAAACAGCGACATTTGTTGGATGACCCAAAGTGGGAGGGCCCAACAACAGCCAATCAAATTTCACCCATTTACTTAAATGGGGAAATTGAAACTGGAGCTTTTATCTTCATTCGCCCATTTTCTTGTCTATGTACCTACAGCACAGCAGCACCAGAACTCATTTAATAATATGCAAACATTTGTACCCCAGCAGCCGTCCCATCCATCCCTTCAGGAGAGATTATCCCTCAATAATTATCAACATTATATTATATTAAGTGCTTTCTGCTGACTTGTGTACTAGAATGGCGTGCATGTATCTCATAGCGCTGGGCATGTGGCGCAACTGGATACTGATACTTTGACACTGTCCAATCGCGCCGCACACCCGGTGCTGTGAGAGAACTGCGCGCCGTTCTAGAACTTTTCTATTATCTGCACTGAACGGCAAGAATAATATCCTCGAAGGGGAAGGATTTAAAATGGGTAAATATGTCTTTGTATGGCAAAGCACCAAACAGCAAAGCTAAGCAAAATGTAGCAATTTTGATGTAAATTCTGATATTCGTCACAAAACATTGTAAATATGAACGCCAGGGGCCTACTGAACAGTTTGCTGCCCAATAAACATAGATTTACCAAACTATGTGGGGTACAGAGGCACCCAAATGAAAACAGTGCAGATGAATTTTCAGGTCTGACGCTCTGGATGCTGTAATATAAGCTCCCGGCATGTGTATTATGTGCCATAAGACCCCCTAACAGTACGGAGACCCTAGAAAACCATGTATTTTCTGAAAGTACACATTCTGACGTAAATAAAAATGGGTAAATGCATCTTTCTACTGCAAACTACCAAACTACAAACCTAAGCTAAACATAAGGGTTTTTATGAAATTTCTGAAAATCGCCACAAAGCTTGCATTTTACCCCATTATGTACCCCACATTTAGTAACGTACCAACGTAAAACTCTCTAAATATGAACATCAGGGGCCTATAGAACAGTTTGACGCCCAATATGCACAAATTTACCAAACTATGTGGTATAAGAGGCACCCAAATCGATACATAACAGAAAAATTTTCCATGGGCAAAGACAAGTAACACAGATCAATGCGAAAAATCACACAAAAACACCCTCAACGGAGGTTTTTTCGCCTAGTGTACTCTGCAGTCAGAGTATTTTGGCTTGGGCAAATTAGTTATACAGGTATGAGATCTGTTGTCTAGAATGCTCGGGACCTTTCCGGATAAGGGATCTTTCCGTAATTTGGATCTCCATAACTTAAGTCTGCTAAAAAACTATTGCCTCCAATAAGGATTAATTATATCTTAGTTGGGATCAAGTACAGGTACTGTTTTATTATTACAGAGAAAAGGGAAATCATTTTTAAAAGTTAGAATTATTATAATGGAGTCTATGGGAGATGGCCTTTCTGTAATTTGGAACTTTCTGGAAAACGGGTTTCCGGATAAGGGATCCCATACTCGTACGGTCAAAACAACGAACAACACCTATGCAGAACTGAAAATGCAATAAAATGGCTAAAAACGCAATAAAATGAATACAAATGCACCAAAATCACAGAAAATGTAATAAACGCACCGAAATAACATACAAAATGTATTGCGCAGTACAAATGGCGAATACGCTATAAGCAATAAAAAAAAATTCAGCCCAAAAAAATAATGATGCGATAAAAAATAAAATTGTGTGTGCGTGTGTACACTCGCCGACATGTGCGTTGTGTCCGTGTGCAAAGGGACAGGGCCGAAACCCAATATTAGACAGTAGTGATCTTTGGCCTTTGGGCAGCAGTGCATTAAAATAGAGCCAGTGATTCTTTAGTAGGAAATGGAAATGGGCTCAGAAATACTTCCAAAAAGCATTGTCTGGGAAGACAGTTACTCATTTATCCACAAATGTAAATGAAAACTCTCCCATGCAATGAAGAAACTGTTTATAAACATGATCCAGAAACACTGCCACCTTCTCTGGGCCCCGAGCTCATTTAAGGACTGAGGCAAAGTAGGAAACTGTCCTGTGGTCTGACCAATCAAAATCTGAATGAGGAGAACGACCATCTGTTTTGTTATCAGCACACAATACAAATGGCAGCTTCCATGATGGAATGGGGAGCTTGCACATGTGGGAAGGCGCCATTAATGCTGGACCATATATACAGGTATTGGCGCAACACCTGCTGCCATTCAAATGGCATCTTTCTCAGGGAAGGCCGTGCCTATTTCAGCAAGACTATGCCAAACCCCATTCTGCATGTATTACACTAGCATGGCTCCACAGTGAAAGAGTCTGTCCCCCTTTGAAAACATTTGGTGAATTAGGAAAGAAAACATGACAACCGAGACCCCGAACTGCTGAGCAGCTGAAACCCTACATTGGGGGAAGAATGGGACCACTTTTCACTTTCAAAACTTCAGCAATTGGGCTCCTCAGTTGCCAAGCGGTTGTTAAAATAAGAACTGGTGCAACCCAGTGGGAAATATGCCCCGTGCCCAACCTTTTTATTGCCGGCGTCAAACTTAAAACTAACATATATTTTACACAAAGCAATAAAATCTGTAGTATTTTGTAATTAAAATATAGGGGTTAAATCACTTGCAAATCACCCCATCCTCTTTTTATTTACATTCTACAAAGTGTTCCCAACAAGATACATTTACAAAGGGCATTTTTACTACTATTCACTACAATATATATATTTATTTAGCAAATCTGTACAATTGCATAATATTTACATAATCATCACTACATATTGTACATATATGTAAATGTATTTGTATAATGGAATTTAAGACAATTTAAAAATATCTTGCTACTCTAATGAGATGTCAGTTGTTTTAGGGGGTGCAAACAATTTGCACAAAATGTTGTGTCATGTGACACAGAAATGATGACATCACAATGCCCAAGAAGGGTTAATAAACCTCACGGCTGCATGTGTATCAGTCTGCATTAAGACACAGCGACTGGCAGAGGTGAGTGGATTTTAGAAAAGTTTAAAATGTATTTTTCTTGTTAGTTAATATGATTTATACAATAATTTAGCAGAACTATAAATGGAAATCCTTGTATAATTGTGGCAATAAAGAATTTAAACCTTTCCTTGATACTATAATGTGACATGATTATACATCAATCTCTTTTTAATGTTTCAATTGTCACATTTGTGTTTATATACATAATTATACTTCGTTGCACATTGGAGGTTTAAATCATTCATCAAATTTGACTAGAATCGTCATTAGAAACCAATATGTGCATGACAATACTATGACATTCCAACACATAAGTCCTTATAGAGGTTACACACACTTTGCGCCCAACTGTTTAGTCACATGACATGACATTATGACATCACAATGCCCAGGAAGGGTTGCTAACCATCCCAGCTGCATGTGTATCAGTCTGCATTAAGACACAGCGACTGGCAGAGGTGAGTGGATTTTAGAAAACTTCCATTAAAAGTATTTTTAATTTATTGATTAGTAAGTTTGTTTTACAAATTAATTTAGCTGAACCTCTATATACTGGGAGAGTTGAGCAACAGTTGTAGGAAAGTTTTACTCCAGAACTGATTATCCTATATATTACTCATTACAAACTAGGCTATTCGTTTCCAAATAAAGTTTTATAGTTTTATAAACTACTAAGATTTACTAACAGTTTAAGAAATGTGCAAAAATGTGTAACTTCCATATCAAGCAACAACAGTGCAAAGCAGGAGTAGAAAGGATTGTAGGGTTTATACTTAGGGCAAATCCCACTGCTTCCCAATAAACTGAATAATTAGCACATTCATTAATTCAACTATTTGCTTATTATAATAGAGTCGCATTAGCTGTTTCAATTGGGATCTGTTTACTGAATTATTGGACTTTAAAGCAGTGCAATAATTGGTTATTGGGCCCCGCAGCAGGATCATTGGGCCCCTAAACATATGCAATTTAAGTAACTTGTGGAAAAACTTACGTAACCCTGGGCCGGAGCTCCTATTCACTAAAAGTACCCCAGTACGGGGTTTTATCCTTCTATCCAGGGTCTATCTGCTCACATCCCCGATCCTCTGCACCGTCCTATATAGAGCGCATGTACAGTAAAGTAAAAATCTAAAGTGCATACAGTATATGATCCCAAAAACCCTACTCAGTTATACACATTTTGCAAGCAGTTATGACATTCTATTTGAATTAAGTGAATGGCGCAGATGAGAAGTGGGATGTAAATATAATTGTTTATCATTAATACGCTGATAATATTTGATGTTGTTGGTACATAGGGATGCGGCAAACTTTTGTACATAGTTGTTATTGCTACATTATACTAACAAGGATGGGAATTGGTAGTTTTTTGTAGATCTTTCTTTCATAATAATAATATAAATATAAATTATATATATGATCATTTTTATTTCTCCCTTTAGGTTTAGGGTAAACCATGGCCTCTGCTGGAAACTTTTCTTTTATAAAACATATTCCTTTTACTTTAACCAAATTATTTAAGAGAACAAAAAACAAAGATGAAAAGAAGATACAAACACATTGTGGCTGTTTTTCTGCTTTTAAGAGACTAGTAGGAAAGAAGAAAAAGACCAGCAGTGCTGAGTCTGAAAATATGCCACAACCTTGTATGTGTGAAGAAGAGGTCAAGTATACCTCAACCACTTGCATACAAGAAGAGGAGAAAATTGAGGCCTTACTTCCTTGCCAAACAGAGCAAGAAATAGGCAATGACTCCGCCTGTATACAAGAAGAGGAGAAAATTGAGGCCCCCATTACTTGCCAATCAGAGCAAGAAATATGCGATAACTCCATCTGTATACAAGAAGAGGAGAAAATGGAGGCCCCTATTTCTTGCCAATCAGAGCAAGAAATAGGCAATAATTCCACCTGTATACAAGAAGAGAAAATTGAGACATCTATTCCTTGCCAAGCAGAGCAAGTAATCAGCAATGACTCTATCTGCGTAAAGGAGGAACAGAAATGTGATCCCTCCAAAAAGGTGGCAAAGAAACGTAAGAAAAAGAAAAAACAGACCAAAATGGTTGAACCAGAAAAAAATACACAACCGTGCTCCAATGAAGAAGAGGGAAACAAAATCTCAACTGAGTGCACAATAAAGGAAGAAACAAATGAGGTATCCCCTTCATTCGAAGCAGAGCAAAATAGAAGCGATAGCTCCACCCCTTATACAAAGGAAGAACAGGAAGCCAAACCTGACTTCCCTTCCTGTACAAATGAGAAAAATAATAATGAGCCCTCCACTATGTGTTTAATGGAGGTAAATACCAAAAAGAAAAAGAAGCGGAAGAAAAAGCAAACACAGAACACTAAGGTGGAAACAGAGGTAAAACATGAGGCGTCCAATCTCAGAAAGGGAGAAGAGAAAAAATATGCCTCTACCACCTCCACCAAAGTGCAAGAGACAAACCAGAATTGTCCAAAGAAACAAGAGACAAACCAGAATTGTCCAAAGAAACAAGAGACAAACCAGAATTGTCCAAAGAAGCAAGAGACAAACCAGGGTTCTACTTTGTGCCAAAAGGCAGAAAAGCCCAGGAACAATAACTGGATCCCTGAACTCAATCTAACACAACAGCATAAAATGGAACTGAAGAGTAATGCCTGGCTGGATGATATTATAATTGATGCAGCTCAGAACCTGCTGCAAAAGCAGTTTGGTTGTGAAGGGCTTCAGTCCTGCATCTTTTCTCAGCTGGAATTTAGTCCTGTATATGGACCTTCTGTACAGATACATTATGATAGCCAGAGACACCACTGGTTAACAAGCTGCTTTAAAGCAAAGCAAGTAGAGATTGCGGACAGTATAAAAACACGAGTACTGCCCCACAATATTAGACAACAGATACAGTATTGTTATCGGGAACTGGTGAGAGATCCAGCAAGTACAATAAATGTACTTGATGTTGATCAACAACCAAACGGTTATGACTGTGGTGTTTATGCGATTGCCAACGCATACGAGTTCCTGTCCAATGGAAACCCCATCTGCAAGTACAATAACAAAGAAATGAGAAGCCACCTCATTCGTTGTTTAGAGAGTGGCGAGATTTCTGCATTTCCCAAACGTTCATGAATGCCAGTAGCGAGACTGAATAAAAGTAATTCCATGGGAAGGCCAGCCAATCAATATATTCAATAAAGGCTGGTGCAAACACTAACTGGCGAAACGGCAGTAGAATCAACTTCAAGCAAGATCCACCGATGATTCCTCAGTGTAGGAATAAGGATGAATATTACTAATAATAAATGAACAAATAATAATTTGTAATATATAAAACTTAAGAAATCTTTCCCTTTCCCCCCCCCCCATTCCTTTCTGTACCCCTACCTATCCCATGTTAAAATGATAAATAAAGAATATATGAAAAAAAAAAAAAAAAACTTTAGAAATCCTTGTCTTTTTTTGATTATTCCTACTGTATTTGGTAGTGGTCAGAGTGTAACCAAAGTGGGCCCCAAACACTTGGTTTTGAGATGAGAGTGCTCACATACAGACCCATACTGACCTATCCACTCACATACAGACCCATACTGACCTATCTATCCACTCACATACAGACCCATACTGACCTATCTATCCACTCACATACAGACCCATACTGACCTATCTATCCACTCACATACAGACCCATACTGACCTATCTATCCACTCACATACAGACCCATACTGACCTATCTATCCACTCACATACAGACCCATACTGACCTATCTATCCACTCACATACAGACCCATACTGACCTATCTATCCACTCACATACAGACCCATACTGACCTATCTATCCACTCACATACAGACCCATACTGACCTATCTATCCACTCACATACAGACCCATACTGACCTATCTATCCACTCACATACAGACCCATACTGACCTATATATACACTCACATACAGACCCATACTGACCTATCTATACACTCACATACAGACCCATACTGACCTATCTATCCACTCACATACAGACCCATACTGACCTATATATACACTCACATACACAAACCAAACATCAATACTAACTGTAGATTTTAGTATCCCAATAGCCTTGGATACTATGCTTGTTCGAGAACTCATCCAGGCCCCTCTTATAGGCATTAACATAATCTGCCATCACAACATCACTGGGAAGGGCATTCCCCAACCTCACTGCCCTCACTGTGAAAAACCACCTACGCTGCTTCAAATTAAAGTTCCACTAATCTAAAGGGGGGGCCTCTGGTGCGTAGATCATTTTTATAATTAAAGGAACCCCCCTATCTGCCTCGAATCCCCTCTAATGTACTTGTACAGAGTAATCATGTCCCCTAACAAGCGCCTTTTTTCCAGAGAAAACAACCCCAACCCCGACAGTCTAACCTTATAGTTTAAATCTTCCATCCCCTTTACCAGTTTAGTTGCAGTCTCTGCACTCTCTCCAGCTCATTAATATCCTTCTTAAGGACTGGAGCCCAAAACTGCACCGCATACTCAAGGTGAGGCCTTACCAGGGACCTATAAAAGGGGCAAAATTATGTTTTTAACCCTTGAGTCAATGTTCTTTTTTTATTCTTTATTTGCTTTAGTAGCCAAAGAATGACACCACCTGGAATTAGACAACTTGTTATCTACAAAAATCCCCAGATCCTCAACTAAGGTTCCCTTAATGCACAGGACCAGGTAAAAAAAAATAAAAAATTGCGCAGGACTGTGCTGCCATCTTATTTATCTATCCCAAGAGATCCTCGCGCACACCTAAACTTGTGCATGGGCAGTAGTGTAAGTCCAAGATTTAACCGTTACTGCACATATGCTCGTCTGGGCATAATATGACATATTTTTCCAGGAACAAGGTCAGGGTCAGACTGGGTGTTGCAGGGCCAAACGGGGCTCCCGCCCCAGGGGCCCTGCAGGTGCCCCCTAACCCCCCCGCAGGGTCCCCCACCCGACATCCTCACCGAGCGCACATAAATTTAACATGTCAGGGGAGGAATAGTCGGAAAGAGGGTGTGCCGGCAAGGGTCAGGTCTGGGCTGCCGGGGGCCCACTAGGACCGGGGCCCACCGGGATTTTTCCTGGTGTCCCGGCGGCCCAGTCCAACCCTGAACAAGGTCCAAGGTCCTTATCCTTAAATAAAACCTGTGTTTCTTTCGCAACAGTACAATTTACCCAGTACATTTGAGCTTAAAAATTATACCAAACAAAAAAAGTGGCTGTTCCCATTGCTTAAGACACAACAATGTATTCCAGTCTCACTTATATGTAATAAGCCTGGCATATGTTCCAAAACTCACACAGTTCTCCAGAATTTACAGTATGTATCATACAAATGATAGACACAATGTTGGAGGAAATCTGGCTGTAGTCATTAGAAGGCTGCTCCTCTGGTAACTTGATGCAAATTTTCCTTTTTTTAAAATGGAAATGTGTCTCTTCTAGTGCAGCAGCCCCAGAAACAGCGATGGTCATTTATAGAAATGTATAAATGTAGTACATTTTATATCAAAAGTTGACAATGCCATTTTGTATTATCAATATAGTGCAAATAGCACAGGAATAAAAAAAATGCACTTGAATCTCATTACCGCAAGGAATAGAGGATGACTGGGAGATCACAGGCTAATTTAACTTGTGGGATCTACTTTTCCTTTAACACCACCCCATTGTTATTGTGTGTTACAATCTTTTTACTTCTGGGCCAAGACTCTTAATAAACTGTTACATTTCTGAAGGAGGGAAAATGTGTGAGAGAGTCTTCCTTGTGCTTTTTCCTTCGTATAAAAAAACAAATCATCTTGGCCCACCTGTAACTCTCAAATGCTTTGGTCAATGGAGGGCTACAGAGAGATTCTATGGCAGAGTGTATCTCAGAGCACCTATGGCTAATAAAGAGGCCATGAGCTCTCAAGTGTTTTATTCACCCTAAAGGGATACAGAATTCCCCACCCAGGAACCCAGTCTGATACTGGAAAAGCCACCTTAATACCACAGAGCTCCCTGTTAACCAGTCTCTAACAGGTGAATAAGGTCCCCACAGACTCCTTTTAATCTTTGAGGGGGGCCTTTGAGCCTGAAAAGTTTAATAAACATACAGCCTTGTGGCAATGTGAATTGGATACAAACTGCTTTCTGGCCACTAAGATTCCTGCACAAACAACCAAGCAAGGCTATTAATGGCACACTGCAAGGGGAATAGCAGGGGGCATATTTATCAGGGAGTGTCCCTTTTAATAAAAATTCCCTTCAAAAATCCTGTCCTAGTGTATAAAGAGCCGGGGTGTTGCCCTGTGGCAAACAGTGGAAAACCCAATACTTACAAAAATTTGCCCCTAAAAGTGAAAGGTAAAACAATTTGCCGTCCACCATAGCAAACTGTTAGCATTTTACCTATAACATCAAAAAGCAAATAGTTTAAAAAAATAAAAACAAAAAAAAAACACATGCAAAAAATTTTTTTAGAAAACAGCAGTAAAATATGTATTTCTGCCCTGCTGAGTGTAAATGACCCCCATAGCCAGAAGCCTATGTGTAAGCTTTGCAGAACTTCTGCTGTTGTGGCTCCATCTGCTGACAAATTGCCCAAGTGCAGGTCTTTGGTGGAAAACCCACACAGTTACATGAAAGGTGTGAAGGTGGGGAAATCCTCCCAAATTCTTTAATGATCTACCCTTTATAATAACAATTTATCTACTAAATGATGTTGTCCTTTAAAACTCCTAATATTACTAGGGTATTCAGTAACACAGCTGTCCTTATAGTGAGGGAACCCCCCTATGCTGATGGCGACACCTTCTTTCCCCTGAATATAGGTTTCCTCTGCACATCAACCCTCTGGGAACTGAATTTGGGAGATATTTCACCCTCACCCATTGCACATCACCATTCAAGCCCCTTGCTTTACTCCTGCCAGGGGTGCAAAATCCCCAAAAATTGCAGGATGGTTGACAGGTCTGTTTGTGTTCAGGCCAAAAGCTCCCTGTAAGTGATGTTTGTTACTTATGTCATCTATAATGCTCAATATAGTGGTATAAATCATGCACATTATTATGCTATCACTGTATCCTGCATTCAGTAATTCAGTATGGGGTACAACTAACTATTTATAAGCAGTAAAGCTTATTTTTCTGTTGCAGAAGAACAATTATTCTTCTATTCTGCTTTTCATACATCCTTTTATTTTCAATAGAAATCTGGGACAGTAGTAAAAGAGTTTGCTCAATCTACTATGATATATAAATCACTATCCAGCACTGATTTAAATCTATATCTTTATTTATATAGTGATTGTGCCCATACATTTATTTTCCAGGGTGGCACGGGCCAGTTGCCTTATCCCAATGCTTGCTAATATATAGTACACTAAATCATTTTCCGACTTGGTATGGCCATTATTTTAAATGGTACATTAAATAATCATAAAAGGTAGTCCATCAAATAGGGCTCATTTACAATAAACCTACATGGTGTGAAAAAGGGCAGTTTTTGCACTTTGCCCACTTTCTGGCCACTGTTTCAGAGTAAAGAGACCTGTTTGGATAGGGGACTAGTTCGGGTGAGTGAGGCACACAGGTGCCCCCCTACTGTCCCAACCTTGTGTGTCATTATGAGGCGGACGCTTGAAGAGGCAGATGGCACCGCCCCCCTTGCTCAGCCCTGTCCACCATCTGCCCCAATGGCAGGACTGGGCTGCACCCCCTGGTGCTTTTCTCTGCAGCAGGATTTTCAATTTCGGTGCTACTTTAATCTTTAATCTTTAATCTTAAGGAGCAGTGTTGCATTTCCAATGTGCTGCCTCTGGGGATCAGCCCGGCACTGACACTAAAGCTGTAATAAAATTGGAAATGAAATCATTACAAGAGGAAGATGCCCTATAAACAGCAAGGGCCCAACGCTGCTGGCTGCTTTTCCATAGGGTCTTTCTGCACTCTATGGACCAGCATGCAGGGGGCACAAGGCTCTACTGATCTAAATATGAATGCCAGGGCGCTACTGGGCAGTTTGGTGCCGGTATGTATAGCATTACATAAGGGTCCGGCCTACAGAGACTCCATCACAATAGTGCATACAATTTATCTCATAGGTCACTTTAGCTACAGCAAAATCAATACACTTACTGCATTTTATGTGGAGTAAAGTTACAAGCCATATATTTTTGGACACTACACTTTAGGGTGAATCTGAACGGGGTAACCATGTCTTTCTACACCAAACTACTAAGTTGCAAAGCTTTCCGTAAATTAGCGTTTTGATGAAGCACCTAAACATCACCTTACAGCTTACATTTTACAACATCACGGGGCCCCCGAACAGTTTGATGTCTAATGTGCATAGAATTACCACTATACTCACTATCCCCCAGTTACACTCTGTACCCCTGATACCATCTTGCCTTACTATACTCACTATCCCCCAGTTACACTCTGTACCCCTGATACCATCTTGCCTTACTATACTCACTATCCCCCAGTTACACTCTGTACCCCTGATACCATCTTGCCTTACTATACTCACTATCGCCCAGTTACACTCTGTACCCCTGATACCATCTTGCCTTACTATACTCACTATCCCACAGTTACACTCTGTACCCCTGATACCATCTTGCCTTACTATACTCACTATCCCCCAGTTACACTCTGTACCCCTGATACCATCTTGCCTTACTATACTCACTATCCCCCAGTTACACTCTGTACCCCGATACAATCTTCCCTTACGATACTCACTATCCCCCAGTTAAACTCTGTACCCGATACCATCGTGCCTTACTATACTCACTATCCCACAGTTACACTCTGTACCCCTGATGCCATCTTGCCTTACTATACTCACTATCCCACAGTTACACTCTGTACCCCTGATACCATCTTGCCTTACTATACTCTCTATCCCACAGTCACACTCTGTACCCCTGATACCATCTTGCCTTACTATACTCACTATCCCCCAGTTACACTCTGTACCCCTGATACCATCTTGCCTTACTATACTCACTATCGCCCAGTTACACTCTGTACCCCTGATACCATCTTGCCTTACTATACTCACTATCCCCCAGTTAAACTCTGTACCCGATACCATCTTGCCTTACTATACTCACTATCCCACAGTTACACTCTGTACCCCTGATGCCATCTTGCCTTACTATACTCACTATCCCACAGTTACACTCTGTACCCCTGATACCATCTTGCCTTACTATACTCTCTATTCCACAGTTATACTCTGTACCCCTGATACCATCTTGCCTTACTATACTCTCTATCCCACATTTACACTCTGTACCCCTGATACCATCTTGCCTTACTATACTCACTATCCCACAGTTACACTCTGTACTTCTGAAACCATCTTGCCTTACTATACTCCCTATTCCACAGTTTTACTCTGCACCCCTGATACCATCTTGCCTTACTAAACTTACTATCGCACAGTTACACTCTGTACCCCTGAGACCATCTTGCCTTACTAAACTCAATAGGGCAAAGAAGTGTGGAGAGTTTGGGTGTTGTACCCCTAAAACTGTAGGAGGAGTAGTGTTTAGAAAATGGGGGGCGCTAAGAATAAGCGGAACATTCAGATTCCATTCACATTATGGAACCCCCATGCTTTGGTAAAGAGATTTACTTCTGATTTGTGTCACACAGGTAATGACTTTTGATGTGTCAAATCCCTTCCTTTTTTAAAATAAAGATTTTGATTAAGGCTATTTACTTGTGTTTAGTGTTGGCGGTGTAGGGGGAAGGAGGTCTTACGAGGGAAAAAAAGGCAGTGAGGCGGGGAGACATCGGTCTCGTGCTTTTATATGGTCATAGAACTCCTTTGTGACTTACATATATCCCTATATTTTACAATAGGGGGTACTCACTATATAGCAATGACAGTGCAGAGCCCGGGCAGCAAGGGGTGTAGGGTTTAAATTTAGGGCAAATGCCACTGATCCCCAATGAACGGACTGTAAATTACCACATTAACTATTGGAACTCTTTATATGCCCTGTTTATTATAGAATACCATCAAATGTTTACATTGCATACACAAGGGGTGTGGCCAAAGTTTTAGTACTGTGGCCTTATGTTCGTGGGGGGCCTGATGGCGGCCCTGACTGACATACATATAATGTAACTGCACCTTTAAGAGGTGGTACCAGGGGTACACAGTAAAGATTGCAGAATAAGAGTGTGCGTTCTGAGCTACAGGGCATGCAATCCAAATGGACATGTGTCATGGGATGACTGCCCTTGTGAAGTAACCTGGGAGCGGAAGCAGAAACCCCCTGCTAGCCGCAAGTGAGGAAGTCTCAGGATAAAAGTGAAGGAGCGGTTCTTGAATGAGTGGTGGGTACCTATGCCAATGTGGTTGTTCCAATGGCACCATATAAGTTGTTTATAGACTGCAATGTAACAACCTTTTCTACAATTTATTACAGTTCTAGAAATTAAGGGTCCAAAAGTGAAATTGTCTCCCCGTTGCATGATATTGGAGGAAGCTGGAACTAGTTAGGAACCATAAGGAAGCTAGTTAGGAACCATAGGAAGCTAGTTAGGAACCATAGGAAGCTAGTTAGGAACCACAGGAAGCTAGTTAGGAACCATAGGAAGCTAGTTAGGAACCATAAGGAAGCTAGTTAGGAACCATAAAAACACCAAATGGCCTCTAATTCCCTCTAATGTTTGGGCCCTGGGCTCATGTTCATACAACGTGTTCTCTTTGCTGCTGCTGAAATCCTTAGAGTGAAATCAGCACAGAGAAGAACAGAAGGATGAGAGAATATACGCAATAGCAAACAGGGCATGCAAAACAGAAAGGAAAATGCAGTGCGGGGGGGGCAGGTCTTTTGGGAGAATAGGATCAGAAATATGGAGAGAGAAGTTTAAATGAAAGGATTTAAAAACACTGGGGGGGTGTTCTTCTATGCCTCATTCTGCTTAAGGTGACTGACCAATTGTGTAACAGAGAAATTAATACTGCTGGGGGGCTGATAAAAATGGGCAAGTGCGGGGCAGGGTGGGGTAAAACTGGGTGGTGTTGCTGACAGAGGGTTTTAGTTGAAAAATGAATGGGTTAAAATCTCTGCAGGGAGTTGAGTGAATTCTGCTGCAGAAAATAATTGGTTAATATGTCCAAATGGGGCAGAAACATACAGGGATCCATAGATACAGATATGAGGGCCACCAACCTACTATATAAGTATACCTACTGAACTAATGATTGGAAGGGAGTAGAATATTGCTTTGCTCCTAAACGCGTCAGAACTGGGGGGCCATGGCCCTCTCGGACGTGCGGTGGGCAGGGAGGGAAGCAACTTGGCTCAGTTCTGGGAACTGAAAAGAAGTGAAACAAGTAATAAAGATGATAAAATTGAAAAATTACTAAAATGAAAGAAAAGTAAGGACAGAGGAGACTGCAAGGAGACAACAAATAAAAGAGCATAAGGGGGAAAAGGAAAAGAATTGGGACATAAGAAGAGTTTAAAGGTGGCCACACACGTGGCGATTGTAGATCTTTGGTCGCACGAAAGATCGTACAATCTGCCACTAACCGTTCAGGACTGAAACGGCAGATAAGGAGGTAGAAACAATAGGATTTCTAACTCCTTCTGCTGATTCAGCCCTGACGGAAGATTTTGCTCAGGTGCCTTCTATGGCGCCCGATCAAAATCTTTTAACCGCCCCGATCGGTGAGTCAACCGATATCAGCAGCCTCCTGCGATATCGGTCGACTCATCGGCTTGCCATACACGCACCGAATATCTTATCGGTGCGTGTATGGCCAGCTTTAGTGTAGAGGAGAGGGGCAGAGAAAAATCACTGTGTGATGAGAAAAAGAACAATAATGGCTAAATAATGTGGCTAGGTTTAGAAGGAAACGCGGCATAAACAGAACAAAAGGAAAAGTAACCTTGAAAGAAGTGAAGTGAAAAAGTAAAGCGCAAAAGTAAAAGAACAGACAGAAAGGGAACAGATTGGAAAAGGCCAGTGGATAATAAGGTGAGCCATAACTACATGTGTATGTTATCAGCTCCAAGAAGGGATGGCTTTTTCTCATGGGAAAGATTGGGTATACAAGTTGATTCAGGGACTGGTCTGATTGCCCTCTTGGAGTCAGGAAGGAATATTTTTGAGGCAAATTGGAGAGGCTTTAGATGGGTTTTTCTCCTTCCTCTTCCTCCAACTAGCAGTTATGCAGGTTTCAATTAGACCAAGAGGTTGGCTGTGTGTCTTTTTTCAACATAAATAACTATGTTTTTATATCATTATGGACCTTTAATGCTGATGCATTGGAATTGTTGTCTAACCAGCAGAAAAAGGATCAATGTAGTGAGAGATATTTACATTTTCAACATTACCAATGCAGTCACTGCAGGGCTTTTCCCTCCAACAGGTTACACAGTGCTCCTGGCCTACAGCCCCACATACCTTGCTTTTTGGCAGGGGAGAGAGTCAGGCAGTGCCGTTCATTTTAGCCAACTATATCCAGTTGGCCAAAAGTAAGGGTTGTGAGAAAAGCAATGTCTGTGAGTGCAGTACCATCTCTATAGCATACTGAGTCTGCACCCACGCAATTTTGGTTCCTATATTAAGTGAGTGCCGGCTAATGACTATATACAGTATATATACATCTCTGCACTCTCTCCAGCTCATTAATGTCCTTCCAAAGGACTGGACTGATGAGATACTCAAGGTGAGGCCTTACCAGGCAGCTATAAAGAGGCAAAATGACTGCCCTTTATTCACTTTAGTAGCCACTGACTTACATTGTCTAAAGTTCGTTCCAAATTAAAAATGCCTCCTACACACTCCCCATCAGCGTATAACTAGCATTCACGTTGGTTTTGCCTACGTACATAAGTTTATATTAATCAACATTCACTCATCCCGAGTCACCCAGCCTTCAGTGATTTTATTAGAATTGGGTATATTCAAAAGAAACCTTGTCAGTATAAATGTAAGAAATAAAAGATATCGCAAAGCAAAGCCTTTATGGTTTAATAGAAGAGACTGAGATGAAAATTGAGAGAAAAATGTGTCTTTAAGGCATTCACGTTAGCTGGGACAGCTGAAACCTGTACTATGTACAAAGAATGAACCACAGGACAAAAGTGCTGACAGGCAGGGAAAGCGCAGGCTGAGGAATGAATGTGGATGCACAGATATTTACATAAAAGGAGTATCTGATATCTATCTATATGCGCAACAATACACGTGACCAAACCACGCGGCTGAATACCCTGTGCACACGTACCTAATCATGGGCAATGATCAGTTAAGGGAGCACCATGTATATGGGAGGGGGGAGCGGACAGCAAGTAGCTTGATCTGATCATTGGGGAAATGAGTGGTTTATAGAAAATGATCTTACAGCTACCATGATTTAATGTTAATAATAACGGATGTTTGATTCCACCTGTGTCCTCAATCCCCATTTCACTCCATACAGTGGTTTTGAATTGCTTTCAACAACATGGGTTATGTAGATACATGGGGGTGTTCTATCTTTTTAGCATACTATGAATAAAAGTTACATTTTATAATATTCTATTATTGCCGGAAGTCTACTATACAACTTAAATATCTACAAGAAAAATTCTGCAACCCCGTCAGTACATGGTTTAATGAATAAGCAGCACAAGCCTTTTCTCTACCTTAATGGTCGCCCGTGGGATCATTTGTCTGTTCTATTCACTTTTAGAGTGACCAGCTCGCTTAATATATATTTCTTTTGGCACTTGAAGTGACATATCCATAGCGTGGTAGGTGCAGGGTTTGCTCTTTCTTTTGTTTAGTTTTGCTATAGTGAATAGTGGCCAACAAAAGAAATCCCATAAATGCCTGCAGTTCTTAAAATAAATAATAATAATAATAATAATAATAAAGCAAAGGGATAAAAAGGGCCAGCTGGTAATACTCTTATTGAAAAAAAGGATTACTGCCACCCTCCTGACAATGGCTGGAAAACAGATGAAATGAACAAAATGACAGCGGCAAAGATCCCACTTACCCATCTCAGAGTCACCGCCACCAGAACAGTTTTTGCTGTTTATGCACAAACCCTAACCCCAGTAACATGTACATAACAGCTTGTGTTGGAAATAACTGCTCCGCAGTTCCACTGCAGGGATGGCGAGTAGAAATGTTCTCTTAAGGGTCAGTGCCCCATAGCACTCTTTTGTGTACAATAACGTCTCCTTACAGATTGCTATCTGTTACACTGACACAATGTCACAGAATGTAATTGAAGCCATTATGTGAAATATTTAATAGACGCAAAGGGACCCCTGTACAGGAGGCACAGACCTTTTTGGGAACACACCATTATTAGTAAATGTACCAAGGTCGTGACTGAACGTTTTTAATATCAGCTGACATATGCTAGGAGCTGCATGCAGGAGATACTATGTCTCTGTGCTCCTACCTCAAAACAGTGGCGATCGCTGGGTTTGAGTCAACCCCTCTGGCAAACCGAGACACATGTCAGCACTTGGCCCAAATCACATTGGGACAATTCTGACATCACATCAGCAACCAATCAGGGGCTGTGTTTCTTTTTTCCTAAACATGATATTCCTACGCCCTGTGCAAATTCACCAAATCTTCCAGTGAGGTTCAGGTTTCCTTGCTGTTGATTTCATTTTATTTTTTTCCCACTTTTCTGCAAGGTGGGTCAGGCATGTTTGGGGAGGCTTAGCCTTAATGAAAATCCACCTATGCTGTTAGCCAGTGATCCCCAACCAGTGGCTTTTGAGCAACATGCTGCTCACCAACCCCTTGGATGCTGCTCTCAGTGGCCTTAACAAAGGTGCTTATTTTTAAATTCCAGGCGTGGAAGCAAGTTTTGGGTGCATAAAAACCAAGTGTCCTATGTGGCTCATAGGTCCAAAAGGTTGGGGATCCCTGCTGTAAACCAATCAAAAAATATATATAAAGGCAGATGGACTTCAAGTCCCAGAATCCATCACTGTCTGTGACTAAAAATGTTAGGCACCCCCAGTGATTATAATTAGTGATGAGCGATTTGTTTTGCCAGGCATGGATTCGCAGCGAATTTCGGCAGTAGCAAATCATTTTGCAAAACTTCTGTGAAAATTTGACGCACGTTTTTTTTGTTGCGTGTCAAATTGGGCACGGTCACGTCAAAATGGGCGCAGACGCGTAAAGAAAAGACGTGGTCACGTCAAATCGAGTGTGGACGTGTTAAAAAGAAAATAAACGCGGGCGACAAAAATAGACGTGGGCAAAAAAAACCAGCAGGCGACAAAAAACAAAATGCGCAAAAATGCATTTTGCAAATTTTTCACCGTTTCGCAAATTTTATGGCGAAACGAGACAGATTCGCTCATCACTAATTATATTCACTTACCTGACTGGCTGGCCCAGGATACTTCTGTACAAGCACCAAGTGCTTATAGGTAATGTTTATGTACCTTTTTCACATAAACCAGATTGAATAAGTTCATGTCAAAAAGTGGGGTATTTTTTCCCATTCTAAATGAGAAGCAGATTTTAAGAGAAATCAATATAAGAAAAAGAACACAGACATTCTGACCTTCCTCTAAGTTTGTCCGATGGGTTTTCTGGAGACCTCGGAAGCACCATCGAAGCAGGGCGCTGATTATGCACAGGCTGTACTTGGGACGGGGCTGAACCTTCCTTCGCACTGGTGGGGATGAGGGGTTAGTGCTCTGGAATGTAGATGCAGGAGGCTGCTGCAAAGCCTGGTTTATTGGCTGATTCCTGGCAACGTCTTGGGTAATAACATGCTGTGGAAGGAAATAGTGAAAGTACAAGTTTAATCTTAAATATCTGAGGCTTTTGCTGAAACACCATTGAATCCACTAACAGTCTGTGACTCCAGGATCTTAAAAATGTACACGTATGTGATCAGCAGGTGTAATGAGCCGGTGGGTTTGTGGTACATGCCACATGAAGCTCACGTACACTGACAAATCGAAGAGGCTTTATGACTACGTTTTTATTATTGGCAACTTTCCATTTCCAGACATTGACTGGAATAATGGAGGAATAGAGTAGGTTCGGTAGGAAGGTTTGCAGTGAGGAGAGTTAGAGAACAATGTGCATTACAGGCATTCAAGTCAGTAGGGACATTGGGAAGCGGCTTGGTCACCAACGAGGTACAGAATGCAAACAAGCAATTAAACAGGCTAAAATAGAGAATAAAAGGGACATTGCAACAAGGAGTAAACTAAATGGATAACTATTTTTAATAAGTTAATAGTAAAAAAAAATAAATAAAGCAATAGGGATAGAAGTAAATTGGTCGCTGAAAGCAGTGAAAAAGCAGATATTTATGTTGGGTTGAAAAACCCACCGACTTCTTCTTCTTCTTAGCGCCCCCCATTTTCTAAATGCTACTCCTCCTACAGGTTTAGGGATACAACACCCAAACTCCCCACACTTCTTTGCCCTATAGCAGAGCAGGCTGCTTGTGCTTTTCTAAGCGATCCCACCCCCCGTCTTTTTGTGGCGCCGCTCCGAACCCCCCATTTTTCCCATTGACTTTGACAGGGAAGATTTTAGAACTGCTGCCAATCTTACAGCTTTGAGGCTCATG
Organism: Xenopus tropicalis; assembly: GCF_000004195.4. Taxonomy (NCBI): domain Eukaryota; kingdom Metazoa; phylum Chordata; class Amphibia; order Anura; family Pipidae; genus Xenopus; species Xenopus tropicalis. Next base: position 33,145,129 of record NC_030684.2, on the reverse strand, counting down.
GGCTCAGCCTGAATGAAAATATGATGATTGTTGGATGCCCAAAAGTGGGCGGAGCTGTGCACAGCCAATCAGATTTTACCTATTGGCTCGGCAGAAATCCAACCTGCTGCCAGTCTCACAGTAATAACGCCGGGGCCCCCAAACTTTGCAGGGTTAGGCACCAGGTAACTGCGGTTTAAGGTTAGGAAAAGTGGGCAGAGCCACCAACAGCCAATTAGATTTTATGTAATGACTTTTAATGGGGAAATCCAACCTGCTGCCATTCTCATGGTATTAACCACAGGGTCCCCAAACTTTTCACAGTTGGTCAGTGAGAGAACTTTGGCGGGCACAACAACAGCCAATCAGATTTCACCTATAGACTTCATATGTTTAAATTTAAACTGCTGCCATTCTTTAAATATTAAAACTAAGGTCCCCAAACTTTGTAGAGTTCGTCACCAGGTAACTGCGGTTAGAAAAAGTGGGCGAAGCCACCAACAGCCAATCAGATTTTAACTATAGATTTTCAATGGGGAAATCCAACCTGCTGCCATTCTCACAGTATTAACCCCAGGGTCACCAGAGGACTGCATTTTTAGGTTTAAGAAAGTGGGTGGAGCCACCAACAACCAATCAAACTTCACCTATTGTATTTTTTTGGTTTAAATTTAAATTGCTGCCTTTCTCACACTATTCATGTCAGGGTTCCCAAACTTTGCACAGTCACTGGCTGACTACGTATTCAGGGTTAGACAAATGGGCGGAGCCACCAAGAGTCAATCCATTTCCACCCATTAAATTTCATTGGTTTATATTTAAACTGATGCCATATTAATATCGGTTATGTATACTAATACATATTACTTATTAATTCCAGGGTTGTTAAACTTTCCAGAGTTAGTCACTGGGTATTTGCCATTCAAAGTTAGAAAAATGTGGGTGGAGCCACCAACAGCCAATCACATTTACTTTCAATGGTGAAGTGTAAAATGCTGTCAGTCTCACAATTTGTATGCCCTCAAACTTTGCAAAGTTGGTCACTAACAGCCAATCAGATTTCATCCATTGAATTTTTTCGGATTAAATTTAAAATGCTGCCATTCTCACACTATTTATGCCAGGGTGCCACTGTTTGTCACTGGGTGACTTTGACTCAAGGTTAGAAAAAGTGGGCACACTCACCAACCACCAATCACAATTTACCTATTGACTTTTATTGGTGTAAATTTAAACTGCTGCCGTTCTCTAACTATTAATCCCAGGGTCCCTAAACTTTGCAGAGTTAGTCACTGGGTAAGGGGGCGGAGCCACCGACCGCCAATCAGATGTCACTCGTTGACTTTCAGTGGGGAAATTTAAATTGCTGCCATTCAGACTATTAAAACCAGGGTCCCCACACTTTGCACAGGGGTGTTTACTATATAACTGTGGGTCCAAGGAAAAAGTGGGCGGAGCCAACAGATCAGATTTCACATTTTTCAACCCAACATGAAGTTTGTTCTCAAACTTCCCTTTCTAGTTGGACATCCGGCTGTTTGGTACTGGGGCCCCAACAAATCTGCCCAGAGATTCATTTGCTCCGTGCCAACTCAAATACATATATATATATCGGCATTCTGATTTGTTATTGTAGCTCTTTTTGTTAGAAAATGATTCGTCAATGTATTGAGAATTTGGATTTTTTTTATTATAATAAAAACTAAACTTCTATGAACTGCCTGGTACATATCGATAGTAATACTGGGATCCAATGTGTGAAACCGCCATATTAAAAAAAAAAGCTCTGACTTTCTCTGTTTTATTTAAATAAAAACCGTAAAAATAGTTTCCTTTTATTTTGTTGTAATAAAACAGTCCCTGTAATTGATCTTAAATATATTAAATATAATTACTCCTTATTGGAGGCAAAATAACCTTATTGGGTGTATTTATTGTTGAAATTAATTTTTAGTAGATTTAAGGTTTAAAAATCAAAATGATGGTAAGACCCCTTATCTGGAAATCTCAGGTCCCAGATGTTCTAAATAACGGGTCCTGTACTTGTACTGCTTTTTGGTCTTTCTAAACTCAGTCTAAGGGGCCTATTCATCAAAGCACGACCGCTCCGAATACAACTATTTCATATTTTTTGTACCTTGCGTATTTTCGCTGATGTTTTCATTATTTTACGCTACTTTTTCGTACTGTGCGTCAAAAATTATACGACAAAATCGTATTGTCCTAACGTGACTTTCCTTGGGCCAGGTTGGAGCTGCAGAGTGCCATTGAGCCCTATGGGAAACTTTCCTTGGGCCGGGTTGGAGCTGCAGAGTGCCATTGAGCCCTATGGGAGACTTTCCTTGGGCCAGGTTGGAGCTCCAGAGTGCCATTGAGCCCTATGGGAGACTTTCCTTGGGCCAGGTTGGAGCTGCAGAGTGCCATTGATTCCTATGGGAGACTTTCCTTGGGCCAGGTTGGAGCTGCAGAGTGCCATTGAGCCCTATGGGAGACTTTCCTTGGGCCGGGTTGGAGCTGCAGAGTGCCATTGAGCCCTATGGGAGACTTTCCTTGGGCCAGGTTGGAGCTGCAGAGTGCCATTGATTCCTATGGGAGACTTTCCTTGGGCCAGGTTGGAGCTGCAGAGTGCATTGAGTCCTATGGGAGACTTTCCTTGGGCCAGGTTGGAGCTGCAGAGTGCCATTGAGCCCTATGGGAGACTTTCCTTGGACCAGGTTGGAGCTGCAGAGTGCCATTGAGCCCTATGGGAGACTTTCCTTGGGCCGGGTTGGAGCTGCAGAGTGCCATTGAGCCCTATGGGAGACTTTCCTTGGGCCGGGTTGGAGCTGCAGAGTGCCATTGAGCCCTATGGGAGACTTTCCTTGGGCCGGGTTGGAGCTGCAGAGTGCCATTGAGCCCTATGGGAGACTTTCCTTGGGCCGGGTTGGAGCTGCAGAGTGCCATTGAGCCCTATGGGAGACTTTCCTTGGGCCAGGTTGGAGCTGCAGAGTGCCATTGAGCCCTATGGGAGACTTTCCTTGGGCCAGGTTGGAGCTGCAGAGTGCCATTGAGCCCTATGGGAGACTTTCCTTGGGCCAGGTTGGAGCTGCAGAGTGCCATTGAGCCCTATGGGAGACTTTCCTTGGGCCAGGTTGGAGCTGCAGAGTGCCATTGAGCCCTATGGGAGACTTTCCTTGGGCCGGGTTGGAGCTGCAGAGTGCCATTGAGCCCTATGGGAGACTTTCCTTGGGCCGGGTTGGAGCTGCAGAGTGCCATTGAGCCCTATGGGAGACTTTCCTTGGGCCAGGTTAGAGCTGCAGAGTGCCATTGAGCCCTATGGGAGACTTTCCTTGGGCCAGGTTGGAGCTGCAGAGTGCCATTGAACCCTATGGGAGACTTTCCTTGGGCCAGGTTGGAGCTGCAGAGTGCCATTGAGCCCTATGGGAGACTTTCCTTGGACCAGGTTGGAGCTGCAGAGTGCCATTGAGCCCTATGGGAGACTTTCCTTGGGCCAGGTTGGAGCTGCAGAGTGCCATTGAGCCCTATGGGAGACTTTCCTTGGGCCAGGTTGGAGCTGCAGAGTGCCATTGAGCCCTATGGGAGACTTTCCTTGGGCCGGGTTGGAGCTGCAGAGTGCCATTGAGCCCTATGGGAGACTTTCCTTGGGCCAGGTTGGAGCTGCAGAGTGCCATTGAGCCCTATGGGAGACTTTCCTTGGGCCAGGTTGGAGCTGCAGAGTGCCATTGAGCCCTATGGGAGACTTTCCTTGGGCCAGGTTGGAGCTGCAGAGTGCCATTGAGCCCTATGGGAGACTTTCCTTGGGCCGGGTTGGAGCTGCAGAGTGCCATTGAGCCCTATGGGAGACTTTCCTTGGGCCGGGTTGGAGCTGCAGAGTGCCATTGAGCCCTATGGGAGGCTTTCCTTGGGCCGGGTTGGAGCTGCAGAGTGCCATTGAGCCCTATGGGAGGCTTTCCTTGGGCCGGGTTGGAGCTGCAGAGTGCCATTGAGCCCTATGGGAGACTTTCCTTGGGCCGGGTTGGAGCTGCAGAGTGCCATTGAGCCCTATGGGAGGCTTTCCTTGGGCCGGGTTGGAGCTGCAGAGTGCCATTGAGCCCTATGGGAGACTTCATGCACTGAAGGTTCAAAGTCAGAAAGGTTTTCCCGCCATTTACGATTGTTCAGATACGATCATTTCGTGACTTTCGGATCGCCAATACGATTTTATTGTGACTAATACGATTTTTTCGTAAGCATTTTCGTGATATTTGCGATTATCAGAAATTATTGCATTTAATCCGAATTTTTCCCATTTCGGGATTCAAACTCGTACTTTGATGAATAGGCCCCCAAGACTTTTATTAAATGTACATTCAAATGCACGACTCGCTCCTCCACTTGGCGCCACTAAGCCCTCCCTGCTGAGGGGGGAAACCTGGAACTAGCGGCACCTTTGGAGCAGGCAGTAGCTCCCGCGTTCCCTCAGCGCCCGGCATCAATAGACCCAATACATTTGGGCCGAAAGAACAGGGCGCACACATTATTCACACTCCAAAACCCGTAAATGATGCCAGACAGACTTGGGAAATATGTGGCGCAACTGTGTGTGACTAAGTGCGTCCATTTGGCGCAGCACAATTGTGTCAGGGGAACTGCCCATTTAATCCGCAATAATGCTGGGATGGCGGGAAACACATTTTAATATGTTATAGAATGCTTCATTAAGTGACTTTTACATTGGTCTTTTTTTATTTTTTTATAGTTTTTGAATTATTTCCATCTTCTTCTGCCAGTTTTCAAATGGTTTCAGAATAGCACTCTCAATATCATTCTACATGTTAGTTCAAACGTGAACAACCCCTTTAATTCCAAGGCCACAGAACATTACTGTGTATATGCAGATCCTCACAGCCTGCAGCTTCATAGTCACCCAAAGTCCCTCTATTTACACCCACATGAATTTATATAATAGGGTGCACAAGGGTTCTGTGGCCTACACTATATACCTTTGTCTCATCTGAAACCTTCATTATTTCAAACATCCTTCAGATTTACTCCTAAGTAATTTCCATTAAGCTTTAACGCTTTTCCTTTTCTAAGTGATCCCGCCCGCCCCCCCCCCCCCTCCCCGTCTTTTTGTGGCGCCGCTCCCAAATTTTCCAATTGACATTGACCGGGAAGATTTGCAAACTAGTACTAGTTTGCAAAGTCCCAGCCGCTCAGCATCCTCCTTCAGCTACTCCCCATGGCAGGACCCAGATCGCTACATTCACCCCCAGCCGCTCAGCACCCTCCTTCAGCTACTCCCCATGGCAGGAACCAGATCCCCACGTTCACCCCAAGTTGCTCAGCACCCTCCCTCAGCTACTCCCCATGGCCGGACCCAGATCCCCACGTTACCCCCAGCTGCTAAGCACCCTCCCTCAGCTACTCCCCATGAAAAGACCCAGATCGCCACGTTATAGTGTATAGTGACAGTTACACATAACTATAAACCCAGTGAGAATGAGGAATGAATGGATTTTGGGAAGATGTATCAGGAGTCAGAACCAGCAGTGCAGAGAAGAGAAAGGGACAGACAGACACAGTGACAGTTACACATAACTATAAACCCAGTGAGAATGAAGGATGGATATTGGGAAATTTTATCAGGAGTCAGAACCAGCAGTGCAGAGAAGGGAAAGGGATAGATATACACAGTGACAGTTACACATAACTATAAACCCAGTGAGAATGAGGAATGAATGGATATTCGGACGTTGTATCAGGAGTCAGAACCAGCAGTGCAGAGAAGGGAAAGGGACAGACAGACACAGTGACAGTTACACATAACTATAAACCCAGTGACAATAAGGAATGAATGGATATTGGGAAGTTGTATCAGGAGTCAGAACCAGCAGTGCAGAGTAGAGAAAGGGACAGAAATAGACCATCTTGCCTTACTATACTATACTGTACTACTAGACTCCATTATAAGCAAATCATTCTAATTTGGAAAAATGGATTCTTTTTTTCGGTAGTAATAAAACAGAACCTTGTATTTGATCCCAACTAATATATAATTAATCCTTATTGGAGGCAAAAGAAGCCAATTGGGTTTATTCCATATTTAAATTATTTTTAGTAGACTTAAGTTATGGAGATCCAAATTACAGAAAGATCCCTTATCCAGAAAACCCCAGGTCCTGAGCATTTTGGATAACAGGTCCCACACCCATACTCAAAGCATCTTGGCATATACACCTGCATACACTGCCCACAGGGCACCTGTACCGATAAACCTACATATGTTGAACTGAAAATATCTTTACTCCATTCCTTTCACTCTCCCCTCCTGCATATGCTGACTTGACAATTGAATAAACTGCACAGAAGCTGCATATATCAGCTGCAACACCCGGTATAATGTATGCCATACATACGCCAGATTGTGGCCATTTTTGAACTTTGCATGCTGCGCTCAGATTCACAAATGAACCCTATGGAATCCCTCCGATTAGTTTATTCCAACCTTCATACACAGCATTCTGTTCTTTTGTGTATTAACAATATGCTTACAGTTTAAATGCCAACCCATTCCTGAATTCTCTGTTCCACCTCTTGCATTCTAAATTCTACAAGCTCCACATGGGAAAAAAGGAGCTACATAAAGTGCTTGATAAGCCTCTCAGAGGCAGAAGGCAGGTTTAACAACTTGATCGTGACCGGAGAAGATGGAAAAATGTAATACAAATATAAAACTCATACATACATGGGACCTTGCCAAACCAGTGAATCTTCCTTTCTGTTGCTTGTAGAGAGGCTTCAGAGATAATTCTGCTTTGAATAAAAGGCCTTTGTCTTCTCTTTACTGCCATAATTCTGTTTGTATTCTCCCAAAACAAATATGTCAGGCTGTTCATCTCTTACAGGGATGCATAAGGGCGAAGACACATGGAGCTACTTAGTAGTAGCCAGAAAATACCATAGACAATACTGAGAATTGCCTCTGCTAAAACACACGTAGAGACAATTATCAGCATTGTCCATTTTTGTAGTAGCTCCATGTGTCTGCACCCTTGGGGGCCTAGCAGGCAAGGGGGGGGTCTAACCAAAAGACAATGGTAAATTAAAGGTAAACATGGCAAACACTGGGAGAGCCAACTATGAGAACTGTCCCTTAGGTTTGCTAACCGGCTGACCGCCCAAATAAACCAGAAAATGTACCCGGCATAGATATTCCCCTGTAACCAGGACTATTCCTCTAGAAGACAAAAGCGATAACTAAATGTAAAATGGAAGTAACAAAACATCATTTACCAGACTGCAAAACATTTAATAAGCTCTAAATTTTGTGCCTAATGGGAATCTGTGTTTTGCCACCATGCGCCATTCGACGCAGCAGCAAAGCTAGAACCAGGGTGCAGCTGCCAGGAGGCCAGTTAAGTGGCAGAAAGACCACTCCTGGTAACTTTAACAGACAAATTTCCATTTTTTAACTGGAAATACTGCTTTTCTATAGTGCAGAGAGTGAAACTGCTCTCTAGCGATGTGGGACTCCCCTAGACCCCCTCCAGCGCAGAGGGGCGGCATCACAGGAGCCATCTTAGGGCAGATTCAAGGTGGAAATTGCCCCTGGCTAGAACCCTTTGATAGAGGCAGCAATCCAGAGAGCGTGCAATATGGCGGTGGCTCCCCACGCTCAGAGTACGATTTTGAGAGCTCTCCCCCACCCACACAACCACTACCAGAACAGGCAGTACAACTGATATTAAAGGAACAGTAACACCAAAAAATGAATGTGTATAAAAGTAACTAAAATATAATGTGCTGCTTCCCTGCACTGGTAAAAGTTGTGTGTTTACTTCAGAAAGTCTACTATAATTTATATAAATAAGCTGCTATGTAGCCATGGAGGCAGCCATTCAAAGGAGAAAAGGCACAGGCACATAGCAGATAACAGATAAAACACTATTGTATTGTACAGAACTTATCTGTTATCTGCTATGTAACCTGTGCCTTTTCTCCTTTTTTACAGCTTGAATGGCTGCCCCCATGGCTACACAGCAGCTTATTATATAAATTATAGTAGTGTTACGGTAGCAAACACACCCGTTTTACCAGTGCAGGGCCACAGTGCATTATATTTTTATTACTTTAAAGCTCTTTCATTTTTTGGTCTTACTGTTCCTTTAACAGCAATTGCTCTGCGGGCAATAGACCAGGCCATAATGACCCCGGGTACCTTACTGCAGCGACACACAGACTTATCCAAAAGGTAGGGTGCCCCAGGCAGATTGGGACTATCCCAAGCCTCCTGCTTGTTATTACTGACAATTGGAAGGCACCCCACCAACCAGTGCTCACTGCTGGATATCCCTTGGCATCTGTCCCAGACTGTAACATGCAGTATCCTGATCCCTGGTCCTTTCGGGATTTAGCCACACACACTTGCCGACTTGACCACCCTGAAATATCAACCTCTATGGACAAGATACTCAGAAAGGGACCAATCACACACAGGCTCAATATACTTTTCACCCATGGTGATCCATTAGCTGACTGTACTGGCACCCAAACATGCACTTATACCTGAAATGAATGGCCATTTTTTGGCAGCTTTTTAATGGGTAGAAGCCCTCACTACCTCCCATAGGACCAATCCACATCTTCTACGGGACTATCTGGAGCATAATTTAGATTAGCAGACTAATCTCCCCAGTGTTAACACATTTACAATTACAGGGAAAAGGCCTTTCCCCACTAGGGGTCGGCACGGAGGGACAGGGACAGTTATTTTGGGGGAAAAAATTGCTTTGTTTTACGATACTGGTGATTAAACTGTGTGAAGATTAAAAATCCCAAGAACTGGTATAAATATATTCATATTAAGTTTACTATGCTAAGGTCACTCAATTAATGAAATGCACTGCATGTCACTGCACAATGTGTCATTGTCAAACCGAGAAGGTGAGGAGCCCTTAGCGCTCATATCTTGGAACTTAAGGGGCATAAATTCAAAATTCAAACAATCTCTAGTCTTCCATTTCATTACAAAATATCAGCCCCATATCCTGCTACTGCAGGAGACCCATCTCGAGGGACAATGCCTACTGGCATTAAAAAAGCCCTTGGGAGGCTCATGGCTATCACGCCCTCTTATGCCAGACGAACTTCTATTTTGATTAGAAAACACATACCTTTTAAACTTCACTTCATGACTTACATACAGACCCTCAGGGCAGATTTGTAGCCCTTTCATGTACCTTAGCTATCCAGCCACTGACCATAACTAGTATATATGTACCACCAACCTTTCAGCTCCAGGCAATGCAGCAGGTAAGGCAAGAAGCTACAGGATTCCCAGCAGCCCCACTAGCAGCCTGATAGGCAATCCAACACCCTGATGGACACTATACTGTTACTTTGTGCCTCACCGACATCTGAAAGTGGAAAAATCTATCCCCATGGGCTCCTGCCAATCCACTAAGTATAAACACACTAACGAGAATCAACTTAGCCTTAGCTATATCTCACTTACATAGACTAGTGGACCAAATACTTTATGGCCTGGTCTGCCCATACAGTCCTCCTTACGATAAATATAATACCAGCAGGACGATCCCAAATTTGGAGCCTTAGTTCACCGTGGCTATCCGAGGCGGTCTCTAAGGAGCCTCAATGGACTTCTGGGACACTAATAAAAACACTGCAAGCCCTGACGTAGTCTGGGACGATTGTAAGGCTACAATTACGGGGACATTACTTGGTGCTATAGCTGGAGCGAGAAGAGCGGCCAATCAAAAAGGGAATGATGTCCAATGATTTCTTTCAGAGGCAGACCCCCACACTGCCTCATCCACTGAGGAAACAGTACAGTAACTACAGCCTAAGCGGGATGAGCTTGGCAGGGGACAGGTTGACACCGAGTTGTTAAAATATGAGTGCTTGCCAAAGCCTAGCAGCCCTTCTCCATATAAAATAGCCATAACCACGAGAGACACCCCTCCTCCACGTTAGCGGCTGGAGGGGACTCCAACATACTTCTGGATCCACACTTAGACTGCTCGGCCAGACACTCCAGTATTCCTTCTAGACGTCTGACATGATGTAGAGAACTGCCACACTGAAAAGGACTATACATTCTATTTACACAGACTTAATACTTATTGGAGAATAGATTATATTTTTATTTCCCATAATTCATTACATCAAGTCGTAAGCAGTCAGACTCTAACTAGAATGTAGTTGGACCACTGGATGTAGCAGTCTCTATAAAATTGTATGACAATTCTAAAAAAATTCACCTCAAAGATTCCACTTTCAAGAAATTTTTCTGCATTTTTGTGGGGTAAAAACACACAAAACAATACACTGACCCACCCAAAATTATATATTTTTGGAAGGCACATATTTGGGAGAATTCCCAATGGGTACCCATGTCTTTCCACTCCATTGCTTTCCCAAAATTGGCGGTTTTGATGAAATCCCACCATAGCATTAGCATAGCTGGTTAGCGCCTTCCAATAGTTATTAAACATTGGACACTAAGGAATACTCAAATAACTTTTGAGTTTGAAGGGCGCATTTAAATGCAATAATAAAAAATGCAAAGCGTGCCGGTTTGTGGCCCCTGGAGGTTCAAACTGGAGAGGGAACTAAACTTACCAGAGCCAAAAATGTTTTACAATTGCAGAACCACATTTGTGCTTTACGTATTATTCTAGGATTGCAAACTATTATATATAGGTGGAACGGAAAGAGCTGTGGGGACACGTACTTATGCGTAACATAAGCAAAACATTCATGAATCACATTGTGAATATATATATTTATAGCTCCAACCCTGGAAGTCTAAGGTTTACTGTTCTCGAGCATATTTAACATATTAAAGAGCTGAGACAGAGAGAAACGTTCTGGGATTACCCTTTAATTCACTGGCCATTTACCTTACTGGGATAAATGTATATGTGCCCCATCCATAGTACTAGTGCCCATATCAGCCTGGGATTTATTATGTTGCTTTGAAAAACTGTTCTTCCACTTCAGCTTATTCTTCAGCCCATTCTTAGCGCCCCCCATTTTCTAAACGCTTCTCCTCCTACAGGTTTAGGGGTACAACACTCAAACTCTCCACACTTCTTCGCCCTATAGCGGAGCAGGCTGCTTGTGCTTTTCTAAGGGATCCCGGCCTCCGTCTTCTTGTGGCGCCGCTCTGAACACCCCAATATTTCCACTGACTTTGACAGGAAAGATTTTCAAACTGCTGCCACACTTACAGCTCTGAAGCTACACTCCCCAAACTTGAATAACATAGTCATGGGGTCACCCCAAATGAAACAGCGACATTTGTTGGACAACTCAAAGTGGAAGGGGCCAACAGCGGCCAATCCAATTTCACCCATTGACTTTAATGGAGACATTTAAACTGCTGCCAATCTTAGAGCTCTAGAGCCAAACCCACCAAACTTGAATCACATAGTCAAGGGGGAAACCCATATGAAAAGGAGATTTTTCTTGGGTGCCCAAAAGTGTACAGAGCTACTAACAGCCAATCAGATTTAATTCACTGAATTTCATTGTTTAACATTTAAAATACTGCCATTCTCACACTATTTATGCCAGAGACAAATGAAGCAGCATTTGTTTATCCCTTTCTGGTCGCTGGTACTGATGATTGAAGCAAAAATAATCTAGCGAAATGTTTTTACCCAGGTCTAACAATCATGTTGTTTCTGCTACATTGTTTCACGACATGTGACTTCACCCCTAGAAATGTGACAGTTGGCTTTGTCCGTTGGTTGACTTGTGACGAGAGGTAAGTCTGAATCCCCTCTGAGAGATTTTTTTGCCAATTAACCCTTATTTTAGCTAAAAAAAGATGGTAAATAGTTGGGTGATGCCCCCCTAGACTAGCGGATGTTGCTCCTCTCACAGGTTTTAGTGATTTTGGAGAATTTTAGACATGACATTAATCTTAGCGCTGGTTGGGAGACACAGACACAGGATTTGGCAGTTGGCAGGGCTGCAGCAAATATATCCTTTTTTGTTTGACTGGGGACCCCATAAACATTTGGAGGCCATACAATACATACATTTTTGCTTCCAATATTGACAATGCTAAGGTACAGATGGCAGTTATATTATTTCTGTTCATGGGTGAGTGGAGCAGATACAGATACTGGGGTAGTGATACAGCAGATACAGATACTGGGGTAGTGTTACAGTGTTACAAGGGGCAATTTGGGGTGGTTTGACACCCATGTTTTGTAGAAGCTTGAGGAGTGGGGTCAACACTCCCCAAATTCCCCCCTGGCACCAAAACTCCCCAAATTGATCCCCCCATTTCTGCCTATTGGTATTCATTGGGGAGATGCTTGCCATGAAGCTGTCCGTTGGGAATGTGTTAGCTTGTCTTTCCAAATTCCAAAATTCTATATGCCTCACAAGCGAAAAAAGTGGGGTGGGGGGAAAGCCAATTTTGTTTTATTAATGGAAGCTTGGGCAGTGGGGTCAAAGTTTTCAAAATTACCCCCAGGCAACAAAGCTCCCAAAATTGCCCCCAATGCTAAGGTACAAATGGCAGTTATATCATTTCTGGATTCATGGGTGAGTGGAGCAGATACAGATACTGGGGTAGAGGATCAAATTAAATACAATGATACAAGGGCCAATTTGGGGTAGTTTGGCAGCCATCATTGATAGTAGCTTGAAATGTCAGTTTGCTTTACAAATGTGATTTGCCTGACTAGCAAAATAAGGGGGGGGGGGATATTAGGCAACTTTGCATGATTAATGGTAGCTTGGGGAGTGGAGTCAAAGCTCCCCAAATTGCCCCCATTATTTGCTCTTGTTTGGGGACAAGCTTGTCATCAAAGTTTCTGTTGGAAATATGTCAGTGTGTTTCCAAATTACATTTGCCCAACAGGCAGGAAGGAGTGGGGGTAATTTTTTTGCCACAGTCACCTAGTGCACTCATCAGGGGGTAACACTGCAGAGGGGCCTATTAGTTATGGGGTCTGGAAAACAAAATCATGTATTGTCCTATATGGCACAAGGGGGCTGGATATTACACCTGTGCCGGGCCACGGAGGGAGTTAAGAACTGAGAAAAAAAAACACCATTTAAGTTTCAACGTGCAGAGCTGCAACAGAAAATCATAATCACTGTCTCACTGACCCTAAACACGTTCTTCATTAGCTGTCCCTGAACTACAAGTCCCAGAATGCCATGTGGCTGAGCTGTAGTTTAAAGAGAATGTGTATTTCATATTCTTTGTTTACTTACTGGTGCTTTTGAACTGTAAGACCATTTACACTACCTCTCTCTAGCTCTAACTGACAACTGTCATTTGAATGCTAGGGTCCCACTCTTCCTAGCAACGGTCGGTAGCACCAGCACTAGAGTGGATGTGGGTAAAGGAGGGCCACAATAGAAAGACAAGTAGCACAAATCAGAAGAATAAATAGCTAGCATTAGGATTCCTTACGTTAGGGGTGCAGGGGCACTGATCAGAGCAGAGTTGGCTATGGGGGAGCAGGCACGTTGGGTATGTGCAGGGAGAAGCATGTTCCATTGGAATATTGAGATGATCATCGCATTTATGGGACTGGGAAATCACAGTGCATGATGGGATCTGTAGTCATGTCACAAGCCAGCCCTGACATTATAAGCAATACAATGCTAATGGCCTGACCTCAGAGTGCATCATGGGAGATGAAGGCCCTTTACACAAGCCAGTGAGGAAAGTCTATATTCTCGATGACCATCATATTTGTTAGCTAAATAGCACGCACAAGAGCTGTCAGGCACTTTTACATCCAATTATAGTTTTAAGAAATTGAAAACCTGACAGTTATTGGATTTATAGTTTATTCCTTCCATACCATTTTGGTATGGATATTGGTTAGCTCATATTCTTATATGTGATAAAGGGGGTTATGCGCTGTATCCCTGGTTGCTCTTAGAGCATTTTAAGGCCCCTGAAATGTTAAACATGAGCAGTTTTGCAACTTTGCATTGATATAATCTGGTCCCAATGGGCCCCCTACTCTCCTGTGGCTCCAGAAGTGGCAGGGTCCTCTGCTCCTAGTATTCTCCTGCTCACAATCCCTTGTATCTCTTTTCCCCTATAGTGTAAGTTATTGAGAGCGATATTGTGAATTCAGAGAATAACATCAACATCAGCGATACAGAAGGGAGAAGAAGCGAGAACGTGAGAGAAGAAGGGAGAAGATTTGAGTGGTTCTCAGCCCAGAGGATATTTACATCTTCCTAATTGGGGTCTTCTGGACAAAGGTACTTGTCCTGCATTTCCCCCTCTATAATATGAGTAAGATTATCTTTCCCTATTGGCTGTAGGAACTGTCATGCTGCTTATTATCATTTTAGCTATTTCACCTGTAGATCTCTAAGTAAGATTTGAGCTGGGTTCCCACAGTGCAACAGTCACACTGCTATAGTTCCAGGGGTTTCCCAACTAACAACAACTGGTTATCTAGGGGCCAGAATGGCAGTAAAGAAAGATACATTAAAATGAGAAGAGTTACAATTCCTAGCAACCCACGTAAAGGGATATAAAGGAAGGTAATGCTATGTGAGCAAAATATCAAAATAGATCACGGTTTAAGATTTTTTTTACTGGTACAGGTATCGGACCCCTTATCCGGAAACCCGTTATCCAGAAAGCTCCGAATTACAGAATGCCCGTCTCCCATAGACTCCATTTTAATCAAATAATTCAGAATTTTAAAACTGATTTACTTTTTCTATGTAGAAATAAAACAGAACCTTGTAATTGATTCCAACTAAGATATAATTAATCCTTATTGGATGCAAAATAATTCTATTGGGTTTAATTAATGTTTTATTGATATTTTAGTAGACTTAAGGTATTGAGATCCAAATTACGGAAAGACCCCTTATCCGGAATACCCTTGGTCCCGAGCATTCTGGATAATGGGTCCTATACCTGTACTGGTTAGTGAGGTGCCCAGGTGGTTGGTACTTGTACTTACCTGCAGGGGGGGCACGTTGGTGCAATCTGCTAGGGGTGTTCCTCTGTGTTGTACTGAACTGCACGGCCCAAGCATCAAACAAGATGACTCGCTCACATGGTTCCTTCTCGCTCAGGATGCAAATGTGGGAAACTTTCTCTTTCCCATCATGCACCAGAGATCCTGTGCCTTTATCTCCCATAGACAGTTTAGCCAGATCTAACCTGGAAGCAGAAAGAACAATTCTCTTCAAACAGACAGCTCAGCTGAAACGTCCCTCCCTTATCATATCACGTAGACAGCACCATTACACTAGTAATGGGAGGTGCTGTCTGGTTGCTAGGGCTTATTTACACTAACAACCACACAGCAGTTTGTAAACAAAAATGGAAGTTGAATCATAGATGGGCTGAAAAGAAACAATAACACAAGTTACACATGTAAAATAGCAATACGTAATATATTCTAAACAAGCAATTTTTGGGAGCGCATCCTGTCAGGAACATGATGCACAGTGCTGCCACTTTGGCACCCTAAGCAATGATACAAGCCATAGCGCCACCAAGCCAGCACCCCTGTGTTATATCATTTAGTTCAGTTGGAGCGTTAGTGTTCCTTTTGATATAAAGTGTGAGCATTGGGAGGCAGAGGATGCTGGAAGTTGTAGTTTTACTGCAGCTACAGAATGACACTGTGCCTAAACTCAACTGAACATTTAGTTGGACATATAATTGTCTTGCAGTGGTTATGGCCATTGCAGTGTGACTGTGCATTAGACATAGCAGGACTGTGATTTATTGAGGGGCTCATACGCTAACATACATAGTCAATAGCAGTAACGTATAATATTTAAACATAGGTTTTTGCCTTTGGCAACGGAAGCTGTGAAATGATTGGCTGATCTGACTATTCCAGGCTTAAACCAATGGCATAAGAAGTCTGATAATTTCATTACCGCTTGAGCTTGCAGTTTACCAGCAGCTACAAACAGTTGTATTATTTATCCCCAATAAAGCAGTGACTTAAACCAACCTTTCTTTCCTGATACAGGACATTCAAGATGGGTGCCAAGCTGAGTAACATCTTACATCAGCAGCGTCACACTGAGGTAAGGCTGATGGATATATAAAGCCATTGTTTCCTGCCTGAGGATGAGAGGCCTTGCCCCCAGATATAAAGGGGAACTGTCGCTGTAAAGAGAAATTCCTCTGCTTACAATAAATATTTAGTTAACCTGTTTGACAAGTATGTTCTATGTTCAATGTGTTCAATATTCATTATAGAGTAGTTTGGAGGCATTATAGGCGCTTAACTATTTTTTCCATTCTCTATAGACTGTCACCATCAATCAGTGTTTTGATGTCTCCGAGCCCTGGGCAAGGCCTTACCTTTTAGAAATGAAACATCAGCTGGTGCGGGACATCCAGAAGGAGATGCGCATAGCAGCGGGGGCGCAAAAGATGTACCGGGCCAGCGAAGGCAAAAAGGCTAAAGCCCAGGTGAAGGAGCTGAGGAACAGCAGTGAGAAAAGGGTAAAAGCCCTTTACTCCTCTCTCCTCAAGCTCAATAAGGAGATCTCTCGGAGGGAAGCGGAGAGCACTCAAGGTGAGCTATAACAATCTCTGGTCTCTTTCCTATTGTCATTATATGGGGAACCCGTGTGGCATCAGCACATCCACTAAATGGACATTAGCCTGAGCCCCACAGCACTATAGATTACTTTTTTTAGTTTTCGCATATATATATTTGAAATCAGTGATTATAGACAGCATTTTCATAAATCAACAAATAGCCCTTAAGTCTTAACCTGGTACCATTCTATCATGTGAGCAGAACCACGGGCATTTGAATTTGTGTTCCTTAGCAACCTTAGGGTTAATAATTTCATTGAATTTTTGTATTTGAAATTCCTTATATCTATCAAACTTGTATTCTATATTTTCAGATGCGGTACCAGAGACTACGGAGACTACATCTAACACCGGTGTAGTATCCCCAACAGAAAACGTTACTGGGCTTGAGGTTCGGGTCATCTCAGAGCCCACTAGTGATTCTTCCCAAGTGAGTACATTACACTGACATTACACTCATTTCTTAGGCAGAACAAAAACATTGCCCTTATCATATCCTTGTGACCCCACATTCACGGACTGCTCACCTTGTGCCCCTTATTTGTTTGCAGCACCATCCTGATGCTTCTTCTAAAGAACCGGGGCCAGAGAAAGAACAGCCCCAAGTTCCACCTGATGAGAGGTAAGGATTTTTCAGAACAGATTAAAAACCTGCCCCCTACTTTCATCAAATAAGAGCAATACAATCTTAACAATAACTGAACCATTCTTCTAATTAAAGTGAAGTTCCTGCAGAGGAAATTGTTGGCGCAGAAGAGGACAAACGGTAAGATACACGTGCATTTGGCTGGGAGATTCCACAATACTCAGTTCAGTAGCACTGTACCATCTATGAGATATGGGTAGGGATGCTGCAGTATTGGGGAATATGGAAAAGGAAGCAAGTAAGGGAAGCCATAGGGTAGCTTACAGGTAACCAATCACTAAGTAAGGGATAAAATTTAAGTAGAATGAACATTAACCTGTATTATACTTACAGTGACTTACCAGCACAAGACATGAATGAACATTAACCTGTATTATACTTACAGTGACTTACCAGCACAAGAGGAGGTTCAGGGAGAGGCGGAATCTCTTTTTGCCGAGCCGGAAAAACAGCCTGAGAATGAAGAGGAAAGGTAAGATAACACTGTATGCGCAAGGCCGCAGGTTAGCTTGCTTTATAACTGTACACTTGCATTATAATGATCTTTTACCTAATTTACCTTATTCCAATAGCGACGTGCAAGTGCATGGAGAAGACTCCTCTGAAACATCGCAGGGTCCTCACCCTGGTGATTACTGCCCAACTCAGGATTGCCAGGCAGAGGAGCCATCAGAGGAGACACAAAGCACTCAGTAAGACAAACCCTCAATACTGAAAATGAATACATATATTTTATATATATATATATATATTTTTTTTTTTTTTTTTTGCACAAAACAAAATTCCTGTTTCTTCCGTTGCAGAGAGCTACAGTTCTGCAGCTTTTCGGCAAGAGACTTTCGCCGGATAAAAGTTTTAGGCAGGGGGAGTTTTGGCAAGGTAATTAATTCAGTCTCTAATTAGAACTTAGCATTAAATACAGGGGAACATTCAATGTTACTAAACCCACTCTCTAATTCCAGGTTCTACTTGTTGAGTACCTTCCGGCAAATATATACTGTGCCCTGAAGGTACTCAAAAAGGAAGACATAAACACCTTGGAAGAATTACAACGGTGAGCTCATGATTCCAAAATTCTCCTTTTTATATACTTTTCATTTCTCGTGCCTTCCCTTCACCCAGTTGCTTTTGTTACCATTATATTTGACTCTACGCTGGACTCATTTGCTCTTTTATCTTTCAGCATTTTAGCCGAAAAGGAAATCGGGCAGACGGTGAACCCAGACAACTTCATAGTGGATTTATATGCCACATTTGCCACCAAATTTCATCTTTTTTTTGTCATGGAGTTTGTTGCAGGAGGAAGTCTGAGAACCCATCTGGACACCTGTGGGCACTTCGACCTAGAGAGGGCTAAGTAAGTATAAATTAGGTGAATATTTGGGCTTTTATACATACAGTCTATGAGTTACAGGAGACTGAAGAGCAGGGGAGGATGAGAGAACTGGCAATTGTGCTACACTAAATATTAACATTCATAAATAAAGGCACCATATAGTGATCAAAAGTATTTTCCTTATCCTTGCAGGTTCTACGCTGCCTGTATACTCCTAGGTCTGGAGGCGGTACACATGAAGGATGTTGTTCACAGGTAAGAGTTTATAAGGGGCTAGGTACCTTTAGTGGTGAGTACAACCTGGAGTTTAATACCGGCTGCAAGTTAGCAGCAGTGCATCTACAGGTTCAAAGTTACTTCTTGGAAGTCTAAGGGAAGGAAATAGGACAGGAGGCAGAATTTCTAAGCTTGGCTTTTGACTCTATGCTATGTCACAGCAGTTTTAATGTGTCGTTATAATATTTCCATTTTGTTTCAATGCAGAGATTTAAAGCCAGGAAATCTCCTTATGGATAAGGACGGCTATATAAAGATCGCCGATTTTGGCATAGGCAAGACCGGTAAGGGACGCCTTGTATTATTATCGAGCACAAAGGGGACAAATTTTGGGGTTCCTCTGGCATCAATAAAAATCACTTACAATTTGACTTTTTTGAAGGAATTGGATATGGAGACCGAACAGGCACCATGATTGGGTCTCTAGCTTACATGGCACCAGAGGTACTGAGGAAAGAGATGTACACAAGAGCCGTCGACTGGTGGGCTCTTGGAGTCATCACATATGAAATGCTCCTTGGGAAGGTAAGCGCAAACTGCCACTGACCAGTTATAAAGGGAAGTGACATACAATTAAATATTGTTATTTATCTAACCTCATAAAGCACTCTTTATAATAAACCTGGCCCTTAATACATTCTTATTCAACATTCCAGAAACCCTTCACTGGATATGACGGGGACTGCATATGTGACTCTATTGTCGGGGTTGAGCCACTCTTCCCAGAGTCTCTCGATCCAGAAGCAGTAAGCTTCATATCAGAGGTAAGTAGCGCTGACCTATCAGTTTATTACAATCAGATCTTTAGCTCAGTGACCACTTTCTAAATCTCTTGAGTTCCCACAATGCTTCTGTACGTGTAACTGCCATTTTCTGTTCTTGTAGCTCTTGAACAAGAATCCTGAGGAGCGACTGGGTTCAACCGAAGGAGATGCAGCTGATGTAGCCGAACATCCCTTCTTTAATGTAAGTCCTCTGTCTGTATTATCATAATCATTCTAAGATCTTCTGGCTATACCCTCGGATACTATCCGCGAGGTACAGTCCTCTCATATCCTCAGCTTTCTGAAGAACCTCTAATAATCAGCATTTTTATGGTGCATATGTTGCAGAACATAGTCTGGGATGACATACTAGAGAGGAAGGCGACGGCTCCGTTCATACCCAGCCTCAACGGACCGGAGGATGTCACATATTTTGAAGAGGAGTTTACTAAACTGCCAGCCGATCTGACGCTGCCGAAAGGACCTTCTGCCGAAATGGAAATTCAGATCCAAGAAGCCTTTCAGGACTTCACCTATTCGGCATTTTAAGTCACAATACAATCATAGGTAAGAAAGGGCCCGAGTACAAAGACAAGCAGCACAAATACAAAGAAAAAATGTTTTTCATTAGGATTCCTTACATTATGGGGTACCGATCACAACACAGCTGGTTATGGGAAGAAGGCACACTGGGTAACTGCAGGAAAAAGGGGAGTCTTTGGGAATATTGAGGTGATCCCTGAGATAATTGCAATTCTGCAATTACGTGCAATGTGTAAGCACAAAAAAAATAAAACATGTAAATCCCATGCAGCCAGAACCTGTTGAGATGCCAATGAAAAGCATGGGAAGTGTATCCCTTAAGCATTACAGTGTTTTTACAGTAATATCACTTGCTAAGATGAAAAATGCGTGGATTGAGTTTGAAGTTTAATCTTTGGTTTTTGCAGACGGGTCTCGGAAGCGTTCAGAAAAGGCACCTCAAACAACACCAGCAGCAGTTTCCTAAAATTCCAAACACTGCTGTACCGCCAGTTAGGTAACTCCTCTTCAAAATCGCAGTTCCACCAGTGATGACCCTTCCTTAAGCTACCTCAGTTCCACCAGTAGCATTTTCAGGTAAAGACCAGCAATGCATCTCCTTCTTTCCACCAGCCGCGTCTTCTCTTTCACACACCTCAGTTGTGCCTTAATTCCATCTGCTGTAACTTCACCAGCAGTGTATGCCCTTACTTCCGCAGCAATTCCACCAGCAGCTTATGCCCATCCTTCCACTTTCATTCCACCAGCGATGCCTCCCTTGCCAAATACTGCCCTTCCACCAGTGGTGCCTCCCATGCCACAATTCACCAACAGTGCCTTCCATGCCACAATTAACCAACAGTGCCTTCCATGCCACAATTCACCAACAGTGCCTCCCCTGCCTTCCACCACACTTCCGCCAGCAGTGCCTCACCTGCCACCCACCGCAGTTTCACCAATGGTAACTTCTCCTTCAACAAGATATGGCATCATAAACATGAGCTACTCAGTAGGCTCTGCATTCCTTTTCACTCTATCCCTCAGACTGCAGAAGCCGGGGTCTGCAGGCTGCATGGGGTCCAATGGAATGAAAGGGAATGCAGCTTTCACTTGTAGCTTCATGGCACCCATGTGCATGCTGTCATATCTCTGTTTGCCTCACCAGCAGTGCCTCCCATTGCATTCCACCAGCAGTATCTTCCATTTCTTTCGCTTAAGCGCCAACAGCAGTGCCATCCCTTACACTCACCGCAGTTCCACCAGTGCCTCTTGTTTCAATCAGATATGGCACCATAAAAAAGAGCGCAGGTAAGTACTGCAAAATCATTCACTCCACACAAACAGACATTCAGTCCACACAAACACACTATAATCACTACAGAAACTTGCACTTTTAATGTAGTGAGGTAAAAAACAATACCAAAAAGGTCCTCAGCGCTAGCAAATGATAAAATGTCCAGTCTTACTTGAATCGTGTAACAAAATTAGATGTGTAAACGTTTTCTTTACTGCAGCTCCGTCTTAAAACAACCCCTTTGACTGGGTTCCGAAGTAAACTCAACAAAATAAACAGATCCGGAGCGCATAGAATGGGGGACAAAAGAAAAACAATAATAGTGTAGTAACGTTTAAATATTGTGACAGTATTAAACCCCGTTTAGAGTTCCCAGTGTTCAATAAATTAATATTAACACCAAGTGTGGTACCGCTAACTGCTCACCAGATGGCAGTGTTGTTGAAGTAAAATAAACGTCATGTGTTCATTGCAGACTTGTAGCTGTTTGAACGGATATTATATCCCTGGGATGTGTCTCAATTGTATCGATGTATCCTCCACGTCTGATTATCCTTATGTGCACTGTGGCTATATCCTCATTGAGGCATACAAAAAGGAAAAAACCGCCACTAGTGCAATATGATTTATTATAAAACAATATATAAAGAATAAAACTTACAGTATGTAGTAAGATATAGGAACTCAATAGCCCGAAAAGCCCAACGCGTTTCGTGCACTGCTCGGTGCACTTCCTCAGGAGCAAGAATCAAGTGGTGTCTCTTTCTCAGTAGCCCAACTTATTTAGCCCTAATAAACTCCTCCTCTGTGTATCATATGGACCTCTTGTCTGACGTTTATGACGTCATCCACTATGACCTCTTGTCTGACGTTTATGATGTCATAGTGGATGACATCATAAACGTCAGACAAGAGGTCATAGTGGATGACGTCATAAACGTCAGACAAGAGGTCCACATGATACACAGAGGAGGAGTTTATTAGGGCTATATAAGTTGGGCTACTGAGAAAGAGACACCACTTGATTCTTGCTCCTGAGGAAGTGCACCGAGCAGTGCACGAAACGCGTTGGGCTTTTCGGGCTATTGAGTTCCTATATCTTACTACATACTGTAAGTTTTATTCTTTATATATTGTTTTATAATAAATCATATTGCACTAGTGGCGGTTTTTTCCTTTTTGTATGCCTCAATGAGGATATAGCCACAGTGCACATAAGGATAATCAGACGTGGAGGATACATCGATACAATTGAGACACATCCCAGGGATATAATATCCGTTCAAACAGCTACAAGTCTGCAATGAACACATGACGTTTATTTTACTTCAACAACACTGCCATCTGGTGAGCAGTTAGCGGTACCACACTTGGTGTTAATATTAATTTATTGAACACTGGGAACTCTAAACGGGGTTTAATACTGTCACAATATTTAAACGTTACTACACTATTATTGTTTTTCTTTTGTCCCCCATTCTATGCGCTCCGGATCTGTTTATTTTGTTGCACTTTTAATGCCCGTCTCCTCTATTCAGGAGGCTCCTCCAGTCAGAAGTCTCCCTCCATAGGCTGCACTTCATCAGTCCCTTGCCCTGCTGGGTTCTGGAGGGAGAGAGAAACTTCCCCACAGTACACAGTCTGATAGTCAGTGCATGGGGACTGTCAGGTATAACCAAGAGCTGTGCAGGGGAAAGCTGCTCTGTCTCTCCAGAAACCAGCTCCCCAAGGGACTGTTGGGGAATGGAGTGCAACCTGTGCTGAAAGCCTCCTGACTGGAGAAATCCCACACATAATATGTATATTCTGACATACAAACTGAACAGGACAGGCTTCTCTGACTTTTTCTTCCTCTGACCTACCTACACACATATAAGCACACTGGCACAGATACACATTTAGATAATAAGACAAACACTTTCATCCCACTGACATGACTGTCTTTCCTCCCCCCACCAAAAAATGCCCTTATGACATACCCACACATGCACCGCTCTACATATTTACACACACGTGAGTCACAGCTGACAGCAGGGGCAAGCAGTACCATACTGGGGAGTGGATCATCAGGGGATACAGCTGAATATCCCTGCAGCGGGGACAGAGACAGTACAGAGAAGTGGCCGACACCAACCTCAGGACACAGAGCAGCACATCATGATCCATATTTCATCTGGTTATTTATGTGTATTTCTACTGAATATTTCTCCATCTGTCGCTCTGTCACTCATGTCACTTAAAAAGGAATATGGCTAAATACACACAAGTACCTTTATGCCACTGAATGGACCCTTCATTCGTTTTCACCCCGTCTCTTAGACTGCAAAAGCCGGGGTTTGCAGGCTGCCTGGGGTCGGAATGGAATGCAGCATTCACCTGTGGTTTTAATGGCTGCCATATTCCCATCTGTTTCCCTTCCTCTTAACACAGATCCACCAGTGGTGTCTCTTTATTCACCCACAATGTGGCTTTATACACAGAAGCACCTTTACGCTACTTGGTATACGGTGCTTTTCTTTCCACTCCATCCCACAGACTGCAGAAGCCGGGGTCTACGGGCTGCCTGGGGGCCAATGGAATGGAAGGGAATGCATCATTCACCTAGCAGCTAATGGCGCTCATGTGTATCCTGCCATATTGCTTTCTTTTTCTCTCAACCTGTTTGCCCTGATTCATTATGGCGCATTGATCCTGGGAGCATATCCGACTGCCGTTAAGGAGTCAGGAAGGAATTTTCCCTCATGAAGCAGATTGGCCCTTAGCTTCTGATAGGGTTTTGCCTTCCTCAGGACCAAAAAGCCCAATTTTTATTACCAATAAAGCTGTGACTTACACAGATTAAACACAAAGCTGCTGTGTGTGTCTTTATTCTGGATATTGGGGAGCTGGGGGTAAATTATTTGGTAGGGGTAACATACACAGGAATAGAGATGGTGAAAATAAATTAAATGAAGAAATACGGAAAATACAAAAAAAATCCACATGATCAAAGCTCTAGCAGTGTCAAAGTAGAGAATAACAGGACAATTCCAAGATGCTCCACTCACATCTTGGTCTAGTTTAACCTACAAGTCAAAGTTCTGTGCACATTCAGGCTCTGGAGAAATCTAGTTCACCCTAAAAAGTAATTGGCCAGTTACTTAGATCCTCTGCATACACTGGGGCATATGATTGGGAGACTTCAGCCTGGAAGTGTGCAATGGCGTACTGGCCAACAGCTAGCAAGTCAATGGGAATCTCAGATGAAGAGGGAAATAAGGAGGACAGGGGTCTAAAAAGAAAGCTAGCACAAAAGAAGGGTAGGGTTAAGTGAATAAACAGAAACAGGAAGGTAAAAGTGTGGAAAGCATGACTACGGTTTGGGCTTGATGGGAAAAGGTGAAATTAAAAGCAGTTTGTGAAGAAAGAAGTGGAAAAAATAAAGAAAAATTGGTTAAATCTCCCCTGAATGCCTTCCCACCAGCAATAAAGTAAATCGCTAGTGGGAAGGCATATGTGGCGCTTGGTTAACACTGCCAGTCGATGTTCGGCCACTGAACAGATTGATCTCCAATGTGCAAAGGTTCATCAAAATACACGGCACTTAGAGACCCCAAAATACACCTTGTGCATACTAATTTTATGGCTTAGATTTACCGAATTCATAACCACATGAGCATGTGTTGAAAAACATATACAGGTATGGGATCCCTTATCCGGAAACCCATTATCCAGATAGCTCCGAATTACGGAAAGCCCGTCTCCCATAGACTCCATTTTAATCAAATACAGGTATCGGACCCATTATCCAGAATTTCTAATCTGTAATTTGGATCTCCATATCTTAAGTCTTAAAGAATCAATAAAACAGTAATTAAACCCTATGGGATTGTTTTGCATCCAATAAGGATTAATTACATCTTAGTTGGGATCAGTTACAAGGTACTGTATTATTACTACAGAGGAAAAAGGAAATCAGTTTTAAAATTCTGAATTATTTCATTAAAATGGAGTCTATGGGAGTTGGGCATTCCGTAATTCGGAGCTTTCTGGATAACGGCTTTCCTGATAAGGGATCCCATACCTGTACTTCATAATTTTACTGATTCCTTTTTCTCTGTAGTAATAAAACAGTACCTTGTAATTGATCTCAACTAAAATATAAATAATCCTTATTGGATGTAAATCAATCCTATTGGGTTTAATTAATGTTTTATTGATTTTTTTTTAGTATTAAAGGGACAGTAACACCAAAAAATGCAAATGTATTAAAGTAATTACTATATAATGTAATGCTGCCCTGTACTGGTACAACTGGTGTGTTTTCCTTAGAAAGACTACTATAGTTTATATAATAAAGCTTCTGTGAAGCCACAGGGGCAGCCATTTACAGGAGAAAAGGCACAGATTACTTAGCAGATAACAGATAAAACCCCATTATATTCTACAAAGCTTATCTGTTATCTGCTATGTAACCTGTGCCTTTTCTCCTTTTTCCCAGCTTCAATGGCTGCCCTTGTGTTGAAATAGCAGCTCATTTATGTAAACTATAGTAGCGTTTCTGTTGCAAACTTACCAGTTTTACCAGCGTAGGGCAACTGTACATTATATTTTAATTTCTTTCATTTTTTGGTGTTACTGTTCCGTTAAGGTATGGAGATCCAAATTAGGGAAAGACCCCTTATCCGGAATACCCTTGGTCCTGAGCATTCTGGATAATGGGTCCTATACCTGTATTTTTGAAAGGTGCACATTCAGTTTTTGGAATGTACACATTCAGGCAAACCCAAACTGGGTAATATTTATTTTAACCCCAAACTACCAAGCGACAAAGCTTTTCTTAAAGTTAGTTGTTTTGATGACATTTCTGAAAATTGCCTAAAATGTTGCAATTTGCCTCATTTATCTTGCACAAGTTCTTACATGTGTTCAGTGTTGGACTGGATCAGCAGGACCCCGGAAAACACATGGTGGACCCGGGCCCTGCCAACCCAGTCCCGCTCCCAGGGCCGCCGTGCAGTTGGGGGCAATCCCGGGTCTGGTGGCTGTTTAGGTGTTAGGGGGGCCCGGGCGCCCTGCACTTACTGGATTAGCTGGGCCTCCCTGCTGTCAGTGAGCTGCACACCTCAGAAGGGGGAGCAGGAGCTCCGGTGCCTGCATGTCCTGTACTCTACACAGCTTTCCGTACTATGTAGGGGAAAGTAAAAGCCACACAGGGATTGGATAGGCTGGAGGAGAAGTTCAAACTTCACCCATCCAATCCCTCTTTGGCTCTACCGGACTTTCCCCTACACAGTACGGAAAGCTGTGTAGAGTACACAATATGCAGGCACTGGAGCTCCTGTCCTCCCTTCAAAAGTATTGCAAAATGTTAGAGCGCACACCTTCTCTTGTAATAAATAATGCAGGTGCAAAGACATTGGAGAAAACCCATTTAGTAACTCCAAAAATAATCAAAAGGGCAAAAAGTATCTGCACATAGTATTTGGCGGTCGGGTCAGTGACCCCCATTTGAAAGCTGGAAAGATGAAGAAGTGGAAGGCAAATAGTGTGAAAAATAAAAAAATTAATTAATGAAGACCAAGGGCAAAGTTGCTTGAAATAGGACATTCTATAACATACTAAAAGTTAATGTAAAAGTGACCCACCCCGTTAACTATCAGGAGTTATCAGCCTTCTCACAACAATGGTCCCAAAAGGAATCGTCTCACCAAAATGTCCTGTTATTGGGAATCTATAGTGATCCTGAGTGGATCTGAATAGTTCAAGCCAGGCCCAGGGGGAACATCGGGACCAGACCTGATTTGAGTATTTATTCAACTCCAAGAGTGGCTTACTCACTGTGGGCAAGAATCGTAAGAACCATATATGCCTAGTGGTGGATCTTATGGGAAGATGAGTACGTGCACCAACATTTTAATAGGAATAAAACAGCACGTTTCGCTGTCAATGAGAAGCTTTATCAATGCACTTCAGTATAACATCACAAGATAATCTGCATCAGCTGATATGAGATTGAAAGCGCGGCACCGTAAAAAGATGGTAGGTAACTGGCATCAGAAGTAAAGGGTCAAAACGGCTCAATTTCTTTGAACGGCACTATTGTCACATCAGTAAGTGGTGCCGCTCCTGCACGAACAGAATAACGGTATGCGCTGTAGGAACTGCGCGCTCTGTAGCGTGTCAGTCCGTATGGGGCGTTTTGTTGCAGTAGCGTCACCGTGCACAACCCTGTGAATTAGGGTGGCAGAGGGTTAACAAATCAACCAATAAAATAGTCACGACAACGATAAACCAA
This sequence comes from Xenopus tropicalis, assembly GCF_000004195.4. Taxonomy (NCBI): domain Eukaryota; kingdom Metazoa; phylum Chordata; class Amphibia; order Anura; family Pipidae; genus Xenopus; species Xenopus tropicalis. Next base: position 33,117,453 of record NC_030684.2, on the reverse strand, counting down.
AACTCAGTTGCTTGTCGCAACCCATAGGTAGTGTGGGTTTGTATTAGTATAGTAGAGCCCCACAGAACCCAGCTCAGGTCACTGTGTCACATCTTTAAAATTTGGGATAAAGCATGGGGGTCAGATGAGATAAACTGGGTGGATTACCCGTATAATGCGCATGTTGTTATCCCTGCACAGGTCCTGAGGTGAAACAGGCAGCGTAATAAGGGCACTAGCGATAAGAGAACCAGCTCACCTCTTACGGGACAAAAAGCCGAGGAGAATGGTCAGCGAGTGTGGTGTTAGTGCCCAGTATTAATAAGCGGGACATGAACCAACACTGCATTCCTATAGCATCTCCCGCTGGAGGAATAGTACCTGCCCACGCTCTGCTTTTGTACCCAAACCGTGTCGCGAAAGACGGGAAGGAGAAACATTGTTCTGAAGACTGATCTTGTGTAGTGCTGCCATACCGCAATATATGTCGCTAATGAATAGGTAATGAGCAAGTGACAGGAGTGACTAGTGAAGTACATGCCCATATTGAAAAAATGAACAACTAAGAAAAAATAAAAAATAGAAATAAAATGAAAAGAGCCAGTGATAAGAGTGACCAATAAAGCCAAGGTAATGGCAGACTAAGAGAGTAAATGCAGTGTCTTTACAGAATTGCAAATAACCAACACAGAGAGAAAATCCAGTAACGTTATAGGGTTGCCAAAAGTCAAAAGAAAGTAGCAAATATATAGTGGTGGGGAATCCACAAGAGACAGACCCAAAGAAACAAAAATCGTAGGGGATAGATACAAGGAAACAATAAAATATAAAACAAACATACCGGGAGAGGATGCTGCCTAACTCTAAGAGCATAGGGGAGCGATATGACAACTAATGCGCTAATGAACAACTCAGCCCAACTTGGCAGTACAAATGGGAAAATAAATTCTTTGAAACTATACAACCTACTTATATACATATATATATCCCATGGGATACATGTAATATTAAAGCAATATTACAGTTAGCTCCATAAATATTTGTACAGTGAAACAATTGATATAATTCTGGCTCTGTACAGCCCCACAGTTGGTTTGAGAATTAACGTATAAACCGAGTATAAGCCGATCCGAATATAAGCCGAGGTACCTAATTTTACCTAAGAAAACTGGAAAAACTTATTGACTCGAGTATAAGCCTAGGGGAAATGCAGCCGCTACTGCTAAGTTTTTTTTTTACTGTCAGGCAAGTTTGGGAAGGCTAAGGAAGTAATGATAGTAATGATAAGATGGAAATACACACTGAGTGGGAGCATTATGTGCTAGAAAATATTGGCCTCTGTTCTCATAACATAGCTATAACAGTTAACTTACTCCTTGTCCTTCAGGCCCCCTGGCTCATCTGTATACTGAGACACCTTCACTGCTGGTTCTGACTCCTGAGACCATTACATGGCTTAGAGGGCACAGCTTGCAAAGTGCTTGGAATTATAATGGTCATTGCACCAATTTTTGGATTCCTCGGGTTCCACCCGATCCTCTGTAGCCACCTATAAAGCCAAAAGCTCCCTGGCTCATCTATATACTGAGAGGCATTGCAGCATAGGCTGGTGGCTTTGAAGGGGAGAGGAGGAGACCATATTTAGCCCAGTTAGGATTTATATATTTCTTACCTATAGCTGGGAGGAGAAGGGGTAACCCACGCTGTGTATGCTCCCATAATGTCCTTCCAGTGCATGAAGCCGGCACAATGACACAATACAATGCAGGCAGTGGGACTTGTGTGAATGCTGCAATAACTGTACTACAGCAGGTTTGGGAGGGAGACATGTCGGTGCTGGCGCTGTTCCTGGGCAGGTCTCCACTGGCTGCGCTGAGAGGCAGACGTCATAGCGGAGAGCAGGAGCCGGGGCCGCCATGTGCTGTGAGTTACTGCCCTCAAGTGCCGGCAGCTGTGTAGCTCAGAGCGGGCATGGATGGGGGGGCCGGACCCTACTCACACTCACAGACCCGCTGCCCCGCCATCAGCTCCCAGGTCGGACTCCTCCACTCAGACAGGCCACATGGGGAGCCGGGTAAGATACTGTATATACACTGCGCGAGTTACAAGTGCAGCTGTGTGGCCCGGAGCGGGCATGGATGGGGGGCCGGACCCTACTCACAGACCCGCCATCAGCTCCCAGGTCGGACTCCTAAACTCAGACAGGCCACATGGGGAGCCCGGTAAGATACCTTATACCGCGCACGACCGCCCGTCATTTCTTCCAAGGGGGTTGGGTGATGGTGCGTCCGTGCGCAGGGAATGACATCTATATCACTCGAGTATAAGCCGAGGTCGACTTTTTTAGCAAATTTTTGGTGCTGAAAAACTCGGCTTATACTCGAGTATATACGGAAATCAATATGGGACTGAAGTTTTTATGGAGTCATTTATCAAACCAAAGGGTGCAAAAGATCACCTTAACACCTTAGGGTGGGCTATAAGAAAAGGGCCCCAATTTGGGCTTCATCTCTTGCCGCTTCCTAACTTCTGTGTCCAAACAAATCAGTGCAAGTTAGGGGGCACTTCGGGTTACACCTATCCCGCCTACTGCATTCAGTGCTTTATCCAAGAGGCCTGCAGCAATACAGGTAAAACACCACACAGTGTGAAAAATTATTAAAAAAAAAGGACCAATTGGGGTCCATTTTTGCACTTTTCACACTGCACGGTGCTAGTAAACCCTGTGGTCTTTTATGTCCAGGGGCTCAAAAGGAATAGGAAAACAAGAGTTTTTCTTATAGTTTCAGGATTGCCTAAGGCTGCCATCTGCAGGCTGGAGGTGCCCATTGTCTCTCATTTGTCTGCCTATTACATTATCTAGAGGTGGCCATACACAGGCAGATTTAAGTTGCTGATTCAGATCCTTCAGACAGATTCTGCAGCTTATCATACAATGTGCTTTGGCTTTCCTAAGTTGGGAAATCTTTAGGCGACTTGAGAAACCCGAAGCAGCGCGTATGTTTCCCCCCCAGTGATTTACATTCCCTTACATTGCCAATGGGAAAGCATTTTCAGGAGGGCAGTCGCCGGCAGTAGCGCAGATTTACTGGGGGCTTAAGAGAGACAGCAGGGAGCTAAGACAACTAACACACTGCTAAGAGTTAATATAGAGGGATTTCTCCCCATACTCACCCCCTGCAGCTCCTCTCTGATCCTCCTTCTCTCCTGCTCATGGTATGTGCCCCCACCTGTATAGTCTGGCCAGAAATGAGCCCCGACCCTGATGTACCGCTCCATTAACTCCATACATGCCGGTACGATCCTTGGAAAATGAACAATAAGCATTCCATTAACTCCACACATGCCGGTACGATCCTTAGAAAATGGGCAAAAAGCATTCCATTAACTCCACACATGCCAAAATGTTGCTGGAAAATGAGGAATAAGCAGTTCATTAACTCCAGAAATGCCTGGGTGATTGGAAAATGGGAAATTAACATTTTGTTAACACCACACAAACTACACTAATTATACACACAGTGAGAAGCAGTGAGAACCATAGCTTCAAACCTATTACATACAATGATCTCTGAAACCCCAGACCCTCTTACCCTTCCAAAAAGCAGGTCCCCTGAAGGCTGCCTTATGTTTTACCTGAAGAGTTCAGCATGATAGAGTTCAGAAAGAGTTCAGAAATCTTTTGTGTTGCCAAATGTTCTCAGTAGCCCCTCCTTGTGGTAGGCATGAGAATAGCACCCAAGCAGGAGAAACCCTGTTTCCTACACACCAATATTACAACTAAAAAAGTAAAAATTTGTGAAATGGTAATTCTTGACTTTGACGTGATGTTTTTTCACATATTTTTTATTCTCATTCCAAACACATTAAAGTCAATGAGTGGTTTTTCGGATTCCTACCGCCAACTTTTTTTGCTGTGCAACTTTTTTCACACTCAAATCAGTCAATGGGCGTTTTTTTTCTCAATTTTACTATTGTGCCTTTTTTTCACGCACTTTATTTTTTAACACAACTATTTTCTCCAAATATATCAAAATCATTGTTATTTTTGTTGTGGTCAGGTTTTGCCCCAGTTTAACGAAAAATTTTACCAATTACGAAATGTATAATTTCACTGTGAATCCATGCCTAACGAATAGATTTGCTCATCACTAGTGCCAATACCTTTCTTTAGATGGGAGCTCCTTTGGGTCGGGCCCTCTATAGCTATTGTACTTGTTATAGGTTGGTTTGTATGGTTTCTTGTATGTTTAATGTATACATGCTTTTATTGTACAACCCTGCAGAATATGTTGGCGGTTTACAAATACATGTTAATAATACTTAATGCCCCCAAAACATGTAGGGTTAAGAAAAAACAGAGCTATTTCCCATTTGCTCTGTTGCCAGGGTGCAGCAGCCAGCAGAATGAAGGTTCCCATTACACACCTTTACTTTAGGCGCTGTAACGGAATTGTTTCCCCGCCGCCTAGTGTCACATTATAACAGAGTTCATTCATGCCAAACCGCCACGACAGCTGACCCCTCCCCAACAGCAAATTTTAATGCTACATACAATAAGTCTCACCCCTCCCCTGCATGTGTTAATTTGCACATTTTTGTGCCGGGCTAAACGGAAGTGCTGTGCTCCTATAGAACTATTAGGTAAATCAGCCTGAATCCCCTAAATATGAATGCCAGGGCTCTACTGGGCAGTTTGATACCCGGTACGCATAGCATTACATAAGGATCTGACTTGTAGAGACTTAAATATTCCTAACTGGGAGCAGCGCCTGCCCCTAATATCTGCCCTATTCCTAACTGGGAGCAGCGCCTGTCCCTAATATCTGCCCTATTCCTAACTGGGAGCAGCGCCTGTCCCTAATATCTGCCCTATTCCTAACTGGGAGCAGCACCTGCCCCTAATATCTGCCCTATTCCTGACTGGGAGCAGCGCCTGCCCCTAAAATCTGCCCTATTCCTAACTGGGAGCAGCGCCTGTCCCTAATATCTGCCCTATTCCTAACTGGGAGCAGCGCCTGCCCCTAATATCTGCCCTATTCCTGACTGGGAGAAGCGCCTGCCCCTAATATCTGCCCTATTCCTGACTGGGAGCAGCGCCTGCCCCTAATATTTGCCCTACTCTTGTCTGGGAGCTGTGCCTGCCCCCAATATCTGCCCTATTTCTTACTTATATCTTTCTGACTGTATCTCAGTGCATAGGGATATTGCCTATATTACAATATACTGCAGCCGTATTCAGTATGAGGAACGGATCCCATTCCCCATTACATACAGTAGTCTGACCCAGCCGCTGCCTTCCCCTATAGGAAATGCCTTGTAGATTGTAGGCTCTTTTGGGCAGGGCTCTCTTCACCTCTTGTATCGGTTATTGATTGCTTTATATCTTACTCTGTATGTCCAATGTATGAAACCTACTTATTGTACAGCGCTGCGGAATATGTTGGCGCTTTATAAATAAATGTTAATAATAATAATAATAATAATAATAATGTAATGCACATGAGCAAACGGTCTCTCCCCTTCCCTCACTCTCCAGCCCTGAGCCTAAATCACTGAAGGGTAAAATGCACAACACAATATTCATTGGGCAGATGAGAAGGTGCCCGTGGGTACAAAACCTGCTCCTGTAGTAGGGTTACTATGCAGCCATATTCCCTGGATACACAGAATATTGCCAGGTGAGCATTAAAGCACAGAACCCACCCATGTTATGGAACCCCCATACTAAGGGGAAGGCAAATCCTTCTGAAACAGGTAACTCTTTTGTATGTATCAAATCCATTCCCTTTTCAAAATATATGGATCCCTAGTCCTGCCGGTGCCATCTGAACCAGGTGCAACTGAATGAGGCACCAGGAAGCAGCAGCGGGCAGAACCCCTGTGGCACCGCGCCGTATACAAGAGCAGAATAAAGAGCTTCCTAGCATTGCTGCATACAAACACCAGCATGGCGTTACATTAACATTTTGCTTTGCCGCCTAAACCTTTAAGCTACTGCCAGATGGGACTTATTACCCGCTGTGTGTGTGGCACCCAGGCCCATGCCAGCGGATTGGCTGATACTTGGCCTGCGTTTATTATACACCGGCTGTAACTCTTTCACTTTAATGTGCCAGCGTTGCCCCCCCTGTCCAATCTCTTCCCCAAACTGACACACAATTCTTTTACCTTACTAACACAGTTTTATAGAAGAGTAACACAATTACTGCTAGAAGTAAACCTACAGAGGAGAAAGGGTTAATACTGTGCCACGCGTGTGTATTCCAGTTTGTTACATGCTATTATTCATCATTTAGTTATGAAGAATAGCCCCCAGTAATGTACAGAGGGGTAACAGCACAGAGCGGGATCCGTTCTCTGCTTGCCAATAGCGTGCCAGGAATTAGCACCACTGCCAGACAAAATCGCCGGTGCTGCTACCTACGGGATCCCCATTACTAGTCAGGCAGAGCAGTTTATATACGGCAGTACAAGCAGACAAACACGTGCCCGTGCCCTGGGCCAAGCATAGATGGAGCACACAACTAGCAGCTTCATTCTACTTATACTTTATTGTAGTTTTGGGGATACCTGCACCTATTTCAAGCATCCTGGCAACACTAAAATAAAGTCTAAGCAAGCAGCGTTCACCTGCTCTGTGTGTGCTCCTTCCCATTAATACTATGTACTATGTACATAAAACATTGCCTTAAGGTGGATGCAGGGTACTGGGAGTTGTAGCACCAAAGCCACTGGAGCTGCAGGACCATTCATGCGAGTTCCCCCAAGCACAGAAGGTTCCTGCACAGCAGCAGCTGAAGGTAACATAGGTTCAGCAGAACAAGATGGCGTCAGTAGGGCAAGATGTTACCCAACCTGCGTACCCACCCCATGTACAGCTTTGTTTGGGTAGCGCCATTGTACCCTGTGCAGGAGCTGAAGTCAGGGTTTTACTAATAATATTTCTCTCCTATTCATTTTCCATTCTCTCTTTCAAACCACTATTGGGTTGCTAGGGAAAACTGGACCTAGCAACTAGCTAGCTGCTAAAAGACCCAGCCGCAATGCTGAAAAAAAAGCTAGAAAAAAAGACTAACTGCAAACTGTTTTGGAATATCCCTGTGTACATCAAACTTACTGCTACTTTAAAGGTCAACTTCCCCCTTAATAACAGTGGAACAAATCTACAAGTAAAACCAAGAATGCAGTAGGGTCATTTATAAGTGGAAGTGCGGCATACAAAGTGCCATTTTAGGCCATTTTAAGTCACCATGTTGTATTTTAGCCCAAACTCAGCATTTTTTACTCCCCTACAATTCCACATGACTGAGCCGGAGAGATGGTGATGCGCCTGACACAACTGCGTGCCAACGGCGCCACCATCTGGAGAAAGCAGGTATCCGCTCAAACTGAGGCGCAAGTCCCGCTAATGTGCCGGGCTAAAGCGAAGTGCTGTGCCCCTACAGGGTACGGTACCACTGGAACCAGGAGCCAATACTTATAGCTGATAGGAACGTGTCACTATTACTTTTATCAGCCTGAATCCCCTAAATATGAATGCCAGGGCGCCACTGGGCAATTTGGTGCCGGTATGTATAGCATTACATAAGGATCCGGCCTACAGAGACTCCATCACAATAGTGCATACAATTTATACAATAGGTCACTTTAGCTACTGCAAAATCAATACACTTACTGCATTTTATGTGGAGTAAAGTTACAAGCCATATATTTTTGGACACTACACTTTAGGGTGAATCTGAACGGGGTAACCATGTCTTTCTACTCCAAACTACTAAGTTGCAAAACTTTCTGTAAATTAGCATTTTGAAGCAGCACCTAAACATCACCTTACAGCTTACATTTTAAAACATCATTTCTCCATAAATATGAATGGCAGCGCCACGGGGCCCCGAACAGTTTGATGCCTAATTTGTATAGGATTACCGCTATACCCTCTATCCCCCAGTTATACTCTATACCCGCCGATACCATCTTGCCTTACTATACTCACTATCCCCCAGTTACACTCTATACCCCGATACCATCTTGCCTTACTATACTCACTATCCCACAGTTACACTCAGTACCTGATACCATCTTGCCTTACTATACTCACTATCCCCCAGTTACACTCTGTACCCCTGATACCATCTTGCCTTACTATACTCACTATCCCACAGTTACACTCTATACCCCGATACCATCTTGCCTTACTATACTCACTATCCCACAGGTACACTCAGTACCTGATACCATCTTGCCTTACTATACTCACTATCCCCCAGTTACACTCTGTACCCCTGATACCATCTTGCCTTACTATACTCACTATCCCACAGTTACACTCAGTACCTGATACCATCTTGCCTTACTATACTCACTATCCCACAGTTACACTCAGTACCTGATACCATCTTGCCTTACTATACTCACTATCCCCCAGTTACACTCTGTACCCCTGATACCATCTTGCCTTACTATACTCACTATCCCACATTTACACTCAGTACCTGATACCATCTTGCCTTACTATACTCACTATCCCCCAGTTACACTCTGTACCCCTGATACCATCTTGCCTTACTATACTCACTATCCCACAGTTACACTCAGTACCTGATACCATCTTGCCTTACTATACTCACTATCCCCCAGTTACACTCTGTACCCCTGATACCATCTTGCCTTACTATACTCACTATCCCACAGTTACACTCTATACCCCGATACCATCTTGCCTTACTATACTCACTATCCCACAGGTACACTCAGTACCTGATACCATCTTGCCTTACTATACTCACTATCCCCCAGTTACACTCTGTACCCCTGATACCATCTTGCCTTACTATACTCACTATCCCACAGTTACACTCAGTACCTGATACCATCTTGCCTTACTATACTCACTATCCCACAGTTACACTCAGTACCTGATACCATCTTGCCTTACTATACTCACTATCCCCCAGTTACACTCTGTACCCCTGATACCATCTTGCCTTACTATACTCACTATCCCACAGTTACACTCAGTACCTGATACCATCTTGCCTTACTATACTCACTATCCCACAGTTACACTCAGTACCTGATACCATCTTGCCTTACTATACTCACTATCCCCCAGTTACACTCTGTACCCCTGATACCATCTTGCCTTACTATACTCACTATCCCCCAGTTACACTCTGTACCCCTGATACCATCTTGCCTTACTATACTCACTATCCCACAGTTACACTCTATACCCCGATACCATCTTGCCTTACTATACTCACTATCCCACAGTTACACTCTGTACCCCTGATACCATCTTGCCTTACTATACTCACTATCCCCCAGTTACACTCTGTACCCCTGATACCATCTTGGTTACTATACTCACTATCCCACAGTTACACTCAGTACCTGATACCATCTTGCCTTACTATACTCACTATCCCCCAGTTACACTCTGTACCCCTGATACCATCTTGCCTTACTATACTCACTATCCCACAGTTACACTCAGTACCTGATACCATCTTGCCTTACTATACTCACTATCCCCCAGTTACACTCTGTACCCCTGATACCATCTTGCCTTACTATACTCACTATCCCACAGTTACACTCTGTACCCCTGATACCATCTTGCCTTACTATACTCACTATCCCCCAGTTACACTCTGTACCCCTGATACCATCTTGCCTTACTATACTCACTATCCCACAGTTACACTCTGTACCCCTGATACCATCTTGCCTTACTATACTCACTATCCCCCAGTTACACTCTGTACCCCTGATACCATCTTGCCTTACTATACTCACTATCCCACAGTTACACTCTGTACCCCTGATACTATCTTGCCTTACTATACTCACTATCCCCCAGTTACACTCTGTACCCCTGAGACCATCTTGCCTTACTATACTCACTATCCCACAGTTACACTCTGTACCCCTGATACCATCTTGCCTTACTAAACTAACTATCCCACAGTTATATTCGGTACCCCTGATACCATCTTGCCTTACGATACTTCCTATGCCACAGTTACACTCTGTACCCCTGATACCATCTTGCCTTACTATACTCACTATCCCACAGTTACACTCTGTACCCCTGATACCATCTTGCCTTACTAAACTCAATAGGGCGAAGAAGTGTGGAGAGTTTGGGTGTTGTACCCCTAAAACTGTAGGAGGAGTAGCGTTTAGAAAATGGGGGGCGCTAAGAATAAGCGGAACATTCAGATTCCATTCACATTATGGAACCCCCATGCTTTGGTAAAGAGATTTACTTCTGATTTGTGTCACACAGGTAATGGCTTTTGATGTGTCAAATCCCTTCCTTTTTTAAAATAAAGATTTTGATTAAGGCTATTTACTTGTGTTTAGTGTTGGCGGCGTAGGGGGAAGGAGGTCTTACGAGGGAAAAAAAGGCAGTGTGGCGGGGAGACATCGGTCTCGTGCTTTTATATGGTCATAGAACTCCTTTGTGACTTACATATATCCCTATATTTTACAATAGGGGGTACTCACTATATAGCAATGACAGTGCAGAGCCCGGGCAGCAAGGGGTGTAGCGTTTAAATTTAGGGCAAATGCCACTGATCCCCAATGAATGGACTGTAAATTACCACATTAACTATTGGAACTCTTTATATGCCCTGTTTATTATAGAATACCATCAAATGTTTACATTGCATACACAAGGGGTGTGGCCAAAGTTTTAGTACTGTGGCCTTATGTTCGTGGAGGGCCTGATGGCGGCCCTGACTGACATACATATAATGTAACTGCACCTTTAAGAGGTGGTACCAGGGGTACACAGTAGAGATTGCAGAATAAGAGTGTGTGTTCTGAGCTACAGGGCATGCAATCCAAATGGACATGTGTCATGGGATGACTGCCCTTGTGAAGTAACCTGGGAGCGGAAGCAGAAACCCCCTGCTAGCCGCAAGTGAGGAAGTCTCAGGATTAAAGTGAAGGAGCGGTTCTGGAATGAGTGGTGGGTACCTATGCCAATGTGGTTGTTCCAATGGCACCATATAAGTTGTTTATAGACTGCAATGTAACAACCTTTTCTACAATTTATTACAGTTCTAGAAATTAAGGGTCCAAAAGTGAAATTGTCTCCCCGTTGCATGATATTGGAGGAAGCTGGAACTAGTTAGGAACCATAAGGAAGCTAGTTAGGAACCATAGAAAGCTAGTTAGGAACCATAGGAAGCTAGTTAGGAACCATAAGGAAGCTAGTTAGGAACCATAAGGAAGCTAGTTAGGAACCATAGAAAGCTAGTTAGGAACCATAGGAAGCTAGTTAGGAACCATAAGGAAGCTAGTTAGGAACCATAGGAAGCTAGTTAGGAACCATAAGGAAGCTAGTTAGGAACCATAAGGAAGCTAGTTAGGAACCATAAGGAAGCTAGTTAGGAACCATAGAAAGCTAGTTAGGAACCATAGGAAGCTAGTTAGGAACCATAAGGAAGCTAGTTAGGAACCATAAAGGAAATGGCAAGCCAAAATTTATAAATAGTACCAATGGATAGAGCTACAATTGCTAAAGAAAAACGCCACCCTTTTGGCTCAATTACAGCATCCAAAACGTTTAAAAACTTACTTCTAAGTTTCAGCTCTCTTCAAAGAATGGCGCGGCCATTTTGGAAATGGTATGCCCACTTCCTTGACTTCACAATCTACACTGCGCATGCGCAACCTTCTCTCCCCCTTCCCCCGGGAGCGCGCCCTCCTGTGCGCATGCGCAAAATTTCCTTCCCCCCAGCCTAGGCGCGCGTCCGTGTGGGCGCGCCTGATAACAGTTCCAAGCAGTGCAGGCACGCCCGATCCTCTCCGCTCGTCGCTCCAATTAATATTGTGAGTAATCGCCTGTGTGTCCATCTCTTTCCTGCTCTTATTGTTATGTTCAATGTCATGTTATATTCATGTTGTCTTAAATAAAAAAAAATTTTAATCTGATTTATATATGTATTAGCACTACTGTTCTACACCAATATTAGTAATTAATAATTTACACAGGAAATTTTCATTAATATCAATTAAAATTTTAAAATGTTTAAAGGGCAAGTTAATACTATAATTTTTTTTTTTTTTTTTAAAGTACATGTTCATACCAGCAATTTTTAACACTGTTTAAAGGGGAGTAAATGCAACTTTTTGCACAGTTTAAAGGGAAAATAAAGGCGATTTTTTCACACTGTTTAAAGGGGAGTAAATGCAATTTTTTGCACAGTTTAAAGGGCAAGTAAAGGCGATTTTTCACACTGTTTAAAGGGGAGTAAATGCAATTTTTTGCACAGTTTAAAGGGAAAATAAAGGCGATTTTTTCACACTGTTTAAAGGGGAGTAAATGCAATTTTTTGCACAGTTTAAAGGGCAAGTAAAGGCGATTTTTCACACTGTTTAAAGGGGAGTAAATGCAATTTTTTGCACAGTTTAAAGGGCAAGTAAAGGCGATTTTTCACACTGTTTAAAGGGGAGTAAATGCAATTTTTGCACAGTTTAAAGGGCAAGTAAAGGCGATTTTTTCACACTGTTTAAAGGGGAGTAAATGCAACTTTTTGCACAGTTTAAAGGGAAAATAAAGGCGATTTTTTTCACACTGTTTAAAGGGGAGTAAATGCAATTTTTTGCACAGTTTAAAGGGCAAGTAAAGGCGATTTTTTCACACTGTTTAAAGGGGAGTAAATGCAACTTTTTGCACAGTTTAAAGGGAAAATAAAGGCGATTTTTTTCACACTGTTTAAAGGGGAGTAAATGCAATTTTTTGCACAGTTTAAAGGGCAAGTAAAGGCGATTTTTTCACACTGTTTAAAGGGGAGTAAATGCAACTTTTTGCACATTTTAAAGGGGAGTAAATGCAACTGTTTCACACTGTTTAAAGGGGAGTAAATGCAACTTTTTTACACTTTTTAAAGGGGAGTAAATGCACCTTTTTGCACTGTTTAAAGGGGAGTAAATGCAACTTTTTACACTTTTTGAAGGGGAGTAAATGCAACTTTTTTACACTGTTTCAATCTAAAATTTTGATTTGTTTTTAACAGTATTATCAATATGTCTCACGAGGAGTCACAAATCCCAACGACCTCAGCTTTTCATGCTGAAAAGGTATTTATTATTTTTCAACACCTCTACACATATTTTTCAAACCTGTAACCTCATGCATTATGTCAACATTAAATCTTGCGTATTTTGCGCGCCTATAATCGCCTGCATTGTACATCGCTGTAAAATCTTAACTTAATTGAAATTATTATTAATTTCTATTATTACATTTCTATAGTATGAAGTATTGATGCAAACAATGCGGCAGCGCGCCGGTTCGAGAAAGAGGCGTGAATGTTTTGAAAGCGATACGGTGCATCAATCAGAAGTCACCGTTGAGAGCGAAGAAGAAGACACCAGTGAGGAGGAAGACATACAGAGCAAAGAAAAGGATGAAAGGCTTGGCAAGACTGACTGGTGTCAATGTTCTAATTGTTCTGCAATGCCAACTGCGATAGAGTGCATCTGTTGCCATGAGGAGCCCCTGATTAAAGCCCTAATCCCAGACAATGCTTCATGTATCATCGAGTGGCACAGATTTAAGAGCGACATCATCGATCCTGAAAGGGTGGATTGTGCCTTAAAGTTGACAAACTCTAAAAAGAAAAAGAAACCGAACACAGCTGCTGCATATATGAGGTTACTAAAAAAAATTTTTTTTTGTTTTTTTCTAAAAATTTAATTAAATTATTTACATATGCTATCCTTTTTCTCAACAGGGCAATAAGAAAAGCTGCCTATCGCTGCTTCACAGTGTGGGTATATGGTTATCTGGGGACCGGGGTACGGAAGGTGATACCAGCTTGTGTGGTGACGGCTGTTAGAGAAGCATTCCCCGACCCAAAAGGAAAATACGTGGGCTTTCTACAAGCCTGTGATTTTGCAGCGGAGGATATGATATTTTATTAGTAAAAAATTATACCCTACACTGTTGAATATTATTTTCGAGTTTCAGATTTTTATAACAGTTTATTTTTACTATGTGATATTTATGTAAAATAATTACAACAAAAGTTTTCTATATAATTTTATTGAAGATTTTTTATTTAAACAATAAAAACTTTGTGTTTACAAAAAATTATTTTTTTGGCTGATTCTTGTATAATAACACATTCTACACATGACAAAACAATTTTTGTAAGACATATAGTCAATGACCGAAAAAGCAAAAGTAAAAATTATGTTTAAGATTGATGTTTTAAGTTCATTATATTAGAAAATTAACATACTATACAACCAAATTATATACCAACAAGATTAACATTGTAACATTTTTTGGGCTATATATAATCTTGGTATGTATTACCCCCAAAAATTGTCCAAATATTGAATGTACATCAGATTAGCACGTTCAAAACCTTGAGTAGTGCTGCGCTACAACAACAGATTTTTCAGGCCTTTCTTTTGATGCAATATTTTTAGGTAATCCCTTGGCATGTGATTCCCAACGGTGAACAAGCTCACCTTTCACTATTTTGCCTGCATCAGAAATAATGTCAAATAGATGAACATCAGAAATTTCTTCAAAAATAGGTTTTGCTACCCATTCTTTTTTATGTTTTGGAAATACTATTTTAAATCTTTTTTCTCCAACAGGAAATTCTGATTTTTTGCTACAATGAACAGTAGCCTGTGGACGATCCACGTTTTTGTTGTGTGACAGCGCTGCTAGCATTGTCCGAGCATACATGGAATCTAGTTTAAAAGCAATTCTCTTAGGCCGGTATTTCAAGACTTTGCTGTGGTAGTTCTCCAGATCCCCCGTATGGCAGAATTTCTCAATTTGGGTAATGTCTTTCATCAGTTGTTTGCTGTTTAGAATGGCCACTAAAGTGCTATAAGCCGGATGAGATGGAGTTATCCATTTTTTATCTTTCATTTCCGCAGCTCTAATTTTTTTGTGTTCGCATTTTTTATATGTCTTCAGATTTCGAAATGTGTGTTTGTTGGCGATATGATAGAGCACAGATCGCCATTTATCTAAAAGATTGTCAACATTATGGTCGCATGTTTGGGAACACCACCACAAGTGGTTGGTGATTGGCCCTATCCAGTGTGCTATATCCTTGTATTTCCTTTTTTTACTTGCAGCTGTAAGCTTCTTTACCAGACTTTTACAAATGTGCCATACATCAAATTGGTGGTTGATGGTCGGATAGGTCACTTTCATCATGCTTCTAATACAGCTATGTCTATCAGTTGCCATCACTCTAACGTCTATTCCTTTTTTCTCCAAGCTTGATAGACATTTTTTAAATGCAATTCCCTCCATTTGCCCTGAACTTTGTCCTGGAAAAATTTGCTCTATAGTGAAATGCAAGATTTTTTTGGTCATTATGTCCATCATGGTATAGGTACAGTATTTAGCACTATAGCCTGGACTATCAAATTGGCCGTCACCAGCCAAAACAACAGCTTTATCTGCAATCTCCTCTTTCAATAATTCTTGTTCCTTGATCCATGCCAAATCAATAGCGGGGAACAGATATCGTTTCTGATATGTATAATATGTGGTATGAGAGAAGAATGGTATAGACATTAGCTGAAACATTTCTTTCACTTTTGTAAAGGATGATCCACTCAGTAAAATGGCACAGGCTACCGATACATTTCCAATAGATATCTGTCCTGCTAGTGGTTGAGAGTTCCATATCAAAGAGCAATGTCCAGAAAGACATGTTAACTTTACTTCTACCATAGTTCCATTCAATTTTTTTGTATTTGAACTATTGGTGCATGGCATGGTGAGTTAGCGCTATGTTGACATCTTATTAGATAAAAGAGTTGGTCCAGTAGTTCTTCGAATACTATAAAACTTCGCTGAAGAATTTCCTCTTTTTTTCAGTAAACGTAGAATCATCTTCTGTAAAAGTAACGCTTTCCTCTGGTTCATAAATAGATGTGTCCTTTTCTTCTTCTATACTGGGCTCCATTGTCTGGATACTGCTTAGGTGACTGTCAGAAAGTTCAATCAATTCCTCCTCTCCCTCCAAATTAGATTTTTGCACTGTTTGCTTGTCTTTACCGGGTAAATTTGGATTGGGTTTTTCTATATCCAACATACATTTGATCGGTGTGGAAAATGCAACGGGATAGCCATGATCTTTTTGGATTTTCCAAGGTTCAGCTGCCACTGAATCATCTCCTGTCTGTACTCCTATATCGAGCAGTGAATGTGGATTATCAGAACCACTGGCTTTATGAATACCAAGCTGAATATCCGTGGATGTGGTACTTGCATCAACATAGATCTTTTCTTCAGTTTGGGTTGCAACAGTGATAAAATGTTTGACAATACGCACAATCGAATGAGAGGTGGAAGGAATATCATCCTCTACTCTTCTTCTCTTGTGACTTTGGAAGGGTAGAGATTCCATAGCTGTTACTAAAACTGGAGTGGGCTGAATATCAAAAATCGTGGGAACAGCATTCGGTTTTAGCATTCTTTTCGGACCTTTGGCGAAGAACGAATCTTCTGTGAAGTGGACAGAACAAATTCTGTGTCTTCCTGTTTTTGCTGATTGATGAATTTCGTTAGCTACTGATTCCAAATTATCACCATACTGCCCAGTTTGTCTCAGCCAATTCGTTATTGCATTGAGGTCATTTGGAAAGTAATGTAAACTGACATTTGGATATTTGTCTTTTTGTGCAGTTTTGTGTGGACACCCGCGTACTATGCAATTAGGCATTTTTAAAAAAATGCGTCTGGAAAACAAAAATATGTAACACAGATATTATAAGACATGTGAACATACAACTTTTGTCCAGGGACTGCTTATGCATCAATTTAGAGATGCATTTTTTGGGGCATAAATAATTTCATAGCAACAATGTATGCATATGTAAGATTTCATACAGAAAAATTAACTGTGTAGTATGGTTAGAAGGTAAAATAAATATGGTTATTCAGCTTATCAATAGTGGCAATTTTTTTTTTTATATACATGTATATATATATAATTGGCCAATCTAAATAATAGAGCAATGTCATTAGATAACATAAATAAATAAAATCTCTCTGCAAAAATATTTCATTATTATATTTAAATTCTTTATGAACAACCATTTGTAATTATATCTCATTATATGTCCTTTGTCAGGACAGACAGCAGACACATTGTCTCCCTAAATTAAGACTTACTATGATTGTTCTAATGAAATTAATTAGTGGGTGATTGAATTACACATTTAATCTAATCAAAATAAACAATAGTAACAGAATAGCCAAGAGACACACTGTCTGGAGCACGGTAAAAACACTCAATAGGAATTATTTCTATACTAAACACCACACAAACAAAAATAAAATTTAGCTTACAATTTAAATAAATCTATGTAAAAATATACAGTTTATATTGCTATTTTTTTTAGAAATGCTCAGAAAAAAAATACAGGTATAGGATCCCTTATCCAGAAACCCTTTATCCAGAAAGTTCCAAATTACGGAAAGCCTGTCTCCCATAGACTCCATATTAATCAAATAATTCAGAATTTTAATACTGATTTCCTTTTTCTCTGTAGAAATAAAACAGTACCTTGTAATTGATCCCAACTAAGATAAAAAAAATCCTTATTGAATGCAAAAGACTACTATTGGGTTTAATGTTTTTTTGATTTTTTAGTAGACAAGGTATGGAGATCCAAATTAAGGAAAGACCCCTTATCCATAATACCCTTGGTTCCGAGCATTCTGGATAATGGGTCCTATACCTGTATTACAATTAATAGTGTTACTAATGAAATTAAATAATTAACTGTGAATAAAAGTATATTATAAAATTATGGCAAAGTGCTAGAAAATATTAATTAAAACTAATGATTTAGGAATATGAGCTTACAGACCTGGATTTCCTTCTTTATGTGCAGCCCAGCAGCTAAAGGGTTAATCCAATAAAATAAAAGTAGCAATAATGCAGGTCAGATGGATCCAAGGAAAAATGATGATAATCCAAGAAGCAGCACAAATCTGCAGCACCAATTCAATACATCCCATACGAAGCAAGGAGAGAGAAGAAAATCCCAGGAGTTCATGTCCTGAAATGACTTGGCGCCGCTGGATCCCTTCTATTTGAGCGCGTCACCATAGCAACCGGACGCTTTGCTTATGGTGCGCGCCCCTAGAGGCCGGATCAGAGGGTGAGGAGGGAGAGCGCGCCTGCCTGAGCGCGTCCACGGCTTCAGCACACTGCGCATGTGCCGCCTGGATTAGAAGTCGCTAAGTCTTGAGAACCGCGATGCATTATGGGAGCGTTCAGCACACAACTCGGCGGTTTTTGCAGCGGTTTGGATTTATTGCACCTAAATGATCGGTATATGGGGAGACTTAAGGGCAGCGTTGAGACCACAGATGGTAAGCCTGCTCTTAGAGATTAACTGTTGTGTAGCCTTTCCTTCTCCTTTAAGGAAGCTAGTTAGGAACCATAGGAAGCTAGTTAGGAACCATAAAAACACCAAATGGCCTCTAATTCCCCCTAATGTTTGGGCCCTGGGCTCATGTTCATACAAAGTGTTCTCTTTGCTGCTGCTGAAATCCTTAGAGTGACATCAGCACAGAGAGGAACAGAAGGATGAGAGAATATACTCAATAGCAAACAGGGCATGCAAAACAGAAAGGAAAATGCAGTGCGGGGGGGGGCTGGTCTTTTGGGAGAATAGGATCAGAAATATGGAGAGAGAAGTTTAAATGAAACGATTTAAAAACACTGGGGGGGTGTTCTTCTATGCCTCATTCTGCTTAAGGTGACTGACCAATTGTGTAACAGAGAAATTGATACTGCTGGGGGGCTGATAAAAATGGGCAAGTGCGGGGCAGGGTGGGGTAAAACTGGGTGGTGTTGCTGACAGAGGGTTTTAGTTGAAAAATGAATGGGTTAAAATCTCTGCAGGGAGTTGAGTGAATTCTGCTGCAGAAAATAATTGGTTAATATGTCCAAATGGGGCAGAAACATACAGGGATCCATAGATACAGATATGAGGGCCACCAACCTACTATATAAGTATACCTACTGAACTAATGATTGGAAGGGAGTAGAATATTGCTTTGCTCCTAAACGCGTCAGAACTGGGGGGCCATGGCCCTCTCGGACGTGCGGTGGGCAGGGAGGCAAGCAACTTGGCTCAGTTCTGGGAACTGAAAAGAAGTGAAACAAGTAATAAAGATGATAAAATTGAAAAATTACTAAAATGAAAGAAAAGTAAGGACAGAGGAGACTGCAAGGAGAGAACAAATAAAAGAGCATAAGGGGGAAAAGGAAAAGAATTGGGACATAAGAAGAGTTTAAAGGTGGCCACACACGTGGCGATTGTAGATCTTTCGTGCGACCATTGGTCGCATGAAAGATCGTACAATCTGCCACTAACCGTTCAAGACTGAAACAGATAAGGAGGTAGACACAATAGGATTTCTACCTCCTTCTGCCGATTCAGCGCTGAAGGCAGATTTTGCTCAGGTGTCTTCTATGGCGCCCGATCAAAATCTTTTAACCGCCCCGATTGGTGAGTCAACCGGTATCAGCAGCCTCCTGCGATATCGGTCGACTCATCGGCTTGCCATACACGCACCAAATATCGTACGAAACGAGGTTTCGTACGATATTATCGGTGCGTGTATGGCCAGCTTTAGTGTAGAGGAGAGGGGCAGAGAAAAATCACTGTGTGATGGGAAAAAGAACAATAATGGCTAAATAATGTGGCTAGGTTAAGAAGGAAATGCGGCATATACAGAACAAAAGGAAAAGTAACCTTGAAAGAAGTGAAGTGAAAAAGTAAAGCGCAAAAGTAAAAGAACAGACAGAAAGGGAACAGATTGGAAAAGGCCAGTGGATAATAAGGTGAGCCATAACTACATGTGTATGTTATCAGCTCCAAGAAGGGATGGCTTTTTCTCATGGGAAAGATTGGGTATACAAGTTGATCCAGGGACTGGTCCGATTGCCCTCTTGGAGTCAGGAAGGAATATTTTTGAGGTAAATTGGAGAGGCTTTAGATGGGTTTTTCTCCTTCCTGTTCCTCCAACTAGCAGTTATGCAGGTTTCAATTAGATATAGAGAGCACTAGGCAGTACACGGGAGCACTTACCGCTTAAACAGTGTGCTGCACACGGATCCTCTCCCCCAGGATCCAAAAATCCAAATAGTAATAGAACAAAAAGCGGAGCACCACTGAAGATAAAAACAGTCTTTTATTCCATATTTCTTAAAAGGCACAAGTACATCCCTTGAGAGGACTTTGGCACTTGACGCGTTTCGTGGCCTCCCGCCACTTCCTCAGAAGCATCAAAATCCTTAAAGGGGAGGGGGATTATATACCCATGACCTACAACCCCCGTTCAAAAACCAGGGACAGTTAACCCATACCTCCCCACAATAAAGCAGAATACAAAATACCATAATATAAAAACATTACACAATACATAAGAACAATATATGAATCCATAGTACCCCGGAACCAGGGAGGGTGGGTGAATCCAGAGAATCCTAACATGTTATATTGCCTAATAAAAACAGGATAATTCCCATTCTTTGGACATATCACCCTTAGTATCTGAAGAATTTAAATTAAAGATCCAGAAAGCTTCTCTTTTTAGTAATCTCCTTTCCCTATCTCCTTTCCTCACTTGAAAAAGGGGTCTATCTATTATTTGGAAAGAAAAACTACATTTCCCATCATGCTTCTCTATAATATGTTTTGCTACTGCAGACCTTAAATCACCCCTTTCTAGAGCTGAGGCATGTTCTAATATTCGTGTAGCAACATTACGTTTCGTTTTCCCTACATATTGGGAGCCACAAGCACAAGTAACCAAATAGACCACTTGTTTAGATAGACAGTTAAAATACTGTTTAATAGCAAACTCTTTCCCTGTCTGGGTGCTAATGAAAACTTTAGAGACTTTCAAATAATGACATGCCTTACATCTATTCCTCCCACACCGATAGTTTCCTATAGTTTTTAGCCAAGGAGTTGACTCCTTCCGTGATGTATACATACTCTGAGAGAGCCAAGATGCCACATCCCTCCCTTTTCTATATACAAAGGATGGTTTCTTATCCAACACTTGGGCTAAAATGGGATCCTGTAAAAGGACTCCCCGATATTTATTAACACTTTTGCGAATATAGTGAGTATCTTTGTTATATACCATAGAAAACCGTGTCTTAGGCTCCTTCTTAACTTGCGAAGGGCGACTACCTGTACATTTAATTTTAAGAAGGTCCCCTCTGTTACTACTCACTGCCCTATCATAGGCCATCTTAATAACCTCAGAGGTGTATCCCCTTTCAAGAAAGCAATCCCATAAATCCATAGCCTGCCGTTGGAAGGCATCCCAAGTGGAGCAGATCCGACGCAACCTGAGGAACTGCCCCACAGGGATACCCCTCAAACAGCTGGCCGGGTGTGCACTCCCAGAATGGAGAAAAGTGTTACATGTAATTGGTTTTCTAAACAAATCACAATGTATTTGCCCATCACAGACTGAAAAATTGACATCTGAAAAAGAAATCGTATCTATATGTATCTCAAAAGTAAATGCTATACCCATTACCTGGTCATTACAATACTTCACAAACCTCTGAAAAGTGATCTCATCCCCATCCCAAACACCAATGCAGTCATCGATATAACGAAAAAAAGAAATAACCTGTGCCCGAAAAGGATTACCATCTCCAAAGACGTGGAGCCTTTCAAACCAACCCATGAAAAGGTTAGCATAGGTAGGTGCAAAGGAAGCACCCATTGCGGCTCCACGCCTCTGGAGATAGAACTTATTATCAAATAAAAAATAGTTTGATTTAAGCAGAAAATCAAGAGAGTCCAATACAAAGCTAGATTGTGCCTGCGGAAACAGTAGTTCCCTGTCTAGCCAATAACGGACCGCTTCCATGCCACTATCGGGCGCCCCTTTACATTTTCCAACGATTTGTGGACTTTTGGCAATATATGAAAAATTGGGATAACAGGGTTATCACATCTCAGGGCTTCCATATCTTTGGTGGATAAAACCCCTTTGAGGTACCCAATATATAATAAATCATTAAGTATCTTATTAAAGCCCTCTGTAGGGTCACTCATTAAAGGCACATAAGTTTCTTTGTCATTCAATTGTCTTAATATCTCAGTTTCATAAAATGAGGCATCAAGAATTACTACTGAACCTCCCTTGTGGGCCTTCTTAATTACAATGGTCCTGTCTTGACCCAAATCTTTAATAGCCTTCATTTCACCCAAAGTAATATTTCTGTACTTAAGATTTCGCCTCTTGTTACCCAACATTTCAATATCACATTGTACTAATTTCTGAAACATTGCAATTTGCTGACTTTTTGCATGAATAGGGTAGAACTTAGAGTTCTTTCTTAATCCAGTCACTTTTACTATATCGCCAGAAACAATCTCAGGTCGTGTCGCACTCTCTTGTTCCAAATCCTGCAAATCAGATAAAGCACAAAAATCCTGGAAATTATCCAGAGACACAAGTAAATTACTATCGTAAGGCTGTTCGTCCAAGATATTACATTGAAAAGATATATCTTGTGCAGGCACACTGCTGTTACTCCCATTATCAGACATACATCCATTTCCGATATTATCAGTACTGGCAAAATAGCGTTTCACTGTCAAAAGTCTCACAAACTTATTCAAGTCCAAAATAGTAGAGAAAATATCCAAATTGTCATCAGGAATAAAGTTAAGGCCTTTTGATAATAGCTTCTCTTCCTCGACCGATAAACACCTAGATGATAAATTTATCACACTAGAAGGCTTCACTGTATTACAAGTAAACTTCTTATACAGTTACACTCAGTACCCATGAGACCATCTTGCCTTACTATACTCACTATCCCAGTTACACTCTGTACCCCTGATACCATCTTGCCTTACTATACTCACTATCCCACAGTTACACTCTGTACCCCTGATACCATCTTGCCTTACTATACTCACTATCCCACAGTTACACACTGTACCCCTGATACCATCTTGCCTTACTATACTCACTATCCCACAGTTACACTCTGTACCCCTGATACCATCTTGCCTTACTATACTCACTATCCCACAGTTACACTCTGTACCCCTGATACCATCTTGCCTTACTATACTCACTATCCCACAGTTACACTCTGTACCCCTGATACCATCTTGCCTTACTATACTCACTATCCCACAGTTACACTCTGTACCCCTGATACCATCTTGCCTTACTATACTCACTATCCCACAGTTACACTCTGTACCCCTGATACCATCTTGCCTTACTATACTCACTATCCCACAGTTACACTCTGTACCCCTGATACCATCTTGCCTTACTATACTCACTATCCCACAGTTACACTCTGTACCCCTGATACCATCTTGCCTTACTATACTCACTATCCCACAGTTACACTCTGTACCCCTGATACCATCTTGCCTTACTATACTCACTATCACACAGTTACACTCAGTACCCCTGATACCATCTTGCCTTACTATACTCACTATCCCCCAGTTACACTCTGTACCCCTGATACCATCTTGCCTTACTATACTCACTATCCCCCAGTTACACTCTGTACCCCTGATACCATCTTGCCTTACTATACTCACTATCCCACAGTTACACTCTGTACCCCTGAGACCATCTTGCCTTACTATACTCAGTACATTTCTGCTAATACCGGTCCAGGCCTTGGCCGATATTTTACCAGCTAGAGCCGTGAAACCAGATGGCAACCCAAGTCCCTGGATCAACATGCTACTAAACTTTTAGTATGCTATAGAGTGGCCAATTTTAAGCAAATCTTTGATTGGTTTGTATTATTTATTTCTTATACTGTGCTAATTATTTGCCTTCTTCTTCAACCTCTTTGCCGCTTTCAAATGGGGGTCACTGACCCAAGAGCCCAAAAACTATTGCTCTGTGAGGCTACAGCTCTAGTGTTACTTTTAATAACTCTTTTTTTCTATTTCTTATATTTCTATTTTGTCTCCTCCTACTCATATATCAGTCTCTCATTCAAACCACTTCTGGTTGGCTATGGTAAGCAACCTAGCAACCAGATAGTTGTTGACAATCTGAATTGGAAAGTTTCTAAACAAAAATTGAATTAAACTACAAATAATAAAAAAATGAAGACCAATTGCAAATTGTCTCAGAATATGACTCGCTACATAATACTAAAAGGATAGAAATCCCCAGTTATATAGATTTCTATAGCTACAATCCTCTGAATTTCTGAACAGACCCACAAAGAGCTTCCATTAAATATATAATTTCAGCCAATACAAGCAGGGCAGCCTGCCTTCAGATCAGAAACCTGCCAGGCACTTACACTGCGCTTGGGCTAAAATGTAACTCTGACAGCTCTCTGTGCTCAGCTTGTACCCCATATATGCGCACATCCACATTTCATCATCTTCTCCCTAAGGAACATATGTTGTGAAATAAACAAAAACAATATGTGGATGAGGTTTATTTTAGCTAAATTGCCATGGGCAATAATAAGCCCCAAAACAGCACTGTAGCTGATGACACTAAATTGTGCAAAACTATAAGTTCCATGCAGGATGCTGCCGCTTTGCAGAGCGATTTGACAAAATTAGATAACTGGGCAGCAAACTGGAAAATGAGGTTCAATGTTGATAAGTGCAAAGTTATGCACTTTGGTAGAAATAATATAAACGCAAACTATCTACTGAATGGTAGTGTGTTGGGGGCATCCTTAATGGAGAAGGATCTAGGGGTTTTTGTTGATAACAAGTTGTCTAATTCCAGGCAGTGTCATTCTGTGGCTACTAAAGCAAATAAAGTGCTGTCTTGTATAAAAAAGGGCATTGACTCAAGGGATGAGAACATAATTTTGCCCCTTTATAGGTCCCTGGTAAGGCCTCACCTTGAGTATGCAGTGCAGTTTTGGGCTCCAGTCCTTAAGAAGGATATTAATGAGCTGGAGAGAGTGCAGAGACGTGCAACTAAACTGGTTAAGGGGATGGAGGATTTAAACTATGAGGTGAGACTGTCGAGGTTGGGGTTGGGGTTGTTTTCTCTGGAAAAGAGGCGCTTGCGAGGGGACATGATTACTCTGTACAAGTACATTAGAGGGGATTATAGGCAGATAGGGGATGTTCTTTTTTCCCATAAAAACAATCAGCGCACCAGAGGTCACCCCTTTAGATTAGAGGAAAGGAGTTTCCATTTGAAGCAGCGTAGGTGGTTTTTCACGGTGAGGGCAGTGAGGTTATGGAATGCCCTTCCTAGTGATGTGGTAATGGCAGATTCTGTTAATGTCTTTAAGAGGGGCCTGGATGAGTTCTTGATCAATCAGAATATCCAAGGCTATTGTGATACTAATATCTACAGTTAGTACTAGTGGTTGTATTTATAGTTTATGTATGTGAGTGTATAGATTGGTAGGTGTGGGTTAGATGTGCTGGGTTTACTTGGATGGGTTGAACTTGATGGACACAGGTCTTTTTTCAACCCTATGTAACTATGTAACTATGTAACTATGTAGCGCATAAACAGAAGTTAGTGGGCTCCACAGAATGTCATTTCAAGACATTTTCATAAACATATATTTAAACTATCATTCCAGACCCCAAGAGGGTCTCTACAGTTACCCCTCCGGCCTGAGCACAGCCCTGGGTTACATCTCCCACTAACACTCTCAATAACAGTTGCTTCAATAGTACAATACATCTATCAATTACATAGTTACATAGGGTTGCAAAAAGACCAGAGTCCATCAAGTTCAACCCATCCAAGTAAACCCAGCACACACAACCTATACTTACCAATCTATACACTTACATACATAAACTATATATACAACCACTAACACTAACTGTAGATATTAGTATCACAATAGCCTTGGATATTCTGATTGTTCAAGAACTCATCCAGGCCCCTCTTAAAGGCATCAACAGAATCCGCCATTACCACATCTCTAGGAAGGGCATTCCCCAACCTCACTGCCCTCACCGTGAAAAACCACCTACGCTGCTTCAAAGCTCCGTTCCTCTAATCTAAAGGGGGGGCCTCTGGTGCGTTGATTGTTTTTATGGGAAAAAAGAACATCCCCCAACTGCCTATAATCCCCTCTAATGAACTTGTACAGAGTAATCATGTCCCCTCGCAAGCGCCTCTTTTCCAGAGAAAACAACCCCAACCCCAACCTCGACAGTCTCACCTCATAGTTTAAATCCTCCATCCCCTTTACCAGTTTAGTTGCAGTCTCTGCACTCTCTCCAGCTCATTAATATCCTTCTTAAGGACTGGAGCCCAAAACTGCACTGCATACTCAAGGTGAGGCCTTACCAGGGACCTATAAAGGGGCAAAATTATGATTTCATCCCTTGAGTCAATGCCCTTTTGTATACAAGACAGCACTTTATTTGCTTTAGTAGCCACAGAATGACACTGCCTGGAATTAGACAACTTGTTATCAACAAAAACCCCTAGATCCTTCTCCATTAAGGATGCCCCCAACACACTACCATTCAGTAGATAGTTTGCATTTATATTATTTCTACCAAAGTGCATAACTTTGCACTTGTCAACATTGAACCTCATTTTCCAGTTTGCTGCCCAGTTTTCCAATTTTGTCAAATCGCTCTGCAAAGCGGCAGCATCCTGCATGGAACTTATAGTTTTGCACAATTTTGTGTCATCAGCAAAAATAGAAATAGTACGGTCTATGCCCACCTCCAGGTCATTAATAAACAAGTTAAAGAGCAAAGGACCAAGGACTGACCCCTGCGGAACTCCACTAACCACACTGGTCCAATTAGAAAATGTTCCATTTACAACCACTCTTTGTAATCTATCCTTCAGCCAGTTCTCTATCCAATTACAAATATTATGTTCTAGGCCAATATTCCTCAATTTGATCATTAACCTTCTGTGAGGTACTGTATCAAACGCTTTAGCAAAGTCCAAGTAGATGACATCAACTGCCATTCCAGCATCGAGGTTCCTGCTCACCTCCTCATAAAAGGCAACTAAATTAGTCTGGCAAGATCTGTTACGCATAAAACCATGCTGGCACAAACTAATAGTATTGTGAACTGCAATGTATTCAAGTACCCTATCCCTTATTACCCCTTGCAAAACCTTCCCTACCACTGATGTCAAACTAACAGGCCTATAGTTTTCGGGATCCCTTTTTAAATAACGGCACCACATTAGCAATTCGCCAGTCTCTTGGCACCATGCCAAACCTCAACGAATTCTGAAAAATTAAGTGAAGAGGTTTGGCAATCACAGCGCTCAGCTCATTTAATACCCTGGGATGAATCCCATCCGGCCCTGGACCTTTGTTTACCTTTACATGTTCAAGTCTCTTGAATTTCCTCCCGAGTGACCCATGCGTCAGTAGCCTGATGAAAGTTTCCGCTGTCCCAGCTAACTTGAATGCTTTAAAAGCACGTTTTTTCTTACCAACCTCGACACTACCACTTTTATTCAGCCATAAAGGTTTTGCTTTGCGATGCCTCTCCTTGCTTACAAGGGGAATATACTGTTGTGTATACCTGCAAAGCAATGTTTTAAAGATGTTCCATTTTCCTTCTGTGTCTAACCCTATGAAAAGCCTTTCCCAGCTGACACATTGCAGAGATGCCCTTATACTGGCAAAGTCTGCACGTCTAAAATTGAGCGTTTTAGTTACTCCCTTATAGAGCTGTCTCTGCAGCATTATCTCAAAGGAGACCATGTTGTGATCACTGTTCCCCAAATGCTCACCCACACAAATGTTAGAGATGAGTTCAGTATTATTAGATATCACCAGGTCCAAAATAGACTCATTCCTAGTAGGTTCTTGAACCGCCTGAAATAAAAAGTTGTCATTTAGCATATTTACAAACCTACTAGCTTTTTCTGACTTAGCCACCCCATTACTCCAGTCAATGTCCGGATAATTAAAGTCCCCCATAATAACAACTTGACCCAGTTTTGAAGCCTCCTCCATTTGCAACAATAGCTGGGCCTCATTCCCCCTCATCTATACAGGGTGGTTTATAGCATACACCAATGATCATTTTCTTTGTGACCTTCAGCCCTTCTGAAATTTCTACCCAAAGAGATTCAACGTTTTCATTGGTAATGTCTATATTACATCCGTTCAGATTCTTTACTGCTCTTAATCTAAATTTATGAGCCTGGATATTTTGCTTTTAAATGCACGAAATTCCCCAATCCCTTACATTCCCACTCAATCATTTCACAGCAGGCCTAAACGGTGCGTTATAGTAATATTGGAATTAGAAGTCCCCTCTCAGGCCCTCTCTCTGATCTAGATGTCCCTCAACCCCTGTCACAACCTCAAATCATAACAAACCCCATTGAATGGGACTTTACTGGGATGTCCTGTACGGCCAGTCTGGTTTAAATAAATATATTGTTTCAATGCGTTGGATAGTTTCATTATAAACACGACACATCATCATATCAGTCATTTAGTATTTATACATTGTTTCATATATTTCGGCCACCAGCAATGATTCACAATCTTCGCAACTTTTTTCAGATGACACACAAGTTAGTAATAACATATTAAGAGAAAAGGGCTGTTAAATGAATAATACATGTACCGTGAGTGCAATAATATATATTATATATCTACAAGTTGCATAGCAATAGCTATCAAAATGTAGTCAAATCTGAATGCAATGGGCTATAGGCAGGAGATGCAAACAGCTCATCTCTAACGTTCCTGTCTAATATCAATATTGTCTTTATTAGGTGCCTTGTCAGAAAGAAATACGGATTTGATCAGATGCTCTATTTGTTGTCTCTTTATATATTTATTCTGCCACTCGCTATCACCATGTATTTAGCAGTAACATTAAAGGGAAGCCCCACTCAGAAACTCTGTTGTAGTGTTACAAATACCCAATGGTTATAAAGTTGTCTGTAAATGTTATGACAAACAAACATTTCATGACATGTGACCAGAGATGACTTCACACACAGCAATGTGACAGTTGGGTTTGTCCGTTGGTTGACTTTGTGGTGAGAGGTAAGTCTGAATCCCCTCTGAGAGATTTTTTTGCCAAATAACCCTTATTTTAGCTAAAAAAGATGGGAAATAGTTGGGTGATGCCCCCCTAGACTAGCGGATGTTGCTCCTCTCACACATTTTAGTGAATTTGGAGAATTTTAGAGATGACATTAATCTTAGCGCTGGTTGGGAGACACAGACCCAGGGATTTGCCCTGCTCTCATGTAGCAACCTTAACATTTAACTGAATACATTTCAATACATTTTTCCTTGCAAAGCAAATCAATTGGCACAGAAATGAATGGGGTTGATCTTTTCCCATCAGCCTGTACAGCCCCCTAAAAGCACTGTGACACCAGGACCCACGCTTGGTTGGCAGCGCTGTCCGGAGCCCTTCTTTGCACCAAACTTTTGTATCTCTCCCAATCAAATTCTTCATTCTATTAAAGCTTCTAATAATTGGTGCTACTGTTATTTATAGAGCAGCAAACATATTCAGTAGCGCAGTACAACTGGGAGGGATACAGAAAGGGAACCCTAGTTTATACTGTTATAAATGGCAGAGAGGGTCCGAATCACAAGAGCTCACAGTCTCTTCTCTCTCTCCCCATTACATGAAATAGAGCGATTTGAGAGATTTAAAGAGATTTTGAGCTATTTGCAGCGACTCCTAGGATCTTCGGCGATACAGAAGAAGACAAACAAAAGTCTTTATAAAGACTACAACCCAACATCTGAAGTAGAAGAACAAGAAGAAGAAAAAGAAAAAGAAGAAGAAGAAAAAGAAGAGGACTCTGCACAGTGAGTTAATACTAAATCTTTATTTGTTTATTGGGAGTCTCCACATTAACCCTAACCTTCCCTCTATTTTATATTACAGAACCATCCGACATGGGCCTCAAGAACAGCTGCCTCAGACCCAGGAACCAGGTAAGGTCGCTCATAACTTATAATATTTACTTACAAGAGTCGCCATATCATGTACGTTATCTACCATCAAAACAACAGCACCCCTAGTGGAAATAAATACCTGCCACTTTGCTATTTCCCTCTGTGGTAGGAAACTGGCACATTATTATTACTATGAATTTAATAAAAACTGCTTAAAGCCTTAATGTCTTCTCTTTTCCTTCATTTCTCTAGGGCTCAGCGAGAACATCCTGTGGCCCCAACGCTGACCCCTATCTGCGCTCTATAAAGAAGAAGATCGCAGAAGAAATCCACAGAGCACAGACAGAGCTGTGGATCAGCAAAGCTGCACTGACACTGGACCTGCCCAGGAAAAGTGCAGCTGAGTGGAAAAAGGAGAAGAAGGAGATAAAGGCCAGACTCAAACACCTGAACAAGGCCTTGCAGGAGATCAACGCTGCCATCCAGCACTGCACTGTCTAGGTGCCTTATCCGCAGTTCCACCAGCGCTCACCCCTCCTTCCAATATATGGTTTTATACACAGGGGCACACTGAAGGTACTCGCTAAATTCTGCATTCCCTTTCACTCCATCAGTTAGACTGCAGAAGCCGGGGTCTGCAGGCTGCCTGGGGCCCAGTGGAATGGAAGGGAATGCAGAATTCACCCAGTGCTTAACTGCGCTCATGTGTATGCCACCATATTCCCTTCATTTAACATGGCGCATTGATTCTGGGAGAAAATCCGATTGCCGTTAAGGAGTCAGGAAGGAATTTTTCCCTCTAATGAAGCAGATTGGCTCAAAGCTTCTCAGAGGTTTTTTTTTGCCTTCCTCAGAATCAAAAAAGCGCATTTTATATAATCAATAAAACTGTGTTTTCACAGATTTACCATCAAGCCGCTGTGTGTGTGCCCTTTATTCTGGGTATTGGTTGGTCTCATTTGACAAGGGTTACATATAGAGGGGTGGAGAGTGGGAATGTATGTGAGATTGGATCAAATCAGCAGTGAAGAAACACTGAAAGGTTCAGTACCTGTGAGTGACAGTGCTCTTGCGGGTATGGCTGCCCCACCAAGCATTCTCACACTGGCCCAACAGACTGGAGATTCTGTTCACAAAGGTCATTCCTGGCATCCCCCCCACCATTCCCCATCATGGCATGAAGGCTGAAAAACACATGCATCAAAAAGCTGTGGGGAAAGAAAAACAATGATTAATCAAATAAACTCAAACCAGGGATTAATGTGATAGTCACACAGTAACAGCAAATCCTTATAAAAGGAAACAAAAAAATAAGGCAATATTTTGACTGCTTTTCAGTCTAAAGGGATATTGTCCATATTCCAAAATCAAGCAGCCCACCCTCCTGCCAGCACCTTCTTCCCTAGCCTACACTGCCATTTAAAAGGATCTACAATTTTGCAATCTGCGTAACCATACCATCAAGGAGCAAATGTCTGACACTATGAATGACACCCTAAGGGCTGTACCATAAGTGGGACAGGGGGGATTAGGTGACTTGCATGATCCCAAGCAGACAGTGACTGCAGGTTACACATGGGAAGATGCTGACCAGTTTAGCTGACAAATGATTGAAGGTTATCTGGCTCTTTCTACCTAGCTTTAGGCTGTCTAAAACACACACACACACAAAATAAATACAATGTATTTAAAAGTTTGAGTTTTACCATATTAATACAAACTTTTGAGCATTTAAGTTTTGTATTTAGCTCCCTCAACAATTAGAGAGATTTGAACTCTTTTATAGTCAGTGATTGCTCTGGGCAGTAAATACAGCACTACATTTATTCCTCAGTGCTGTACAACAGTCTGGTGTAAATTCCCTGCAGTGTTACACACTGGAGTTAAAATGATTTTTTACCATTTGATTTACACCATATGCTAAGAGATATGTAAAAAATATATACCTAAAAGTTAAAAAGCAGATTTAGTGATTGTATAAGTATTTACCCTGTAACAATGCTAGGTAGAACAACCTCTGGCTGCTATTACAGTTGCCAGTACATACGAGGTTTAGAGAATCATAACAAGTCTATTAGACAGGGTTGAAACTGACTTATGTGGAGTGAGAGAGTCCGCAATGTGCTCTGTCCTATCTGAGCTGAAGCTCCATTTAGTCAGTTCATCAATTCCTGCTCTGCTACAGCTATCTCAGTCACCTGTAAATAAAGTGATTGTGAAGTGGGAAAGTCTAGAACAGGGGTCTGCAACCTTAAAGACATAAAGAGCCACTTGGACCCGTTTTCGAAAAGAAAAAAAAACTTGGAGCCGCAAAACCATTATAAAACAAATCTAACACTGCATATATTGTTTCTTACCTTAATGCTATATACAGGATCATGCAGTTAGCATGATTACCTCTGGTCTAGAAGCACCAACACTTCATTCACAAAGCGGTAGGCAACCCTATCTCATAGAAGGGCCCTACCTACCAATGCGCTTTGGGTCCTACGGGAGAAAAGCGCTTTACAAATGTTTGTTGTTGTTGTTGTACCAAGTGCTTTAGCGTGTAGTGTGCTGTCTCTGGTACATAGGTCTAAAGAACTAAAGAAAGACACATGTCGATCAAGTGCAACCGTTTGTATCCATATCAAAGACTGTAACTGCTAGTTGATCCAGAGGACTCTGCCAGTACAACCATTTCAGGGAGAGAATTCCCCCAAAAGAATTACTTACCATGTAAATAATATACGGGTTCCCGTGGGTTAGCACACACACAAGTCCAACATCACCCTGCACAATGCTGGAGTGGGCTACAGTTCCAGACTCTGGAGCATCCTGTACATTAAATAAAATACCAACAGTTCCCAACAGTGACCCAGCAATACTCTCACAAGGCAGTGATCAAAGGCAAATAAACCCAATTAGCAACCAAACTGTAATAGAAACTCACAAAGCAACAAACAGCAACCCAAGAAATGACCCAAACCTTGCTAGTAAATCAAACACTGAGCTAACGAAACAAGCCCGTGTTACCGCAGTTGAAAACCAAGACTATCCAGAGGCTATCCAGAGCCCTAAAGAAACAACATGGACTCTAATTGCTAACCTGCTATTATGGGTTGGTGCTTTATAATCAACATGAACCAACACACTCACATCTTCTAGCTTTTAACTATTCATTACTCGTTTTAAGGATCTTTAGCAAAAAACGATTGAAAACAAATCTATACATCTTCTGAACAAGCTCAGTGAGTATCAGATACCAAGAAAGCAACTAAAACGGTTAGCCCGATAATATAGAACCACTGTAGAACTAAAACAAAGACAACTGATGACAGAACATATGGGCTCTAGATGTGGGGAAGAGCAGGGCAATTACAAACGGATCCAATGTTTACCCCTTTTTTATGTAAACTCCTCTTATCTGTGTCTGTTCAACTGTCCAAACTAATTGCACTTTTCTTTCCACTTTTCTAGAAATGATTGAATGTAACGATAATGATGCAGCTTGTATACGAGCTAACTATAGCTCTTTTTTTGTAACTGTTACAGTAAAAGCTCACAAATAAAACTAAGTTCAGGTTTGAATATTTCCATTAAGCAGACCTATAGGAAATTAAAAAAAAAAAAAAAAAATTATATATATATATATTATATATATATATATATAAACATATACTGGTAAGGGCTATCTGTAGGAGATAGTAGAGCAGATACTGGGTATGGCAATTTAAGGAAGGGGGGAACCAGAGAAGGAACAGTAAGAGTCAGAAGGGTGTTTGGGCAGATAAAGTAGAGGAGGTGGGGAGAGTAAAGGTTGTGATGGCAAATAGGTTGTGAGTAGAAGAGATAAGGAGTGAAGGATAACAGATTAGAAAATGAAGGAAAAAGAACAGAAAGATACTGCAAAAAAGGGTTGGGAAGAGAGAAGAGGGTGGAGAGCTTGCAAATCTTCCCTCTTTACTCCTTAACACATCACTATGTACCAGTTTATAATAGCAACCCTTAACTAACAAATAGCTTCACATCTCTGTTGGATGAGTACACTGGCAGCTGAAGGTATGAACAGTTGAAGCATAAAGTCCGACATCCATTCTTCCTACAGACATCTAAATCAAGAGAGGTCCTGAGCATTCTGCACACCCATACTCAAAGCATCTTGGCATATACACCTGCATACACTGCCCATATGGCACCTGTACCGATAAACCTACATATGTTGCACTGAAAATATCTTTACTCCATTCATTTCACTCTCCACTCCTGCATATGCTGACTTGGCAATTGAACAAACTGCACAGAAGCTGCATATATCAGCTGCAACACCAGGTATAATGTATGCCATACATACGCCAGATTGTGGCCATTTTTGCACTTTGCATGCTGCGCTCAGATTCACAAATGAACCCTATGGAATCCCTCCGATTAGTTTATTCCAACCTTCATACACAGCATTCTGTTCTTTTGTGTATTAACAATATGCTTACAGTTTAAATGCCAACCCATTCCTGAATTCTCTGTTCCACCTCTTGCATTCTAAATTTTACAACCTCCACATGGGAAAAAAGGAGCTACATAAAGTGCTTGATAAGCCTCTCAGAGGCAGAAGGTTTAACAACTTGATCGTGACAGGAGAAGATGGAAAAATGTAATACAAATATAAAACTCATACATACATGGGACCTTGCCAAACCAGTGAATCTTCCTTTCTGTTGCTTGTAGAGAGGCTTCAGAGATAATTCTGCTTTGAATAAAAGGCCTTTGTCTTCTCTTTACTGCCATAATTCTGTTTGTATTCTCCCAAAACACTTATGTCAGGCGGTTCATCTCTTACAGGGATGCATAAGGGCTCTGGCACACGGGGAGATTAGTCGCCTGCGGCAAAACTCCCTGTTCACGGGCGCCTAATCTCCCCGAGTTGCCTTCCCCTGCCATCCCATCAGCGACAATGTAAGACAGTGCAGACAGTGCAGACAGTTCTACGGCAGCTGGTGGTGTTGCAGGGCAGTGAGGCAGACAGTTCTACGGCAGCTAGTGGTGTTGCAGGGCAGTGAGAGACAGTTCTACGGCAGCTGGTGGTGTTGCAGGGCAGTGAGGCAGACAGTTCTACGGCAGCTGGTGGTGTTGCAGGGCAGTGAGGCAGACAGTTCTACGGCAGCTGGTGGTGCTGACTGACGGTGTTGGCCAGTTGGCGGGACGTAGATGACTTATTCTGGATTTTGGTTAAAAACGGTTGTGGGCAATCTGTAAGATTAATGTACTGGAACGGGAGTGTTTAATATGGGTAGGTTAGTTCCTCCGTTGCACTAATAGGGCGGTGTGTTGAGCTGTAGGAGGAAGTTGGTTTTTGACAAAAAATTATAGTAGCGGTAAACAGTAAGAAATGTACTTTATTAGTAGGTGTTAATAGGTGGGGTTAGTTCCCAGAATGTGATTTGTCGGTCAGCCTTTAAGGCTGATGCCAGACGAGGATTAGGGCGGATATTTTCGGCAAGCGAAAAAGCGATTGCTGAAAATACCGCCCTACGCCTCCTACATGTGCCTGCACGCGAATGAATGGAATACGCTCTGGTGCAGGCACATGTAGCCGAAATACGCATAAAAACGCGAGACTTTCAAACTCTGATGTACTGATGTAGAGAATGCTATTTTGAGACAATTTACAACTGTCTGGCTGGTGTGCCAGGCACGGACTCCAGTTTATACAGAGAGAAATGGTGCCCAAAAAATGCCACTGTGACATTATCACATTATCAGATACTGAAAAATAAACCAAATAAAGTGCATTAAAAACCCAAGAGCAGTATTTAACCAGAACTGTAGCATAGTATCTGAATCTTGAAACAGTGAAGCGTGTAAATAAAAACTGATCAGCGAGTATTAAATACTGTGGGGATACTGACCCAAGGCAGAGCTTGTGCTGAGGTCCCTGTTATCGTAGCAACAAACCTCTATGTCGGTGTCATGTTAAACACATGCAGTCAGATCCTAAGAACACTGCGTCAAGCATACACGATAACCTAGGATTGAATGGGATCGGCCTCCTCACATATCAGATGCAGGAATAAAGATAACTCGCATTACATTCCTGAAGTATTACTATTATCCAATAACGCTGCCTAACCCTATGCCTATATCAGGGAGGAAATTAAAGAAAACAACTAAGAAGAGGTGAGAGCGAAGGTTGTTGGCTAGCAGGGTTAGTGGTCCCCATGTGAAAGCTGGAAAGATGGACAATGAAAGCAAATAATTCAACTATAAAATAAATAATGAACACCAACTCTATTATATATTGGCACAGTATACAAAGTTTTGCAATGGGGTGACAGCCACCATGTTAGCCACCTCAGATCCTGTTAAAGCATAGACTGTTGTGACCCCCAAGATGAAAGCCAACATGGTCCTCCAGGTAATCACAGCAATCTCTGACATGATGAGACAAACATGGCGGCCACCGCCCTCTGCAAAACTCTACATTTGGGGCAAATGTACTGGGTGCACATTTCTAGAGACTGATGGAGCAGTTGTGGAAAGGGGCATGTGAAGGGGGCCTCTGTGTTATAACTTCTTTGTTTTTACCGATATCAGTATATTTCCACAACTTTGCTTCTTTGGGATAAAAGCAGGTCCTTGATCTTTTTTATAAAATCCACTCACTTCCAGCAGCTAATTCTTTCAGATAGACCAAAAACAAAATGCATCTCTATATATGGCAGTTTAAGCATTACAATTAACATAAAATATATATATATATTATTTTGCTACAACTCCCCACTTTGGTGTCCTAACCAGGCCTGTACTGGTATAAGAAATAGGCCCTGACATTTCAAGCACACAGAGTCTGTAATTATTGTGGTTGCCAATAACACTGTCAGTATCCCCTGTTCCGTAGCCTAGGGTGACCTTAATCCTTCTCAGTGTGAATACTGTAATAGAAATGACATGTATGTGGCCGGTGCAAGGACACGATTCTGTGGGAATTCACTCAGACAATAACTTCCCAAAGCCAAAGAAAGTGACACCAGGGTAACTTTAAACATAAACTTGCCTGAAACATTCACAACAAAGTTTTGTAACAGTGCAACCATTACGGCCCGAGTGCCCGACTGTCTGTATTCACCGGGCTTGTAGTTTTGGTAGAGCTCTAGCCACCCTTTGGCTGTTTACTTTAAAAACCCCACACTACACACTCCTTCAGAACATCACCTCACACACTTCCTGCTTCCCCAAGCAGAGAGCTCCCCTCCCCCAAGTCAGGGCTCAGCGGGGAGAAATGAGCCCCGGAGTTTTAATGTCTGTGGGTGGAATGGAGGGGGGAGTAAAAGTCTTCCCCATAGTAACAAACAAAGAAATAAATGGGGAAGACTTTTGATCACCCTGGGAATGCAGCTAGGGAGAAGGCCATTGGCTGGAGTGATCATAGCTCAATAGGTGATTGGCTGAAGGGGTGAGCGGGAATTCTATAGAATAGCTGTGAGGTAACCAAGGGGATCAGGTTTATCTTAGTGAGCGAAGTGTCCCCACCCGCCCTAGTTGGCTTTGGTCGGTGGTAGTCAGCTTAGTAATCGACTTGATGTCACAGCTTTAGGAGGGGCAGTGGGGTCCTTGGCAATGTGGGCAAGTGGTGGTAAATGCAGCCAGCCATACCGGGTAAAGGCTTGCTTTGTTTTGGAGGGTTCAGTTGTTCATAATCATAAAAAAAAGAAACTCGAAGGGGATACCAGCCAAAGGTGCAACTGGGACAACAAAAGCTGTATAAGGTGTAGGGACCCATATGTTTAAGCTCCCCTATGGCCTTAATTCCCTACCTCTTCATGATTTGACTGTTACTGGGCAAAGTCCCATGTATCTAGTTACAGTTATACCTATACCTTATTGGTTTAGTGTGGTTGTCCCCATCCCTTGCAAACTCATAGTGTTTAGCAAGGAGGTGTGACTTCCTCTTTGGTCGAACAAAGTCTAACAACAGTATTTGGGCTTTTCAACCCAACATCATAATAATAATAATAATAATAATAATAATAATAATAATAATAATAATAATAATAATAATAATAATAATAATACTACATGGCTACAGATTGGTTACAAAAGGCTTTTTCTTCTCTCTGCAGGATTGTTACTGAATGGATTTAAGGCTGATGCCACACCAGGCGTAGGGCTGATTTTTTCGGCAAGCGGAAAAACGCTTGCCGAAAATTCAGCCCTACGCCTGCTACTTGTGCCTGCACCCGAATGAATGGAATACGCTCGGGTGCAGGCACATGTAGCCGATATACGCACGAAAACGCGAGACTTTGCATTCTCTCGCGTTTTCGTGCGTATATCGGCTACATGTGCCTGCACCCGAGCGTATCCCATTCATTCTGGTGCAGGCACAAGTAGCAGGCGTAGGGCTGAATTTTCGGCAAGCGTTTTTCCGCTTGCCGAAAAAATCAGCCCTACGCCTGGTGTGGCATCAGCCTTATAAGGACACAATATATGAGCTTTTATGGTACACAGGTGACACCTATTGGTGATATTGAAAAAATACACTTTTATAGTAGTTTTAGTGCATTATTGTTAAATTATTTCACTTTCGTAAGAGATTTTATTCAAATGGATTTGAATCACATATTTTAAAGGTATGGATATAATATTGGCTTTTATGAAAAAGTGATTATATGTATGCACTAATGATTTGTGAAAAAGGTCAGGTATTGGCACATTTGAAATCACATACTCACATCACCACTGCCCTACTCTGCCCGTGGGTGCCTAAGCTGCCCATGGGTGCCCAACTCTGCCTGCCCTAAGCTGCCCATGGGTGCCCTACTCTGCCTGCCCTAAGCTGCCCGTGGGTGCCATACTCTGCCCGTGGGTGCCATTCTGGGAGTTTGTTAGCATTTGGAAATACTCATTATATGACTATTCAATTCAGGTGTGTAATTATGTGCTGAGGGTTGCTGTGCGATCAACAAAACCTGCTTCCATTATCGGCCTTTCACCATTAAGGACAATAAAATTCCTGCCCCCGGTACCACAGAAGTTAGAAAGAACTAAAGTAGAGAATGCTATTTTGAGACAATTTACAATTGGTCTTCATTTTTTATCATTTGTGTTTTTTTTAAATTATTTCTTATTTGCAGCAGCTCTCCAGTTTGGAATTATGCCAGTTATCTGGTTGCTAGGCTCCAATTTAACCTAGCAACCAGGCAGTGGTTTAAATGAGAGACAAGAATATGAATAGGAGAGGCCTTAAAATAGAAAGATAAGCAATAAAAAATGAATAATAAAATTGTAGCCTTACGGAGCAATCTTTTTTTTGGCTGCTGAGCTCAGTGACCCCCATTTAAAAACTGGAAAGTTAGGCAAATAATTCAAAACGTAAAAATGAAGATCATTTGAAAAGTTGCTAAGAAATAGCCATTCTATAACGTACTAAAAGTTAACCCGACTGTGAAGCACCCCTTTAATAAGGAATTAGTATGTCTGGGTACAGCCGTTATCTTGGGGCTGAAGGACCTCCCCTATATTTTGAGGCTCTAATAGCCTGAGCCAGTTGCAATTTGTATATATCAAATAAACAAACAAACACTACACCACTCCCAGGATTTTGAAAAAGCAAATAAAGTCTTATTGGGATCAATGTTTCCGTCTACACCGAGACCTTTATCAAGAAACCCAACGCCGCCCTGACCCACTAATCCATATTCCAGTTTATACAGAGAGAAATGGCGCCCAAAGATTCCACTGACATTATCACATCATCAGTTACTGAAAAATAAACCAAATAAAGTGCATTACACAACCAAGAGCAGTATTTAACCAGAACTGCAGCATAGTAACCCCGGTGTATTTGAAGAACAGAAACAGTGAAGCGTGTAAATAAAAACTGAGCAGCGAGCATTAAATACTGTGGGGATACTGACCCAAGGCAGAGCTTGTGCTGAGGTCCCTGTTATCGTAGCAACAAACCTCTATCTCTGTGTCATGTTAAACACATGCAGTCAGATCCAGTGAATCACACAGTAGCCACTTTACCCAGTGAGGGGCACGGACGTCACATTACATGGCATAATTTATGGCCCATTTGAGTGGCTGAGAGTCAGAGTATGGGAGGAGTTGCCCCCAGGGTTTGACTGGGGAGTGCAGGGCCCACCGGCTTCTGCCTCGGGGGCCCCTGCACCCCCCCAATGGTCCCCGCCGCCTTCACCCCCCGCCCCTCCCGCAGAGGCCCCCAGCACCTGTCCAACCTCCTCCTCGAGCACCCTATATCAAACTTACCTGAAGCGCGTTGGGTGAGGGAGACCAGTGGATCAGCGGAGGACCTGCGGAGATTGGGTATGGGCCGACGGGGCCCATCGGGTTTTTTCCCAGTACCCCGGTGGCCCAGTCGGACACTGGTTGCCTCTGCTGGCAAAATGTACAGCAACCAGTCTGTAAAGGCACTGCCTCCTCATTCAGCCACAAACTACACAGTGAGCAGAACAGTGTCCCCAAGTCCCCAACAGTGGATCTATTCTGGTTAACAGGGTCGGTCTTATCAACTGAAGGGCCCAATTGGGGAACTTTGTCACGGCCCCCCAGATAGGGTTGCCACCTTTCTCTTTAGATAGACCCAGACAGAACTGGGGGAGTGACATCAGGGGACGGCCGCTGTGACGCAAAGGGGCAGATGTGGTGAAACAGGGGGCAGGCACGGTGATGTAAGGGGGTGTGTCAATAACATGTAGGGGCGGGATAAGCCCTAGCGTACTGTGATTGGCTGTATTTCTTGTCAATCTGCAGGTAATCCTAATCCTAATCCTGCAGGTAAAGGTTTTAAGACATCTGAAAACCAGGCAGCAATCTAAAAACCGGGTTGCCTGGTTAAAAACTAGACAGGTGGCAACCCTATCCCCAGATTTAAAGAGCCATTAACATTAAAAAAAGTGTTTTTTCCCCCAACACATTCTAATAAAAGTTTTCATCCATTAATCCAGCATCTACAAAATAAACCTGACCATAAACATCATTAAAAAAACCCAGACCCACTGCAGAAATACCAATTAGCGCTCCATTAACCCCCACACTTGCCAGTAAAATCACTGCCAAAATAGCAAATGAGAATTCGGTTAACCCCAGTAACAGTAATGGATTCATGAAAACAAAAAAATAAAAAACATAGTTATACTGGATTTGGCCCCAGTTCCAAATCACAATGTTCACCCAAGACTCCAACAAAGAATATTATAAGGCAAGCCAAGGGCCAAGATAGAGGCATAGGGCATAAAACAAGGCATATAATTTAATGAAATAAAAACGGACTTATTTGCAGCACAATAAAACAGGTGGGAGGGAAGTAAAAGACCAGAAATAATGATTCCCAGGCAATTACGATATCATATCAATTAAAAAAACATGAACAGACCAATTACTGACTCGCTACTCAACTGTGGCTCATGATTGCACAGTAATCAGTCAGTGTATTTTTACAATTCTGTGCTTGCAACAAATGTCCACTTGTATCTCTTTAGCTCAGCATATTCATTTAGATTCCCATGGCAACACTTTAAAACTAATTCAAACTGTAAAATACATTGCGGCATAGATAGGTGATCCAAAGATAGATAAATAGAGATAAAAGATGACCTATAGATAGATAGATAAATAGATAGAGATAAAAGACGATAGATAGATAGATAGATAGATAGATAGATAGATTAGATACATAGATAGATGATAGAAAGATAGATGTATCGATAGATAGATATGACACAGACTGTTCTATAACTAGATACATATTAAATTATACATAATATTTGGAGCTTCCAGTTGTCTTTGCCGATACATTTTCTATGAGCAACAAGAGCAGCAACATCTCCAGATCTCTAGGGTTCAGTTTGCATCCTTTGTAACTGTTTCATTAGATGATTGGATCTCAATATATTTATCAATCTGGTACATTATAATTAAATACAGTACGTCACAAGTTCACAACACATAATGGGTCTAATGTTTTCGAGCAAACAAATCTCAATGCTGACATTTTGCGACCATTCTTAACCCAAATGTTCTATATGTGATTAACATATGGAATCTTGCCTGTCTGTGGTGTAGACACAGATGAATATATTGAGATCCAATCATCTAATGAAATATTTAAAATCTAGTACATTATAATTAAATACAGCAGGAGCAGGTAAGGAGTAAAACCGGGGGGTGAGGAGCCACTGACTGTGTGACCCTCTCCCTGACTTACTACTTGAAGAATCTGGAGGGAGCGGGAGGTGCCGACTAGATAGAGGAGCCGATGCCGAATCTCCAAATGTGCTGGTGGTGTTGCAGGGCAGTGAGAGACAGTTCTACGGCAGCTGGTGGTGTTGCAGGGCAGTGAGAGACAGTTCTACGGCAGCTGGTGGTGTTGCAGGGCAGTGAGAGACAGTTCTACGGCAGCTGGTGGTGTTGCAGGGCAGTGAGAGACAGTTCTACGGCAGCTGGTGGTGTTGCAGGGCAGTGAGAGACAGTTCTACGGCAGCTGGTGGTGTTGCAGGGCAGTGAGAGACAGTTCTACGGCAGCTGGTGGTGTTGCAGGGCAGTGAGAGACAGTTCTACGGCAGCTGGTGGTGTTGCAGGGCAGTGAGGCAGACAGTTCTACGGCAGCTGGTGGTGTTGCAGGGCAGTGAGGCAGACAGTTCTACGGCAGCTGGTGGTGTTGCAGGGCAGTGAGGCAGACAGTTCTACGGCAGCTGGTGGTGTTGCAGGGCAGTGAGGCAGACAGTTCTACGGCAGCTGGTGGTGTTGCAGGGCAGTGAGGCAGACAGTTCTACGGCAGCTGGTGGTGTTGCAGGGCAGTGAGGCAGACAGTTCTACGGCAGCTGGTGGTGTTGCAGGGCAGTGAGAGACAGTTCTACGGCAGCTGGTGGTGTTGCGGGGCAGTGAGAGACAGTTCTACGGCAGCTGGTGGTGTTGCAGGGCAGTGAGGCAGACAGTTCTACGGCAGCTGGTGGTGTTGCAGGGCAGTGAGAGACAGTTCTACGGCAGCTGGTGGTGCGGTGCTGACTGAGCCCAATGGGCCGGCTGGTACTGATGCTGCTGGTAATGTGTCCAATAACGATGCCTAACCCTCTAGTAGGGAGGAAATGAAAGAAAACAATTTAGAAGTGTTTAGTTTAGTCCCCTCAGAGCCACAGTCTGTAAATGATTAATCCACTGATTCACATTGTAGCAGCATCTTATGTCTGTGTCCCCCCCCCCCCCCGGGAGGAAGAGTACGGTCTGTGCCCAGTCAGATTCCCAAATTGTGCAAAGTGTTGTACCACCAGTTATCCCAAGCTTTACTTATGTTTTTGTTATCCTAAGGGACATTAACCTTAGTCACAGTCTTTATAAGCAACAGCCTTTTTAATGGCCGTCCTATGCC
This sequence comes from Xenopus tropicalis, assembly GCF_000004195.4. Lineage (NCBI taxonomy): Eukaryota > Metazoa > Chordata > Amphibia > Anura > Pipidae > Xenopus > Xenopus tropicalis. The sequence continues at coordinate 33,074,190 of NC_030684.2, read as the reverse complement.
CATTCATTCATATAGTGCGGTAATAGCCTTTCCTACATACATCAAAGCTTGAAGATTAAGTTGATCTTGATCCTCTTGCCCAAATGGGGGAAGTCAAAACTGTCACAACAAGTAATAAGCTGCACAAAACACAGCGATGGCATTTATAGCAGCCCTTCTGTGGGTTAGGTACCCATGTACTAACCATGTACTAACCACGTACCAACCATGAACTAACCATGAACTAACCATGCACTAACCACGTGCAGTGGGCACCAGCACAAACTAGTAAATCCCACAAACTGAGACCTCAGCAGAAGCCCAGAATAGGTATTTTACATTCACCAAAGGGCAGTTTTCATCCAAGGAAAATGATTGGCCAATATTTGTTCAGAAACTGCCTTAGGGAACTGCTAGAAAATGTTACTATGAGATAAAATGAAGGTCCTAATCCTGTGAACTAACTACCATAGGAGGATGTTCGCGGCAGCCCGACCCAACCCCGCCGGAACCCCGACCCGACACCCCCCCACGGCAGCCCGACAAGACCCCCCACTCCCCACGGCAACCCACCCGAACCCCCCTCGGCAGCCTGACCCGACCCACTGCAGCCCGCCCCGAGCCCCCTCCGGCGGCAGCCAGGCCCAACCAGACACCCCCCCTCCGCGGCAGCCCAGCCCGACCCGCGGCAGCAAGGCCCGGACAAAACCCCCCCACAACGGCAGCCCGACTTCCCACGGCAGCCCCACCCAACCCCCCCGCCCAACCGCAGCCCGACACCCCCACAGCAGACCGACCAGACCCCCACCTCGCCACAGCAGCCCAACCCAACCCGAACCCCCCACGGCAGCCCGCCCCGACCAGAAACCCACCCCCGCGGGGCCTAGCCCGACCAGACACCACCCCTCCACTGCAGCAGCCCCACACACCCGACCCCCCCCCACGGCAGCCCGGCCCAACCAGACCCCACCTCCGGTGGCAGCCCAACTTCCCACAGCAGCCCGGCCCAACCAGATCCCCCCCCCCGGCAGCCCAGCCAAAACAGAACCCCCCCCCCCCCCTGGAAGCCCGGTCCGACCCCCCACGCAGCCCGGCAAGCCCGACCAGACCCCCCCCCCCCACATCAGCCTGACCCGACTCCCCACGACCTGACCAGCCCCCCCCCCCCCCCACGGCAACACAGCCAGCCCGACCCGACTCCCCATGGCAGTCTGGCCCCACAAGAAACCCCCACAGCCCCACCCGATCCCCCCCATGGCAGCCTGGCCCGACTCTCCACAGTAGCCCGACCCCCCACAGCAGCGCCAACGGACCCAACCTGACCCAATCCCTGCCACGGCAGGCCCACCCAATGGCAGCCCGACCAGATCGTCCCCCACTATAGACCCGTCTCTACAATTGTGAGCCGCGGCAGCACGATGCAACCCCCCCCCAACATATCTTACAGAAAATCGCCCCCCATGGAAGCCCAACCCGACCCCTCACAGCAGCCCAGCCCAACCAGACCCCCCCCCCTTAGCCCAGCCAAAACAGACCCGCCCCCATGGCAGCCCAGACCGACCTTTCCCTCCCCCACAGAAGACCCATCCGACCCCCCCCCCCAGCCCGACCGGACCAGAACCCACACCAATGGCAGCCCAGCCCATCCCCCCCACAGCAGCCTGACTCGACCACCAAAGACCTGACCAGCCCCGCCCCCCATGGCAGCACAGCCAGACCCTACAACTGCCCAGCCCGACTCCCCATGGCAGCCTGGCCCCACAAGAAGCCCCCCATGGCACGCTGGCCCTGACGCAGCCCAACCTGACCTTATCTTAAATTGCGAGCCGGCAGCGCGACCCCACCCCAGCCACACCCAAAGCGACATATCTCACACAAAACCAACAACTATTTTTAGCAAATACCCACATCGATAACTCACCTACTTCCCTCTGGTTGGACAACACAATCGCACTCCTGAAATTGGCACTGCGTCAATAATTAACAAACGCGTCAATTATAGAGTGGATTTACAAACAAGTTGTTACAGTTGAGGAGACTGTCTCTTCCTTGTATGCAAATAGACAAAGTGTATTCTGGGATCTCATTAAAATTAATACCCAGAATTCACTTTGCTTATGTGCTTACATATTTGCCAGTCTCCTCAACTGTAAAGATATGATAGCCAATCTACTCTCCTGGGTAAGAATCATTTATAGTTAACACAGGGCTGTGTAATGAATGGGCCTTTTGGCTATGGATTACACTATGGCCTCTATCTTGCCTTGCCTTCTGCTGGCCTTTTGGCCCCGGAAATAAAGGTTGAAAAGGTTCCAGAAGAAATACTTGGAGTGATTTTGGCTAGGTGGGCCTGAGGATTTTATGAACTTGGCCTTCAATAAGATAAAGTTTTGGACTATGTGTGGCTTTTTTGTAGTGGATGTTATTTTTGAAAAAATAAATAAAAAAATTTGGGTCCTATACAAGGGTGAATTGGGTATAAAGCTCACCAGGCTAAACCATCCCAGTGCCCATATCTAACCCCATCCCAGAGGGGCCCCCTTACCATATAATCTCCTGAAACTTACAAATATTGGTTTAGGGCAAAAACAGTCAGCTCTAGCCCCCGGCAGGCACTATAGCCAGGCCCAGTCTAACCCTGGGATGTTGGTTATACCACATTTTATATTATTATTACTATTTTTACCCATTCTCTGCTTTGGTCTGTAGGGGGAAGGATATAGGGATCTCTTAGGGGCAGATTTATCAAAACACGAGTTCAAATCCAGAATGGGAAAAATTCGGATTGGAAACGAAAATTTCTGAAGATCGCAAATATCACGAAAATGCTTACGAAAAAAGCGTATTAGTCACGATAATATCGTATTGACGATCCGAAAGTCACAAAATCTTCGTACCGAACTATCGTGAACAGCGGCAAAACCAATCTGATTTTTTCGCGCATTTGTGGATAAGTAAATGTGCCCCTTAGCCTTACGGCACAGGGGATTCTACTTCCTGCAGGCATTTTGCTCGGGGATAAAGGGCTTTTCTGGGCCAGGAGGCTTCAGGACATTTGGCCAGGTAGTCCTGCATATATTGGCTTTTCAATTTTTCAGGCCGAGTCATTGCCCCCTTATACACTGTGTGGCACTTAGTAGTGAGCACATTGTATTTTCTTGCACTTGGTTGATTGAAGCTTCTAGAAATACAAGGAAAAAACAAAAAAATTTGGAGAAAAGATCCGATCGTATGGTTTGAACCAGAGTCAGACTGGGCCACTGGGAAAAATCCCGGTGGGCCCCAGCTCTAGTGGGCCCAGGTGGCCCAGACCCGACCCTTGCCGGTGCTCCCTCTGCCCGACGGCTGCTCCCGACACGTAAAATGTATGCGCTCGCGGGAAGGATGTCGGGTGAGGGGCCCTGCAAGGGGGGTTAGGGGGGCACCTGCAGGGCCCCTGGGGCGGGAGGCCCAGTGGGCCTTTCACCCCCCAGTCCGACCCTGGTTTGAACAACTGTTGGAGGGTTGGGAACGTTGTTGGAACTGTATGACTGTACATATTAATGTATGGGATATTTAATTTGGAGCATACGATCGATTAGTTAATTAATCAGCTTAATAGAGTGAGTAGATTTGAAATTACGACTTTACCGCGTAGAATAAAATCACTTACACGGGATAATTTCATATCGCTCAGAGGTTGGTTCCCACAATCCGTTTGGCCATTTGCTAAGCGTGAGAGTCCAACCTGATTGGTTCGTAGCCTCGCCCTCCCGGCTCGGAATAAATTCATGTGAGAATGGGCTTTGGGTTTGTGTTGTTCATGAAGCCCAATAAACACTTATAATAGTGAATTGTGTAGATGAGGGGATTGGGCTGAAAGCCAATAACATGTAATGGGGCTGCTGGAGCCGGTTCTGTACAGTGATGCTCAGAGGGTACAGTTACGGCTAGAGAATCCGTGCGGATATTGCTGGGGCTCAGGGGTAATTGTGTTGGGCTGAACCCCCCGACTGTTCCTCCCCTTCAGCTTCTTATTCTTAGCGCCCCCCATTTTCTAAATGCTACTCCTCCTACAGGTTTAGGGGTACAACACCCAAACTCCCCACACTTCTTTGCCCTATAGCAGAGCAGGTTGCTTGTGCTTTTCTAAGCGATCCCGCCCCCCGTCTTTTTGTGGCGCCGCTCCGAACCCCCCATTTTTCCCATTGACTTTGAAAGGGAAGATTTTAGAACTGCTGCCAATCTTACAGCTTTGAGGCTCATGGGCTCAGCCTGAATGAAAATATGATGATTGTTGGATGCCCAAAAGTGGGCGGAGCTGTGCACAGCCAATCAGATTTTACCTATTGACTCGGCAGAAATCCAACCTGCTGCCAGTCTCACAGTAATAACGCCGGGGCCCCCAAACTTTGCAGGGTTAGGCACCAGGTAACTGCGGTTTAAGGTTAGGAAAAGTGGGCAGAGCCACCAACAGCCAATTAGATTTTATGTAATGACTTTTAATGGGGAAATCCAACCTGCTGCCATTCTCATGGTATTAACCACAGGGTCCCCAAACTTTTCACAGTTGGTCAGTGAGAGAACTTTAGCGGGCACAACAACAGCCAATCAGATTTCACCTATAGACTTCATATGTTTAAATTTAAACTGCTGCCATTCTTTAAATATTAAAACTAAGGTCCCCAAACTTTGTAGAGTTCGTCACCAGGTAACTGCGGTTAGAAATAGTGGGTGAAGCCACCAACAGCCAATCAGATTTTAACTATAGATTTTCAATGGGGAAATCCAACCTGCTGCCATTCTCACAAGTATTAACCCCAGGGTCACCAGAGGACTGCATTTTTAGGTTTAAGAAAGTGGGTGGAGCCACAAACAACCAATCAAACTTCACCTATTGTATTTTTTTGGTTTAAATTTAAATTGCTGCCTTTCTCACACTATTCATGTCAGGGTTCCCAAACTTTGCACAGTCACTGGCTGACTACGTATTCAGGGTTAGACAAATGGGCGGAGCCACCAAGAGTCAATCCATTTCCACCCATTAAATTTCATTGCTTTATATTTAAACTGATGCCATATTAATATCGGTTATGTATACTAATACATATTACTTACAAATTCCAGGGTTGTTAAACTTTCCAGAGTTAGTCGCTGGGTATTTGCCATTCAAAGTTAAAAAAATGTGGGTGGAGCCACCAACAGCCAATCACATTTACTTTCAATGGTGAAGTGTAAAATGCTGTCAGTCTCACAATTTTTATGCCCTCAAACTTTGCAAAGTTGGTCACTAACAGCCAATCAGATTTCATCCATTGAATTTTATCGGATTAAATTTAAAATGCTGCCATTCTCACACTATTTATGCCAGGGTGCCACTGTTTGTCACTGGGTGACTTCCACTCAAGGTTAGAAAAAGGGAGCACACCCACCAACCACAATTTACCTATTGACTTTTATTGGTGTAAATTTAAACTGCTGCCGTTCTCTAACTATTAATCCCAGGGTCCCTAAACTTTGCAGAGTTAGTCACTGGGTAAGGGGGCGGAACCATCGACCGCCAATCAGATGTCACTTGTTGACTTTCAGTGGGGAAATTTAAATTGATGCCATTCAGACTATTAAAACCAGGGTCCCCACACTTTGCGCAGGGGTTTTTACTATATAACTGTGGGTCCAAGGTTAGAGAAAGTGGGCGGAGCCAACAGATCAGATTTCACATTTTTCAACCCAACATGAAGTTTGTTCTCAAACTTCCCTTTCTAGTTGGACATCCGGCTGTTTGGTACTGGGGCCCCAACAAATCTGCCCAGAGATTCACTTGCTCCGTGCCAACTCAAATACATATATATATATCGGCATTCTGATTTGTTATTGTAGCTCTTTTTGTTAGAAAATGATTCGTCAATGTATTGAGAATTTGGATTTTTTTTATTATAATAAAAACTAAACTTCTATGAACTGCCTGGTACATATCGATAGTAATACTGGGATCCAATGTGTGAAACCGCCATATTAAAAAAAAAAGCTCTGACTTTCTCTGTTTTATTTAAATAATATAATAATAATAATTTCCTTTTATTTTGTTGTAATGAGACAGTCCCTGTAATTGATCTTAAATATATTAAATATAATTACTCCTTATTGGAGGCAAAATAACCTTATTGGGTGTATTTATTGTTGAAATTAATTTTTAGTAGATTTAAGGTTTAAAAATCAAAATGATGGTAAGACCCCTTATCTGGAAATCTCAGGTCCCAGATGTTCTAAATAACGGGTCCTGTACTTGTACTGCTTTTTGGTCTTTCTAAACTCAGTCTAAGGGGCCTATTCATCAAAGCACGATCGCTCCGAATACAACTATTTCATATTTTTTTGTACCTTGCGTATTTTCGCTGATGTTTTCATTATTTTACGCTACTTTTTCGTACTGTGCGTCAAAAATTATACGACAAAATCGTATTGTCCTAACGTGACTTTCCTTGGGCCAGGTTGGAGCTGCAGAGTGCCATTGAGTCCTACAGGAGACTTTCCTTGGGCCGGGTTGGAGCTGCAGAGTGCCATTGAGCCCTATGGGAGACTTTCCTTGGGCCGGGTTGGAGCTGCAGAGTGCCATTGAGCCCTATGGGAGACTTTCCTTGGGCCGGGTTGGAGCTGCAGAGTGCCATTGAGTCCTATGGGAGACTTTCCTTGGGCCGGGTTGGAGCTGCAGAGTGCCATTGAGCCCTATGGGAGACTTTCCTTGGGCCAGGTTGGAGCTGCAGAGTGCCATTGAGCCCTATGGGAGACTTTCCTTGGGCTGGGTTGGAGCTGCAGAGTGCCATTGAGCCCTATGGGAGACTTTCCTTGGGCCAGGTCGGAGCTGCAGAGTGCCATTGAGCCCTATGGGAGACTTTCCTTGGGCCGGGTTGGAGCTGCAGAGTGCCATTGAGCCCTATGGGAGACTTTCCTTGGGCCAGGTTGGAGCTGCAGAGTGCCATTGAGCCCTATGGGAGACTTTCCTTGGGCCGGGTTGGAGCTGCAGAGTGCCATTGAGCCCTATGGGAGGCTTCATGCACTGAAGGTTCAAAGTCAAAAAGGTTTTCCCGTCATTTACGATTATTCAGATACGATCATTTCGTGACTTTCGGATCGCCAATACGATATTATCGTGACTAATACGATTTTTCCGTAAGCATTTTCGTGATATTTGCGATTATCAGAAATTATTGCATTTAATCCGAATTTTTCCCATTTCGGGATTCAAACTCGTACTTTGATGAATAGGCCCCCAAGACTTTCATTAAATGCACGACTCGCTCCTCCACTTGGCGCCACTAAGCCCTCCCTGCTGAGGGGGGAAACCTGGAACTAGCGGCACCTTTGGAGCAGGCAGTAGCTCCCGCATTCCCTCAGCGCCCGGCATCAATAGACCCAATACATTTGGGCCGAAAGAACAGGGCGCACACATTATTCACACTCCAAAACCCGTAAATGATGCCAGACAGACTTGGGAAATATGTGGCGCAACTGTGTGTGACTAAGTGCGTCCATTTGGCGCAGCACAATTGTGTCAGGGGAACTGCCCATTTAATCCGCAATAATGCTGGGATGGCGGGAAACACATTTTAATACGTTATAGAATGCTTCATTAAGTGACTTTTACATTGGTCTTTTTTTATAGTTTTTGAATTATTTGCATCTTCTTCTTCTGCCAGTTTTCAAATGGTTTCAGAATATCACTCTCAATATCATTCTACATGTTAGTTCAAACGTGAACAACCCCTTTAAGTTCCAAGGCCACAGAACATTACTGTGTATATGCAGATCCTCACAGCCTGCAGCTTCATAGTCACCCAAAGTCCCTCTATTTACACCCACATGAATTTATATAATAGGGTGCACAAGGGTTCTGTGGCCTACACTATATACCTTTGTCTCATCTGAAACCTTCATTATTTCCAACATCCTTCAGATTTACTCCTAAGTAATTTCCATTAAGCTTTTACGCTTTTCCTTTTCGAAGTGATCCCACCCGCCCCCCCCTCTCCGTCTTTTTGTGGCGCTGCTCCCAAATTTTCCAATTGACATTGACCGGGAAGATTTGCAAACTAGTACTAGTTTGCCAAGTCCCAGCCGCTCAGCATCCTTCCTCAGTTACTCCCCATGGCAGGACCCAGATCCCCACGTTCACCCCCAGCCGCTCAGAGCCCTCCCTCAATTACTCCCCATGGCAGGACCCAGATCCCCACATTAACCACCAGCCGCTCAGCACCCTCCCTCAGCTACTCCCCATGGCAGCATCCAGATCCCCACATTAACCCCCAGCCACTCAGCACCGTTCCCTCAGCTACTCCCCATGGCAGGACCAAGATCGCCATGTTAACCCCAAGCCGCTCAGCACCCTCCTTCAGCTACTCCCCATGGCAGGACCTAGATCGCCACGTTCACCCCCAGCCGCTCAGCACCCTCCCTCAGCTACTCCCCTTGGCAGGACCCAGATCCCCACATTAACCACCAGCCGCTCAGCACCCTCCCTCAGCTACTCCCCATGGCAGGATCCAGATCGCCATGTTAACCCCCAGCCGCTCAGCACCCTCCTTCAGCTACTCCTCTTGGCAGCACCCAGATCCCCATGTTAACCCCCAGCTGCTCAGCACCCTCCCTCAGCTACTCCCCATGAAAAGACCTAGATCGCCACGTTATAGTGTATAGTGAGAGTTACACATAACTATAAACCCAGTGAGAATGAGGAATTCATGGATTTTGGGAAGATTTATCAGGAGTCAGAACCAGCAGTGCAGAGAAGAGAAAGGGACAGACAGACACAGTGACAGTTACACATAACTATAAACCCAGTGAGAATGAGGAATGAATGGATATTCGGACGTTGTATCAGGAGTCAGAACCAGCAGTGCAGAGTAGAGAAAGGGACAGAAATAGACCATCTTGCCTTACTATACTATACTATACTACTAGACTCCATTATAAGCAAATCATTCTAATTTGGAAAAATTGATTCTTTTTTTTCGGTAGTAATAAAACAGAACCTTGTATTTGATCCCAACTAATATATAATTAAGCCTTATTGGAGGCAAAACAAGCCTATTGGGTTTATTCCATATTTAAATTATTTTTAGTAGACTTAAGTTATGGAGATCCAAATTACAGAAAGATCCCTTATCCAGAAAACCCCAGGTCCTGAGCATTCTGGATAACAGGTCCCACACCCATACTCAAAGCATCTTGGCATTTAAACCTGCATACACTGCCCATATGGCACCTGTACCGATAAACCTACATATGTTGCACTTAAAAAAATCTTTACTCCATTCCTTTCACTCTCCCCTCCTGCATATGCTGACTTGGCAATTGAATAAACTGCACAGAAGCTGCATATATCAGCTGCAACACCCGGTATAATGTATGCCATACATACGCCAGATTGTGGCCATTTTTGCACTTTGCATGCTGCGCTCAGATTCACAAATGAACCCTATGGAATCCCTCCGATTAGTTTATTCCAACCTTCATACACAGCATTCTGTTCTTTTGTGTATTAACAATATGCTTACAGTTTAAATGCCAACCCACTCCTGAATTCTCTGTTCCACCTCTTGCATTCTAAATTCTACAACCTCCACATGGGAAAAAAGGAGCTACATAAAGTGCTTGATAAGCCTCTCAGAGGCAGAAGGTTTAACAACTTGATCGTGACAGGAGAAGATGGAAAAATGTAATACAAATATAAAACTCATACATACATGGGACCTTGCCAAACCAGTGAATCTTCCTTTCTGTTGCTTGTAGAGAGGCTTCAGAGATAAGTCTGCTTTGAATAAAAGGCCTTGTCTTCTCTTTACTGCCATAATTCTGTTTGTATTCTCCCAAAACACTTATGTCAGGCGGTTAATCTCTTACAGGAAAGCATAAGGACGAAGACACATGGAGCTACTTAGTAGTAGCCAGAAAATACCATAGACCAGTGCTGTCCAACTGGCGGCCCGTGACCCCCCTCTGTGTGGCCCCCCACCTGTCTGGCTGCTTTGATGGCTTACCTTTCAGTAAGCATTAAATGGTATCAGTACTGAGATTAACTGGCCCCCTGCATGGTTCTCACCTCAGATTCAGGCTGTATTGTTTAAATATGTAATCCCCTGTGTTGTTCACACCTTTTAATCTCTGCATGGTTCCCCCCCTGCAGTGTTCACACCTCAGGCTCAGGCTGTAATCACTCCCATTGTTCACTTCTTCACACCTCAGACATAGGTACTGTAGGCAGAGTATGGCACATACAGCCAGCATAGGGCAGGTAGAGTATGGCACACACAGGCAGCATAGGTCAGGGAGGGTATGGCACACACAGGAAGGTTAGGGCAGGCAGAGTATGGCACACAGAGGCAGCATAGGGAAGGCAGAGTATGGCACACACAGGCAGGGTAGGACAGGCAGAGTATGGCACACACAGGCAGGGTAGTGTGTGCCATACTCTGCTTGCCCTATGCTGCTTGTGGGAGGTGAACCTGGCAGGGGTTTGTTGTGGGAGTTTGTTAGCAGTTGGAAATAGCCATTAAATGGTCCCCTAAGGTGTGTAATTATGTACTGGGGGTTGCTCTGCTATCCACAGGGGAGGAGAAGGCATATGGAATTTAAGGGTATATCTTAATATGACACAATTCTTTCACATATGAATGATGGTTGATATCCCCACAGTAAGGACCAAGCATTTGGGATTTTGCTGTGCTACCACCATTGTGATAAAATAGGTGTGGTTTGAAGTGGGTGTGGTTTCAAAAAGGGGAGTGGTCAAAACTGGCTTCCATTAGCGGCCCTCCACCATGTATGCTAGAGAAATTCCGGCCCTCGGCACCGTAGAAGTTGGACAGCACTGCCATAGACAATACTGAGAATTGCCTCTGCTAAAACACACGTAGAGACAATTATCAGCATTGTCCATTTTTGTAGTAGCTCCATGTGTCTGCACCCTTGGGGGCCAAGGCAAGGGGGGGGGTGGTCTAACCTAAAGACAATGGTAAATTAAAGGTAAACATGGCAAACACTGGGAGAGCCAACTATGAGAACTGTCCCTTAGGTTTGCTAACCGGCTGACCGCCCAAATAAACCAGAAAATGTACCCGGCATAGATATTCCCCTTTAATAACCAGGACTATTCCTCTAGAAGACAAAAGCGATAACTAAATGTAAAATGGAAGTAACAAAACATAATTTACCAGACTGCAAAACATTTAATAAGCTCTAAATTTTGTGCCTAATGGGAATCTGTGTTTTGCCACCATGCGCCATCCGACGCAGCAGCGAAGCTAGAACCAGGGTGCAGCTGCCACGAGGCCAGTTAAGTGGCAGAAAGACCACTCCTGGAAATTTAACAGACAAATTTCCATTTATTAACTGGAAATTCTGCTTTTCTATAGTGCAGAGAGTGAAATTGCTCTCTACACTACACACACTTGGCGACTTGACCACCATGACATATCAACCTCTATGGACAAGATACTCAGGAAAGGACCAATCACACACAGGCTCAATATACTTTTCACCCATGGTGATCCATTAGCTGACTGTACTGGCACCCAAACATGCACTTATACCTGAAATGAATGGCCATTTTTTGGCAGCTTTTTAATGGGTAGGAGCCCTCACTACCTCCCATAGGACTAATCCACATCTTCTACAGGACTATCTGGAGCATAATTTAGATTAGTAGACTAATCTACCTAGTGTTAACAACACATTTACAATTACAGGGAAAAGGCCTTTCCCCACTAGGGGTCGGCACGGAGGGACAGGGACAGTTATTTTGGGGGGAAAAATTGCTTTGTTTTACGATACTGGTGATTAAACTGTGTGAAGATTAAAAATCCCAAGAACTGGTATAAATATATTCATATTACTATGCTAAGGTCACTCAATTAATGAAATGCACTTTATGTCACTGCACAATGTGTCATTGTCAAACCGAGAAGGTGAGGAGCCCTTAGCGCTCATATCTTGGAACTTAAGGGGCATAAATTCCAAATTCTATATGGCCTGGTGTGCCCATACAGTCCTCCTTACGATAAATATAATACCAGCAGGACGATCCCAAATTTGGAGCCTTAGTTCGCCGTGGCTATCCGAGGCGGTCTCTAAGGAGCCTCAATGGACTTCTGGGACACTAATAAAAACACTGCAAGCCCTGACGTATTCTGGGACGATTGTAAGGCTACAATTACGGGGACATTACTTGGTGCTATAGCTGGAGCGAGAAGAGCGGCCAATCAAAAAGGGAATGATGTCCAGTGATTTCTTTCAGAGGCAGACCCCCACACTGCCTCATCCACTGAGGAAACAGTACAGTAACTACAGCCTAAGCGGGATGAGCTTGGCAGGGGACAGGTTGACACCGAGTTGTTAAAATATAGTGCTTGCCAAAGCCTAGCAGCCCTTCTCCATATAAAATAGCCATAACCACGAGAGACACCCCTCCTCCACGTTAGCGGCTGGAGGGGACTCCAACATACTTCTGGATCCACACTTAGGGGCTGATTTACTAACCCACGAATCCGACCCGAATTGGAAAAGTTCCGACTTGAAAACGAACATTTTGCGACTTTTTCGTATGTTTTGCGATTTTTTCGGATTCTGTACGAATTTTTCGTTACCAATACGATTTTTGCGTAAAAACGCGAGTTTTTCGTATCCATTACGAAAGTTGCGTAAAAAGTTGCGCATTTTGCGTAGCGTTAAAACTTACGCGAAAAATGCGCAACTTTTCGCGTAAGTTTTAACGCTACGCAAAATGCGCAACTTTTTACGCAACTTTCGTAATGGATAGGAAAACTCGCGTTTTTACGCAAAAATCGTATTGGATCCGAAAAATTCGTACAGAATCCGAAAAAATCGCAAAACATACGAAAAAATCGCAAAGTACCGATCATTACGAAAAAAACGCAATCGGACTCCATTCGACCCGTTCGTAGGTAAGTAAATCAGCCCCTTAGACTGCTCGGCCAGACACTCCAGTATTCCTTCTAGACGTCTGACATGATGTAGAGAACTGCCACAGTGAAAAGGACTATACATTCTATTTACACAGACTTAATACTTATTGGAGAATATATTATATTTTTATTTCCCATAATTCATTACATCAAGTAGTAAGCAGTCAGACTCTCACTAGAATGTAGTTAAACCACTGGATGTAGCAGTCTCTATAAAATTGTATAAAAAATTAAAACAAAAAATTCCCCTCAAACATTCCACATTTTTCTGCATTTTTGTGGGGTAAAAACACACAAAACAATACACTGACCCACCCAAAATCATATATTTTTGGAAGGCACATATTTGGGAGAATTCCCAATGGGTACCCATGTCTTTCTACTCCATTGCTTTCCCAAAATTGGCGGTTTTGATGAAATCCCATCATAGCATTAGCATAGCTGGTTAGCGCCTTCCAATAGTTATTAAACATTGGACACTAAGGAATACTCAAATAACTTTTGAGTTTGAAGGGTGCATTTAAATGCAATAATAAAAAATGCAAAGCGTGCCGGTTTGTGGCCCCTGGAGGTTCAAACTGGAGAGGGAACTAAACTTACCAGAGCCAAAAATGTTTTACAATTGCAGAACCACATTTGTGCTTTACGTATTATTCTAGGATTGCAAACTATTATATATAGGTGGAACAGAAAGAGCTGTGGGGACACGTACTTATGTGTAACTTTTGCAAAACATTCATGAATCACATTGTGAATATATATATTTATAGCTCCAACCCTGGAAGTCTAAAGTTTACTGTTCTCGAGCATATTTAACATATAAAAAAGCTGAGACAGAGAGAAACGTTCTGGGATTACCCTTTAATTCACTGGCCATTTACCTTACTGGGATAAATGTATATGTGCCCCATCCATAGTACTAGTGCCCATATCAGCCTGGGATTTATTATGTTGCTTTGAAAAACTGTTCTTCCATTTCAGCTTATTCTTCAGCCCATTCTTAGCGCCCCCCATTTTCTACACGCTTCTCCTCCTACAGGTTTAGGGGTACAACACTCAAACTCTCTACACTTCTTCGCCCTATAGCGGAGCAGGCTGCTTGTGCTTTTCTAAGGGATCCCACCCCCCGTCTTATTGTGGCGCCGCTCTGAACACCCCAATATTTCCATTGACTTTGACAGGAAAGATTTTCAAACTGCTGCCACACTTACAGCTCTGAAGCTACACTCCCCAAACTTGAATCACATAGTCATGGGGTCACCACAAATGAAACAGCGACATTTGTTGGACAACTCAAAGTGGAAGGGGCCAACAGCGGCCAATCCAATTTCACCCATTGACTTTAATGGAGACATTTAAACTGCTGCCAATCTTAGAGCTCTGGAGCCAAACCCACCAAACTTGAATCACATAGTCAAGGGGGAAACCCAAATGAAAAGGAGATTTTTCTTGGGTGCCCAAAAGTGTACAGAGCTACCAACAGCCAATCAGATTTAATTCACTGAATTTCATTGTTTAACATTTAAAATACTGCCATTCTCACACTATTTATGCCAGAGACAAATGAAGCAGCATTTGTTTATCCCTTTCTGGTCGCTGGTACTGATGATTGAAGCAAAAATAATCTAGCGAAATGTTTTTACCCAGGTCTAACAATCATGTTGTTTCTGCTACATTGTTTCACGACATGTGACTTCACCCCTAGAAATGTGACAGTTGGCTTTGTCCGTTGGTTGACTTGTGACGAGAGGTAAGTCTGCATCCCCTCTGAGAGATTTTTTTGCCAATTAACCCTTATTTTAGCTAAAAAAAGATGGGAAATAGTTGGGTGATGCCCCCCTAGACTAGCGGATGTTGCTCCTCTCACAGGTTTTAGTGAATTTGGAGAATTTTAGAGATGACATTAATCTTAGTGCTGGTTGGGAGACACAGACACAGGATTTGGCAGTTGGCAGGGCTGCAGCAAATATATCCTTTTTTTTTTTGACTGGGGACCCCATAAACGTTTGGAGGCCATACAATACATAATTTTTTCTTCCAATATTGACAATGCTAAGGTACAGATGGCAGTTATATTATTTCTGTTCATGGGTGAGTGGAGCAGATACAGATACTGGGGTAGAGGAACAAATTAAATACAATGATACAAGGGGCAATTTGGGGTACTTAGGCACCCATCGATAGTAGCCTGGGGCGTGTTTCCCAAAATAGCCCCCTGGCACAACAGCTAACAAAATTAGCCTGACAAGCAAAATAAGGGGGGGGGGGGGCATTTTAGGCAACTTTGCATGATTAATGGTAGCTTGGGGAGTGGAGTCAAAGTTCCCAAAAGTGCCCCTGGCACCAAAGCTCCCCAAATTGCCCCCATTATTTGCTTTTGTTTGGGGACAAGATTATCATGAAAGTGTCTGTTGGAAATATGTCAGTGTGTTTCCAAATTACATTTGCCCGACAGGCAGGAAGGAGTGGGGGTATTTTTTTTGCCACTGTCACCTAGTGCACTCATCAGGGGGTAACACTGCAGAGGGGCCTATTAGTTATGGGGTGTGGAAAACA
Source organism: Xenopus tropicalis (assembly GCF_000004195.4). Lineage (NCBI taxonomy): Eukaryota > Metazoa > Chordata > Amphibia > Anura > Pipidae > Xenopus > Xenopus tropicalis. Next base: position 33,058,696 of record NC_030684.2, on the reverse strand, counting down.
AAATCATTTATTGTCCTATATGGCACAAGGGGGCTGGATATTACACCTGTGCTGGGCCACAGAGGGAGTTAAAAGCTGAGAAACAGAAAATCATAATCACTGTCTCGCTGACCCAACACCCGTGCTTAATTAGCTGTCCCTGAACTACAAGTCCCAGAATCCCATGTGGCTGAGCTGTAGTTCTAAGGCAATGTGTATTTCATATTCTTTGTTTACTTACTTGTGCTTTTCAACTGTTAGACCATTTACACTACCTCTCTCTGGCTGTAACTGAAAACTGTCATTTGGGTGCTAGGGTCCCACTCTTCCTAGCAACGGTCAGTAGCACCAGCGCTAGAGTGGATGATGGGTAAAGGAGGGCCACAATAGAAAGACAAGTAGCACAAATCAGAAGAATAAATAGCTAGCATTAGGATTCCTTACATTAGGGGTGCAGGGGCACTGATCAGAGCAGAGTTGGCTATGGGGAGCAGGCACGTTGGGTATGTGCAGGGAGAAGCATGTTCCATTGGAATATTGAGATGATCCCTGCATTTATGGGACTGGGAAATCTCAGTGCATGATGGGATCTGTAGTCATGTCACAAGCCAGCCCTGACATTATAAGCAATACAATGCTAATGGCCTGACCTCAGAGTGCATCATGGGAGATGAAGGCCCTTTACACAAGCCAGTGAGGAAAGTCTACATTCTCGATGACCATCATATTTGTTAGCTAAATAGCACACACAAGAGCTGTCAGGCACCTTTATGTCCAATTATAGTTTTAAGAAATTGAAAACCTGACAGTTATTGGATTTATAGTTTGATTCCTTCCATGTCATTTTGTTATGGGATATTGGTAAGCTCATATTCTTATATATGATAGAGGGGGTTATACACTGTACCCCTGGTTGCTCTTAGAGCCTTTTGAGGCCCCTGAAATGTTAAACATGAGCAGTTTTGCAACTTTGCATTGATATTACCTGGTCCCAATGGGCCCCCTACTCTCCTGCGGCTTCAGAAGTGGCAGGGCCCTCTGCCCCTAGTATTCTCCTGCTCACAATCCCTTGTATCTCTTTTCCCCTATAGTGTAAGTTATTGAGAGCGATACAGAAAATTCAGAGAACAACAGCGACATCAGCGATACAGAAGGGAGAAGAAGTGAGAACAAGAGAGAAGAAGGGAGAAGATTCGAGTGGTTCTCAGCCCAGAGGATATTTACATCTTCCTAACTGGGGTCCTCTGGACAAAGGTACTGGTCCTACATTTCCCCCTCTATAATATGAGTAATATGATCTTTCCCTATTGTCTATAGGAACTGTCATGCTGCTTATTATTATTTCAGCTATTTTCATATTTCCCACCTGTAGATTTGTAAGTAAGATTTGAGCTGGGTTCCCACAGTGCAACAGTCACACTGCTGTCATTCCAGGGGTTTCCCAACTAACAACAACTGGTTATCTAGGGGCCAGAATGGCAGTATTGAAAGATTAATTAAAAGAAGAGTTACAATTCCTAGCAACCCACGTAAAGGGATATAAAGGAAGGTAATGCTATGTGAGCAAAATAAATCCCCTTTTAATAAGATTGTTTAACAATAACACAAGTAATAATCAACCCACAGAGTTCAGTTGTGTTTTGGTTGCCAGGTTGTGTGACCCGACAACCACAGAGCATAATCACTTGTATATTGGAAATACGCAAAATAGCAATACTTCATATATTCTTAACAAGCAATTTTTGGGAGCGCATCCTGTCAGGAACATGACGCACAGTGCTGCCACTTTGTCACCCTAAGCAATGATACAAGCCGCAGCGCCACCAAACCAGCACCCCTATGATATATCATTTAGTTCAGTTGGAGCGTTATTGTTCCTTTTGATACAAAGTGTGAGCATTGGGGGGCAGAGGATGCTGGAAGTTGTAGTTTTACTGCAGCTACAGAATGACACTGTGCCTAAACTCAACTAAACATTTAGTTGGACATATAATTGTCTTGCAGGGGTTATGGCCATTGCAGTGTGACTGTGCATTAGACATAGCGGGACTGTGATTTATTGAGGGGCTCATACACTAGCAAACATAGTCATTAGTAGTAATGTATAATATTTAAACATACGCTTTTACCTTTGGCAACGGAAGCTGTGAAATGATAGGCTGATCTGACTAGTCCTGGCTTAAACCAATGGGATAAGAAGTCTGATCATTTCATTACTGCTTGAGCTTGTAGGTTACCAGCAGCTACAAACAGTTGTATTATTTATCCCCACTAAAGCAGTGACTAATACCAACCTTTCTTTCCTGATACAGGACATTCAAGATGGGTGCCAAGCTGAGTAACATCTTACATCAGCAGCATCACACTGAGGTAAGGCTGATGGATATATAAAGCCATTGTTTCCTGCCTGAGGATGAGAGGCCTTGCCCCCAGATATAAAGGGGAACTGTCACTGCAAAGAGAAATTCCTCTGCTTACAATAAATATTTAGTTACCCTGTTTGTATTTCTCTGCTGTTCTCACAAATATGTTTAATAGTTGAATATTCATTATAGTTTGGAGGCGTTATTAGCACTTCATTATTTTTTCCATTCTCTATAGACCGACACCATCAATCAGTGTTTTGATGTCTCCGAGCCCTGGGCAAGGCCTTGCCTTTTGGATACAAGACACCAGCTGGTGCGGGACATCCAGAAGGAGATGCGCATAGCAGCGGGGGCGCAAAAGATGTACCGGGCCAGCAAAGGCAAAAAGGCTAAAGCCCAGGTGAAGGAGCTGAGGAACAGCAGTGAGAAAAGGGTGAAAGCCCTTTACTCCTCTCTCCTCAAGCTCAATGAGGAGATCGCTCGGAGGGAAGCGGAGAGAACTCAAGGTGAGCTATAACAATCTCTGGTCTCTTTCCTATTGTCATTATATGGGGAACCAGTGCGGCACATCCACTAAATGGACATTAGCCTGAGCCCCACAGCACTATAGATGACTTTTTTTGAAACCAGTGATTATACACAGCATTTTCCCAAAACAAGAAACAGCCCTTAAGCCTTAACCTGGTACCATTCTATCATGTGAACAGAACCACGGGCGGTTGAATTTGTGTTCCTTAGCAACCTTAGGTTTAATCATTTCTTTGAATTTTTATATTTGAAATTCCTTATATCTATCAAACTTGTGTTCTATATTTTCAGATGCGGTACCAGAGACGACGGAGACTACAATTAACACCAGTGTAGCATACCCAGCAGAAAAGGACACTGGGCCTGAGGTTCTGGTCATTTTAGACCCGACCAGGGACTCGTCCCAAGTGAGTACATTACACTGACATTGCACTCATTTCTTGGGCAGAACAAAAACATTGCCCTTATCATATCCTTGTGACCCCACATTCACTGACTGCTCACCTTGTGCCCCTTATTTGTTTGCAGCATCATCCTGATGCTTCTTCTAAAGAACCGGGGCCAGAGAAAGAACAGCCCCAAGTTCCACCTGATGACAGGTAAGGATTTTTAAGACCAGATTAAAAACCTGCCCCCTACTTTCATCAAATAAGAGCAACACAATCTTAACAATAACTGAATTATTCTTCTAATTAAAGTGAAGTACCTGCAGAAGAAATTGTTGGCGCAGAAGAGGACAAACGGTAAGATACACATGCATACATTTGGCTGGGAGATTCCACAATACTCAGTTCAGTAGCACTGTGCCATCTATGAGATATGGCTGGGGGTGCTGCAGTATTGGGGAATATGGAAAAGGAAGCAAGTAAGGGAAGCCATAGGGTAGCTTACAGGTAACCAATCACTAAGCAAGGGATAAAATGAAGTAGAATGAACATTAACCTGTATTATACTTACAGTGACGTACCAGCACAAGAGGAGGTGGTTCAGGGAGAGGCGGAATCTCTTTTTGCCGAGCCGGAACAACAGCCTGAGAATGAAGAGGAAAGGTAAGATCACGGTTAATACACCGCATGTTAGCTTGCTTTCTACTATTACTGTACACTTGCATTATAATGATCTTTTACCTAATTTACCTTATTCCAATAGCGACGTGCAAGTGCATGGAGAAGACTCCTCTGAAACATCGCAGGGCCCTCACCCTGGTGATTACTGCCCAACTCAGGATTGCCAGGCAGAGGAGCCATCAGAGGAGACCCAAAGCACTCAGTAAGACAAACCCTCAATACTGAAAATTAATACATACATTTTATATATATATATATATATATATATATATATATATATATTATTTTTATTATTTTATGTTTTGCACAAAACACAATTCCTGTTTCTTCCGTTTCAGAGAGCTACAGTTCTCCAGCTTCTCGGCAAGAGATTTTCGCCGGATCAAAGTTTTAGGCAGGGGGAGTTATGGCAAGGTAATTAATTCAGTCTCTAATTAGAACTTAGCATTTTATACAGTGGAATATTCAATGTCACTAAACCCACTCTCTAATTCCAGGTTCTACTTGTTGAGTACCTTCCGGCTAATATATACTGTGCCCTGAAGGTACTCAAGAAGGACGAAATATACTCCTTGGAGGAAATACAACGGTGAGCTCATGGGGAATGATTCCATAATCTCTCGATTAGGTTTTTATTTAGAAGTCACTTTCTGTCTCGCAGTCTTCTCCTTTTTATAAACTTTTCATTTGCCTTCCTTTCACCCAGTTGCTCTTGTTACATTATATTTAACTCTATGCTGGACTTATTTCCTCTTTTATCTTTCAGCATTTTAGCCGAAAAGGAAATCGGGCAGACGGTGAACCCAGACAACTTCATAGTGGATTTATACGCCACATTTACCACCAAATACCATCTTTTTTTTGTCTTGGAGTTTGTTGCAGGAGGAAGTCTGAGAACCCATCTGAAGATCTGTGGGCACTTCGACCTAGAGAGAGCTAAGTAAGTATAAATTAGGTGACTATTTGGGATTTTGTACATACAGCCGATGAGTTACAGGAGACTGAAGAGCAGGGGAGGATGAGAGAACTGGCAGTTATGCTACACTAAATATTAACATTCCTTTATGAAGGCACCATATAGTGATCAAGAAGTATTTTCCTTATCCTTGCAGGTTCTACGCTGCCTGTATACTCCTAGGCCTGGAGGCGATCCACATGAAGGATGTTGTTCACAGGTAAGAGTATATAAGGGGCTAGGTACCTTTAGTGGTGAGTACAACCTGGAGTTTAATACCGGCTGCAAGTTAGCAGCAGTGCAGCTACAGGTTCAAAGTTACTTCTTGGAAGTCTAAGGGAAGGAAATAGGAGGCAGCATTTTTAAGCTTGGCTTATGACTCCAATGCTATGTCACAGCAGTTTTAATGTGTCATTATAATAGTTCCCTTTTGTTTCAATGCAGAGATTTAAAGCCAGGAAATCTCCTTATGGATAAGGACGGCTATTTAAAGATCGCCGATTTTGGCCTGGGCAAGACCGGTAAGGGGCTCCTTGTATTATTATCGAGCACAAAGGGGGCTCATTTTGGGTTTACTCTGGCATAAATGCCTCAATAAAAATCACTAACAATTTGACTTTTTTGAAGGAATTGGATATGGAGACCGAACAAACAGCATGGTTGGGTCTCCAGCTTATATGGCACCAGAGGTTGTGGGGAAAAAGGAGTACACAAGAGCCGTCGACTGGTGGGCTCTCGGAGTCATCACGTACGAAATGCTCCTCGGGAAGGTAAGCGCAAACTGCCACTGACCAGTTATAAGAGGAAGTGACATACACATATTGTTATTTATCTAACCTCATAAAGCACTCTTTATAATACACCTGGTCCCCCAATATATTCTTATTAAACATTACAGAGACCCTTCGATGGACATAACAACAGCTGCTTATGTGAATATATCGAGGAGGCGGAACCGCACTTCCCAGAGTCGCTGGAACCAGTAGCAGTGAGCTTCATATCAGAGGTAAGTAGCGCTGAGCTATCAGTTGGTTGCAGTCAGCTCTTTAGCTCAGCAACCACTTTCTCAATCTCCTGGGGTCCCCCATGCTTCTGTACGTGTAACTGCCATTTTCTGTTCTTGTAGCTCTTGAACAAGAATCCCGAGGAGCGACTGGGTTCTACCGAAGGAGATGCAGCTGATGTAGCCGAACATCCCTTCTTTAACGTAAGTCCTCTGTCTGTATTATCATAATCATTCTAAGATCTTCTGGCTATACCCTCGGATACTATCTGCGAGGTACAGTCCTCTCATATCCTCAGCTTTCTGAAGAACCTCTAATAATCAGCATTTTTATGGTGCATATGTTGCAGAACATAGTCTGGGATGACATACTGGAAAGGAAGGCGACGGCTCCGTTCATACCCAGCCTCGACGGACCGGAGGATGTCACCTATTTTGAAGAGGAGTTTACTAAGCTGTCAGCCAATCTGACGCTGCCGAAAGGACCTTCTGCCGAAATGGAAATTCCGATCGAAGAAGCCTTTCAGGACTTCACCTATTCGGCATTTTAAGTCCTAATACAATCATAGGTAAGAAAGGGCCCGAGTACAAAGACAAGCAGCACAAATACAAAGAAAAAATGTTTTTCATTAGGATTCCTTACATTATGGGGTACCGATCACAACACAGCTGGTTATGGGAAGAAGGCACACTGGGTAACTGCAGGAAAAAGGGGAGTCTTTGGGAATATTGAGGTGATCCCTGAGATAATTGCAATTCTGCAATTACGTGCAATGTGTAAGCACAAAAAAAAATAAAACATGTAAATCCCATGCAGCCAGAACCTGTTGAGATGCCAATGAAAAGCATGGGAAGTGTATCCCTTAAGCGTTACAGTGTTTTTACAGTAATATCACTTGCTAAGATGAAAAATGCGTGGATTGAGTTTGAAGTTTAATCTTTTGTTTTTGCAGACGGGTCTCGGAAGCGTTCAGAAAAGGCAACTCAAACAACACCAGCAGCAGTTTCCTAAAATTCCAAACACTGCTGTACCGCCAGTTAGGTAACTCCTCTTCAAAATCACAATTCCACCAGTGATGACCCTTCCATGCGCTACCGCCGTTCCACCAGTAGCATTTTCAGGTAAAGACCAGCAATGCATCTCCTTCTCTCCACCAGCCGCATCTTCTCTTTCACACACCTCAGTTGTGCCTTAATTCCATCTGCCATAACTTCACCAGCAGTGTATGCCCTTACTTCCACAGCAATTCCACCAGCAGCTTATGCCCATCCTTCCATTTTAATTCCACCAGCGATGCCTCCCTTGCCAAATACTGCCCTTCCACCAGTGGTGCCTCCCATGCCACAATTCACCAACAGTGCCTCCCCTGCCGCCCACCACACTTCCGCCAGCAGTGCCTCACCTGCCACCCACCGCAGTTTCACCAATGGTAACTTCTTCAACAAGATATGGCATCATAAACATGAGCTACTCAGTAGGCTCTGCATTCCTTTTCACTCCATCCCTCAGACTGCAGAAGCCGGGGTCTGTAGGCTGCATGGGGTCCAATGGAATGGAAGGGAATGCAGCTTTCACTTGTAGCTTCATGGCACCCATGTGTATGCTGTCATATCTCTGTTTGCCTCACCAGCAGTGCCTCCCATTGCATTCCACCTTTTCTTTCGCTTAAGCTCCACCAGCAGTGCCATCCCTTACACTCACCCCAGTTCCACCAGTGCCTCTTGTTTCAATCAGATATGGCACCATAAAAAAGAGCGCAGGTAAGTACTGCAAAATCATTCACTCCACACAAACAGACATTCAGTCCACACAAACACGCATTCACTCCACACAAACACACTATAATCACTACAGAAACTTGCACTTTTAATGCCCGTCTCCTCTATTCAGGAGGCTCCTCCAGTCAGAAGTCTCCCTCCATAGGCTGTGTGAGGGTATATATACAATACCACAGTCCTCAGCGCTCTAAAATTGGTGTAATCTCCAATCCTGTGTGAATCATAAGTCCAATCAAGTGTATGTGTCGAAAACTTCCTGCAGCTCCGCTTCAGATCAACCCCTTTGACTGGGTCCCAAAGACGAATTCAGCAATACATACAGACGGAGCGCATGTGTAAAGAAAAAATATACAATAGTGCAACAGAGTACATATAGAGGAGATCCTTCTCCAAAACGTAACTAAACAGTGTAACAGTTTAAAAGAGAAAGTTTGTGCTCATTTAATTTACACTAACACCCAAGTGCGGTACTGCAAACTGCTTACCAGATGGCAGTATAGATGTAGCAGACGAATTTATGTATCCAATAGCGGCATCTAACTAGATGGATGAAAGTAGCATTCTTGATGAACCTCGCAACTGTATCCTCATGTGAAGTTAGTCTGATTGCAGAGTGTCGCTGTATCCTCAGTGAGGCACAAAAGGGGAGACAGCAACTGGTGCAATATTATTTATTATAAAAGAATAAAACTTACAATTTACGAGGTAACACAAGCTCTGTGTTACCTCGTAATTTGTAAGTTTTATTCTTTTATTTGAGCTTTTATAATAAATAATATTGCACCAGTTGCTGTCTCCCCTTTTGTGCCTCACTGAGGATACAGCGACACTCTGCAATCAGACTAACTTCACATGAGGATACAGTTGCGAGGTTCATCAAGAATGCTACTTTCATCCATCTAGTTAGATGCCGCTATTGGATACATAAATTCGTCTGCTACATCTATACTGCCATCTGGTAAGCAGTTTGCAGTACCGCACTTGGGTGTTAGTGTAAATTAAATGAGCACAAACTTTCTCTTTTAAACTGTTACACTGTTTAGTTACGTTTTGGAGAAGGATCTCCTCTATATGTACTCTGTTGCACTATTGTATATTTTTTCTTTACACATGCGCTCCGTCTGTATGTATTGCTGAATCCCTCCATAGGCTGCACTTCATCAGTCCCTTGCCCTGCTGGGTTCTGGAGGGAGAGAGAAACTTCCCCACAGTACCCAGTCTGATAGTCAGTGCATGGGGACTGTCAGGTATAATCAAGAGCTGTGCCGGGGAAAGCTGCTCTGTCTCTCCAGAAACCAGCTCCCCAAGGGACTGTCGGGGAATGGAGTGCAACCTGTGCTGAAAGCCTCCTGACTGGAGAAATCACACGCATAATATATATTTTCTGACTTACAAACTGAACAGGACAGGCTTCTCTGACTTTTTCTTCCTCTGACCTACCTACACACATATCAGCACACTGGCACAGATACACATTTAGATAATAAGACAAACACTTTCATCCCACGGACATGACTGTCTTTCCTCCCCCCACCAAAATATGCCCTTATGACATACCCACACATGCACCGCTCTACATATTTACACACACACACGTGAGTCACAGCTGACAGCAGGGGCAAGCAGTACCATACTGGGGAGTGGATCATCAGGGGATACAGCTGAATATCCCTGCAGCGGGGACAGAGACAGTACAGGGAAGTGGCCGACACCAACCTCAGGACACAGAGCAGCACATCATGATCCATATTTCATCTGGTTATTTATGTGTATTTCTACTGAACATTTCTCCATCTGTCGCTCTGTCACTCATGTCACTTAAAAAGGAATATGGCTAAATACACACAAGTACCTTTATGCCACTGAATGGATCCTGCATTCGTTTTCACCCCGTCCCTCAGACTGCAAAAGCCGGGGTTTGCAGGCTGCCTGGGGTCGGAATGGAATGCAGCATTCACCTGTGGTTTTAATGGCTGCCATATTCCCATCTGTTTCCCTTCCTCTCAACACAGATCCACCAGTGGTGCCTCTTCATTCACCCACAATGTGGCTTTATACACAGAAGCACCCTTACGCTACTTGGTATACGGTGCTTTTCTTTCCACTCCATCCCACAGACTGCAGAAGCCGGGGTCTGCGGGCTGCCTGGGGTCCAATGGAATGGAAGGGAATGCATCATTCACCTAGCAGCTAATGGCGCTCATGTGTATCCTGCCATATTGCTTTCTTTTTCTCTCAACCTGCTTGCCCTGATTCATTATGGCGCATTGATCCTGGGAGCATATCCGACTGCCGTTAAGGAGTCAGGAAGGAATTTTCCCTCATGAAGCAGATTGGCCCTTAGCTTCTGATAGGGTTTTGCCTTCCTCAGGACCAAAAAGCCCAATTTTTATTACCAATAAAGCTGTGACTTACACAGATTAAACACAAAGCTGCTGTGTGTGTCTTTATTCTGGATATTGGGGAGCTGGGGGGTAAATTATTTGTAGGGGTAACATACACAGGAATAGAGATGGTGAAAATAAATTAAATGAAGAATACGGAAAATACAAAAAAAATCCACATGATCAAAGCTCTAGCAGTGTCAAAGTAGAGAATAACAGGACAATTCCAAGATGCTCCACTCACATCTTGGTCTAGTTTAACCTACAAGTCAAAGTTCTGTGCACATTCAGGCTCTGGAGAAATCTAGTTCACCCTAAAAAGTAATTGGCCAGTTACTTAGATCCTCTGCATACACTGGGGCATATGATTGGGAGACTTCAGCCTGGAAGTGTGCAATGGCGTACTGGCCAACAGCTAGCAAGTCAATGGGAATCTCAGATGAAGAGGGAAATAAGGAGGACAGGGGTCTAAAAAGAAAGCTAGCACAAAAGAAGGGCAGGGTTAAGTGAATAAACAGAAACAGGAAGGTAAAAGTGTGGAAAGCATGACTACGGTTTGGGCTTGATGGGAAAAGGTGAAATTAAAAGCAGTTTGTGAAGAAAGAAGTGGAAAAAATAAAGAAAAATTGGTTAAATCTCCCCTGAATGCCTTCCCACCAGCAATAAAGTAAATCGCTAGTGGGAAGGCATATGTGGCGCTTCGTTAACACTGCCAGTCGATGTTTGGCCACTGAACAGATTGATCTCCAATGTGCAAAGGTTCATCAAAATACACGGCACTTAGAGACCCCAAAATACACCTTGTGCATACTAATTTTATGGCTTAGATTTACCTAATTCATAACCACATGAGCATGTGTTGAAAAAATATACAGGTATGGGATCCTTATCCGGAAACCCATTATCCAGATAGCTCCGAATTACGGAAAGCCCGTCTCCCATAGACTCCATTTTAATCAAATACAGGTATCGGACCCATTATCCAGAATTTCGAATCTGTAATTTGGATCTCCATATCTTAAGTCTTAAAGAATCAATAAAACAGTAATTAAACCCTATGGGATTGTTTTGCATCCAATAAGGATTAATTATATCTTAGTTGGGATCAGTTACAAGGTACTGTTTTATTACTAAAGAGGAAAAATGAAATCAGTTTTAAAATTCTGAATTATTTCATTAAAATGGAGTCTATGGAGAAGGGCTTTCCGTAATTCGGAGCTTTCTGGATAACGGGTTTCCTGATAAGGGATCCTATACCTGTACTTCAGAATTTTACTGATTCCTTTTTCTTTGTAGTAATAAAACAGTACCTTGTAATTGATCCCAACTAAAATATAAATAATCCTTATTGGAAATAATAAATCAATCCTATTGGGTTTAATTAATGTTTTATTAATTGATTTTTTAATATTAAAGGGACAGTAACACCACAAAATGAAAATGTATAAAAGTAATTACTATATAATGTAATGCTGCCCTGTACTGGTACAACTGGTGTGTTTTCCTAAGAAAGACTACTATAGTTTATATAATAAAGCTTCTGTGTAGCCACAGGGGCAGCCATTTACAGGAGAAAAGGCACAGATTACTTAGCAGATAACAGATAAAACCCCATTATATTCTACAAAGCTTATCTGTTATCTGCTATGTAACCTGTGCCTTTTCTCCTTTTTCCCAGCTTCAATGGCTGCCCTCGTGTTGACATAGCAGCTCATTTATGTCAACTATAGTAGCGTTTCTGTTGCAAACTTACTAGTTTTACCAGCGTAGGGCAACTGTACATTATATTTTAATTACTTTCATTTTTTGGTGTTACTGTTCCGTTATGGTATGGAGATCCAAATTAGGGAAAGACCCCTTATCAAAATACCCTTGGTTCAAAGCATTCTGGATAACGGGTCCTATACCTGTATTTTTGAAAGGTGCACATTCAGTTTTTGGAATTTGCCTCATTTATCTTGCACAATGTCTTACATGCGTTCAGTGTTGGACTGGATCAGCAGGACCCCCGGAAAAAACATGGTGGATCCGGGCCCTGCCAACCCAGTCCTGCTCCCAGAGCCGCCGTGCAGTTGGGGGGCAATCCCGGGTCTGGTGGCTGTTTAGCTGTTAGGGGGGCCCGGGCGCCCTGCACTTACTGGATTAGCTGGGCCTCCCTGCTGTCAGTGAGCTGCACACCTCAGAAGGGAGAGCAGGAGCTCCGGTGCCTGCATGTCCTGTACTCTACACAGCTTTCTGTACTATGTAGGGGAAAGTAAAAGCCACACAGGGATTGGATAGGCTGGAGGAGAAGTTCAAACTTCACCCATCCAATCCCTCTTTGGCTCTACCGGAATTTCCCCTACACAGTACGGAAAGCTGTGTAGAGTACAGAATATGCAGGCACCGGAGCTCCTGTCCTCCCTTCAAAAGTATTGCAAAATGTAAGAGCGCACACCTTCTCTTGTAATAAATAATGGAGGCGCAAAGACATTGGAGAAAACCCATTTAGTAACTCCAAAAATAATCAAAAGGGCAAAAAGTATCTGCACATAGTATTTGGCGGTCGGGTCAGTGACCCCCATTTGAAAGCTGGAAAGATGAAGAAGTGGAAGGCAAATAGTGTGAAAAATAAAAATAATTAATGAAGACCAAGGGCAAAGTTGCTTGAAATAGGACATTCTATAACATACTAAAAGTTAATGTAAAAGTGACCCACCCCGTTAACTATCAGGAGTTATCAGCCTTCTCACAACAATGGTCCCAAAAGGAATCGTCTCACCAAAATGTCTCGTTATTGGGAATCTATAGTGATCCTGAGTGGATCTGAATAGTTCAAGCCAGGCCCAGGGGGAACATCGGGACCAGACCTGATTTGAGTATTTATTCAACTCCAAGAGTGGCTTACTCACTGTGGGCAAGAATCGTAAGAACCGTATATGCCTAGTGGTGGATCTTATGGGAAGATGAGTACGTGCACCAACATTTTAATAGGAATAAAACAGCACGTTTCGCTGTCAATGAGAAGCTTTATCAATGCACTTCAGTATAACATCACAAGATAATCTGCATCAGCTGATATGAGATTGAAAGCGAGGCACCGTAAAAAGATGGTAGGTAACTGGCATCAGAAGTAAAGGGTCAAAACGGCTCAATTTCTTTGAACGGCACTATTGTCACATCAGTAAGTGGTGCCGCTCCTGCACGAACAGAATAACGGTATGCGCTGTAGGAACTGCGCGCTCTGTAGCGTGTCAGTCCGTATGGGGCGTTTTGTTGCAGTAGCGTCACCGTGCACAACCCTGTGAATTAGGGTGGCAGAGGGTTAACAAATCAACCAATAAAATAGTCACGACAACGATAAACCAAAACTCAGTTGCTTGTCGCAACCCATAGGTAGTGTGGGTTTGTATTAGTATAGTAGAGCCCCACAGAACCCAGCTCAGGTCACTGTGTCACATCTTTAAAATTTGGGATAAAGCATGGAGGTCAGATGAGATAAACTGGGTGGATTACCCGTATAATGCGCATGTTGTTATCCCTGCACAGGTCCTGAGGTGAAACAGGCAGCATAATAAGGGCACTAGCGATAAGAGAACCAGCTCCCTCTTACGGGACAAAAAGCCGAGGAGAATGGTCAGCGAGTGTGGTGTTAGTGCCCAGTATTAATAAGCGGGACATGAACCAACACTGCATTCCTATAGCATCTCTCGCTGGAGGAATAGTACCTGCCCACGCTCTGCTTTTGTACCCAAACCGTGTCGCGAAAGACGGGAAGGAGAAACATTGTTCTGAAGACTGATCTTGTGTAGTGCTGCCATACCGCAATATATGTCGCTACTGAATAGGTAATGAGCAAGTGACAGGAGTGACTAGTGAAGTACATGCCCGTATTGAAAAATGAACAACTAAGAAAAAATAAAAAATAGAAATAAAATGAAAAGAGCCAGTGATAAGAGTGACCAATAAAGCCAAGGTAATGGCAGACTAAGAGAGTAAATGCAGTGTCTTTACAGAATTGCAAATAACCAACACAGAGAGAAATCCAGTAACGTTATAGGGTTGCCAAAAGTCAAAAGAAAGTAGCAAATATATGTGGTGGGGAATCCACAAGAGACAGACCCAAAGAACAAAAATCCGTAGGGAAAGATACAAGGAACAATAAAATATATAACAAACATACCGGGAGAGGATGCTGCCTAACTCTAAGAGCATAGGGGAGCGATATGACAACTAATGCGCAAATGAACAACTCAGCCCAACTTGGCAGTACAAATGGGAAAATAAATTCTTTGAAACTATGCAACCTACTTATATATATATATATATATTATCACATGGGATACATGTAAATATTAAAGCAATATTACAGTTAGCTCCATAAATATTTGTACAGTGAAACAATTGATATAATTCTGGCTCTGTACAGCCCCACAGTTGGTTGAACAGCTTGCAAAGTGCTTGGAATTATAATGGTCATTGCACCAATTTTTTGGATTCCTCGGGTTCCACCCGATCCTCTGTAGCCACCTATAAAGCCAAAGCTCCTGGCTCATCTATATACTGAGAGGCATTGCAGCATAGGCTGGTGGCTTTGAAGGGGAGAGGGAGGAGACCATATTTAGCCCAGTTAGGATTTATATATTCTTACCTATAGCTGGGAGGAGAAGGGGTAACCCACGCTGTGTACGCTCCCATAATGTCCTTTCCAGTGCATGAAGCCGGCACAATGACACAATTACAATGCAGCAGTGGGAACTTGTGTGATGCTGCAATAACTGTACTACAGCAGGTTTGGGAGGGAGACATGTCGGTGCTGGCGCTGTTCCTGGCAGGTCTCCACTGGCTGCGCTGAGAGGCAGACGTCATAGCGGAGAGCAGGAGCCGGGGCCGCCATGTTGCTGTGAGTTACTGCCCTCAAGTGCCGGCAGCTGTGTAGCCCAGAGCGGGCATGGATGGGGGGGACCGGACCCTACTCACACTCACAGACCCGCTGCCCCGCCATCAGCTCCCAGGTCGGACTCCTCCACTCGGACAGGCCACATGGGGAGCCGGGTAAGATACTGTATATACACTGCGCGAGTTACAAGTGCAGCTGTGTGGCCCGGAGCGGGCATGGATGGGGGGCCGGACCCTACTCACAGACCCGCCATCAGCTCCCAGGTCGGACTCCTAAACTCAGACAGGCCACATGGGGAGCCCGGTAAGATACCTTATACTGCACACGACCGCCGTCATTTCTTCCAAGGGGGTTGGGTGATGGTGCGTCCGTGCGCAGGGAATGACATCTATATCACTCGAGTATAAGCCGAGGTCGACTTTTTTAGCAAATTTTTTGGTGCTGAAAAAACTCGGCTTATACTCGAGTATATACGGAAATCAATATGGGACTGAAGTTTTTATGGAGTCAATTTATCAAACCAAAGGGTAATGTTTTATTTACCAGTAGGTCCTCTCCAACGGACACGGGGGCACCCACTCCGTTTAGAAGAAGGGAGGTTCCATTTAAACATTCGGAAAGGATTTTTTACAGTGAGAGCTGTGAAGTTCTGGAATCCCTCCCCGAATCAGTTGTACTGGCTGATACATTATATAACTTTAAAGAAGGGGCTGGATGGATTCTAGCAAGTGAGGGAATACTGGGTTATGGGAGATAGCTCTTAGTAGCAAGTTGATCCAGGGACTGGTCCGATTGCCATCTTGGAGTCAGGAAGGAATTTTTCCCCTCTGCGGCAAATTAGAGAGGCTTCAGATGGGGTTTTTTGCCTTCCTCTGGATCAACTAGTAGTTAGGCAGGTTATATATAGGCATTATGGTTGAACTTGATGGACGTATGTCTTTTTTCACCCAACTTACTATGTTACTATGTTACTAAAAGATCACCTTAACACCTTAGGGTGGGCTATAAGAAAAGGGCCCCAATTTGGGCTTCATCTCTTGCCGCTTCCTAACTTCTAATTCCAAACAAATCAGTGCAAGTTAGGGGGCACTTCGGGTTACACTATCCCGCCTACTGCATTCAGTGCTTTATCCAAGAGGCCTGCAGCAATACAGGTAAAACACCACACAGTGTGAAAAATTATAAAAAAAAAGGACCAATTGGGGTCCATTTTTGCACTTTTCACACTGCACGGTGCTAGTAAACCCTGTGGTCTTTTATGTCCAGGGGCTCAAAAGGAATAGGAAAACAAGAGTTTTTCTTATAGTTTCAGGATTGCCTAAGGCTGCCATCTGCAGGCTGGAGGTGCCCATTGTCTCTCATTTGTCTGCCTATTACATTATCTAGAGGTGGCCATACACAGGCAGATTAAGTTGCTGATTCAGATCCTTCAGACAGATTCTGCAGCTTATCATACAATGTGCTTTGGCTTTCCTAAGTTGGGAAATCTTTAGGCGACTTGAGAAACCCGAAGCAGCGCGTATGTTTCCCCCCACTGATTTACATTCCCCTTACATTGCCAATGGGAAAGCATTTTCAGGAGGGCAGTCGCCGGCAGTTAGCGCAGATTTACTGGGGGCTTAAGAGAGACAGCAGGGAGCTAAGACAACTAACACACTGCTAAGAGTTAATAAAGAGGGATTTCTCCCCATACTCACCCCCTGCAGCTCCTCTCTGATCCTCCTTCTCTCCTGCTCATGGTATGTGCCCCCACCTGTATAGTCTGGCCAGAAATGGGCCCCTACCCTGATGGTACCGCTCCATTAACTCCATACATGCCGGTACGATCCTTGGAAAATGAACAATTAAGCATTCCATTAACTCCACACATGCCGGTACGATCCTTAGAAAATGGGCAAAAGCATTCCATTAACCTCCACACATGCCAAAATGTTGCTGGAAATGAGGAATAAGCAGTTTCATTAACTCCAGAAATGCCTGGGTGATTGGAAAATGGGAAATTAACATTTTGTTAACACCACACAAACAAATTATACACACAGTGAGAAGCAGTGAGAACCATAGCTTCAAACCTATTACATACAATGATCTCTGAAACCCCAGACCCTCTTACCCTTCAAAAAGCAGGTCCCCTGAAGGCTGCCTAAGGTTTACCTGAAGAGTTCAGCATGATAGAGTTCAGAAAGAGTTAGAATCTTTTGTGTTGCCAAATGTTCTCAGTAGCCCCTCCTTGTGGTAGGCATGAAGAATAGCAACGCCAAGCAGGGGAAACCCTGTTTCCTACACACCAATATTACAACTAAAAAAGTAAAAATTTGTGAATGGTAATTCTTGACTTTGACGTGATGTTTTTTCACATATTTTTTATTCTCATTCCAAACACATTAAAGTCAATGAGTGGTTTTTCTGATTCCTACCGCCAACTTTTTTTTCTGTGCAACTTTTTTCACACTCAAATCAGTCAATGGGCGTTTTTTTCTCAATTTTACTATTGTGCCTTTTTTTCACGCACTTTATTTTTTAACACAACTATTTTCTCCAAATATATCAAAATCATTGTTATTTTTGTTGTGGTCAGGTTTTGCCCCAGTTTAACGAAAAATTTTACCAATTACGAAATGTATAATTTCACTGTGAATCCATGCCTAACGAATAGATTTGCTCATCACTAGTGCCAATACCTTTCTTTAGATGGGAGCTCCTTTGGGTCGGGCCCTCTATAGCTATTGTACTTGTTATAGGTTGGTTTGTATGGTTTCTTGTATGTTTAATGTATACATGCTTTTATTGTACAACCCTGCAGAATATGTTGGCGGTTTACAAATACATGTTAATAATACTTAATGCCCCCAAAACATGTAGGGTTAAGAAAAAACAGAGCTATTTCCCATTTGCTCTGTTGCCAGGGTGCAGCAGCCAGCAGAATGAAGGTTCCCATTACACACCTTTACTTTAGGCGCTGTAACGGAATTGTTTCCCCGCCGCCTAGTGTCACATTATAACAGAGTTCATTCATGCCAAACCGCCACGACAGCTGACCCCTCCCCAACAGCAAATTTTAATGCTACATACAATAAGTCTCACCCCTCCCCTGCATGTGTTAATTTGCACATTTTTGTGCCGGGCTAAACGGAAGTGCTGTGCTCCTATAGAACTATTAGGTAAATCAGCCTGAATCCCCTAAATATGAATGCCAGGGCTCTACTGGGCAGTTTGATACCCGGTACGCATAGCATTACATAAGGATCTGAGAGACTTAAATATTCCTAACTGGGAGCAGCGCCTGCCCCTAATATCTGCCCTATTCCTAACTGGGAGCAGCGCCTGTCCCTAATATCTGCCCTATTCCTAACTGGGAGCAGCGCCTGTCCCTAATATCTGCCCTATTCCTAACTGGGAGCAGCACCTGCCCTAATATCTGCCCTATTCCTGACTGGGAGCAGCGCCTGCCCCTAAAATCTGCCCTATTCCTAACTGGGAGCAGCGCCTGTCCCTAATATCTGCCCTATTCCTAACTGGGAGCAGCGCCTGCCCCTAATATCTGCCCTATTCCTGACTGGGAGAAGCGCCTGCCCCTAATATCTGCCCTATTCCTGACTGGGAGCAGCGCCTGCCCCTAATATTTGCCCTACTCTTGTCTGGGAGCTGTGCCTGCCCCCAATATCTGCCCTATTTCTTACTTATATCTTTCTGACTGTATCTCAGTGCATAGGGATATTGCCATATTACAATATACTGCAGCCGTATTCAGTATGAGGAACGGATCCCATTCCCCATTACATACAGTAGTCTGACCCATCCGTGCCTTCCCCTATAGGAAATGCCTTGTA
Organism: Xenopus tropicalis; assembly: GCF_000004195.4. Taxonomy (NCBI): domain Eukaryota; kingdom Metazoa; phylum Chordata; class Amphibia; order Anura; family Pipidae; genus Xenopus; species Xenopus tropicalis. Next base: position 33,039,926 of record NC_030684.2, on the reverse strand, counting down.
GATTGTAGGCTCTTTTGGGCAGGGCTCTCTTCACCTCTTGTATCGGTTATTGATTGCTTTATATCTTACTCTGTATGTCCAATGTATGAAACCTACTTATTGTACAGCGCTGCGGAATATGTTGGCGCTTTATAAATAAATGTTAATAATAATAATAATAATAATAATAATGTAATGCACATGAGCAAACGGTCTCTCCCCTTCCCTCACTCTCCAGCCCTGAGCCTAAATCACTGAAGGGTAAAATGCACAACACAATATTCATTGGGCAGATGAGAAGGTGCCCGTGGGTACAAAACCTGCTCCTGTAGTAGGGTTACTATGCAGCCATATTCCCTGGATACACAGAATATTGCCAGGTGAGCATTAAAGCACAGAACCCACCCATGTTATGGAACCCCCATACTAAGGGGAAGGCAAATCCTTCTGAAACAGGTAACTCTTTTGTATGTATCAAATCCATTCCCTTTTCAAAATATATGGATCCCTAGTCCTGCCGGTGCCATCTGAACCAGGTGCAACTGAATGAGGCACCAGGAAGCAGCAGCGGGCAGAACCCCTGTGGCACCGCGCCGTATACAAGAGCAGAATAAAGAGCTTCCTAGCATTGCTGCATACAAACACCAGCATGGCGTTACATTAACATTTTGCTTTGCCGCCTAAACCTTTAAGCTACTGCCAGATGGGACTTATTACCCGCTGTGTGTGTGGCACCCAGGCCCATGCCAGCGGATTGGCTGATACTTGGCCTGCGTTTATTATACACCGGCTGTAACTCTTTCACTTTAATGTGCCAGCGTTGCCCCCCCTGTCCAATCTCTTCCCCAAACTGACACACAATTCTTTTACCTTACTAACACAGTTTTATAGAAGAGTAACACAATTACTGCTAGAAGTAAACCTACAGAGGAGAAAGGGTTAATACTGTGCCACGCGTGTGTATTCCAGTTTGTTACATGCTATTATTCATCATTTAGTTATGAAGAATAGCCCCCAGTAATGTACAGAGGGGTAACAGCACAGAGCGGGATCCGTTCTCTGCTTGCCAATAGCGTGCCAGGAATTAGCACCACTGCCAGACAAAATCGCCGGTGCTGCTACCTACGGGATCCCCATTACTAGTCAGGCAGAGCAGTTTATATACGGCAGTACAAGCAGACAAACACGTGCCCGTGCCCTGGGCCAAGCATAGATGGAGCACACAACTAGCAGCTTCATTCTACTTATACTTTATTGTAGTTTTGGGGATACCTGCACCTATTTCAAGCATCCTGGCAACACTAAAATAAAGTCTAAGCAAGCAGCGTTCACCTGCTCTGTGTGTGCTCCTTCCCATTAATACTATGTACTATGTACATAAAACATTGCCTTAAGGTGGATGCAGGGTACTGGGAGTTGTAGCACCAAAGCCACTGGAGCTGCAGGACCATTCATGCGAGTTCCCCCAAGCACAGAAGGTTCCTGCACAGCAGCAGCTGAAGGTAACATAGGTTCAGCAGAACAAGATGGCGTCAGTAGGGCAAGATGTTACCCAACCTGCGTACCCACCCCATGTACAGCTTTGTTTGGGTAGCGCCATTGTACCCTGTGCAGGAGCTGAAGTCAGGGTTTTACTAATAATATTTCTCTCCTATTCATTTTCCATTCTCTCTTTCAAACCACTATTGGGTTGCTAGGGAAAACTGGACCTAGCAACTAGCTAGCTGCTAAAAGACCCAGCCGCAATGCTGAAAAAAAAGCTAGAAAAAAAGACTAACTGCAAACTGTTTTGGAATATCCCTGTGTACATCAAACTTACTGCTACTTTAAAGGTCAACTTCCCCCTTAATAACAGTGGAACAAATCTACAAGTAAAACCAAGAATGCAGTAGGGTCATTTATAAGTGGAAGTGCGGCATACAAAGTGCCATTTTAGGCCATTTTAAGTCACCATGTTGTATTTTAGCCCAAACTCAGCATTTTTTACTCCCCTACAATTCCACATGACTGAGCCGGAGAGATGGTGATGCGCCTGACACAACTGCGTGCCAACGGCGCCACCATCTGGAGAAAGCAGGTATCCGCTCAAACTGAGGCGCAAGTCCCGCTAATGTGCCGGGCTAAAGCGAAGTGCTGTGCCCCTACAGGGTACGGTACCACTGGAACCAGGAGCCAATACTTATAGCTGATAGGAACGTGTCACTATTACTTTTATCAGCCTGAATCCCCTAAATATGAATGCCAGGGCGCCACTGGGCAATTTGGTGCCGGTATGTATAGCATTACATAAGGATCCGGCCTACAGAGACTCCATCACAATAGTGCATACAATTTATACAATAGGTCACTTTAGCTACTGCAAAATCAATACACTTACTGCATTTTATGTGGAGTAAAGTTACAAGCCATATATTTTTGGACACTACACTTTAGGGTGAATCTGAACGGGGTAACCATGTCTTTCTACTCCAAACTACTAAGTTGCAAAACTTTCTGTAAATTAGCATTTTGAAGCAGCACCTAAACATCACCTTACAGCTTACATTTTAAAACATCATTTCTCCATAAATATGAATGGCAGCGCCACGGGGCCCGAACAGTTTGATGCCTAATTTGTATAGGATTACCGCTATACCCTCTATCCCCCAGTTATACTCTATACCCGCCGATACCATCTTGCCTTACTATACTCACTATCCCCAGGGGAGTACCTGATACCATCTTGCCTTACTATACTCACTATCCCCAGTTACACTCTGTACCCCTGATACCATCTTGCCTTACTATACTCACTATCCCACACTCTATACCCGATACCATCTTGCTTACTATACTCACTATCCCACAGGTACACTCAGTACCTGATACCATCTTGCCTTACTATACTCACTATCCCAGTTACACTCTGATACCATCTTGCCTTACTATACTCACTATCCCACAGTTACACTCAGTACCTGATACCATCTTGCCTTACTATACTCACTATCCCACAGTTACACTCAGTACCTGATACCATCTTGCCTTACTATACTCACTATCCCCCAGTTACACTCTGTACCCCTGATACCATCTTGCCTTACTATACTCACTATCCCACATTTACACTCAGTACCTGATACCATCTTGCCTTACTATACTCACTATCCCCCAGTTACACTCTGTACCCCTGATACCATCTTGCCTTACTATACTCACTATCCCACAGTTACACTCAGTACCTGATACCATCTTGCCTTACTATACTCACTATCCCCCAGTTACACTCTGTACCCCTGATACCATCTTGCCTTACTATACTCACTATCCCACAGTTACACTCATACCATCTTGCCTTACTATACTCACTACACTCAGTACCTGATACCATCTTGCCTTACTATACTCACTATCCCCCAGTTACACTCTGTACCCCTACCATCTTGCCTTACTATACTCACTATCCCACAGTTACACTCAGTACCTGATACATCTTGTCAGTGAGTTACACTCTGTACCCTGATACCATCTTGCCTTACTATACTCACTATCAGTTACACTCAGTACCTGATACCATCTTGCCTTACTATACTCCCAGTTACACTCAGTACCTGATACCATCTTGCCTTACTATACTCACTATCCCCCAGTTACACTCTGTCCCTGATACCATCTTGCCTTACTATACTCACTATCCCCAGTTACACTCTGTACCCCTGATACCATCTTGCTTACTATACTCACTATCCCACAGTTACACTCTGTACCCCTGATACCATCTTGCCTTACTATACTCACTATCCCACAGTTACACTCTGTACCCCTGATACCATCTTGCCTTACTATACTCACTATCCCCCAGTTACACTCTGTACCCCTGATACCATCTTGGTTACTATACTCACTATCCACAGTTACACTCAGTACCTGATACCATCTTGCCTTACTATACTCACTATCCCCCAGTTACACTCTGTACCCCTGATACCATCTTGCCTTACTATACTCACTATCCCACAGTTACACTCAGTACCTGATACCATCTTGCCTTACTATACTCACTATCCCCCAGTTACACTCTGTACCCCTGATACCATCTTGCCTTACTATACTCACTATCCCACAGTTACACTCTGTACCCCTGATACCATCTTGCCTTACTATACTCACTATCCCCCAGTTACACTCTGTACCCCTGATACCATCTTGTTACTATCCCCAGTTACACTCTGTACCCCTGATACCATCTTGCCTTACTATACTCACTATCCCACAGTTACACTCTGTACCCCTGATACTATCTTGCCTTACTATACTCACTATCCCCAGTTACACTCTGTACCCCTGAGACCATCTTGCCTTACTATACTCACTATCCCACAGTTACACTCTGTACCCCTGATACCATCTTGCCTTACTAAACTAACTATCCCACAGTTATATTCGGTACCCCTGATACCATCTTGCCTTACGATACTTCCTATGCCACAGTTACACTCTGTACCCCTGATACCATCTTGCCTTACTATACTCACTATCCCACAGTTACACTCTGTACCCCTGATACCATCTTGCCTTACTAAACTCAATAGGGCGAAGAAGTGTGGAGAGTTTGGGTGTTGTACCCCTAAAACTGTAGGAGGAGTAGCGTTTAGAAAATGGGGGGCGCTAAGAATAAGCGGAACATTCAGATTCCATTCACATTATGGAACCCCCATGCTTTGGTAAAGAGATTTACTTCTGATTTGTGTCACACAGGTAATGGCTTTTGATGTGTCAAATCCCTTCCTTTTTTAAAATAAAGATTTTGATTAAGGCTATTTACTTGTGTTTAGTGTTGGCGGCGTAGGGGGAAGGAGGTCTTACGAGGGAAAAAAAGGCAGTGTGGCGGGGAGACATCGGTCTCGTGCTTTTATATGGTCATAGAACTCCTTTGTGACTTACATATATCCCTATATTTTACAATAGGGGGTACTCACTATATAGCAATGACAGTGCAGAGCCCGGGCAGCAAGGGGTGTAGCGTTTAAATTTAGGGCAAATGCCACTGATCCCCAATGAATGGACTGTAAATTACCACATTAACTATTGGAACTCTTTATATGCCCTGTTTATTATAGAATACCATCAAATGTTTACATTGCATACACAAGGGGTGTGGCCAAAGTTTTAGTACTGTGGCCTTATGTTCGTGGAGGGCCTGATGGCGGCCCTGACTGACATACATATAATGTAACTGCACCTTTAAGAGGTGGTACCAGGGGTACACAGTAGAGATTGCAGAATAAGAGTGTGTGTTCTGAGCTACAGGGCATGCAATCCAAATGGACATGTGTCATGGGATGACTGCCCTTGTGAAGTAACCTGGGAGCGGAAGCAGAAACCCCCTGCTAGCCGCAAGTGAGGAAGTCTCAGGATTAAAGTGAAGGAGCGGTTCTGGAATGAGTGGTGGGTACCTATGCCAATGTGGTTGTTCCAATGGCACCATATAAGTTGTTTATAGACTGCAATGTAACAACCTTTTCTACAATTTATTACAGTTCTAGAAATTAAGGGTCCAAAAGTGAAATTGTCTCCCCGTTGCATGATATTGGAGGAAGCTGGAACTAGTTAGGAACCATAAGGAAGCTAGTTAGGAACCATAGAAAGCTAGTTAGGAACCATAGGAAGCTAGTTAGGAACCATAAGGAAGCTAGTTAGGAACCATAAGGAAGCTAGTTAGGAACCATAGAAAGCTAGTTAGGAACCATAGGAAGCTAGTTAGGAACCATAAGGAAGCTAGTTAGGAACCATAGGAAGCTAGTTAGGAACCATAAGGAAGCTAGTTAGAACCATAAGGAAGCTAGTTTAGTTAGGAACCATAGAAAGCTAGTTAGGAACCATAGGAAGCTAGTTAACCATAAGGAAGCTAGTTAGGAACCATAAAGGAAATGGCAAGCCAAAATTTATAAATAGTACCAATGGATAGAGCTACAATTGCTAAAGAAAAACGCCACCCTTTTGGCTCAATTACAGCATCCAAAACGTTTAAAAACTTACTTCTAAGTTTCAGCTCTCTTCAAAGAATGGCGCGGCCATTTTGGAAATGGTATGCCCACTTCCTTGACTTCACAATCTACACTGCGCATGCGCAACCTTCTCTCCCCCTTCCCCCGGGAGCGCGCCCTCCTGTGCGCATGCGCAAAATTTCCTTCCCCCCAGCCTAGGCGCGCGTCCGTGTGGGCGCGCCTGATAACAGTTCCAAGCAGTGCAGGCACGCCCGATCCTCTCCGCTCGTCGCTCCAATTAATATTGTGAGTAATCGCCTGTGTGTCCATCTCTTTCCTGCTCTTATTGTTATGTTCAATGTCATGTTATATTCATGTTGTCTTAAATAAAAAAAAATTTATTAGCACTACTGTTCTACACCAATATTAGTAATTAATAATTTACACAGGAAATTTTCATTAATATCAATTAAAATTTTAAAATGTTTAAAGGGCAAGTTAATACTATAATTTTTTTTTTTTTTTTAAAGTACATGTTCATACCAGCAATTTTTAACACTGTTTAAAGGGAGTAAATGTAAATGCACACTGTTTAAAGGGGACAATTTTTGCACAGTTTAAAGGGAAAATAAAGGCGATTTTTCACACTGTTTAAAGGGGAGTAAATGCAATTTTTTGCACAGTTTAAAGGGCAAGTAAAGGCGATTTTTCACACTGTTTAAAGGGGAGTAAATGCAATTTTTTGCACAGTTTAAAGGGCAAGTAAAGGCGATTTTTCACACTGTTTAAAGGGGAGTAAATGCAATTTTTTGCACAGTTTAAAGGGCAAGTAAAGGCGATTTTTCACACTGTTTAAAGGGGAGTAAATGCAATTTTTTGCACAGTTTAAAGGCAAGTAAAGGCGATTTTTTTCACACTGTTTAAAGGGGAGTAAATGCAATTTTTTGCACAGTTTAAAGGGCTAAAGGCGATTTTTTCACACTGTTTAAAGGGGAGTAAATGCAACTTTTTGCACAGTTTAAAGGGAAAATAAAGGCGATTTTTTTCACACTGTTTAAAGGGGAGTAAATGCAATTTTTTGCACAGTTTAAAGGGCAAGTAAAGGCGATTTTTTCACACTGTTTAAAGGGGAGTAAATGCAACTTTTTGCACATTTTAAAGGGGAGTAAAAAACACTGTTTAAAGGGGAGTAAATGCAACTTTTTTACACTTTTTAAAGGGGAGTAAATGCACCTTTTTGCACTGTTTAAAGGGGAGTAAATGCAACTTTTTACACTTTTTGAAGGGGAGTAAATGCAACTTTTTTACACTGTTTCAATCTAAAATTTTGATTTGTTTTTAACAGTATTATCAATATGTCTCACGAGGAGTCACAAATCCCAACGACCTCAGCTTTTCATGCTGAAAAGGTATTTATTATTTTTCAACACCTCTACACATATTTTTCAAACCTGTAACCTCATGCATTATGTCAACATTAAATCTTGCGTATTTTGCGCGCCTATAATCGCCTGCATTGTACATCGCTGTAAAATCTTAACTTAATTGAAATTATTATTAATTTCTATTATTACATTTCTATAGTATGAAGTATTGATGCAAACAATGCGGCAGCGCGCCGGTTCGAGAAAGAGGCGTGAATGTTTTGAAAGCGATACGGTGCATCAATCAGAAGTCACCGTTGAGAGCGAAGAAGAAGACACCAGTGAGGAGGAAGACATACAGAGCAAAGAAAAGGATGAAAGGCTTGGCAAGACTGACTGGTGTCAATGTTCTAATTGTTCTGCAATGCCAACTGCGATAGAGTGCATCTGTTGCCATGAGGAGCCCCTGATTAAAGCCCTAATCCCAGACAATGCTTCATGTATCATCGAGTGGCACAGATTTAAGAGCGACATCATCGATCCTGAAAGGGTGGATTGTGCCTTAAAGTTGACAAACTCTAAAAAGAAAAAGAAACCGAACACAGCTGCTGCATATATGAGGTTACTAAAAAAAATTTTTTTTTGTTTTTTTCTAAAAATTTAATTAAATTATTTACATATGCTATCCTTTTTCTCAACAGGGCAATAAGAAAAGCTGCCTATCGCTGCTTCACAGTGTGGGTATATGGTTATCTGGGGACCGGGGTACGGAAGGTGATACCAGCTTGTGTGGTGACGGCTGTTAGAGAAGCATTCCCCGACCCAAAAGGAAAATACGTGGGCTTTCTACAAGCCTGTGATTTTGCAGCGGAGGATATGATATTTTATTAGTAAAAAATTATACCCTACACTGTTGAATATTATTTTCGAGTTTCAGATTTTTATAACAGTTTATTTTTACTATGTGATATTTATGTAAAATAATTACAACAAAAGTTTTCTATATTTTTATTGAAGATTTTTTATTTAAACAATAAAAACTTTGTGTTTACAAAAAATTATTTTTTTGGCTGATTCTTGTATAATAACACATTCTACACATGACAAAACAATTTTTGTAAGACATATAGTCAATGACCGAAAAAGCAAAAAGTAAAAATTATGTTTAAGATTGATGTTTTAAGTTCATTATATTAGAAAATTAACATACTATACAACCAAATTATATACCAACAAGATTAACATTGTAACATTTTTTGGGCTATATATAATCTTGGTATGTATTACCCCCAAAAATTGTCCAAATATTGAATGTACATCAGATTAGCACGTTCAAAACCTTGAGTAGTGCTGCGCTACAACAACAGATTTTTCAGGCCTTTCTTTTGATGCAATATTTTTAGGTAATCCCTTGGCATGTGATTCCCAACGGTGAACAAGCTCACCTTTCACTATTTTGCCTGCATCAGAAATAATGTCAAATAGATGAACATCAGAAATTTCTTCAAAAATAGGTTTTGCTACCCATTCTTTTTTATGTTTTGGAAATACTATTTTAAATTTTTTCTCCAACAGGAAATTCTGATTTTTTGCTACAATGAACAGTAGCCTGTGGACGATCCACGTTTTTGTTGTGTGACAGCGCTGCTAGCATTGTCCGAGCATACATGGAATCTAGTTTAAAAGCAATTCTCTTAGGCCGGTATTTCAAGACTTTGCTGTGGTAGTTCTCCAGATCCCCCGTATGGCAGAATTTCTCAATTTGGGTAATGTCTTTCATCAGTTGTTTGCTGTTTAGAATGGCCACTAAAGTGCTATAAGCCGGATGAGATGGAGTTATCCATTTTTTATCTTTCATTTCCGCAGCTCTAATTTTTTGTGTTCGCATTTTTTATATGTCTTCAGATTTCGAAATGTGTGTTTGTTGGCGATATGATAGAGCACAGATCGCCATTTATCTAAAAGATTGTCAACATTATGGTCGCATGTTTGGGAACACCACCACAAGTGGTTGGTGATTGGCCCTATCCAGTGTGCTATATCCTTGTATTTCCTTTTTTTACTTGCAGCTGTAAGCTTCTTTACCAGACTTTTACAAATGTGCCATACATCAAATTGGTGGTTGATGGTCGGATAGGTCACTTTCATCATGCTTCTAATACAGCTATGTCTATCAGTTGCCATCACTCTAACGTCTATTCCTTTTTTCTCCAAGCTTGATAGACATTTTTTAAATGCAATTCCCTCCATTTGCCCTGAACTTTGTCCTGGAAAAATTTGCTCTATAGTGAAATGCAAGATTTTTTTGGTCATTATGTCCATCATGGTATAGGTACAGTATTTAGCACTATAGCCTGGACTATCAAATTGGCCGTCACCAGCCAAAACAACAGCTTTATCTGCAATCTCCTCTTTCAATAATTCTTGTTCCTTGATCCATGCCAAATCAATAGCGGGGAACAGATATCGTTTCTGATATGTATAATATGTGGTATGAGAGAAGAATGGTATAGACATTAGCTGAAACATTTCTTTCACTTTTGTAAAGGATGATCCACTCAGTAAAATGGCACAGGCTACCGATACATTTCCAATAGATATCTGTCCTGCTAGTGGTTGAGAGTTCCATATCAAAGAGCAATGTCCAGAAAGACATGTTAACTTTACTTCTACCATAGTTCCATTCAATTTTTTTTGTATTTGAACTATTGGTGCATGGCATGGTGAGTTAGCGCTATGTTGACATCTTATTAGATAAAAGAGTTGGTCCAGTAGTTCTTCGAATACTATAAAACTTCGCTGAAGAATTTCCTCTTTTTTTTCAGTAAACGTAGAATCATCTTCTGTAAAAGTAACGCTTTCCTCTGGTTCATAAATAGATGTGTCCTTTTCTTCTTCTATACTGGGCTCCATTGTCTGGATACTGCTTAGGTGACTGTCAGAAAGTTCAATCAATTCCTCCTCTCCCTCCAAATTAGATTTTTGCACTGTTTGCTTGTCTTTACCGGGTAAATTTGGATTGGGTTTTTCTATATCCAACATACATTTGATCGGTGTGGAAAATGCAACGGGATAGCCATGATCTTTTTGGATTTTCCAAGGTTCAGCTGCCACTGAATCATCTCCTGTCTGTACTCCTATATCGAGCAGTGAATGTGGATTATCAGAACCACTGGCTTTATGAATACCAAGCTGAATATCCGTGGATGTGGTACTTGCATCAACATAGATCTTTTCTTCAGTTTGGGTTGCAACAGTGATAAAATGTTTGACAATACGCACAATCGAATGAGAGGTGGAAGGAATATCATCCTCTACTCTTCTTCTCTTGTGACTTTGGAAGGGTAGAGATTCCATAGCTGTTACTAAAACTGGAGTGGGCTGAATATCAAAAATCGTGGGAACAGCATTCGGTTTTAGCATTCTTTTCGGACCTTTGGCGAAGAACGAATCTTCTGTGAAGTGGACAGAACAAATTCTGTGTCTTCCTGTTTTTGCTGATTGATGAATTTCGTTAGCTACTGATTCCAAATTATCACCATACTGCCCAGTTTGTCTCAGCCAATTCGTTATTGCATTGAGGTCATTTGGAAAGTAATGTAAACTGACATTTGGATATTTGTCTTTTTGTGCAGTTTTGTGTGGACACCCGCGTACTATGCAATTAGGCATTTTTAAAAAAATGCGTCTGGAAAACAAAAATATGTAACACAGATATTATAAGACATGTGAACATACAACTTTTGTCCAGGGACTGCTTATGCATCAATTTAGAGATGCATTTTTTGGGGCATAAATAATTTCATAGCAACAATGTATGCATATGTAAGATTTCATACAGAAAAATTAACTGTGTAGTATGGTTAGAAGGTAAAATAAATATGGTTATTCAGCTTATCAATAGTGGCATATATATTTATATATAATTCATTAGATAACATAAATAAATAAAATCTCTCTGTCAAAAATGAACAACCATTTGTAATTATATCTCATTATATGTCCTTTGTCAGGACAGACAGCAGACACATTGTCTCCCTAAATTAAGACTTACTATGATTGTTCTAATGAAATTAATTAGTGGGTGATTGAATTACACATTTAATCTAATCAAAATAAACAATAGTAACAGAATAGCCAAGAGACACACTGTCTGGAGCACGGTAAAAACACTCAATAGGAATTATTTCTATACTAAACACCACACAAACAAAAATAAAATTTAGCTTACAATTTAAATAAATCTATGTAAAAATATACAGTTTATATTGCTATTTTTTTTAGAAATGCTCAGAAAAAAAATACAGGTATAGGATCCCTTATCCAGAAACCCTTTATCCAGAAAGTTCCAAATTACGGAAAGCCTGTCTCCCATAGACTCCATATTAATCAAATAATTCAGAATTTTAATACTGATTTCCTTTTTCTCTGTAGAAATAAAACAGTACCTTGTAATTGATCCCAACTAAGATAAAAAAAATCCTTATTGAATGCAAAAGACTACTATTGGGTTTAATGTTTTTTTGATTTTTTAGTAGACAAGGTATGGAGATCCAAATTAAGGAAAGACCCCTTATCCATAATACCCTTGGTTCCGAGCATTCTGGATAATGGGTCCTATACCTGTATTACAATTAATAGTGTTACTAATGAAATTAAATAATTAACTGTGAATAAAAGTATATTATAAAATTATGGCAAAGTGCTAGAAAATATTAATTAAAACTAATGATTTAGGAATATGAGCTTACAGACCTGGATTTCCTTCTTTATGTGCAGCCCAGCAGCTAAAGGGTTAATCCAATAAAATAAAAGTAGCAATAATGCAGGTCAGATGGATCCAAGGAAAAATGATGATAATCCAAGAAGCAGCACAAATCTGCAGCACCAATTCAATACATCCCATACGAAGCAAGGAGAGAGAAGAAAATCCCAGGAGTTCATGTCCTGAAATGACTTGGCGCCGCTGGATCCCTTCTATTTGAGCGCGTCACCATAGCAACCGGACGCTTTGCTTATGGTGCGCGCCCCTAGAGGCCGGATCAGAGGGTGAGGAGGGAGAGCGCGCCTGCCTGAGCGCGTCCACGGCTTCAGCACACTGCGCATGTGCCGCCTGGATTAGAAGTCGCTAAGTCTTGAGAACCGCGATGCATTATGGGAGCGTTCAGCACACAACTCGGCGGTTTTTTGCAGCGGTTTGGATTTATTGCACCTAAATGATCGGTATATGGGGAGACTTAAGGGCAGCGTTGAGACCACAGATGGTAAGCCTGCTCTTAGAGATTAACTGTTGTGTAGCCTTTCCTTCTCCTTTAAGGAAGCTAGTTAGGAACCATAGGAAGCTAGTTAGGAACCATAAAAACACCAAATGGCCTCTAATTCCCCTAATGTTTGGGCCCTGGGCTCATGTTCATACAAAGTGTTCTCTTTGCTGCTGCTGAAATCCTTAGAGTGACATCAGCACAGAGAGGAACAGAAGGATGAGAGAATATACTCAATAGCAAACAGGGCATGCAAAACAGAAAGGAAAATGCAGTGCGGGGGGGGGCTGGTCTTTTGGGAGAATAGGATCAGAAATATGGAGAGAGAAGTTTAAATGAAACGATTTAAAAACACTGGGGGGGTGTTCTTCTATGCCTCATTCTGCTTAAGGTGACTGACCAATTGTGTAACAGAGAAATTGATACTGCTGGGGGCTGATAAAAATGGGCAAGTGCGGGGCAGGTGGGGTAAAACTGGGTGGTGTTGCTGACAGAGGGTTTTAGTTGAAAAATGAATGGGTTAAAATCTCTGCAGGGAGTTGAGTGAATTCTGCTGCAGAAAATAATTGGTTAATATGTCCAAATGGGCAGAAACATACAGGGATCCATAGATACAGATATGAGGGCCACCAACCTACTATATAAGTATACCTACTGAACTAATGATTGGAAGGGAGTAGAATATTGCTTTGCTCCTAAACGCGTCAGAACTGGGGGCCATGGCCCTCTCGGACGTGCGGTGGGCAGGGAGGCAAGCAACTTGGCTCAGTTCTGGGAACTGAAAAGAAGTGAAACAAGTAATAAAGATGATAAAATTGAAAAATTACTAAAATGAAAGAAAAGTAAGGACAGAGGAGACTGCAAGGAGAGAACAAATAAAAGAGCATAAGGGGAAAAGGAAAAGAATTGGGACATAAGAAGAGTTTAAAGGTGGCCACACACGTGGCGATTGTAGATCTTTCGTGCGACCATTGGTCGCATGAAAGATCGTACAATCTGCCACTAACCGTTCAAGACTGAAACAGATAAGGAGGTAGACACAATAGGATTTCTACCTCCTTCTGCCGATTCAGCGCTGAAGGCAGATTTTGCTCAGGTGTCTTCTATGGCGCCCGATCAAAATCTTTTAACCGCCCCGATTGGTGAGTCAACCGGTATCAGCAGCCTCCTGCGATATCGGTCGACTCATCGGCTTGCCATACACGCACCAAATATCGTACGAAACGAGGTTTCGTACGATATTATCGGTGCGTGTATGGCCAGCTTTAGTGTAGAGGAGAGGGGCAGAGAAAAATCACTGTGTGATGGGAAAAAGAACAATAATGGCTAAATAATGTGGCTAGGTTAAGAAGGAAATGCGGCATATACAGAACAAAAGGAAAAGTAACCTTGAAAGAAGTGAAGTGAAAAAGTAAAGCGCAAAAGTAAAAGAACAGACAGAAAGGGAACAGATTGGAAAAGGCCAGTGGATAATAAGGTGAGCCATAACTACATGTGTATGTTATCAGCTCCAAGAAGGGATGGCTTTTTCTCATGGGAAAGATTGGGTATACAAGTTGATCCAGGGACTGGTCCGATTGCCCTCTTGGAGTCAGGAAGGAATATTTTTGAGGTAAATTGGAGAGGCTTTAGATGGGTTTTTCTCCTTCCTGTTCCTCCAACTAGCAGTTATGCAGGTTTCAATTAGATATAGAGAGCACTAGGCAGTACACGGGAGCACTTACCGCTTAAACAGTGTGCTGCACACGGATCCTCTCCCCCAGGATCCAAAAATCCAAATAGTAATAGAACAAAAAGCGGAGCACCACTGAAGATAAAAACAGTCTTTTATTCCATATTTCTTAAAAGGCACAAGTACATCCCTTGAGAGGACTTTGGCACTTGACGCGTTTCGTGGCCTCCCGCCACTTCCTCAGAAGCATCAAAATCCTTAAAGGGGAGGGGATTATATACCCATGACCTACAACCCCCGTTCAAAAACCAGGGACAGTTAACCCATACCTCCCCACAATAAAGCAGAATACAAAATACCATAATATAAAAACATTACACAATACATAAGAACAATATATGAATCCATAGTACCCCGGAACCAGGGAGGGTGGGTGAATCCAGAGAATCCTAACATGTTATATTGCCTAATAAAAACAGGATAATTCCCATTCTTTGGACATATCACCCTTAGTATCTGAAGAATTTAAATTAAAGATCCAGAAAGCTTCTCTTTTTAGTAATCTCCTTTCCCTATCTCCTTTCCTCACTTGAAAAAGGGGTCTATCTATTATTTGGAAAGAAAAACTACATTTCCCATCATGCTTCTCTATAATATGTTTTGCTACTGCAGACCTTAAATCACCCCTTTCTAGAGCTGAGGCATGTTCTAATATTCGTGTAGCAACATTACGTTCGTTTTCCCTACATATTGGGAGCCACAAGCACAAGTAACCAAATAGACCACTTGTTTAGATAGACAGTTAAAATACTGTTTAATAGCAAACTCTTTCCCTGTCTGGGTGCTAATGAAAACTTTAGAGACTTTCAAATAATGACATGCCTTACATCTATTCCTCCCACACCGATAGTTTCCTATAGTTTTTAGCCAAGGAGTTGACTCCTTCCGTGATGTATACATACTCTGAGAGAGCCAAGATGCCACATCCCTCCCTTTTCTATATACAAAGGATGGTTTCTTATCCAACACTTGGGCTAAAATGGGATCCTGTAAAAGGACTCCCCGATATTTATTAACACTTTTGCGAATATAGTGAGTATCTTTGTTATATACCATAGAAAACCGTGTCTTAGGCTCCTTCTTAACTTGCGAAGGGCGACTACCTGTACATTTAATTTTAAGAAGGTCCCCTCTGTTACTACTCACTGCCCTATCATAGGCCATCTTAATAACCTCAGAGGTGTATCCCCTTTCAAGAAAGCAATCCCATAAATCCATAGCCTGCCGTTGGAAGGCATCCCAAGTGGAGCAGATCCGACGCAACCTGAGGAACTGCCCCACAGGGATACCCCTCAAACAGCTGGCCGGGTGTGCACTCCCAGAATGGAGAAAAGTGTTACATGTAATTGGTTTTCTAAACAAATCACAATGTATTTGCCCATCACAGACTGAAAAATTGACATCTGAAAAAGAAATCGTATCTATATGTATCTCAAAAGTAAATGCTATACCCATTACCTGGTCATTACAATACTTCACAAACCTCTGAAAAGTGATCTCATCCCCATCCCAAACACCAATGCAGTCATCGATATAACGAAAAAAAGAAATAACCTGTGCCCGAAAAGGATTACCATCTCCAAAGACGTGGAGCCTTTCAAACCAACCCATGAAAAGGTTAGCATAGGTAGGTGCAAAGGAAGCACCCATTGCGGCTCCACGCCTCTGGAGATAGAACTTATTATCAAATAAAAAATAGTTTGATTTAAGCAGAAAATCAAGAGAGTCCAATACAAAGCTAGATTGTGCCTGCGGAAACAGTAGTTCCCTGTCTAGCCAATAACGGACCGCTTCCATGCCACTATCGGGCGCCCCCTTTACATTTTCCAACGATTTGTGGACTTTTGGCAATATATGAAAAATTGGGATAACAGGGTTATCACATCTCAGGGCTTCCATATCTTTGGTGGATAAAACCCCTTTGAGGTACCCAATATATAATAAATCATTAAGTATCTTATTAAAGCCCTCTGTAGGGTCACTCATTAAAGGCACATAAGTTTCTTTGTCATTCAATTGTCTTAATATCTCAGTTTCATAAAATGAGGCATCAAGAATTACTACTGAACCTCCCTTGTGGGCCTTCTTAATTACAATGGTCCTGTCTTGACCCAAATCTTTAATAGCCTTCATTTCACCCAAAGTAATATTTCTGTACTTAAGATTTCGCCTCTTGTTACCCAACATTTCAATATCACATTGTACTAATTTCTGAAACATTGCAATTTGCTGACTTTTTGCATGAATAGGGTAGAACTTAGAGTTCTTTCTTAATCCAGTCACTTTTACTATATCGCCAGAAACAATCTCAGGTCGTGTCGCACTCTCTTGTTCCAAATCCTGCAAATCAGATAAAGCACAAAAATCCTGGAAATTATCCAGAGACACAAGTAAATTACTATCGTAAGGCTGTTCGTCCAAGATATTACATTGAAAAGATATATCTTGTGCAGGCACACTGCTGTTACTCCCATTATCAGACATACATCCATTTCCGATATTATCAGTACTGGCAAAATAGCGTTTCACTGTCAAAAGTCTCACAAACTTATTCAAGTCCAAAATAGTAGAGAAAATATCCAAATTGTCATCAGGAATAAAGTTAAGGCCTTTTGATAATAGCTTCTCTTCCTCGACCGATAAACACCTAGATGATAAATTTATCACACTAGAAGGCTTCACTGTATTACAAGTAAACTTCTTATACAGTTACACTCAGTACCCATGAGACCATCTTGCCTTACTATACTCACTATCCCAGTTACACTCTGTACCCCTGATACCATCTTGCCTTACTATACTCACTATCCCACAGTTACACTCTGTACCCCTGATACCACTACACACTGTACCCCTGATACCATCTTGCCTTACTATACTCACTATCCCACAGTTACACTCTGTACCCCTGATACCATCTTGCCTTACTATACTCACTATCCACAGTTACACTCTGTACCCCTGATACCATCTTGCCTTACTATACTCACTATCCCACAGTTACACTCTGTACCCCTGATACCATCTTGCCTTACTATACTCACTATCCCACAGTTACACTCTGTACCCCTGATACCATCTTGCCTTACTATACTCACTATCCCACAGTTACACTCTGTACCCCTGATACCATCTTGCCTTACTATACTCACTATCCACAGTTACACTCTGTACCCCTGATACCATCTTGCCTTACTATACTCACTATCCCACAGTTACACTCTGTACCCCTGATACCATCTTGCCTTACTATACTCACTATCACACAGTTACACTCTGTACCCCTGATACCATCTTGCCTTACTATACTATCCCCCAGTTACACTCTGTACCCCTGATACCATCTTGCCTTACTATACTCACTATCCCCCAGTTACACTCTGTACCCTGATACCATCTTGCCTTACTATACTCACTATCCCACAGTTACACTCTGTACCCCTGAGACCATCTTGCCTTACTATACTCAGTACATTTCTGCTAATACCGGTCCAGGCCTTGGCCGATATTTTACCAGCTAGAGCCGTGAAACCAGATGGCAACCCAAGTCCCTGGATCAACATGCTACTAAACTTTTAGTATGCTATAGAGTGGCCAATTTTAAGCAAATCTTTGATTGGTTTGTATTATTTATTTCTTATACTGTGCTAATTATTTGCCTTCTTCTTCAACCTCTTTGCCGCTTTCAAATGGGGGTCACTGACCCAAGAGCCCAAAAACTATTGCTCTGTGAGGCTACAGCTCTAGTGTTACTTTTAATAACTCTTTTTTTCTATTTCTTATATTTCTATTTTGTCTCCTCCTACTCATATATCAGTCTCTCATTCAAACCACTTCTGGTTGGCTATGGTAAGCAACCTAGCAACCAGATAGTTGTTGACAATCTGAATTGGAAAGTTTCTAAACAAAAATTGAATTAAACTACAAATAATAAAAAAATGAAGACCAATTGCAAATTGTCTCAGAATATGACTCGCTACATAATACTAAAAGGATAGAAATCCCCAGTTATATAGATTTCTATAGCTACAATCCTCTGAATTTCTGAACAGACCCACAAAGAGCTTCCATTAAATATATAATTTCAGCCAATACAAGCAGGGCAGCCTGCCTTCAGATCAGAAACCTGCCAGGCACTTACACTGCGCTTGGGCTAAAATGTAACTCTGACAGCTCTCTGTGCTCAGCTTGTACCCCATATATGCGCACATCCACATTTCATCATCTTCTCCCTAAGGAACATATGTTGTGAAATAAACAAAACAATATGTGGATGAGGTTTATTTTAGCTAAATTGCCATGGGCAATAATAAGCCCCAAAACAGCACTGTAGCTGATGACACTAAATTGTGCAAAACTATAAGTTCCATGCAGGATGCTGCCGCTTTGCAGAGCGATTTGACAAAATTAGATAACTGGGCAGCAAACTGGAAAATGAGGTTCAATGTTGATAAGTGCAAAGTTATGCACTTTGGTAGAAATAATATAAACGCAAACTATCTACTGAATGGTAGTGTGTTGGGGGCATCCTTAATGGAGAAGGATCTAGGGGTTTTTGTTGATAACAAGTTGTCTAATTCCAGGCAGTGTCATTCTGTGGCTACTAAAGCAAATAAAGTGCTGTCTTGTATAAAAAAGGGCATTGACTCAAGGGATGAGAACATAATTTTGCCCCTTTATAGGTCCCTGGTAAGGCCTCACCTTGAGTATGCAGTGCAGTTTTGGGCTCCAGTCCTTAAGAAGGATATTAATGAGCTGGAGAGAGTGCAGAGACGTGCAACTAAACTGGTTAAGGGGATGGAGGATTTAAACTATGAGGTGAGACTGTCGAGGTTGGGGTTGGGGTTGTTTTCTCTGGAAAAGAGGCGCTTGCGAGGGGACATGATTACTCTGTACAAGTACATTAGAGGGGATTATAGGCAGATAGGGGATGTTCTTTTTTCCCATAAAAACAATCAGCGCACCAGAGGTCACCCCTTTAGATTAGAGGAAAGGAGTTTCCATTTGAAGCAGCGTAGGTGGTTTTTCACGGTGAGGGCAGTGAGGTTATGGAATGCCCTTCCTAGTGATGTGGTAATGGCAGATTCTGTTAATGTCTTTAAGAGGGGCCTGGATGAGTTCTTGATCAATCAGAATATCCAAGGCTATTGTGATACTAATATCTACAGTTAGTACTAGTGGTTGTATTTATAGTTTATGTATGTGAGTGTATAGATTGGTAGGTGTGGGTTAGATGTGCTGGGTTTACTTGGATGGGTTGAACTTGATGGACACAGGTCTTTTTTCAACCCTATGTAACTATGTAACTATGTAACTATGTAGCGCATAAACAGAAGTTAGTGGGCTCCACAGAATGTCATTTCAAGACATTTTCATAAACATATATTTAAACTATCATTCCAGACCCCAAGAGGGTCTCTACAGTTACCCCTCCGGCCTGAGCACAGCCCTGGGTTACATCTCCCACTAACACTCTCAATAACAGTTGCTTCAATAGTACAATACATCTATCAATTACATAGTTACATAGGGTTGCAAAAAGACCAGAGTCCATCAAGTTCAACCCATCCAAGTAAACCCAGCACACACAACCTATACTTACCAATCTATACACTTACATACATAAACTATATATACAACCACTAACACTAACTGTAGATATTAGTATCACAATAGCCTTGGATATTCTGATTGTTCAAGAACTCATCCAGGCCCCTCTTAAAGGCATCAACAGAATCCGCCATTACCACATCTCTAGGAAGGGCATTCCCCAACCTCACTGCCCTCACCGTGAAAAACCACCTACGCTGCTTCAAAGCTCCGTTCCTCTAATCTAAAGGGGGGCCTCTGGTGCGTTGATTGTTTTTATGGGAAAAAAGAACATCCCCCAACTGCCTATAATCCCCTCTAATGAACTTGTACAGAGTAATCATGTCCCCTCGCAAGCGCCTCTTTTCCAGAGAAAACAACCCCAACCCCAACCTCGACAGTCTCACCTCATAGTTTAAATCCTCCATCCCCTTTACCAGTTTAGTTGCAGTCTCTGCACTCTCTCCAGCTCATTAATATCCTTCTTAAGGACTGGAGCCCAAAACTGCACTGCATACTCAAGGTGAGGCCTTACCAGGGACCTATAAAGGGGCAAAATTATGATTTCATCCCTTGAGTCAATGCCCTTTTGTATACAAGACAGCACTTTATTTGCTTTAGTAGCCACAGAATGACACTGCCTGGAATTAGACAACTTGTTATCAACAAAAACCCCTAGATCCTTCTCCATTAAGGATGCCCCCAACACACTACCATTCAGTAGATAGTTTGCATTTATATTATTTCTACCAAAGTGCATAACTTTGCACTTGTCAACATTGAACCTCATTTTCCAGTTTGCTGCCCAGTTTTCCAATTTTGTCAAATCGCTCTGCAAAGCGGCAGCATCCTGCATGGAACTTATAGTTTTGCACAATTTTGTGTCATCAGCAAAAATAGAAATAGTACGGTCTATGCCCACCTCCAGGTCATTAATAAACAAGTTAAAGAGCAAAGGACCAAGGACTGACCCCTGCGGAACTCCACTAACCACACTGGTCCAATTAGAAAATGTTCCATTTACAACCACTCTTTGTAATCTATCCTTCAGCCAGTTCTCTATCCAATTACAAATATTATGTTCTAGGCCAATATTCCTCAATTTGATCATTAACCTTCTGTGAGGTACTGTATCAAACGCTTTAGCAAAGTCCAAGTAGATGACATCAACTGCCATTCCAGCATCGAGGTTCCTGCTCACCTCCTCATAAAAGGCAACTAAATTAGTCTGGCAAGATCTGTTACGCATAAAACCATGCTGGCACAAACTAATAGTATTGTGAACTGCAATGTATTCAAGTACCCTATCCCTTATTACCCCTTGCAAAACCTTCCCTACCACTGATGTCAAACTAACAGGCCTATAGTTTTCGGGATCCCTTTTTAAATAACGGCACCACATTAGCAATTCGCCAGTCTCTTGGCACCATGCCAAACCTCAACGAATTCTGAAAAATTAAGTGAAGAGGTTTGGCAATCACAGCGCTCAGCTCATTTAATACCCTGGGATGAATCCCATCCGGCCCTGGACCTTTGTTTACCTTTACATGTTCAAGTCTCTTGAATTTCCTCCCGAGTGACCCATGCGTCAGTAGCCTGATGAAAGTTTCCGCTGTCCCAGCTAACTTGAATGCTTTAAAAGCACGTTTTTTCTTACCAACCTCGACACTACCACTTTTATTCAGCCATAAAGGTTTTGCTTTGCGATGCCTCTCCTTGCTTACAAGGGGAATATACTGTTGTGTATACCTGCAAAGCAATGTTTTAAAGATGTTCCATTTTCCTTCTGTGTCTAACCCTATGAAAAGCCTTTCCCAGCTGACACATTGCAGAGATGCCCTTATACTGGCAAAGTCTGCACGTCTAAAATTGAGCGTTTTAGTTACTCCCTTATAGAGCTGTCTCTGCAGCATTATCTCAAAGGAGACCATGTTGTGATCACTGTTCCCCAAATGCTCACCCACACAAATGTTAGAGATGAGTTCAGTATTATTAGATATCACCAGGTCCAAAATAGACTCATTCCTAGTAGGTTCTTGAACCGCCTGAAATAAAAAGTTGTCATTTAGCATATTTACAAACCTACTAGCTTTTTCTGACTTAGCCACCCCATTACTCCAGTCAATGTCCGGATAATTAAAGTCCCCCATAATAACAACTTGACCCAGTTTTGAAGCCTCCTCCATTTGCAACAATAGCTGGGCCTCATTCCCCCTCATCTATACAGGGTGGTTTATAGCATACACCAATGATCATTTTCTTTGTGACCTTCAGCCCTTCTGAAATTTCTACCCAAAGAGATTCAACGTTTTCATTGGTAATGTCTATATTACATCCGTTCAGATTCTTTACTGCTCTTAATCTAAATTTATGAGCCTGGATATTTTGCTTTTAAATGCACGAAATTCCCCAATCCCTTACATTCCCACTCAATCATTTCACAGCAGGCCTAAACGGTGCGTTATAGTAATATTGGAATTAGAAGTCCCCTCTCAGGCCCTCTCTCTGATCTAGATGTCCCTCAACCCCTGTCACAACCTCAAATCATAACAAACCCCATTGAATGGGACTTTACTGGGATGTCCTGTACGGCCAGTCTGGTTTAAATAAATATATTGTTTCAATGCGTTGGATAGTTTCATTATAAACACGACACATCATCATATCAGTCATTTAGTATTTATACATTGTTTCATATATTTCGGCCACCAGCAATGATTCACAATCTTCGCAACTTTTTTCAGATGACACACAAGTTAGTAATAACATATTAAGAGAAAAGGGCTGTTAAATGAATAATACATGTACCGTGAGTGCAATAATATATATTATATATCTACAAGTTGCATAGCAATAGCTATCAAAATGTAGTCAAATCTGAATGCAATGGGCTATAGGCAGGAGATGCAAACAGCTCATCTCTAACGTTCCTGTCTAATATCAATATTGTCTTTATTAGGTGCCTTGTCAGAAAGAAATACGGATTTGATCAGATGCTCTATTTGTTGTCTCTTTATATATTTATTCTGCCACTCGCTATCACCATGTATTTAGCAGTAACATTAAAGGGAAGCCCCACTCAGAAACTCTGTTGTAGTGTTACAAATACCCAATGGTTATAAAGTTGTCTGTAAATGTTATGACAAACAAACATTTCATGACATGTGACCAGAGATGACTTCACACACAGCAATGTGACAGTTGGGTTTGTCCTGACTTTGTGGTGAGAGGTAAGTCTGAATCCCCTCTGAGAGATTTTTTTGCCAAATAACCCTTATTTTAGCTAAAAAAGATGGGAAATAGTTGGGTGATGCCCCCCTAGACTAGCGGATGTTGCTCCTCTCACACATTTTAGTGAATTTGGAGAATTTTAGAGATGACATTAATCTTAGCGCTGGTTGGGAGACACAGACCCAGGGATTTGCCCTGCTCTCATGTAGCAACCTTAACATTTAACTGAATACATTTCAATACATTTTTCCTTGCAAAGCAAATCAATTGGCACAGAAATGAATGGGGTTGATCTTTTCCCATCAGCCTGTACAGCCCCCTAAAAGCACTGTGACACCAGGACCCACGCTTGGTTGGCAGCGCTGTCCGGAGCCCTTCTTTGCACCAAACTTTTGTATCTCTCCCAATCAAATTCTTCATTCTATTAAAGCTTCTAATAATTGGTGCTACTGTTATTTATAGAGCAGCAAACATATTCAGTAGCGCAGTACAACTGGGAGGGATACAGAAAGGGAACCCTAGTTTATACTGTTATAAATGGCAGAGAGGGTCCGAATCACAAGAGCTCACAGTCTCTTCTCTCTCTCCCCATTACATGAAATAGAGCGATTTGAGAGATTTAAAGAGATTTTGAGCTATTTGCAGCGACTCCTAGGATCTTCGGCGATACAGAAGAAGACAAACAAAAGTCTTTATAAAGACTACAACCCAACATCTGAAGTAGAAGAACAAGAAGAAGAAAAAGAAAAAGAAGAAGAAAAAGAAGAGGACTCTGCACAGTGAGTTAATACTAAATCTTTATTTGTTTATTGGGAGTCTCCACATTAACCCTAACCTTCCCTCTATTTTATATTACAGAACCATCCGACATGGGCCTCAAGAACAGCTGCCTCAGACCCAGGAACCAGGTAAGGTCGCTCATAACTTATAATATTTACTTACAAGAGTCGCCATATCATGTACGTTATCTACCATCAAAACAACAGCACCCCTAGTGGAAATAAATACCTGCCACTTTGCTATTTCCCTCTGTGGTAGGAAACTGGCACATTATTATTACTATGAATTTAATAAAAACTGCTTAAAGCCTTAATGTCTTCTCTTTTCCTTCATTTCTCTAGGGCTCAGCGAGAACATCCTGTGGCCCCAACGCTGACCCCTATCTGCGCTCTATAAAGAAGAAGATCGCAGAAGAAATCCACAGAGCACAGACAGAGCTGTGGATCAGCAAAGCTGCACTGACACTGGACCTGCCCAGGAAAAGTGCAGCTGAGTGGAAAAAGGAGAAGAAGGAGATAAAGGCCAGACTCAAACACCTGAACAAGGCCTTGCAGGAGATCAACGCTGCCATCCAGCACTGCACTGTCTAGGTGCCTTATCCGCAGTTCCACCAGCGCTCACCCCTCCTTCCAATATATGGTTTTATACACAGGGGCACACTGAAGGTACTCGCTAAATTCTGCATTCCCTTTCACTCCATCAGTTAGACTGCAGAAGCCGGGGTCTGCAGGCTGCCTGGGGCCCAGTGGAATGGAAGGGAATGCAGAATTCACCCAGTGCTTAACTGCGCTCATGTGTATGCCACCATATTCCCTTCATTTAACATGGCGCATTGATTCTGGGAGAAAATCCGATTGCCGTTAAGGAGTCAGGAAGGAATTTTTCCCTCTAATGAAGCAGATTGGCTCAAAGCTTCTCAGAGGTTTTTTTTTGCCTTCCTCAGAATCAAAAAAGCGCATTTTATATAATCAATAAAACTGTGTTTTCACAGATTTACCATCAAGCCGCTGTGTGTGTGCCCTTTATTCTGGGTATTGGTTGGTCTCATTTGACAAGGGTTACATATAGAGGGGTGGAGAGTGGGAATGTATGTGAGATTGGATCAAATCAGCAGTGAAGAAACACTGAAAGGTTCAGTACCTGTGAGTGACAGTGCTCTTGCGGGTATGGCTGCCCCACCAAGCATTCTCACACTGGCCCAACAGACTGGAGATTCTGTTCACAAAGGTCATTCCTGGCATCCCCCCCACCATTCCCCATCATGGCATGAAGGCTGAAAAACACATGCATCAAAAAGCTGTGGGGAAAGAAAAACAATGATTAATCAAATAAACTCAAACCAGGGATTAATGTGATAGTCACACAGTAACAGCAAATCCTTATAAAAGGAAACAAAAAAATAAGGCAATATTTTGACTGCTTTTCAGTCTAAAGGGATATTGTCCATATTCCAAAATCAAGCAGCCCACCCTCCTGCCAGCACCTTCTTCCCTAGCCTACACTGCCATTTAAAAGGATCTACAATTTTGCAATCTGCGTAACCATACCATCAAGGAGCAAATGTCTGACACTATGAATGACACCCTAAGGGCTGTACCATAAGTGGGACAGGGGGGATTAGGTGACTTGCATGATCCCAAGCAGACAGTGACTGCAGGTTACACATGGGAAGATGCTGACCAGTTTAGCTGACAAATGATTGAAGGTTATCTGGCTCTTTCTACCTAGCTTTAGGCTGTCTAAAACACACACACACACAAAATAAATACAATGTATTTAAAAGTTTGAGTTTTACCATATTAATACAAACTTTTGAGCATTTAAGTTTTGTATTTAGCTCCCTCAACAATTAGAGAGATTTGAACTCTTTTATAGTCAGTGATTGCTCTGGGCAGTAAATACAGCACTACATTTATTCCTCAGTGCTGTACAACAGTCTGGTGTAAATTCCCTGCAGTGTTACACACTGGAGTTAAAATGATTTTTTACCATTTGATTTACACCATATGCTAAGAGATATGTAAAAAATATATACCTAAAAGTTAAAAAGCAGATTTAGTGATTGTATAAGTATTTACCCTGTAACAATGCTAGGTAGAACAACCTCTGGCTGCTATTACAGTTGCCAGTACATACGAGGTTTAGAGAATCATAACAAGTCTATTAGACAGGGTTGAAACTGACTTATGTGGAGTGAGAGAGTCCGCAATGTGCTCTGTCCTATCTGAGCTGAAGCTCCATTTAGTCAGTTCATCAATTCCTGCTCTGCTACAGCTATCTCAGTCACCTGTAAATAAAGTGATTGTGAAGTGGGAAAGTCTAGAACAGGGGTCTGCAACCTTAAAGACATAAAGAGCCACTTGGACCCGTTTTCGAAAAGAAAAAAAACTTGGAGCCGCAAAACCATTATAAAACAAATCTAACACTGCATATATTGTTTCTTACCTTAATGCTATATACAGGATCATGCAGTTAGCATGATTACCTCTGGTCTAGAAGCACCAACACTTCATTCACAAAGCGGTAGGCAACCCTATCTCATAGAAGGGCCCTACCTACCAATGCGCTTTGGGTCCTACGGGAGAAAAGCGCTTTACAAATGTTTGTTGTTGTTGTTGTACCAAGTGCTTTAGCGTGTAGTGTGCTGTCTCTGGTACATAGGTCTAAAGAACTAAAGAAAGACACATGTCGATCAAGTGCAACCGTTTGTATCCATATCAAAGACTGTAACTGCTAGTTGATCCAGAGGACTCTGCCAGTACAACCATTTCAGGGAGAGAATTCCCCCAAAAGAATTACTTACCATGTAAATAATATACGGGTTCCCGTGGGTTAGCACACACACAAGTCCAACATCACCCTGCACAATGCTGGAGTGGGCTACAGTTCCAGACTCTGGAGCATCCTGTACATTAAATAAAATACCAACAGTTCCCAACAGTGACCCAGCAATACTCTCACAAGGCAGTGATCAAAGGCAAATAAACCCAATTAGCAACCAAACTGTAATAGAAACTCACAAAGCAACAAACAGCAACCCAAGAAATGACCCAAACCTTGCTAGTAAATCAAACACTGAGCTAACGAAACAAGCCCGTGTTACCGCAGTTGAAAACCAAGACTATCCAGAGGCTATCCAGAGCCCTAAAGAAACAACATGGACTCTAATTGCTAACCTGCTATTATGGGTTGGTGCTTTATAATCAACATGAACCAACACACTCACATCTTCTAGCTTTTAACTATTCATTACTCGTTTTAAGGATCTTTAGCAAAAAACGATTGAAAACAAATCTATACATCTTCTGAACAAGCTCAGTGAGTATCAGATACCAAGAAAGCAACTAAAACGGTTAGCCCGATAATATAGAACCACTGTAGAACTAAAACAAAGACAACTGATGACAGAACATATGGGCTCTAGATGTGGGGAAGAGCAGGGCAATTACAAACGGATCCAATGTTTACCCCTTTTTTATGTAAACTCCTCTTATCTGTGTCTGTTCAACTGTCCAAACTAATTGCACTTTTCTTTCCACTTTTCTAGAAATGATTGAATGTAACGATAATGATGCAGCTTGTATACGAGCTAACTATAGCTCTTTTTTTGTAACTGTTACAGTAAAAGCTCACAAATAAAACTAAGTTCAGGTTTGAATATTTCCATTAAGCAGACCTATAGGAAATTAAAAAAAAAAAAAAAAAATATATATATATATATATATATATATATATATAAACATATACTGGTAAGGGCTATCTGTAGGAGATAGTAGAGCAGATACTGGGTATGGCAATTTAAGGAAGGGGGGAACCAGAGAAGGAACAGTAAGAGTCAGAAGGGTGTTTGGGCAGATAAAGTAGAGGAGGTGGGGAGAGTAAAGGTTGTGATGGCAAATAGGTTGTGAGTAGAAGAGATAAGGAGTGAAGGATAACAGATTAGAAAATGAAGGAAAAAGAACAGAAAGATACTGCAAAAAAGGGTTGGGAAGAGAGAAGAGGGTGGAGAGCTTGCAAATCTTCCCTCTTTACTCCTTAACACATCACTATGTACCAGTTTATAATAGCAACCCTTAACTAACAAATAGCTTCACATCTCTGTTGGATGAGTACACTGGCAGCTGAAGGTATGAACAGTTGAAGCATAAAGTCCGACATCCATTCTTCCTACAGACATCTAAATCAAGAGAGGTCCTGAGCATTCTGCACACCCATACTCAAAGCATCTTGGCATATACACCTGCATACACTGCCCATATGGCACCTGTACCGATAAACCTACATATGTTGCACTGAAAATATCTTTACTCCATTCATTTCACTCTCCACTCCTGCATATGCTGACTTGGCAATTGAACAAACTGCACAGAAGCTGCATATATCAGCTGCAACACCAGGTATAATGTATGCCATACATACGCCAGATTGTGGCCATTTTTGCACTTTGCATGCTGCGCTCAGATTCACAAATGAACCCTATGGAATCCCTCCGATTAGTTTATTCCAACCTTCATACACAGCATTCTGTTCTTTTGTGTATTAACAATATGCTTACAGTTTAAATGCCAACCCATTCCTGAATTCTCTGTTCCACCTCTTGCATTCTAAATTTTACAACCTCCACATGGGAAAAAAGGAGCTACATAAAGTGCTTGATAAGCCTCTCAGAGGCAGAAGGTTTAACAACTTGATCGTGACAGGAGAAGATGGAAAAATGTAATACAAATATAAAACTCATACATACATGGGACCTTGCCAAACCAGTGAATCTTCCTTTCTGTTGCTTGTAGAGAGGCTTCAGAGATAATTCTGCTTTGAATAAAAGGCCTTTGTCTTCTCTTTACTGCCATAATTCTGTTTGTATTCTCCCAAAACACTTATGTCAGGCGGTTCATCTCTTACAGGGATGCATAAGGGCTCTGGCACACGGGGAGATTAGTCGCCTGCGGCAAAACTCCCTGTTCACGGGCGCCTAATCTCCCCGAGTTGCCTTCCCCTGCCATCCCATCAGCGACAATGTAAGACAGTGCAGACAGTGCAGACAGTTCTACGGCAGCTGGTGGTGTTGCAGGGCAGTGAGGCAGACAGCGGCAGCTAGTGGTGTTGCAGAGACAGTTCTACGGCAGCTGGTGGTGTTGCAGGGCAGTGAGGCAGACAGTTCTACGGCAGCTGGTGGTGTTGCAGGGCAGTGAGGCAGACAGTTCTACGGCAGCTGGTGGTGCTGACTGACGGTGTTGGCCAGTTGGCGGGACGTAGATGACTTATTCTGGATTTTGGTTAAAAACGGTTGTGGGCAATCTGTAAGATTAATGTACTGGAACGGGAGTGTTTAATATGGGTAGGTTAGTTCCTCCGTTGCACTAATAGGGCGGTGTGTTGAGCTGTAGGAGGAAGTTGGTTTTTGACAAAAAATTATAGTAGCGGTAAACAGTAAGAAATGTACTTTATTAGTAGGTGTTAATAGGTGGGGTTAGTTCCCAGAATGTGATTTGTCGGTCAGCCTTTAAGGCTGATGCCAGACGAGGATTAGGGCGGATATTTTCGGCAAGCGAAAAAGCGATTGCTGAAAATACCGCCCTACGCCTCCTACATGTGCCTGCACGCGAATGAATGGAATACGCTCTGGTGCAGGCACATGTAGCCGAAATACGCATAAAAACGCGAGACTTTCAAACTCTGATGTACTGATGTAGAGAATGCTATTTTGAGACAATTTACAACTGTCTGGCTGGTGTGCCAGGCACGGACTCCAGTTTATACAGAGAGAAATGGTGCCCAAAAAATGCCACTGTGACATTATCACATTATCAGATACTGAAAAATAAACCAAATAAAGTGCATTAAAAACCCAAGAGCAGTATTTAACCAGAACTGTAGCATAGTATCTGAATCTTGAAACAGTGAAGCGTGTAAATAAAAACTGATCAGCGAGTATTAAATACTGTGGGGATACTGACCCAAGGCAGAGCTTGTGCTGAGGTCCCTGTTATCGTAGCAACAAACCTCTATGTCGGTGTCATGTTAAACACATGCAGTCAGATCCTAAGAACACTGCGTCAAGCATACACGATAACCTAGGATTGAATGGGATCGGCCTCCTCACATATCAGATGCAGGAATAAAGATAACTCGCATTACATTCCTGAAGTATTACTATTATCCAATAACGCTGCCTAACCCTATGCCTATATCAGGGAGGAAATTAAAGAAAACAACTAAGAAGAGGTGAGAGCGAAGGTTGTTGGCTAGCAGGGTTAGTGGTCCCCATGTGAAAGCTGGAAAGATGGACAATGAAAGCAAATAATTCAACTATAAAATAAATAATGAACACCAACTCTATTATATATTGGCACAGTATACAAAGTTTTGCAATGGGGTGACAGCCACCATGTTAGCCACCTCAGATCCTGTTAAAGCATAGACTGTTGTGACCCCCAAGATGAAAGCCAACATGGTCCTCCAGGTAATCACAGCAATCTCTGACATGATGAGACAAACATGGCGGCCACCGCCCTCTGCAAAACTCTACATTTGGGGCAAATGTACTGGGTGCACATTTCTAGAGACTGATGGAGCAGTTGTGGAAAGGGGCATGTGAAGGGGGCCTCTGTGTTATAACTTCTTTGTTTTTACCGATATCAGTATATTTCCACAACTTTGCTTCTTTGGGATAAAAGCAGGTCCTTGATCTTTTTTATAAAATCCACTCACTTCCAGCAGCTAATTCTTTCAGATAGACCAAAAACAAAATGCATCTCTATATATGGCAGTTTAAGCATTACAATTAACATAAAATATATATATATATTATTTTGCTACAACTCCCCACTTTGGTGTCCTAACCAGGCCTGTACTGGTATAAGAAATAGGCCCTGACATTTCAAGCACACAGAGTCTGTAATTATTGTGGTTGCCAATAACACTGTCAGTATCCCCTGTTCCGTAGCCTAGGGTGACCTTAATCCTTCTCAGTGTGAATACTGTAATAGAAATGACATGTATGTGGCCGGTGCAAGGACACGATTCTGTGGGAATTCACTCAGACAATAACTTCCCAAAGCCAAAGAAAGTGACACCAGGGTAACTTTAAACATAAACTTGCCTGAAACATTCACAACAAAGTTTTGTAACAGTGCAACCATTACGGCCCGAGTGCCCGACTGTCTGTATTCACCGGGCTTGTAGTTTTGGTAGAGCTCTAGCCACCCTTTGGCTGTTTACTTTAAAAACCCCACACTACACACTCCTTCAGAACATCACCTCACACACTTCCTGCTTCCCCAAGCAGAGAGCTCCCCTCCCCCAAGTCAGGGCTCAGCGGGGAGAAATGAGCCCCGGAGTTTTAATGTCTGTGGGTGGAATGGAGGGGGAGTAAAAGTCTTCCCCATAGTAACAAACAAAGAAATAAATGGGGAAGACTTTTGATCACCCTGGGAATGCAGCTAGGGAGAAGGCCATTGGCTGGAGTGATCATAGCTCAATAGGTGATTGGCTGAAGGGGTGAGCGGGAATTCTATAGAATAGCTGTGAGGTAACCAAGGGGATCAGGTTTATCTTAGTGAGCGAAGTGTCCCCACCCGCCCTAGTTGGCTTTGGTCGGTGGTAGTCAGCTTAGTAATCGACTTGATGTCACAGCTTTAGGAGGGGCAGTGGGGTCCTTGGCAATGTGGGCAAGTGGTGGTAAATGCAGCCAGCCATACCGGGTAAAGGCTTGCTTTGTTTTGGAGGGTTCAGTTGTTCATAATCATAAAAAAAAGAAACTCGAAGGGGATACCAGCCAAAGGTGCAACTGGGACAACAAAAGCTGTATAAGGTGTAGGGACCCATATGTTTAAGCTCCCCTATGGCCTTAATTCCCTACCTCTTCATGATTTGACTGTTACTGGGCAAAGTCCCATGTATCTAGTTACAGTTATACCTATACCTTATTGGTTTAGTGTGGTTGTCCCCATCCCTTGCAAACTCATAGTGTTTAGCAAGGAGGTGTGACTTCCTCTTTGGTCGAACAAAGTCTAACAACAGTATTTGGGCTTTTCAACCCAACATCATAATAATAATAATAATAATAATAATAATAATAATAATAATAATAATAATAATAATAATAATAATAATAATACTACATGGCTACAGATTGGTTACAAAAGGCTTTTTCTTCTCTCTGCAGGATTGTTACTGAATGGATTTAAGGCTGATGCCACACCAGGCGTAGGGCTGATTTTTTCGGCAAGCGGAAAAACGCTTGCCGAAAATTCAGCCCTACGCCTGCTACTTGTGCCTGCACCCGAATGAATGGAATACGCTCGGGTGCAGGCACATGTAGCCGATATACGCACGAAAACGCGAGACTTTGCATTCTCTCGCGTTTTCGTGCGTATATCGGCTACATGTGCCTGCACCCGAGCGTATCCCATTCATTCTGGTGCAGGCACAAGTAGCAGGCGTAGGGCTGAATTTTCGGCAAGCGTTTTTCCGCTTGCCGAAAAAATCAGCCCTACGCCTGGTGTGGCATCAGCCTTATAAGGACACAATATATGAGCTTTTATGGTACACAGGTGACACCTATTGGTGATATTGAAAAAATACACTTTTATAGTAGTTTTAGTGCATTATTGTTAAATTATTTCACTTTCGTAAGAGATTTTATTCAAATGGATTTGAATCACATATTTTAAAGGTATGGATATAATATTGGCTTTTATGAAAAAGTGATTATATGTATGCACTAATGATTTGTGAAAAAGGTCAGGTATTGGCACATTTGAAATCACATACTCACATCACCACTGCCCTACTCTGCCCGTGGGTGCCTAAGCTGCCCATGGGTGCCCAACTCTGCCTGCCCTAAGCTGCCCATGGGTGCCCTACTCTGCCTGCCCTAAGCTGCCCGTGGGTGCCATACTCTGCCCGTGGGTGCCATTCTGGGAGTTTGTTAGCATTTGGAAATACTCATTATATGACTATTCAATTCAGGTGTGTAATTATGTGCTGAGGGTTGCTGTGCGATCAACAAAACCTGCTTCCATTATCGGCCTTTCACCATTAAGGACAATAAAATTCCTGCCCCCGGTACCACAGAAGTTAGAAAGAACTAAAGTAGAGAATGCTATTTTGAGACAATTTACAATTGGTCTTCATTTTTTATCATTTGTGTTTTTTTAATTATTTATTATTTGCAGCAGCTCTCCCGTTTGGAATTATGCCAGTTATCTGGTTGCTAGGCTCTAATTTAACCTAGCAACCATGCAGACAGGAATATGAATAGGAGAGGCCTTAAATACAAAAATACGTAATAAAAAATGAATGATAAAATTGTAGCCTTACGGAGCAATAGTTTTTTGGCTGCTGAGCTCGGTGACCCCCATTTCAAAGCAGGAAAAGAAAGCAAATAATTCAAGTATTTAGTCTGTCTGGGTACAGCCGTTGTCTTGGGGCTGAAGGACCTCCCCTATATTTTGAGGCTCTAATAGCCTGTGCCAGTTGCAATTTGTATATATCAAACATATATAAACAAATAAGCAGGATTTTGAAAAAGCAAATAAAGTCGTATTGTGATCAATGTTTCCGTCTACACTGAGACCTTTATCAAGAAACCCAACGCCGCCCTGACCCACTAATCAATATTCCAGTTTATACAGAGAGAAATGGCGGCCAAAGATTCCACTGACATTATCACATCATCAGTTACTGAAAAATAAACCAAATTAAGTGCATTACACAACCAAGAGCAGTATTTAACCAGAACTGCAGCATAGTAACCCCAGTGTATTTGAAGAACAGAAACAGTGAAGCGTGTAAATAAAAACTGAGCAGCGAGCATTAAATACTGTGGGGATACTGACCCAGGGCAGAGCTTGTGCTGAGGTCCCGGTTATCGTAGCAACAAACCTCTATGTCTGTGTCATGTTAAACACATGCAGTCAGATCCAGTGAATCACACAGTAGCCACTTTACCCAGTGAGGGGCACGGACGTCACATTACATGGCATAATTTATGGCCCATTTGAGTGGCTGAGAGTCAGGGTATGGGAGGAGTTGCCCTCAAGATTTGACTGGGGAGTGCAGGGCCCACCGGGCTTCTGCCTTGGGGGCCCCTGCACCCCCCCAATGGTCCCCGCCACCTTCACCCCGCCCCCCTCCCGCAGAGGCCCCCAGCACCTGTCCAACCTCCTCCTCGAGCACCCTATATCAAACTTACCTGAAGCGTGTTGGGGGAGGGAGACCAGTGGATCAGCGGAGGACCTGCGGAGATTGGGTATGGGCCGACGGGGCCCACCGGGTTTTTTCCCAGTACCCCGGTAGCCCAGTCGGACACTGGTTGCCTCTGCCGGCAAAATGTACAGCAACCAGTCTGTAAAGGCACTGCCTCCCCATTCAGCCACAAAGTACACAGTGAGCAGAACAGTGTCCCCATCAGTAACAGGGGTACTGCCCAGCCACAAGAGTCACACTCGGGGCTAAGTCCCCAACAGTGGATCTATGTTGGTTAACAGGGTCGGTCTTACTAAAGGGCCCAATTGGGGGAACTTTGTCACAGCCCCCCAAATAGGGTTGCCACCTTTCTCTTTAGGTAGACCCAGACAGGACTGGGGGAGTGACATCAGGGGACGGGTGCTGTGACGCAAAGGGGCAGATGTGGTGAAACAGGAGGCAGGCACGGTGATGTAAGGGGGTGTGTCAATAACATGTAGGGGCGGGATAAGCCCTAGCGTACTGTGATTGGCTGTATTTCTTGTCAATCTGCAGGTAATCCTAATCCTAAAGGTAAAGGTTTTTAGACATCTGAAAACCGGGAAGCAATCTAAAAACCGAGTTGCCTGGTTCAAAACTAGACAGGTGGCAACCCTATCCCCAGATTTAAAGAGCCAGTAACATTAAAAAAAGTGTTTTTTCCCCCAACACATTCTAATAAAAGTTTCCATCCATTAATCCAGCATCTACAAAATAAACCTGACCATAAACATCATTAAAAAAAACCAGACCCACTGCAGAAATACCAATTAGCACTCCATTAACCCCCACACTTGCCAGTAAAATCACTGCCAAAATAGCAAATGAGAATTTGGTTAACAGTAACAGTAACAGTAATGGATTCATGAAAACAAAAAAACAAAAAAGATAGTTATACTGGATTTGGCCCCAGTTCCAAATCACAATGTTCACCCAAGACTCCAACAAAGAATATTATAAGGCAAGCCAAGAGCCAAGATAAAGGCATAAGGCATAAAACAAGGCACACAATTTAATGAAATAAAAACGGACTAATTTGCAGCAAAATAAAACAGGTGGGAGGGAAGTAAAAGACCAGAAATAATGATTCCCAGGTAATTAGGATATCAAATCAATTAAAAAAACATAAACATAGACCAATTACTGACTTACTACTCAACTGTGGCTCATGATTGCACAGTAATCAGTCAGTGTATTTTTACAATTCTGTGCTTGCAACAAATGTCCACTTGTATCTCTTTAGCTCAGCATATAAATTCATTTAGATTCCCATGGCAACACTTTAAAACAAATTCAAACTGTAAAATACATTACAGCATAGATAGATAGATGATCCAAAGATAGATAGATAAATAGATAGAGATAAAAGATGACCTATAGATAAATAGATAGATAAATAAATAGATAAGAGATAAAAGACGATAAATAGATGAGATAGATAATAGATAGATAGAGATAGATGATAGAAAGATAGATGTATCGATAGATAGATAGATAGATAGATAGATATGACACAGACTGTTCTATAACTAGATACATATTACATTATACATAATATTTGGAGCTTCCAGTTTACTTGTCTTTGCCGATATATTTTCTATGAGCAACAAGAGCAGCAACATCTCAAGATCTCTAGGGTTCAGTTTGCATCCTTTGTAACTGTTTCATTAGATAATTGGATCTCAATATATTTATCAATCTGGTACATTATAATTAAATACAGGACGTCACAAGTTCACAACACATAATGGGTCTAATGTTTTCGAGCAAACAAATCTCAATGCTGACATTTTGCGACCATTCTTAACCCAAATGTTCTATATGTGTTTAACATCTGGCATCTTGCCTGTCTGTGGTGCAGACACAGATGAATATATTGAGATCCAATCATCTAATGAAATATTTAAAATCTAGTACATTATAATTAAATACAGCAGGAGCAGGTAAGGAGTATAACCGGGGGGTGAGGAGCCACTGACTGTGTGACCCTCTCCCTGACTTACTACTTGAAGAATCTGGAGGGAGCGGGAGGTGCCGACTAGATAGAGAAGCCGATGGCGAAATTCCAAAAGTGCTGGTGGTGTTGCAGGGCAGTGAGAGACAGTTCTACGGCAGCTGGTGGTGTTGCAGGGCAGTGAGAGACAGTTCTACGGTAGCTGGTGGTGTTGCAGGGCAGTGAGAGACAGTTCTACGGCAGCTGGTGGTGTTGCAGGGCAGTGAGAGACAGTTCTACGGCAGCTGGTGGTGTTGCAGGGCAGTGAGAGACAGCTCTACGGCAGCTGGTGGTGTTGCAGGGCAGTGAGAGACAGTTCTACGGCAGCTGGTGGTGTTGCAGGGCAGTGAGAGACAGTTCTACGGCAGCTGGTGGTATTGCAGGGCAGTGAGAGACAGTTCTACGGCAGCTGGTGGTGTTGCAGGGCAGTGAGACAGACAGTTCTACGGCAGCTGGTGGTGTTGCAGGGCAGTGAGACAGACAGTTCTACGGCAGCTGGTGGTGCGGTGCTGACTGAGCCCAACGGGGCGGCTGGTACTGATGCTGCTGGTAATGTGTCCAATAACGATGCCTAACCCTATAGTAGGGAGGAAATGAAAGAAAACAACTTAGAAGTGTTTAGTTTAGTCCCCTCAGAGCCACAGTCTGTAAATGATTAATCCACTGATTCACATTGTAGCAGCATCTTATGTCTGTCGCCCCCCCCCCTCCTGGGAGGTAGAGTCCGGTCTGTGCCCAGTCAGATTCCCAAATTGTGCAAAGTGTTGTGCCACCAGTTATCCCAAGCTTTACGTATGTTTTTGTTATCCTAAGGGACATTAACCTTAGTCACAGTCTTTATAAGCAACAGCCTTTTTAATGGCCGTCCTATGCCCATTCATTCATATAGTGCCGTAATAGCCTTTCCTACATACATCAAAGCTTGAAGATTAAGTTAATCTTGATCCTCTTGCCCAAATGGGGGAAGTCAAAACCAACAAGTAATAAGCTGCACAAAACACAGCGATGGCATTTATAGCAGCCCTTCTGTGGGTTAGGTACCCATGCACCAACCATGCACCAACCATGCGCAGTGGGCACCAGCACAAACTAGTAAATCCCACAAACTGAGACCTCGGCAGAAGCCCAGAATAGGTATTTTACATTCACCAAAGGGCAGTTTTTATCCAAGGAAAATGATTGCCCAATATTTGTTAACAAACTGCCTTAGGGAACTGCTTGAAAATGTTACAATGGGAGATAAAATGTGAACTAATTACCTTAGGAGGATGTTCGCGGCAGCCCCACCCAACCCCCCCGGCAGCCCGACCCGACGCCCCCCACGGCAGCCCGACAAGACCCCCCACTCCCCACGGCAACCCACCCGAACCCCCCTCGGCAGCCTGACCCGACCCACTGCAGCCCGCCCCGAGCCCCCTCCGGCGGCAGCCAGGCCCAACCACCCCCCTCCGCGGCAGCCCAGCCCGACCCGCGCAGCAAGGCCCGGACAAAACCCCCCCACAACGGCAGCCCGACTTCCCACGGCAGCCCCACCCAACCCCCCGCCCAACCGCAGCCCGACACCCCCACAGCAGACCGACCAGACCCCCACCTCGCCACAGCAGCCCAACCCAACCCGAACCCCCCACGGCAGCCCGCCCCGACCAGAAACCCACCCCCGCGGGGCCTAGCCCGACCAGACACCACCCCTCCACTGCAGCAGCCCCACACACCCGACCCCCCCCCACGGCAGCCCGGCCCAACCAGACCCCACCTCCGGTGGCAGCCCAACTTCCCACAGCAGCCCGGCCCAACCAGATCCCCCCCCCCGGCAGCCCAGCCAAAACAGAACCCCCCCCCCCCCTGGAAGCCCGGTCCGACCCCCCACGCAGCCCGGCAAGCCCGACCACCCCCCCCCCCCACATCAGCCTGACCCGACTCCCCACGACCTGACCAGCCCCCCCCCCCCCCACGGCAACACAGCCAGCCCGACCCGACTCCCCATGGCAGTCTGGCCCCACAAGAAACCCCCACAGCCCCACCCGATCCCCCCCATGGCAGCCTGGCCCGACTCTCCACAGTAGCCCGACCCCCCACAGCAGCGCCAACGGACCCAACCTGACCCAATCCCTGCCACGGCAGGCCCACCCAATGGCAGCCCGACCAGATCGTCCCCCACTATAGACCCGTCTCTACAATTGTGAGCCGCGGCAGCACGATGCAACCCCCCCCCAACATATCTTACAGAAAATCGCCCCCCATGGAAGCCCAACCCGACCCCTCACAGCAGCCCAGCCCAACCAGACCCCCCCCCTTAGCCCAGCCAAAACAGACCCGCCCCCATGGCAGCCCAGACCGACCTTTCCCTCCCCCACAGAAGACCCATCCGACCCCCCCCCCAGCCCGACCGGACCAGAACCCACACCAATGGCAGCCCAGCCCATCCCCCCCACAGCAGCCTGACTCGACCACCAAAGACCTGACCAGCCCCGCCCCCATGGCAGCACAGCCAGACCCTACAACTGCCCAGCCCGACTCCCCATGGCAGCCTGGCCCCACAAGAAGCCCCCCATGGCACGCTGGCCCTGACGCAGCCCAACCTGACCTTATCTTAAATTGCGAGCCGGCAGCGCGACCCCCCCAGCCACACCCAAAGCGACATATCTCACACAAAACCAACAACTATTTTTAGCAAATACCCACATCGATAACTCACCTACTTCCCTCTGGTTGGACAACACAATCGCACTCCTGAAATTGGCACTGCGTCAATAATTAACAAACGCGTCAATTATAGAGTGGATTTACAAACAAGTTGTTACAGTTGAGGAGACTCTTCCTTGTATGCAAATAGACAAAGTGTATTCTGGGATCTCAAAATTAATACCCAGAATTCACTTTGCTTATGTGCTTACATATTTGCCAGTCTCCTCAACTGTAAAGATATGATAGCCAATCTACTCTCCTGGGTAAGAATCATTTATAGTTAACACAGGGCTGTAATGAATGGGCCTTTTGGCTATGGATTACACTATGGCCTCTATCTTGCCTTGCCTTCTGCTGGCCTTTTGGCCCCGGAAATAAAGGTTGAAAAGGTTCCAGAAGAAATACTTGGAGTGATTTTGGCTAGGTGGGCCTGAGGATTTTATGAACTTGGCCTTCAATAAGATAAAGTTTTGGACTATGTGTGGCTTTTTTGTAGTGGATGTTATTTTTGAAAAAATAAATAAAAAATTTGGGTCCTATACAAGGGTGAATTGGGTATAAAGCTCACCAGGCTAAACCATCCCAGTGCCCATATCTAACCCCATCCCAGAGGGGCCCCCTTACCATATAATCTCCTGAAACTTACAAATATTGGTTTAGGGCAAAAACAGTCAGCTCTAGCCCCCGGCAGGCACTATAGCCAGGCCCAGTCTAACCCTGGGATGTTGGTTATACCACATTTTATATTATTATTACTATTTTTACCCATTCTCTGCTTTGGTCTGTAGGGGGAAGGATATAGGGATCTCTTAGGGGCAGATTTATCAAAACACGAGTTCAAATCCAGAATGGGAAAAATTCGGATTGGAAACGAAAATTTCTGAAGATCGCAAATATCACGAAAATGCTTACGAAAAAAGCGTATTAGTCACGATAATATCGTATT